>NC_088788.1:27197776-28529417 GCF_949628265.1 Cloeon dipterum
GCTGGACGGCTCTCTTAAGTCCATTTACATTCATTGTGTGCCGGCCGCAGATAAAATTTATTTATTGCCGCCAACGCGTTTCTTTTCCGCGCGCGCGCGCCAGACGCAGACAATTCTGCGAAATTTATTTCCGACGAAACCACCCGCCGCACTTTTTGAGTGCTCTCGGCGTGCCGACAAAAAATGGGCCCGCAAAGAAACACTCTTCCAGCCGCTTTAAACGAGACAAGTCAATTTCCAAGAATCACTTGCAGCTGAGTAACCAGCATATTTGCTCAGGTCCGAGAGGGTGAAAGCTGCTTTGCACCGGCAAAGAGTGATAACGGAGCTAAGCCGAAAAGTGCGAACACATCATTAGTCGACATTAGTCGCTAAGCGGGCGATTTCATTAGCTGCAGAGCCACAGAGATTAAGACGGCGACGAGATACGCTCTTGCATAATATGTTTGCACACCAACGCCGCCGCGCTGTATGTGTGTGTATGCTTGAATGTTTGTGTGATAATGAGGGTGGCTGGTGGTAGCAGGGTATGCCTTATGTGCGGTTGGCGCCGCGGCGGAACACACAACGCTCGTCTTTCATTTGTTATTATTACCAGTGGCGGCCCATTATCTTTCTACAGCTCGTCGGCAACCTCGCCGTGTGTTTATTCTCAATTAGATGAGCTCGGCGCGCAATTAGGTGACATTAATTATGGAGACGAGTCGGTGCTCAACAGACAACGAACCGTCTCTAGCACGATTCTACGATATGACTGCTCGTAGTGCGCTTTGTATAAAATTGGGGCTTTACAATTCTTCTAGATCAAACATCTTACTGTCGTTAGAACACATTAAAATTAATTGTATATGATGAACTTTTAATCATTACAATTAGAGAAAATACACGTTTTCCTTATTTGCTCACTCTTTGTTTTTGCTAAATCAGCATGTTTCTCAAACTGGAAACTAAATTCACGGCACTTGAAAGAGCAGCAAATAGCAGCTCTTAGTAATTTTGGAACTTCCTTCAAGATTTTCATTAAAATATTTTGCAGTTTAATTATATAAAATATAATTGCTCTCCATTAAGTGGATTTTTTATTAGAAAAATATTAGCATTTTCAATTTAAAATGTTTTGTTATATCGATTATGGGGTTTGGGGGTTTGATGGTAATTTGGCCACTGAATAGCCCCTAAAAACCTTTCGTAGGATAACATACGCTATTAGAAACACGTGGTTGATCGAGCGTTGCCAGAGAAGGAGGAAGATGGCTCCCAATCCAAAGGCGGCAGGTGGAATTCGCGTTGTTTGCACCTGGCACCTCAACTCGAGTGAAAATGACACATGGATGCTGAACGTGCCTACAGCTCTAGGAAATATGCAGAGATGCGGGTGTCAAGAGGAGAACTGTCTTTTCGCAGTCTCTTGTCTCTTATCATAATAGTGTCACACGATCCAGATTTGCATCAAAACGTGACGTCTATTCGGATCGATCCGGAAAATATTTGAAAGCCTTTTTAAACCTTCTCTTTCACTCAAAATGTTGCAAAATCTCGCCCACTCAATGTTGCACGCGAGCAACGCCCCGTAGATAAGAGATGGAGCAAAAACACTCTCATCCTCGGTGTACGTTCAAGTAAGTGATTCCGCACTCCGGTCACGTGAGAGTGGACTGCTCTTTACCGAGCACGGCAGAATTAAGCAACCGGATCTCGGGGGGTGAATTCGCAACAAATCACTCGCGCGCGCGCAATCTTTCCCGACGGCGAGCGTCTCGTGTCATAATTAGGGCCGTCGGGGAAATAAATAAGTGGGCAGGCCGGTAATTGAAAGGGCGCAAGATTTGTGGCGCTGCGGCCGGCTCCTCTTGCGCTTCCATTAAGGGGCCCTCGGGAGCCGTAGTTTAACTCTGCGTGATTCAGATAACAACACACACACTCTCTCGCACCCAGCCGCCCCCAATTAATTCATTTCGCTCGCTTGGCTAAAAGAAGCTGGTGTTTCGCTCTCCTCCAAAGCCGTGGGTAACCGACGCAAGGACTAAAATCGTACTTTACGATTGTCAAATGAACAATATTTCTATAAAAATTGTAAATAAAAAACTAATTGTGGGAAACTGAACACGTTAAAAGAAGGTTTCCACCGTGGACTGACTCATCAACTTGGATTTCTTTTAAAGATTTTAAATGAATATCAAATAAGGCTGGAATTAAGTGAAAAATGAAGTAAAGAAAATCAGAAACTTTGTCGGTCGTCTTTCAACTTTAGATTTGGTTCCTGCGCCTATGCTGGATTTTTTAAGGACCTATCCTTTATCCTTTGACGAACTTCTTTTGTGCTTCCCATGCGGTGGTAGTTTTTCCAACTGGACTGACTATCAAGACGCCTGGGTTAGAATACGCTAAATATTTGTAATTGACATGTGATACTATGATGTATTATGACTAAATGTGAGAATAAACAAACATATAAATGGTTTACCTATTGTCCGAAAATTATCGCAGAACGTGGAATGGTTTTTATAAAAAATTTAATCCGGCTCTGACGTGATTTTGTGATTCGAAACGGAAAGCCTGAATGTTACAATCACCCCGATGTGCCATCTCGCGACATACCTAGCTTAGTTAGGCTGACTACTTGAGTTTCCAACTTTCTGATCTATCCAAGTGATAAAAAAGTGATTAGTTTATAGAAACAATTGTTTTTTCCCTTAAACCAACCCATGATTTTTGCGTGAATGGTATAGAAAAATATTAGCTGGTTAAAAAAACATTGTAGTAGCCTCAGGAAAAAAATATTGACTGCCCAAAATAAAATACGATGCGTCTAAAAAATAAAAAATATTCCGAGTCAGTAAGTCAGTCCATGGTGGACACCTTCTTTCGTCCTAAACTCGTAAGGTTGTGTTGTAAAACTGATTAATTCTAGAAATCTTTCGGCCAGTTAAAAAGAAGTTAATTTTAAACTCTTGCAAGAAAAAATTTTGACTAAAAATTGGCGACCTCTCAGTGCGCTGAAGAAGTGATGGTACGTACACGCGCCAGCTCTCAAAGTTGCTCTCTCACTTGCAAGGAGAGCATGACCGGAATGGCAAACGCGAACAATTCCAAACGATACACAGAGTACACGGAACAGCGTGTTGTTCGTTTGGGGGATATGCAAATTGGACTCGCGCGGGTGTTTTGCGCGCGCGGAACGCCGTAAATTATTTGCGAGGGTGGCGCTGCGCGTTTATTTGCTTCACGCCTCCTCCCCGCGTTGCGATTGTTGCCTGATTCGGGAAAGTAATTGCTGCGTTAGCCCAGGAATTGTGTTTCGTGGGTGAACTTTACGATGTTCCTCACAATGTTTATTGAATACAAATAGGAAGATCGAAGGTTTGCAATACACTTTTGATAACTTTGTTATGCCAACCTTCACAGGAGAAAACAACAAATAATAGCCAGGGAGAGGTATTAACCAAACTGTTTTCGTTAGTTGCTGATCATTCTACCAATTAGGACACATTTAACAGAGAGAAATTAAACGATGGTAAAATAAATTTTTACATTTTTTACCTATGCCGTTTCTTAATTTGATTAAATTAATTTAAGTAGAAGTAATTTTCGGAAAAAAATATTCCAAATTCATGCATTTCTTAAGAAAGGAATTCTAAGTAACAGAAAATATTATTTGTTTCTATCAAGCAATGAACAGAATCTAAAACGTCATTTTCAGATCCAGCGAAAATGATCAGGAGAAAATATTATTTATTTTAATTTTTGCCAGCACCTGGGAAATTTGCAGCCTGTTTTGAGAATGGAACCGACAATAGCTCTCCAGAAATTTAGAGTAATTTAAGATATTTCTCATACTTTCTCAAAACGATTTTTGTTGATTTGAATTTTTTTAGAACTATTCTCTCCCCTAATATGTATTTGCATCCAATTTATTTTTGTTGGCAGAGAGGAAAGAAACGATCTTACATATTTTCACTTTGATAAACCATGTAAAAAAACCTAAAAATATCTCCAAATATGTGATATTGTTCCGGAGAGCAAATTTCCACCCGAGTTTGATTGCATTCTTGAGAGGTAAATGAATGTCTCGTAAATTTCAGAGTTATTTAATTAAACTCGACCAATTTCGGCGAATCCAGTCCGCGCTATTTCATTATCGTTTGCACCATTTTCATGGAATAAAAGTTATTAAAATATTTATAATTACCGAGCTCCCATTGTGCCTTTCTCCTCTTGTGGTAGGACCTGCGCCATGGATGCCTCCAGACCTTCCTCGGACCGAGCTCCTTGTCGGGCAGGAAGGCGGCGAACGAGCCTTCTAGCATGTCTGGGTTGCCGCACACGGCGTGTGCTGTATCACAGTAGTAGCTGCACTTGCCGTGGAAGCACAGGTTGTCCGACGGCGACACGAAGAACGTTTTCAGCAGCTCGGCGTCACCAATGTTGTAGATCTCGGTGGTCATGTTCAGCACGCGACCAACCACTGGCATCGCACGCCGAAAACCGAGAATCCTAAAATGAGAATAAGATAATTTTGTTGAATCGAATATCTATCACTCTTGAAAAAAAAGGAAATTAAATCAAATATATGGAGCTAAGAGGAGGGGAAATGAAGAAAACATGAAAAATTTTCAAGCCATTTGAGAGACATTTTGTGCGCAAAGAATTAAAATTATTTAAAGTAAGAAAAGACACATATCCTCAATATCTCAAACAAACTTAAACACGAATTGATTTTCTCTTGCTTCGTATTTTGAATTACTTTTGAAATTGAAGGGAAGCAAGGATGCCAACCATATAATTTCCAAGCTCACGGAATAAGAATTATTGAAGAAGCCCTTCGAGAAATTACCCATTGCATAAACTAAATCCGGATATTTTGTTTCCTTTTTATGTTCTCTTATTTTAACTAATTTGTATTTTTTTACTCGTAAAATAATGCTTCAGTTGCAAAGCATTGTAACACATCGACGCTCTTACAGCAACAAGGAAATAAAATGTCTGGATTTAATTTCTACAATGGTGTTTAAGTTTTGAAAAGAAATGTTTTTTAATAATTTTCACAGCTGGCCGAGTGGTTTTAGCGTTGGATCACGCAATTGATAAACTATGCAACCGGCATGACGCGGCCGTTGACCGTGTTGCATAGCTGCCGCGATGCAAGGCGTCGACGGATTCCCTCACGCAATCAGGCGTACTTTGTTCGCAGTGACAAATAATCGGATCGATTTTCGACTCTTCGGCTGGCAATAGGCTTTGAATACTACGCGTCATCGATTTTTGCTCTCCTCAATGGTGGCATTTTTCAAGCTGTTGTTCGGGGGGCGGGGGAGTATTCAATTAAATTCCCACACAATGGGTGTTTGCTCAAAGTCAGAGGCGAGAAGGTCCATTAATCTTGTATTTGCCCAGGCAGCTTTGCATAGGCAAGTAGTTTTGCGCGATAAGAGGGCGCGCTGTCAAAGCAGCCGCACATAAATAAGCCCTGGCCTGTGTATGCTGTCTGTTGTTTGAGTGTTATTATCGATTATTTATGCACAAAAACTTTCGAATTCGCTGCATTATAGTGCGTGGAGGGTGCGGTTGCGGTGTCGGCTGAATAGAAGAAGGGTTGACTCACCTGTCCAGATGAAAGGCGGCGATCTCGGCCGTGTGACGTTCAAAGTCGGTGAAGTAAAAGTGGTTTGGAAGAGTTTGAGTGTCCCTGGGGAACCTGAAAGCAGATTTAAACCAACGGTTAACATTTCGGCCCATCAGAGCAAACACAACGAGAGCAATTAAATGAGCTGCTCCTCGTTGTGGTCGAATTGAGATGGAAGAGGCAAGTTAGAATCATTTTAAGTTAAAATATTTACGGTTTAAATTCCAAACCCAAAGAAAGTTCTAGCAAACTTTTCTATATTAAAATATCACCTATTACGTATTAAAGACCACTGTATTAAATACTTGAAAGTTCAGGAAGATATATTCAAATAGTTTTAAGCATTTCCAAGTGTTGCAGATCTCTATGTATAAATAGCCATTAAGTGCTAATATATTTGCTGTAGGAAATTTGAAAGAATCTGTATAATCAATAAAATTTTATAAAATGCATAGCATTGATGCCATTTGCAGAGAATTTTACGAAAGAGAGACACAATGGAATACTGGCACGGTGCTCTTTTTGCTGAGTTAATAAAATACTTATATCTCAAACTCACTATGTTAAAACAATACATATAATAGTTTGATTAGTCGATGTAACTCAGTGGAAACAAGTCAGTGTTGTACTAGAGCGTTGATGCTCACGGCTTTCATTAACTGCAGTGCTCTGTTAGTGGACGAACGAGCGATTTCCGCTCATTATCCGAGCGGTAATGAAACTGATGCAAATGAGATGCCTGCGGACTGTCACTAAACGAAATCGATTTTCACGCTTTTCTTTTTCATCGGCATCGGCACGCACACGGGCCAAAAGCGATTATCCGGCCCATTAAAGCATCGATTTTCCCGCGCACAATTTACGACCCGCAGCCGTTTTCGCGCGTCGACCCCGTGCTAATTGATTTACAACTGAGCGAATTACGGCTTGGCGAGCTCATCTGCAAAGCATGCAGCAACGATAATTACAGTGTCCACACGGCTCTCACATGCTCCAGAGGCAGGCACTCTTTCCATTGTGATTTCTGCACCGCAACTCTCAACTCGCGGAGCACAGCTCGAGGGCCCTCGGCTTGTTATCTTTTTACATACGGCAGGATGAAATGCACTTGAGCCACACGGTGACATTGTCATGCTAAAATTCGCCCTCTCTACCTTCGTCTGCACCAACGGCAGCAGCTGTTGTCAGCTATTTGTACACAAACGCGAGTACACATCATAAATATGACTAAGCGAACCGTGTACAATTCAAATTCCCTCTGCAACGAAGAAGCACGACGATAAAAGTGATTCTGAAGGGATTTTCAGAAGAATTCTGCCAGGAAAACCTTTGCAAAATTACCAACTATTGTTGGGGATCTGAACATAGGGCTTGGTGAAATTAAAAAAACGATTCTAGCAGAATTTCTTGTTTAGAAATTCATCTGGAATAAAGGAAAAATAGGAAAATAATAAATATCTCTAGATGGACTGACAATTTTTTGAAGATTAAACGGCTGGTATAAAATTCAAGTTTAACATTTTTAAAAATATATATTTTTTTTTCAAATGAAACTTACAAAATCAGTCTGTTTTAGACTTTTTATTAGATGGGTCAGAACGTAAAAGAGTCAAAATTGTATCATACGCGCACATTTAATGATTCTTAAGAAATAAAGGCTATTAATAATGAGGTCAATCGTTTCACTGTCACATCTTTACTCATTGATGCATTTTTTTATTCATAATTGTTTCGATCTAAAGTCACGTATTTTGGCAAAAGTTGAACAAAATTAAATGCATTGATTTTAACTCTCCGTGTTGCTTGACAAACTAACAAATCGACTAATAAATTTAGAATTTTTCTCGTCTTAGCTTTCCTTGAAAAATGGAATTTTAGTGGGATGAAATGTCTCAAGATGGAAATAAAAATATTTGCACTCAAGCATACTCAGCTGAACAAAAGGTAAGTGCATTTTGCTGTGGCCAGGTATGCTTTTCTGCAGGGTCTCTGGCGTGCTTTATCACCGAACCATCTCTGGCAACCCGCGCGTGTGCAAATGCACATACGTGATGCTCCTTCCATTAGGCGGTGGCGGCGGAGAAAAATTATCATATAAAAGCCGGTGGGCACAGTGGAGCAGGGCGGCGACAAAAATGCGGGAAACGCAAATGAAAACAAATAATTCCGCGCACGCTGTCTGCTGGCCGCTTGGGGAAAATTTTCAATTTGCTCTCATCTTCAATTTCTGTCGGCCGCCGCGAGTGGGCTGCGACACACAAGTGTAACTTTTGGGGTTTCGTCGTCGCCGCGACTTGTAATTTTATATTGCGCCCGGGCTGAAAGTGGAAACCCTCCAGGCGAGGTGACTCGAGAAATTAACTCGAGACGGCAGCTGCGAATGCGGAGACCAAAATCGCTCGGAAATGCGAAATGTTTGTTGCTTGGTGCGGATGGTTTGCATTACAAAAAGACATTTGAGCCGTTGGAATTTCTTTGTTGCTTTAAGGGCTCGTATTTTTAGCTGGAAACAAGAATGCTAACAATAACAAATGTGTGGATAAGAATGAGAGTGAGTATTTTTTGTTTAGAAAACGGAAAAATTCAGGACTATTTAGTTTAAGTTTGCAATTCACGCTCCCAGCTCGAGGAAGTTTTGGTTTTGGTTGATTGCGGAGAAGCGGACGTGTTTATTTTGTGTGCGTGCGAGAAGCGCACTAATTGTAAGCACAGGCATAGAAGGCTAATTAATCGACAGAGTGCATATTGAGTCAAGTAATCGAATCCAGGTAAAGTGGAACACCGGGACAAACTTTGCAATTAGCCTCCTTACAAACGTCAACAAGAAACTTAGAGGAACAACAGGGGTTAAAACTAGTTTAAAAGAGCAGACTGATTAATTCAACCTTGAAGATGCGAGAAGGGCGATCAACGAGAAACAGGGCTAGAGTTAAGATGATAATATATTTATTATTGAGTGAGTATCCAATCGTCTTGGGACCATGAAATGAAAACGACTCATATAATTTTAACCAGAATTAAAATTTTCGGAATCCACTAAACCCGTCAAAAAGCATCAAAAACGGCTAAAAAATTCGTGGAAAAGTTTCCTTCAAAATTTCAGCGTCCGTGCGAGTTTTTTAAACCTATAATTTGCATTTTTTAGGGAGATGCTCAGCAAAGGAATTTTAAAAGTACGTCGTCTTGTTTCAATCGATCAACTATTTTTTCAAAGGTTTTGAGATTTAAGACTGCATATTTATACTAAAATTGTTTTTTTTGCTTATTTGTACAAGTTTGCAATTTGTGAAGTAAACACTCGCTATTTCTCTTTTATGATAAATAATGTTAATTTTACAGTGGAGAACCTTTTCTCTGTTTGATTTTGTTTTTTCTACCCCCAGATTACCTGAAGAAAATAGTAATTCTTTAAGAAAACAAATAAATTAATAATAATATTAACTATCAATATTGAAAATATCACTAGCATTGAACTGAGATATGCTTTTTTGTCATTTTAACCATTACCTTGTGGTGGATTGCGTTATAAATAGTTCAGTCTTAACTAACTAAAAAACTATCAGAACCCTAAATATGCTCCAAAAACAGTTTATTTTTTTGCTCAAGTCCCATCTAAATTACACAATTAAACTAGAACAGCCTATCATTCATTATCCTTCTCTCGCTCTGGTACGAAAATTTCGACGCATTGTTTAAACAGAAATATCAAAACCACAGCCACCCATGAATTCGCTAAAGTTTTGCCCCCAAATCGCGCACCTTTAGTCGGTCCCGAAATAATTGCGAGGAGAAAGTTGTTGCCGAAACTTTTTACTCCAGACCAGTTCCAAATGTCACTTTTTGTTCTCAGGGCGTCGTGGTGTGTTCGTGAAATCGTCGTTTCTTGCGTCCCGGCCCAGCAGTCAGCCGGCAACACAATCAGAGCGCTCGCTCAGCAGCATCTAGACACGCTGTTGCTGAACTTTGATTGAAGAGCTATATACAGCGAGAGCGGCGCACGTGTGCCGCGTCGGACTGACAATTAAAGAGCCATCTTTCAACGGCACAATGCGCGCTCCTCTGCCGCCGCTGATTATTCGCAGACTTGCAAATCACGTTTTTCGTCCCTGAATAACACCGCTCGGTGGAGTCGGGGATAAAAAGCTGCGGAAATGGGATTGGACCCGTGTGATCTAGATGGAGAGCAAAAACCGTGAAAAAGGTTTTGTGGGCGGTTTTGAGCAATGCAGGCGAACACGAGTTCTCCAATCTCAAAGAAAATTAGGGGGTTCAACGTATTCCTATGAAATAGATTTGGAAAAAATAGTTTGAAAAATATAAGTTTTTATGTTCAATACCGTTTTAACCAAAGAAATAATGCCGAAATTTCTAAACAAAATTGATAAAATATAACTGCGAACCATATTCTTTCAGATTTGTTTCTTTAAAAAATGCAAGTTTCAACGGTTTGAAATTTGATGCACAATGCTAACGAGGTTTTGGTTATATGAAAAAACTTTAACGGTACTTACAATTAGCGAGCAGTTCATTGATTAGTAATTTAACAGAAATTTCCAGTTTGACTAGCTACATGATTTTAATTCATGGTTAAATATATGCGACAAAAGCAGGTAAACAAAAGAAAAAGCTTCAAGGTCGATTAACTACATGAGTAATTTCTCGCCGCATTAATTATAATCTTTTGTAAACTCGCCATAAATATGTTTTTGCCCAGGAGAAGAACAATCTGATGCTGAAAAAAACAGCGCAATTTCTTTTCACTGTTCGAGTAGATTTTGTGGTGCTTGATATTTAACGCGTTTCACATTACTTAGCTTTCATGCGGAATAATATTCGTGCATTTGTCCTTCATTGTTTGATTCTTGTGTATTTATTTATCCACCGTGCAGTCCTTAATTTTGAGTGGCAATTCGTTCCTCATAACCACTTTGAAGAAAAAGGCTTGCTGGCAGAACACTCTGCGCACTTTTTCAGATTTTCTCTTTTTACGAACACATGATTGAGGAGATCCTGAATTCAAAAGAACGAGATCTTGAGAGAAATGTACATTTCCATTATTATATAGACAGTTTCAATCAAATAAATATTTTCCTCCATAAATACGAAAATGAAAGACGTCGTGACGGTTGCCCTTCCATCTACCAAAATGCGAAATACACGCAATAAAACCAAAATGGAGCTCTCGCAGCTAGATTCGCGAAACAAACTCGCGCCGACAATTGGATTTGACTGTTGGGAGCTTCAAAACAGACGACGGGCAGGCGGGTTGCATATAGAGCTGGCTGCTTTTCCACATCCGCCGGCTGACTTTTCACTCGGGCAGAATGACAAATAGCGCTCCTCTCTGCGCGCTCTACGTATGCGAACGGCAAAATCCGATGCTCGAATTTAATGGGCCGGGCTGCTGTTATGTGCTGCAGATTCGGGCGCGCGACCCACGCTCGCAATTAATTAATCCGCCGACACTTCAAACTGAATTATTGCCACTCACTTTTGGCCCGATTCGAATTTATTGCCGGCCGGCCGGCACACTACTACACATCGTGTTCCGATCAATTTGCCATGATCGGATGGAATAACTCGGTTAGCAAAAAGCAGCCCCGAATTTCATCACTCTGACGCCTGGAATGTTGATTTCGAACGAGACTGTTATTAGATTTTATTTGCGTGCAATTTTGTGTTTATTTACGCAAAATTTATAGCTTATACATAAAATGTACGTGCAACAGAGAACACAAGCAACTTGAAAAAACAATGAAATGAGGCGTGAGATAATTCTGGTTCCGCGTGGATTTTCAAATTAAATTACATCAGGCATCAGTGTCAGTGTTACAAAACTACAGGAATATAACTGTAATATAGTCTAAACTAATAAATATTTATTTAGAAATAACGAACGCGGTGTATGGAAAAAATCGCTTATTAGATTCAAGGAGCAATGTGCAAGGATCAAATTGGAATCTTTTGTAGACGAAAATCCATTAGCCCTCGAGCTTTCTTTGAAGTCGCTAATTTCGTCTTCGTCGACTTCTCCGTCTCTCATCAGGAGTAAAGTTGATTTGTTTAGAGCAAGAAAGCTGGTCGATTGGTTTCGACAGTCGACAAATAGGAACTCACATCAGGCGGGTCGCAGCGGTGGCGCTAACTCGTTTATCCGCCTGCGGAGTGCAAACAAATAAAAGCAGCCCCGGTGCTTTTATAAATAAATTCACGGCGCTGGAAAAATTCAAAGAGTTGCGCCCGCCGTCAAATTCCATTTGGCCTTATTATATCTCCGCTGTCGCTTTGTTTGCTCGCGCGACGACGAGCAAATTCCCTCTTTGCATGCGGAATCAGGGAAAAGCGGCTGTTTGCATTCGATTGTTTTCTCGTTTCGTGTGCAATTCTTCTGCGTCGTTCTACTTGCATCTTTGGAGAGAACTTTGCTCCGCTGAGAATTAGTGGGAAAACTTTTGCAACTGCTGTGCGATAAAAATCCTTTGCATCGCGTTTTTACTCTCTTTGCTGAGAAGCAAAGTTTATTCTCACTGAGTTTGTGATGATAGTATAAATCACGAAGACTCACCTCATTGGTTTGAACAGAGCCTGGGAACCGTCGTCGTAGTCAATCACAAGTTTGATTTGAGTTCCACCGTCCTTTTGAGCTGTAACATAAATTATTTTGAAAATTTTCACATTATCACAATTACAGGGAAGTATAAAATTTTCTCATTTTGGTTACATGATTTAGCCATCATATTTTTTCAAGCACTTGAGTTCAATTTAATTCTAGCATTTAAAATAAAATTGTTCCAAATTTTTTAAATTTTAAATGATGAGATGAAATCAGAGTTTTATAACTGGTGCACAAAACATTCGCGGAAAACGGTGTAGAAGGAAATTAACACTTGGATGAGCTGAGATGAGACCATTCACTGACTTTTTCCTCAATTTCGCAGCAGGGATGATGTCTAATTTCCCTCATTTTTTCCCAATTTCCGCGCTTGCACGAGCAAGTCGCAGCAGAGCTGCATTTGCGAGGGAAGAGGAGCGCGAGCTGCGGGCTGTTCCATTAAATTTTCAATCTGCATGCGTCTCGTTTGTTCACGAAAAACGAGATTCCGCCGTGCGGCTTTTGGCTTTTGCGTATATGCGTTTGAGCAGTCCGGAGATAAATAATGTTACTCTCGAAGCAAGACAATGGATTTAAGCAAATTGCGGCTTCGGGGTAGACAAAGGCAGGCAACGAGAACAAGATGACGAGAGTAAGACTTGTTAGGCGGCTGAAAATGAAACCAGATTTTCTCTTTCGTCTTGTCGTTTCTGCAGCTATTCGAATACGTATGTATACAATTTTCCTTAACATACGAAAGCGTACAAATAAGGAATGAACAGGCCAAAGAAAGATCGCATAAATCGATCGCGGTAAACTATATGCATCTCCCAGTCGCAGCGAAATAACTGGATTTGAAAACTTTCGCTTGCACTAATTAGATATAAAAATTGCTCCGCGCTGCATTGAAAAAAATATATTTTAATCCCTGTGACGATTGTTCCCAGGCTGTTAGGGCTGCCAATTATTTTTTGCTAATTGGCCGCCTGTCAATTCCAACAGCCAATCATCTATGTGACAAACGCACAACAATGGGAACTTGTTTTTGTCCGCACCACCACTGCGAGTGAAAACGAAAACAACAGGACTCACCAACGTGGACGATTTTTCTCGTGGCCATGCTGGTCAATAGTTTGTCGACGACAGGATCATCTTTGGGATACAGCTCAAGTTGCGAAATTCCAAGCTGGAATCTCTCCAGGATGGTCATGTTTTTTCTGAAACAAATTTAAAAAAAATTATTTAATAAACCACATCAACATCAATAAAAATCAATTTGTAAATTTCTTTGAAAGCCTGCAAAATGGGGTACAAAATTGATTTATTAGAAGATGTAAATTTTTATGAAGAAGTATAATAGTCTTTTAGATTGTATTTTCTTCACATGGAGTAAATTTGATAGCATTAATTGTCACCCTGATATTTTCAAAGGAAAAATAATGATTTCCTGATGTTTCCAAATATGCAAAAATGCTTACTTAATCATCTCTCAAATTTGTTTAATTTTACCTCCGTTTGCCTTTTGTGGCGATGAATCTTCTCTGTCCCTTCTCCCTTGTTCCCTACTTTACAAATTTATTTGTTAAGAGACGCACCAGTGAAACATTTTGTCATATTATTCAAACGTGGTCTTAATTTGTGCAAACCAATTACCGCGGAGCACTTAAGACACAAAACCCCATGGGTGAGATTTGATGGTGACAGCGTTATTTGCAGATAAAAGTCCGTTTGGCGAGGCCCCCTTTTGGCCGCGATCGAGGTGCGGACATTACGCAGCGCCATGATGGCAATCTAACGAAATTGGATTGCCGGCGTCTCATTCCTTCATTTTACTGCTCCATTTGCAGGCTTGAAAATAATTTATCCCGAAGCGAGTGCGGTTTATCAGATGTTTCGGGTAATTAGTCTGGCTCCCTTCGGACGAAAAAGGGTTTCAACCGCACTCGCGGCAGGAATTTCCGCTCAAGATGCAAAAGGCAGCCAGCGAGAGTGACTAACGCTTTAATTTTGGTCCATTAAGCGCGCCTGGAGACCAACAAGCTATACTGTACAGCTCGCTTTATTCTTTTAAACGGCGCTGGTACTCAGAAAAGATAGGAAGAACAGACCACCAAGAAGCTGACGGTGGAATTTATGCATGTTTCTTGCTTTGTTATATTTTGCCTTTTTTGCCTCCCAACTCCAAGCGCTAACGTTATTATTTATTGACCTTGTGCTGACGCAGATGTTTCTGACATTTGTAATTGGTTTTTAAATGTTATTTTCATATTTTATGTATTGGCCTACTAAACTCTTTGAGCTGTAATTTCTGTGGAGTGAAACCGTTTTCTACGAAATTAAATGCGTTCGTTACGCTAAAAAGTCTTATGTCAGCGATAAAAGTATTCAAGAAAGGTTGTTACATTGGTTCAAATCCAGTCCAGATATTTCCCCGTTGGTAAAATGTCGTCTATTTTATTTCTCGACTACAGTTCCGGTTTACAGCTGAAGCCCATTTCCGTTTTAACAAAATTTAGAATAAATACAGTAAATGTATTTCAGGAACTAGGATCAGTTCAAAAACAATTAAATTTCACATTAAATATGAAAATTACCAAGTCTCTGTCATTGAACTAACTAATTCTTGCCAGGGAAGAAACATTCATTTCAAGAATGCATTAAAATTGTAAATTACGTTTATGTAAAAGTTGTATTTTTTATAAATGACCGGTTTCACGAAACATTCATGAATGAAAATAATTTATGTTGTCCTCTAATAGGGCTTCAGTGGCTAGTCGAAACTAGTCAGAAACTAAAGAGACGACGTTATTTTGCCCAACAATTCTTACAAAGCTTAAAGTTCAAATAAGCTTTTCTATTTTTAAGTCTAATATGTATATAGTCCCTTACCAAATTGCACTGAACTAGAGTGCGGAAAGTGGAGCCTTTGATTCGTTCCAAGTGCATTTGAATTATTTCGCTATTTGCACCCATAAACTCGATTTTACGAGCTCGAGTCTCCAAACTTAATTTTCCCAAAGTTGCGCAGCACCAGACAAATATGCCATAAAACGGACGTCTTATCGCTTTTTCCTATGGGGGTTGCATTTTAAACGAGGGATCTCAACAGGCCGACACAAAAACGCCGAAACACTGATTGCTCCTGCTTAGTTGTAAAACCGCAAAAGACTCATCTTGCAGCGAATCTTTTTACGGTCGAGTTTATTGTCCAATAAGTTTTACGCCCACAACAAGCATAAAATTTTTCCCACAGACTAACAAGCAAATGAAAATGATTGTGTATCGGCTAGATGGTAGACACTTGTTGGCGAAAACACGAATAAAATTAAATTGAGCGGCGAAAAAATATTATGGTATGGA
Organism: Cloeon dipterum; assembly: GCF_949628265.1. NCBI lineage: Eukaryota > Metazoa > Arthropoda > Insecta > Ephemeroptera > Baetidae > Cloeon > Cloeon dipterum. The sequence goes on from NC_088788.1 coordinate 27,213,352, forward strand.
TGGTAAATAAATCTATCAGTGAAAAAAAGAATAATTTGTTGCTTTGAAGATATTTACATAAAAAATAGCAAATAATAATATTTTGATACATTCTCTTTTTTTATCTGGCTGAATTTTGATATGCAAACTTCCGATTGATGGAACGCGGACGAATGAGTTTGGTGTTGCAAGCTCGATTGGGCCAATTAATGAATTGGCATCTGATAAGAGGTCCCAACACAGGCATGGTTGCTGCGTAGCTCGCGTGCCTCACGGAAGCACTAGTTGGTGAACACATAAAAAGAGAGAAAGAGCAGAAACTAATAGAGATGTCACAGCTTAACACCGCAGCTCTCAATCGACGATGCCTCTGTTTGGTAGCAGTCGACCAAATAAATTTAACGCACCACTCGCACCGCCCGACCGCGAAACAACACGAAACAATTTCAATTCAGTCAAGTTCAATCGACCGAATGTTTGCAAATTGGATAAATTGTCAATTTTATGGAAATTTTCTGCATTATTTATATTTTGAAATTCAGCATTTTTAATGAGAGAAGACTGTTTTATTGTAATATGTTTACTATAACAATATTATCAGATCCATTTCATCTGCTTCAATTTACTAATGAGCACTCTTGTATTAAATTTAAAAAAATCAAGCAATGTCGCAAATGAATGAAAAGAGCCAAATGGATTACTCCACATTACAAGATATTTTCTGAACATTCTATAAAGTGTGCTTGCATGAGATCTGGAGCTTTTCGCCTGCATTATTGTGCAGGAGATTATTTCATCTGCAGCAATACACTGCGACCGTACACCGAGAGAGTAATACAATATTCCTGTAGTCGTTAAATTTGCATATAATGTGCCATAATTCTCATGTACAACTTGCGATATTTACGGCCGCTGGATGTAATATGTATGTATGAATTTTGTAATTTTTATTGTAGCTATAAAAAGAGGAATTATTATACTTTGAAGAGCTGTCTGCATAAAAATATGCGTTTGAGTTTGTTTTTGTTCCTGAATATGCTATATTTTTCGTGGCTTAAATCTATAATCCACCGTGAAACGAACAATTTTGCATTGAATCATTTTTGCTCTCCTGGAGTTAGATGGTCTAAACCGCGTGATTGTGTTTTCCAGCACCTTCTCTGCAATAAATTAACTCAGTTCACTTTATATAAATATAGTTTCAAATATCATAGCGTATCAAGAACAATGTGGGGAAAAAGAGCAAATATGGAACATTTTCAGAATTAATAAAGTTAAATTAATACAGTTTTCCATACCTTATTGCAGCTTGACATGAATTAACACCAGATTATCACATTGGTGAAGAAATATGCATGTAAACATTTTGCAGAAATATAGGAATTTAATGCAACTTGGTGATGCAATGTCTTTTTTATGGCAAAGAAAGCACGGGAAAGAATAGCGAATAAAATTGAAAAGAACAAAAAGTTCGCTCAAACATCTTTTTTACCCATAACTCAAAACTTCCTGCTGTGAGGAATCAGTTCTCCGTCTGAAAACCGTAATCCACGTCCTTTTGCAGCAGGAAGCAAAGGCGAGTTCCGCCTTTAAACGTACGCATATTCAATTTTTTTGCGTCTTTGCGGCTGCGACCCTTGCTTGCCTTTCAGACGCGACGAGAGAGCGTGTGACCTATTAGCAGAGCCGCGGATTAGGAGCATTACACGTCGCATTAGCACTTTTTGCTCTTCGCATTTGGCCGGCTTGTTTTTGCCTTGGAAATTAATTTAATTAAAAGCGAGAGAGCGACGTGGACGAACGTGCAGCGCGGCGATAATAAATTTGCGAGTGCCGCACGCAATTTTTTGCCCTGGCGGCCGTATTTCATTTTTCCGCTTTTTCCGCGGCTAATCCTTAATTTATTTGCGTCGGCGGCGGTGTTCGAAACAAAAAGGACGTGCACCTGATGTGCCATATGTCGGCCGTGCAAACACAAACCTGAGCACGAGTGTTTGTGCCCTCCGGCGGCGGCAGCGGGCAGGTAAATCCGCGCTAATTTATTGCGCTGGCCAATTAATAAGCTCGTCGGCCACCCTCGTATAACGGACGTGCGGTAACCAGCTGCGCGACACAGAACACAAATTTTGCTCCCACCCTCGTCCACCATCAGGACTCTTAAATTTTTTGTCTCGAACTAATTTTTACAAACTAATTTCAGCCAATAGTTGCTAATGGTCTCTACATGCCCAATCAAATATAATCCCAAAATCGACTTTATAAAAAATTTCATTGTATGTTGATACGACGCACTAGCAAAAATTCTGTCAGCACTATAATGCGTCACTAAAAATCAACGTCGGTTTGAATTAGCTTCATTTCAAGGAGATATTTGGTAAGACGAGTGGGGGAAGGTGTTTAAACGTGTGGTGATGTAATTAAATATTCCGTCTCCATGTCTGCTATCGGCGGCGGAGGCCTGGTTTGGACGTAAAAAACCGGACCAAATGTAGAATTACGTTTTCTACTTATCGGTCTTTAGATGTTGAGATATTTTTTGACATAGCAAGCTAGACCGCATTGCCTTGATTGCTTCTGCACTGTGCCTTTTTAATTTTTTTGATAACCTATAATGTATATGAATCAGTGATAACAAACTAATCAATTTAATTTGTGCATGATTTTAATGTTGGCTGAATTCTTGAGCGATAAATGAATACCAAGACTTCACCCCTGTCGATTTCATAGTTTTTTAAGGAAACTCGACCAGTTTCGACGAATCCAGGCCGCCCTATTTCATGAATATGCCAACAGTTGACTCCACAAGTTCAAAAAGGTTAGATGTTAAATTAATGGCTCCTAGTGTAAGTCAACAACATCAATTGAAACCCGATCATTTTTTATAAGTCGAAAATGACATTTTTATGTTATCGAAGTGGTAAAAATGTAATAAAAGAGTCCGACTTAGCCGCAAAACCAACTAGACTAAAATTGAACCTGTGATAACAGTACTACAGATTTTTTATTTCTGAAAATATCAATCGCTCTCAATATAATATTTAATAGACTTCTAGATGAAAAGAAAAATTATAACATAATCATCATCCACTAATGAATTCATTCAAAAAATTTGTGTTGAGCTATTTTTTTAATTGGCCACAGCTATTTAACGAATATTGTCGGAAATTCAAGGCTTGAAAATCTACACGTATTTAATTTTTTAAACCTGAAGTGCACACCCATCAAGCCCTGAAAATAATTATAAAAGAACTAACTTTCCGCGATCTGCACCTTTTTTCAAATCCAATTAAACTTTGTATTAAATTCATCTGCGAGTCATCGCAACATTTCTTGAACGGGAGCCGGTGTAACGTAGAGCATAAATTCTTGCTAATAGCAAAGGCGGATCTGCAGACAGGCCGATAACATAAAAACGCGGCGAACCGCGCTGCTCCGGCCCTCTGGTGAGTTTGCAGCGGCGGCACGACTGACTCTTCATCTCTAAGCTTCGCCAGCAGGTGAAATGATCCTGAAAGTTTTGCCGGCAAATTGCGCCGGAGCACTCGGGATTAATTGATCACAACTCCATTGTGTTATCGCGCGGCGAACGCAAGAGCAAGAGAGGCCAATTCATCCGTATCTCTCGCGTGTGCAAAGCGTCCGGAATTAAGCAGCCGCCGCGCTTGATTGTATTGAGAGATCGGGAGCGCGCGAGCGAGCGAGCCAATTTTCACGAATTATTCTCGCGAGGACACTAAACACATCATCGGGCTGATGAGAAACCTTCCTAGCTGCCACCCTACACCGGAACCGACCACCCCGTCGAGCAGCCGGGATGGACGCCGGCCAAATTTTGTGCGGCGCACATTTGAATTTTCACCCACGAACTGGGGATTTCACTTACTTATCAAGCAAACGAGTGTTAATCGTTTTATTTTACTTGGGGACTCTGGGGACACGCGTTGATTGATAGAGGGAATGGAAGATTGTGGGGGAGAAATAGGAAAATTGCTGCAAACCCTTTTTTAAACTAAAAAATAATAGTAAATAAATGCTAAAGAAATTTTTATTTCAATTTGGTAGAAAATGCAAAAATGCCATCTTTTTTCTTCCGCTGAAACCTTAACTAAATGCTTCTCTTTGAAAAATAAGTAGTAAGTGGCAATGATAAAATAACCAAGCGAAGAGTGTGGAAAGAGAGCATTGTGAACTTCACAGGAATTGAAAAAACAATCTTCATCCTTGTTGATTTAAAAAGTTTTTTAATCACTCAACTAGTTCGACGACCCAAGTGTGTCCATTTCATTATGCAGCTTTGATCGGCTCTAAAAGATCAATACGATGATGAAGTATGTTTTTTCAACTACTGTGAGGAGAGCAACAAACCTCGAGTGAATTTTTAAGTCGATAATGCACGGAAAATTTTGAAATATCGTTCAACTCAACGTTTGCTGGAGCAAGAGCGATCAATTTTCAATTTGACAGTACGTGCAATTATGATAATTCATTTCGAAACTCAGGCAGAGTGCAGTGAAATCATCAGCAGTCGGCAAACAGCAAGCTCAATTAAAAGATAAAAGTGTGCCGGCGCCCATTCTCCCCATTCCGTGCATTTGATCTCGGCTGCACGCGCGGCGTTTGGTTGTGGTTGGCTGTTGGCACAGAGAGAACTTTGTTAATTACACAGAATTGCATCAGATTCACAGCCGGCCGGGGATGACGAGACGTTGCTCACGATGACCCTCAACAACTCTCGTACGTCTCTGTCCGACCGGCAGGCTTTTTGCTCCAATTCTGCATGCGCACATACTCGATCCCCCCGTCCAATTAATTATCTGAAAACCAAATGCATCACGAGCGTCGACGATGCACTCACCCACTCTATGCAATCTCGGTCGGATGCACGGAAAATCGTTATTAAATAGGACGCGAGTTTCCATGGAAATTGAAGGCTGCGGCGGAGTGGCTTTTCTGTCGCTTTCGAACAATAGTTTCATGTCTAAATTTAACTTTATTGCCCTTTTCTACCAACTTGCAGCATTTTTAAATAAATCCACCTCATAAGACCTGTTTATTTTTAAAATTGGCAGTCTTATTGAAAGTGTTTTAAATAAAGTAGTGGAAATTAAGCGAGTAAACTACCTTTGAATCCTTGGAAAATTTACCGATTTCAAATTGCCATAATCAATTATTTAAAATGGGCAATGGATAACTTCATATCAAAATAAACTTCTATTTGTTCATCTCATTTAGAAAATGATATATATGTTTTATTTTTTGTTTCTTGAATTGTGCGCACCTTGTCCAGAATTTTAAAAACAATTTGACGCACTCTTGTGGAGTCACTCTTTGTTCGCTCAAGACGATTTAAAAAAATTCTTTAGGGTGGCATAACTTTCTTAACGATATCCACAACATCCTACTCGTTTTTCATAGACTTTCCTTACAAGTGCTGTGAGACCAAAATTTTATATATCATTTTGTAATTTTTTTCTAATTGTTATCTCGGGCTATATGCATTTTTAGTTGTAGCTCTTGTTCCTTGGAGGAGTTATTTCATTCATTACCGTGCCTATTCAACCTGGCAACGTTGAGTTGAATAAAACACTCATATAGAGCTCTAGACAGTAAGTATTTTTGAAAAGAGAAGTCACTTTCCACTGCATTTCGTGAGTTTTTTTTAATCTATTCAATCTTAACACCTTATTGCCTTGATGTGACTTTGAGACCCCTCAAACAAACGCACTTGTGACGCCTTCGCCCAGTGAAGAGTGTCTCGACGGTGCCCATCAAGTGCGGGGAGGGTTTCTTCAAGGGCCACCTCTTATTCTCACAGCGAAAACAAACTAAACGCACACACAAAATACAGAATGGAGAAGCGTATCACGCATGGCTTTGGCGAATCCTATTACGGCGGAGGCGGCTTGTAAAAGAAAATAGTCATGGCGTTGTGCTCTCGCACACGAAGGGTCATAAAAATAACTCGCTCTTGGTCCCATATTGCACAATTCCCTGCACAAACTGGAAGTACATATTTATGCAGCGTGTTATTCTTAACGAGTTCGCACACAGTGTGCGAATAAGTAGGCGTGGGGGTCGGTTTGTTTTTCGCTCCCCTCGGAGAGAAGATGTATACGCATTATTTTCCGTGCGCTCTCGCTTATTTTAATTGTCGCTCGCTGTTGCGCGATGATCTACTCGCTGACGCGGCCTAAAATAACCGACGACAAACAGAAATAAAAGCTGTCCTGAAGTGAAGCATTCTAGTCTCCTGGGGTGAGCAGAGCACAGCGCAGGATGCTGAAGTGGGACTTTCTGAGGCGCCGATGAAAAGCAGTCTGGGGACCAGCGTGTCGCTCGAAATGAGGCTGCCTGCTGAAGTTTACGCCTCTTTCAACCTCACATCACGGGGAAATATTGCCGTGTCTACTATTTTTAGTCTACTTCACAGCGTGAATTATCACGAAGAATGCTCTCTATGGTTACAAAGTGATAGTTTTAAGTATTAAATGGCCCGTGTTTACGTAAATTTCTAATTCTATGAATAAAATTTATTTTTCATTTAAAACGAGACGTAAGATTATTCAAAACGTTAAATTACTAGTCGTGAAAGGAGTGGGATCAAACAGGATCAAATATCAGTTCAGGCGCCCAGGCAGTGAATATAATTCACTCATAAGAGAAAAGAAACGATACTGTACACCTATATGCCGTCAACTTTGTCGTGCTTGCTTGTGTTTTATTTAATCATTGACCCAATAACTTTCATTCACGATTTGGAATCGTATATAAATAGAAAAGTGAATTGCATCATTCGGATTATAGCTGCCTGCATAATTTCTATTCTCATTTTCTAAAACGTACTAGAAATATACTTTAAATACGTAACAAAAACTATTAGTAAAAGCTCCGACTGTATTATTTAGGTATAGCTACACAAATACATTAAATTCCATCAACTTGTTACAAAGCCTGAACAAAGAATTTGAAAGCTTTGTCCGAGATACCGAGTCCAAGATCAATGCGAGATTTTAGTGACTGGACAATTGTTTGATTTAACTCTCACGTGACGACACCATTTTCGTACCAATCTGTCAATGTCTCGGTGCGCGTTTCGTAATCTGGCTTCTGCTCTCGCTCACGGTTGAAAATTAAAACATCACGCCGCATCAGATTCTACACGACCGAACACACCTCTCAATGATGCACTTGTCAAACGCAGTCGCGACAAGACAGCCAGCCGCTGCTGGAAAAATTATTTCCAAATCCGTTGATACGAGAGCTGTGCAACCTCTTGACAATTGCATGCATTTAATATCAGAGTTTGACGCGAAATGTGACATTTCCATTAAAACAATACGAGTTGGAACACGCAGAGAGGGAAAAAATTCTCTCCGACAACTGTTGAGCAAAAGTATTCGGGCTGATTGATGGAGCTGCGAGGGAGGAGGATTAAAAAGTAATTGATCAGAAAAAGTGCATCTGTGTACAATCGCGTCGTGCAGACAAAAGAGTGTTTGCAGTCCCCGCGACTGCTGGCGTGTCGCGAGAGGGGAAAACGGATGCAGTGCATTAATGATCTCTTGCTCTGCAAAAGCAACGAGCAAGCAAGTAAGCCACGGGCCCTAGGGCGCGGTTTGTGCGCTGGAAAAAATGCTGCATGGCGCGCAGAGCCAGCAACGAGAAAATTATTAGCTTTGCAAACAGAATAGACGTGTTTTGCTCCAAATTAAATTTGCACTTCTTAGCCATTTCAGCGGCAGGCAGTAAGGAGGAGTGTTCTAAAATTTATTTGTTCATTCAGATTTATAGGGGACACAGGGTGACTTTCTAATGCGTCAATTATAATATGCTAAATATAAGTCAGTCCTGATTAAAACAGATAACTGGTTTCCTACTGCTACTGTGCTACAAATATTAACATAACAAAATGTCAATTTTAAATAAATTTCTTCTCAACCAAATGATCCCTATGTTGCATACGACAATTTAAATTAAAGCTTAAGATGAATAAACTGATGCACATAATCTATAATGAAAAATGTTTCTGTTTTGACAACTCATTATGTTTATTTTTTGTTGTATCCTTTAAACTTTTATTTTGCAAACATGTTTATTGGATTTTATATACTGTACAAAGAGGTCATACGATTTTGTTAAATTCATATTGATCTAAATATTAATTCCAAAATCTTTATATTACAACACAAAAATACCATATTTATTGGATATTATGGAAAGCAAGAATACATATTATGTTAACTTATTAAGTTAATAGCTGTGACACACAGAACGTTGCACTAATCGTATCTACATAAAATTCGCTTCATAAATCTGCAATGAGTGACTTTCTCTCGCCTTCAAACGTAATATAAATTAAATCTGGTCAGCAAGAGGAAAATGAAAGTGAATTGGGGCAAAGCGACGAGAGAGCTGCTCCACCCACAAACCTGCTGCGCTTGTATTGTGTCTCGCCCTTCGCCTCTCCGCGCGATTGCCACTGCTGATTACCCTGGATTTACGCTCTCGGCTTGTACAACATTTTATGTGTGTATTATTTAGTCAATACCGAGCAGAACACAGCGAGCTGATTGTTATGTCTCTCTTTTGCAAACCTAAAACTTTTCACGAGAGAACCGGCACCAGAGAGAGTACAAAGGAGACACGAGAGAGTTGAGAAGGCTGCTGGGAATTGCATCAGCATCTGCATTCATGTGGGATTGGCGCGAGCTAATTACCAAGACAACTAATATGGAGTAAGAGTTAGTGTATCACTGATGACACTGAATACTTCTTTGCTCTTCTCTGGCTCTTGGATTCTGTATTCTAGGAATAATTGCTTGGTTGAGAAACTCGAGATGACAGAGGAGGAAAAAATACAAAACTCTTACATTGCTGTCAACAAAGTCTTACAAGACATTGATCAAAAATGCGAAATGTAGTTTTATTCGAATCCAATAACTCCTCTTTGTATGGCATGGAAGGTCCGCATTGGTACTTTTTTATTGACATTAATTAATTTATTTATTTTACTGAATAAACGGTAAAAAGCTAAAAAAAATTCTGCATTTTACAAATTTCTAAAACGTTTGGTTTAATATTGGTTTAATATTACTCTCATAACTCGCTAACATGATGACCGAATCGAAAATTTTCACCTGTAACCATATAGTTGACTTCCTTGAAAAGAACTTAAACTTTTTGAGTTTGGTACATTTAAAAATAGTACCAAACCGAACTTTACTCGTAAGGATATTCGCATCATGATGGAATTTCTCAAAAACGTTTTACTTTTCAAAATGGGTTTGAAAGCAGTAATTTACTTCAAGACCTAAGTAACTCGCAACAATTGAATTGGGAAACTCGTAAATGTGTGTGCTGGATGACATATGTTCATACTGAAGATAGCTATCAATTTGGAGCTAATGGATTTCAATGAAACCAGCCAATTTGGCACCTATGAATGCCATTAAAAATACCAAGGATATTTACGCAATTTCTCCTCGGCAGTGTCCCAAAGCATCTCATTTTCGTTCAAGTCACGTCCAACTGAAAAGCACTAATAATAAAGGCACTCACTTTTTCGCTCAATCCTGACAAGTGGAGTAGAAAGAGTTGATTAATTTTCTCGCTGGCACAGTGCAGACCAAAGTTAATTAAGTAATTGACTTGCATGCTTCGCTTTGTTGCCACTCATTCTGTTTCGCTCGGCCGTCCGGTCCGTTCGTTTGTTGGATAGGTCGGAAATGCAAGTGGAGCGTCTCTCTCTTTCTCGCTGCTGTAACCGCAATACGAGTTGAAAGCCGTCTACAGGCCAGGCCAGAAATGAAATACGCCGGCAATTTGTAGCACTCGCCACCGAAAACGATTTCTTTTTTATTAGCTCCATAATTCCATCCCTTCGCGGCGCACTCGTGAGCATTTTTCTTGATATAAAAACGCGTAATATAATAATAAATGGTGCCAGGCCAAAAGTGACTGGGCGTGGTCACCCCATGCTCGCTCGCAAATCCATCTTATTTTTATAAATAGAGGGCAACTCGTGCACAAAAAAGGGCGAAATGCGCCTGTCACTTTGGCTCTAAAAAGATTCGTACGACGCTGCCCCTAGTTGTATCTTGCCTTCTTCCTCTGAGCACAATACAGTGTGATGGTATTTTAGAAAATCATCGAAACTATTTTTCAGTAGCCCATGAATTATCCAGATTTTGGCGATGACTGTATATTGCATTATAGCATTATTTAATATACTGTAAATGATTTCTCTGCTGTTACTGTCACCTAAAAAATGCAAAATATAATTGGATCTAAGCGTTGATATACATTTGGAATTAGCGATACCACACAGTCACCAACTTGGCTCAATTTCAGAATTAAGAGGGAAAATATAAAATCATAATTCTTACTGCCTCCGCTACCAATCCAGTTTTTATAATTGCTTCAGAAGAAAAATTTGAGTTAATGTTTTCAAAAATTTTAAGTTCTCACTAATTCATAGTTGGAATAAATTAATTTTTTAATAATTATCGGAATTTCAAACAAAAATACCAAAATTTTATATGCGAAGCCAGGACCAAACTACATGCTGAGTTACTACTGTAAAGAATTATCTATTTACTAGTGTTCTCTTTAAAAGTTTCAAATAATTTTCATGCCATGAAATGTGGGACGGCACTTTCGATGATTTTGTCTGGTTTCACTTTAACCTAACCCTCATTTATTTGAAAGAGACACAGTATGAATCACTTTAAGTGAGAACCATACTAGTCTAACGCATTTAAAACACTCGGTGGATTTTAAAATTCCCACGAGCAAAGCTAGCATTCTGCTACAAGGAAATCGTCAAGGGCATTTCATTTTAAAATATTTGAACTTTTATTCCCAGTTACACAGAGCTTCCACGATAATAAATGCGGTGAACGGAAGAAAGTGCTTAGTCTGACACTTCAAGTGTGTGTTTAATTCGTGAGCGGTAAACAGTATTTCGGTCTCAAATATAAAGTGCGTGAGAAAACTTTCCATATCGCTCCCTGCGCCGCACAATGGGCAAAATACGAGTATCAGCTGGCGTGTTGCAGATCCTCTCTTTCTCTCAAGTTATTTTCATCAACAAATTAGTCTAGCATCAGAGGCAGCAGTTCTCTCTTTCCCACTCACACGCGTGTTTCATTTTCCTGAGTTAATCCACCTGATGGCTTCTTTCACAAGCTTTTTATCTAACGACACCCCGCCTCTCTGTCATTTGGCTAAAAGCATATGTGTGTGGAAGCTGGTCAAGAAGTGCAGAAGGAGAAGAGGCCGCCACCGCGATTTATAGTCCCGCACGCGTATACACACCACTGCGCGCGGAAGTCCACAAAAGCCTCTCTTCTTTTCCGCCGTGTGGCCGAATCGCCATTCGTCACGATAATTAATACGTCGTAAGACCGCAATCTCACACGCACGCAGTCTGGAGTGTATTAATAGAGTAAGAGGTATGGGTTCGGTTTGCCCACCGCAAAGCTGACTCACTACCAGAATTTATTTTCATGCGGACCGAGTGTGTTTGAAATTAGACTTTGGCGCAGGAAGTCTTAGCTCTCAAGCCGGCAGATTTATTTCGAGCAATTTGGCCCTCTTGAAATTTATAATACCTCTCAGCCGAAAACATTTTCATAACGCTAGATTAAAATGGTATCGTGTTGCACTGGATTTCTTTGATCTGGTCCTTGAAATTATTGAATTTCAATTAGGAACGAGGAAAATTTAGGTTGGTTAGATCTCTGGAGGAAAAAAGGTTTTTTGTGTTTGGGGGGTTGGAAGAAATAAGTTATTGTATCCAAATAAGATTTTATGGAATAATTTTTTTTTAGTCCGGGGAGTCAATTTATTAGCCTACTAAATTTTTATTTTTTGGGCTTCTCAGTCTGCTAAAAAGATTTAAACAAACCCCCTAGTTTTGATCAGACCACTGCACTATCTAAATTTCATCAAAAGAAAAAGTTAATTTGATATAGTCTCGTTTCTTGTGTCCATACTGCAATTGTGCGTGCCAGCTCTGGCACTGGGTTGATTAACTGTAGAGGCGGAGGAAGCAATTAGGTGCGAAACAGGACATCGGAGGAGCGCATTTCCTCTTGTTGACGCCCGTGCACACGTGTCCGACCGACTAACTGATTTCTTCTCTCTCTTTCCTTGGCACCCAGCAGCAAATTAAACAAAAGCTGCTGCGTCCAATCGCGCGAAAGGTCGCATGCTATTTCTGCCCCTTATCTCGACAAAGTGCACAAACTCTGTGTTTGTCTTCTGCCGCAATAAATGTGAACAAATGACGGTGGCAGCGGTGCGGGAGACAACCAGCACCGGCAATTAGCAGGGTGTGTGGGAATCAGGTGGTACCAGCCTCAATTTGCACGCTCTTGAGCACTTTGCAATTATCGTTTAATTTCATTTGGCCCTCGCCGGCCGACATTCAACAAGCTCTCCTTCTCGCGAGTTTGCGGGATAAAAGAGGATAAACGAGGAAAATGGTTTCTTCCTGCTCGCTGACGCAAAGACACTGGAAAACTTACAATTAGACGAGGCCTGCTAAAATTACGTGTGAGCTCTTGACGAGAGGGAAGCCCTCAACAAAAAAAGCAATAATTACTCGTAACTACTTGGAAATTACTCAATTATGATGATGGGTGGGCTTGCTGCTAGCAACAATGGTGAAAACCCAAGGCTAAATAATTCAGTTTAAAATTCAGCAAAAGATCCGCCGAAAATATTAAGAGATAAAAAAATGACTTCCTAGGCATTGATAGTCAGTAAGACGCGCGTGATCCGTGTACAAATTCTGCCTACGCAGCCACCTGTTTCTTATTTACAGTGTTGTTAATTAAGTAGGCTAGTCAAAACTCGGCATTCCGTGAATAATTTATTGGCAGGAAGAGATGAAGCTCCATTTCAGAATAAATTAAAAATGAGATACGTATACACAAGTTCAGATAAGGGATGCGGGAGGAAGGCGCACGTACGCACATAAAAAGCGCAGAGGCCGCCCATCCTTGGCGAATGAGAGATAAATTCGCCGACCAAAGTAAAAATGACTACAATAACAAGCTCGCGCACAGAATTAATGTTCGTTTCACTTTCACAGCTCCGTTTCACGGCCGCCGTATCATATTTTTGCGAGGAGCGGACATGAGCCAGCGCCAAACCCCCAGTGTTAAGTGAGGAATGCACATTTTTTGTGAAATATTGCACCAGACGGAAATTCCGAGCTAGCTGCTGGATGTAATAAAGGCTTTTATAATTTTATATGGGGCCTCAAAATTAGGGTATAACTCCCAATTTTGAGCGCCAAAATGTGAGTATTTTTTCTGTTTTTTGTAACACATCCTCACAATTGCTTGCGAAAATTTTCAAACTAATTAATAACAGCAGGGCCTGCCATCGTGGTTTGGATTTCAATACGTGCCAGTGATCGTATATTTATATCCAAATTTGGTTTCCATTGTAAATTATTATTTTGTAAGCTTGTTTTTAATGGATTTTAAGTCCTCTAACGTATTTGAAAGATAGTATAATTTTGAAAAAGGATTTAAATTTCGTGATTTCAAAGTCTGATAGCCTATGCACTGTTTACGTCTTTGAAGAAAAATAACAACCATGAATAACGATATTTTTTTCATTGGCCATATAAAAAACTTGTTGATCGCACAAAATTTAAGTTATCCCGCTTGATTTTAGATTGCAAGGTCAGCAGAGTGACGACAGAGAGATAGCAGTAAAATTACGCTCGCATACAATCGTATCAAAAGTGGCGAAGCAGGTGAGCGATATTTTATGACACCCGCGACAATTGCATTGTCCGTCGCGTGAATAATCGCACTTATTATTTGTGCAGCTCCAAGGGATTATGTTGATAAATAAATATTCCCCGCAGGCGGATGATGCGTGTCTGAGGTGTGGGTGGAACGTGGTCTCGTGCCAAATCCACTCTCGTTGATCTGCTGAAATGCAGAGCCGGTGACGCACATTGTTGCACAACACACTGTGCCAAACAGATTAGAAAGATTCTTTTGGATTTCCCGCGGTCGTTAAACGCTCGACGAGAGCTAAGCCAAAAAGACAGTAGGTTTAATTGCCTTGCGACTTGCGTTGCTTGCTGATATAGCGTGAGAGTGAATTTTATGAGTAAGAAAGCACTATTCAAATTATATACAATGATTAAAATATTTTTATGAACCCTCTAGAGGGCGGAGCTTTCCTATCACGAGTAGGTTGTTGGGGGCCAAAAATTTAATGACATAGACTGGGTTTCTAACTCAATTTTCATTTTTTAATTTAATTATTTTATAATCAGTGAATCATCTGAAAATGATGCGCAACTCCCCCATTGTTTTCATCTCATTTTTTGTATACCAAAGACCATGTCTTGTTTGTCGGTCTGTGCCTACTTCCAATAATTGGGTTTATTTGTTTTAAAATCATTTGATTTTAATTAAAAATAAGTTCATCCTTACATAAATACGTCATCCTATTAATTTGCATAGTCCTGATTAGTCACATTCTTTGATCAATCAATTTAATATTTAATTAATAAAAAGAGATAAGTTGTGATTGTTGGGAAGACTAGTGGAGACTTTGGAAGAAATAAAAATGTGGAGATGGCACTTTGCAATACTAAAAATTCAAGAAACAGAAAAAAATGTTCTCTGAAAGGAACAGCCATTCACAAAAACTTCATTGTTGCCTTTTTAACCTTTGCTACGTATAAGGAACAGCAGCCAGGAATTCCATCGTGCGCTTTCCCACGCGTGTGTGTTTGAAGAAAGTGATGATCAGTCTAGACCTCAGATTCCGCGAATTAACGAATGGCCCATCTGGCAAACACACTTGACTGGTCCAACACAATTATTTTGAATACCAGCATCGGTGAAGAAGCAATCGCGGAGAAATAAAGCAGTTGCGCGCGATTCTAAGTGCGTGTACCGCCGTAAACAATGCCCGCACTATTCTGGTTGCCACTTATGGCAACTCGAGCCTCTCGCAAACCATGAACTCGCAAACAGGAGTGCGCACCGCTCTTATTCCTTTCGCAAAAACAAATCCTTCGCAGGCAGGTTTGCGAACGGCGCAGATTGTGCACGTGGCAATGTCTGCAACTGAATCGTTATTTACGTTTTCCAATCAAGAAACACAGGCAGGTCGTAAAACCATAAAGTTGTGATGGCTGGCTAGCGTGATGCGCGAGCTTGACAAATGGAACACGACGCTGAGTGTGTGCGATATATTGTGTTATTACTGTTAAATCTCAATTGTTGCCGAGAGACGTGTACATACACGCGAAAGGCATATAAAAACCTAGCTATCATTCTCATAATATGTGTGTATATGCGTGTGTGCTGGCGAGAAGTGGTTTTGCACACAGTTGGCAATGAAACTGAAACCTGTCTGGCGATGCGACGAACCAACCAACTGAGATCTCGGATTGCTAATCGCGACGCAAGGTCACATTCTGCTAAACACAAATAATATGAATGCGTATGAATCACAAAGGCAAATTGGAATGACAACGATCATAAAAAAGGGTTGCAGGATGACTAACACCATAGGATGAGAGCCAATCTCGAATGCTTTCTTTAGCTAACACTGCAGTTTGGATATTGTCTTATTTGCAGTTACATTCTACTGATGAGGCCTGAGGGGACAAACAGCTACTGTCCTGTTCGATATAATATGCGAGATCATTTTTCCCTTCATCGCAAGTCAAAGTACATACATTTGTAAACATCTTCTTAGTTTCATTTTATAGACTTGTGTGTGTGAGTGATAAATTTATTATATTTGGACCACACACATTCCTCGTTGCAAAAGTCGTCATGATTCATGAAATAGTGTTACGGTGGACAACTGAAACTAGTCTAATTGCAATAAAGACTAATTTGCAGCAAGGAAACTCCGTTTTTTGTTTCTTAAATTTGCGCAATTTTTTTTAAATATAAATTCTGGATTATCCGAAATACTCTATCAGCCATCATCTTGCCTTTCTGATCGGCGACTTATTGCCTTTGGACTCCATTCTCCAATTAATCTTAAAAGAAAACTAACAGTTTTCATCCTAAACGACGCGTATGGCAACCTCATTGCAAGGTAAAAACTTTGAGAACTCTGATAGTGCGAGAGTACTACTTAAGCTGCTTAAACTCTGTAGAAGTCAAACACTAGCATCGCACATTTTGTCACCTGAAAGTGGCTACTTCTGTGCTTGCAACTGCAGAGGTGGTAGCCGGATTATTCAAATCACGCGGTGTGGCTCTTGATTTACTGCACTTTTATTTGATTGTTCTGGTAATTGGTATGCACGAGCCGGGCTGCTCTTATCGTTATTATGCACACGTTGCAAGCGAAGTGGCGTTTGTGACTTCTCTGTTCTCCGACTGCTTATTATACATGTGTTTCGTTTGAAACCTGGATTGCAACACCATGCAGCCAAGTCCTCTGTAGCAGCGTTCAAGGGCAAAACGCACTATGCACGCAAAAAGAATTTTGGCACAAAAGTGGACTCTCAAAAGGTTTATCTCGCTTGAAAAGAGCATAAGACGCGCTGTACACTTGGATCAGATTTATTGCTTGCATTATTAAAGATTAAATCGCAGTGATTTACGAGTGTCTTAAAAACGGCCAGTAAATTTTACCACGGTAAATCACAGATTTCACATCAACATGTAAGATGGGAACAGCATATGCACGTGTCGTTCACCAGCAAATCAGAATTTTCTCTCACCTACTCGCACTCTTTTCCCTTTGATCCCGCAACCTGTACAAAAAATAAGTTCATTTTCCCGACAAGCCGTGGCAAATTGAAATGCAGAAAAGTCCTCTGCTTTCGAGCTGCAGCGAATTGAATTGCATTCAAGTGGTTGGTGCGCACGCTGCTCTCGTCTCTGTTTTTGCCACTTTGGGAAAGAAATCACAGCTCGAATGAATGCATATGAAGGCGAAAAATCCCCACAGCAAGTCTCTTTTCAGGACGCCCTTTCGAATGTATTCATCAGCAGACAGGTATTGCATGGTAAGAACATCATTATTCACTGATATCAGAATAAAAAAATGCAAACGCGTTTGATTTTTCTGTAGCGTTTTTTTGCCTGACGAAGATAATATCAAAGGTTGGGTGACTGGAAAAATAAATCAGGGCAATTTCGCAGAGTGTGTGCATATTTCAGCTCCGATATGGATGCACCCGTTGCATCGAGAGAACCATAAAAAGCGTCGACGTGTCGGCCTTGCATTGTCAGCTGCATTCCGAAAACATATGCACTTTACCCGCATTGATTTTAATTATTGGTTATTTATGTAAAGTGGGTTCAATCATAACCTATTACAATGAATTAAGAGTGCGTTTTCAAGACTAAATTGTACCATGATCATCTAAATTGTAATTATTGTACCGTTATGATACAAGATCATGAAACAAATAAATAAGC
Organism: Cloeon dipterum; assembly: GCF_949628265.1. Lineage (NCBI taxonomy): Eukaryota > Metazoa > Arthropoda > Insecta > Ephemeroptera > Baetidae > Cloeon > Cloeon dipterum. The sequence continues at coordinate 27,230,766 of NC_088788.1, forward strand.
TTTAATTTTCCGAAAATGCTGATATATATTTATCGCTAGTGTATTTATGTACAGCAAAGGAGACGTTCAGAATCAGGTGTTTACTCCAGGCATCTTGGAGCACAAAAAGCTAATAGAGTGGTGCAATCTGACCGACATGTAAATATGTAAACATGGAACTGGATACATTATTTGTTTACGAAGATTTGCAGGTTCAAATCTGCAATATAATGAGCAAAATAATTTGCTACTTTTTTTAACAAAAAGCAAATATTAAAAATACCTTGTTACTTTTCTTGGATTGGAAAATTTCAAGCAGATTGGCATATTTGCAGGAAAATAATTTAATAAAAAAATAGATCAAATAATGAATTTCTCAGGCCCTTTGAGTAAATGTCTTACTTTCATAAATTTGTCGTAGGATGTGAATTGAAATTTGAGTAAATGACCTCGTTTGATGCTCTTGATTTTTTTTATTTCAACTGTACATGCCACTGTTTGCTAATCCAGTTTGCAAATATGAGTATGCGCCAATTTAGATTTGTTTTGAATAGTACATTTTTCAACATTCAAAGTCAGCGGAAGGCGAATTTATAAAGACGCAAATAATGCTCAACAAGCAGGGCAAACAACCTGCCAACTTTCTTGAACGCTAATTTTAACTCTCGGGGCGGCTCGGTTGCTCCTTCTCATGTATGCGGCGGCGAGAAGTTCAAAGCGGGGCCGCGTGTGTCTCGGCGCTTTGCATGCAAAGGGTGCACTCTCACGTGCGCTACTCCAATTGCGGCCGTGCTCGCTCGCCGACATGTGCACTGCAATCGACTTTTGTGCAAGACACAAATCGCGACTCCAATTTGCCAGCCGTTGCTCAACACGGCAAACCGAAAGTCGCTTTTCTAGCAATTACAATTCGCCGACAGTAAAGATATATCTAATGCTGCGCTATCTCTCAAACGGATCTCTAGCATTGTACCGGGCGGTCCGATTGGCAGTTCACTTCCACACCGACTAATTGTCTTGGAACGGTGGGTGGATCGCTATCCTTTCTTTTTAATTGTCCGTGTGCGTTGCTGTACCACCGGAGAAACAGGACAAGGCACTCGGTTTTCGCGTGAGACCTGCCTGATGATGCGTGAAGTGTTCCTGATTCGATTAATCCACACCGCTGATCACTCGGTTAGTGCTGTTTAATTGGATTAATCAACAGGAAGAGCTCTGAAAATGCAGCTGTGTTTGCTCGTCTGATCCTAATCAGCAGATTGGCCCTTTTGTTTACTTATTTATATTTCATAACAACTGCTGATATCACATTTACCATCGTAAAAAGGTTATAACTTGCGCAAGTTGGTTTTATTGTTCTTCTAAACTAATATTATGTGTGTGGAGATCAATTTCTATGAAATAGAATTTACAGTTTATGGGACAGAGATCTTTAATTTTTGTTTTAAAAACCGAGGAGTAACAAAAAATTCAAATAAAAATATCTTTCATAAACGTATCTGTTATTAATATTCAATTTAACTCTTTATTCCTTTCTCCGTTTATAACTTGAAAAAAATAGAACGCTCAAAATCCTTTAGAATAAAATAAGCTCTCATAAATACGGTCTCTTGAACAGCAGGCAGACTTGCTGATACGCGCATTTCTTCCAGATCAGCATTGGAAGTAAGCTACTTATGCAGCGGTGTTTGATTGCTTTCATAAGTGCTGCTGAATTAATAATCGTCGTTCAGCCTGCCACGTCCGCAGCAGATCTGCACTTTATTCACATCTCCGAGACGCACATACACCCATACTTTTTGCATTAAGTCCATTAAAAATAAAGAAGACAGCGCGAGCGTCTCCTTCGCGAGAGTACAGGCAAAAACGAACACATTCAGAGTCGCGTTGGCGTGCTCTTCTATATTTCTCGGTTTTGACGTCTGACGCCACCGCGCGCCACCAGGAAATACTGGAGGAGCCGCATTTTGCTTGAGAGCTACTTGAGAGGAATGAATATTTTACCAACTGCGCGGCAGGAGAGTCCCCATCCCAAGCACTCCTTTATCTCAGTCAGCTCAGGGGGGCGCAGGACGTGATTTCTTTCAAACGTGTGAAAACACCGTCCACTTTTTTAGATTCAACGAGATGGAGTTGCATGAATCAAATTTGGCTGCTTGATGAGTAACAAGAAATTGACTCAATGAAAAAGCTCGCGAGTAAGGTTGGAAGTCGATTAACAATTCTTTCAGCTCGGCTGCACACTGCACAGAGTTTTGAATAGCTTTTAAAAATTGCGGCTTTAATGTAAATATCTGTGGGTTAAATTTTTCGTCGGTAATTATTACAGTTAAGGACTTGCGAAAAGAGAGAGATTAAATTTCAGCCATTTAATTTATAGATGGAATAATGATATTTAATCTAAACTGGGTTAATATATTTTTATTTTGAAAAAGACTACTCGTCGTCACGGAAGTACCGTGGTTATTATTAAGAGGTTAAAGGGCACAAATAAATGGGATAAGAGAAATTAAAATAATCTTGAGGTGAAACAGACACATTGCTATTTGCCACAGAGCACAATTGCGGCTGCGACTGCATTTTTTGCTCCGACCGTCAGCATGCCAAGATGAAACTGATCCTTCAAGCCCCGCACACATCACATATGATTACAGATGCACGTCTGGGCCCAGCATTCCGCCACTTGTGTCGTCGGTCCGTCTGTCCGTTTACGAGACAAAGAGAAACAAAAGCCATACGCGTGCCCGCACAGGCCAAAATAATAATCCTCTGCACATTTATGCGCCGGTTTTACAAGTCGCTTTGCATTTGTGCCGTTTCGGCGCCAATTTGGACGTGGGCCATGTTTATCCCCGTGTGCGTCCGTCTGCTGCTCTCACTCGAGGAACAACAACCTCCCCGGATAGCCGCGCCCGCTCAAATTCCGAGTTGTTGTAGCCAGACCGTGCAATTTTCGCCAGTGGAGAAATATCCAACGGCTTGCCAGAGGGTCGAAAGAGAGAAAGGAGCCGCGGTCAGAGCAATTTTGGATCCTATTTGTTTGCGCGCTGATCAAACAAACACCTGACGTGTCGGCGAGAGTGGACAGGCGCAAATGCCGCGAATTCCTCTCTGAAATTTCGAGTTTCGCAAGAGAGAGGCGAATCGCTCTTGGTGCACGAAATTGATTTTATACCGTCTACTGGAATTTACTTCGCAAGATCATATTTTAAAAAAATGAAAGAAACATGTCCAAACGTGAAGCAAGGAAAGTTGGACTGAGAGAAGAAGCAAAAGTCGTGCAATTTCAAATAACTCGATCTTACTCTGATAATATTTTTCTTGGTTGCTCTTGTGGCATGCGATAAACTAAGAATTCAAAGTTCGTATCGTTTGTGCCAAAAATGAAATAAAAATGAGAATAACAATTGTCAAGTGTGAAATTGAGCCACTCTTTCATTGGTATCATTATCACGCGAATGGCTTCCCATCAGAGCCATCAGTTCCATTCCTCCCATCCTGCCAACTTCTCTTAATGACATTTCGAATTAAGCCAAATTGCGTGCGCACACAGTTTGCGCGCAGGTCCAACGCACTCCGCGAGCGGAGGACGATATTATTGTTTCTCTACACTCTTTTATTTATAGCTACTGACCATTCCTTTCTTTTTGTTTGTCTCCCTCTTCGTGCGCAGTTTAAAAAGCTGTAATTTTGCGGCTTCTTTTGTTTGAATCGCACGTAACCTGTTATTAGCACCGCACAATCATTTTTCCGATTTTATAGCGAGAAGCAGGCTCAACAGTGAGGGATGCGGTCGAACCCGCAAAAACGGAAGTGCTGCACGCGACTTCCCTTTCGTTGGTTCATATAGGATGTCGAAACTGGGGAAATTCGTCATGAAAAGTAGGATCCGTGAGCAATGTAAAAATCATTATTTTTACCCTATTTTTAATAAAGTTGCTTCTCACGTGACAGTTGCGCGAACTAAACTAAATGCTAAGTTAAACATCAGAAAGTGTGTGTTGGTCTGTTCTGTTTGAAAAACTGTCACATAATAGAAGCCTTTTGCAATGACCCTTATCCAATTCGCCAACTCAGCAAACTACGCAAGTAACGTCGTCGTCTTCGTCGTGAAAATCGAATCACACGCCCCTAATTTTAAAAGTCGACGAGCGAAACTCGCTGCTCGCTCGCTTAGTATTCTCCTTGCCCGCTGGCCGCTTTGCACAAACAGCCTGAATGAGTGAGAAATCTAATTTTTGCTTCTCGGCGCTACGAGATCCACTTCTATTTCCCTCTGGAAATCGCAAATCGCGCTTCTCATTTCACCTCTGAAATACGCATTATTTTTTTTGCAGTGCGTGTCCAAAAAAAGTCTATAACGATTCGTGACCATTCATTGCAAGCACGCAAAACGTTTCCTCGTGTGCGAGCAGCTTCTAATCCTATATAATAAATAAATAAACTTGTGTCCACAGTTTCCACTTCATTAGTGTTAACCGACTGCAACGAGCATGACGTTGGGAAAGGTCTCGGTTTCATGACTGCTGAAACTGTACTTAAGCTCGCGGAAATGTTTGCTCGTGCGAGAGATAATACGTAGTAAAAGTAATTAGAGAGGGCGGGGCGGATCCGCTCTTTCGACCATTTCATTTTCCTGAAAGCTAATTTTAATAGTTTTTAAACTCTTTGATCTCAAGCTGCTTTCAATTTTCTTAAAGGAACATAAATGAGCGCCTTGAGTAGAGAAACTAGCAAGAGAATAACTAATTATTTATCAGTGCCAATTTGATGTTAGGTGCTCAGTCTTGCAATTGAACCAGGCCGTATGTTAGCACTTGATTTGAATCAGACGGTATGCGAGCCGGCGGACAAAAAAGGCGTATGCATCCTCCAGGGGCCCTTATTAATCAACGCAAGTGGCGTAATGAGACAGCGCGAATATTAATTAGCAAGTCGTCTGTCCCCCGGCCTTTGTCGCTTTTAATTGTTCTGTGCCGTTTCCTGCACGGAACGTGCCTGTTGCCAGCGCCGAACAGATTTGTTTCTTGATTTACAAATTTGCTCAGGGGAGCAGACGCTGCGCGATGATGACACTTCCTTCCCCGTCGGGACCGGACATTACGCCTTTTTTGAATCATTGGGCTGCATTTGCATCCAATCGAGCTGCACTTCCATTCATTCCGGGCTCGCTCTGCTGATCGCAGTGATTAATATTGACGGATGCGCGGGGGGCTGCATATTTATGTTGATTAATTATTGCATCATCAGTGCCGCAACTCGTATAGGGCGGAGTCCCAAGAGAGGAAAAATACATGCTGTCAAGGATGTTGCACACATTTTATATTTCTTAACAAGTTTTCCTTTTGAGTGTACTAATGTGCTCCAAACCAAGAGCTGCATGACAGTGAAATAACAAAAAAGTTAAAATAAATTCACGGAATCAAAACGTTTTCATGGCAATTCAATTCATGAAGTTTAAAAGGAAAATTTGATTGAATGACTTAAATTAGGCGGAAATCAATTAAAATGTAATCATGATATCCAGCTCTACACACTGGGTTTTTCTCGGAGCGTTTTTGCGATAAATATTATTACGTGGCAGTATGATTTACATTTATCTTTTTCATTATTAGCTCGTTAAGCCGACACAATCCTTGTGCAATTGCTCAATAATTATGCACCGTCAAAATATACAGTAACACTCATCTTATCTCCAAAACCTTGAAAACTTCAATTTCCCAAACACCCAGTACATTATCAAAAATTTAATCCTGCCTTGAGTGATGGCCTTAGTTAACAAGTTAATTACATAATTACAATTGAAACGAGTTTTTTCCATCGCACATTACAAAAACGGCAGGGTTTTTTCAAAGCAAATGCAGACTGGCCCCAGCACTCTCGTTTGAATGATAATATCTCCGGCATGCTAATTAAATAATGGAAATGGCGCGTTGCTAATACCGCGTACACATGAAACGAGCGTTTGTTTGCGTACGCTACATATTCGCATATATTCAACCCTTTTTTATGATCAGCCGCGGCAGCCACACGGAGCATATGCAAAATATTATATACAAACGTGACCTTGTTACCCGCGATGAGAGTAATATATTTCAAATCCAGAGGGGATCGCGGTGGAAATTCTATTCCAGTTCGTGTTGAGAGAGCGGGAATTTTTGTTATTGAAATTCGTCGGTTGTTCGTGTTTTGTTTGTAATGTATGCCAGCCAGGATCCCGCTCTAATCAACCGTCCACGCATAAATATGGCACAACGCCTGCGCCAGCCCCCATAGACCAACCAACCCTCATCATCGTCAGTGCGGAATGAATGCTTGCTGATGCAGTTTGTGTTTAATCTCGATTTACTTACAGATTTTTAGAAAATATTGTGTGTTAATGGTTCAAACGTCTGCTCGAGCACTCACCTGAAACATGAGAAAAACAGAATTAAATTTACGATTAGGCAGGTATCATAAATTTCACAGAACAAAATATAGTTTCTTGCAATTTCAAGATTTCAAAACCCATAAAAACATATTAATTTACAGCGTCACCATTATTTTTTTCATATTGAATAACTTTCCAATTTTCATGGCTAGATCCTAGTATAACTTTATTTTTTCAGCGTCTCCTTTGGTGTGACTTTCTCAGACACACATTCATATATTTTTTTACAAAATATGACAGTTTAGGTTTGATGGAAAGAAACTCCGACAAATAATATTTAAAATAAATCTTTCCACACCAAAGTAAAATAATATTGTTATATTATCTTATAAGTGCACACCGCAGTTGTGTCTCACTCCACAAAAAATCTAAATTTCAAATCATTGCCGAAAACTTAGTCTTTACACATTCCACTCGTAGCTTCGCCAACACACAAATAAAGAAAAAACGGCCACACTTGACGATACATTTCTTGGCAGCAGAATCCTTTTCACGCACCCAACGGCCCCCAATCCAAAAGCATTTGAGCAATCGCCGTCCGTCAATCAGGTCGAGAGCGAACAGTATTATAACCTCTCTACACACATATATTCGACAACTTTTCGAATGTCAACGCATCGTCAGTTTTGGCATCGTAAACTTACGATCGGAGGCCACCGATTTTCGCACGCCGACGAGACGACACATTTTTTGACTCGCGGCCAACTTTGCGGCGGCCGAATTATTGGTTCGATTTGCGATGCACAAGTGGTCGTCTGCCGCACAAAAAAAAACAACACACACACACACGGCCGTGCACACATATGAAAACGGAATGCACAATCAGAATTCCGAAGACGAATACGTGACTTCGGATGCCGCCAACATTGCTGCTGATGTCACCCGTTAACGTATGACCCGCTGGACGCGCACTGGAGGCCTAGCCTACCGTGAAATATTTTTAGTAGCTTTTATATACTCGCTCCTTCGTATTAATTTCATCCTACTGTGTGGCAGATTCTTCTCAGAACCAGCTGACGGCAGTGAGTTAAATTTGATATCGCCAGGAAGATCAAAAAAGGACAGTCGGCAAGCAAAAGCTTACTCTACATTGCGGAAAAGAATTATTTTTGCATACCTGACTCTTTAAGCCCAACGGAAACGATCATTTATCTAAAATTACTTAATTTCCAAAAGCGGTGGACAAATTCACGCGCAAGCAAACAGGAAAAAAGCGTTTAATCTGTAAGCAGTGGAAGCAAAATAAAAATTTTCCCGTTGTCGCACCTTCGGTAAGGCGTTTCAGGTCTTTTCTGACGGCGGCACAATTTGCCTGCGAGCGACGGTGTCGCTAGCCGAATGGACAGCTTCCTGCGAGCGACGTGCATTTCCGCGCTCCATTCCTAGTCTAGCCAGGGTGATTTCGGCTCTCGCGTGTCCCCGCCAGGGTCACCGACCCCCTGGGACGGGCTCGCGTCGCTGATGTCTGAGAGCTCGCTGGGCATTATTTGCGCACGATTGCGGCACGACCTTTTAGCCGTCGGTATAATACTGTTAGCGAGCCGGCCGCTGATGCACCTCGGCTTTATTGTTATTATGCTGGAGCTGGAAGAGTCAACAAACGTGTCCCCTCGTCCAGCGGAAAATCACGAGCGATGTCACCTCTGACCTAGGCGACCATAAATAATAGAATTGCATGCCATATTTACACACTGGAAATTAACAAGGAGCGGAACTCAATTTTTTGCATCAAACAGTTCTGAACAAAATCAATCCATTTCACTATTTACTGTGGCATACTGTTAGTAAGGGTGGTAACAGCTTTGTAATTAATTAATTACACCCTTACCTTACTCAGTTTTTCTGATATTCTCCTGTTTTCATTTTAGTGTTTAGTATAATTATGCAAATCTGCATGTTTGGAAAAAGTAAAATATTTACTAAAATTATTACTTACACGGTATTATAATTCTTATAATGCCATAATTATTCATTTTTTACTCTTTGATTTTATGTGGTTGAATATTTTATTTAAAGATTTAGACTTTTAAGCTTATGTTTATTTGTAAAGAAATAGAAAAATAAATATGTAGGCCATGGAAAATCGTCAACCATCTCATTTACAATGCTTCCTCGCATGAACTTTTTATGACCCTTAATACAAATTTCATGATACATATTATTACATAAATGAAGTGCGAATGAAAAAACCCGCAGATAAGCGGTGAATGATTATGATTACAAACATTAAAATGTAAGAGAGAATTTTCGTGACGGCCAAATCATGAACAGGTGGTTCCAATGCCATACGAATCACCTCTGCTGGCGTGACACTTGATTGAAAAATCACGCGTGACAGGCTCGCGAGTCGCGACTGAGGAAAAGTCGGAGTTCCAAACAACAATTAGACCGCATTATTTGTTTCCTTCGGTTGTCCGCAAAGCAAATGCGCTCGTAAATTGCCAATTTGCGAAAATTGCTTTAATAATTTGCCAAAGGGCAATTTGTTAGTCAAACAATGGTTCTTATTTGCATGTAATTAACGTTGTCTTCAAGTCAGATTTCCATATCATGTCGGGTTCAGAATGCAATCGCACAGGGTGTGCGACAATTTGCACAAGCAGAAAGATCGCGTAATTGTATTTAGCGTATTCATGACGGAGGACGAATTTAAATTGCTAAATTGACCAGGGTGGCATTAAAGGCAGGTGTACTGCACATAAGATTGTAAGTGAATGAATTATACGCATATCCTTAAGGGGCCTTTATATAAACGCTCGAGTCTCTTTTCTGCACTCTTATTGTAATCACTTTGTTGTAAGGACATCAAGTGGATTTATAAATAATTGTGTAATAGCCCTATTTAGTTGAATTCCTCTTGGAAACAAACAATCGAATGTCCAGCAGTCAGAATATAAGTCAAATCAAGTTTCAAAACGAACTATTAATTGATGGCATGTTTACTGCAAAATGTTTGATATTTAAAAAGTTTCAGATTTCAGACTTAGATCTAGATATTTAGTTAAAACATTTGTATGAGATCATTTTTTTATTTTTTTTAAATTCAAAATAAAAAAAGGATTTTTAAATCAGGAAAATTAAACTTAAAAATGTTGCTGTCTAATTTACAACATTAAAAAATGTTATACATTAATGCTTTAAGAAAACTTTTGCTCTCAAAAGGCTTCGGTCAATCACCTATTTTGTAATTTTAGTAGAACAATTTTTCCAGATAAATCCTAAAAATTAGCTTTATGCATCCCGATACAGTGTGATATATAAATAAAACATCAGTAAGAAAACATTTTCGCCTCTATAATTCATACACTTTCACGGGCTTAGCAATTTTTGTTATCATCAACAGTGAGTGCTCTATCAAACGCTCCAACGACACACACACACGCTGCGGGTGGAAAATGTTTATATGTATTTACATGGGCTGATGCTGCTGATGATGATGACGACTCCAGTGCGTCGCCATCGCTATGTACGTGGACCGAGTGCACACGTCCATGTAGAAACGCACGTCATGAGGACGGACCACGCGGCGAAGGCCCCATATTATTCTATTGTGCGCGACTCATTGGCAGCGCGTAAAAAAGGATGGGTGTACGATGTGGCAAACATTTTGATCAAACTCCCGCAGAGCTGCAGTAATTGTCGGTTATTAATTCCATTGCTTCAGCTAAATAAGCTGGCGGGAAGCTATTGAAAAATTGAGATCAATGCCTGTTTTTGTGCAAGGATGGAATAAAATCCTCACCAAGGAAAAAAATATTGCTCGTGATAAATGTTGCAATTTAAAATTCAAATGGAGCTCCGGAAAAATTGAATACTGGATATATATCACTCACGCAGCAAGTAGTGTTGACCTTTGGGTGCAGCTGCGCTGACCCGCGATAAATATTTTATAACAAAATGCAGCGGTGACGCAGGTCGAGCTGACTGACCGACGACCCCTTCCGCTGAATGCAAACTGGAGGATTTGATTGCGGTCAGTTGCGAGGAGGAATACATTACACACCACCGAGCATTTTTAACGCCAAAAGTATAACGTGTGTGCGGTCGGATCACAATTTCAAATGAGCACCGCACGTTTGTTTTTCAGACACTAGCATGCGATGGTGTTTGCATACACGTTCAGGCGCACCGCACTCACCAGCAGGTGTAATTTGCATCGCGATGATGCACCATCATCATCATCATCCGATACATACGCGCGTGCTTTCATACATATACACGTCTCAAATACATGCACATAGACGGACCGAGAGCTGCTTGGTTGTCAGGAAACAAACTTCTGCCTTTCTGCAGCTTGCATGACAAGAAATATTTTCGCTGGGTCTCTCCACACAGCAAATAATCATTACTGTACTACACGGCCTGCCCGTTCTGCTGCGTTTGTGGAACTGAAAGCTGCATTTTAACGAGAAAAAATAATGAGTTGCAAGAGTGAAAAAAGCTGAATGTGCATAAAAAAGGTTGGGCGTTCCAATGAATTTTGATTAGAGAACCAGATTCAGTTGCTGGTAGTATTTTTACAAATGACTCTTTTTTCTTTCTTTACTGGATGGAGGTTTAAGCATTGTGAGAAAGAAAAGTCAGGAAATTTATAAAAATCACTAGAACAGCTGTATTTATTTTTCCATCTTAAAGACGAGTTTTACTGAAAAATTGTTTGTTGCCAATTCATACAAATTGAATTGAAATCAAAATTCAAACTGGAGCACTCAAAATTTTTGAGAAGAGTGGCTACAAAAGTCATGTGCGTTAAAAGGGCAAGTATCACAGTCTCAAGACTTAAAATCTAATTTCATTTCAAGGTGCTCCCGTCTAAAGGCACATATAGATATCAACGAGAGTGGAAGAAATCAGCAATGGAAAATGCTCAGCTCTGGTGAAAATTTGGGAAAAAATTGTCGAAATCTGAATGTTCATTCTAATTGGTTTGGTCATTTAAAAGCGCTTTTAAGAGTTAACCTTTTAAATAATTAACTACTGCTTACTTCAATGGCTGTTCTATGTGTATCAAATTAAAAAGGCAAAAAGCTTAAAACAATGCTTTTCCGCGGTGCCGTTGAATGCCCCCGAATTGAAAGATTGATGCCATTGTGTGGTAACAATGAATTTGACTGTGGCAAATACAAATCAAACAAACATTTTGGTTTCTGACAGTCAAGCCAAACAGTTATTTAAAAATAAACAACGGTCGTCAATGTTTCGATTCAGATGACCTTAAATTGTATAATTTATTTTTTTAATTTGCCTAGTTACAACGATTGCAATAATCGAAAACTATTAAGCATCACTTTATGCATTTCTGTGCACGGTGTGATTTCATTTAACCTCCTCGTTTGATTTCGTTTTTTGTAACCAATTTAATTTAATGCTTCGTAATTAGGCTACGTTTTGAATGGCGCGGAAGCCGAGTTATTCACTACTTATGATAAAAAGACGCACAAGAGGTCGCTCCAATAAGACTTGTTCGTGCATGACCTCAGCCAAGAGCATCAAGTGCAGTTTTTCTGATCACGCTCGACCTGGACTTTGCATCGGTCACGACCGAGGCGGATAATAAGCCACGTACCTCAACAAATTTTCTGCAAATTCATCCAAATTACGAACGACAATGCGTTGTTGATAATTGCTGCGAGCAGCAGCTGCTTACGAGTATGAAAAAGAGGAGGCGAGAGCGATCGTGTGGCGAGATGTGCTGCGTGTATAAAATAACGTTAAGGTCAACACCATCGTCAGCATGATTACTCGCTGCGTTCTGTGACTGGACTCCAACCGCACGGCCGACGTATAATATGCAGTGGGACTCGTCTCTGAGCAGCGGCACCGACCATTATTTTCTTATTTACCCGCTTTTTGCACCAAAGCTGCGAATCTACAATTACGTTAAACAATCAACTGTTGCGTGCAGAGCAGACGGGTTTTATTTTAATGATTTTCTCCACCACTTCCTCGACTGCGACAGTTAATTAAATGCGGTGCAATTGGACCAGAGCTGTGCGCGTGTGTGTTTTTAATGTGGGAATTGAGAGTAAACGGCAAAACGTGGAGGATGCATAACATTTCGGGCGAAAACTGTTGCATCAACGACGCGTCCGAGCGTTTCCCACCTTTGTTTGCCATTTCATTTGTGGCCCGTGTGAAATGCGGGCGCTTTTCGAGTATTTTCCCACATACGGTGCATCATTGGAATTTTGCAGAGATGATCTGTGTCGAGCGACATTAGGATGGTTGTCTCGCAATTTAACTTTTATGCGTGATTTCAGAGCGTGTTTTGAAATGCAATTTATGGCGCCTAGAAACACAGTTTCTTGTTTGTTCTCATTCACATTGGTGGTAAATAGAGTTAAATTTTAACATCTCTGTCCGTTTAAAAAGTAGAGGTGATACTCATTCTGATGATAGTCTCTTGTCGTCCTTTCATGAGTTTGTTTTGAAAATTTTATTTGGACACGTTGTTATTGTTGCCCAAAAATTGTATTTAAAATATTGTGAATATTAATGTCAGAGAGTAAAATTACCACTGTTCCATAAATATTACGTTTTAGTCATATAGTAATGAATGAATTTGAATAAATTATTTGACAGGAAAGGGAATGGTATTTTCGAATTTAAAAAATATCTAATATTTTTACAGTTTACTGTGCAAGAAAGAAAAACTTTGAATTGAAGACAGCTCGGGAATGAACATTAGATTGAATTAAACAGATTATTCAATGTAGCTAGTGTCTACATTCAAACATTGCTGGTTTTTCGACGAAACTCAGATTGTAAAATTCAAATAAATCGATCAGTTAAATTGAGTTAACGTTAATTCGTGTGAGAAGCAGCATAATATACCAGTTGTGCTTGATATTTCCAAATTAACTAATTTATGTCAGCGCTTAATTTAATTTATCTACCCGCATAAATTCTAATAAAAGCGGAATGGGCGCCGTGTGCGCATCACAAGACCATTTGCGTTCTCTTCAGTATACATCGTCACGCGCCCGACTTTTTAAAATCAACGATAATCGCTTTTTACGATACCGAGAAGACGGTTTTGAGAGTAAAACGTTAGAAAGCGTCCTATCTGTTTTTTATTCATCCTAAACTACATCCGCGCTTGGAATTTTATGTCCATTTCACGCATTGATGAATATCGGCGATTTTTGCGTAGAAAAAGACAAGAAAGCAAATTTTCCCTCCGAAAAAAGTGTAGAGTTGGGTTATTTATTTGTGTGTTTGCGTCGTCTCTTGTTTGTGTGGCGCATCATTTGCATAAAGTGAAGCGGCCTACCGGTTAGTCTAGGGGTTTAGGTTCAAATACTAATGAAAAGCTAACGTGTGACGGGCACTCCGACGACGACTTGGGAAAGTCGACCGGTCGCGCGGATTAAAGTAAGGGACTCTTGCAATCGGCGTCAACCGGATAAACAGTTTGACGAACAGCCGGGCTGTACAGAGGAAACCGCAGGTCGGTTTCCCCTTGCCGATTGCAAGTTAGGGTTTGGGGAAAATGAAACTAACTTGGCTGAGCTGTATGAGCTCCTGCTCTGGCCAACTAACAAGAGTGGCCAGGTAGCAAACTCAGAATCAGAATGATAAAGAATATGAGCAGGCGCGCTTTATTTATACGCTTGTCCCCTACTCCTCATTTACATACAGACATCTATTGACAGGTTATATCTTGCATGGTGTAGGTCGTCTCATATCCGGGGTCGCAAAAAGAAAATTGGCTTGTGTACAATATTGTGGATAATCAATATAACAAACAATTTTAAATATTATGTCATTTTACAACAAGGGCTTAAATGAAATTTTGACTTGTTACATGACTTGTTACATGAATTTTCTGAACAAGAACAGTAATGATAATTATCTTTATTTACACACAATCAAATAATGAATTTTTGGTATACACACAAATTATAGAAGTTGAATAGATTATTATTCAATTTATGAAAATAGCATTTTAAAATTGGCATGATTTTTTAGTCAACTAACCGAATTGCGGTTAGTTTTAACTAAACCAAAAAGGCCTCCTAATAAACCAAATTTTGGTATATTGAGGGTTAAGACCGGATGTCGGTCTTAAAGGTTGTAGACCGTATGTCGGTCTGAATGGTTGCGGCGTTGAGCAGCAGGCACACTTGATACTTTGAGGTTTAATTCATCAGTCGGAAGTAGCGGTTTGGTAATCATTATTTAATACGGATAAGTCATTTAATTTGTGGGTTAGTTTATTTTTGGATTTTAGTTTATTTAATGTTTATTTGTGTCACTATGTTTTAGTTGGAGGTTTATTTAAGTTTAAGGTTTTTATTGGCTTTTTGTATTTAATACGTCCAGGGTGGTGAAGGTGTAAATAATTTGAGCTGGTCTGCGTGTCTTTTGCCTACTTGCCGTCCATCTAGTGTCTCTAGGAGGAATGAGTTTTTTCCTACCATCTCTTTGATACGATATGGCCCTTCGTACTTTGGCGCGAGGGAAGCGGCGATATTTTTCTCTTTATTCGAAAGAGTATTTGTTTCGCGCAGGACTAATTTTCCAACGTCAAATGGGTGGTCTTGTCGTGTTCTATTAAAACGGGTCCTGTATCTCTCTTGTGCAGTTGCTGAGTTTTCAAGTGCGATTTCGTTTGCTGTCTTTAATCGTTTAATCAACTCATTGGCGTACTCGTGATATTCAATCTCGTCAGCTGGATCGCGTGGCATTTGTGGGTGGTGAAGTTCGCGCGCTAACATTAGCATATTTGGTGTAAATTTTGTTTTTGAAGACACCGCGGAATTTATACTAAAGGCGATCGCGTCCAAATTAACGTCCCACAATTTATTATTGCTTTGCGCGTAACACCGAATCTTCTTTTTTAACTCTTTATTTGTGCGTTCAGTTCTATTTTCGCATGGCCTGTATGGGTTGATCACTGTGTACTCAATACCTAAACGTTTGCAAGTATCTTTCCACAATTTTGATACAAATTGGGAAGCATTGTCTGAGAGTATGCGTTCTGGTATTCCGAAAGTGGTACAGTACGACACTAAACGATCAACTACAACTTTACTGGTCAACGTGCGAGTTGGAAAAATTTTTGTATAGCCACTGAATACGTCAGTAAAAACAATGGCATGCATGTTTCCACTTGAACTGCGCGGCAAAGGTCCGATGGCATCCACGCTAAGTAAATTTCCGACGTGAGATTCGAGTTTTCTGTTATATAAGCCAAATTTTGTTTGGTTTTTTGACTTAACTCGTTGACAGATTTCGCATCCTGCAACAAACTCGTTGATGTCGTTATTCATGTTGCGCCAAATAAAATAATTTGCAACTTTCTTTTGTGTTATAAACTTGCCTGGATGGCCTGACAACACATCAGAATGGCAATATTTTAATACGGCAGTTCTCAAGTGCGCTGGCAGAACAATTAAGTTTTTGTTTTTGGCAGTATAGTGCAACACATCATTTATTAAACCGTATTTCGGTTTATGGCCTGATTTAACTGCTTGTTTCAGTGTCACAATTTCCGCATCTTTGTCTTGTTCAATTTTCCACTGCTCGTCATTGGTTGGAAAATCTGGTACATCTTGAAGTTGCGCAATCAGAACTTTTAGTCTGTTTCCCATTTTCAGTTCTTGCGGTGATGGGTTTACTAATTTGCTTGAATATCTTGCTTTTGGCAATTTTTTCTTCTTGCTTGGTTCAATTTTCTTCTCCTTTTCAGCAACTTTATTTTTCTTTTTTCGTGGTCCTTTTGAGTGCACAAGCTTGACTGGTTTATCTTCGCATCTATTGCAATTGTGTTTGACTGTTGGGCAATTTTCATCATTGAACGTAATTTGTCCATCTTGTTTGATCTCGTCCAGAGGGATTGTGCAATCACGTGCTGTGTTCGGCTTTTTGAAATCTTCGATTGTGTAAATAGCATTTCGCGAAAGTGCATCGGGTGCTCCCATTGAGTCACCTGGGCGATATTTTAACTCGCAATTGAAACCACTTAAGTAAAGTGCGTACCGCTTTAAACGGCCGGAAGGGTTTGTTTGGTGCAGAAGGTTTTTTATTGCCTGATGATCACAGTAGACGACAAAACGGGAATACTGAATATAGTCCTGGAACTTAGAAATAGCCCAGACTAAACCGACTGCTTCTAATTCAGAAACGCAAAAGGTTTTCTCAGTATCTGTTGTCTGTCTACTGATGTAGAAAATTGGTCTTGGGCCTTCTCCGTCAACGTCTTGCATCAGTATCGCGCCAATTCCATTTTTGCAGCTATCCACGTAAATTTCAAATGTTTTGTTCATATCTGGCAAATGTAATACGCATTGGTCTGACGTCAAATGGTGAATCACTTGATCTAATGCTTTTTGCTGCGATGTACTCCAGTTGAATTTTGCATTTTTACGGAGAAGTTGAGTAATTGGTGCTACCACGATCTGGTAATTTGGAACAAAACGGCGAAGAAATCCGGTTAAACCTAGTAACTGCATGACTTCTTTCTTGTTTTCTGGAGCTTTGTAATTTTTTATACTTTTTATTTTTTCCTCCATAGGAATCATTTTTCCTTCAGAAATTTTGTGTCCAAGCAATTCAATTTCTGTCGCTGCTACTTGTAGCTTTTTGGGGTTTATTGTCAAATTTGCAGAGTGTAGGCGTTTTAGAACTTTTCCCACGTGTAATACGTGCTCTTCAAAGGAATGGCTGTAAATAACAATGTCGTCAAAGAAATTAACAACAAAATCTCCAATCAATCCTTTTAGTGTTCTGTCCATCAGTCTCTGAAATTCGAAACCTGACGCGTTCCATCCGAACGGAGCTCGTTTGTATTGGAATAATCCGCGATGCGTGTTAATTCCAAAATACTTTCGATCGTCAGATTTTATTTGCATTTGCCAATAAGCACCACTCAAGTCGATTTTTGTGTAATATTTCGCCTTGATTTGACTAAATATGGTGTCGAGATTTTGAGCGTTCAAATATGGCCTTGCAATAGTCCTACCGTTTAAGAAACGCATGTCGCTTACTAAACGGTATTTTTGTTTCTCTCCAGGTGGAGTTTTCTTCTTAACCAAATGAATAGGGGAAGCGAATACAATATTATCAGTTTCCTCGATAACGTCGTGTTCGAGCATTTTGTCGAGTTCAGCATCCAATATCGTTCGCATCTCTTTATTCAATGGTCGTAAAGATGTTTTGAATGGAAGTGCATCTTTGATTTCTACATTGACGGCAAAATTTTTTGCTAATCCGGGGCTTTCGCTGAATATTCCGAATTTGTTGTATTTCTTGAGCATGGCGAGGAATTGGTCGTTTTGGTCGTTTTCAATTTTCTCCTTTAGCAGCTCACGCAAAATGCGCTGCTCATCTACTTTCGCGTGGAACAATTTCAAGTCCGCTTCGCGTTTACGCGTGAATCTGAAAACTTTTTCTGGCTGGCTAGCGTGAAAATAACCATTTGCTGTCAATCCGATTTTTGCTGCTCGCATGAAATTTCTGCCTAACAGGATAGAATTTCCGTTGTCTTTGAGAACGTAACAAGGAATTGTGACTTTTCCTGCTTTCCACTCAATTTTCAATTCTACTAATGCTTCTACGATTGTTTTTCCACCCAACGTGCTAATTGTTTTTGCTGCATAGCGTATTTTTGGCTTCCTTTCTCTAATGGTTTGGAATAGTTTGTCTCCCATCAAAGTAACGTCGCTGCCACTGTCGATTAAACCTTTGTAATGGCGTCCGAAAATAGTTAAAGGAATATACGGCCGATCGTAATTTACGCTGTTTGTGTTTTTCATTTTCTTCATTTGTGGAACTGACTGGTCAAGCATTGCTTTTAAGTTTTTCTCCTTCATTTTTTGTCGCCTGTGCCTCTCCGAGGCCTGAGTCACAGGTTTCTTTTTTAGTTTCCCGACTTTTTGTTGTGTGGAGTTAAGTCTCGTTTTTTCTCGCGGCTGTGCTCGCGGCTTGAGTTGTTAGTTTTATTATCATATTTCGGCTTTTGCTTGCTGGAATCGGAGTAGTCTCTTTTGTACTTATGCGCGTATTTGTCTTTCCTATCGCCAGATGAATGGCGATAGTCGCTACGACTGTCGCTTCTGTTAGCAGAGTGGTCACGTGATTCGCGTGAATAAGATCTTTGGGAATCTCGGCGCCTGTCATGATTTTTGTTGAAATGCGCGTTCCGCTCACTCGACCTGTGGCGCGAAGTATCACGAGAGTAGGAACGTTCGCGTGAATAGGAACTTGTTCGCGAATTGCCTCTCTTCTCATGCCTTTTTTCGCGGCGCGATCGTGAACGTGAGAGCTGCGGATTCAGCGTCTCGAGCGGAATTTCTTGCGGCGCAAGGGTATTGTCAACAGGGCGTCCGGTATACGCTAAAGATGTCTCGACACTCTCAGCGGCAGAAGGCGGTGGAATATATGTCTTTGTTTTGTACATGAAACTCTGAGCGCGCCCGGCTTCCTCCAATAAATCCATTAACGTGCTGAAATTGTGTTTCTGCATGAACGGAAAATATTGGGGATTCATTTGGTCAAGTACCCGCTGAATGATCTCTCTGTCGGTAGCATTTTTGTCGATAATTTCGTAATACGCCTTGATCTTGTGAATATAAGTCGTGAGTGGTTCATTAACATGCTGGGTTCGGCGCTCTAATTCGCGTTTCAAGCTGCGGAGGTAATCAACGGCTGCAAATTCGGTCATGAACAAGTTTTTGAATTCTTGTAAAGTCGCGCAATTTTTCCCCACGCAATCATACCAGTAACTCGCATCCCCCTCCAAGCATGCTGGCATCTTGATATGTATCAATTGCAACTCGTCTACTTGGTACATTTTTGCCTGGTTTGAAATTAATTTCAAATATTCCAGCGGGGTTTTTGAGTCGAGCTTGCCTTTGTACTGGGGAATTCTGATTTTGTGGATTTTATATGAGTCATCGCGATTGCTGCTGTTGTTTTGCGTCATTTGCATGGCTTGCAGAAATGCTTGAGTAATGTGTGAAATTGGGTCATTGTGCAGCTGGCCTTGCACATTCCTATCGTTTGTAGGATTTGGTTGTGGCTGGCGCATGCCATACGATCCGAACAAGGAATTTGAGTTATGTACGGGGAAATGTAACGTGGAATTTGTGTAATGTGGAGCAGAGTGCAGCGTGGAATTTTGTCCTGCATTCATAAATGAATTGTTGAGTGTGGTCATGGTGTCTTGGGTATTGCGTAGGTCAGGAATGTTTTCGTCACCTGCATTTCTTGATGAATTACTGGCGCGATAGAATTTAGAATTTGCTGCTAAATTATTAGCTGTCTGAGGGCCGAATGAATTTCTGCCGAACAAATTCTGGGGACTTTCGGACGGTAATGGGTGTCCGATTTGCCCTGACGAGGAATGAAATGATTTTTCCCTCGTCTCATGGAGTGTACGTCTGTGCATGTCATTACGACTTGCATCAGCGTATTCGCTTTCGCGGTGCAAACTGCTTGAGGGATTCGGCTGTGCCGATTTGTTTGCTGCAAATTGAACTTCTCTGGGCTCGTCAAAATTTTCGAACTCTACTAACTTCGCGGTATTTTCTGTGATTTGATCACGGTGAGATGGGGCTGTGTAGAACGATTTATTCATCATTTCGAGCTGTTTCGCAATTAATCCTCTTGTTCTTCCCGCGATTTTAGACTTGGCTCTCGCGTGATTGAATTGCTGGATCGCGTACGCAGCATCGCCTACTTGCCGGTTTCTATCGCGTTCGAAATGGTGTACTAGTTGCAGGATTAAATCGTTTGGATTCTCTTCGGACAGCGCGTCCGTCATCAACGCGTTCTCGCACATTCCGCGAAGGCTGGGAATTTGAAATTTGACGATAGCGAAGTCTTGCAGTTCTTCTGCTATTTCTATCTCAAGCGTTTCTGGTTCTGGATTAGGTTGACCAAAAATGGCACCTAATTCTTTGGAGCTGGACATGGTGATTGCAAAAATCTCTACTTTAACGCGATTTCCGATTTTATTTTTGCCTAACTTTATTTGGAATAAAGCTAAACCGACCTAGCGCAAGGGAATCCTAATTTAGGTTCTTGTTAGATCTTATATCGGGTCGGGAATTAACTTTTGTTAAGTATTTTTAATAGGCCGAGCCCCCACTGAAGCGGCCTACCGGTTAGTCTAGGGGTTTAGGTTCAAATACTAATGAAAAGCTAACGTGTGACGGGCACTCCGACGACGACTTGGGAAAGTCGACCGGTCGCGCGGATTAAAGTAAGGGACTCTTGCAATCGGCGTCAACCGGATAAACAGTTTGACGAACAGCCGGGCTGTACAGAGGAAACCGCAGGTCGGTTTCCCCTTGCCGATTGCAAGTTAGGGTTTGGGGAAAATGAAACTAACTTGGCTGAGCTGTATGAGCTCCTGCTCTGGCCAACTAACAAGAGTGGCCAGGTAGCAAACTCAGAATCAGAATGATAAAGAATATGAGCAGGCGCGCTTTATTTATACGCTTGTCCCCTACTCCTCATTTACATACAGACATCTATTGACAGGTTATATCTTGCATGGTGTAGGTCGTCTCAAAAGTAATAAAATGTTACAATCCCAGCGGAGAAAACAGAGCGGAATGACACAAAATGGAAGCAATTTGTGCATCCCCCAGCATGATATAGACTTAATGGTTTTTCGATACCAAATAACGCGGCCAGCTTTATTTGTTTCCGGCGTTTCAGGAAATACCCTCCACGTATCATCAGTCTGTTATTTCTTCGAAATTTGAATTTCCTCAAGGGGAAAAGCGGTAATTCATGCATTTTTATTGCTTGCAAATTAGTATTATGTTTATTCTGAATTAATATCGAACAAAGTGGAGCAATACCAGTCACTGCGAAAGAGTGCTCATTTCAGATATTAACTTATTTTATGCAATCTCCGTTTTCCAAAGACTAATTCACTCATTCTTTATTTTTAGACTTATGATTTAATAATAATTTAGAATGCTACGACAATAAAAGTTAAAGAAAACCACAGTGCCTCAAATGAGTTTGAACAAAAATGCATGTCATATAAACAATTTAGGTCGTCCATCAAATTTTTCTCTGCTCTGACCTGAAATACCTAGCTCAAAATGTGCTGCTGCTGTTAGCTAATTGTCGCTGCTCTCAATCCGCCTCATTTGCCATGCAATGAAAATTTTACAGCTCAACGGAACAATCCTTAAATTAATTTCCTGGGGACAAGAGACTTGCATTTTACCCGTCGTCCAATTGAGGCCATGCGAGCTGCTGTAATATCGGCGGCGGGGGGCATAAAATTGTGTGTGTGAGCGGGAGAACATGATGAGGGTTAACAAGCTCCCTATAACGCACAAGAGGGCATGACATCACGGCAGCTGCAACGTCCTCTCGGTGCTGATACCAATTGAGCCTCATCTCACTTCGCGAAAAACTCATCGGGATGCACGGGACGACACGTCTTAATTAATTAATGTTAGATATGCGCGCTGCTCACCCCGCCGTTTTAATTACACGGCGTTCATGCTCGTGCAACTTTTGCCGCTCTCTTATCTGCTCCTCTCGCGT
This sequence comes from Cloeon dipterum, assembly GCF_949628265.1. NCBI lineage: Eukaryota > Metazoa > Arthropoda > Insecta > Ephemeroptera > Baetidae > Cloeon > Cloeon dipterum. The sequence continues at coordinate 27,252,694 of NC_088788.1, forward strand.
ACGTGGGGAGTCAGTTAAAATGGTGAAAAGCGGCATGCTTACATTAATTCCAGGCCCTTTGAAGGAAAAAATAAATGCCGAGTCTTTATCGCGTCTCTTGGACCAAAAGTTTCCCTGCAAAACTGTAATTATTGCCACTGCTGGTGCACATTTTCCAGAGAGCAACTGATAAAAGCGCGAGTTTGGACTATTAAACTAAATGAAGCAGTTTTACTAATGGTTCATTATTTTCTTAACTCTAGCAATTTGTCGAGAAGCAAGATGTCAAACAAATTATTTCGTGGAACTTTGTTTTTTGTTGTATGACGAAAGTCAAATGTTGAAGGATCCGTTATTTGGAAACCTCATATTGAACATTTTCACTAACAATTTTAAAAATTCTGATTTTCAGTTCAATCTCATTAGCGAGTTCATTGATTTTGTAAATCACGAATTTTTACAATAATTTGGCTTAATGTAACTATTAGTGTATGGGTTTCAATATAATAATTAAGAAAATTATAATCTACTTAAAAAATGGAAAGTCTTAAATGTGTTGTTCAACATCTGAGTCTATTGTCATTGGTGACGTTGGAAATGGGATCGCTTTCTCGGAGCAACCACGCATGCATTTTCTCAGCAAAGCACACAGATATAACAATTTATTATTCCATTTTCCGTGGTGAATGTGACACAGCAAAGCGTCTCTCGTTACTAGCTTATCTCCTCGTAATGGCTTGGATAAACACTTGGCCCCGGCGAGAGTGCACGGTGGCCTCATCAAAGCCATAATAGAGCTGCCGGGGCGGCTGCTCCATAATGAGCCGCGCTCCGCATCCTCCGTATGTACCCTCCGTGTGCAGAAACGACTCTTTCACTTGCTAAACCGGATAATTCGCTGTTATGTGCTGCGCACAAAAATACCTAGAGTACATGGGGGCGTTCAGTTTGCTCGGCGAAAAACCCTTCTATCCACGCCCCATTGGCTTTTCATACACTCTTGCTGCCTGATTGCCTGTCTTCTGGGTCAGACAGACACCGTCGAGCCGGCAGCCATTCACGGCCAGCCGCAAACCGGCGGATCGTTTGCATAAAAAGTCTTTTCCAGCGGAGCTGAAAAAATTTGTACGTAAACTCCCAATTACAGGTTGACCAGAGATGCTATACCTACCTTCATATAATAATGGTCTAGAAAGTTTTGAAGTTTTGCGGAAAAGCATTCAAGAGTAAATTTTAACTTATTCTCGGCGCAAAATAAAAATTTAATGATTATTAATAAAAAAAATACTTCCATATCAAAAATAACTCTTTAATTTGACAAAAAATATTAAACGTTTCTTTAGCGTGTGTGAGGTGTGTAATTCCTGTTGGAACACTTAATGTACAAACAACATGATCCACATAAGCTATAATTATTCATTCATAGCACCAAAAATCCAGGCAAGGTGAACAACTTATATTTAGGCTTGCTTTGCAAAAACGCTTCCTTGCCGTCATTGCTCGTTTTGCAACGAAGAGAGCTATCGGCCCATTGTTTAATTTAAAAAAGTCTACACTTGCTGTTGGCAGCACGTTATTAAATATTTCCACTCGGTCGGCCCAATTCGCTTTCTTTGCTCGCAATCAATCTGCGGTCCTCTCATTAGCGGCCGCTAACCAATGCAAAAACAAAACGCAGCTAAGCCGCCTTACTGTTGCCAGAGGAGCACTTTTACCTGCCATGTTCCGTGTAGTATGTGCGCATTTTATATCCGGCGCACGATTAGAAAGAAAAAATAAACGGGCGCGTTAATCTGCAGCATTCATTGGTTCAGCAGCGCGGCAAATAGTCCGTCGCTCGCATAACATTATTAGTGTGTTATTATTGCGGGCAATGAGCGCCGCTTGAATGCCTCTCTGGCCATTAAGTTTATTAGGCATGTGTGCTTCTGTCTGGGTGCGGCGCGTTTTTGTGTGCCCAATTTCCAATTTTATTGAGAGATGCTCCCACTAAATTAAAAAGTTTGAGGAGATGTACGGATGAAATAAGACAGCGCACTCTTCAGTTTCACTTTTGATTGCACGTGAAATCATTTAATTAATTTTTTACTTTATTTCGTTTGCTATTTTGATGGTGATCGTAACTATAACTCATAAATTAGGATCTCGTCTATATAGTATTTTTTGTAACAGAATTGATAGTTGTACCATCATATTTTTGTTCTATATTCTGCCTATAAACCACTGGTAAATAGATGCAATAATTACTGTAATTATTTTATGTTAAATAAAAAAAATAAAACATTTCAAGTACTGATATAAACAAGTTCAATTCAATCAGCTTTGAAAACCAGTTCATTGATTATTATTGTTATTATAAATCTCAATCTTCATTAATTGATATTGTTAAAAATTATATGACTAAGGAAATTTCAGAACAATTGATTTATAGAAATCATATTTGAAAAAGTTTGAAAATATTAATTCGAAGAAATTGCCAAATTGAGAAGTAATAAAATGCATTCACAATTTTTATTTTTATTCGTAGACCAAAATTATCGGGGTTTTTAAATAATGGGGAACAAAAGGTTTTGATTCACTGAGATATAACTTAACCTAAAATGCATGAAAGCAAAACATTTTGCAATAAAGTTGAACGCTCTCTGAAGCAGAAAGCTCCAATCATGCTGTACTTGAACATGAAACATTAAATCGTGCGTGCAACAAAAATACCTCTGCGAACTTCCGCTGAGGACGACGTGCGCGCCAAAGTAATCTCTTACTTATGAAGCGGAGCGGCAGAAATGATTCCGTCGTCCGCAAGACTCCACCCTTTATAGTATACCCTTGAACTGGGCGAGCGAACCGTCGGCGTACGCGCGCGCTGCAGTGAAAGTAAATCTGGCTCATGCACTTTCACTGCTGCTGCTGCTGCGAATAATTTTTATATAATTCGGCCGCGTCGATAATACGGATCAGTGAGCAAAAAGCCGCACACAACTGTGATCGACAGCGCACGACCGCTTTTTGCGAGCACCGTTTCCCCGAGCCGCACGCCATTATCGTCATTTGATTCGGTCGCCTTAGTCTGTGTGAGTGTTGATGCTGCGTCGCGCTCAACTTGAGATAACTTATCGCGATGTTTGCCCTATCAAACGCACTGTACGGCACGGCCAACTGAATTAGAGAAAAGAGTCGGCAGTTTGCGGGTCTCGGCGTGACGTATAAAAACTCTCAGCAGCGAGAGCGGAGGAAAAACAACAGTTTAAATCATCAAAATATTGTTGGACCATTTTGATGTAGTATCTTGTTCAATAACATGAGAATTCCGATTCAGTGCTGCATGTAGTACCTCCGCTCCTTCATTTATTATTTGTGTTACGGCTATTTTACTGCTTTGAAGCAATGCTCTGAAGTCACAACAACGATGTTTGATTGTCGACGGAGATAGTCCTTTTCTGAGTGAGCTCACTCGTAACTAGAGACCTTGCTCGTAACCAAGTGGCTAAGTGATCTGACTGAAGTTTAGTTTGCACAATTTTACCGGGTGAAAAAACGAGTCCTTTTAGTGCCACAAAATTACACTGGCTTGAACCAGGAAGCTAAATTCAGATTAATTTAATGTGTAATAAAGACTTAAGATAAAGTGAGGAATGCGAGTACATTGAATAAAAAAATCATTAACATGGCATATACTTGAAATTTTAAATACAAAACAGTAGCAAAAATTCGATTGTCTCGTTTAGTCAAGTTTATATATTTTAAACAAATTTTGATGAATGCAAACTAAAGTTCCACTACTTTGAGTTTGTAGCAAGAGAGTATGCAGCGTCACCCTTTAGCGACATATCACGACTTTTTCGACCGTTTTGTTTATTTTGAAGTGCCGAGGCGCTAATGAAAGCACGTCGTGCCAGAAAATTCGAACGCGCGGCAAAGAGAGAAGTGCGTCGCTACCGTTTAAAGGAAAAAGCCGCTCACTGTGCTCACCGGGAGGTACTAAACTTTTTGCGGAACACAATGTTTGAAGAGTAAAAGTTGTTATTGGGTGAAAAACGGAAGGCTCGAATTAACTTCTGTGCAGGCAGAAGAGCGTGAATGACAAGAATAAGAGCACAAAACTCTTGCTTTCGACGCAGCGGGATCAAATTCGAAGCGAGTGGCAGTGACCGGCCGAGGAACCAGTAGCCCAAATAATTGGCGCTCGCTTAATGTACATATATATACAAGGGGCCCCTGACGCGCGAGCGAAATAAATATCATCGCAGAGATGTGTCCCCGACTGGCCTTGATGGCAATCATCGGCACAGCGGCGACTCTGGAATTAATTTTATTGGATCAGATCAGCGCGTATCCTTGTCTCTGTCAAAGTTGAACGCGGGCTCAGTGGACAACTGCACTTGTCTGGGCTCAGTCTCGTGCGTGTCTTGAAAGCTGATTTTGTTGCGAAAAAAGCAGCAGCAATGAAAGCGGAAAAAGTGGATTATGTAACTGCTGAGCGCTTTTTCAGCGAAAACGTCGCAAATGTGGGAGGGAAATATTGATTTAGGCTACCAGGATAAATCTCATTAGATGCCGAAAGCCTTCATCGCGACCACCCAAATGCTTTAGGGGGAAACGATATTTTTGCGGTGGGATTGATTGCTTTGCCTAATTGTTTCTCTCCGGTAAAAACAATTTGGACAGCCTTGTGTAAGTAATTAAATGTCATTAATTTTCTTTATAATTAGATTTGTAGAAAATATACCTTTGAGGATAATTTTCTGCTACGTTTCCAAAGCGGAACTGATTGATTTTGTAACTAAAAATCAAATAAAAATATTTATAATATATAGTTTTTTTTAGCGACAAGGAACAAACTTTAAATAGAAAATCACAGTACCAAAATGTCCCATAAAAAATACAAGTTATTTTTCTGTGTCAATGCAGGCGTTGAAAATCTTTGAACCATAATATACCATTCACTCTCCCTGTGAAACCATTTAACAAAAACTCACATGCTATCGATTTCATCTTACCAGATATTTGACCATTCCCTACATCAATAATACATTTAAAAAACTGATCATAATTTTAGAGCTTGTTATTATATATGAGAATTATTTATATTTTGAACCGATCGCAGGCAAGAATTGGTAAGAGGAAAGACGCGCAAATTATGCAGGCAGGAAGTGGCGATAATGCAAATAAATATTCGGAGCAAACGGATAGAGTTGTTGGTTGGTAAGGCAAATGCGTGCGATGCGAGCGATTCTCGTTTGCTTTTGGTGGAGCGGCGGCGGCATCGCATCTCGGTAAATCTGGTTTGCTTTGGGAGTAAGCGAGAGGAGGTCGGACAGACAAGATTGCCTCCCTAAATCAGACACAATATGTCCCGCCGTATAACCCACAGCGGCAAGGTTATCGCGTGTGTGTGCTGTAAGCGGCCGGGCTTGCTGCTACGCTCGTCGGGCGATATAATAAAAATGTGTAAAAACAGCGCGCGGGGCGATGAAGTGCGAGGGCGAAATAGTGCTCAGGCAATTTCGGCCTCCGAAGGAAACCACCGCAGGCAGGAAAAGATTACACCCCATAAACATTTCCTGTTTTAAGTGCCTGATAAGTGCTGCTGCAACGCCGAAAACACCACCTACCCTTCCAGCGGCAGCCTGGGCCTGATTTCCCTTCCTTTTTTCTACCACCAGCTATTTGCGCTGCAGCGTCAGCCCTGCTAGAATTCACTATTACGCCCTGCGAACAATGCTGACGCTCCGGGCCAAAGTTCAAGTCGTTGCGACTTTCGGTCCTTAGGTCCAATCAAATATTTAAATCGTTTAAATGCTGGCGCGACGGAGATTGATTGGGCCACTCACACGTTGGACGATGACAGCCAAATTAGACTTTATTGACTTGCAAATTCGTCGCACAGCGTGGATTCCACCCCGCCGGCTTACCTCAGATCAGCAATCCTATTAAGAAGCCAGTCAGATTTTTTATCCCGAATTTTTTTTATTCAATTTCTATTTTTATTCTAACCAACCCACCAGGAAGTTATGGGAATTTCCTTTTTGCGCATAATTTTTTCAAGATCGAGATTAGACTTTTGTCGTAAATTGTGTTGGTTTGATAATTTTAATAAGTGTTGGAACTGGAAATTTCAAAATGCTTTCACGCTTTTTAGGACAAACTTTGATTTCTGTTGAAAGAATGTTTCCCAAAAACGGCAATTCTTTTCTGAAGAACAATGACTTTTCTAATTTAATCGTCATTCCGCTATCTCTAACGAGATTGAAATCAAAACACACGATACATTTTAGTTGTTAGTAACATAAAAATGAAACTATGAATTCAATTTGACTAGCTTATAAATAGAACCACAATTTTTTTTGCTTTCTGAATGAACATAAAAAATTAATTTGCTAATTTTCCGAAAAATATCATCCTGCTTTAAGTTGAGAAAAAGCCTTTTTGTGGGCACCATTGAGAAACTATCAATCCAACACAGGCCGAAAAAATCTTGGTTTATTCTACCTAGCCGATAATTTTGTCAACTGCAGAAAAAGCACTCACTGAAGTGTATGCCTATACATTAATCATAAACAAAATTTTATTTTCATTTGCCTGTTTTTATGTTCTGCTCCAGAGAGGAATGCCTTTGTTCTGCGCGTTTTTCACCTTTTCAAACGGAGCTCGGCACAAAAGCTTTGATGAAAGAATGCGCACGGGGGCACACAATAATATGCAATTAAAATAACGCGCACCAATGTGCCTAGCAGTGCAAAATTGCGAGTTTTGTTTGGCACTCTTGAAACGAGAACGCATCCATGGCCATTTTTGTTTGACAATCTGTCCTACGCGACCAAGCTGCTGTTTGGCCAAACAAAACAAACACAAAATGCAAATTTCGCCTCTTCCAGCGACGCGTAGTGTGGAAAAATGCTGACGAAAGTTTTATTTTCGCCGACTGCGTGCGTTTAAAAAAATTATACAGAGCCGCAGTTCCAACATTGGCAACAACGTGTTAATTCAAAATATTCCTGTAGTCTCCTTCGTTTGTCCAGCAGGCGTGGTAAACATTGAAAGCTATAATATACTCTACCTATTTACACTTTTCCTTTGCTTCGACGTTCATTTTGTCAAAAGTGACTCATAGGCCAATACGACGCACATATTATAATTATGTTGGTATATATTATGACGTATTTTAGATAAAAAAAGAGTTAATATTGACACCAGATAACCATGCAAATGAATGCAACGATAAAAAGCTTCATTAACTGCAATTCAACAACACGTAAGTATTTTTTGGCAAAATCTTATAGAAAAGATTATATGAAAAATATTGGAAATCGTCATTCTTGCAAGATTTCCCTAAAAATACGGAAAACAGTAAAAAAGCTTATTTTGAAACTGTTTATCACTCATAAATGTGACTGTTTGGTGTGGCAACAGGCTGATAAAACGATATTTATTTAATCAACCACGAGACTGTGTTTACGAGATTCGAATCTTGGTATAAATTTAATTATTTTTGTCGTATCCAGCGTAATAATTTAATACATATTGGGAATAAAGCCTCCTTGTCCGATACAAGAAGCAGGTACGTGCAATTCAAAATACCCGTAGAGTAGAGAGCATCATGCTTAGAGTGCACAGTTAATGTTAGTAAATTAAACATTTTAAATTATTTAACAGAGGAGAACCGTTGTTTGTTCTTGCTATTTTGAATGGTGACGGTAAGCAAACCATGAAATTTAAACCCTTATAATTCACCTTTCCTTCCATAAATAGGAGGAGGATAATCTGTATTTTTCCCCAAAAAAAATAAAAGCGAGGCACTAACCTTGGCTTGACTCTATGGATCTGCCCCAGGGTCGGTCCTCTGTCCTTGCTGACAGCAGAAGTGTCTTTCTTCTTGAGGACGACCAGGTACTCGACCAGGTCACTGAAGTTGTCAGGCGGCGTCTTCTTCAGCTCGTTGGTGTCGGCGCGGCCGACGCGTCCGCCGCCGGTGCCGTTGCTGGTGCCGCCCTGGTTGTCAGAGGCCTGTGCGGACGCCTCCTTGGACACATTGGCGCTGCGCTGGAGGAAGCGGGTCTTGTAGCCGAACGGCGCATTCTGGTTGGCGAACTTGACCTTGCCGTGGCTGTAGAGCAGGGCCGAGTGCTTGCCGGACAGGCCCATCTGCAGGTCGACCACCAGGATCAGAGTGAACAACGTGACGCCGATTCCGGCGCCGATGGCCACGCGCTCCTTCAGCTTCATCGCGGCGGACACGGTCAGTGCAGACTGCTTGCTCACTCGGCCTGCTGCTGAGGACCTGCCGCCGGCGGCATTTTGGGGCGGAGGGGACGCTTTGGCTTTGCCGGAAAATCGCGTGGTTGTCGCGCCCGAGAGCTGTGACTGCCTGTTGGTGTTGACGACGCACGTGAATGGCGCCCGGCCTCGACGACAGGTAGTGCGCTGCCTCCGTACGGGCCGGTCTCTCCGGCGTGACTGACTGTCGACCGACTGCTTTCCGCGCGGCAGTAGCGCTCCCAGCCCATACAAGCCTGCCACTCGCGCCGCGCATCAGCCCACCAGCGAGCGGCGGGGACGCAGCGCGTGCGGTGCATGTGCACACACACTCGCTAAACGCACACTCGAGCAGCCCTCAGGGTCGTGAAACATGGAGACGAGTCAGGGAATTTAACATTTAAGGTCAGCTAAAAGGTTGGATTATTTGTTAACATTATTTGTTGAATTCTTATCATAAAAATAAAATGGTTAAAAAGAAAATTTTGAAAGACCGGTGATAGTATGTATGATAGTTGACAGTTTATTTTTAATATTTTGTAGAAAGTATAGAGAACCAAATAGCTTATAAATTACCCAGTTCTTGCTTCTAATTTACCACAAATTAATTTAAAGATAGTTAAGCTTAAAGAGTAAGATAAAAATAATTTAGGAGAAAAGGAACGAGTCGTGGAATGGTTTTTGGTTTGATGTAAAGCAAAATCATTAATATTTCCACTTATTATAAGAAGAAAAATCGTCAACATTTTATCGGGTTTACAGGGCTCTTTCGGATACTTTTGAAGACGAAATATATTACATCGTCCTTGTGCATAAACGTTCAAAAAAGGTGTTCATTCCATTCCTTCTACTAACTCGGATAGAAATCAACACCAAAATGAAAGCTAAAAAGCAAGATCAACGGGTATTATGGGCAATTTTCTGATAATTTCGGGATAATTTCGTTACTTTAAACTAGTGAAATTTTTAAATAAGAAACTACCTTCAAAAGTAGTCACAATAGAGCATGTGTGAACATTTGTGAAAATCTCAGAGAAGTGCTCGTTTTCGTTTTAAAGGAATTTCGTCGTTTGAAACTAGAATAATATAAAAACCTTTCATTTTTTTATCACTATATAAATCTCGTCTTGTTGCCGTAAGAACAGCCAATGGTTAGCTGTTAATTGTAGGTTTTAGCTTATTTAATAACTTAATGTGGAGTGAAAAAAATTCAGGACAATTTTACTTTAGAAATTAAAGCAGGGGGTTGAAAAGGGTTATGCCCCCATAAATCACTGAGGGAGATCAAGATGAGTCGAATCATATAGTGTGCATGTTGTAATCAAAAGCACGCTTATTAGTCAACAATCTAGAGTTCCAGACCATCATCAGCTAACATTTTATTATTTCTGACGCAACAGGGTACCATAATACATCTGAATAGCATAAAAAAGATTTTAAATTACCTAAATGCGGATTTTTTTATCTTTAGGTAATGTAATTAAATCGTGTGGCTTAAACGATGCTAAAAATTTGGAATGATCCAGATGGCGAAACGTATTTTTCACGTCCCTCGCCACCACCGCCCCCGCTCGGAGGCGGCGGGGGCGGCTGATGACAACCGGCAAATGAGAAACGTCCATAAATAAACCAAGGCGTCTGTGGGGAAAAGGAGCGAGCGTCAAGAGCATCTTTTGCTTCTATCCTCTGACGTGCCAAGGGAATCCGTTCACTGCTTTTGTGTATTTGCGCAAACGAGGTGTTATAATGCGCTGCCGCAGCTTTTTCCGTACCACACTCGGCACACAAAAATAATTGCATATTTGCTTGGCTCTTGGTGGTGAGCGTGGTGAGAATAAAAATGTTTGGACGTCATTTGGGCAGCAAAAGAGAAATGGGTTTGATAACGGCTAGCAGAGAGCAACAGTTGAGCTAAAAAAAACACTCTTTGCTTGGTGGATTTGAGCTGGTTAATTGTTTCCATGGCTCTAAAAATTGTTTTCCTGTCCATACAAACACTTTGATAGAAATTCGTCAAAATCATTTTACATTTGCTTTTAAAATAGAGTATAGTTTTCTTGACGTTGACACAATATATGACGCATGACTCTCACTGTCTAACTTCATCTCAAGTCTAAAACTTCAAGACCGAAAAGGAAAGATTATAGAATTTTGGACTTAGCCGTCTTAGCATACTCATTAATCATAAATGGGAAATAATGAATAATATACTGAATTGTCATTGAGAGGGCTGGTTCAGTTACTCCCTCTTTATACTTTTGTTTTATTACTTGGTGCTTAATATTATCCGCTTAAAAACACACAATTAAATCCTATGACCGAAAGAGTCTTTTTGCGGAGTTTCATTGTTTTTTATGTGAGCTTATTGTTAGTTGCCCTTTTCGCATATCTCTACTAAATAAATACATATTTTATATAATACATGCCTTCCGAAAATAAACTTTTCGAAGAGTAGGTTATTGGGGAGCATCAAATAAACTAAGGAAATATATTGAAAATCATAATGATTTTTAATTATTTTATGCGGAGGGGCCAGTTGTACACAATTCATCATTATTTCAAATATTCGTCAAAACCAGATTCAAGAATGATATTATAAGAGAGTTTAAAGCATATATAACTGTCCTTGTCTAAAATGAGTTAAGATTAATTAACGTGAGTAATGATTTAATATTTTCCTGTCACAAAAGAATGAGTCGTTTAGATGTCGAGTCAAAAGATCAATAATTAATCATTTCGTATATCTATGCAAATTCGTACAACTAATTTTATACGACGGTTGTGTGCGATATAGTATTCAAGCTTGGGAATTGCCAGTTCTCATTCTACCAAACAGTTAAAAAATTAGTTTTAGCAGTAACTTTGGTAAAAAATATTGTTCACAACAAATTCATAAATTCGTGAAAGTCAAAATTTTTCACTCAAACCTGTTCTGTCAAAATTTCATAGGTGTCTTTTTCAAAAGGTTGCTAGATAGCAATTCGTGGCAAACCACTTCGTCAGGCGAGCTTGCTTGTGCAGGGGTGCGCTGCAAATTTTTTATAGCACGCCGTGCGAAAAAATGAGAAGGTAACAGAGAGGGTGAGAAATGGGCCACATGGCCAGTCGCTACCATGGCGTGATCGTAGCCCATTTATTGACAGACCCTGTCACCACCTCATACAAAGCAACTCAAAATAATGACTATCGGTTGGAGCTGGAGAGGGCTGAATAAAAATTACATTTGCCTAAACAAGTCTAAATCATTTTGTGCTTAAATTGTTCTAGAGGCTGTGAGGCATTTTCCTTTTTGTTACATTTTTTAACATTCATAACAAAATAAAATCATGCGGCCCAAGCGATTTGTAAAAATTGTTTTCTTCAGCGGAAAAATAAAAACAAGAAGTATGTCATTTTCTTTTAAAATGAGCTTTAGATGTAATATATAAATACAAATTTAAAAAAAGTTATTTTTGCTTGACGTAGATGAAGAAAATGCGTTTTTTGAAGAAGATATCATGTTAGGGTGGAATAAATTAAACGTATATCACATCCGTCTCGATTCAAACGTTCAGCGAAGCCATTTACTTTTCTGTATATATCTCCGTAGAAGTGTTTGCTTAAAATTCAAGTTTTAACTGATAATGTGTAAATTTTTTTGAGTGCATATTTAAATTGCCAGTGCTTTTTCTTTCGTTTTCAAAGCATTTCGTTATTTTTAGTTTCAAATTCAAATGGATCCGCAGGGCGCAATTCGCACAATATCATGAAGAAGAAATTACAGATAAGGGTAGGGAATAACAGATTATATAACTGCAAACATATTATATTATATATATATCCAGCAGCATGCGCGTATTTTACTTATTTCACACACTTCAAATAATAATAATAATCTTTATTTGACTTTTGGCATGCACATAACTCATCACAATAAATTGTACCGAATTACATACATCCAATTGCAAAAAAAATCAATCATACAGTAACATTCATTCAAAAAAAAAACATAGTAGTTGCTACAACTACTGTACACAAAGCAATATTAAACACAGTAAAATTGATATATAGGAAATTATATTATTTATGCTTTCCTTCAATTCGCACACACCAATACCCTAAGAGCGTTTTTAACATCGTTTTATTTTTTAATTTCAAATAAAATTAAATTGCATTCACAATCCCGCAATGTCAATTATAAGATTGATAATATTTTGTGCAGAGCCCCGATGCGGTGCACATAAAAAGTGTGAAAGCAGAATTTGCAATACTATTTTGATTAGCGCAGTATGCTGTAGGTGGCAGCAGAGCGCAAAGACCTTCATTGACTTTTTTCATTCATATAATGGGTTCATGTGTTTAATGTTTACTTCTTCAGCCACGGGGGCGGGGTACAAATTGAAATTGACAACTCTTGAGCGGAGCCGGGTGCACAGTGTCGTATTACGTCGTGCTTATATTTTTTCTGATAACATTTAATGATTTTCAATTTGTCTCTTCCCGCTCTGAGAAATATTGGATTCACAGGTTTGTCAGCTAGAGATTTAATCTAGAATTGTTTTAATTGAAAAATAATAAAAGTATATAATATCATATTTTGTTCTTAAATTTCGCGTCTTTTTATAACTTTCAGTTTTGTGTTGCGTGCACCTTTCGCTGCGTAGGAAGTTTTTGCTTCAATGCCCTTAGAACAATATTATTTGTTTCATTTTTACGATATCAATACCCTTGAAGTTTTTGTTTCTGTTTTGAAAAACACAAGACATGATCACATGTAAAAAATTGTGGCACGCATTTCTAATACTGTGCAAACAACAAACTTGATTCCAGGTATCCATTTGGCTAATTTAAACCCTCAAAGTTGAAAATTAAAGTAACCTAACTGCTTCTGCAAGAAGTGCTATGTTCAAAGCTGTAGTTCGAAATTTGCCAAGCCAATTAGTAGACACTCTCACACCTGTTTACTTCAAAGGTAATTTTACATGACTCACTGAACTCCCTGCTTTTATAATAAACCTTGTATTGCTTTGTGTAATGCACTAAGTTAAAATAACAAAATCGTGGCTATTTCTTGTGTAATAAAAATTAAAACGTTTCAGTTACTAAGTGGACATCTGTTGGATTTCGAGGAACTCACAGTATGGCAAAAACAGTGAAGCATTCTGGCTTTAGAGTTAGAGTCTTACCTGCGCTTCAAGACAATTACATGTACCTGGTGAATTAAATGGAATGCTTCCATCCAAACTGTTTTCAACAATTTCTGCTGTAAAGGTTGTTGATGAGAGCACAAAAGAAGCAGCTATTGTAGACCCTGTTGAGCCGAAACAAGTTCTCAGTGCTGTCAAGGAGGAAGGCGTCAACTTGACCACTGTGCTTACCACCCATCATCATTGGTATTTATTTAATTTAGTTGGTCTGAGCAAAATTAAGAAAATGTTTTTTCAGGGATCATGCTGGAGGCAATGTTGACCTGGTCAAGAGCGCTGCTGGGAAACTGAAGGTTGTCGGAGGCGACGATCGGATTGGCGCATTGAACCAAAAGGTTTCTCACGGAGACAGTTTCAATATAGGCTCGCTCAAGGTCAAGTGTCTCTTTACCCCTTGCCACACCTCAGGGCACATATGCTACTTTGTCGAGAGCCCCCAAAGTGAAGACCCTCCATGCGTATTTACAGGTTCATTGTTAGAAAACGTGCTCGTCGACGATATCTAATTAACATGATTTTATTACCAGGAGACACCTTGTTCATTGCTGGGTGCGGCCGCTTCTTCGAAGGAACTCCTGTGCAAATGCACAAGGCCCTGATTGAAGTGCTAGGACAGCTGCCAGACCAAACTGTAAATTTATATTTCATCTGCACAGTAAATTTCACAACACAATTTTAATGTAGGAGGTTTTTTGTGGGCATGAGTATACCCAGCAAAATTTGAAGTTTGCGGCACATGTTGAACCTCAGAATGAAGACATCAAACAGAAAATTTCTTGGGCAGACGCAACCCGAGCCAAAAATGAGGCTACAGTTCCCTCAACAATTGGTTGGTGATTTTTCTCAGAGGGTTAATGTTATTTATGAATGATCTAAACTCATTTCAGGGGAGGAAAAGAAAATAAATCCATTCATGAGGGTGAACGTGGCAAGTGTGCAGCAACATGTTGAGCAAGCAGATGAAATTTCAACCATGGGCGCTATCAGGATTGAAAAGGACAATTTCAAGACTAAATAATTGTTAACCTTCAATTTCTTTTGTTTTGATGTGAAGGTTTGTTTAAATATCCGATTTGGTATGGGACAAATTGACTTCCACACAATAAAAATATGGTTTTAAAAATTTAAAAATTTATTCAATATTTCCTATTTTATAGATGCTAACCATAAGTTGTACTTACAGAACAAAACACGTTAGTGAACTAGTCATTGTCCAACCAACAAATTCACAATACACGTGTGGGTATGAATCAAATGATGCGTGGGTAGTGATGTTATCACTTGTTATGCACATCAGGGGAGGTCAAAGAGCTCTGATGGCAACGACCCCATCAGTCCTTTTTGCCGATCATAGATTTCCAGTTCTAGACTGTACTGCTGCTTCTCTAGCTCATACTTGTCATAGTAAACCTGTAACATTAATAATGTAAAGTAAAATATACCAACTACTTAACAACATGTCACCTTTTTATCCTCCTGGTTCATAGTTTTCCACTGGTTGCAAAGGACTCTATTCAGTTCTGTTTTATTTAGGTCTGGTGATTCTCTCATAAGTTCAGTGGTACGGAGACGTTGTTCTTTGCAAAACTGCAGGAAAGGATTTGCCGGTTTTTTGGGCGCGTTAGGATCTTTTTCAACTTTAGGTTTCTTTGGCTTTGGACCATCTTTAGCAGCTGCCTTACTTTTGCCACCTTTTTCAGACGACTGTCTCCTATTTTGAGCCTGAAAAAAAACTGTTAACACCACAACAAGTTAAAATTAAATTAATTACTTTGGTAGCAGGAACTTGAGACTGGATTGGTGGCCTGATTAGTGACTGAGGTTTTCCTCCAGTTGAAGCTTTAGAATTATTTTGCACAGGTCGGTTCGCAGCCTGAAAATTTTATATTAATAAATAATTTATACCATCCAAGAAAATGGCAAAAATAGCTACTTTGGCTGGTATTGCAGATTTCGGTTTCCCTCCTTGCGCTTTTGTCACTGCTTGAGACTTGCCAGGAGCTCGAGATGAAGATGCAACTGGTTGTTTTAAAGGAGCCTGTTTGCTTGTCGAGGCCTGCGGCTTCACAAGGTTGATTCTCAATTTCTGGATCTTCTGTGGCGGCGATGGTGCTCTTGGCAGGGTATGCTGAGCAGTGGGTAGCATTGCTTCCAATGCATCAGCATTCCTTTCGGCATAAGGTGCACGCCACTCATCCCGATGCAAATCTAGTCTCTTCTTTATAATCCTAAAAAATTTAGATAAAACAGTGAGCTCTTTTATATAAATATGTATTTATTTTTTACTTTTTGTCGTGGCGAGTCTCTTTGTTTAGTTGCTCGATCTTATAAATTCTGTAGGCTATGCGGTGATTGTCCTGAAAAAATATCAAACTTTTTCATACACATGATTCTGTTTTCATTCAATTTGGTATGGAATTCTATTGCGCTCTGTGAGTCACTTTCATCGCCAAATTTCCTTCGACATACATACCTGTTCAATTTCGCGGCACCTTCCCAGCAACAACTCGTACTTTTTCTTATAAATTTCGTCCTGAACATCGCCCATAACTTTATCTACAGCAGCATCACTCATGTGAAATTGATTTTTTGTATCAGAAGCCATGTGGACAAGCGATTACATACACGGGAACGGCGAAAGTTCCGTCTCGTGGTTGTTTTTGTCCGAGTCCCCTCTCGGTGACTCTTCTCGTGACGTAATGTAAACAAACGGCTCACAATCAGCTGCTAACGAAAGGCGCGGCTCACCAATGGGAGTGCGGGAAGTGTTTGAACGAAGAAAATTCCGAACCTGGACTCAGGACTTTTAGACTCGTCAGTGAAAAGGTGAGTTCAATTTACACCTCAGGGTCGGTCAGGGTTCAATATCCTCTCGATACAATCGTTCGTGGAAGGCGGAACGCGTTCAGAACGTGCGGAACGGCGACTGCGGTGGCGCGCAGGAGTTGCGCAGGTCCGGAGGCTGCGGAATCGACCTTAAAAATCGCAGCAACCCGAGCTGGAGTGCAGTTGAGTTGAGCACAGGGAAGGCAGGCTTCGGCCAGAATATGCGGTGGTTTTTGCCTATTTTCAGTCTTTATTAATTGGCCTGTTGAGTTCGCTCGGTGCGATCTGGCCGTGCTGTGATAAATCTGAGAACCCCTCATTTTATTCTCGGCACTGCCTGCTTTTGCTCGTGATTTCTACTGCAGCCCCAGGAGAGACAGACCAAAAAGTAAACAAAAAAGCAGTACCAAAACATGCTTGACCTGGCGAACGAGTCGAAAGAGACCAGTCGGGACCAAATATGCGAGAGCACCTGATTGAGGTGAGTGTTATAGAATTTTGCACATACTGTTAATTATTTAAACCCGATTTTGACAATTCCTTTCTAAATATAATTATATAATATATTATTTCAAAAAGCTTTCAATACGCAAAGTTGTTAATTTCTGCTGTTAAAAAATTAGC
Organism: Cloeon dipterum; assembly: GCF_949628265.1. NCBI lineage: Eukaryota > Metazoa > Arthropoda > Insecta > Ephemeroptera > Baetidae > Cloeon > Cloeon dipterum. The sequence continues at coordinate 27,269,562 of NC_088788.1, forward strand.
TTGGGAGGGCCCAAAGGGTTGAAATTAATTTATTTAATCTCAGAACTATGTGACACTTTAATGAAATTGAAAGTTTAGTATTGTATTTTATGGTAATAATGATCTGCAGTATCTTCGTGCTTTTTTATATTTGATTTACAATCCTCTCTGTATAGTAATAACATATTCAGATGAAAATATAAGTATAATTTTTTTATTCAAGACTAAAAATATAATCTTATTAAATTATTTGATGTGAAAATGAAAGGACCGAATAGCTTTTTTCATTTCGCTCTCTTGCACTGGATGCTTATAATTGCGAAAGTATAATTCATTAACCCCTTTATTCGCTCTCCCTTTGTTTGTTGTAAAAAGTTTTGTCGCCTCCTTGTGCTCAACTTGCTTGTGTAAGCATCAAGTAATCTCATTATATGTACCGCTTATCTCCAGACCAACGCACGCTCCTCACACTCGCTCTCATGTTGCAATAATTATTAAACGCATTAGCGCGACAATGCAGAATACACTCGATCGTGATTGTACACATCTGCTCGTTACTCATTTCCCACTTCCTGCAAAAATGCAACTCAATTTTGTGCTCTCTGAAGATGGAAACGATAACTGAAGTGTTTAGTAACCGAAACGCTATCATATTTGAGGAAGTCTGGGTTCGTATTCCACCTTTGAGGGCTTGCTGGCCTTGAGGGATAAGGTCAGTTTATAATGACGCAGTGGAAGTGGGTTCAAATTTGAAACTCCGTCGTCTCCTACAGTGGGATTAAAATTTATTAGCTGCTATTATTTTTACAACATAAAAACTTGGTGATTGTGATTTTTGCTCACCTTTGCGCAACCATTTTGTTTACGAAATTCCTTGAATTATATCTGTGGTGTTTTAGAAGTGTGAAGCTATAGTTTAGAGGAGCTGCTAAAGCGCATGAATGCTCGTTATATAACAAAACAAATATTTGAAAATCATTTATTTTAATGTCACTTCCCTCTTCATTCAACATAATTTAAATTCGCACTTTCTGTAGGGAAAGGAGCGTATATATATTTCAGTTTCAAAGTAATCTTTTGTAAGGTTCGGCAGGGAAACTCTGCTCCATACATAGCCAAATCGAGAAAAATAATCAGACAATAATATTTTAATCACGCCTTCAACCATTTCACATTTGGTTTGCTTATTTTTAAACTTACTTGGAGCTCATACTAGTCAAAGAGAGCCTGTTACATTAACAATGAAAAGAAGCTATTCCAACTAAACAATTTATCACCTTTTTATTCTCCTGGTTCTTAGTTTTCCATTGACTGCAAAGGACTATTCACTTTTGTTTTATTTAGGTCATAAGTTCTGTGGTACTGTGTTTTCCCCAAAACTGCAGGAAAGGATTTGCCGGGTTTTTGGGAGCGTTAGGATCGTTTTCAACTTTAGGTTTCTTTTGCTTTGGACCATCATTAGCAGCCGCCTTATTTTTGCTACCTTTTTCGGACGACTGTCTCATATTATGTGCCTGAAAAAAAACTGTTAACACCACAACAAAAGTTAAAATTAAAAAAATCTCTTTGGTAACAGGAACTTGCGATTGGATTGGTGGCCTAATTAGTGACTGAGGTTTTCCTCCAGTTGAAGCTTTAAAATCATTTTGCACAGGTCGGTTGGCATTGCAGATTTCGGTTTCCCTCCTTGCGCTTTTGTCGCTGCTTGAGACTTGTCAGGAGCTCGAGAGGACGATTCAACTGTCTGTTTTAAAGGAGGTTTGCTTCTCGAGGCCTGTGGCTTAGCAAGGTTGATTTTCAACTTCTGGATCTTCTGTGGCAGGGATGGTGCTCTCGGCAAGGCATGCTAGATAAAATAATCGCTCTTCTTTAAATTTCGAAATTTAGTCATCATCGTGTTATTTTTTACAGCTTTTAGCTTATATCGCTTTTCGTTGCGTTTTAGTTACTGACTTTTGACAAGATCTAATCGTTTCTTGAAATACGGAAGACTCCCAGTGGTGTACTGCAAACTCTTTATTGATCTCTTTTTGCCATCACTCATAAAGATAAAAATATTCACAAATGCATGACATTTTTGAGGACAATGGAAGCTCATTTTCTTAAAAGGTGGTAAATCCAATGTGATTTAAAATAAATGGGTCAAGATTGTGGACTGACTACGGGGGCCGACCCGCGCGCGCTTATTTTCAACCATTTCTATTCAGATTGCAAAGCTCTTTTCGCGATGGAAAGATAAGATATCGGTCAATGTCAATGACTGCTCTTTGAAAGAAAATGAGAAGGTCCCGGTCGGATTTTCAATGCCGTGTGGCCGAGAGTGAGACGGTTTTGCACACTCGTTCGCTCGTCGTCACCAGTTCACGGTTCTAAATGCGCTTCAGATCCTTGAGACACGGTTCAACTGTTTGCGACCACCTAAAGCCGCATCAACACGTGCGCGCAGATATCGTAAAATGGAAAAACGATCACTGATTGCTGCTCGCACCTTCGGGGAGATATTTCAAGAGATTGAATGCCTTACGAGCCAGTTGCGTGTCGCCATACGAGATAGTGGACATATAAACCACTCAATGCTGCATTTCGGTTGTTTATCTGGAGAGGCTTTTTGTTTCGCACATCAATTTAAAATGATATAAATAGATCTGAGGCTTTTAGCGTTTCCTAGCACGTGTTAATTTATATAGTGATCAATTTTTTTAAATTAATTATTCAATAAAACTGACCTTAAAAACTATTTCTCTCTTTACAGTCATATGCGGTCTTTTAAAACGATCCGGTTGCTCCAGCAAGTAATTATTTTATATAATATATGTACAATCACTAATTATGCTTTTAAAGTCATTTTAGAGATTCAACGAAAATATCGCATTAATTTCAATCTCATTCTTTTTATATATATTTTTTGGTAACCATAATATATTATATAGTCTAACAAGAAAAAGAATGTCAAAAATTACTATTTCTACACCAAATTTTTTTAGTTTATGATGCCAGCAAATTAAAAACACGTTGACTGTCAAAGATACTTGTTCTCGAAGACTGGTCGCAGCATTTTTTTCTACCATCTTGAATGTGCGTCTCTTCTCTGATTACCAAATCCAAAGTCACCTGTCCGCAGAATCCACTAGCAAAAATTAATGCCGCAAGCTGTGGTCACAATGAGATCTTACTGCGTTCGTTCGTTCGCTTATTATTTGTATACGCACGCGGTTGCGAAACTCCACAGACGAAGCAACGCGCACATATATGAATTAATAGTGCGGCGATAAAATGCTCGAACCGCCTGTGTTTATCTCTGACACGTATAGTTCGAAGCGAGCATTACAATATGTAGTATATGTACACTACTTCTTATTCACACGCTTGTTGTTCAAAATTGTCTTCGCTCTGCGCTGGAAATTTCTATCTGTGTAAAAATAGTTTTTCTCTCTAAAAGTTTTTAGCGTGTAAATATTATGAATTAAGAAATATTGGCAAATTTCATGCTTGAAAAAGGGTTCCCATTTTTACAACTTGACCATTGAGTAATAACTTTATCATGGCTCTTTAGAGATTATTCAGATTGATCGACGATTCAGCTTATAGATTCTCCGTTATATAACTTTTTGATGCTGATTAAGAAGGCATGCCACTATTCAGGCAGACAACCTCATGACCGCTGTCGGAGCCTTGGACTCCGCTCTGATCCATGAATTTCGCAAATTTCACAGACAGCGGGGAGAAAGCTCGTTGGAGGCTGCGAGTAAGTGTTTCCTTGTCTTGAATTAAAGATTGGCACCGGCACTCGTGGCAGAATTCATAATCAGCGTTAGCTCTTGTCGCGAGTAAGATGAAGTTTTATTAGGGCAAAGTGCTGCTATTCATGCGATAAAGAAGGGATCAAATTTACCAAACAGGATCTTTTGTCCGTTTTCACGTGAAATTTCCAAGGCAGGTTCCCTCCCCTATTTTTTTTGCTCTTTTTATCCCTGTCCGAAGACCGGAGGACCGGGAAGGGCGCGCACTGCACTAGCACGAATGCTGAAACCCGGGTCCCAATAACACCGCGAGCGGATAACATGGGCGCATCAGGCCGCACAGGGACCCAGCCCACTCAATTTTATTGTTGGAGAGCAAAATTGTGTTTAAAGTTGATGTAATGAGCTTTAATACAGTAAAAATAAAATCTAAAGTAATCTAAAGCATCTAAAGTAATGAGAAGTGTAAAAGCCCAGAATTTATTTGTTATATCAAATAATATTATTTCACTGTATGGAATGTAATCGAAACTATTTTTGCCTTCTCAAAATGTTTTTGTATAGGATTTTCAGTTCTCGCCTGTGACGCCCCCTTGGTTTCATAAGTCAAGCATAGAGGAGTGTCAAAAGTAAATTTTGAACGCCATTAGTTTCGCGTGAATTCACTTAAACTGATCAATTTGTTCTTGCTTGTTTTGGTTCAGGGACAAACTTCACGTGACATTTTAATTTGGCAATTTATAAGAAGTGACGGCAAATTAACACGCGGCTTTGGGCTGAGGGGATTCGCAGGGTGATTGACTGCTCGCTTGGAGGTCAACACTGAAATTGAACTCGGTCGGCAGCGCAATCGGTCTGCTCGGAGCGAGAAGGCAATAGTTCTCCTACCAATTCCAGTAAAGTAAATGTCTGTTCTGAGGCGCAGTGTGGCTGCGTCTCTTGCGTTTCTCATTAGTTGTGCGGAATAGAGATGAGACAGTGCCCGCGACAGGATTTTCTGTCGTATTGGACAGGACCAAACATTAATTAATAGCTGTCTCGTGTCTGTGCATGCCGGTGTTACATTATGACTGGGTAAGTAAAGTTTTTAGTTTTATAGACTGTTGGTAAGTTTCAAAAAGATGGTTTCAGAAACGGCTCAACTTATGTCAGATAACTAACGTTTCACCATTTGCTAAAACGTTAACCGATTGATCTGATTTGCAGAGGCGAAAATTTTGCTTTACAAATTCCGTTCTTTTCCTACGGAAATAGTTCAGACGTAGACGGACACAAAAGAGAAGCAAAAAACACGTCTTGGGCAAGAACTGCTAATAGCACACATAAAATTGGCTTTTACCAATTTTACTTAGGCCACCAAGTCTTGATTTTCCTAATCTTTTGGGAAGAGAGCATCATAGTTTCATAATCTTGGGTGCGCATTTTTTACACCCATTCTTTTTCTAACACCTGCACATTACAAAAAGCGAAATCGACGATCCGTATTTCGTCAGAGGCTTGTTCAGAACAATGGTTCGTGCAAGAACAGATTTAAAGTATAATATACATGAAAAGTCGCTCGCCGCAAGGAGTGTTGCGGCGCATACTCCTGTCAAGAGCAACTACTTTTGTTGTGCTAACTGAGCATTTGAGTGCCTCTCGTTCTTGAATAAGCGGCAGGCAGGCTGGTGGAAGAGACCTGAAAAATTTCGCCGTCCGATTGAGTGGGCGAGCGAGGGAGGAGTTTGCAAAACTCTCCCAATTCTGCACTGGAGCGCAGTGTCATGAATGATGTTGCCAGCCTTGAACTAGAAACTGGCCGACCGCCACTCGAAAGTGAAATTATCGATTGCACTCCGAAAACCAGCTTTAGGATGTCTCGGTGTCCGCAAGCAATCGGCTCCATTGATATCTCAGCTTGTTAAACGGAATTTTCCATTAACTCAATTGGTGGTTACGCTAATGCACTCGACGGATCATGCTAGTTTGTCCCGGGTTGCGAATGCAAACAGAGCGTAGATTAAATGAGATGGTAATTTTTCCACATCCTGTTAACCAAATCTCTTGTGCAAATCCTGAACTTAGTTCTAGTTGGCACAGGCCGGAAATTGGATGCAAATTTCACTAGCAAGCCCTACCTAGCATTGGAGGCCAAGATTTTTTAAATATCATTAGGTGCCTGCTAAAACTGGAAAATTTGGCATTCGATTCCATTTAAAATAAAAATTTATATTTTGCATCATAATACGAGTAAGAAGCCACGTGGCTCTTCAATCAGGGAAAATATTTTGTCTTGTATATGTTGTGCTGATATCAAAGTAAAAAACACCAGGTAATTTTAACAATAAGATTGCCAGTGACAAAGTGGCCTCGTTAAAACTGACAAAAGTGTTATAATTAAACAGCATTGTCCGCGCCGCCGTCATTATTCAAATTCAGCGTCACGGCAATTTATCAAAAGAGCCGCCATCCAAAATACGGCTTCCGGCGATAGCGGTAAGCAAACTACTACTTTGGTCCGAGTCTGGCAATATTATATTCAGCAGAATCCCGACGCACGGACGTTGCTGGAGGCTAGAATGATTGATTGCATGGAAAGCCTTATTGTCACCGCGCCAAATTTCGCATCTCTCTTGTCTAGCGGCATAGTGACCAGAACGGCAAGGTAGACAGCGTTTATTCACAATATCGGGCGCAAGCGCAAGCGTTGGCATCGATTTCGGTCATTCTCGAGGAATTCTCCCAGAGCCCATGTAAACACACTGGCTGGTAAAAAGCAAAGCCACCCCCAGACTGCTTTTTTTGTAAGAGAAGCAAACACGGCCTTCGAATTTTGGCCTTATTTATTATTTACACGTGGAAATTGAGCAGTAGGCCCAAAAGTATTTTTAGAAGTTGTTTTTCTTTCGTTTCTTTAAAAACTCGATAACTTTAACAAAGTCACTTTTTAGTTTTTATGTTGTATCAAGGCGACGGCTTCATGCTCAGACTTAGGTTTTTTTCGTGAGGTTACTTTCCGCCAAATGGACTTCTTTCACATCCGTTGGCGAAACTTTTCTCTCTTCCAATGTCGCCAAGGTTCTGCGATACAACGGCAAAAAAGTTACGCGAAAAGTTGCCGTGTTGCTGTCGCTGTTTATTCTGTTTGCTGGCAGAAGAAGGACGCTTTGGACTAATGTTATTGATCAAGTGGAACACGGGAACGGAGGCATTTTATTCTCTGCCGATCCGCAATAATGAGACACTCGATGAAAAGCTCTTTTGCGATGTTTTGCTGTCGATTTTATTTCCATCCTGCTTGCTTCCGAGAGTGATTCAGATGGAAAATGTAATAAGGCCTATAGCATTAAATTATTTTTGGAATACTAGAACAAAAACCAAAACTGACTGAAGGTTTAAACGCAGAGGGCATCATTTTGTTAACAACGACTTCCTCTTCTCTTTGAATTTTATTTAACCAACTAAACACACTCGCTACTTGCTGGTATGCACCTTTCCAGCATGCGTGATTTGGCTTCACGGGACGAATGTCTAGCGTTTCAATGCAGTCCTCGGTGCGGAGGCAAGTGGCCCTTCAGTATAGGCTGGGTCCCTGTGCGGCCTGGTGCGTCCATGTTATCCGTTCGCGGTGTTATTGGGACCCCGGTTTCAGCATTCGTGCTAGTGCAGTGCGTGCCCTTCCCGGTCCTCGGACAGGGATAAAAAGAGCAAAAAAAAAAGATCGACGAAAAATATCATCAACCGTCAGAAATAGCAATGTATGCACTCCGCAAGTTTTGTCTCGTATAAATTTGTAGTATAAATTCTCGTAGTTAAATTTGCAATTTTCGACTGCATTGAGGTCAAAAGCCTTTTCATTTTTTTAATATTTTCTTGTTTTCATTCGTAGAAAAACATACAATTGAGTGCGCCACTGAGTCCAAGAGCCAGAAGAAATTGAGACCCTATCATTAGGTTCTGGCGCTGGAAGTTAGCAATTCGCGCGACTCGTCTCACTCACTCACTCACTCCGCAACACATTCTTTAATCTCATTACGCGGAGAGCACTACTTGCCGGTCTCCCTCGCATTTGCTGTGCAAAGCCGCCATAAAAACGGACGGGAATGAATCTGAGTGACTCTTCACATACAGCTGTTGGAGCTCTTTGTAACTTTTTCGCAAATTAATGATAGCCGGGTGTGCAGCAGCAGGCTCATTTGCCCGTGCTGCCCCAGTTCAAGCTGCTGCCGCTGCTATTAGATTACCCGCTGTACTCCATTTCTCCCGGTGGCGAGGGGTGCGACCTTTGACCTACACTCTGCGACTGTCGACTCGTGTGTTTGCCCAGTTTTTATAGAGACTGCTGACAAAAAGAACTTTGTGGAAAACAACTCTTGTTAGCATTATCTATTACAAATCGCTGTGGTAGCGACTATTGACTCTAATTACGCTTGGTAGCGAGCGCAGAATGACTGGTAATTACAATACCTCCGCAATTTTTACCTCTAATTGCACTTCGCTACCAAAGACATTTTCGCGCGAATTTTGAATTTTTGATCCATTATACACAACATAGCAAAATTTTACATCGTTTTGATGATGGGAAGCAAGATTTTTATGCCATCTAGTGTAATCCTTGCAATTATTTCTACCCAATCTGCCCTATAGTGTAGTAGTATAGAGAAATTTCACGACCAATTAATTTCTTGGACTAAAAAGGCAATACTTCATCCAGAATCATTACTTTTGTTTACAATTAGATAAAAAATAATCTATTTCGTTCCCGACGTTCATGCACACTCTGTGCTGAGTTGCAAAATATATAATTATTGAGCCAAAATCTCTTGAACACAGCAAATTGTTGTCGATGGATTTTAATGAAAATTTTGTTGCGTGAACTTTGCCCTAATTGAACTACAAAACAGTTGAGAAAACTCTGACTTTCCAATTTTTGCGGGTTTTGCGGGCGTTCAAATGTAAAAAAATCTGGGAATTTTGACTACTTCATAACTTTGCTCAGGGTAGTCATAGAACGAAAATTAAAAAACCGTATAACTCGACTCAACAAGGCAAACAACTTTTATGTTGACCTCAAAGTGGTAGGTCAAAGGTCAAGGACATAAAATTTGATTTTTTTTTATTTAAACTCAAATTTGAAAATGAATATATTGAAATTTTTTATTTTTTTCGTAGCCATTATGTAGAACACAAAAAATTAAGTTTGGAATGTTAAAATTTGGAATGGCACTTTGCCTCATTTTTTAATAAAAAAATGAAAACTTCGAAAAACAAGGTTTTTCGAGGTTGGAAAAAAACGATGATCAACTAAATCTCGACTTCTAATCATCCGATTTTGAAAAACCACATACCGTTAGACTCGTCTCGACGTCCCCAAGTGCACTAAAGGGGTATGGAATCTACCAACCCCAACCCCTTTTTTAACCCCCTTAATAACGTGAAATTTAGAATTTTTCGTCCGTTTCAACACCTTAGCACGACGTTGACGAGTAATTGTCTTCTTCAAACCAATTCAGATACTTAGTTCACTCAAAGACGAGTCAAATGGAACTTATTTTTTGTAAATAGGACCACCACAACCTGAGATTCGGGTGTACAAAGTTTTTTTAATCGAGGCGGATGCAATAGAATGCTTGATGAGCACGAAATCTCGAATTCTGCACTAAATGGGTTGATGGTTCTGGGAAGCTAGAAGCCAAATATGGATATTTGGGGTCTCCATTTCTGTTGTCAGTGTCTCGGAAGTGGTTAAATTACAATTTTCCGAACAAAAATGGATACAAAAATAAACGCGCTTGGGATGGGGTGTGTATTAGGGGTTGAATGGGATAGCACCCTTTAATCCCGAAAGGGATGTCAGGGCATGTTGAGTGGTGTGCTGTTTATTTTATAATTGCGACGAGATTTTTATTGCAGAATTCGAGATTTGGTGCTCATCAAGCATTTTATTGCATCCATCTCGATAAAAAAAAACTTTGTGCACCTGAATCTCAGGTTGTGGTGGTTCTATTTACAAAAAATAAGTTTCGTTTGACTCGTCTTTGATGTAACTAAGTAACTGAATTGGTTTGAAGAAGACAATTACTCGTCAACGTCGTGCTAAGGTGTTGAAACGGACAAAAATGCTAAATTTCCCGTTATTGAGGGGATTAAAAGGGGGTAGGGGGTTGGTGGGTCCCATACCCCTTTAGTGCACTTGGGGATGTCAAGACGAGTCTAACGGTATGCGGTTTTTCAAAATCGGATGATTACAAGTCGAGATTTAGTCGATCAACGATTTTTAGCAACCTCGAAAAACAAGATTTTTCGAAGTTTTCATTTTTTATTAAAAAATGAGGCAAATTGCCATTCCAAATTTTAACGTTTTTAGCTTCATTTTTTGTGCTCTACAAAATGGCTATGAAAAAAATAAAAAATTTCAATATATTCATTTTCAAATTTGAGTTTAAATTCAAAAAATTAATTTTTATGACCTTGACCTTTGACCTACCACTTTGAGGTCAATGTAAAAGTTGTTTGCCTTGTTGAGACAAGCTTACAGGTTTTTAAATTTTTGTTCTAGAACCACCCTGAGCAAAGTTATGAAGTGCTCAAAATTCCCATATTTTGACATTTGAAGGCCCGTAAAACCCGCAAATTTTGGAAAGCCATTTTGTCGATCATACTGAGCCCTCCATAATTGAAAATTTTTGAATGAAACAATTAGAAAAATATGAAAGAATGGAAAATAATTTTAACGCACTAATTAGGAACATATAATATATAAAATCGAAAAAATACTTCCTTGGAATGTTTTGAAAACTGAAATATTTTTTTCTGAGCATAAATACATATAGTGTGGACTCAGTTAAGTGTTCAGGTATTTTTTTTTGTGACTCAAGAAGAGCTGTTTTGGTAAGTCTTTTAATGAACGAAATTTTGGCAAATGCGTCGTCACTTATCGAACCTGAGGGCTTGATAATTCACCATCACAGTAGGTCCTTTATCCCTCAAATAATATTCCACGACATTATTGTTCATTACAACTAAAATTCGTGCGTGGAAGTCTACATTATTACGCGGTAACGAATTAAAAAATAAAGCTGCCACAGATGTTGCCATGTTTGAGTGAGAATAGGCAACAGAAACGGGCCAATAGATAATCGGTAAGACACATGAAAATAACCGGATGATAATGTAGATTCATAATACCAAATATTATTTGTCCAACTTAAAGAGGATATTAATAAACCGGTTTTTTGTTGCTCCTGTAAAATCGATTTCTGTGCAGTTAGAGGTAAAAATTGCGGAGGTATTGTAATTACCAGTCATTCTGCGCTCGCTACCAAGCGTAATTAGAGTCAATAGTCGCTACCACAACGAAATTACTATTTACATTTCGTCCTCTCCTAAGTGAGAGCAGAACAAACAAGAGTGTCCAACCGCGACCATGATAAGCGCTGATTAAAATGGCAAGGTGTTAACTTAAAACATACAAGAGCCAATCGATGTTTAATGAAGCTCTTCTAGTGCATACTGATTTAAATTTAATTACATTTTGGTATTACCCTATTTAAGAGAGCTATTGTGCAAAGAACGACTATCAGAAATTGACAGCATACACTGCTTAGCTATCAGAAAAATAGAAAGACTATGTACAAATATTATCAATTTTTCGACGCTTTTTATTGGTTATTTATACCTCAGAGGTCATAACAAGTCTGAAATCCGTAGGGTTTAATACAAGCAGTAAAATGGTGAGTAACAACTAAATTGCTGGAAACAAAAAGATGACGGGAAGCAACTTTTTACTCGTAATCCTTTTCTTTTTTCACGAGCCGTTATCTATATGTTACGCTGCAACTGGGGTCATGTTTGCGGCTTTGCCAGGCGCCGCGAGAAAACAGCAGCTAACAATGAGGTCTCATGTTCTGTTTCGGCCAAGCTAAATGATTCTGAGTTTCAGTGCATGTGCTGTGCATACTACTGTCCCGCACTGACTGAGTAAAACTATACATACATAAAATTCACTTGCGTTCTACTTGGCTACTAAAATATTTTGACTAAGAATGAATCCCAAAGGATATATATACAGTATATATATATATTTAGTTGCTTGACTGATAGATTTACAAAATAAATCCTAAAAGTGTGTATTCACAACAAATTTTCTTAATCAATTTCATTTTGGGACTTTCAAAACAAATTTTATCGGATCACTTTTTTAACGGAGTCACATTGACCAAACAAATAGTAAATAAAATTTAAGTAAAAACAGGATAATCAGAAAACTTCGTTCAAAATAACATCCAAACTCAAGAAGAGTGCGCCTGCTCTAATACTTATGTAACGAGGATGTTTCAACAAGGTGTTAGTAGAATAACGGAAGTACTTCTCTTTCTTCATGGCCCATAGTAGAGTAATCCGAAAATATCATGCTTTGTAATTAATGTTGCCACGCAGAGTAATGTAGAATAAACAGTCCGTATCAACCAACCAGAGTGATCAGTCACTTCCAACTTTTACCCTCCAAGCGGCAATTGGCCGCACGGCCAGTTTTGTCCATAGGTGATTTTAATGCTTCCTTATTTTATTTTTATTTTACTTACATATTCTATTCCAAATTGGTATCAAATTGTCGCACGTTTTCCCCGGTTAAAATTTATTAATTTGTTATCAGCTTGAACACGTACGAAAGTAATTTTTGCCACAACCATGACCATTTCCTTTTATGGTTTATCCCATACATTGAAACTTGAAAAACTTGAAATAGATAGAAGTACTTTACACAGAGATTTTACTACGGCTACTCATTTAGGCAAACAAATAAGGAATGAGTGGCTCAGATTAAATTAATGGCAAAAAGTACAAAATTAAATCACCTAGTACGACTTTATTTTTCATTTCATACGGCTTTAAATTATATATACTGACAGATACAGGACTTGATTCCTAAACGTAACACAAGTTGTACGGATTTCGAGCAGTTGAAAGCTCAAAATTTAATTTAAGTCGCTTTTAAAAGACATCTATAACCTTCGCCAACATCAAAACTCTTACCCTTTTTATTTAAATAAAGGTTGTCAACCTTCATGTCTGTATGTCCAATAAGATTGGGCATTAAGTCAAGTAGCCAGTTTATCCTTTTTAAGTGCTGCGTGCGTCTTGCCAGTAAAGCTGAAACAAGCATAACTTTTTGCACGCTCCCAATCTGCCTTTAGGCCTTAATTTGAAAAGCAGCTTTTTATCGTCCCATCAACATGCTCACTCATTTTAATATGGCAAAAATCACGCTACATTTATCAGAATTTGATTCCCACTTGATTTAAAAAAATTCTACCGTGTTATGGTTGATATGGCCTGTAGAAGTAAAGTATGATTCGCTCAAGTACAAATTTACAACAAAATTCTGAGCACCGCTGGAATATGAAGCAATCGTGCGACGGCAGATAATCATCCGACGTAACAAGTGAAGCCATTTCAATATTCCGGCATCAAGTGCGTTGTATTGTTTGTCAAGGCCGATTCTCTTGTTGGAACACACAACTGCATAAGTGCAGTGACACGTCCCTTGAAAATTAGTTGTGACGTCGTGAAAATTCACCACTTGTTCTAGTAAAAAATGATTTAGGAATGGCGAAATCATTAATATATAAAATTATCATAACGTATCCACTTGAATCCTGGCCGCTTACTTTTTAATATATATGCAGGAGGGAAAATCCAAACTTTTGCCAGTCTGACGTGAGGCAACCTAAGTTACATAATTTTATGGAGTGAGTTGGGGAAAACTTTCTAAATACTCAGATTCAAATTTCAAAGGCAATGACTTTTCCTGTTGAAACTGATTGAAATCTGAACACGTCTATCACATTTTCTCCAAAAAATTATACCTATATTTTAATTTAGTACATCCCCTTTGTTCTAATTATTTAATTTGGAATAGTCCAATTGAAATAAAACAATGTGATTTTTGCTGCTATCTTGTTAGGGGCTCTATATACGGGTAAAATCATATTCGCCATTGGTCTAAATAAAATTTAAGCCAGCTGTAGCTAGCATTTCTATTGACTGTAGAGGCTATAACTCTAATCATCAAACCCCAATCTAACGCTCTGGCATTTTTGTCAATGATTTGTAAGTGATAAGCACATTTATCTATTCTATTATATAACTAAATTCAATCAAATTGGATAAAAATAAGGTCTGTTCTTCTTAATCATGCCTGACATAATTTAGTTATATTATATTATGTAACATTGGATGAATCCGTCGTTTTCATTTAATTCCATGCCGTGCTTTGTGGACTTACTCAACAGAAAGATAGGTGGGATTGCGCAAGACAAATCAATAAATTGCAAGTGCTCGCGTTTAATTTTTCCGCCCGCAACAGTAACGGATTCATGGCGTGGGTAGACAAATCTAATTTTCCAGCCGCCCCGCCATCCTCGCTGATATTTCAATGTCATTGACTGACAATTCTTGTGCACTTGTAATCGACTCCGACTCACTGGGTGTTCAGATAAGTGAAGACGCTCCAATCGGCACAAGCGAGAAAATAATAGTTTTTCCTTCTCGCCAACCCGATCAGTGGGTGCTTCGAACAATTGAGAATTGGCCGATTGGATTGTGTCAGTTTTGTGTCGCGGCAAATGTGCTCAAGGGCCCTTTGGACGGAAGGGTGTTCCTGTCAGTGCTAAGCGCGAGTGAAATCCCCGATCATATGCTTTTCAACTGGATTTTCCGCCGAATAATGACGTTTATGTACGTATTGGGGACTGGTGTGCACGCTTGATTTTGTTCACAATCATGACTCCGCAGCCGCATTGCAGACGCGTGCGCGCCATCCAGAGTGTCGCGACCATATTTCGGCAACGCTTTGCGAGATTTCCATGCAAATTAGACATAGTTTGCAATTTTAATGCGCGACATTTTTTCTGCAGCTGTTTCGGTGCTAATATTCGCATTTGATGCAAACTTTTCTATTTATCCATTTTATTTAAAAACAAAATTGATTTCAATAGCACTCTCATCTAATTATTTTATAATATAATTTCTTTGACGGAAACAAAAAACGTGGCTTGTGACTTTTTGTCTCTAAAAAAAGTGCAATGTATTATAGCGATGTAAACAAACGTACAAGTTTTTTTTGTCATAGTGGACCAAGTTTATTTCAAAATGTTTCTAAACATGACAAAATAATGTGCATATACCATTTAATATTTTCAAGTTCAGCTCTTGAGTGACTTTCATGAAAATTGAAGCGATCACCGTCCTCTAGCGACCTTGTAGGATCACGCCACCCTAAAAATACATCGTCGCTCAGCTGCAATAGTCATGGCTATGTAAATATTTTATGGCTTCTCACTCTCGCGTTCTGTTCTGCTCTTAACTTTTTTACCGACCGCCCGCTCGCTCGTGCTTGATCTTACTTAGCAGCAATCGATTATGCCCCCGTTG
The DNA here is from genome assembly GCF_949628265.1 of Cloeon dipterum. NCBI lineage: Eukaryota > Metazoa > Arthropoda > Insecta > Ephemeroptera > Baetidae > Cloeon > Cloeon dipterum. Next base: position 27,284,696 of record NC_088788.1, read on the forward strand.
AGGTAAAGCTGCGTGCCAACTTTGCCCGTTTGCGGAGGTAAATATTTCTGCCGAAATGCCTAGCTCTCGTCGGCAGCAAGTTTTCGCCAAGTCAGCGTGCCCAATTGTCTCCGCTTGAGAACTTTAGTTTGATTGCTTTTCGCAGATTTCTAGCAAGTAACTTGGAACAGTTGAAGGGATTACTTGTCATGGCAATTGCGCAAACTTCTTCCTCGGGATTGGCTATCCGCCCGAGGAAGTTTGTAAAAAACTATGTGAATTTTCAGTAAACCCTCTTTGTGTCAAAAATGTAAATTCAACGGTGATTTATTTGATTGATGGGCTTAAAGTACATAGGCTTGCGAGCAATTGTCCAAGAGAGGGCATACAAGAATTTATCGACTGTTCTGTCACACGGGGATCAATTCTATATATATATATATATATATATATATATATATATATATATATATATATATATATATATATATATTAGAAGAAAGCGCAAGTCTACTCTAAGGGAGAGGTTGTGTTTCTGCAAAAAATTTCCATCCCCTTGACCCAGTTTGGCACGAGCAGAAGGAGAGGCTTTGATTTTTTGAAAAAGCCTTTCTCCTCCGCCAGTGGATGCATAAAATGCATGTGAATGCATGCGGCAGCATGCACGAAAAGCGGGTCATGCACATGAAAGCTGCGGTAATCTGTTGCAAAATGCAGCACTGCCGCATCCCCTCTGTAAAGCGCGCGAGTGCAAACGGGGCGCGAGTGACGCATAAGCAGCCTTTCCGCTCACCCGTCGTCTAATTACTAGGGATGCAAAAGGTGCATTGCATTAAAGTGGCTTTACCTGGGTGCATTTAACTTAAGGACACTCGACCGCCTCGGTTTGCTCGAATTAAACATAACTCAACAGGCGGCCTCTCTATCTCTCAAGATGCAGGGCTCTTTGCACCGCCGCCTTTTAACTACACACAACTTTTTGCTTTCCTCCTCTTCTTTCTTTGCACTGGTGCTGACAGTTGTGCGCCACACTCTTCCTTTGAGTTACAGCTGAGTCTTTCTTGACAATACTTCCAAGGGCACTTTCTTCATTTACTTTGCTTGTCAGTTTTAATTTCGCGCAAGATTTGAACTTCGTGCAGATTATATTACTTAAGAGGGCCTGTGGCTTAATTTCTTGATTAAAACAAAAAAATCTAAATTCCTACTGCCCTTCAATAAATCTCACATTTCTTTATATTTATGAATACGTTCAAAGAGTTTTATCACAACGCCTAGTTGTATACAAAATTTCCACGAATGCTTTGGCATACAAAACACGCGATTCGTGATTGGATTGAATCATTCCACCGCAAAATTCGGCACAGAGAACATTCTATTATCGTTTCACAAGGAACAACCATTATTTTCCTCTTTTGAGCCTGCCGCTGGCATTGGGGCTGCGGATCCACAGGGCTGCTATTTCGCAACCGCGCCTAGCGCCTTTCCCAGCAATGCCGTTGTTTCAAATCGGCCTGGTTATGCAACCCCCGCGACGTGCGTGCCAAACGGGAAGCTAATGTAACATTCAAGGGGAGATACTCGCTGTTGCTCTTCTTTAGAAGTGCTCCGCGGCACGGAAACATTTGTTGTGTTGTCTAAACTCAACATTCCAAATAAAATGAGGGCAACTGAAAAAAAAACAAGAATAACGAGCTGCCTTTTTTCAGCGCAACACAATTTGACATGTTGACGGATTGCAAAACGTCAAGACAAAACCATGAACCATTCAAGCCAATTTGCAGAAAAAAAGAATAAGAATATTCTGTAAAAATTGTCCTTTTATTATTATCAATTTAAAATTGAATATGATATATCACAATTAAACCTTTGAAGTGGAAACTGACAACCTCATTGAATCTGCCATACGCACTGAATTGGATCAACTTTGATGTTAATGCAAAAAGCCAATAAATCGTGGGAAGATGAATGTGTTTGTGTGAGTAGTAAAGGCGTTGCGTTCCAGCCCATAAAATAAATCACTTCAACGTTTTGTTCGCACGTGAGGTGTGCTGGCGCCGGGCTTTGCGCATTTATTCTGCAACCAACGGAGGAAAAAATTTGCTCGGCATTAATCATTTTGCCGTTCAATCAATACACGACGTGAGTGGTAGTAAATCAGACGATTTAGTTACGAAGTGCCATCAATTACGGGAAAAGCAATATATTTTCCAGGCGACGAGAGTAGCAACAATAAAATCTCAGAAAGAGATAACTTGCGTGAGCATTTCACGGGCAAAATCGTAAAGCGCACGGCTAACCAACGATAATTTACTTCATTCTATGGATCAATATTTGGCCAGTCCTGGGCTTTACTGCCTTGCATCACGAAACAATGCTTCCGTCTAAGTTCAATGAATTAGCTATACAACTTGATTGCGGTGACTGACATTGATGTTGTAACTAATTCACGAAGTGAAGGTTTGTTCGTATAAAGTCTACGCCTGCTTCTGAGATTCAAGAATCAGTTTCCAATTGTATTGTTTCTGTAGCTCTCGTAAATTAGAGGCTCACGAAACTTAAAATAAACTTTGCATTCCTCTGGGTCAACGAACGTTTAAATGACTTGGCGCAGCTCCCTTTTCGGGACCACTTATCAAGATTTTTTTATTTACAAATTAAACATTTCGGCTGGCAACAACTTTAAAAAAGATAAGCTTTGTGTTTGGTTATTGTCATAAAATAGTAATTGTTTATTTGGAGCTGATTTTCAAAGAGTCAACAACTCACTAGAAAAAAATTACTAGGATTTTCTATTTAGTCCGGGTGCTTTTGTCGAAGGCAGACAAAAGCGTAATAGTGCGTGATTTGTCTTTCGTTTCAACCAAAGTTCCCCGTACGGAAGCGTGCTAGTATAGTGGTTCTTCTTTTGCACTTAAGCGGTGTTATCAAGACACGATTCGCATACCTACCAAAGAACTTGGTCTCAAGTATTCTTATGAGCGCCACTGTATATATAAAATATCTGAAGCGTCACACTATTGAAATGTGATACGACTGACCCCTTTTCCTGGAGTTAAAATGGCATACATTTACTTGATGCTCTGCTAATTCAATGAATATGCAAAGTATAAGTTTTACTACTCTCAGTGGAGACAGTTATTTTTTATATTCAAGAAGCGCTTTTAAATTTTTGAAATCCTTTCCATTCTGTTTAATCAGCCCCTGCAAAACGATCATTCGCTTCGCAACACGTTTCGCCAGTCGCCGCCTGCAGTTCTCCGCCCTTTGCCTGTCTTTCAAACAGTCATTAGTGCTTGGACCAGTGCCTAATCCGAAACGCAGCTTAGTTTTACGCCCATATCGCGAAATTATCGCCGTGGTCCGAACGGCTTAGTCACAATGCCCGCTAGAATGCGGTGGCGTTCAGTTTTATTCGGCCGCCGCGTGTACCTGCGGCCGAAAATAGTCGCTGGACCGCATCAAAAGGCAGCGGCACTAGTTCAATGTTGTCGTAATAAAAAGAAAGAGAGACACGGCCGCGCAGCTATTTATGTAAATTTGTGAGTGCGCGCGTTGTCCGCCGCGCTCAGTTTTCGCGGAGTCATCTGTCCGTCGGCTGATTGTGAGCTCCTCTCGTTCTCGCTCCTCCGTGAATTCGACACCCGCATGGTATGGCATCGGATTCGCGAATTTGCCATCTACTCTCCCGCTCTATTTTTGATCGCCCGGGTGAAAATGGAAACTCACTCGTACGTTTTCAATCGGGTCGGCTTGACAGACAATCCTCTAGCTCAGAGATATTCCCACGAAATCATTTCAGTTACGCTTCGTTTGCTCAGGTCACGGGTGCGAATGAGAGGACGCGCAGCAGCCGCAATAATTGTTGTGTCAAAGTTGTTGCGTCGCCGCGAATATCACGGACGACCAAAAGCACTTTTCCTTGGGTCGGTCGGCCAGGTAGGCAATCATAAAAAACGCACTTTGAGGAGGCACCTCTTGTTCTTGTAATTAGAGCGAGTTGCGCCCTCTCCCTACCTCCCCTTAACAATGTGTGTCGCCTGCTTGCAGAGGTCAAGGTCAATCTGTGCGGTGGCGGCTCAATTAATTTCCAACGCCAGCAACCGCCGACAGGCTTTTGTTATAGTTTTAATTGTACCCCATCAGCTATCCCAGGAGGGAAATGACGAAGATTGCAATTAAGCTGGCTCAAGTGCGGAAATTAATCACGCCAAATCCTTTCTCTCCCTGTGCATTAGAGTTTCCTTTTACAAACGAACACTGCACAAGATTGAACTGACTTATTTCTATAGTGGAGATTGGTTCAATAAAGTTTATAACCGCAGTGGCAAACGATTATTGCTAACTTCTGTCCTCAATTTAATTTTATTTAGATTATTTATTTTTAATGTTATGCTTAAATCAGGCCATTGAACTAATAAGATTGATTATACTTGGCCACTTTACATTAATCGTACATAGTTACATTAAGAGGTCATTCAAAAACCCATCAATTAAGAGCTGTAAATAAATATCATGAACGTATCTGATCATTGAATCACAATTTGTGATCAACTGTTACAAATCTTTTATCTTATCTCTGCGCTTTCATAGACATTATCGGATTTTATAGTACGAGCGCCACGAGAATTTACAATCGGGTCTTTTACTGCTCTTCACTTGAAGGGTTGACACCTCTATAGTGTTGGCGGATCTGCGAAGATCCACATTGTCATTCCTTCTGCGTAGTCATGTTGATTTTTGAAATTTTCAACTCCAAAGTCAATCGAGAGTGTGTGCGATTGATGTTCGGCATCCTTGAATTAATCAGTCATTTTCGGTGATTGCAGCGCGGTGCCCTTGGCCAATCCGCCCGATGTTGACGACCCAGCCAGCACCAAGGCACGACCGCCTGCACCGCTGAGCGTGCCCCATGTGGCGTCCTCGCCCTCGATGCACCCTAACAGCAAGCGTGCCACTTGGCGGGACGATACCTTTGACGATGATGACGCCCCGGCGTCGGCGCCCAACAAAGGCGGCAGCAGCAGCAGCTCGTCCACCAGCAGCTCGCTGGATGAAACCTCGGCACCGCCTGATGGCGGATGGGGGTGAGCACTGGACAAAAATATCTTTTGCATCCGCGTCCGCACCTTGCGCAAATAGACGTCCTCTAATTCCTAGCCTGCGTCTATTTTTTATTTAATGAAGTTGTTTCATAGTTTTAATTTCCTCATGAATAAGTAATTTTGGCAAAAATTCAAGTTGTCGACTTGCACCATAGAAAAAACCCCTTTTTTAATTTTCAGATGGGTTGTTGTTTTCGCCGCCTTCATGGTCAATCTCATCGCCGACGGCATCACCTTCTCCTTCGGCATCATCTACGTGGAGTTCCTCGAGAAGTTCGAGGCTGGCAAAGGAGCAACGATGTGGATCGGCTCGCTGTTCATGGCGATGCCACTGCTGTGCGGCCCAATAGCTTCGTACACCACCGACCGCTATGGTTGCCGGAAGGTGACCATAATCGGCTCGTTGCTGGCCGCCAGCGGCTTCATCCTCAGCGCTCACCCCAGCTCCATGCTCGTGCTGCTTGCCACCTTCGGCCTGGCCGGCTTTGGCCTGGCCCTTTGCTACGTAGCGGCTGTTGTCATCGTCGCCTACTGGTTCGAGAGCAAGCGCTCCCTCGCCACCGGCATCTCGCAATGTGGGAGCGGAATCGGCACTTTCATATTCGCCCCGCTCACACAATTTCTTCTATCAACGTGAGTATTAAAAATAATTGAGTAACACAAGAAGTAGAATTATAGGGTGAAATATAATAGATATCCTATTAATAATTAAAACACGCTCATAGATAAATCATTTATTTTTCCAAAGTTGTCTCTGCTCTTCAAAGTTTTTAAACCATTTTACCTATTGTTTGTGACCAGTTTTTATAAAAAATATTAACTTTCCTCGTGTCTCTTAGGTATGGATGGCAGGGAACATCTCTCATCCTTGCAGGCTGCTTCCTCAATCTTGCTGTCTGTGGTGCCCTAATGCGCGACGTGCGCCCAACGAGTCGCCAACGAAAACGTTATTCCAGTGAATCCGAGAAAACTGCGCCGACATCGACTGACCTTCCAAATCCTGACGAGCTGCGGAAATTGCTGGAAAACGGTGGCGAAGAGGCGAACCGGCTCTGCAGCTCCCTGGTGGCGCTTCCAACCTTCGTCAAGAGCGGCGAAAGGGTGCCGCTGGAGGCGTTGCAGCGATTGGCCGCCCAGAGGCCCATGTACGATGTGCTTGTGCAAAACTATCCTGGCCTCCTGATGTCGCACAGCCTAAGCGCTGGGGGCAGCAAAGAAGAAACCGCCCTCACCATTCCAGAAAACCAACTGGCGCCTCCACCGGCTCTGCAGCAGCCCAGAAAGCTCCACTCGGCCTTCCTTAAGGATCTCAGAGTTCACAGGTTGATTTTGACGCTCTTTTTATTCACTTAGCCTTTTGTGATTTTTGTTGCCATGTGTTAAGATTTAAAAAATCTTTTGCGCATTGTTTAAAGTGCATATTGATAGTTTTAAGTGCATTGGAAATGATGTGATAAGATCAGTCATCAGACATATTTTTGCTCCTTTCCCTACAAAATTTTTAATCAATTTCAAAATTCCAGGCATTCTTTAACATACCGCGGTGCAATGCTTAATATCAACCGGTACCGCCTGCGAGCCTCGTCTTGCCCAGACATCTACCGCAACTCAATGACAACAATAGACGAGGACAAAGATACAGTAAGCTGCGTATCATTTAAAAGTTAACTTATTGAGCTAACAAGAAATTTTATTTTCCAGTGGTACTCAGGCCTGGCGGGAGTCAAAAGTGTGGTGCTGGACATGCTGGACTTTTCATACTTCACCGACCTTCGCTTTACGCTCTTCACAATTTCGAACTTTCTGCTGTACTTGTGGTATGATGTGCCTTATGTCTGCCTAGCCGACTACGCCAAAGAGCTGGGCTTTACTGAAGACAAAGCTTCAATGCTAATCAGCGTCATCGGTCTGTTAAACATGGTTGGAGAGGTGGGCCACTCATTGCTTTCACGCTGCGTGCTTACTGACGCCGGAACCCTTTTTCAGATTGTGCTTGGCTGGATAGGTGACAAAACTTGGATAAGTGCAAACCACGTCTATGCAGTTTGCATGGTTATCTGCGGAGGGGCGACCGCGCTGATCCCATTGTTCACCGATTACACCATCATTGCTGGCGTCGCTGGTGTTTTTGGCCTTTTTATCGGTGCCAATTATTCGTTGACTTCAATTATTGTGGTGGAGCTGATCACGTTAGACAAGTTCACGAACGGCTACGGGCTTCTGTTGCTTGTTCAAGGCATTGCAAACCTTGTTGGCCCTCCACTAGCAGGTTAGTCAAAAATGTTCTTTCTTGTATTTTTCGCAAAAACCCGCATTTTACCCAGAAAACCCCACTCTGTTGTAAAAAACTGTTTTTCGCGGGTTTTTCAATTCTGCATTTTTCCAAAACAACAATCTATTCTAGTTTCTCTGATTTCATAAAATATTTTATTTGTAATTTTTCTCTCTGCCTTGTTTGTCACAAAATTTAATCTACTAGGGGTCAAATTTGATAAACTCAGAAAAATGCAGAAACCCCTAAATGGATGGAATTTTCAACTCTTTTTCTGCAAAAAAAATTTTTTGGGCATTGTTAAATTGGTGAACTCTTGTTATGATCACTCTTTTCTTTCAAAGTATAACACAATCTAAAATCATTAGTTTAAATTTAGAAAGTAGTTAAACATCAGAATTTCAGAGCTTATTTCATGATTGTTCCAGGCTGGATTTCTGATATCACCGGCAGCTATGATCTTTCATTCTACTTGGGTGGATTTTTCATCGCCATTTCTGGAGTTCTCCTCATGATTTTGCCGTTCGTCGAGAAGGTCAAAAGCCACAAGAAAAATTGCAGATCAGAGAAGAAGGCTGTGCTGCAGGTAAACGGGAAGAAGCAGCAAATAATCGCAATGCCTTCAGAAAAGGAAGCTATGAAAGCTGTCAATGTTTAAGTTTGCAGTTTAGTGTGGCCTTAGCTGCAGTTCGGTTTGGCTTTGTAATTGACACACTTTGGAGGGAAATCTCTGGCTGTTTTGTTAATGGGTGGGCTAAGCTACTGCTGGAATGGGTTATCTGTTGGGAAGTTTTGAGTTTCGTGGCCCAGGGCTGTGTAGATTAAAACTACCAAACGAAGGTTTTGCCAGAAATGCAATAGGCTTTGCGAACTGAAAAGAATTGTAGCCTATCAACAAGTATTGTATTGACAAGGGAGCTCACAAAGAGAGATGCAAGAATTAAATATTGTAGTGCAGTGTGAATCCCAAACTTGATATTGGAGTTCTCAGAGCTGCATTTTTCCATTGCGGGCGACTTAGTAGGCGTCGAATTTGATGATCTCACCATTTCCATGGATATATACCACACTTAATTTGATTATGTCGAAAAATCTTACAGTTTAATGGGTTATGGTTAAAATCGGTTTTGTTTGTGAATTGTTTGTGTATACTGTGTGTACAAATAAACAGTCTCTCTTTGGCTCTCCAACGAAAAGTTACTGTCTATATAGTGGGAGTCGCATTAAAGAAAGTTTGCCACTGCCGCTGTGATTGAAACCATTCTGATAGCAGACAGCATGGTCAGTTTCAATTAAGAGAATTTCCGTACAGGCTTCAGTCAATAAAAGACTAGAAGAGAAGACAATTTCAATAAATTGTGTTCCTAATTGCGAATTAATTGACATGTCACGAATGTTTTTTCCGACCGTTGTCGATTTTTATTTACGAAAACAAAAGGGCTGTTCAGTATTTGAGTGTGTTGCCGAATTCACCATTATTGTTACGCAAAAGTCACACTAACGTGATGTGTACCTTTAGATGCCTTGAATTTGCATTTCAGTTTCTTTCGAAATTCGCATGAAAATTGTTACATTATAATTACTGCTTTAGGATGTATTGATGAAAGCTCATTACAATCGACACAGTTAAACACCAAAATTACCATTTCTGTAACAATTGTAAGTGTCTGAACATTTTCCAGTTTCGTGTAACTTTATATAATATGCATAACATGAAATCATAGGACATTGAAATATTATCAAATATTTAAAAGGTAAAAGTCTGATAGTCTCTGTAGTGTAAAATACAAAGTTGATGTATTTTTGCTGGCTATGCACAGCTGCAATAATTGAGCAACGTCTTTTTGGTCGTCCCTTTCTAAGAAGTATTCATTAAATTATTTCTGTGGCATGAATCGTAGCTGAGAATTATTTAAAATTACATCAGAAGCTGTTTGCATAGACCTCTTCGCCTCTGAAAACTTAGCACCCTTTGACCATAATAATAACGTTTTTAAAGAGCAGAACTACTCAAAATCAGATACAATAAACCAGAGAAAAACTCGGTTTCTAAGAGAAAAAAGGGGTGCGGAAATTTTGCTGCTTCAACTGCAAGGACAACTAAAATACATATAAAACATTTTAACCTTCTACTATTCAATTACTTTATGAGAAGGCAGGTAAGCAAAATTATTACGGCAAAATCAATGTTATCACTTTCTCAAAAGCCAGATTTAAATCATTAGTTTTGTTAGACAGGTCCTTGTTCCCTGCCAAATTCGTATTAAGTAATTAATATGAACACAGAAGTTGTCTAACTGCAACCATGAATTGTATACTCAAATTCAAATTTCCATATTTGTGCAGCAACTAATAATAAAGAAAGTCAATCAGTACAATTGAATAAATTAAATCAACAAGTGATGTGTACAAATTATATATTTTTATTTCTTGGCTCTATTTTAAGCAAACCATGTACTACACATTTCTACAAATATTCTCGGAAAAAGTTTCATTTTCAGATTGCACATTTCACAAAATGTTGAAAGTTTTCAAATTATTAGTATTTGTACAGATAAGGTTGCCAGACCCTGATTTTGATCCGGAAACTAGAGATTTCTTGTTATTACACTGAATCTGTAGAATTTAAACATTGATTGGTGCAAGAATACGCCTGAACCCTGTTTAGGTGAACTGGCAAACCAACGTACAGACAGAAGAGGCGCACTTGCTTCAAAGGTGTGGCCGCACCTCATGAAAAAACAATTCAAGCGAATTAATCTTGTATAATTATAGATTGTATAAAATCAAATTGCATATTATGAATATTAAAAAAAAAGAAATCTGTGATTAAAAAATGAAGAAATTGAACTTTTCATATATTATAATATAATATTATGCTTAATTCTAAAATCCAATTGCGAGTTTGCTGTTATGTAATTTTAAAGGCATGATTCGTTGCACGGGTAAAGTTTGAGAGCGATTTTATTCAAAACACTCATAAAATATAGCTGTAAAACTGAAAAAGGGAAAATGCGCGTGCCAAAAAATTGAAGTGCGTGAGAGGAGAATATTAATATTTCAAATGCAAAACACCCACGAGACAGTTTGACAAAAGATAATGTAAAGATGTTACACTTTGTAAAAACACATTTTAGTAATTTTGTGAATTTCAACTATATCTGTATTTGTTGTACATCGTAATTACCAATTACAACTCTCAAATTCCACCATATAGTTATATACGCAAATGCAAAGAATACTGATCACTATTCGAATACATGGTAGCATTTTACCAAAATAAAGAACAGTAAAATTAAATACATGACTTTCTTTTATACTATCCTTCGGTATCCTTGAGTAATCTTAATAAGCAAATAAATAGAAATTTAATCCTTTAATTTTATGTATTGACAATAGCAAGAATAATATATTCCGAGAGAAAATAAAATGATCAAAATAATCGTGAATTCAATTATATTATGTTGCTCTAGAAAATCAATAGGTAAACAGGTTAAAAATAAACTGGTTTTTAATACATACTAGTCCTTACTCATTGTCAATTTTAAAATGAATTGAAAAGCGTTGCAACACAATTTTTACCATCGCATGATATAATATTTTATGCATGCCCCATTTGCAGCAATATTATTTAAAATTTATCCTCGAGTGCTATTGGTTTGCAGCAAAATTGAGTGTTTTCATTGGCTTAGCATGGATGACACGTATAAATTCAGGTATTACTACTTGTTATAGGAGTTCTAACAGAAATGAATGATATTAAAATTCAACACCCCCTCGAATTATTACACAACAAAATTTCAGCATAACTCTGTGCCGTTTTAACTTAAAAATATTATATACCGCAAAATCTTTGAGTATTCCTATTTTATCCTGATACTTCTTGTTAAGAACTTGGCTCAGAACTAAATCTCCTTGTTGTACTATCCACACGCTAAGAGCAAGTTTCCACAACATTGCTGTTTGCTGACTGAACTCATAAATAAATTTTGCATTTCTTTACAAATTCTGGTGCCCCTGTTTTCTTATATCGTCACTCTCCTCTTTCAATATGATTGCCAGCGTTTAGTTGTGGTGAGTCCATTGGTTGTCTTACGCTGTCGAGGTCTTGAAACCAAAATTTAGCCCACAGAAATGGCAGCACGGAGCAAACGAGCGTGTGTTGTCGTCCTCGGCGATATTGGCAGAAGTCCACGCATGCAGTACCATTCTCTGTCCTTGGCTAAAGAAGGCTTCAACGTCGACCTTGTAGGCTATCAAGGATCAGTGCCCATCAAGGAGCTGACGCAGAACTCATCCATTCAGCTGCACCATGTTCAACCTTGCCCTAATTTTAGAAAATGTAAATTAGAAATCTTGCAACCTATTTTTGAAGCTTTTTGACTTAATCGGAGTCCACCTCATTTACAGATCTTCCTGGATTGTTGGCGTACTTTCTAAAAGCCTTATGGCAGACTGTAACCTTGCTGTTAGCCCTGATCTGGGTGCGCCTCAGCGAAGGTCGTTGCTCACACCTGCTGATGCAAAATCCTCCGTCTGTCCCTACCCTTGGAGTCTGTTGGATCTTTTGCCGCATTGTCAACCCTAAGTGCCGCTTTATCATCGACTGGCACAATTACGGCTACACCATGATGGCTGTGGCTGAGGCCAAACGGAATAAAAAGGAAGAAAACGTCAAGCAGAAGCTGCCAGCCTTGGCCCAGATCACTTATTGGCTGGAAGGCTGGTTCGGACAAAGAGCTGATGCCAGTATGTGCGTCACCAAGGCCATGATGAACGATTTGAAAGACAAGTGGAGAGTTAGGTACTGACCAGGCTGTGCTCTAGATATAATGATAATAATAGTAACTTTTGGTGTCCAGCGCCATCACCTTGTACGACCGCCCGCCAGCACATTTCCAAGCTGTTGCCAATCCAAAAGAAACTTTGGAGAAGTTGTGTTCCCAATACGCAGACCTGGGTGAAGCATATGGTGACAAAAATGATGATCCTAGAGCTTTGCTTGTTTCTAGTACAAGTTGGACAGAGGATGAAGACTTTGGTGTCCTCCTGGATGCCCTGCAAGGTAAATTTTTGTTCAAATAGACCCAATTATTTTTCTTCTAATACAGCATAAATCGTAATTAATTTAAACTGGTTGCATTTTGTAAAAAAAATCCTTTCCAGACTACGAAGATTTGAGAAATCAGGATCCGCAATCATTTCCATTCCTGATTTGTGCAATTACTGGAAAGGGTCCCCTGAAGGATTATTACAAAGAGGAGATCGCTAAGAAAGACTGGAAAAGCGTGAGGGTAGTCACTCCTTGGTTGCAAGCAGAAGACTATCCTAAGCTCTTGGGTAAATTGCCTAGCTACAATAATTGACGTTGAAACAAATTGAGGAAACTTCCTCAGCTGGCGTTGCGCCTGTTAAAAAACGTTACCTATTAAAATGTGGTGAATTGATATTAATATTCTAATTTTACCTGTTAGCGAGGGAGGTAATGGAATTTGGCCTTTACCGATTAGAAAGATTTTAAAATTCCCAAGATGGAAGTGGAAATTTCCCATTTACTCTACAGCCGGTACATCAATAGCCATGTGTGCTGATGATGCTTGGGATACGAAATAGCTAGCTACAAACCAGTGCTCCAATTGATTGTGACTGTTCTCCTTGCAATTTTCACAATTTTCCTAATGGTTCAAACAATGGGAAATTTACACTTCCATTTTGGGAATTTTTTCAATACATTAAAATTTCTGCAACATTTGAGGGGTGTAGCTAAAGAGTAAACATTGCATTATGTGGATCATGTATGCACATTAAAATGCGACTCTTGGCACCATTATTTGTTAATTTGAAAATGTATTAGTGCCTAAACAGCGCTTTAGAGCTTTTTAGTCCGTGAATGACACGGTAATCACGCGAAATGTAAGCATGAAAAATAACTGGAGTGCATAAAATCCAAGATAATATGATGCGTCATTCTAATTAAATAATGATCTGGTTTTCCTTGTTTGATTGTTAAAATGTTGAACATTTCATTTTGGGAAAAAGCTGTATACTTAAAATTCAATTTCAGGCTGTGCGGATTTGGGAGTCAGTCTGCACACTTCCACGAGCGGCCTTGATTTGCCCATGAAAGTGGTGGACATGTACGGCTGTGGACTGCCTGTTTTGGCCTTCAACTTCAAATGGCAAGTGTCTTGTGCCTTTTGTTCTACGTATTTTAATATTCTGATGTATTTTCAGTTTGAAAGAGCTTGTCAAGGAGGGAAAGACTGGGAGGGTGTTCTCCAACTCAGAAGATTTAGCTAAACTGTTACAAAACTGGCTGAGGGGCTTCCCTGATGATCAAATGCAACAACAGATGCACCAGTCATTCCGAGATAATATCAAAAAGTGGGCTCATGTACGATGGGACCAAAATTGGAAGACTTCTGCCGCTCCCATATTCACTTATGACTAACATCAAAATATTGTATCGTTTTAAAAATCCAAGGTTGATAGATCAAAACAAAGGTTTATATTTTGCCGATATCCATATATATTGCAAATAATTTTTAAAACATGTTTCATTTGTGACCTATATCTGGCACGCAAGTAATTTAATGGTCGGTGAAAATGCAAAAGACAGTCTGTCTACACCAGCAGCTTTTCAATCTCCAGTTGGATTGCCTGGATTTGAGGCTTCAACTGCGAACCCTCATTTGCTGTCACCGAGCAGGCAATGACGGGCCTGGACACGCCGCAAGCTCGGCCGAGAGCTGCATTGAAAATTAGTAGTTATAAATTAGCAAAGCAAAAATAACCGAATTACATACCTTGCTTTGAGCGCACAAAAACATAAGGAACGTTTTTGTCTTCACATAGGAGAGGAAGGTGTAGCAAGATTTCAAGTGGAGTGGCGTCGGCAGCCATGACAATGAACTCAGACAATCCTCTGTTCAAAGTTTTGGTAGCTGTATGAAATATTTGATTTAAATATATTATTTCCCAAAAAATATGACGAATGAGCTCACCTTCGTTTGCACCTTTACGGAGCTGCTTATAGTTCATAGCCTGCTGAATCAAATTCAAGATTTTGCCGGTCAGGGCAGCTGGGGCCAGAGGGTAGGCTTTGGGATTCACTTCATCAGCCTAAAAAGAGAAAAGATCATGAATTTAAGTGAACAAAAAGTTTGTTTCGTAAATTTAATTGCAACACGTGGGGCAAAGAAACAACGCCGGCAAGTCTGTGAAAACTAGCAAGAAAATTAACATTACCATTTTACTCTTGAATTGTTCTCTGGGTGTACGTCAATTAGACACGCTTAATCAGCCTCTCTGCGAATATTCGCTTCACCGAGGAAGGACGCGATTTAGTTGTTTAAGTAACGAGGATTACAAGAAATGTAATGGGCAAGCGTGCACAAAGCAGCGTGCTTTCAGTTTACTGACAAAACGGACAAAACAAGCGTGGTTTGGAGCTTGAGAAAGAGCGTGGTAGATAAGCGACAATCGGCAATCTGCGACTAGCGACGAGGCGGACATCTATTGGTTGAGAATAAAACTGGGAGTGAAGGCGGTAAAAGCTGCAGGTCTGTTTCGAAGCAAGGCAAATAAAATCAATAAAATCGACTAAATATGTATGCATATAGAGGACTCTCGCAGTAATTGTATTTTTTACTATTCCCCATTATTTCCATTTCCATTTCTTACTTAGAATTTATTCCACGCTTCTGAGTCGATATAGTGACCACAGCCGTCAGGTGCTGTTTTAAGTGAAGCAAGTAACAACAACTATATTATTATATATATGTACGCAGTGTAAAAAGCGTAAATAGAGAGAACTGTTAACTTTTTGAAAAAAAAGCAGAGAATGGTATAATTTATGCGGAGTCGAAAACAAAAAATTGCAATGTGTTTTTTTTTAGAAACCCCAAGCTAGATAATAAAATGCAGACCACAAGAATTGTTTTTTGGAACTTAACATCCTGTTTTTTGCGACTCACCATGGCTTAGTTTTCCTTATCATTGCAACTTGTAGAGTGAAAGTTAAGGAATAAATTAGGTAAATTAGTGCCATTATCTATTAAAAAGATTATATTATGGTGAATAAATAGCATAAGTGTATTTCAAAACAAATTTAATGTTCAACCCATAAACCATTTTCATTAATTCCTATGCGAACGCGTATAAATTAAATATTAGCTTATATTTAACGCAGAGTCATATTAATTGGGAGAGTTGAAAACGATTTGAAGAGAGGTGCATTAAATAGTGCGGGGTATACGCATATTACACAATAGTATTACTACACATATTAAAGCAGTTGTTGAGACCTTCCTTTGGCCGGACTGTCAACGCGCACTAACCGCCGAGGTCTTGCGCTTTTGTAAAATTTGGCCCTTTCTCGAAATCGCCGTTGGATGAGCAATGCTTTTTTATTCTTTAAAACTGTTTAATTCACATTTGAACGATTGAGTAACGAGACAACTAACGTACAATAGCCATGACTCACGATTATTTTTATAGTTTTTGTAAACAAAAGAGTGGTTTTGCGGTTTCCTGAAAAAAGATCGTGAGAAGAAGCATATAAATACAGTCTCCACGGGTTTGCTTTAAAAAACCAGTGACTTGCAGGATGGACGCCAACACGGTCTCCCAGTCGCCGATGGGCGCCTTTGGCGTCAATTTCTACAAGGTTTTCTATTTTCATTACAATTATTTATTTATTTACACCGTACAAATTTAATACCCAATGAATAATTATTTAATAACACGACTTTTTGTGTTTATGTTGGTTAGGCCATAGGCGAGCAAAGCGGCAATCTGGTCGCGTCGCCACTAAGCGCGTACTTTGCCTTGGCGATGGTCCTGATGGGCGCCCGCGGCAAGTCGGAGAGTGAAATGCTCAGAGTCCTCAGACTCCCTGCCGGTCTATCTGCAAAAAACGATATTGAGCGTCTCTTTGCTGAACTCACTAGTCATTTGAATGCAAGTTTCGATTTTCCGAAATAGAGGTGACGATGAATAAATTTTCTTTTGTATAGAGCATGCAACAGGTGGAATTGTCGTTGGCAAACCGGGCGTTTGCCGCTGCGGACATAAGAATCAAACCTGATTACGCCAAATCTCTGACGAAGACTTTTTCTTCTCAAATCGCAAACGTCAACTTTGCCGATCGAAATACTAAAAAATTAATTAATGAATGGGTCGAGAAGGCGACAAAAAATAAAATAAGAAATCTTTTTGAAGGTATAATTTGTTAGAAGTAGTGCCATTTTTAATAGCGATTATTTAAATATATTTGTTTATCGCAGAGGATTTTAACTCCGCAACCAGACTGGTTTTGGTCAACGCAGTTTATTTCAAGGGGAGCTGGAAGAACGCATTTGACAAAAAACTGACGTCCAGCCAGAAATTTAAGACCGGTGGTTCAAGCGTGCAAGTCCAAATGATGAGCCACCCTCGCAAATCTTATTTGTACCGAAACCTGGAACAGTTTAATGCCCAACTTCTTGAACTGCCTTACAAAGTATTAACGTTGGACATGAATTATTTCTAATGAAAATTAATTTACTTTTTTATTATTTTATAGGGTGACGAATTAAGTATGGTTATCATTTTGCCAAATAAAGACGATGGATTGGCGGAGCTGGAAAGGAGTTTGGGAAGATCGGACATAGCTGAACTTTTGTCAAAAGCCTCGAACACAAGCAATGTCATCTTCTCTATGCCAAAATTTAAAATTGAAACATCTCTGAAGCTCAACGCCTATTTGCAAAAAGTATAATTTTAGTTATTTTTTTCCCTAACCAAATTGTCTTGTAAATTTTATTTTGCTTCCTGTAGATGGGCCTCGTTGATATTTTCACGAAAGGAGCTAATTTGACAGGAATCGCGAATGAATCATTATCTGTGTCAACTGTTGTTCAGAAAGCATTTATCGAAGTGAATGAGGAAGGAACGGAAGCTGCGGCTAGTACTGGTGTGTATTGCTGTCTATATATTATCTTTTTTCCAATTAAAATTAATTTTAAAATTAAATTAGGCATCGGAATAGGACTCACTTCGGTTCCAAATTTCACCGTCTTCAGGTGCGACCATCCTTTTCTTTACTTTGTGACATTCAAACGTTTGTTCACCCTGTTTGGAGGAAGAGTGATGAATCCCGCTGCGTAAAATTCATAAAAAATAATTATTTATTTTCGGCTTGTATTGTATCCATAACTGTAAATAATTGCAAAAAAAAATCGAATATATTATATTGATTTTTTAAATAAACATATTTTCGATATTTTCATCAAAAATTACAAGGCTGCGATATTAAGCAGTGTTGGTGCTTTCATTGATATCTCCGGTAATCTCCACAAAATCCTTTTTCGCCCTTTTTCTTTGAAACTATAGGGCCGGTTTTCTTATTTCACAGGAAATATGCAGGAATATATAGGGATACTAATGAAAAATTGAGAATAGCCCTGGAATAGCCTGCTGCTTTATCTCAAAATAACAACAAGAATAAGGAAAGGAAAATTAGAATTTTTTAGAACAACTAAATCAGGCAAGAAAATAAAATTTGGCTTAATCTCACGCGTACGGGCAAAAGCCTTTAACACTTCATTCTGCTTTATTCAAACAAATAAAACGAGCGATGCTGATCCTCCTTCAAAGACCAATAATTTTGCCGGGCTACCTGTCTGCGTTTGTCGGCCTTGCACTCCGCCAGGTGGGCAGCCAGACAGGACGAAGAGAGTGGGGTTTGAGAGGGGAGTTACCGCCCGAGTGGCTGGGCTGCCACAAAACAAATGGCAAAACAAAGCATCCCGCTGCTGAATCAGTGACGCCGGAAGACACAACAGGGGTGCTCACCCTCAGAGGTCTCCCTTGAGAGTCGCGACGACGCGCAGCTGAAAGTGGGTTGCGGCCAGCTAAAGGACGGAAGGGGATGAGCCGCGAAGGTTGAAGGAGTCCGGCTGCTTGCTGCGTGTGTGGGCGTCGAGACGAGGAAGAGGAACTTAAACGAGAGTGACATCACCGCACGCACGGCCCACGGCTGCAATGCTGGGCCCACTGCTCCTGCTGCTGCTGGCCGGGCCGTTGACGGCCGAGGTCGAGCAGACGATGCCTCTGGAGGTACATTATTATATATAGATGTCGCGTTTTTTTTTACTTTCGTCAGCTTGGCCTATTTTTAAAATTTGTTTTGCCTTTCGCAATTTCCTCAATTTGCTTGATTGGGTTAATTAAGCACAACATGATAAACGACTCTCTTTGTTAGTTTGTTATTATGCACCCGCCGCTTTGGAGGGGTTCATGTAGTAGACAATTAACCTTATTAGCTTCCTCAATGCTTTTGAATATTTATTTCCATTTAAGAAGTTATTAATCTAACTTGCAGGTAAAAAAATGCTGTGACATCGGCTCAATTATGCGGTCGACCATGGACCACGCTGCTCAGTGCGTGGCGGACAATGAGACTACACAGTGGGCGCCGGTCTTCACCTCTGAGGATGGACTGCGTACCAGCATCCACCCCAAAGGTGGCTTCAATGTTCTAGCGCCCTCCTTGCCTTTGTGCAACTCAACCAGGGTATGGCCCATCTTCCACTACTTTGACTCGGAGGACAGACTCGTTCTGCTCGAGACCGGTTGGCTTCGGCACTACATCGACAGGGATATGGGTGAACGCCACTATGACTACGAGCCTAGATTGTTTTGCATGGAAAAGTACATTGGAGAAACGGGCCTTGAGGCTCAAATGGCGGTTGTCTGCGCTCCCAAGGTACGCAATAGACGAAAATATATTTTCCGTGTGAATCTTGCGGGATTGCTTTGAGCCATAATTAATAATTATAATTTGAGCTGGCGTATAAAGAGTAAATATATTTTAAATTACATCTCTATTCCTCCGCTGAATAGTTCAGGACTAGGCCAGAGTTATATCCTTAATTACCAGGGGTTTTATCTGTGCTAATATCACGTTCCCTCTATTGAAGGGTTGAAATTTGCCTCTTATATTTTTAAACGTGGTGCAAATTCTAATAATTGTCTTTGTAAGTGCCAATAATTGATTTAGTAACTTTCCTCTTCAGGTTGAAGTCAACACTGAAGTGAAGCAGCTGATTATGTACTTACTCGACCCGATCTTCCATGGCATCAACATGGTCCTCCTCCTGATCACAGCCATAATCTACTTTATTTTGCCCCAGCTGAGAGATCTTCTGGGCAACTTTGTCACCAGCCTTTGCATGTGCCTTATTGTTGTTTACGCTGCTGACCTGGTCAGACTATACCGTGGCTTCAGCGAGCACGTTAGCTTTCTTGCTGCCGGTGAGATAAGCCAGAGATTGACGCGTTGTTTTGCTTCATGCATCTGTTCCGTTTTGCAGATATTGTCTTCTATGTTGGTCTTTTGGCTACTTTCTTCTGGCTGAACAGTATGGGCTATTACATATGGAAAACTTTTAGGTAAGGCTTGAGCTCTTATAGTTTTGTTGATATTTATTATCTTTGCTTACAGGTCTCGAAATGTCTTTTTGCGGGTTACTGACAAACGAAAGTACTGCTATTACTCGTTTTACGTCTGGGGATCTACTCTGTCAATGGCCGCAATCGCGCTATTTTGCCACTTTGTTTTAGATCTGAGCAACACAAACATTCCAATGTCACAGAGGCAATTAGGTATGTAATAACAAGTTTTAATCAAAAGAACATATATATTATCATAATTTAATGTTTTTCAATATGCTGGAATCTCAATTTAATTGTAATTTGTATTATTTTAAAACAATCCAGATGGAATTGAGGATTGAGAACCAACTATTTGATTGTAAGGCCAGTTTAAAGCATTCATAAAGCTAGCCTTCTCAGGAATGTCAAAGCAATGGGAGATATTTGAGCAATTGGATTTCGAATACTGGCTGCCTAATGTCAGAGATGGCATTTAATTTCTTTCAAAGTAGCTGTACAATCAAATAGATTTAATCTTCTTTTGTTTAAGCGTCTCACAGATTTGAATGAAAATTATATTTTTTCACATTCTTTTAAGAATTCAATTGACCAGTTGCATACACCCTTCGTTATTAAAGCCGCCAACAGATGGCGCAACCACAGACTTTCTTAAAGTGGAATGATACAGGGCAACAATTGAAAATTATTTGAATTGTTGGATGTCATAAACAATTGGTCGATTAACAATTTGTTCAACAATTTGCAATAATAAAAAATTGACCTTCCTACAATAAAAATTCAAATTTTGCCATTTTTCTCCAAAATTTACAGTGCTTGAACATATTTTCTTGGCATATTTCGATTCCTCTCGACGAGATCTGTCTAACGGTGTATGCCACTTATTGGGGAAACTCTTGGTTTTGAAATTAAATCGGATTTCAAGTAAGGAGACAGCCCTTTCTATTTGAAAAGCACGGCAACTTTCCAGCCAATTTTCTCGAAAAATTACAGTGCTTCCTAGGTCAATTTAGGCTTTAACTGAATCCTAAGGGACGAGTTTATGTATTGGCAACAAGCATTTTCCAGGCTTTTGCACTATCATTCCTCTGTTTTAAGCGGTTTTAATGCATTTCCGCTGCGATTTCAGACTCAATCTAGCTATTTCAATTTTTTTAATTAATTTTCTTTTTTTTGACGTGCTGAAAACCAAAATCGGTTCAGCCATTCGCCGTAGACACGTTGGAAAAGATTTTTTTATTTCAAAAAATAGTTTTTCACGATTCTACGGCGATTGGCTGAACCGATTTTGGTTTTCAGCACGTCAAAAATTAGCAAATTAATTGAAGAATGCACAGTAGCTAGATTGAGTCTGAAATCGCAGCGGAAGGCACTTAAAATCAAAAGTCTACGGTGGCGCCATCTGTTGGCGGCTTCGAACACTTACGGTTTATGCAACTGGTGAATTGACTAACATTTTTATTTTGCAGGTTTCCTCGGTCTTTCTATGTTTTTCCTTCCCATTGCGTTTATTGTCCTAGTCAACGTTTTCTTTTATGTGACCACTGCCCAAGCCATAGCCCGAATGACCACATACGGTCGAATTCACCACAAAATGAAATACAAGTAAGGTTCATTCAAAAAACACGAGTCCATGTTATAACTTACACTCGTATTAAAGTTTTAACATGTTCATCCTGCTCTTCACAATCCTCACCCTGGCCTGGATCTGCAAACTGATGAGTCAACTGCCTTATGACACGCTCATCTACATCGATGTCTTTGCCATGCTGGCCCAGGGAGTGTTGGTTTTCGCGGTCTGTGTGTGCCAGCCGAGAGTCATGTACTTACTGAGGAGGCATTTTGGGTCAGAAAACTGTCTCTTTTCCTGCTGCAGGCCTCCATCAGAACCCACGCACACGTTTGACGGCGACTGGGGCGAAGAGATGATGAGCATGCATCCCATGTAGTCATGACTTGGTTCTTCCAATATTTATTTGAAATGATTTTAAAATTGTAACTTATTATTTCGTTTGGAACATGGTAGCTTAATACTCATGTCATGCAATTATTTGGTATTCTTGTCGAATCGGACAATAAGAGTTTTTAACTTTGAACTGAGACTTAAAGAATTTCAAATGGTCTGAAAGCAATCCATGCATTTTGATTGTTAATTTGTACTTACGTAATCGCAAGCGATCTATCCATTTTAAAATTATTGCTTTGTCCAGTCTCCGCATCACTTTTGAGATGTTTTGTAGCGTGACACAGATTTTGCTGTTCCCCGCCGACCAATTTCGTGCAGCATGCATTGTAGTCAATAATTATGGAAACGATGACACAACAAGCTGTTCAAACAAATAACCATATTTTGCTATCAGCTGTAAAAGGAAAATAAAATATTTTTGTGAGTATAATGTTCAATAAATTATCAAGTTGTATTTTAAGTGCTGTGTTCAACCCTAAAAGTGTCCTTTCACTGGGGATATTATTTTAATAAATAAATCATAATTGTCAATAGTGCCCTTTCCGTCTAAAACTAAGAGTCAAATAAATTCTTAAATAATTTTTTTAAGTTTCAATTACTGTCAGCAATGTAAAACATCATTAAGATTTGAACCATTAGAATTTTCATTGCTTTATTCTACAACTCCTAGAACGGATTTTTAGACATTCAGAGATTGCTGTTTGCGCCTCTCCAATCTCTTCTTAGCCTCCAATCTTTTCATTTCTATCTCTTGCTTGGTGCATTGTTGAGCTAAAAAAAGTGTGATTAGAAATGGCTTCAATGAGAGCGTGATAATACTAATTTACCATTTGATTGGACTTTTCCAAATTCGAAAGATCTGTGTCTCAAAAATTGAGCTCCACCAGTTGGCTTTGAAGACATGGTTGCCACAGGCGCCCTGGTCGTGAAGTCTGCAGACTTGTGCCGGATGAGAGGAGACTTTTTCAGACTGCTTGTGGCTGGCGGGTTGGCACCCTGGACGCGGTTTGAAACTGTGGTTGCTGCTGGCTTCTGCTGCGCTTTTACAGATTGATTTCTTGGTTGGAGTGAATAAGGCTGCTTGTTCATCACAGTTAACGGTTTGTTTAAATTGTTTTGCTGCTTGAAGGCCAAATTCGCTGGTGGCTTAACCGAGAAAGCAGGCTTTGAAAAAGAGTTGCCCACTTTTGAAAGCTGTGGCTGCACTTTGGGCAAAAAAGAGGCACTCTGGTGTCGGGGGAACGGTTGCATTGGCTTCGGCGGCGCCTTAACGGGAATAGATGAGACGGTGGTCTGCACAGGTTTGATCACAGCTGGCTCCGGGGCTTTTTGGCTAGCGGCCAATTGAGTGAGGGCTTGGGCCTCGATCGCATCAAGTTCGTCCAGGTTGGCATCAAAGGAGTCGTCTTCGAAAGGGTCAAAGGACTTGTTCACATTCTTAGCAGGTTGCTTTGCAGCTTTGATTTGGATTTGCTCTTCCTTCTTCTGCTGCTCTGTGACTGTTTTCTTTGTCTCATTGCTCTGTCCAGCCACATTTTTTGCGACTAAGGATATTTTCAATTGCGAGTTGGAGAAGAGATTTCTATGGAAACTTTTCTCACTGCTCTGCGAAGCTCTCATGGAATTATTTAAAGGCGAGGTGGCCGACTTGATTTTCTCCATCCACTGTGGATTGAATTCCTTTCCATCTGAATGCCGTTTCACCGGTCCGACGACTGGTTTCTTGTGAGGTGACATAGGCTTTTTCTTCGGGGAGGAGCAGCTTAGATTTTGCAGCCGGCCTCTCTGCAAGCCACTCACAGTAGAGTTTTTCTTGGGACTAGTCTTCTTAGCTGGCTGCACTGCTGGAGGTTTCGCAACTTCTTGCTGCTGCTGTTGGCTCAGTCTCACCTCTCTTTCCACTTTTTCAGTGCACGCAATCAAGAGAGACTCATCAAGGTCCAAAGACATATCTTGCACAGGGCTCGCTTCTTTTTCAGGAGTAGATTCTAGCTTTGGAACAGTCGCAACAAGGGTGCAGATTTCTTTTTCCTCTCCATCTTTTGTTTCAGCAATTTCAACCTCATTTGGCGCTGAGTCAAATGGATCAGGAGAGGCCGTACTGCGTTCAAATTTATCAGAGATGAAAAGAGACTGGTGTATTGAGAGCCCAAGCTTGTCCTCTTCCGTTTCAGAGCTCTCCTCGTCTGTAATTTGATTTTCAGTTAAATTAAGAATTCCCATAAAACCATTAGAACTGACCACTTGAAACTAACTCTTGCAGCGCCTTCACGTGCTGCTGAAGAGCATTGAGTCCCTCTTGGCTTTGCTTTTTAAGTGGTGGCATGTCCTCAGTTGTTGGCGAAGGAGTTCGTCTTTTCGGTGGTTTGATTTCTGGAATGGTTGGCATCGAGCCACTGCTTGGCCTTGACCGTCGAGTGAGACCTGTGAATATCCTAATTTTTATCTTCATTTACTCGATTTTCATAAATTTCACCTGTCCTGCTGGATCTCTGAACAGCATTGTAGTCCCATTGAACTATAGGAGCTGATTGAGATTGGGAGTAAGGAAATAGTTCTATTGGACTGAATTCCTCCTCCAGAACAACCGGTTTGTCTGTAGGTGTCTTTACCTCTGTGGTTGAACTTAATCCTCTTTTTGGGGTGCTGTAACTGTTGCCTGTGCTCCCAGAATCAAGATTAAATTCAAGAGTGTCTTTGGATTTGCTAAATCGGCCGGGAATGCTAGATTCTGATGGAGCTTCGCCATTGGATTTAGCCGTGCCTGCGAGTGGGAATAATGTCAACGTCATTTTTTTAACATTAATTTCACACTTACTGGCTTTGTATGGCTTGATGCTCAGAATATTCCTCTTCGGTTTTATACAATCCATGGTTAAGTTACATTTTCTGGACCATTCTTCGCCTGTTCTGTAACAAATAAAACACAAATGAATAAATGAAATTTGAGAGTAGAACTTCCTTTTCAGATGTTGTTAATATTACTTTAAAGTTAATCTTTTTTAAGAACGGCACAGGCACAGGGAACACAGAAAATAAGAAAAACGGCGGCAAAAATGTTTCAAACAAAAATTTGAAAATAAAGCAGTATCATTCTTTTCAATTACATGCAAAGGAAAGAGGAATATACTTTTATTTCTCTAAGACTTGAAAATTACTTTTTGCTATAGATGAGAAGGGATATATTATGGGGATAGATTTATATTATAAGAACAACATACAAAATTAATAATTTTTCGCTTCAACTTCTTTTCATCAGTTTCATATGGATGGATAACTGATTAACATTAACACAAACATTGCCATGCCATAATAATACGACATACATACAGTATAATATATGGAAAAGCTACAGTTTTCGCCGCCGAGTTACAGTTTTCGCCACCCCTACTTTTACATGGGATTCTCATAAGAACTGGCGAGATGTGTAACGCGGCAGAAACTGTAACTTTACCATAATCTAAATACATATAAAAACCGGGAGATACTATGTATGCAAGTGACAAAACAGTTTTCACTATTACACAATCCCTTCTCTATGTAAATTGTTAAGAACTCGTTTTGTGCCTTTGAACAGTTTCTTTGAAGTCAGATCAAAGTTGTTGGCCAGCTTGTTAGATGTGAAATGGAGGTGAAAAAACGAAATTATGAATTGATGGAGCTGGCGGAGCTTCGAGAACAAACCTGCAAAAGCAACTGCAATGTTTTAGTCACTTACACTCAAATTTCCATTGTGAGATCAAGCGCTATCCTAAATTATATAAAACTAAAAGTGCCAGAGCGGTCAAAATTCACAATTTGCCGGCTGGCTTTGGCGCAAAACAAAAACAATTCCTTAGAATTTCATGTGCGCATGTGCGGTCGCTGATTGGCTCTAATAAAAATGGCTCTTATTGTCAGCTAGGAATGTAGGCTCTTTTCATCCTCTTTGCGCTTTGCATTAACGCCACCTAGTGGTAAGCAATCAAGCTAAATGTTCATAATATTTTATGAAATTCATCTTTTTGTGAACTGCCTATAATCTGTTTCTTTGGATGTTTAAGATAATAATTAATTCTATATGAAATAAAAAAACTACCAGATTTTGTATTTCAGCCCTGCTTTACCCATTTGAAAAATAAACTACTTTCCTAAACTCTAATCTATAAATTTTCCAATTATGCTACTATTCATTTTAATAAATTTATTAAATATGTTAAAAAACAGAAAATTGAATTATTTTCCATTCTTATAACGAAATTATTCTCATTAGCTATGTATTCCTGTTAGTTCTAATAGTTGATATTATGATCTGATTGTGAGACAGCTCTCACGTCTATGCATAGATTATTTTGATGTATAATTGGTAACACTTGATTAATTCAGGCATTATATTTGGTTGTTAGTTAAGGAAATGTGAGGGTTGATACTTTTTGTTGAAATGATGACTGCATTTTTAGATTTTTTACAAAAGAGGTTTAATTGGTAACTTACATTATTTATTACCAAGGAAAAGTTAAAACCAGAACTTAACTATGTCAAGTGTAGGAAAGGCGATCTTAACGACAGGAATATATAATTCTTTTTTAACTATTTCAAGCTTTCATAATTTGTGGTCTCATTTTTGAATTAATTTCATGGAAAGTTACAGCATTGATATAAATCTCATAGTTCATCACAATTTTGTTCAATTATTTTAAATAATGGCAGTAGGAACTGACATCAAGGCCAAGGCGACAACAGCAGTTGAGCCTTAAATTTCTTTGGCTCGCTTCAAAATTTGAAGAATTAAACCAGTGCAGTCTAAAAATTAATGCGAGATTTGATCACTTGTCACAATCCTCTGAAGATGAATTGTCTCTGTCCTCCTCTGCTGAAGCATCGCCATCCTCTTCTTCTGAACAGCTCTCAATATCATCTTCTTCCTCAGAATCACTTTCAATGTCCAGCACACGATTTTGGTTAACAAAAATGTCATTGGAGTCTTGTACTTTTGTCACCACAGCGTCAGCAAACTCTTCAGGCCACACACCGTCTTTGCTTAGCTGGTTGATATGGTCCTTGTAAAGGATTCTGGAAATTTCTCCTTTTACCTTCACCCCTTCTTCGATGTGCTCGACGATAACATAGTCGCCTCGCTTAACCCACACCGTCCGTCTGAACTTTGTCGGCATTGATGCCAAGTACTTCTCACCCTTTGCAGTGGCAACCTGCAACAAAAAGATAGGATTAAATCAAATTAGTAGATACACATATGTATAAGGGATGCATATTTATCATTTAGATATCATACTACGTAATTAATATAATATAAATAATACATATAGTTGATTAAAATAACATAGATACATATTATCTCAAATTAAGAGCTAAGGAAAAGTCAGTTTTCGCCGCCCCTACTTTAACATGGGATTCTCATAAGAACTGGCGAGATGCGTAACCCGGCAGAAACTGTAACTTTACCATAAGATCATTGAAATAGCAAAAAGGACGACGTCGTCTTATAATATGTACTTATATTAAAAAAAAAATTATTATGTATGATATTATGCGATTATTCAAAATTGACTGAAAAACAAGAAAAACATACCTCATGAAGATTGTTTCCTCTGCACCCAAGCACCTTAACGACCTCATGGTTAGGTGCGACTTCTACGTTACAGTCTTCCACCTCCTGGTAAACGTACTTCTTCTTCGTCATTTTGGACATTTTGAAGAGAAATCTTCGGTCAAATCGTATTAGAAGAATATTATGTTATCTGATAGAGTCTGTTGTCTGCTCTCAACAGCGGCAATTAGATATTATTGAAGATCGATGTTGAAGAAATGTAGAAATGGCTTGTATATATATGTACTTGGACCAAACGTGGCGGCACATCCAGGGCACGACTGTGCACGACTAAACTCAGAAACACAATGACAATATTTCAGTTTCTAGAGCGATCCAGGATAGAAGGTTCCATGCGTTCCATGGCCATGTGGACGCGCCCCGCCCCCGCGATGCTCTATTGTTTTTCGCGCATGGTTTTAAACCGAAGGGGCGCTGATAGATGTCGTTGCATGTTAGTTTCCTTTTTCCATCTCGTTTCTTTTTATTGTTTACGTTCTCAAACTTGAATTCAACAAGCATTGCGATTGCGTAGTTGCAAGTTGCAGAAGTTGTTGATCAGCAAAGTAAAGTGTAATTTGGTTCCTTTTGTAACAGAAAACATTCAAGATTCAAGATGCCAACTTGGGCTCAGATGCAAAACAGTTTGAGGAATCCAAATAATCCTGTTGTTTTCTTCGATGTGACGGTGGGAAACACGGTAAAAATAAAAAGGAAAATTGTGTGGACCCGGGCCTGGGCCCAATCCCCACGTACTACTGTGTTTGCGGGTTGATGGCTAAAATTTAGTTTTTATTTCAGGAAATTGGCCGCATGGTCATGGAGCTATTCGCAGATGTTGTTCCAAGGACAAGCGAAAATTTCAGACAATTTTGTACCGGCGAGTACAGAAAAGACGGCGTACCAATGGGCTTCAAAGGCTCTCCTTTCCACAGAGTTATCAAAGATTTCATGATTCAGGGTGGAGATTTTGTGAACGTAAGTTATCACTTTCAGCAAAATCATAATGCACAATCATAGATATTGAGGAGCATTTTGTCGACCTTATGAATTAAAAAAACATACATGTACCTAATATAAATATTTGATCTTTGGCTATAATGAAGTACAATATTATACATATTATATGTATCGTTATGTTTTATTCCTTCAGGGCGACGGTACAGGGGTTATGAGCATTTACGGTGGAGCATCTTTTGCTGATGAAAACTTCAACCTGAAACACGACTCCCCAGGCCTTCTTTCTATGGTAATCCTTCAGCATATTTTACGAAATCACTCATATTTTAAGCAAAATAATTTTCTCCATTGCAGGCCAACAGTGGTAAGGACACAAACGGTTGCCAATTTTTCGTCACCTGTGCAAAGTGCAACTTTTTGGATGGAAAGCATGTGGTGTTTGGGAAAGTCATCGATGGAATGCTAGTTATGAGAAAGGTCGAAAATGTGCCCATTGGTCCGAACAATAAGCCAAAGATTCCAGTGACCATAACGCAATGTGGACAAATGTAAAGATTGCCCTGCCACAACTTTTTGTAACGTTCCATTGCTAAATAATATTTTAACTGTAAAAAACTGCACTAGAATTTTGTTTTCTTAAAATTTATTTCCAAAATGTCAATGTAAAAATGTTTTATTCGCAATTATTTTGCTGCACACATATAAAGCACAAACTGCCCCAATAATTGGCAGTGCCAAAAGCACTGTCATTTTAACAATTCAGTGTTTCTTGGTACACAATCATGCTCATGAAATTTTACAAAAAAATCGTTGATCAAATCACATTATACATGTATTAAACTGATGATTATGGTTATTTTACAAGAATAGCACTTTCTTTAAAAATTACTGATTCGCAATAATAGTTGCTGTAACTGTCGCGTAATGCTAGGTATTTATTTTGCATACATAGTTAAATTAATTTACAATATTTATTATATCCACATCCAATTACGGATTATCGATGGTTAGGTTCATTTGTTGTTTCAAGTTCTGCTTGGTTTGATTCTTCTCGCCAAGGACATCCAGGCGTTTGTATAGTCAATCGCCACGTGTCCAGAGCGAGCCATCCCCCATTCGCAGGGGTGCCTTGGGGGCGCGAGCAGCTCTGCGTGGGGTCCCGCATGATTTCCACATCCACACTCTTCAATTGGAGTTGGCGTGAGTCCTACCGGAGGGAGTGCCAGGCTTGGTCTCCTCATCCTTTCCCACCTGAAAAAGAAGAAAAGTTGTCGTTTTTTTACTTTTAGTCTAAGGAATTTATAAACACATTATTTTCTCATTGTCTTAACTCCTTATATTCAATAAATTATTGGGAGATATCTTAAATTTAATAATCCGGCTTGAAAATGAATTATCAAAAAATCCTTATACATATGCTTTGCACTGGTGCAATAAAAGAGGAAGTCGATTAAAAGAGATCTCAAATCTAACGCTGCAGTTTGTGAGTTCAATTTATATTTTGGATGCAGCAAATTATTTAATAGTTAGTCTACTAAAGAAATATAAAAAGCGGATATTGATAAGTGCAGCTTTTAATTTAAACAGAATTAAAATCTTTTTATCCAGGCCAATACTGAAGGTTTTTATTATCTGCACGACTGCCCTAATTGAAAGTGCAGAAAGCACTACTCATTTTTTCAAAATTATTTTTTATTCACCTGTTGCCGATATTCGAATCAGAATATCTAGTGTCATGGTGTCTGTAAAGCGGAGCGTCGTTGCTCCTGTCCCTGGCACTACTCCACGAAGGAAGGCTGATTTTGGCTTTTGCCCTCGGTGCGTCGTACACGTAGGCAAGCTTGGGTTGCGTCGGCACGGAGAACCTGCGGGGCGTCGGCATGAAGGAGGCGAGATGATTGTCTTCGCAGTCAACGCACTCGGCGCCGGCGGCCAACTGCAGACCGGCGGCGCTCAGTTTGCGGCCGTTCGAAAAAAGCATCAACGGGGGCGGCGGTGCCACTGGGGAGCACGACGCTGCGGAGCACTCTTCGCACGAGTCCATGTCGACTGAAAGCAGAGACGGATTTGATTTAGTCACGTACAATTTTTTCTCAGCGATGGAGAGAAAGAAAGTTTTTATGAAATCCCGGCCTTTTCATATATATGATTCCTTCATAACTCGGATCGCTAAAAATATGGCGCGGAAAAAGTGCTTTTGATCATTTTATTCTCATCACACTAATAAAAATATGCGGCAAATTAAAGGTTTGTGTCCTGCTTTTTAATTTTTCAACATATTGGTTGACTTTTGCGCATTCAGCATTGATTATTTGAGGAAAACTAGTTCTTATTGATTGAAATAAATCACAAAAATATATTCAAACACTCGCGATCGAAACTAGTACGTAAAGCAAAAGAGAGCTCAAAGTGGTCCTCATTTTAATCCCATCTTGGACCTGACCAGCGGTCCAGACTCACGTCTGATCTCCGGTGTGTTCAAGTAGGAATTAATCAACGTTGAAAATACTGGAAAATAAATAACATAGAGAAAGAGTTAAAAATGGCCAAGAGTTTGAATTATATCCTGTAATTAATGCTGAAAACTCGTGAGCAGAATTACCAAAGGACCTCAGGGGGGAATATTCTTTAAAGGTAAATAAATCTCGCTCATTTGCAAAAATAAAGAAATTTACATTTAATTTCAAGGTAACTAATGAGCTGTAAAAGAAGCCCGTTTTACATTTTAAAAGTGAATTTTCTAATTGTTTTTGTAGTTTTGGCAGAGATTAAATTTTAAGGCAATTTCTTCTGTGTATTTGAAAAAGGTGTGATAAATAATAACAAAAAAATGAAAGGTCAGAGACACATAAAAAGAAAATATAAATTTGTATTTTGTATAAGCCGTATAAGCATTGGCAATTTTCCAATTTCAACATAATTATTTACAAGATTTAACTTTTGACATTACATAAAAATCTCATTAGTAAATGAATTCGTTACCGATTATGAGTGATACCATGCACAAAACTCGAATTTTGTCATGCACTAGTGAAAATTGTGAAGGAGTTTTCCTCTTCGACATGGCACAAGAGTGGATTTCTCTCGAAATTAATTCCCTCTCTCGAATGAATTGAAACGCGACCGAGGACGAGATGCTTTCGCTTTGTTCCAGTGCAGTATATGCACGGTGACACTCGACAGCCGAACGAGTCATCCAAAGTTGACCCTTATTCGCACGCACGCGGACCAGTTTTCAGGAAGCATAAATTTCCAACGGGACGAATCTCAAGTGTGTGTGTGTGTGTGTATGTGCATACAGTGAGAGACTTTCTTTCTCGCATAATAATTTTCTCTTTACGGAAGAGCGTCGCTTAAATGAAGATATCGCGAGCAACAACGAGCCGCGCTGCTTTTATAGCAAGTACGTCTTACGACGACATGAGATGCGTTTTCTCTAGCGGCGGCCGTGCGCGGGCAAAACGGAAGAAGACGAGAGATGCAGCTCGCTCGGTCTCAATAAACCACACCAGAAGCAGCCGCTGGCACTGCGCTGCATATAATTAGCGTTATTATGCGGTCGCAGGTGTTACACCGTTTCTGTACTATATGCGTAATCTGCATTATAAGCTTAGCGAGCTGTGTACAACGATGAAGATGCGGATGCCGCATCCTGGCGAGCGAGGGAATTAATTTTAGTGTCTTGATGACGAAGACTTTTTAGCAGCATTAAGTCTGTACGAAGAAAGCAGTACCGTTTATTTTAAATTATTTTCTTTTTTACGTTAGGGATTTAGATTTTGGGCAAATCCAGAGCTTCAGGAACGTCATAAAATTAGTTTAATTACTTAAATGTTCCTTACGTAACTCTTCTTAAGGTCCCCTAGGTCAGTTCAAATTAATCAAAATCTGCCTCGTACGCATCACTAAAAATTATTTTTGTGGGCGTATTTTGCGATAACTTCGGTTTGCCTTATCTTCCGCTATAAGCCTAAGGATAGTAGAGATTGGACTTCCTCCAATGAGGCTAAAAAAGGGAGCTTGTAAATTCCCAGCGCCATTAAGAATTTTAAGTAACGCACAACACTTTATTGGTACAGCATAAAAAGAGGACAATCCTCATGAGACGATGAAAAATTATATTTTAAAGCTTATCGTAATGGCTTGATTTATTTATTTTGTGCTCCAAATAGTACGCAGAAATGAGCGCCTTTCACCAGTTATATTTTACGTGCAAGATAAGCTATTCTGGATTTCAAAATGTGGGAGAATTGTACCATTATTTCCGCCTCATTTCGCTTCAAACTCGCATGAAAGGAGCAATAATTGCAACTGAATCATACAGTCTAAAAAGCGTGTAATCTGCTGTGGAAGGATAGGTAGTGAGCTCAGGAAGTTGTTACTATTCAATTTACGAATTTTACGCTAGCAATCGTTCCGTAAGGCAATCGCGAGCACAAGTAATTATTTGCCTATACCGACCAAAGAGTTTCTATGAGAATGCAAATGAAGCTGCATCATTTCGCAATGCGCTTTTTACGAGTATCAGCCTGCTCTCGATTAAAATTTAATTGCGCGCACCTTCTCTAATTAGCGCTGCGTGAAGGGAGAAAGGAATAATTTATCATTGATAATAAATCAAGATAAATGAGATTCGCGCGCTGAGACACATTCTCAAACATCAATAATAAAACCACCGAGAGGAACTAGCTCGGTTGGGGACGGCTGTAAACTGGAGTGAAACGCTTCCTCCTCCGCTTCTTGAAGCTATAATTACCACTATTTGTTATTCACACTCAAATACAAGAACCATCGTCATCCTAATTTCCTCTGATATTATTTGAGTAATGAAGAGATGATAAATTAATGGGAATATACACTTTCCTGTTGAGAAAACTATTCGTACTTCAGACCAGACGAACTGCCTGTCTTAATTTTGAATCTCATACATATCTGATGCTATATTCTTCGTGAAAAGAAAAAAGAAATTAAGGATTTTCGCTGGATTAAAAAAGGAGCATAAAAAACTAATTTTTTATGCATTTAAGATTCTCTCAATTCAATGGGATATTCCATTATCAGTCTTGAACGCTTTGTCCTTCCTGTAATAGCATGCGAGTCTCCATTGTTCGCCGTTTGCACAATCGAAGAGCGCGGGACTGATACATACATCCAGAGCGGAAATCGCCTTGCTTTTAAAAAGAGAGTGAACGAATTTCGATTGTTATTGTGCGTTATCAATCGCGCGAGACAGCAGTGAAAACAAAAATTTTACTTTTACAATCACTTTTCCTGCAGTTGAAATAATTACACAAACTTTTTAATGATAATGAGTGCCGTGCTCGTCGATCGATCGAGGCGCGATATTCGCCTTCTCGCACATTTTTGTTCTGCTCCACTTGAACGCACTCGCGCGGCGGCCAACAAGAGGATGAAGCGTCGCCGGCGCCGCCGCCGATTGTGCGAAAACGCTATGTCCTTTCTCTCTGCTCCTACAATTAGTAAAAGCAGCCTGCCGCGATGGAAAGAAGGGCAAAAATTAATCCGGCGCAGAAACAAGGCTTCGGATTTTCATGCTCGTAAGAAGTGGTTATGCTATGCCGCGGTGTGACGCATCTGTAACTGTGCGCGTGCTTCTTTTGGGCCTTGGATTGAAGAAAAAAACACAGAGAAGAAAGTAGTCGAACTGCTGGGTATATTTCAATTTCTGTGGTCACGATCGTGTAATTTCCAGAGCTGCGAAATTGACTCTGATGTATGGTTTCTGTTCACATTCGCTTTGTTGCTGTCCGTTTAAATTAAATGAAAATTTATTCTGGACTTGAAAGCAGCACTGCTTCGTACATGAAAATTTTTATCTCTTTAATAAATCTTTTTCTGTTCATGTAGCACACATGTCTAAAATGTACGTACCTGTTGGTTGGCTTCGACAGATATTTTGAACAATTTACAAGCTATTCCACAAGCCTA
This sequence comes from Cloeon dipterum, assembly GCF_949628265.1. Classification (NCBI taxonomy): domain Eukaryota; kingdom Metazoa; phylum Arthropoda; class Insecta; order Ephemeroptera; family Baetidae; genus Cloeon; species Cloeon dipterum. Next base: position 27,318,949 of record NC_088788.1, read on the forward strand.
TATTTAAATTTATGATTTCTTCTGGAAATTAAAAAATGGCTAGGGCTGTGAAATTTAGACGATACTCTATTTTTCCTGATCTTTCAATCGTTGCGGGACCATCAAATGAGCACGAATCATGCAATTTGAATTTTAAGTCATTTGAAACATACTTATAAAACTGAAGTAACCATCTGATAGAGTCCGAAAACTTTCTAAATCGGCTAAAAATCCTAGGATAAGTCAATTTATTATTCGCGCAAGGAAATTTTTCTCTTCAGTTTAATTTTTGGTGTAAATTTGAGCCCATTTTTATGTCAGCTAACATGGAAAAGTAGTTTTTTGCTATTTAGACCTGTAGTAAAACAGCGAGCTGTCCTTGCTTCTGTTAAAAAATATTTAAACCTAAATAATTTTCATTTCCATATTTGGAAATGAAAAATTATATTTCTTTGGTCTCTAGTTAATGTCTAAAAAAATAAAAAACACATATCCTACCAAATAAATTGAGCTTATTAATATTTTACTATGTAATTAGTAGCCAGAAAGTGAGGTCAGTACTAGTAGAACGGCGGTGCAATAATTTTTTCTGCATTTTAAAACGAAGTTGTCCCAACAGTTTCGACGGTTTGAATTCCCTTTTTACTTTTGGAATCCATATAGGTGCGGTTTGAAATTAATTCCAACATTACGAAAGAGGATAAAGTGTGGCTGCGTGCACTTTAATGATAGCGAAAGAACGTTTGCGCTTTTCCTTTTCGCGATTAGCCTGCTCTCGCAACGCTTAACTCGCGGCTTAATTGAATCAATTTCTAGTGTAGTACCACACTTGTACACACGTCGTGGCTTCTCAGGCGGAGGAAATAAAAAAGTGGCGAAAAGTGAAACGGCGGAGCGAGCTAGGCCGATATAGAAAAATCAACATAAAACACACATGAAATTCTTAGAGTGCGATGATGATGAGATCCACGTTCCGCGGGCTAGCTCTTTCAGCGGCCCACTTTAGAGCCCGGCCGCGGTAAAATTCTCAGCATATGTGAACGATCGAGACGACGAGAGAGAGAAGATAGCTAAGCAGAATGAGAGTCGGCGTAAGAAGTTCATTACACACACACACACTGCTCATCTGCTTTCGTAGTCGTGAAGAAATTGGACGAGGCAGGAGCGGCAGTGCAAATGTGGGTCACAACGCGCCGGAATATTTTTTCTGTTAAATAACTTGCGGACTAGTTTACTGCCTGTCAATATCGGCCGAGATGACTATATTAGCGGCTAGATAAGGTCTGCAATTTAATCGGCTGACTGCGCACAAAATAATTGTTAAAAGTTAATTTGGATTTACTGCATATCCATTTTCAATCAGTCAAAAAGTTTATTAAAAATGGTTTCTACCACGTAATATGTATATATCCTCAACACTCATAAAAAATAATGATAATAAACTGCACCGTGCCTGTTTTTGACACATATGTTACTTATAAAAAATCCCACTATATCGCTAAAAACCTTTCAAACACAAATTACTTTATTTGCTCATAGCGTTTTCCTATAGCTCTCTAAGGTCCACAACCAGAATTCACGGTGTATTATTTACAGAACTTTCTTATTCCAGCGCCGAGCAAGCGACCGCCTCCGAAAAATCGCAATTAGCGGCTTAGTACGAAACGAATCCATTTCTCACGTGCAATTTGCATAATTCCTTCTGCCAAAATTGTATGCATTTGTGGTTAGGCCGGCGTGCCGATGCGGGAAGTGTGTCATTTATCGCGCGCAAGCTTAATTTACTTTTCCCAAGATACTTGTTACAACGAAGAGCAAGTCCAGAGTGATACGTTTGTTAAAGCTTAATGAAAATTCATTCCACACGCAAACAAGGGCATAAGCGATAAGGAGATAGGACCACCGGAAAGAGGCTAAAAGCCTTTTTATACGAACAAGAAAAGCAACAACTACCAGGTCGAATTTAATGAAATGATGCAGTTTGGATAACCAAATTTAAATTACAGGCTTTGATTTCCTAATAATGAATATATGACTAAAAAGGCAGTTGTCTTGTTGAGTTTACTAAAATTTCAAATTTTCTCTCTTGGGCAAACTCAAGGATAAAAAATTGAAATACATAGTTGGCTTTATATTATTGAGAGGCACTCTTGCATAAATGAAATGAGTGTGTTTACTCTTCGTTTTTCCACCCCTAATTAAATTAGAATATTATGGTTATTCTAGGAACAAAGCAATTTCCTGTTAAAATAGAAAATTCGTTTTTAATAATATCTTCAAGGTGAGACATAATTAATAATTCTTCAATAATTTAAAGTAAGTGGACAAGAGTCCATACATCTATGATCCGAGGGTAATTTACTTTCACGGAACGTTTTGAAATCGCATTAAAAATAGATTATATTTTGCAACCTGCCGGAAGTATAGGATTGTTTGAGTTTCACTTTTTTATTTGTGACATTTCATCAACACTCATCAAATACGCTTGATTGTATTTTTGCCGTTCTTTTCATTTGTGCTCGCTACCCATGCAAAATGAAACTTAACGCTGCGGCGCGCGTTAGACTAAAACCCGCCGTTCCAGCTTATAGACTCCCATACCGACGGATTTTTCCCTACAATATGAATTTCACGCCAATTAGAGAAACAACTCTAAGCATTCGTTCGGATTCGAGCTTTTTGTTAATATTGTTATTGCTGTAAGGCTTCTCTTCAGTAGATGTGTACCACGCGTGAATAAATGTACAAAATCGCGGACGGCTGAACGCATGCAGAAAAAGGTTTTCACACGGCGTGCGAGGCAGAGAAATTGTTTGTGGTTTCAGGCGCCACATTGCCTGAGCACAAACAACGAGGAAAATAAATTACACGGTTCTGTTTACATTACAGATTATTGCACCGCTTTGCTTGAACGAAACGTTGCAAAAATTCCAATGTCATTTTGTAGCGAGCCAAATTTTAATTTAACGAATTTAACCTAGTAAATCTCTATTGTGTGTTTTTCGCAATGCCTTTTTATTGAATCAGAAATGTTCCCAATAGTTTTTGGCTCCGTACTTTTAACGTTTAAATGCAATCACGATTAAATATATTCTTGTTGAAAATAATTTAACTATAATTATTTTCCAATATTGTTCAGTAAGATAAAAAACTTACTTGAGAGGAAATTTCCATTCGGGTTTCCACAACTCACTCTAAATTAAAAAGACTGCAGTTATTAATATAAGAGAGGCCAAATTACTGCGAGTTAAGTGCCACATTAAGGGCTGCAGTGTCACTGGATTGATCATCTTGAGCAAATACATATATAATCAAAGCTTCTCTCTACTATAGCTTCGTTCTTGATATTTCTCGCTTGGAAATTGTTTTGATCAAATTGTATATGAAAATTAATTTTGAACAATTTTATGTACTCCAAAATGGTACAGGCCGACGAGACTTGGTGTTGGTCTGATCCAACAAAAGAGGGCGAGTTCACAGAAAATTATGCATGGAAACCAAAACTTCTAATTTTTTTTTTTTAAAGCGGCAAAATCCATTAGGGAATGGTTTTTAAAATTTGAGCTCAAATTCGGCTTGAAGTTCCTAATTCATGTGAATTAACACAGCAATTATATCTAAATGTCCGCCGAACCGCTCGCAACAGCAGAGTGCACACGAAGTAAAATTAAAACCTGCCGACTAAAATGAGCAGCAACAAGGAACACACACACACTATACTTTCATGCATATTAAGGCGTGCTCTCTCATTTCACATGATGTCTCTCGAGTGCAGAAAAATGCTAGTTTTCAAACAAAAGGCTGCGTACGCCGCGCTCGCTCGTCAAAATGTGATGGGAAAGCGGCCGGCTCGAAATTCGCATGGCTCACAAAGGAAGAGGAAAGCAAGAGCACTAGCTCTGGAAATAAAACCACGCGCGCAATAAAGTGTCTGCGCGCGAGAAGTTTTCATTATTCATTTTATGGCACGGCTGCGCCGATGAAATTAATGACTCGCTCGGCGCGTCTGTAAATATTCCCGAACACACCGCGACACGAATAGCAGTTTTACTCGACTCATTCTGCTTTATTGAAATGACACAGACGCAGCGCGCCGATCGTCCGAGGAAAATTGATCCGTGCGCTCTTTTTTCCGTTCCTTGACTCTTTGTCCAAGTCACTTTGAAAAAAAAAACGTGTGTGCGCCTGCTGCGCGAATCGAGTGGAAAAAATGATGCCGAGGCCCGCATCTCGCTTACTGATTTCACCTGCATGCTCTTCCCGTGTCACTCATTTAAAAAGAGATTTTATGCGTCATTGCCAATCGGCAAGTTATTTATAACTGTTTGCAATTAAAGTTCAATACCCCAGTTGAAATATTAATCCAATTCATTTTTTATAGTTTTTTAAAAGACAGTGATGGCGAATTAATTATTTTATGGGATTCAATCAATATTATAAAATGGGCTTGAGAGAGAGAGCAATTAAGTCCTGCATCTATATATTAAACTTTAAAAAATCCTTAAAAGCACACAATGCCGTTTTTACTCTTGAATTTTACAATTTTGATATTATTATTTTTTTCCAGGTCAGTCGTTTTTGTAAATAGTTAGCATATTTGGTGATTTTGGAAATATTTATATCTCAATTTTTCAAAATTACCAAAAGCTTTAAACTAATTTTAAACGTCAAGGCGGCAAGGCAGGCAAAAAACTATGCGAAATTTAACCAGCTTTCTGCCTAAAATTTGCAAGCTTGTATCTTGAAAAATTCAAACTGTTGTTATTATTTCAAGACTGAAGAGAATGAATGAAATCTATTAATTATTAAAATAAATCAAGCTTGACTTGCCAATATATGAAAATATTTATATCTAAGAGTTATTGATTATTATAATGTTCTAGCTATACTATAAATTTTTAATGCAGAGGCGATTGTTATCATTTCCTTTCGGTTTTCACTTCCATTTTCCTCTCGTGCAATCTATAAGATTTAATTATAGTGTTAGCCGTGGTCAAGCTGGTTTTTCGTTTAGACATTTCATCTCCAGTTTGACGCAAAAAGGAGGCTGATAAACCCTTTCTATTTTGTCACTTGTCAGTTGAAGAAAGAAAGGAAAGTGATTGAAAACAATCTCACTTTCTACCAAAACTGCGGGACTTCGGAAGAATTTATATCGCGAGCACATCGTAATTATTGCCGCGGCCAAGCTACACCGGCGCAGTGAAGTCATGGCGATTTCACTGAGTGCCCGGGTTCATTATTCGCACACGGCGATAAATAAGCCATAATTTGTTTCTTTTGCGACAGCCAACAGAATGAGCATTGCTGCGGGTCTCGTCGGTAAAAGCAGCGCTTCATTCAAAACGATTTAGAGGAGAATTGCAAATAAAGCAGCCGCTCTTTTCACTAAACGCGCAGCTTGACCAAAATCTAGAGTAGGTCATTTACTACCGAAAGCACTCGAATTAAACGCTCGTTTCGAAGAGGTCCGGCCCATTTATGCACGAGCCAGCAGCAGATGATCGCGCCCGTCAATTATTTGAAAATGCAGCTCTGCCGTTTGATAGCAATCGACACTCGAGGCAGTTAACTGCACCCTACTCCTATAATATAATATCATCTCTGGATTTCGCACATGATGAATCTTTCAGGGCAATGTTAAAACGTAAGGGCACTTTCATCAATTAAATTTGATCGAAAAAGGAAATCGGCCGTGGATATATGAGCCATAAATTTAGTTTGGAGCTCAAATTGTTCTGACGTTTGAAAGAGTTTTAAAGTTAACTCAAAGCTAAAGTGGTCTTTTATAGTGTATTCTTGTTTAGAGCAGTGCAATTGAAAGAAAAACAAAAATAACAAAGTTCGTTAAAACTTATGCAAAAAATATTTTAATCTAAAGAAAAAGATAGATTTTGAACCATTTGTAAGGATAAATTATTTTAGCTCAAATTTTTTCATTATTATGGCCTGCCTACATCTAAAAACAAAAGATATATTGCAAATAAAATTAAAGCATTATCGTTTAGTAATTTTGAGAATAGAAAATCTTCGTTTGATCAAAATATTATCGAATGCAGCCATTGTTTTCTTTCTTACAATTTTACGTACATAAACTAAATTATTGGAGGAAAATCAGCCAACCAATTGATTTTGATAATGTAACAGTTAGAAGTAATTGCGCTCGAGAATAATTTCCCCATGCCAAATCGAGTCATGTAAATTTTTGCAAAGAAAGGTAGCTAATTTTCGAGTGCAAAAACACGCTCAGCTGCTCTTGTGCATTTTACTCTATTTTGTGCATCAGAAAATAAGCTGCTTGATGAATACAAATTGCGATTATGAGTGCAGTGGTTTCATTCAAAATGCGCACTCGGATGAGACTAATGAAAAGGTACGGCGTGAATTAGTGGAGGCGGATGGAAAAATTACGCTGGGAACGGCGCTTTTCTCTCCGCTGCAAAATCTGCTGATTGAGACGAGCAACAATTAGTGCGAATTTAGCATTTTTTATAACTCGCTACCTTGATTCTAAGTTAATTACAGTATTCGAAAATAATTGCGCTTGCTTGGATCCGAGTCATTGGGACAACGTCCTCGACAAAATCGTACTATGGCATACATTTTCGACACTTTTTAAATTAAAAAAATCAATTTCCTTAATTCTCTGTGGTTTTTATTCTATTTTGTTGACAAGTTGTCATTTGCAAAATGTGGCACACATTTATTATCTTTGGTGTCTTTAATTTGCAGCTGTAATGCAGTGTGGAGCTTTGCTCTATTTTTTGAATAGATTTGTTGCGGTTTGGCTATTATCATTTCATTGCTTTATGCTCATACTAATTTGATGCTCATAATAGGCTACATAAATTTCCCTGTGTGAACAGTTCTTATGGTCCAATTTTTAACGTGTTAGATTGATTTAATTGAGGTTTTAACTTAGAACTGCACATGAGAACGTAAAATCTATTATTTTTGCTCGTCCTTTTGCAGTTACTGGTTTGTGTTAATTTAACAATAAATACCATGATAAAAGCAGTGCTAGATATTTTTAAGGAACTTTCTTTAAAGTTAATGTTTTGTAAAGAAAATGTAAATTAAAAAATTAATAAATAAAATAAATTTTTAAGTTTTCTTCTTATGATTTCCTTTTCTGGCAAGGAAAAATGGTGTTTATTTTTAAGTTAACATAATGATAATTAACGAGGAAAATTTGAGAAAAGAAGCTCAGAATCCCACAATAAAAAGCATTTGTATTACTATTAATATAAATTAATATCCCTGTGTGTTTCATATTCGCAATTTATTTTTAATAAACCTGCAAACTGAAGTTGAATATTTATGGGCCTTTTGTAACAAAATCCTGTCAATTGGGCACCATATTGCAGCCTTACACAAAATTTTTCCTTCTTGAATTTTAACTTTTGTTTCTTCAGAAAAGAATGAAAATCGACTCTTTGAAATAGATGATTTATATTAAGGATTTAAATTAGGTTTTCAAATTTTAAGCGTTAAGGATATTTACGTTGCAGGGATAGCGAGTGGTGGAGTTTATTTTATCGTGCTCAAAATAAGTTTTCAACGATCAGTTAATTCAAAATTTCCCTATTTTCTCGATTTTAACATTTTGTTTTGCTGCTGATGAGGCCTGAGGAACCGAAACAGTGGCTGCTTATTAAGATAACGTGCGAGATAATTTTTTCTGGTAAATTTTAGGTAATGTTACCCATTCGCGTGGGAGGTTGCGGAATGTCACCAATTAAGAAAGATACAGATGCTAAAACAAATTAGATAAAAACTCCCAAGTTGGAAGGGCAAATTTTGCTTCAATTTGTTTTAACATCTTGTTCATAAATTTTTATTTCAAAATTTCATCCTTAACCACCCTTTCTTATGATCTCCAAAAGGAGATATCGAGTTGATATTTCTATAACATATCGTTTAAGTTTAAAAATTATCGTTAAAAAAGTATTGAAATGGTACTCACTGGCCATGGGCACTTTGTAAGTGACTGAAGCAGGCGGCGAGTGTTTGGAGAGGATGGAGGAGGTTTTCCTCAGCTTCTTTCCCTGCGCGGCGGCGTTGTGGACGTTGTTGTGGTTGTGGAGGTTGTGCGTGGGCAGGTGCTCCTCGACGTCGCACAGCGGACAGAAGGTGATGTAGCGGACGGAGGGCAGCGGCTCGGGGATGAGCACGGACGAGCCGTCGTAGAGCGACTCGCAGCCGCACGCCTGTTGCGGCGGCTGCTGTTGCGGCTCGACGGCCGCCGTGGCTGCCGAGAACGTGTTGGGGTCGGTGGCGAAGCTGATGCGTTTGCCGCGCACGTACAGCGCGTTCTCCACGTCCCACGGGTCGACGTACTGCCGCGACGAGCCCGCCGTGCCCCGCGACCCTGACGAAGATTCGCCCGACGAGGACGAGAAGGACGAGTACGAGCCGTCGGAGCCGCGCTTCGGAGGCACCATCGCGTCTTGAATACGGCCCGTGCGCGAATGCAACAGGTTGCGTTCGACTCCGGCACAGGTGCACGGAGAGATTTCGCCGCTCCCCCCACTTGCTCTCAAGCCTTTCGGTTGGATGTCTTGCACTAACAAAACTTTTCCTGACCGTCCTTTCCAGATAATTTGGATTCTGGTCCAGATTTTTCACGTTTTTTCAAAACGTTTCACTTAAAATCATTAACTAAAATTACAGACGTGGATACAGGCAAGAACGTTAGCAGATAAATAGTCTTACGGCTCGATCATCGTAAATATATTCAAGGTTACTTTTAAAATCACTTACTGGTTTTTATTTTAATAACATATTGGAGAGTTAGACGAATTCAACAATTTCAGCGTTCATCTTCACGACATTTCTAATGTTTAGCATGGAGAAGCAAATTTCGGCAAAAATCTGTACATATTTTAAAATAATATTTGTTGATTATTTATATATCGACCGCTACTAAAAGGACTTAAAAATGCATTAATGGAAAGAAACCAAGGAACTTGAGTCTAAAATGTTAATAATTGTTTTTTCCATTAAGAGTTCAATAGTGGCTTCATTGTCAGATCTAAATTACTCAGCAAAAAATAAGTTTTGACCAGGTATTTAAACCTATAAAAATACAGAAAATGTAAGTGACAAAAGATTTAAATAAAGTTCTAAAACTGGACAAGAATGAAAAAATAGTTTTAAAAATTTTGCTTAACAGTAAGCATAATAAAAAATAAAAATATTTTTAGGTTGGAGAAAAATGTTCGCCATTTTAATTCAATATGAAACATAGGACCTCATAATAGGAATCTTCAGTACAGAAAGCTAATAAGTTTAACTATGCTGAATTTTCCTGGCAATGAAAGAAAAACCCCACTTTAGAAGTTGATCTAGTTCTATGATTGGAAATAATTTTTTGTTTTCACAAGGGCAGCAAAACTAGTTTGATGGTAAGTGTACGCAATAATGAACCTTTTTAAAAAGTTAACTTATGCAAGTAAAATATGATTGAAAATAAAAGTTATTTAAACCTGATCTCTTAACATCATCGTTCTCCTTTAAAAAAAAATACTGAATTTTTGTTAAATTTAAATGCCTCCATTTCAACAAATTGAATCAATATATAATTATACTGTGACTCTTTGGAAAACTAACAGCAAAAATCCTTTGATTTACCAGAACAATAATTGTGCTGATCCACTGACTATCCTAAATACCAGAGTGGAGAAAAACATAATAGCAAATCCCAGGTGTAGTTTTGTTGAATCATGGTCGCGTAATAAGTAATAATAATTTAACTCTATGAATTCTGGCCAGGAAGTTTTGACGGGAAATAAAATTCATTTGTTTTAGTATTTGATGTTTTCAATTTACTGGACAAAATAGAACAACTTTTACAGTATTCATATCCTTTTTCACACAATCAACTTTCGCACGAATCGCAGTTAGTAGGCTCACTCCATATAATGAATGCATGCGGTTTTTTGCCATACAAAGATTATAAGAATTGTGGGTGTTTGCATGTATTGTGAAACTCCTAAAGCAGAGCCTGCCTATCTTACAGATTTAAACCCTATCGCTATACAGCTGAAGTATTTGTCGCCATTTTTTCCGTGTGTGTGTGTGTGTGTGTTGATCTCGAGCGTAACAAGTTTAGTCCCTTTTGATATAAATATTTCACGATTTATTCAACTCGGTTGCGCTTGATATATTTTTATCATAATTACTAAATTCAGACTTCCACATATTCACATATTGTATTAAGTCCGCTACATTTTGCTCCATCATTATCGGATCGGATGGCTCATTTTTCCTCACAAAAATAAATGTTGCATCTCTTTCAATTTCAAGTCGCCAAAACTGAAAACACAACCAACTCGAAACGAGAAAGAATACACACGATTGATTACAAATTTCGACCAACGAGGCACAGATCAAGTCCCTGATTGTTGCAAATCTTTGCAAGTTGGCTGCAAAAATTTTACTGTGAGAAAATTTTACTATAAATTTATTGTCTGATTTGACGACTCAATTACGTCGGTTTGGCGGGTGCCAGACAACCGGGGCGGCCGGAGCAGCCAAAGCCACTTAAATTTAAGTACTTTGCTATTTTTATGTATGAATAGGAAATGAGAAAAGCCTCGGCCTTCCCGCAGCCCCGGCCAGAGTGGCTGGCCAAACCATTTTGTTGCTCATTTACATCAGACAGATTGCTGAAAAATTTCCACATAGAGTTTTCTTTTTTATATTATGAATCCTATCAAAATTCGATGCTCAGAGTAAGTTGACAAGAGAGAGATAGACTAACACACAGAACTTGCTTTGTTAGGATTTCGCTCTACACAAAAGGAGTCGTATTCTTTCTTTTTTTTCCCCGTGACAGCATTTGAAAATAAATTTTTGTACACAGACTTGGCCGGCGACGCAGTTTGGGCCGGGCCTCGTCGGCTGAGACGATAAAGCTTGCTTGCAATTTTTGATATTATATTTCCTCCGCAGAGTCTACTGTTTTTCAGATTAGATTCGCCATACCATCAACAAAATATCATTCGTCCGCACATTTACATCTTACTCAAGTGTGTCTGCGTGTGTATTTATATAAAATTGGCTCTTACTAATTAATCAATAATAAAAAACATAATTATCTGAGAGAGTGGAAGAAAATATCCGCCAAAGGGGGCTCCCGCGGTCCGGGAGCCGCCCCCACCACACCCGCAGCCCCTGCAGAAGAGAAAAGACACGAATCCCACTCGAGTTTATTCACTAATGCCATAAATACAAATGTAAATTGCAAAGTGTCCCTTTATTTAATTATTTAAATACGTCTAATTGCCAGACACGTTATATGTTTGTCGCTTAATTGTTTTTTGTTTCTCTCTGTTATTTACAAATAATACAGTTTGTAAATGGATAAAACTCTCTCATCTCTTTCTCTCTCTCGCATTGTTGTTTGTGTGTTTGTGTTAATCAATATAAAAATTAATTGATATTACAAGTAGAATAGTCGGCAGTTGTCGCCAAAATACAGTCGCGTGGGCGCGTGCGTAACTCTAATTGCCACGTACATTCAAACGAATTTCACTTGTTTGGAGACAACTGCCACGCCACCTCACCCTACAGAGTTTCAGTTTAGTCGAAGTCGCGTGTTTCTTACTCGGTTAAATTCACCACAGGTACAGATCGTATCATTTCGAGAACAGATACAAAAGCAAGAACGTCTCATAGTGCACTCTGGCTTTTGGGCGCCGGTTTCTGATTGGGATTGCATGAGCATTTGAGGCCAATCACAGTGACTCCCTGAGAAATAGTGCACTGGTTGATTATCCTTGAGGAAAGAGTCGGATGGTGTGAAGCAGTCCGATACGAGAGGAAATTTCGAGTTAAAATAAAACTGGATCGGTTAAAATCAAACGAATCTCACTGTTAAGATCACAACGAACGCGTCACTCGGGGTTGCGGGTCTGGTAAAAGTCGGCAAAAAGGCGCGGCAACCCCAAGTCGCTGCCCGAGAGGCACGATCGACGGACGATCATGCCTCCCTGGCAGACCCGCACACGTCGCGTAAAAAGGGAAAAAACACCTCGTCACACCTTGGCTAATGTATAGTTTGAAGAGGCCAGGTCCCAGCTGCCAGAGTGCGGGTTAAACAGTTAGAAGAAAGTAGAGTCGTACTTGTGTCTCGCTTCTAAACATCAACAGAATCAGCTTGCAACAACAAAATAAGTGAAAATCATCAGCATCGATTACATTTCCTCAGTCTCCAAATGAATTTTGGTCTCTCTAATTGTTCAATAAATTCAGCGAGAGTCTCTTCTCATCTGCTACTACAATTAGTATTTAAATAATTCTCTGATTTTTACTCAAATGTGTTTTGTTTTAACTCGGGACGGCTCAGCGCAGTTCGATTCCATCTTCATCAACGTTTTCTTCATCTTCTTCGTAATTTGTGTGAGTGTGAGTGTAAATCAGACTTGTACGCAGCACCATAGGGCAAACAAATCGGGCTGATGGGAATCATTCGCTCCGACGGGGTACTAAAGTCTTTTGCTCTCCCCCTCCCTTATGCGCACCTACAGAATATTATGTAAAGTTGCGAAGGCACCAAACTTTGTGTGTGTGTGCATGTTCGGCACTCTCCACTGTCCGAACGTTCCAATTCAGTCAATTATTGCAATCGGTTTCGGCGGGAAGTCTTTTTCCTTCCAAACAAGTTTCACAGCCTGCACGAGAAAAGTCCCCCGGGGCCCCCCCCAGCTCTTACGGGACCACGTCCCAGATCTCAGCGAGGAATGGTGGCAGTTTCTTGTTCTTCAGCTTCAGCGAGAAGCAAACTTCCGAGTTCTGGTTGCCCAGAGTCCTCAGTTCGGTCAACACTGACAGCCGCTTCGCGAACGTGGGACCGCACTTTTCCTTTCTCTGAGAATCCACGTACGCCCTCAGGGCATCCAGGTAGATTTCCTGGATCTTCTCCACTTTCCAGGCTTCGTTCAATGCAGGTCTCTCTGCAAATCACAATCAACAAATTCATTATAGATTTGGTTTGTAATATTTTTTAAACAATATATTAACAGCGCAAAGTTTAAATTAGATTTGTCTTTACTAAAATTATACATCTTGATTGAGTTGGTTTATCCCTAATATAAAATCTATAAGAGTTAAAATATAATCCAGTCTCACCTGAGAAAATTACTATGGCTGTGAGAAGCGCGTACTCAGCATTGTCCACCTTCATACTGTAGATGCGCCGGCAGAAATGGAGCAGATCCTCGATGGTGTCACCCATACCAGCGAGGCTGTAGGAATCTCGGTTGTACGGCTGGTTGTTGGCAAACACAATGCTGTCATTCTGTATGTCGTAACTTCGCGCCATCCGAAGCATCATGACCTCACTTGAGCAAGCCTGCGAGTAGAAAAAGCAATTAGCACACATGCTTTAGATTGTGTCGATTCAATATTGGTACCTTCAACAAGGCGATTTGGTCCTCTCGTAAGAGTTTGTCAAAGCCAGGTAGCCTTTTGGCGAACTCAACAATGAGTTGGACAGTAAGTATTGTGATTTCAGTGATGTGCCTGAACTTGATGTCACTTGGGTCCTCTCCTTCCAGCGGTTGGTTCTGCAACAAAATTTAATAGGAGCTTAGACGCTGACCTTGCAAAATTTCGTTCATGGATGTTAAAAATTCGAACCATATTAAATAAATTGTAATTTCCTTTGCCTCTAATTAAAATTGATTTAAATTAAGTTTTATTCTTAAACAGAATCAAAAATTTACCAGTGCCTAGAGTTTAAAAATTCATATCGAAGAGTTAAACAAAAAATCTCACCATGATCCTTTTCAGGTCATCTGCGGGGGGTTGTTCGTACTCATTTTGGAAGAAGACAAGCCTGGCGATGAGCTCTTCTTGCTCAGGGCTAATGGCTTTTCCTCCATTGCTGGGGGGCGCAACGTCCTGCATCTGGAAATTCTATTGACAATTACAGCAAAGCTCGGAATTGGGACTTGTGCGAGCAATACCTTCAGGATTGGTTTGCGTTGAGCAGGGGTCGGGTGTCCGTTGCTAATGCTGGACACTCTGGATTCTGGTTCGCGAACAACCGACTCAGGGGAGCTGCCACACGTCGTCGAGTTTGGTTTGTCTTTGTCCTTTTGTGCCTTTTTCGCTTCTCTCTTCACGGCACATTGAATTTCAGGAACAACACCTGCAGGAGAGAGCGAAAATAGATGTTAAAAACAGATAGCGAACCATGATTTTCTTTTTTTATGAACGTTGCTAATAAGGTGACCTTGTGTACTCGCGATAGAGTAATTATAGTTCAGTAATGAGTAAAAACAAAAGCACTCTGGCTAGTCAAGTCAATGAAAAACAGATGTCGCCCTATAAAAATTTTGGTATTTCACTCTTGGTAAGCTATCAAGCCTGACTGACTCTTCCTTTTTGGGCTTCCCTATGAAATACTCTACAATAAATAGCTTTTTGTCCTCTCATATTGATGTTGAGGGGAATTCCAACACAAATCCCTCAAATTAGTAGCATGCCCTTTATTATTTATTCCTCTTACACCATATTATTAATTATTGTATGCCTCGGAAATTTGGACTGAAAGGGTATTACAAGAATTCAATAAATAATGTGGCAAGGACAAATAATTTGACGTATTCGAATAATGCACAAATAATTTAAAATTAAAATCTTCAACAGTAAGTTGGTTTCGTCATATATTAAGATTAAAATAGTCATAATAAATATCACAAGTAATTATCAATGGAATTAAAACAAACTCAGGTTACCCCATATTACCAGGTCACTCAATTATTAAGGCTCAACAAAATCCCCACAATTTCTGTTCTCAAATTACACAAAACGAGTGAGAAATGCCATCGAGCTCAAATATTCGCTATCGTCTTGCAGCGTGAGAGTTTTACGTTTTCATGCTAAGGGGAAGACTAGAAATGACACTGCTGCACTGGAAGTGTGCACACGTTGGAAAAGGTGGAAGAAGAGTACCACCTATTGGCAGGCACTAAAATGTTAAGTAATTAGACTCTCCCTGAAGGGGATGTATTGATTGATGGGTCAGTTATGACTTTTTTAAATGGGAGATTCTTAATAAGGTCACTTCTAGCTTATAGCATTGATGTCATTGAGTTAACTTTTTAACGTAGCTTCTAAAATATTATTTATTTGAGAGCCAATAAATTTAAAATATTTTTTACAGTAACAAAAATAATTAATGAGATTTTTTGTAATTTTTCTTTCATAATCATGTTTAATTTATTGACATGACATCCTGTATGTAAAATAGACAATTTGTTTAGTAGATTTCCTGGCCCTTATGAAAAAATCAGATTTTATCAAAAAATGCCAAAAATTACGTGTTTTGCTCATCAAAGAGATTCTAATACGCCTAATACCAAATAATATGTGTATAATCCTGATTGGGCATGTAATGCTGATCCCGTTGTTTTTACATTAACATTCTTTAAGGAACATACAGCGTATAACTCGCCTATGGTGCAAGACCGAAATTCTTGGATGGGAGATGTACACATTGCAACCACGCAGCTAACTATATCAATATTTGTTTTCCTAATTAAAATTTTAAACATTCGCTTTTTTATGAGGGTGAAATACTCACATTCTGGCCTCATGCCGACGGTGAGACACTTTTTGAGTCGACACTCTTGACACTTGCGTCGCATGTACATGTCGATCTCGCAGTTGTTTCCATATTTGCACTGGTACACGGCGTTCTTGGTTATGCTGCGCCTGAAGAAACCTGAGCAAAAGAGCGATTTTGAGCACTTAGGCCGCAAGCCAGTGTCAGATTGCGAAACTTACCTTTGCAGCCTTCGCAGGTGAGCGCATTGTAGTGGTATCCAGAGGCGCGGTCGCCGCACACCAAACACAGTTCCTCCTGCTGCCGGGGAGCTGGGCCTTTGCGCTTTTTGCTGTCCATGGACTCGCTGCCGGTCGGGAAGCCCAGCACACTGGTCGGAGGCGACAAGTCATCGCGACCTGAAACACACGACGACGCGAAAATGAGATTGATTGCTAAATAAGGAAGTTGTATGCACTCGACTTTTCACAATTTGCGGTTTGGCACCGTCTTACTAATGTCTCTTCTTTATCAAGCTATCAATGAATCACTGCATTGTTTGGATTTAAAAAAATATCTAATGACAACTACTGAAAAAATATTTACACCTCCTGCATTGAAAAGGGGGAACATAACATCAAAACTTAATATTGGTTTAAAAAAGACACGATTTATAAGGCTTAAATTACATAACAAAAATTGTTGGTGAGATCTTGTTAGTTTTATTTTATAAAACTGTAGGGCTTGTTTTTTATTTGTTGGGTATGAAACCAAATATTCCAAGAGACCCTCAACACTTCTTCCTCAGCTTTTTTTCAAACTCTTAGGCTAAAATTACACAATTTGCTCTCTCAGGTCAACGGCCTGCGTTTTTGGGGGAAAACCTTGAACCCAGAGAGTAATTGCAAGCTGCTTTGCGATTTTCCGCGGTCACATCTCTCGACGCACGCACGCGTTGCGCTCGTTGGGCCACCCTCTCATGACAAACGATAATTATTAACCCTTTTTCGGCTGACCACTGGAGCAGCAAGGCACACACAAAAAAGCTTCGGCGCGAAAGCAGCAATTTTTTTGCGGTCGTGACGTAAGGCGAGTCACGATTCCTGTGCTATTATGACGCCAAGGCCAGGCAGAACATGCTTTTTGGCTCGACCATCATCTCGCCGGGCAGCCACCGCCTTCTTTTTATCTCGGCGATTCGTCGTGCTCGTTTTTTCACCGCTGCCATTATTTTTTCGCTGCTGCTGCAGCTGCTGCATCATCGCCGCGCCGAAATCGAAAGGTTTCGGACGAAAAAGGCCTTTTGTGCGAGTCGGCCGCTCGCAGAGCGCGCCGATTCTCACACCGCCGACCCCATTGTTGTCCGTCGTGATAAATGGAGTGCGAGAAATGAGAGAATCATCCTGCCTGCAGTTTGGCACGGCGGAAAATGGTGGTACTCGCGAGAAAAGTGACTGGTGGATTCGCCGCTGCGGAGGCCGGCCGCTCGTTGTGCTGCATTCCGATTTGACCGTTTTTGCCGGAATTTGAGCGAAATTGAAGGAGAAGCCAAATCAAGTGGGGATTCCCTCGAGTTTCAATAAATTTTTCAAGACTTGGCTGGATTTCAACTCGAGTTGAAGGTCTGGTTAATCTTCACGTCTGGCCAAAATCCGTGTCTCATTGTCACTCGTTTCTGCCAAATAATATTATCCCATCCCAAGAGACGTCAAAAGTAATCCGAGCTGCACTGGCGCCGCGTTCACTTTTTGAAATAAACATTAAATTCCGAGTCGAGTGGTTTGAATGTTGGTGACCCCTGCCTGGCAGAACGAAACTGCGAAAAAGGTTTAGGACCCGCGTGGGAATTATCTTTCCGCTCGCTGCCTCGAATAATTACGACCGCATTTTGGCAGATCTTATCACACCGGAAATTCAATTTTTTTCCTCCGACACATACTGCCAATTAAAATCCAACCGACTAATCAAGCTGCTCCTCTGCAGAAATACGTAAACAAATACATATCGAGAGCGATCGAGAGGAAAAGGAAGAAAACAAACGAGTTCCGATTCGTCGATTGCGATCTGGCGTGGGACACGCTGATTTATTTGCATTGGCACCAGCTGAACGTCGGCAGAAGGAAACACGCACTGCCAAGCGAGGCGGCCTTGCTCGCTGCACAGCGAAATTCAGTTCTCTCAATTACAAGTTCAAGTCTGACGGAACACCGCCACCGACGAGCGTTTAATTAGCGCAAAAAGCAGCCGGTGGCTGGTGCGCGGTGGCCGGGGAAGCAAATTAATTTGCTCCTCCGTGTGTGCGATGCTGCTACACACGTGAGAGCAACAGGTGAAATAGCTGCTACCGACACCTTATTTGCAACTTTGTCGGTTCGGGGCACAACGCGTCCTCTTGACGCGTGTGTTTCGCTTCGGTTGCTCCGCCGAGTTAATCGCCTAGTAGAGCAGGTGCCACTCTCAGCTTATTTGCATAACATTCGCTTAATTGCGCGAGCGGCACTCTTGCCATTCTTGTTTGTAACCCGAGCAACCAGCGTATTGGCGAGGGATAAAATTATTGCGCAATTTTCACGCCCATTGAGTCAAATTTATACAAAATAGCCTGAGAAGCGGCCAATGACGAATAATCTGGAGCGGTTCACCGATTTGAATTTGCCCTTTCGAAAGTCACTACTTTTCCCGATCAATAATTCATCCGCGCAGCATGGCGTTGCATCACCACCAGAGTTTACTTTGCATTCACGACATTTCCGAGCCAATCAAAATGGGTCCAATGACCGGTTGATAATTGCGTAACGACATCAACCCTGCGATTTCAGGGTCGAGCGCGTTTCTCTCTCGAGATCAACAACCTGAGCATTCAAGCACATTTTACCATTTGGGGTTTGTTTGTTTAAATTTTAAATGGCTCCGAGAATTCGAGTTGCTGCTGAAAACTTTTTATCGCGTGACTTAATTGGTCAATTTTAATTTATGTGTCAAAAATAAATGTGAAGCGTGCTGGGAAAATAAACGAGCGGTCACGCGCAATAAAACAAAAATTACGCCTCAGCCGAAAATTTGACTTTTTCGATCCTGCGGACATCGTCGATTGGCTTTCGAATGTGGTCGTCGAGTTTCAAGTCAAGGCCGCGCAGTGCCCCCGGCGCGAAAATTCCCCACCGCCCCTTTCTTGCCCGGTGGATCCGCGAGACGGACGGAGAACGAGTTGCGCGCTCTCGCTGGTTCGCTCGCGCTCGGCTGGAACTGGCTCCACCGGCCGAACGGCAGCCACTTTTGCTCTTTTCTCCGCAGCTCATTTCTCCGCAGAAGCTGCTGGTGCGGAAACGGCCCCAGCAATGCCTCAAATTGCCACCTTGGGCGCATTCCGACCGAAAAACGCGCGTGACACGCTGACAAAAACTCGTTAGTTTTTTGGAATGACAATAGACTCTCGTGCAAAACGGATGGTGGGTGGACGGGTCGAGTTAAAATTTTTGTGACAGCCAAAATATTAAATTAATAAATAATTTTTAATGTTAATTTATTGTACGTCCGGAACGGTATTTAAATTGGCTCTTTTTAATTCAGGTTCTCTAAGAGGTACATTACTGTCTATCTAAATAGCCCAAACATTTTCTACTTGAGAGACAAACAAGGTCGAAAATGCTGTGCATCATTGTCTGCGGTCACACAAAAGAAAGAATCGTATGAAATACAGAAAAATGACACGTGACGTCTCGTCACATCGTGAATAGGTAATTTACATCAGGCGGCCGTCAGCTTAACAACAATTAAAAGGCAGCCGCGGAACGGCATCAAGCGATAAATCTGGAGTTGAAATCTCCGCCCACAAGAGGATGAAAAATCGCCGCCGTTGCCAAGAGCCGGTGCAGAGAGCGGCCTTTCTAGCCGAGGAAGGAAGGAAGGTTGGGTTTGCGGCAGAAAATGAGCGCGACCTTACTCAGGTTGGCAAAGGACTCGGCAAGGTTATCCCCGCGGAGCTATTTGCGGCGTTGGCTCTTGAATTGCATGAGTCGCAGCCGAGCACTACTGTTGCCTGCCCGAGGCACGATAGGGTGCTAATGCGCCATAAAAGAAGATGAGCGCGATGAGGCTCAGTCGTCACCGCTATTAATGAAAGCGAACGGAAACAAAAACACATGGGATGGGGCCACCGAGGAGCAGTTACTGTTATTTTTGATCGAATCGGACCACTGTGACCGACAAACAAATGAAACTCTTTCGAAAGGGAAATTCAAAACATTATAGGAAACACCAAGCTTTTGAAATATGAAGAAATGACACGAAAATAACATTATCTTCGCCTGATATCAATAACTGGCACCGCTACTTTTGATATTTCTGCCTTAATCATCTAGCACTTTTACTTTCTGTAAGTGCGTATCTCCAGAACTATAACAAACAATATAGTAGAAAATAGTTAAAATATAAGTTATGAAAAAAGTGATCCATGATTTTTTTTAAACGCATTTTAACGTGTTCTGAACCGAAAGATTTAAAAATTGAAAACGAGTATAACGCACAACCGTAAATTTTTTAAATTAATTTTCGCCACAGCACCCTACCTAAAGAAGAATGACCTTAAGTTGCCGTGGATAGAGAAATCGTAAAATAAAAGCGCCTCCGTGTAATTCCATTTTCAAGCAATAGAGGTAACTACAACGTTGTATCGAAAATATACGCAAATAAATACAATTCCAATTCCAAAGCTTTTGAACTAGACCTTCAATTTTTCTCTTAGTTCCCGCCAGCAACATTCGTTGATGTAAACAGCTTACAAAAAAGGAAAGTCATAAGTTTATAACAATTTTCCACGGCTGTTTCCTTCGGGAGTGAAAGTGAAACTTGAGTAGACAATTATTCATGATATCGGCGGCGTTCTTCCTCCTTCTCGCCTCCTCTCCCAAATTTATGCTAATGTATTTTGAAGGTTAATGCGACACGTCGCGGGGGACATCTCAATAAATAATTCGAGCAGCAGATAGTGGCAGTGCGTTTTCCAAATATCTATGTCCCGATGCACGTGCTCATGCGCGCGGCAAACAGCATTAACAAGAGCAACAAGGTCAGTAGGCAGGTCACCGCCGGCTCAGGTCGTCAACCCTTCAGGTGTGGGTGGCTACTGCCAGGTTTGCGTTGCAGCACATAGCACGCGTGACGTCAGCGTTTTAAAGCGCCGGCGACCAACTCGGCCTGTCCAAGCGGAGCAATTAAGTAAGATGTAATTGCGGTTCAAATTGAGTAGTCATTACATGCGAACGCACTGCAAATCGCCTGCGGGAGGCGTTTAGGTTTCCCAATCGTGTCAAACTGACGAGCCGGCGCAACAAATGGCTATATTCTGCACTCTTTGTTAGGAATATTGGATTGCTTAATTTTGCTAGTCTTCTACAGTATTTTCAAATTTTTTAATTAAAAACTTATAGTTTGATTATAGTTCGTTTTTAATTATTTGGGAAGACTTTCAGACTTCAAGCTAGAAACGATTAAATTTCGCTATGAAGCGATCGGTAGAAAATTAGTATTTGGATGCAAAGATTGCTATACTTTTCCTTAGCGACTCGCAAGATTCGATCATAAACCAAAATCATTAAACTCGGCTCGAAACTCCTGCTGCTGAGGTTGTCGTGTGTGCACAGCAGGTTCACCATCAGCAAGCCAGCGTCGGCCGAATTTATAAAATTAATTTTCCAGTCGAGCGGCCGCGCAAAAAGTGTGCATCTGGCAGAATCTCATCACAGGCCGAGCGCTGCATCTCTCAATTAGCCTAATTGGGCGGCAGACAGAAAATCATGCCAGAATTCCCACGTCGGCTACAATTTTTCGACGGTGATTACTTTTCAAGAGCGAGCGAATATGTAAGTATACAGAAGAGAGGTCGAAGACACAGCGAGTTTACCGTCCGAGTCACCACGCCAAGGTCAGTGCAGCAGAGAGCAGTTGTTGTTGCTGTGCTTCTTTTCGCTTTCATTGTCCGCAATTAAGCTAATGACGCTAATATCCGCCGATTCGGGCCTGGAATACGCGGAATCGGCGACTGAAAAATGCAGGTAATTGGCCGCTGCAGATGCAACTTGTGGTGCGAGAAGTATGAAATTATTTGTCCCACTCAAGTGTATATTTTGTGATCGGCAGCGGCAATTTGTTGTGATCGTAAACGAGAAACATAAAATTTATGTAAATGGCTGCCTGCTGCGTGTGTACATGAATTGACGTTTAAAAGCAACAGGCTCATTCATTACACTACAGAAATGGTGTGTGCGTATGAACGGCAATGAAAAAGGGGTTCATTATCAAGCAATTAATTTTTCACCGTGGAAAATGTGTCTTATTGAAACACCTTCACACAAAATATAATCTATATACTGAAGAGTTAAAACTCGCGCAGTTGGGAGCAATGGCCGTTTGTGCACAAGATTTATGCAACCACGGGCACCCTTGCCCCGAGCGGATTGCCTAACGCCGCTCATTAATAATGGAATGCTGCCAGAAATTTCAAAGTGTGCTCGATGCATGGGCCGTCGGCCGCGTGTTCGGAATGTAAACATGAAAATCAGGAAAATATTTGGAAACACACGTCTAATAGCTGCTGGGCGATTTAACTCAAAACGAATTGAAATCAATATGAATTGGTCTCCAGGGGGTCGACAGCAAACTTTTGTGTGTGATTTCAAAAGGGGAGCAGGATATACCTTTTATTGTTGCTTGAATATCCCGGTAAACATAGTTTGCACAATCTATCAACGCACAAAGACGAGGGGTGGGATAGGGTGAGTAGAATTGCCGAGCAAAATATAATAAATTGCCCCACCAGGGGTATCCTTGTGCCCAGAGTTGCCTTTTTCTTTCAAGGTTGCGTTGCCGTAATCCGCCCCCAGCCCCTTCAATCCGCATCGATTTTCCCTGAATGAACTCAAAAATGATCTGTGGCAACTTGCGGTGTGTGAATGTGTTTTAGCTTTAGCATAGGCCGTGTATAACTCAACTTTCTTTTTGA
This sequence comes from Cloeon dipterum, assembly GCF_949628265.1. Taxonomy (NCBI): domain Eukaryota; kingdom Metazoa; phylum Arthropoda; class Insecta; order Ephemeroptera; family Baetidae; genus Cloeon; species Cloeon dipterum. The sequence goes on from NC_088788.1 coordinate 27,341,484, forward strand.
TTTTTGATTTGCCGCAGTTTCAGCGACTTTATCACTTGCACATTGTGCATTTTTCATTGTTATTACCAATAATGTATATGATTCAGAGAAAACTACAGTATAATCTTATAGTTATACCACCGACAAGAAAAGCGAAAAAGATGGGCTGACTTGCGAGTCTATGTGAGAGCCTTGAAACACATTACGCACACAAGTTCGATGACTTAATAAATTGAAAAATAAATATAAGGGGCGTGTATTATGTGCAGAGCGGCACATTTTCTTTCTGCATGCAAATGAATCTGCGAGAGCGTTTATAATTAAAATGAAAAGGCGCACAATGGCGCGCAGAGAGCGATAGTCATCATTGCCATTTTATCGCACCCCATCCGGCCACCTTTCCTCGCATATTAAGCCAGATTTCCGCCTCGGAGCCAACAACGCGATTGGCTACTTTTTTCACTTAACTACTTTCCACCCAAGTGGAGTGTTGAGATTTTATCTGGCGGCGGTTTTCGTGAAAGGAGCAGTCAAGCACGGACTGGCCGGCCGGTCTCGCCACCAACGCCTCGGAATAAAGCAGCTAGCTCCGATGAGGCTTGAATTTAAATTTGTCAGCAGCACGTCAGTGCCAAAATCATATTTTCCGCACTTTGTCGTGTCTGGCTCATTTTGCATGCAAATCCATCGCAACTGACAATGGGAGGTCATGCCAGTTCCGCGGCATCACTCTCTCGTGTCAAACTGCGTTGTTGTACCGCCAAACAATTGTGCAATATATCTGGTATGTTTTAATACCTTCCTCGATTTTGATATATTATGTAGATCCAGAGCGCATCGGATGGCACCATTTGTAAGCGTTTCAGTGCTTCCAAGTCCAAATGCCATCGGTTATGGAAATCTGTCGCCAAATATGTGTATGAATGAGAACTCGTGCGTTTAAACGACAATCGACGATCCCACTACAGAACAAACATCTCTTTTGTAATAAATGTGTTGTAATAATTTGTAATCTCTTGGGTTTCGATGAGGGGCGAGTATGGCGCAAAGTTGCCCTGCTAGCCCGTAACAATAAACAAAGTTGAACCTAGAGCAAAAATCAAAACCGTCAAATAAAATTCGCACCGACTTGATCTCTACCTTAATATTAGGTTATTGGCTCTCGATTTACTTTCCATTTTTAATATGGATGGCGTAACGAAAATTTAAATCATTTTGCAAAGATGATTGAGAACTAGCGCTTTGGCGATTTTTGCGGCTTATTTGGACACGCAATTTTGGTGGTGTAACCAAGCCTTTCTGCCTTTCTCTTCAATAATCCGATTTAAATCTTTGCTTTTCATTTGGGACAACCCAAACAAATTGAATAATTAATATATGCAATGTCCATAGGCAGTGTTGCAAGTTGAAAATCACGATAAAAAATAGGATATATCAGTCGACAGGACGAACCGTGCAGATGCATCGCACTGCTGATGAGGTTCCTCCGCGAGCTGTAATCCAAATCCCACAATTCGAGGTCAACCTCGCCGAGATCGGAAGAGGACGAGCCGGTTGGGTTCGGCGAAGAAACCATTCTCATCTGTCCCATCGAAATGTTGGTGATCGGAGATGACGAAGACACCTCCGGCGAACTTTCGGCGCAAAGTCGCTGCATTGTCGCAACGTGGATCATCTCGGCAGACGCATCAACGGAGCGAAGAACAACAACCGAGGGTGTCTACTTCACTTTCACCGCGCACGCCGATGCCAGCACCACGAGCCGCACACATGAAGTGCGAGGTTTGCCGGCTTTCAATGTCGGCCTACCTGAGCCGCAGCAGCGCCCCTTCCGGACAGCGACCTGAACGAGCGGCCACGGCCGACAGCGAAAACGAAACGAAAGAGCGGAGCAGGAAAACGAATGCGGCTGCATCACAGAGCAAACGGAGAACGTCAACAGCGAAAGTCGATCGTAATGCCACTTTTATTTTCAGCAAATTTCGTGCTTTGCAGATGCTGGAGATAATTAAAAAAAAATGCTGCCGAGTGAAAGACCTTGTAGGAAATACGCAGCCATTGATTACGCGTTTGAACGCAATGCATATTCAAAAGTTAATTGAGTCACGTGCCAAGGATGTTGAGATCCGCTAAGCACCGATCAGATTGCATCATTTCTTTCGCACGTTTTCCGACTTTGCTAATAATTGAGAGACTTCAACGACTGAAAGGGTTCAAATTTATTTCAAAACAAACGGTTCATTGGCCCTTTCTGCTGCTGTTTTCGTCACATTCCGCCACACTGGAAATACACACTAAAATTCACTAGTCACATGACAATGGGTTCTGGGAAATGTGCGAGTCCATTACTCATACGCTCACAATGTGCTTTTTTCTACGCACTTGCTCGCTTCTTTTTGTTTCCCCTCCGTGCGCAGACACGATACCAGCGGCTCATCGAACGGTGCATGCTCGCCGGGCAATATGAACACCTAGACCACGCTTATCATTTTACTGACCTTGTGGCCAATTAAGCCGAGCAGCGCACCGGCTGGGCAGGTTAACAGGTGTCGCCGCGCGCGCGCGAAACAATCACACAGATTGAATTTGCTCCAAGAATGACGACGCTCTGCCTCGAAACTTCAAATGCAAGCATCCTGTGTCTTTTTCTTTTATCGTAGAACCTTCCGCCTGGGGCTAAAGAAGACACAACGGCCAACTCTTCTCTTTTGTCAAGGTCTCTAAATTTTATTGACAGCTTAAAATTCAAAGGCGAAACAAGAACGAGGAAACCTTTACAAGGAGAAAAAAAATGTTGCATGAGTTTTGTTGAAGACAGCAGGAGATCTACTTAAGCAGCTTTTTAAAATTTATTAACTTTTAGGGAATTTCTTTTATCAATGGTTGCATAGCCATGAACTAAAAAAAATGAATGAAACCATTTTTCTTTTTAACCTGTTTTAAGCTTGTTGCCAAATCCATTCAGCCATTTTTCTTACTAGATACGACAATAGGATAGATACGACAATAGGAATCCCCCATTCCTATTGTCGTATCTATCCTATTGTCGTATACCCTACAAAGCAAATAATATTCATATAAATTTGATTTTTCCCTATTGAAAAGACAGGACAAAAAATTAGTTCTAGTGAAAACGTTATTACGTAGTGCTTATTTTCAAATTGCTCGTATTTTCGCGAGAACCACCCGAATTCCTGAGATAATGCGAAGGGCACCGGAAACCGCAAACGGCGACGGCCACTTCTCGGCACTTTGCGTGCTGGGCCAACTTCCTCCGCGAAAAGCCCACGCACGGGCTGTGTCCACGCAGCAAAGTAAATAAGCGGCACTTTGGCAAAGAGTTGCTTCCTCCACGCATCTTCCGGCGCGGCCGCGATCCGTGTGCGTGCAACCTGCCAGGCATTCGTATTCGACTTTTTGCGGATGCCCGCGACCAAAACTCGAGAGGTGGAGTATTACGTGCGTGTGCGCATTGTGTGCCCGCGTCGTAGCTGAATACAGATGACCGTCGTGGCGGCTGCATTCGAGCGTTTGTTTTATTATCAGTCAGGGCAGCTCGCTCGGACCATGCATGGTCATGAAGTGGCCTGCCTACCCGACCGGCCTGCCTGGCTCTGCACTTGGAATACTAAGCACCACTAGCGGTCCTGCAGCGCTCGATTTTTTTCCACAAAATTGTGTTCTCGCCGCGAGTGTTCACCGCGTGACCATGCGAAAGGTCAGCGCGGGAATTTTTGTGAGCACATCAAAGTAATTTGCTGCTCTGCCAGAACTGTCAGCTACTGCCATAATATTTCGTGCTTTTCGTTTTCTTTTCGACAAGGAAAGGGGCGTGCTAAATCAACATGCGAGGATTGTTGGTTTTGGTTCGCTGTCGTTGCCGTGTTTGTTTTCCATTAGGAAAGAGCGCTATGGATGATTTATTTTAGCCAGAAGAATTCATTCAAGGTGGAAAAATTTGCCAGCAGATTTGAAAATCAGCTGAAGTGTCTCGTGCAAAGAATTTTCTTTAGCAAAAATAAAAAAGTTTGATCTTTAAGTGTCGCTTTTTGCAATTGCTTGCTCTTTCAACCAAGAAGGCAAACCTTCACTCTGCAAGAACACGATGGTCAATTTGAGGCCATTATAAACCATAAGAAGGGGCAAATTTTGTTAATCCTAAAATGTAATATAAAAATAGAAGGAAAAATAAACAGTGCGATCTGCATTTCGATAGAAAAAAGACCAAAGAGAATGTTTTTAGAACTTTTAGACTAACCCTCTCTAAAAACTTTTAATTTAATCAATATTAATTATACAAGAAGGTGTTCTGTTCCTAATTTTGCATCCGGATTCGTCGTTGAGTCCCAGTTAGCAAAGCATTCCGCTCGACGCATTTTCATTAAAACGATTAAACCATTGGGGCCGCGAGCGTGTTTACACCGGCGCCGCGTATGCCGCAAATCCTGGCAGAAATCCGGCAGCAGTTTCGCTTTCAGCCTGCCGGTGGCATTAACGCGGCCAGTGCACTCCGAACGTCCTTCCCTGGGTTCACGCATGGATTTGCACTGTTTCAAGGGTGTTTCGCTCGGCGCGGCAGATTTATGCAGTTCACGGGCGGAAAGGAGATAAAAGCGAGCACGATATTCCCCGCAGCGCCTCCTCGCACTCCACTTACACAAAGCCGAGCGAGTTACATAAACCGGCAAGCAGGCAGGCAGGCACTTACTTACTTTCGCGGTAATTATGCGCAAGCCTCCTGCAGCTATTATGCGATATGCACGCCGAGGCTAACCTTTGGAGAACACGCGTGCAGCAGTGAAACGGACCGCGGCAGCCAAGGTTAGCTCGTGCTGCACTCGAAAATCGTAACGAATGCACGCGAGCGGCCACTTGATGTAACTAACGCGTAATGGCACCACGACCCATTCAAGTGACGATGAGTTGGCTGTCTTTCTCGCCAATTACACCATATGCCGGTCAAGTTTTTTCACTCATTGTCAGCGTCGAGAGGGAGCGAAGGCTAATTCAGCAATTACTTGGATTTTCTTTCAATTGCAAACAAAGTTTTTGCTTTTATTTTCCAAGTGACTATACGACATCAAAACATTTCTTTCTTCATTCTGCGATGTTTCTCTGCTGGATCTCTTTTATACTTTAGTAACGTGCATATACAAACAGAAAAAATGTTTTTTTTTGCTTGAAGAGTCAAGTTTGTTCAAGTCACCGCTCTGTAACTTACAATTACAAGATGGAAAATACAATTATTGCGAGCTCTGGATTCCAATAAATGCTACACTGGAGTAGGCCACATTTAAAGTTAACCTTCATGATAGTTTAAATCGGTTGATTAAATCAGTTGTTTAGCTCGTTTTGACACTTCAACCAAACAGATTAAACGAAGATCAAAAAATATCGATATGTTGTTAAATATTCGCGTTTTATATTCATTGGAATTGTGATTTGCATGCGCGTCAGAGACGGAAAGTCGGTGCAATTTGTTTTGTGCCCCTATTTGGGGTGAAAATCAGCAAAAATGAGGCGACGCACACAAAGAGAAATGCAAAATTCCAAGGCCAATGTTATTTGATTTGAATTTTAAATGTCAAGCCCAAGTTCAGGCCCGATTTGAAAGTGTAATCGCCGAATTCACGAAATTGCCATTATCATCTCATGCATAACGTTTTAAAAGACTCACGCAGCAAGGGAAGCCGAAATTAGCACCAGTGAATTAAAAATTTGAGTGCCGCCGCTGGTGCTGCGGCTTTGGTTGTTGGTGCGCGGCTTTGTGTCTTCTGAAGCGAGACCGAGCCAAATTTAAAAGCTTTTGCCGAAAAATTCCCACCTGCTGCTTTTGCGGAGCGCAGGCATGGCGGCGATAAACATGCAGCTTGTTGGGCGACAGAAAGCAAAAGTGGTCTGCCTGATTATTGGTTTTGCGGCAGCAGCAGCACAACAACACACGCGACCTTCCACTATCTCTGCCCGGCGCTGCTCACTGCTTTTGGGCTCGGCTAATTGAAATTCTAGCTCGCAGATTTGCTTTTTTGGAGTTTTTGCGAGCGCGCTGCCCCGACCGGTTTAATTATGCCTCAGAATAGCTTGTTCGATCGCCTCGCTAATTAATATTGTAATTATATGTAATATAATGAAATGAGAATCTTTTGTAACCAAGCGAAAGGTCGGCAAACTGGTGGTATTGAAAAAGAAGCAACTTTGAATTAATATGTGCAAAGGCAACAGCGATATTTTTGTATTTCCTGCTCGATTGATTCGCGGAGAAATGACAGAGGAAAAATATTTTTGCTGTGATTGGCGACAAACCCGTCGATCGAGTTTTCTGTTCGGCGGAGAGACCAATCACTTATTTTTCCAGCTTTTTTGCCTTTGCAGCGTGGGCTTGTCGGCCGAGTGTTGTGCATGCGATGTGCATGCACCGGCCGTTGCGATAAAAGGAGCGAGCGTCACGATGAGACCAAGCGGCGAAACTTGATTCTATTGTAGAAGCCGCCAGCGGAAAAACGTCAATTTGTTGCATTTGTGTGTGTGCATTTGATCAAGTGCACGGCGAGTTAAAATTCCGCCATCTTGCTACCCAAGCAAGAAGCCAACCTGGCCCGCGGCTGTGCATCTTTTTCGCCAAGTCAGTCAGGTGATGCTGCACGTCGGAAACCTCCGGAGCGTGTCCACATCGCTCAAATGCAGCCGAAGACTAATTCTTCTTCTTTTTCTCCTTTTTCCTTTTGCGTGTCCTGCCGACGTGGAAAAGGCGTAGTTGTAGAAAAATATTGGCTCCAGCAGAGTCCCTTGGCGTTCACATTGAAATGCAGGGATGGAGAATGAGATAGCCGAGAGAGATCGTGTGCGACTGAGCTGTTTCTTGGAACTTTGTGCGCGGATAATATGCTGCCAATATATATGCAACGGATGAAACGAGTGATTGCAACAGAAAGTGTTTCACTCCGCAGGAAAAATCCTGTTTAGGTTTAAATCCTGCTTTTCTGGTACAAACAACATGACTCTTATCTGACTGAACGCTTAAAATTAACGTGACAAGCCTCAGCACTATTAAAATACACACATTAAGTAAATAATAGAAAACATATTTGAAACGTCTGTTTAGTCAGACATCAAACTTTTTAAGACCAAAGTATTGTTTAAAAAATGGAATGTCTATGCACCGCGCATCAGTTCGATATAGATGAAAATTTATCTGTATAGTCGAATAATGTTACAGTACAGCAAATAAATAAAACTTCTTGATATTTTTTTTTAACACCAAATTTTTGACTGCCGTTCGCTTGGCTTCGAAATTAAAGTTCCCTAATAATGCCGACGGAAAAGTGTCACCACGCCCTTAGCATCAATCAAGTGCACGATTTTATACCTTCCACTCATTTCCCTACGCGATCGCATTAATTTCGGACACGATTCGGCCATTTGCAGACATTTTCCTCGCGCAAGAGGATCGTACACAGAGACCACATATCAATTCATGATTAGACTGCAAATCCAGCAGCAGCAGCCGCAGCAGAGGGAAGCAATTTAACGACCGCAGGTGCTGCCGGGTTTAATTTATTTTCGGCTTGAATTGCAGGCAAAAATTTATAATTCCCATGCATGGAGGGGGCCGACTGTACATTTTACGTGGCCGCGGCAATAAAACGTGGATTGTATATCGAAATGGATTTGGGCACAAAAGCAGACGTGCGGTGATTCTGAGCGCTGATCGTGCAATTTGGCTCGGCCCTGTGCCAAGGAATCCCTTTATTTTCCATTCGGCGCGGGCAGCTCGTGGAATTGAAAAATCCGTTAATTCAAAGGATTCAATCTGAGCTTTTTGCTTAAATTCGCATGCGATAAAAATAAATAAACTAGGCCAGACTGGAACTATCCGCACGACTAACATACTACAAAAAATGGGCACCACATGGAATTTTCCTCGCATTTTCCGTCTAATTACTGGAGGCATTGTTTCCGTCGCTCCGCTTGGCTGCAATAATGATCTGGAATGGTGCACTACTGCTCCTTTCTTGCTCGTAATTGCGTCATGCTTGCACGCTTTAATTATCCCCCGGCAGCGTGTGACAAGCGTCGCGAACTGCAAATTCAAGGATGCGCCATTTTTTCTCCATTTTCCAGCAGAATCACCAGGAGTAGAAACAGCAGTTCCGGCTGAGCTTGCTTTTAATTTCGAGTGACTGAGAAGCAGTCGTGCTGTGAGACAGATTTACACCACCACGCGAGTGCCGAGATCTCATCACCGAAAATTCCGGCCGAGATTAATGCGGCGATTAATTTCGCTTTTTCTCTTACAGCAAATAATAAAGTGCTTACTTGGTCTTATTTATTGCCGCTTTTCGTGATTTTCACTGATGATGCTATCGCACCAGACAATAAGACTGCTAAACACACTTCATGCCGGTGTGCACGTAGGGAGTGCAATAAAAGGTGGTTCGAGTGTGGTGGGCTGTAAAGTTTCAGTCTGAATTTCAGCTCCGGTCAAACTCAAGGTCAGCGAATGGCTAAATTTCAATATGCTGGCGCTTAACTGAGCAGGTAATTTCGCCGTTGCGACACCGAGATACCGACCTGAGTTGTTTGAGCAAAAATGGCTTCCATTTCTGCACTTAGATGGCGGAAACAGATGCGAAACTTGTGCAATTTTTTCGATTTTTGTCATTAAACAAAATGAATGATAACACCAGATTTTAGAGGTAATTTTTTAAAGGCACTTTGTGTACTTAGTAACTAGCCTCATCTTATACTTAAACTTTCTAGGTATCTGTACTGATTTAGAATTGAGCACGTCATCCCCATTCCAGTGCGACTCAATCGAGTTTCACTGGCACCGACCGATTGATCATCAAGTCAAATTGTGCGCCGGTAGATACCTTATAATTTCTGAAGGTGACCATTTGCGCGAAAAGCCGGTGTACGTGTCTCCGCGTTGGACACTACGCATTCATGTACATTCGCTTTTTGTCCGATGAAATTCAAATGTCGCGCGTGTGCCTAAAATAACAACAAAACACGTGCACATCATCGTGCTCTTTTGGATGCGCAGAGAACTTGCTATTTGCATGGCTGTGCGCGGAAAATTAATGAGGCAGGTGCCGATGAAGCCTCGGCCTATTTAGCAGGCGGAAAAGTGCTGCTAAATCAAAATAATGGCAACGGCAGAGCTCAGGAAAATAGGACACGTTTCCTGCGCCACATCAATAAATTCAGTCTCGCGTTACACAAACGCCCCTGCAGGCTGTGAAAAAATCAAATGAGTATGACGCTAACAATCTAGCAAAATTACACCTGTAAAAATAAAAACCAGCTGTGCTATCGGGATGAATAGCTTTCCAGAAAATAGCATTTTACATGGGGGATTTTAATATTGTTTGGAATTTCCGAGAGTCATTCAAGCAATTTGACGGAAAAATCACAGGAACTGGCATTAAAAAAAAACCTGTGGAAATTCTGCTTACTGCACCTAGTGCATCAGAGTGAAATTCGCATGAAACTCTACTGTGTATAGCTTCGTCCCCTTTGCGCATTAAGCACACATCATTAACTGGCAGAAACAACCGATTTCTCTAGCGATCTGACACCAATTTTGCGCTGAAAGTCAGTCAGGGATACCTAATTAATCTTTGCGAGGCAACGTTATGGGGTTATGTAAAGCGACAAGCGGTGTCGGATTTTCACCTCGCTGGCATGCGCGGCTCGTTATGGATACCGGCTCATCTTATTACACTAAACAACCCTGATTTACTGAGAGTGTGCGTATACACGCTGGATAGCTGGCTGGCTGGAAGGTGTGTGTGAGAGAGATCAAATTTCATGCAGTCCTCCGCAGGCTGATCATTTTTTAATCTGCCATTGTGAAAAAGGAGCAGAACTCCCACGCGCGTGATGAATGGCTGAGGTACATAATGTCAATACATTGTGCATGTGCAGATGGAAATTTGAGAAGCAGCCACAGGCAGGATGGCGAATTTACGAGTCAATTAAGAGTTTGCACACGAATCGTTTTGTGCCGTGCAGCTGAACAGAAGCTTCATTAAGCCGCTGAATCGAAGGAGGAAGTTTCTTCCAAAGGCGGATGAGGAAAATAACTTATCGTACCACCAAAGAATATATTGGGAAATTAAAAGCTTCTGTGCTGCATTAAAGTGTTCGATATTCTTTTTTTTCACCTAATTCAAAACGAGTTCAGTAACCCTGTAGTCGCGACAGAGGCGAAAATTGGAAAAAGAGGCACCACCGCAACCTTGCTGAAAAATGCGCTCTCTCCTTGCCGTGAAACAAATGCAAAAACGGAGGCAGAAAATTTTCTCAGCCGCACGAGCGCGGTGCATCAAATTATCTAATATCAGAGGACCTTGACTGCACCATCTGACGGAGATTCCACGTTATGCACTCTGACAATGCCCAATTTCAGTTCTCTCATGCACATTGCATGGAGCGAAGAAGGCAAGAAGGAGGAGGAGGCATCCAACGCGAGATTTCTGCCTTCCTTTTATTATCATCGCGCTTATTAGCTGACAAACACGCTGGGAAGGTAAAAAGAGAGAGTGGCGGCGAAAGGACGGCTTACGTAACCTTGACTTTAACCACAACCATGGCTGCTGAACGCGCTCGACACGTGTCTGCCCTGGTGCCAGGGCGAAAAATTACACCCAGGACGGGTGAACTATGGAAAACGTTTTTCATTTGTTAGAAAAATCAACTGCACGTAATCTTGTAGATTTGATGGATTAGATATCATAATGAGCATTGGTAGCAGTTCTTCAGAAGTTTTAATTTTTATTTTTGGGAATGATTGAACTTTTTAAACTGGTTAAAATTAATGAATAGTTTATATCAGGATTCAGGGATATGATACTTTTTGTTGAAAATCCAAGCTGTGAAAAAGGAAACTTCTGCCGACAAGTCATTCTGCTGCTTGCGCGCTACTGCTGTTTTATTGAGGAAATCGACCTCTCGGTCGTCTGCAGTTTTTACCAACCAACGTGTCACGCCGAAATTTATTTACAATTTGTTCGAGACTTACAGCAGCGAGATAAAGCAATAAAATCGCCGTAAAAATGGCCTGTGAGGCGTTTCTTAAACAAACCGACAGCCAAGGTGGATTGACGAGTTATTAAAATATTACCCTTGCATTAGCTGATGATTGGTTTCGATTTATAGGCCATTGGATCTAACTCGTAAAGAAGAAATTTTGCTCTGTGCACGCGTTCCACAGCCAGATTTATGGCTCGAACTGCTTACGCTAAATTGGCAAATAAATTATTTCAATCGGTAGTAAAAATGACGCGGAAATATATATGAATTCCGATTCAGTGTGGGAAGCTGGCGAATAAATGATTTCATCAGACGTGCGTTCCTGCATGTACACATCGGGAATATTGTGGGAGAGGCAGCAAAACTGGTTTAAAGGTCGTGTATTGCGGGAATTTGTAATTGCTCGATTAGACGACGTTAGCAATGCGGGTAATAATTGATGAATCTTGTCCGTCCTGCCAATTGACTCGTTCTCTCATAGACATGAGTATTTTTTTTTTAAAAAAAGATTCAAACTAAGATGCACTCAACTTTATGAGAAAAATCAAACTCATACTTGCCCCTGTGCCTTTGGTTTTTTGGCTTCTATTCGAAACCAATAAAACCATAAAAAATAATTTATCTTCGTGCGCATTTATTGATCGTTATATTGGGCAATTTTTTAAAGCATGACCTTGAAGTGATTTTTATCTTGTTTAAACATAACCTCTCTAATAATCCTTAATTTGGAGCAATTATCCGTGCAGCATTGCTGATTGCGACCTCCTACGATAACAACCTTAATTGCAATCGTTGTGTGTTACATTACTTCTCCAACGAAAAACAGGCAAGTTGCTCAGTCGAGTCGAAAGGTAATCTGTGCCCTTTTAAGCCGAGATTCGCTAGTTAGTCGGTCAGCGAATTTTTTGCCGGCGGCAAATTATGAAATGAAGCGCACCGAGTTTGTGTTTGCCTTGGCCGACGATGATGAATCCTTGCTAGGAGAGCGAGGAGAGAGAGAGAGAGAGAGAGAGAGAGAGAGAGAGAGAGAGAGAGAGAGAGAGAGAGAGAGAGAGAGAGAGAGCCAGTACAAATAAAAACAAGCGGTGAGCAGATCAGAATATGCGCGCGTATACTCTCGCTGATGCCTCGCTCCGACTCAGGTCAACGCACCCTGAGTTGCACGCGAGAGAGTGGGGGCGTGGTCCTTGATCATGATTTCTACAGGTGCCCGCAGCTTACATAAGCGATAGGGTTTAGAGTAAAAGTGCCACAACAAGAGCCATAAGTCGCTCGCTCCACTGCGCGTGCTGTCTGTCCCGCATTCGCGTTTGTCTATTTGTTTTGCCACTGATTTTCCCCTGGTTTCACTCTTTTCCGTTTTTGCAGCTGCTCACGCGATAAAATTGGCTTAGCTGACAAATTTCGCGTGAGCATGTGTGCACTTATGCTTCATGCTGGTACGATTATATATAAGCGTGTTTAATGGCCATTTTTCCATTTGGCCTGCTGGATGGCAAAAATATGGCGGGATTTGTTTGTTTACATGCTTTAAATAAGCACTAATACTATTTTTGCAAGGATTGGCAAAATTAATTTTTCAGTATTAACATTGTAATATATTTATTCAGGGTATTTTTATAGCGATGTAACCATTTTTTACAATGATTTTAGGCAAAAAACAAATATTAAGTAATAAACTTGTAAGCGTGGATGGCTAAGAAGGATAGCTGTAGATGACTATATTCTAGTCGTTTCTGTGAGCCTTTCAGCACTCCAAATTGCTTTGGTTCCGCTGGATTATTTCTTACATATCCCCGACCAACATCTTTTCCCATCCAGCTTAGCTAGTATAATATATTTACTATTTTAAATTTATAATTTTGTTTTTCGTAACCAAATAGACGAGTTTTGGTGTACTTAAAAGCAGAGCAACAGAAATCCAGTTTTTATCAGATCCGTCAGCCTTACACGAAGAATTGTACAATTTTTTTGCTGGCTCAAATTTAATCCCTTGAACAAGGCTCGGAAATCTGTCACTATGTAGACGCAGAGATTGATTCACTCGCTTTTTCGAACCTCCACTCTCGATTTCGCAGGCCGGCTGTTTTGACTTGCAAATTAATTTTCCCTCAGCCGTTTCGGAAGCTGGTTCGCTTAATTATCCCAGCGGTTCAACAAACGCACAGAAACTTTTTATCGGTCGAGCCACCGGCTTAATAACACACATTTGACCTCAGTTCACGTGGCATATCAAAAATTATGAGATGGCTGCCTGTGATTTCTGCTCAAATTAGCAGGCGCATACTCGATCAAATTATATTCATCATCGTCCGACAGCCTTGAAACCACCGACTCCGCGAATCCATTTTTGCGGCCTCCGATGCCTGCGTTCATATATTATGTTTTCGCAAATAACGTATACGCGTAAAACGCGCGAGAGCGAGTTACGATTTCCGATGATGAGAAAAGAAGGCAAACCGCCGCGCCATTACATTATTATTAGACGACGCGCATAAACTTGTTCTTGCGAAGCTGCCTTTATTATGGCCGTCGTGGGAAATGGGGAATTACTAGGCTTTTTCGCAGGTGCTCTGCCAGCCGAGGTGTAAAATTGTACTGACGGGCGGAAATATGTCGTTCTGTAGACTGTCAATACTATCAATATTCGCCTCATTAGAGCAGCAATTTGAAGACCACAATAGCTTTTAGCTCTGAAGAAGTATTATTAACTGGATTTAAAAAGCATTTCAAATTGCGTCTTGACCCTGGAAAAACTGACAAAAGACTGAAAAAAGACGAAAATGCGTCACTTCAGAAAGTGGTATTTATTATTTTCATGAAGTTAAAAATAATAGTTTAAAAAGGAGGTGTCTATACAATTATATAGAGTTTTTTCAAAAGCTGTGCTTAACAAAACCTCATTTGTATTTTGTGCCAAGATGCTTTGGTCAAGAATGCGCAACGCATTATATACCTGCCTTGATTTATTTTTTTACCTTTCGCTGGCGATCATACCCGATCACCACAAAAGCCGTTTTTTATTTTGAAAAACTTTTTGCCTGTCCGTCCGGGCGTAATTGAATCTCCGCCTCTTCGTGATCGTCGCCGCAGATTTCCTCTGGTTTTTTCATCGCACTCTAATTGCGACACAAGCAGAGCCTGTTAATTGATCGATTGCTTATTTTACAATTCTGCCACGGATTTGTCAACGCGTGGTGGTGTACCAAGCAACATCCTCCGCCTTCAGGCTTCTTCTTCCCTCCGGCTGGCAAAAGCAATTTCCTATACAGCCGCCTGCTTTAATTAAATCTGCCTTCGACGGCGTAGCCTTCTTTTTCTTTTCGAAGGCGGAGAACAAATCTCAATGCCTGGCGGCAGTCATTAGTTTGCGTTTGCGGAAAAAGTCGTCGAATTGCGCGCGGCCAGCCAGCCGACATCCTTTGTCGGGTAACCTGTTTTAACCAAAATCAGAGTGCACCCGCGTCGCAAAAAAGCAGGTGGGTTTTCTCTCTGAGCAAATGGAACCAGTTGATTTGGAGGGCACCGTGTCAAATGCATCACATTTATAATAATGGAACGATTTGGCTTAAAAGCCCAACATAAAAAAGACAACAATTCAATTTGAATTTGAACGCTTGAGCTTTTATATTCAATGCGATTTATAACGAATAATATATTGACACTTGAAAAAATCTGTTGCATAAGACTAGTTTTATTTTACTCAAGTCAGGTCAAGTTTATTATGCTCAAAACTTATTGAAAATAATTATTAGAAAATAAAACTAAAAATTTGTATTTAAGATTTGATTCTTTTTCTAAACTACAGACAGTATGTAGTTCTACTTGGAAGGATGTGTTTCTATTTTTGTACTAGTGCCCTCTCGTGTCCCCAAAGCAGGCGATGTGTTCAGCAATTCTATTCGAGCGGCTTGGATACAACGATAGTTGATATCGTTTCGGAGAAGTGGCTTGTTATAAGGGGTGAATTCCAGGCACGAATTTGAGGGTGGCTGATTGAGCATCCAGTAAATCCCGATGTCCTATTCAGCCTGACGGCAATAAGGTTGACACATGGCGTTCATTTTCCCCAGACGCGAGGCCAGGCTAACAAGAGGGAGCGAAACAAACGCAACCCTTTCGTCTTTCCTCTATAGAGAATTGGACGCCGTAGGCTTATGAATCCAGAATTCGGGGGCATTGAAGCCATAAATCTTTCCAGGAGCAGGAGAAAGTGCAAGGGTAAAAAAGGGTTAACAATAGTGCCCGCGTTTATTGCGTGGTTCCGTCAAAACCGACAAATGCCTAAAAAGAAAACGCACTTAGATGCTTTGTATGCACACATCCCTTCTTTGACGGAACAAAAAACGTATGCACGCGTCTTTTTTCACCCTTTCCTCAATGAGCTATTTTTCGAGGCAACGCTAGTCGCTGGAATGTTCCCTTATTGTTTATTCTTTTATTATGGCTTGCCCTTGAACAACCTTAATTGTTTTAAAATCGTTTCAATCTCGGCTCCAGATTTTGTGCATTATTATTCAATCAAAACTGTCAATCGAAAATTGGTTTAAAAAATATGCAATGGCCACTTTGTATTTTGCAACTGCTATTATAGGTTTGAAAAATGCTACGCCTGCACCGATTTCACAAATCAAGGGTGCAACGACATCGGCGCGAGTACGAGCATACGCACGGCGAGTGTATCGGCGATTTATAGCTGCGGTACGCACAATTCCACAATTGCACGCACCGAAATGCAGCTGTGGTCTGCTTAGGTGTGTTGTGCATCGCCAGCAGATTCAATTATTGATTATCGCGCAGAGGCGGCGACACGGCGTGTTGCATGTGAGCTGGGTTCAAGATCAGATGCGAGTGACCTCAAAATCACGACTCCAGCACTTATTGCGTTATGTCACTCGCGAGTCGCAAACTGACTAAGAGACGGTTTTAACCCATAAACCAGCTGCGGGGCTGCGGGCTATATTTTCAATGCTGAAGGGTCAAAGGGCGGGAAATGGTCAACTTGCGTTTTACAATCTAGCCTTGAAAATCTGAATTTTGAAATACATACCATCAAGAACGAGTGGGTTTACTTGTATTTCAGCTTAACTTAATACAAATTACCCATATTAAAACAATCAAGTGCATGATTTTTACAGAAATTTAATATTTAAAATGAAATTAATTTTAAGTTGTTTCGTGCGATCTCCATCAATATAGTGTAGATTCATTACAAACGTATTTTCTTTCATTTCGACATCTAATTGTTACACCACATAATTTTTAATGTTGTAATATTGTGCCATCATCATAGTTAGTAAAAGATATCATGATTTAGTAGCTATCAATAAACAATATAACTATGTAAATATTCACTCATCATCTTATCAACTAAAAAATAGTTTAGTGTCTTTGATAACTTTTAAGTTTGGACTGATTGTGAGTGAATAATATATGATGAAATTTTTTGGAAGGTTTATAATAGTTCAATAGCGAGTGCTGGGCGCTCGCGCCATCTGTGCGAAGGCACTCGAACCAATAGTCGCTGTTCTCTGGCGCCTTTTCTCACACACGCTCTACTGGAGTAGTTGCAATTTTATTACATACCCTGCCTGCCTTCTTTACGGCTCGCTTAATTAAAAGCGAAAAAAGGTGGCGGATTGAAAAAAGCGGCGATGAGTGATAGCGGACGGATTGGACACGCGGGCGAGAAGCAGAGCGATGACGGTGCGGAAATTATTCATAACGCGTCTCTCCGTCGGCCG
This sequence comes from Cloeon dipterum, assembly GCF_949628265.1. Classification (NCBI taxonomy): domain Eukaryota; kingdom Metazoa; phylum Arthropoda; class Insecta; order Ephemeroptera; family Baetidae; genus Cloeon; species Cloeon dipterum. The sequence continues at coordinate 27,358,244 of NC_088788.1, forward strand.
GCAAGACAATTTGCAATCAAGCCGGTGATAAAGCAAGGGAGGCGAGCCGCGTTATTACGGCGACGTAAAAAGAACACCTCTTTATCAAACAGGCCTTTTGTCACCTGCCAATTTTCTCAGGACGAGCTCGGGAAGACAAACGACCCTGGCTAGACGGCGGCGGCATCACGGCCTCTCGCTGACAAGCACAATTTTTATCTGCCCCGCAAAAGCAAACGAACCAGCAGCGTGCGAATTGCGAGCCGGACGCTTCTAGAATCAGTCTCACGTGCCAACTCAAAGAGCTCTAATTCGGACAGAAATGAGGCATAATATATAAAAAGGAAACAGAGGATTCAAACATTGCAATGCGACGAATCTGGCCAAGATACATTTAAAAAAAAAGAGAAATAAAAAAATGCATATAAACACAATTCAACCCATAAATTGAAAATACCTCGTGGGAGGAATTTATTTGAAAATGATTTTACAATGTAGCAATTATTGTAGAATCACTTTAAAAACAATTCAACCCTTCGATCATGAATTCTAAGAATTTGATAGCTAATGTATTTCTCTCCCCAAGACATTAGGGCACATTAAAACCAGTTTAGTGTCGCAATCTTTTAAAACATTCCAATTTGTGTGGGCTCGTTTCAATTTGGCGTGTAACGCCACCCGCTGCGCATTAGTTTACGGCCGATAAAACTGGAGGAAAGGTGTGGGAATTCCCCCGTCGGCGCACCTGAGCTGAGGATGCGTAATATGGGTGCCTCGCAGGCCAGTGACATTACTGCGGAGCTTCTTTTCGCCCGGCGACCTTGATGGAATAAATATTAAAATATTGAGTAAATGCAAATATTGAGAGGCGGTGGTGTGGGGCGCGCCGGTCTTTTCTCCGCCGCTGCACTGGCCCATTGGCTACGCTCGGCGGTCTCGCCCAGTGCACATAAAGCGTTTGTTAATTATTAACCACTTTGGCGGCGATACGCTTCCTTCAAATGAAAATGAGCAGCTTTCTCCGCCTTTGGAGTGCGCGAACAACCGGCTCTATTAATTTTTTAATGGAAATTTGGCTGAAAATTATTGGAAGATATTTCTGGTTAGTTGAGTTATATAGTGCATAAAAAAGCCATTTCATACATATTCATATTTTGAAGGAGAAATTAGGAAAACTGAGTAAGCTGCTTTCATTTCGAAACAAGACTATAACTAAAAGTTAAAGACTTTAAAGGAAAGAGGAGCGCCCAACTCTAAAAAACTAATTCATTCAAATATTTTATAACTTTTAAATTTGAGCAACAGGCAAGGTGCACTAATCGGGTTGTATGTCCTTAAAAGAGTTCAAGAAAAGATATTCTGATATTATGTACCATAAATGAACTTGTGACTTGGGTGAGAACAGACAACACTAATAAATCCTTTGCAAAATTTTTATGTGATCCAGTTTTTTTACAATCATAATAGAAACATCTACTTTTAATTTACAGCCGTATCTATCGACAACACAGAAAAATTCGTCAATCAGAGGCGGGAGTTTCTCGACCCCGGCCGTATTATTTCTCATTTCCCCTTTTATTTCCATTTTTCTGCAAGTCAAAGTGGACGTCCACTTATTTATCGCCGCTATCCATTTTCCCTGACGCGGCAAACGAGTTTCGGCCGGCCTGTGGCAAACAGACTGAAAATCTGATGTTGCACTCACCACGGGCAAGTCGGCTCGCCAACAATGTGAATGTGCGCCTCCCACACAGGCATAGTGCGCGAAAAGCGAGACAGAGCGAGCAAGAAAAGCAATAAATAATGTCCAATTGATTGCTCACACGCTATTTTGCATCCGGGACTGAAAATCTGGGGGAGGGGCGCGCTGGCACAGAGAAAAGAGGTAAAGACGACGCTGTGTGACAGCAGGCGTAATCGCTCTCGGTTGCAACACCGGCCGACATCATTACACCACGAGACTGGATCAATCAATCAGCCAGCATGAACTTGCAAATCCAGATCTAGATTTGGCATCTTAGCAAGGCCTCCGACCTTAATTGATCTAAGGAGTTTAGTTTGAAAAGCAGCTCGATTTATATTTTTTTATCTCATCTAAACTTTTAGCCATTCTCAAGAAGCACTAAAAATAAAGGTTGAGTGAACACAACAAATTGTTTTATTTTTTCGGGAAGTTTTATTTTGAAATTAGTTAATGTATCGGAAACACTATTCGATGCAGGCCTTCCAGAAAGCATACGAGAAAATGAGCAAATATGAAATGAGATTTAAAAAATCCATCACATTGTCAAGTCATCTCGAGTTTCTCCTTTCCTTTGCGAATCTATTTGGTCCCGATCGCTCCATTGCTCTTGCATTACGCATCGTGGCTTATTTATACACTTTCTTTGAGGCCGCATTTTCCGCCCACTTGGCTGCAAGTCGCGGCAGAAAATTGAATAAAACGCGTCCTTTGCCGAGCCCGAGAGCCGCAGCGCCTCAAGCAACGGATTACACCGACGCAGTCTGGCAAGCGAGCGCCTGCACCGTTCGCGGATATACAACCCGCGCGGAAGAGCGGTTCGCGCGGTTGCATAACTCTCGGGAGTTAAGAGAGCCGCAATCGGTATATATACATACTGCATTTGGCTCGCACACTCGGGATATTGGCAATTTTCCTTCTCTGCCACGAAAAATTGACTTACATAGCACATTGATATTCCGAAGGGAGATATTTACATGCCTGCATTAAAAAGCACTTTAAAGAGGTTTTTATTTTCCATTCGAGATCTTATGGGACAATATTTAAAATGCAATTTGATCCATTCAAAATTTATTTTATTTGGAGCAAATGAAACCACCGTAAATAATAGAAAAACATTGCGAATTAAGTTTTGACGCATGACCAACAAATCTAGATTTTCCTCTTTTCCAGCCCAGTCAGTGAGTCAGTGGTGGCAAGGTTTGTCTGTTTTGTGTGTGTGTTTCGGGGGCGCTTGCCGCGTACAATAAGGTTAACCCAGTTCACCGCCTATCGATTCGTGCGTTTTCAGCGGGGAGGGCATAAATTTATTTATCAGCCACCCGCCCCAAGCAGATAGGCCGGCCGATACTGTATACTGTGTCGGCCGGCTTTTCCTTGCTCAGCGCCGACCGTTGGCTCGCGTGTCTCACGAAACTCGGCCGCCTCCGTGGGGTGGCTCGAGAGATCCGACGTGCGATAAACGCCACCGAATTCGGGAGGACCGACGATCGTAAAAAATTTATATTATTGTTTCTATCTGATGCGGCGGGTCAGCCTAGCTGCCCCTGACTCGATTAGCATGCGCGGTCAATATGATATTTTGCGGCTTGCAGCCCCCACCGCAAGTCGGTCCTGTCACAATTGAGGTCGACGACCGCAAAGCTACGTAAATATACATATTATACATTTCACATAGCTTCTAGGTGAGAAAGGGTGGATTCCATAAACCTGGCATCGTCAGAGCTCCATTTTCAGACCAATTAAAACCTGAAAACCGACGGAGCGGAAGGCTGAAGCATTTTCTAGTCTGTGATCACACGGTCCACGTTTTAATTACGATGATTCGCAGCGAAGGGGTGGGTGGCGCATTCTGCGAAATTCGTGTCGTTAACGAGACGCCTCCGTTAGTGCAGGCGTGCAGTGTGTGTATATAAAATACTGAGGTCTAACACAATACCCCCATCTCGCACGAGCTGCACTTGGCAATTACACGATGGGTGTTGCTGTAATACGTGCAATTATTCACCCGGCTCGGGCCGATAAGATTTAATTGTACCCGCTAATGACCTGCGCTGGATTTATGCAAACTCGACGGCCGGCCAGCCGCTGGATTTCTCCGCAGACAATTAGTCGACCTGACTGACTTGAATGCCAGTCGCTGCAAAGGGTTAGTGCAAGGAAAGTGCGATAAAACTCTGCTGTCGGGTGCTCTAGCTGAACGGGTTGCTGGCCTCAAGAGAATTGGCCGTTAAGTGCTAGTATCTGAATAATCGACCTATTTAGATGGGAGGAAACTACAAAGCAAGCACAATGTTTTAAATCAGCAATTATCAAGTGAATAACCTAGAACCAGACCTTTAAAAATTAAATTAATAAAAAATGATTATATTTAAAAACAAGTTTCATTTTCATCTGATATGAAAGCATTGTGAAATTTAGTCAATGGGGCATTTTTATATTTCAGACCTTTGTTTTCCGTTTGCGGCACTACGCAAATAGTGTTGGCGAAAAATTGCTTGGTTAGATTCGACCTACTTTGCAAGTCAAAGAGGCACACGCTGGAATTATAAAAGCGCGCCGTCCTTCGTTGGAAGAACGCACCTTCTAAAAAACGCCACGTGAGATCGCTCGGCACCACAAGTTGCAAATCTTGTGCGAATTTCCTCGGCAAATAGAAACTATCCTGGCTGGCTTTAGAGCTGTGCACGCACGCTTGGAGAGTGTCAGAGACCTTTCTTTCTCTACATAATGTACTAGAAAGGTGGTCTGTGAGGAATTCGCGCTTGTGCAAGCCTTGGCTTGACTCAGCGAGCGCGTTAGCAGAATTATGAGTGTGTGCATGAATGGGTTAGCGGGTCTCGCGGGGCTATTTGCTCTCGCACACACACCGCCTACTCGGCATTGGCGCCTTTTACTCTCGCTCGCACACCATTTGACCGAGAAAATAATATTTATTTGCCCTGTGAAATCAATACACGTGTGAATGCTGCTTCATCTCACAATGAGAATGAGCAAGGGACGTTTGGAAATTTTTAATAATCGATAACCTTTAACATTCATCTTTTATGTTTTGTGGACTAATGCTTTTGTTTTCATTCAACTGTTTTTATCAAGGAAATAATAATTTTTGTGTTTTTTGTTTTCTTCATCAAGCATTGTTGCGACATTCTTTAAATAAGGGCATCAAGACAGCTGTTACTACACTGTATTGTGTTACCAATTAATATGTTTCAGGAGCAACATTTTCATTCCCAATTTTACCCTTGAGTAACACCCCGCTCTCCTTGCTAAACAATTTAACCTACAAGTTACGTTTTTTAAACAAGCCTTTCTTGCGCAACTTGGAAAGGGCATTGCTTCCATTAGACGGTTCGGCGCGTTATAGCCCGCGCAGCCTTGTGTCAAACGCTGGCAGTTTTGAAAGTGCCCATCAAGGCTGAGTAAGGAACCAGCCTGAGCCTGAAAAGCGAGAACAACACTTCCTCGACGCTGACAATGAACCCTGGGTCATTGATTTGTAAGCTAAACATTCACTCCTGGCCATTGTCTGCTCGCGAGGTTTCGGCGGCCACGCCAAAAAATGCACTTTGAAGAACACGGCACCGAGAAGCATCCTGTTCGTGTCTCGCGGTGCTTGAATTTTATTACTGTCCACTCTTTCCCGCAGACACGAGAATAAGGCCTGACGAATTTCACCTCATTTACATAATCCTTGTCACAAGAATGAATGTCAAAAGCGATTTTAAGTGTGTGCGGTTGTCTTTATGATTTATTTTCATTGATATTGATGCAGGTATATAGCTACTAGGCAAACAGAAAATATGATTTTTTTTCTAACAGTTCACCTTGGGAAATTTGGCTACAAGAACGACCGTTTCAGGAACAAGCGTTGATTTCAATTGTCTGGCTACCTTCCAAGGTAGCAAGCAGCACCAGTCGCGGACGATTGCACGGAAGTGCATTTGTTATTTTTTTGCTCACCAGCGTCTGTTATGCAGGCAGAAAGTGAGTCGAGCCACCTTTACCCACAAGAAAGAAGAAATTTCGCCTCTTGAACGTTGATTGCCATTGGAAACACTCTCTCTCTCTCTCGCAGCTAAGTGACGTCACTCACGGTGTCTGCTCACCGCAGTGACCCCAATATGGCGATGAGCACGACTTGCTCGCACTTGAGTGAGGCTGCTGCTGTTATTATTGTTGTCGACGCGGGGGCGAGCGAGCGCAGCCTTAATTGGAGACGCAAGTGCATCGCCTTCGGTTTGAACAACGCGCCCCATATTTGCAAAATAATTACCCACATGCATGCGATCCTCTCCAAAGGAGACACCGCTTTGCAGTGACACGAGACACGTCAAAGGAAAAAACGTTTTTTTTTCATAATTTGTGACGTCCATGAGTTCAATTGAAATAAAAAATGGAGCTTTTCATTTTTTCTTAAATACATAGAGTTAAAATTAATGTATATCAATTTTTACGGAACTAAATTTTCAATTAAAGAAATAGTGCGATTGCCATAATTGAAGTTGATATGGTTGTCAAATTATTTGAAAACGAAGCTGGAGTCATTTCCTTACAAAATGAACAATGAAAAATCGTGACGGACGTGCCTTGCAAACATGTGTTCGTATGTGTATCGTTAGCGTGTTCTAATTTTCATTAAATTTTATCAATTGCAGTATATTGAACGCTTTTATGCGATTTAATATGTATTTTTGACATTAAAAACTGCATAATTCTTGAATTATAAATTAGGCTCACTTATTACCCATATGGGTTTGAAGAGGACTTTAATCGACCTATAGCTCGGCATCTGACACGCTGAGAGAATCCTCCAGAGTGTGGAGAGTGATGAATGACTGTTACCCGGTATCGGCTGATTGATTCAGCCCGTATGAAGGGTTGTAATCGCACCCCGTATGTCCTTGACTGTTTCAATTTATTCAGCGTGTGCGGCTCCAACACCACGGCATGCGGGCAGAGAGTATTTTTAGTTGTTCACACGCGGAGAGAGAGCAGGTGCTAGTCGGAAACTCGAATCTTTCTTAAATGAGCGAGAAAGCAGCGCAGCTGCGGGGGAAGAGCCGAAATAATTTCGGTCGGCTAAAGGGTTGCTGTTTCCTTTGACGCCTATGCACTTTCCGCTCTTCTCCGCCGCCAGAGAAAGAGTTTCTTTATCATTCAATGGCTTCTTCCTGTGCTGCAGATAAAGATAAACTTTCTTCTTTGCTGCTTGTGCTGTGCGCGCATAAACACGAATGCCACTTAAGAATGAACACACGGCGAATATAAAAAGGAGAAAGACACCCCAGGGAATCGATTTCCGAGAACGCATTTGTGTGTCTCTTTATTCATGCGATTTATCTGCCGCCGACATCCTCTTGTGCTGCATCCAATTAAAAGGCCTGGCCATTTGTGCGGTCAAAGCGAGGAAGTGCGGCCACAGGACAAATATGGTGATGCGCAAAAATGCAGTTGCCTGTACTGTACAGAAGGAGCCACCTGATGAACACGGGCTTGTATGCATTCTATGGTGTTTGCCCAACTTTAAGAAGAACAAGATTACATTAAATTGTAATACTATATAGACTATAACAGATTTTCACTCAATTTTTATTGATTTTTTACAGTTCAAAACAGATTTAATTGTTTAGCAGTCTGCAGGGATATTTACAGATAATTTTGAAGTTATATCTTTAATTAAAAAATATTATTGGACAATTGCAGATAGATTCACTTATTTAAAACATCAGCAGAAAACGTTGTAATCTTTCGGCCCGCGTTTTAGCAAGTCTCTGGCGATGAACCTGCGCTTTCCTATAGAAATAAAAACAATGGACGTGGGCGAGCTCAGCACGGCTGGCTGATCAAAGCACGCACACATGTCGGACCCAGCAATCTTGATTATTTATTTGCAGCATGTTAGTGTAAATGGCCCATTCATCTCTCCGGCGGATCGCCCGCGGATCAGAGGGAAAACGGCGTAATTGCCAGAAAGTAAAAGTCGGGCGCCATTTTGCAGAAAAAGGTCACCTGAGAAGGTACACCGCACAAACTCGTCTTGAGCGTAAAATGTCACTCTCTGGCGGCCGGCGAGCAAGCAAGCAGCACGTACAGGTTGGTTTATTCTCGTAAAGTAGGCCACCGGTCATGAGCAGATGGCTGGTGAATTTGGCACCGAAAGAGTTGCAATTCGGAGCCTGCTAATTTTAGGTGCAAGAGTTGAAACTTTTGCCTCTTATTCCGACGAACTGCAGACTTTTTTACTAGACGAGCAACAGTTATTTTTCTGCGCGAGATGGTAGCCATTAGCGCGTTCTCTAATGATTTCTGAACTCATTTCCTCGACTTCTGGCAGAGATTTTATTTTTAATTGAGCGTTTTCCTGCTTTTCTCGGTGGCAAAAAATGTTCCCACCGTCAGAGGCTCTGCAAAGAAACACAGCGTGGCGTGTTTGTTGCTCATAATGGTCTTGGAGCGGCATGCGAATTCTGCGTGCAAAATGAAAAGCTTTTGCTCGGGGCGATCGTCAGCGCAATAAAAATCCCGAATCAGCGCGCCAAATCATGTTTGGATAATAAAACTTCTTGAAGCCACCACACAGTCCTTTTGATTAGAAATTTTTACTAAAGGCTGCTTCTGCACAGTCACTTTCGATAATGATGCATTATTCTCGAGGCTCGGATTCTGAAAACGTTCCCAGTGGCAGCTTCAACCCTGGCGCTGATAATCCCGAGCAAATCTCTCGCGGCCGTACGTTAATTAAGCGGCATTTATGATTGATTATCGTGACGTTCGGCCTCAAGTAAATCAGGATACAGAATAAAAAAGCAGCCAGGGCAAAATGTGAATAGAGGTGGATCACCTTGGCAGCATGAGTGATAAATATGCTCGCATTACCACCAGCAGAAGTTACATGCAATCGCCTACACGTGGCGCAAATTCTCTGCACTCCTTCATTATTGCAATTCTAATTGGACTGCATTATTTACCAGAACGCAAAAGAGATGTGGTGATTCTCCCCACTTCTATGTGTCAGAGACTTTCATAATTATGTATCGCTAGTAAGTTCTACCACACTCATGAAAGTTCCAGAACTTTAATTCCGATTTACCCTTTGCAAATATATGTTAATTAAATATTCTATAATTAAGTGAAAATTTACTTTTCCAATTGACTGATTCTAACAAATTTTCTTCCTGAACAAATGTACACAGCAATGATTATGATTCAAATAAACTCCAAAATAATCGTGTCATGAACTCATGAAGTTCACAAGCTAGATTTTTAGACCTCTCGTTGAATTTGTGAAATAAAGAAAAGTAGCTGAGTTAGTCTCTTGTTATTGAATTAGCTGTGTTTCATTCAACTGACCTGAACACCAACAGATTTAAACATCGGAGAGTGACACAAATGCTATAATCATGATAATAACAATGTGCAGTAAGGTTAATCTTGCAAAAGGGAACTAGTTCTTGCAATCACCATGTTTTTCCACTTATATGTTATTTTATTTTTAATTTTGACGCCGCGAATCTAAAAGCCAGAGTGCCCACAAATAAACTAAGTTGAAATCCAGTTAGGATGAGCTTTGCTCTCAACCATAATGAACTCACACAATCCTTTGTAGTCTTCTCCCTTTTCCGCAATATCCTCTAAAAACTTCCACAGCAGCATTTTCCTAACTCTCAGCTGATGACAAAGCTCAGCGAACTGCTGTCGTAACTCGACGGAAATTTTGCAGAAAAGCGGTTAATTCGTTCAGCGTCTGCCGAGCCAGCCACCCTTTGGTCCATTGTTGCGGTCTTGCATAACAGAGGCCAGGAATTGTAACCGCACACTCGCCTTTGTTCCAATCCTTTCTTTGTCCGGCCAACTGTCTCGCGACGGTCGGTCTCTGTGATTTCTAGAGCGCAACAGCCACGTTAGTGTGAGCCCACATGTGCGATTCGACGGCCAATGCAGCGGCAAAAGCGGCCCGATTTCACTTTACGGCGCTGTGCAGAAATCGAGAGCCAGCAAAGTACGCCGGCCGGCCGATTTGGCGAGAGCAGTCTCGGCATTCTTCTCGCTGCGCCATAAATTGTTCAATTACGAGCGAAAGATGAGGCGGTGCGCGATGCCAGATATTTTAATTCGTCCGACGGTTAGTGTGCTAACGAGCAGCAATGTACCACATTTATAACAACGGTAATTTGTTTGCTAATTTGTGGGGAAATGGTGTGAGTCATCTCGAAAATGAAATAATTTCATTAACTACAATGCTAATTAAACAAAACGATCAGTAATATTATTTACGTTCAATATTGCGCCATATCGTCGATACTAAAACCCCTTGTGCAAATAGCAAAGTGGCAAAAATCCAGGACGTGGCTGACGACAGAAGCAGCAAAACCGCTTCTTCTCGTTTTCTTGCACGTGAAAGTGAGCAAACAGCTTTTGCAGTTGAGGCAGTTTCGCCCCTCCAACCTGCCTGCCTGCCGTCCTGCCGATAGACATATTATTCGCACCTCAGTGCAAGTCGGATGATGAACAGCATTAATTTTCGCTTTTGTGTTTCTGCCAGGCACTCGCGTCATTCGCCAAAGTTGCAATTCAAGCCCGTTAATGTACGTGACACGCTTCATGCCTCGGTTGGCCTACTAACACCGGCGGCCTACAGCCCATTGAGTCTTACTCTGGCAGTTCAACTTGCACTTTCTCTACCTTGTTACTGCGGGCGAAAAACGCCGACTGGGTAAAAGAGAGCTGAAGATTTCTTCCTAACCCCATATCTGCGCCGTGGCAGGCATTCAAGTCGAAAGAGCCGCCGCCGCCGCGCTTTTTCTGCCCGCTCATCCACCGGGGACTAGCATAAAGGTCAGCTAATGATATTTGCTCCGCCATTTAGAGGCTGCTTCCAAAGGATTATATAGCTACCGAAGTCGAGGCATACATGCACAACGGCCCTCATTCTTTCCGCGGAACGGCCTCTCTTGGGAGAAAAGTTCCACGCTTAAAGGTCCGATGCGGCTGCGGAGCAGGGAAAGTCACAAAATCGATCAATGCCCAGCTTCTAAAACTTGGATCCTGCCCGGCTTTTGAAAGCTGCAATGGCTCGAGAGCCACCAGCCGGAAACTGCAGAATTCCGTTCATAATTGGCGGGCCATCCGATGTTGGCAGAGGACAAACTGCTAGTCTCGCAGCTCTGACGTCTAAATTGCAAGATCAAAGCTTGGCCAATTATTTCGCCACGGGAGACGTCTGCATGTTCTTTTTGTGCCGACTAGCAAGCGCAGCAGCTCTCATTAGCTGCATGTCTGAGTGAGTTGGATCATACTCTCTACGTATAGGGTTGCGCTAGTCTAAAGTCTGTTGCTACATGCTGTTGAACTCCTTGCGCGCGCAAAACAAACACCAGCAGCGGCACACGCATTAGCGAAAATTATGCCAGCCACCAAACCCACTCTCATGAATCGACAGGAGATTGTACGCTGTAATTAATCGAGTACGATAGCTTGATTGAAATCGCTTGCGAGTTAATTAAGAGGACATTATTTGCACTGCAGAGTTAAAGAGTTACTTTTGAATTTGCTCGATTTGATTCTTTTCAAGCATCACGGCTACTTAGAGGGACGAGCGGGGGAGCGAGAGAAGCACTCTCTTGCTAGCGTTTCGTCGGGAAAGCGAATGTGTGTGCGAGAGGTCGCGCTCGAGAGAGGGAGGCTCGTGAGGTGCCTCTATTTTTACCTGAGTTTCTCCCTCCGCTCTCCCCAGTGGGCGCCGAAAAAATTACACCGTCACATAGCGGTACACAATATTATTGATCGTGATATCGTCAGGCAAACTCCTGACAGCCCGTTACAGAACTTCAGCATAAATTTAATTAAAAAATGTCTGTCCCCTTTGATTTTGCGGCAAGAGTTTATGTCCTCTTTCACAATCAATGGGAAAGCACAACTATATGCCATAATTTTGATATGGTTACAGATTTCAAAAGAAAAAAAAAAACACCATGCCGTATTTTCTTAACCGTAATGATTCCTCATACGGCTTTGATAGAGCAAGGAATATTCACGAACATCTGACGGAGGCAAACGAAAGGTCGTTAGCGGCTTGTCTTAACCTTTTCAATCGCATCAAAATTTCCAAGGCGGGAGTGTTCTTGACGCGCAATTTACCCTCACAATGAACCTCGGCGGCTGATATTCATTTTCCACCTCGTGCAGCAGCCACACAAATAACAAAAATAAGGAGCATCCATCTTCAAGCGAATGACAGCTGCACGGACAATATTTTATACGCAAGAAAGCTCATTAATCAGAAGCGTCTTGCTAGAGAGAGAGAGAGAGAGAGAGAGAGAGAGCTATATGGCGTAGGAATAGATTAGAGACATAGACGCCGCCACGTCTCTTCTATACTTAGCGATATTGAACACGTATGCGAGTGTTGCACAAGCGAACCCTTTGCTTTTATCTCGCTCAGGGCGCATTACAAACACACAAGCACCTGCATGTGTTTGTTGCACGGTTCTGTCGATTCGCTCCAAATTAATTGGATGCGTGTGCAGCTGCGGAAAACGAACCTTTCTGTCGGGCATGCATACTTGATGAGCACGTTACATTACCGTCGAGCGATCGTTTTTGTTCGCTTTTCATTGCAATTAGTGCTTCCGCGCGACCCACGTTTGTATATGATGATATAAATGCGGTGGTGCGCTAGGCGACGCCGTGTGCGTCGTTTCGCAATTGGGCCAAAAAGCCTGCGGTGTGTCACAGTGCGCTTGTGTGCGTGGCTAATTTCGTCGACATGTTGCTACCACTGCGGAACAAACAGGGGCTCTTCCGTTTTCAAAATTATGCCCATATTTATCAACGAGAACAGGATGCAACGCATGTACAGAGCTTTTGCATTTGTGAACTCATCGCAGGACGAAGCTTCCATTAAATATTATTTGTTTATTAATTCAGCAACCCTTAAAACTTTGTCAGACCTTGTGACGCATCAAAAAATAGCTCCAATATTACAGTTGTACGGAAACTACACGGAATTCTACTTGCCAGTGAATCCACATGGGCGGGTTGTAATCTCCATTACCCAACTGCTCTACTCTGGAGCGAAAAACACTGCTCGGCTAATTGCCCGGCAAGCCAGGCCGGCAGCAGCATCATCATGGTAATTGCTTCTGCGAAAAATGCACGCCTCGCGGGTGCATCGTTTGCTGAGAAGACCCGGCCAATTTAAAGTGCATTAGGCAGCCAACGCCCACTTCGGAGGACGGCTGTCGAAATGGCTCCTCTTCCCCTTGCTAACCCTGACCTAGGCCAGTGCGTAAAATGTTGAGCGGGGTCGCTAACCTCGCGCGCGCGTCTTTTGTGTGCCCGCTCGATATGGTACCCACTTGTATTGCCGCCCATCCATCCTCTAGCCCGGGCCAGCCGTGCAGATTCTGCGCCTTGTGCACGCAGCCAGCATCCTTTTTCGCTTTTATCAGCGCGCCAGGCCCGTCCTGTGCCACAAACATTTCGCCAATCGACACCCGAGGCTGCCGCATGCGGGCAAAGCTCCGTTGCTGTGCGCCAGCCGTATTTTTGAAAGTTCTCAGATTCAAAATAGTAGCCAACCATTTCACGCCGATTATTCCGGAAATTTGAAGATTTCAGCTAATATTCATTTTAAATGTGTCAAATGTTCGGAAGACGTTATTGCTTTAAAGAAAATATCTGAGACGGTACAGTTTTTTTAGAAAATATTTAGTGAAAGTTAAGAAAGGGAGGAATAAAGGTAAGGTATTTTAATCATTGCAATTATCTGTCAGCTGTTCAGATACAGCAAACACCATGATATCCTAAAATTTTATCCCATTTTCCTGATTTTTGAAGCATGTATAGAAAATAATTATCTTAGTTTCCCAGCCTGATCGATAGATCCAGAATTTGGTGGGAGCCCTAAAAGCGGCCCATACATCTGCGTGCAATCCATCCATCCACGCCCTGTTCTGCACTCGCGTAGCGGCGGCGGCAAGCAGCGCGCGACCATGCCCTCGCACAACATCGATTTTCGTTCTGTTTCGGTGACGTCTCCGGCGCGCCGCCCGCCCCAAATGCGCCACCCTGCCTTGTTTTAAGATCCCTTTTCTCTGAGTGCGCGCGAGGACGATGCCCCTGAAATGGCCCAGGCAGCTCCGACGAGCAAAAACCAGGCTTTCGCACTGCCTAAACACTCCCTGGCGCAAGAATTCGGCACGATATTGCGAATAATCTCTGAGCCATGAATTATTGACTTGATTTGTTTAAGTTGAATTTATTGTTCTGATTTCATTTTATATGTATAATGACTTGTTTGGTGAATTAAAACTGAATTGAAATTGAAAAACGCACTTTTTTACTAATTTATTCCAGAGGTCCCACAATCAGCCAGCCGCGCAGCGCCAGCCGCCGTGAATCTGGCTAAGCTGCGCCAGCCGCCGGTGAAAAAGGGTCAAAAATTAAAAAGCGCAGGAGAACAAAATGTCTTTCGGAACTTCGGGCCGTGAAGCACACTATAAAACTTCACGTTTAAAATATTTTCAGCCGCCAGTAAAAATGGCCAGCCACAGCCGGGAAAAAACTTGGCTAAGCCAGTCCCACCAGCTGCCGCTCTAAATCTCGCGGCTGAGACCTATTATTTTTTTTTTTAATACCATTTGCTCTGTTTGGTAAATCAAATACTTTTAAAATCAATTAAAAAAACGGGAGGATATCCATAAAACAATATTTTTTAGACTATCCAGTCCATCTTGCAAAAATTGATATTCCCTACATCAGCCACAACTTCTGAAATCTCTTTCACGTCGCAAATATACGGCTGGTTGTGCTGCGGATTAAACCTGCTCTCTCGTCTCTTTCGCCTGAGAAATCTGTTTAGCTATGCACACATATCACAAGCAAGCGTCTCAGCCACCAGCGTGATATAAAAACACACACACACACGCGCATATACGCTACTTGAAACGGCGGTTAATCCTTTAATCTTTTGGACCAACACGGTCTATTGTGTCGCATGCGAGTGCGAGATGTAATCTATTAAATCAACCGTGCCGAGCGCTAGTCAGGTGTGCGAGACGCCAGCTGGGATCGAGCGGGAACACGGGTTCCGCGTCATTTGTCACGCCTCTATCAATTCGCGAATGTTTGTTCACTCCTTTAGCAGATTGCATTAATTGAAACAGGCGTGGTTTCCAAAACGAATCTTTCCTGCTCTAATTGAAATCTATTTATTTTATGAATTGAAATGGTACGATTTTTTATTTAGAAATTTTTATTATTATTTTCAAACCTCAAAGTAAACATTAAATAACAGTGATACAAGTTATAGCGATTTAAACCGTCGCTGATTTACGAAACAGTGCCAAACAAATACTGGTGAATATGAAAAATGTTATTGTTGTACTCACCATGTTTTCCGTTGGGGCTGTAAGGGTCGTAGCTGCAGTTGGATACTGAAGAAGAGTACCCATTGGTCATGTGGAACCCCTGGGAGCCGCCGGGCGGGCCGCCGGAGCTGTTGGCGCTCTGGAATGTGGACGATGGCGAGAGAGGGTCAAGGGAAGTCTGTCCCGGCGAGGGAGCCCATCCCTCGTCGGGGTGGGCCCGCTTGCTGCTTGTGGGTTGGTCGCTGCATGGAGAGCTGGTGCGCGGCTCTGTTTTTATGTCTTGCATCCGCAGCATGCCCTCTGAGAGCGGGCTCTTGGTCAGAGGCATGGGGACCGCTCCGCCACCTCCACGGAACATCATAGCGGCAGCGCTCGGTGACTCGTGCTTCAGGTCCATTCGGGGGTGATCCAAGCGATATATAACGCTCGCCCTGTCCGAACGTGCAAAGGGTCCAACGGTGTGGGGTACGTCAGGATGGTTTGTGTATTCCTGACGTGCCAGTTTCTGCTTTTTCACGCGGATAATATGTAGGGCATCAAGCGGGTCCTGCAACATAAAGGGATCAAAATGGGATTAGAAACTTGTGCGTAGTTTGTCGAAGGAAAGTGACAATTAATTGTGTAGGTGTGTGTCTACTTTGATGCAACACCGCAGCAATGATGGACGCAACTACGCATTTTCATCTAAGTTCTCGGTAAAATGAAACGACCCCGTTCTTCATAAATATAGAGATTAATTCAAACTATTCTTAGTCCAGAAATGCAATCCTGCCTTTTAAATGAGCAAATAAAAATTTCCCATGTACGATGAAACTTTACCCAAAGGATTTTTTGTTCATTATAAGAATTATCTTTGTCAGGCCTTCAATACTGCACGCTTTTTTAACCAGGAAAATGTTCGAGATGAATAGAACATTTCCGGGGCTCTCGTTTTCCCTGCCAACGTCAAATTCAACCCTGATTCCAGCGCCGACCACCGTAAATTTGCGCAAAACCACCCATCTAGTGAGCAGAGCGTATCAAAAAGCGGTGCGAATAGCGTGCGAAAGCATAAATAAAAACGGCTAGTCGCATGATAAATGGCCGATCCTGCACGAGCTGGGGTAATTAATTACCGGCCAGAATGATAAATCATGTCCAAGCTATTATTTTAAATCCGTCTACGTTTGTGCCGCCCGGCGCAGGAGGA
This sequence comes from Cloeon dipterum, assembly GCF_949628265.1. NCBI lineage: Eukaryota > Metazoa > Arthropoda > Insecta > Ephemeroptera > Baetidae > Cloeon > Cloeon dipterum. Next base: position 27,374,526 of record NC_088788.1, read on the forward strand.
CACACTTTGGAAAATTTATGTGCGAGCCGCGCCAAGGGAGGGTTGGGAAGCGTCCGTTCACGTTTCGTCGTCGGCTGCATCGCGCTGCAGTCTTATCTTTCACGGTCACCTTAGTGCGCATACAATAGAGAGTAATAAAGTGCAAACACTCGCTCTGCAGGCAGACGTATTCGTGCACTTTGGCTCCAGACTCGACTCTGCATGCCGGACAGATAACATGCAGCGCTGTGTGCGCGCTCATGCAAATGTGCACACTGAAAATCCGGATGGAGATAAAAATCAGAGAGGAGTTTTCTCTCTCTGTGAATATTTTAGCTTAATACATAGAACGGATTTGGGGACTATATTTTAGTTCAGAGAGTTCATTCATCTCTCGAAAATTCCATAATTCACGAGAGGAAAAGCTGAATGACTTGGTACGAGCTAAAATAATAAGATTCAGATTCAGATATTCTTTTATTTTGTTAAGCCAAATATTTACAGGGGTGGCTCTTAAAATAAGTCAGGTGTAGCCTTTTTGGGCTGTTAAACATAATATCACAGACATAAAAAATAATAATTACAGACAGAAAAATTCGTCCAGGTCATAGAATTGGTGGTGCAAAACCAGCTGCTTGACATTGGAGATAAACTCTTTGCTATCATCAATTAACTTAATTGAACTTGGAAGCGCGTTGAAGAGTCTCGGTATCATGCTCGCTGGGTTTTGCACCGCCTGTTTCAAATTACATGGTTTAACGTACAGGTCATTGTAACATGCGTTATTTTCTTTTCTGCGAGTGGGTATACCGCCTACATGTGGAACGTCTCTACATTTTGGAAATTCTGCGGGGTACTTTTTGAGGAATTTCATACACTCATGGATGTACAAGGAATAAACTGTCATGATATTAAGCTCACGAAAGAGGTCACGACAGGACTCTAAGGGTCTGTTGCTCCTCCCATAATACTTGCCGCACATGGCCCGAATCACTCTTTTTTGGGCAGTGAACACGGTTTTCATGTGGCAGGAGCCCCCCCATATCACGATTGAGTACAGAATGTGACTTTGCGCATAGGCCGCGTACACCTGTTTTAAAGCCGTCTTAGACACTTTGCCATATAGCATTGTGAACAGGTAGGTTACACTACGCAGTTTGGCCGCGACACTGTTACATTGTTCTTCCCAGTTTAGATTTTCGTTTATGTACACTCCCAGCAGTTTACTGGATTTCACAACGTCCACTTTTTCATCATTCACTATAATCACTGGCTGAATAATATTTTTTGTTTGGGTGGTATGCATTTGGACCATTTTAGTTTTCTTCCCGTTTAGCGTTAGGAAGTTTAAATCAGCATAGTTTACAATTTCCTCGTTGGCCTGTAATGATTTCGAATTGACGTCTATACAATTAGCACCGCGAATTATTACAGTAGAATCATCAGCAAACATTATTAGTGTTGCGATCACTATCTGAAGTGGAAAATCATTCACAAAATTGGTGAAGCAGTTTGGGCCAAGCGTGGTGCCCTGCGGTATACCCATACTAGATTTTAAAACACTTGAATTTATTGTTTTGAGATGATTTCCATCAATCTCTTTTAGCTCGACATATTGTTCACGATCCAACATGAAACTTTGTAGCCAGCTAATGGCAGTTTCATTCAGACCATACATTTCAAGTTTTTTTAACAAAAGCTGAGGATATAGGGTGCCAAATGCGTTACTAAAATCGTACAGGATCACATTGACTCGCTCTTTAGCCTCCATTGAACAGGTAACTAGGTTGATAAATTCGAACAACGCAGAATTTGTGCTTTTACCTTTCTGGAAACCATGCTGTTCAGCAGAAATTAAATTATTTCGCATTAGATGGTTCTCAAGTCGTGCTAAATAGACTTTTTCAAATGTTTTTGAAATAGACGAAGTGACTGCTATTGGTCTATAATTTTGAATGTCAGTCTTAGAGCCTTTTTTAAAGACCGGAATAATCTTTGACAACTTCATGTTCTTTGGAAATTTACCAGAGTTAAGGGAGGCATTAATCACATGACAAAGAGGAACTACAATTTGGAGAGCGATTTTTTTCAGGATTTCCACCGAGATACCGTCCCAGCCATAAGATTTTTTAGTTTGGAGTTTTTGTATGATTGCGTAAATTTCTGCCTCACTTGTTGAGGCTAGATAGAATTTATCACAAATTTGAACTGGGGGATGGACATATTCATGATTTGGATTCGGAGGGACAGGAACTACAAAGTGTTGGTTTAACTTATTAGCTATTGTTTTTTTATCTACGATCTTCGCTCCTCCAATAATGACATTGTCAATTCTGTCAACGCTTTTAGTGTAACACATTTCATTTATAATATATTCCAGGCTGTCCGTGATTTATTTTCGGCTCGTGCTATTTTCTGATCATTAAATTTTTTAATGTCATTGTTAATGCAATACGAGACATAACTTTTTAGATTTTTGTACGCCTTTCTAAGCTTGTCTTTGCTTTCAGGATTACGCTCTGATTGAATTTCATCCGCGAGGTCTCTAAGTTCGGCTTGTTGCAGGCGGGTGTGATCAGATAACTCTGCTTTATTTAGTTTGTTCGCTCGTTTTAAGGCACGGGTAATAGGGAAGCATAGCTCAAAATACTTGACTAACAGTGTTACAAATGATTCGCATTTTTCGTCGGCAGTTTTAACTGCATATACATCATGCCAGTTCTCAGATTCTAACATGTCAATCAATTTATTTAATTTGTGGTCTGAATATTTCCTCGCGTGGATAAATATATCCTTCCAAATGCTAGCTTCGATTTTCAAATTTGCCGATATTGCCATATGATCAGAGAAAGATAGGTTTACTATTTGGAAATTTCCCGGATCGACAAGAAGCGGGCTTGCTATTACATAGTCTATTAGGGAGCCTGAATTGGGATTTTCATTGGGCCTAGTTACTTTTCCAGCGTTTATAACGACGGTGTCGTAGCTATGGAGGATGTTTTCCAGTTGAATTGAATTTTTTTCCCGACGCAAATAATCGATGTTAAGATCTCCCGCAATAAGAATTTCGCCCTTGCATCTATATTTTTCAATTGTGTTTTCAAGGTGCACAAAGAACTGGCCAATTTTTGAATTTGAATCAGGATTTGATGGTCTGTAGATTGAGAATACATGCACAACTATGTCATTGATTTCCATTTTGACGCCGCATATTTCGAAGAGGAATTCCTTTGAGCTTGTTTTAACATTTTTAATTTTACAGTTCAATATTTCATTGACTAGTAATAATACTCCTCCCCTTTCTCGTTTTATTCTTCCGTAGCACGCCATGTTTTTGTAGCCCTTTAGTTTAAATTTGAGAACCTCGTATTTATCGAGCCAATGCTCTGAGATCGCTATAATATGGGGTTGGGGTTTAATTTGGCTTACAAATGTCATGAAAAAATTGAATTTGTCTGGATTTTTCAGTCCCTGCACGTTTAAACTCAGTATGTTGAGGTTAATTGGGTCTCTAGAGTTCTGTTTTACCTTTACGAATGTTTTATCACTCACGTCACTGTCTACAAGCTTGTTATTATTGTGCATTATATATTATTATGCTCCTTGATCGAATTATATGTGCCAATGTGTTTGCATTTTCATCCGTCTCCTTCGACGCGATTCACGTGATTGCTCTAATTTTTAATTATTGTTTATTAATCGCTCTATCGTCGCGGGCCGATGGAAAGGCCGATGGCCGTGACCTGGCCGGGTTGAGCACGCCACACTCTGGGTCACTCCCAGACTGACGATGACGTGTGTACCCTGGCAACTCAAGATAAGCCGGTGCCAATTGAAATATTTGCCTCATAAAAATGGGATTTAACAAATTATCCAATTTCAACATTTTTTTTTAATTGTTGTTGGAACTAGATTCCACTAATGACAAACATAATATTACATTATAGAGTCAATTTTGAAAAAGTAGCCTTCATTCCCGGTGGACGGTTCTTTCTTAAATTGTTTTTGTACACTAAGGGCCTCGGAGATAATCTTTGATTGTTTATCCTCAAGACGGCACTAGCTGTCCTTTTATTATCCGTTTTCTTAAGTTTCTACTGCTGGTGAGCACGCATGTCTCGTGTGTTGTTTGCTGAAGAATCACTCCGGGCCATTAATTAAGCGAGCCCCGGAGAGCAAAAATGGCGATAATAAACGTCCACTCCAATTACAGAGAGACGCTGGCTCAATCCTCAAGTGGCGTGCCTTACACTATAATGTGGCAGTGCAGGCAGAACAGAACGGCTTTTATTTTCATCGCCGCACGGCTTGCAGGCAACCTCGCAATAGCAAAAACGTGATTTGCATCGTTTGCAGACTCATGGAGCTGAGAAAGGTGGGGCTGCAGGAGAATGAGAGAAAAAAGATGTTGCGATAAGTCGGCCGAACCCTGAACAGCCAGCCAGCCAGCTTCCAGATTGGCTGACTGCCGGCCATTCGGCCGTCGCTGCGTGACTTCAACCCTTTGCGTCATTAAAAACGGCACGGAGCGAGAGGACGAAGCCAATTTTGCCGCAGATGCGCGAGATGCCGCCAACTTCTTATCGAAATCCCACCGAGGAAAATTGCAACCAACTTTTTTCATATCGCTATATGTGAAAATGTGTATTACCCGCGGAGACGAGTGATTCAGAGAGCGCTTAATCTCACAGCTAAAAGTAATTGGAACTTGTCCAATCGCGCTGCTTGATCGATATTGCCGATATTTCATTCCTCTGCGTGTACATAGGATGAGAGACTCGTTTGTTGATGGCAATTCTATACCTTGTGCGAGGCTATGAAAAAGTAGCAAATTTTATATATATGCGGCGGCGTATGAAAGATGTATGTAGCAACTCTCGCGATATTCCATCACGACGAGCAAACGAGGAAAGATTGTATGAATTGAAAGATTGCATTTACGGTGTGACTGGTTCTGAAAAGCAGCAGCAGCAGCAGCAGGCGAATGGCATTTTCGTAACAGTACCGCCTCGCCAAATGTATAAAGTTGCTTTGCGTTAGTCGCAGTCACTCAGACGGCCTGTCGTGCGGGGAAATTCCTCTCGCTCGCCCGTCCCTTACTGAAGGTGGAAATTGCGTCTGTTGAGGAAAGGATAACTTCAAAGAGCAACGCTACGTGCAGTTTCCTTTAACCCTATCAGCCGTTTTGCTTGTTTTAGAACGTGAAAACTTATCCTAACTTAGCTGAGCGCCATTATCGAAATTTCCTTCAAGAAATCGTATCCAAAGCCTTCTTTTCCATTTGACACTGTGCCAAAGCCAGTGGCACAAACAAACCGGTACTATAAATTTATAAAACAGCCGATGCAAATTAAATGAAAAGTGCTCGACACTGTGGGAAAAGGCGGCATACCGAGATGTGCATAATCGACTCGTCCGTGCATATCGTATTCATTACCTGGACGTAAAGGAACCGATATAAATTCAGAGAAAGAGTGCATGCTCCGGCCGGTGATAAGAGTGGTGATCACGCAATTCCGGCGTCTAATTTGCATGTTAATAACGTCCTCAATTACAACCTATCCTCCCCTTGAACGGCAAAGGTAAAGGAGAGACGCCGTTTTGTATGTTTTGTGCGCGCTCGCCTTTGTAGCCAGCTCACATATTATTTTTTACTCTTCTCCTCTGCGGCGAATGTGTGCGAGCGAGCGAGGCTGGCAATCCTTTTCAAGGTGATCCACCAGCCATATAATAATAATCTGAAAAATGCCTTCGCGAGCAGGAGACCATGCTGTTCTGGTTTTGCGCTGAATACTTCTCTCTGCTCCGCGAGCCAATCGCAAGCTGACTTCCTTTATCGAAAAGACCTTCCTAATTGGGAAACTCAGCAGCCGCTTTGGAGAATACAATTTGCAATAGTTTGGCGTTTAATTTAATGTCAATTCGACAGTAATGGGTCGTTCCATTATTTCCCGTGATCGCCTAATTTCTGCGAGCAAAAACAGGCGTTTGTTTGGCGCAAATGTGTGCATTTGGATGCGAGAAACGACGCCAAAATGTGACGGTGACGTAAGTGGGAACAAGGATATGCTCTGGGAGTGACTTTCAAATCTCCTCTGCATTTTTGCACCTTGCGGCCCCCACCCAAATAGATAGCAAAGGATAAACAATGTATGAAACAAGCGAAATTGATTGCAAACAAGAGAAACGCAATATGTTTGATTATACTCTTAGAATAAAAACAACTCAGAAGAGATATTCTAGAACGTCGATGGAATGTTAAGTAAAATTATTGAATTGTAACCATCTTACTGACCAGGTTTCACTCTTCAGTAAATCTGAAAAGAATTGTTATTTTTTAAGTTTGAAATTAATGCATTAAGGAAGTTGGTGCCCGTATTTTACGTGGTAACGGGAGCTTTTTCCTTCACGCATTGAACTTGAACTGTGGACTTGAAAGTTGCCAAGTGCGAGGAAAAAGTGTCTATATCGCAAATCACGCGCCGCAGCGGGATATATTTTCTCTTCGCTCGCACCGGCACACGCGCATGCAGTATGTGGGTTAGGCAAACCTGAGCAAGCTCAGCGGCGGCTGAAATAATAAGAGCCGGCCGGGTTCGTCAGCATTTTTGCAATTAGCGCGAACGAAAATTCATCACTATGCATCAATGAGTAAATTAACGACGGCGGAGACGCGACACAAAGGCTCACCAATTTGCAGCCCGCGAACTCTTCTAATTGCGAAAGCCTCCAACTTTATTAATTATCAAACCAGTGACGCTGTTGACGGAATAAAAAATTTTCAAGAAAACACGGCTCTTAATTAAAAATGGGCGCACTTTAGCGACGCTTATCTAAATTTTTCTGCTTGGAGAGTTCGCGAACAGAGTTGGAGCGTTTATTTCTTATATGCGTGCGTCTCGGGCTATTATGTTTCACAGGGTAAAAAATGAACAAGGCTTGCCGCTTGTCAGCAGCGATTTTGTTGTTTGTTATTATACACGTATGTGATGGGAGGGAACGGGCTGTGCAAGCTATAAACCAAACCATTCAAATCTGGAATAGCACGAACGTCTCTAGGGTATCTGGCAACTATTTTTATTGCCCCTTCGATTTTCTATTCTGAAAATAAATTCGCGTCCAGCTTTCAAACTTTTTATCTGCTTAAACGTTTTTCTACTGCCTAATAGGTACGGCAAAAAAATGTTCACGTTTTTATCTTTTATGAACGATTCCCTGGGCATCATCTAATTAAAACTAGCAAACTGTAATTAATGCAAAAGCTTCACATGGACCGTCAGGAGAGCAATTCCATTTTGATTATTGCTTTGTTAAATAGGTAAACTTTGCGCGTTAGCGCATTGTGAAATATAAAAACTTCGCAAATGCAAAAGAGCAAGTTCGTTCAACTGGAAAATGTTTTGATGTGTGTGGGTTGAAAATTACCGCTCGGCGATTATTTCTGCAGCCTCTCGGTGCCGCTGCGGCAGCAACAAATTGATTAAGCGTAATGGATTTTCACGCATTAGCATTAAGGGCTGTTGCAGCTAATGTGCAGCAGCGATTTTTGCATACTCCGCGGCGGAGGCACCGGTGCGTGTAATTAAACAGCCCTTGCTTTCATGTTTAGCCGCTCGCAATCAATTAACTCATGAACCAGCGAGCAAACAACCTACCAACGGAAAGATAAATAAAAAGAGTCGATCGCGCTAACGCGAGCATGTCGAAACGAAAAACAAAACAAATAATTTCAATTTTAAATTTCGTTGATGAATATTCATTGTCTTTTTTTACTTTGTTCACAGCTAACACGAGCCTTTTTTTGGCCACAGAGGAAAATTAAATAATATATATAAATGGTCAGCCTTTGTGTGCCCATGCTTCCTTTGTCATCGAGGCGGCTCTTTTTTCAAATCAATTGCAGCTACAGCCGGCGAGCAGGATCAAATGAATATCGCGTTAGTTGAGCTGTTACGTCACCAGAAGCGCTTTTGTGAAAATGTTTGCGCTGGATATATCCCCTTCGCGGCGCCAATCACGTTTCAAAAGCTGCATCATTGACACGACAGCAGTCACTTTATCCGTCAAAAGCCAGGGTATAAAATCATCCCATCGTCGCAATCCAATCGCGATTGCAAAACGCACAAAAAGCGAATTCGCTGACCTGGAAGTCACGCACCTAAAATCGGTCTCAAGGCCAAAACACCTACTAATGATATGTTTGATATTTTATAAAAAAATTATTTAACACATTTTAAATTATTTTGTTATTTACAGTCTTTTTCTTTTTCACGCTGCGCCATTCGAAAAACGTGACGACCTGCTTTTCACAGTGGATTTCGATTGACTGACTGTTAGCCCCCAGCTCGAAAAGAGTTTGCATTTAAAAATAAAGTAGACAGCTCTGAAGGTCGATTGCACAAGTGAGCGCGCTCAAAACAAACTGCAGCTCCGTGAAACGAAATCTTGGCTGCTTTTTCGCTCGAGTTGGCCTAGGTCGGGGAAAAGCTTTCTTCGTCGCCTTACAAATAAATCTTCTCGGGCCTCAGACCGGATGCCAAATATCTCTGAAAGAGGAAAAACAGCCGAAAAGATTTATCTGCAAAAATCTCCCTAGCCAGTGTTCTCGGAGCGAAAAAACAACGTGCAATATATTTCACGCTTGGCGGTTTGCTTGTCGCGCGAGTTGCTACTCACCGCGATTAAACAGCGTGGCCATATGCCGCCAAAAACATGCAGCAGTTTATCATACACACAACAGGTGAATCACGCTCGCTTGCTGATTGTTTTGTTGTATTTGTGCACGACGCTTAAAAATAATTTCCAGTGCTTCCTCAGATGGCGGTTCAAGGCTAGTGCGGCCAAGGAACCCGCGCGGATTCTATTTTTGAACGCATGTCTGCCCTAAAATAGCTGAACTTGACGCGATGCAAAGCGCAATTTGCAGCAGGAAATGAATTCAACATCTCAATGAACTTGCGATTTTTAATGTCTGTCAAAATGTTAATAAACGTTTCCCTTCGTATTTTCTCTTGCCTTCTTTCATCTGTAAAATTCTAATTGCGACCAACTTTGATGTCACAAGCAAACTTTGAAACATCGTTAAAATCCTTGAAGCCAGACAATCTGTCATCTCAGCATCGACATCCGAACGAAATTGATTAAGACACTTGCATCCTTCTGACACAGAACGGAAGCCGCCATTAATTTCCACAAGGTCTGCTTGTCAATATGCATGATTTCACCGTCAAGATGAGTATTTTCTCGGCATTATCGCGATTGAATAAGGAGAATGAGAAGTGCATGCAGTGCACATAAAGAGACGAACTCCCTTTGTGCTCGGCGATGTTCACTTTGGCCCGTGCGATTTCCATTAATATTCCATCAGCCGGCTCGAGAAGCGGAGGCGGTTCGCAGAAAACTGCTGCTCGTCTGACTCTTTACAAGCACACGGCGCGGAATTAAAATGCACATGCTTAGAAAAAAACTCAGCTCGGGCAAACAACATTACGGACAAGGATGATGAGCTCCTCCTCTGTTATTACTATCTTTGCCAATTCTGTCGAGACTGCAAAGTTTAATTGCCAACTGCGCCGCAAAAATAGCTTCGTTTGATTTATTATGCAATGCAAACTTTTTATCTCATGCATCGCGATAGCCGCTGAGTAAATATTTGACTTTGATTCGCGAGTAGAGTTGCCAAAGTATTCATTTCTGATAGTTAACTGTTCGACTGCGACTGAAATTGTATGGCACATGCTAAGCTGAGAATTTAAAATAATCAGACCCTCACCACGAAAAGGAAGAGTAAAGAGACAGGAAATTTCGGAATGAGAAAACTGTTTTAACTAAAAAAAATCTGAGTACTTGATAAACATTCAAAGAGAAAAAAAAATCAAAATTTCATATTTATTTGCTTCTTTGTTGTAGCCAGCTTTAATTAAGCAAACGGCTCAGTCTCGCGCACTCGTCTCAATTTGCAATTTCATTAGATTAATGGACGTTGATTAAGCTGCTTCTTTAATTAAGAAACTAGCAAGAAACTTTCGGCGTGATGAGGCGGAACTCTTTCTTCTTTCAGTCGCGCAAATGAAGGCAAAAGGAATGATCTCCGCGTTTTCAATCTGCATAAAATTTCACCGATGTTTTTTTGCCAAGCACAAAAGGGTCTTTTATTCATTTCTTACGCTCGCGCGTGAAAAGTGGGAGAGTCTGGCTAGAAAATTAAGGCTTTTGATGCGGTGCAAATTGAAATAGGGAGGGATTGATACGAAAGGCGAAAATTTATTCTCATCTTGTACGCGGAGAGAGCAAGTAGTTATGCTGTATCTCTTTCTGCCTGCGACGACGAAGGATTTTTTGCGCGGCGGTGTGATGATGCTGATGAGATTCGAAGTCGTGGCAGCTTGCAGCGAAAAATGATGAAAGCCTTTTGACTCGCTCTTTCGCTCGGCCGCTTGCAGAGGCAAAAATAAGGTGCAGCAGCGCAGCGCATGTACGTTTAGAGTGAGTGTGTGCGGTGGTGACGTCTGCGTTTGCAAGTCAAACGAGCAGCAAGAGAATGATTAATTTCCATCGAGCCTCCTTTTTGCTGCGCTCTGTGCGAAATGAAGGGCGAGACAGATACAAAGGCATAAATGGATGCATGCATAAGATTGCAACACTGCTGACTTGGGGACTCGTCGGACGACTGGCGACGCCGTTTTATTTCTGACACAGTTTTCTTATCGCTCGATAAGACGGCTGGGGAGAGCAAAATTCATCCAGTTGTGAAGAATCAGCGTTTTTCCACAAAACGATTTGCAAACCAAAATAAGTATTTTCGATTGCTATTGTAAATGTATTGGAAAATCTTTGTAATATTTTTCCAAGTGAATGCATGTATTTTTTTCAACTGGCAGAGATTTATGCTCTACAAATAAAACACTTGTAGTTAAAGTGGAATGATAGTGATTTTTTTATTTTAAAAAATGAAATTTCATGTAAAGTTAAGCCTAACCGACCTATTTTTTCCTTGTACATCTGACCAAAAGTGCCCCAAAATCCAATTTTTCGAATTTTACCGGTTACGCCCTCTTTTTTTAGCATAGGAAATTAATTGCTTCCGGGGCGAGAAAAATTATGAAAATTTGATAGTGAGAAGATAAAAAATAGTACTTTTAAGTCTTCAAAGAAATTTTTTATTTTTTCAAAAATTGCAGATTTTCAAAAGGGGTCTGTGTTTGGCTTCATTAAAATTCACTAGTTCATAGTAGCGTTAAATACTGCCTAAATTCAGAGAGCTGATTAAATTTCCAGTTTTCCCTCGCTCAGCAAAATTTTCTCAACTTTAAAATGTTCGAAAAATATTCGTCTGAAAATTTCAGATGTCCGTTAAAGAACGTTTAAATTTTTTTTGGGAAAAATCAAAATACCCAAAATTAAGTTAATTTATTCAAGAATCATCTCAGAAAAAATGTTTCTTTCATTTTAATAATTTTAATGATTTTCAGAGGCAAACTCGGACCCTTATGGCTATCAGAGACTGCGTATAATATAAATAAATTTTTTATTGATTTTCAAGGACAGATTCATTGGCTACCATGTGCGAAAATTTCAAATTTTTCTGATAATGAAAACGTAATTAAAATGATAATTGAGTTGCGCGCCGGCCACCTTCTGTAATGCAACCAGAAGCGACGGCGTGAAACGCCCCCCTCTGTTGGCCAGCAGCGCTGGGCGCTGACCAATCAGATTGTTTTTGCCAATTTTCTCCGAAATTTACAGTGCTGCAATATGTTTTCTCACATGATTTGGAATCCTCTCATCGAGATCTATCGGACAGCCAGAGTCTTTTTTTGGGGAAATGCAGAATTTCAGAGAAAATCGTGATTACACAATTCCGTTGAAAATTCTCCATTTAAAACAATGCTAAGTTTGAGGCCGATTTTCTCGAAAATTTACAGTGCTGCCTATGTATTTTTTTAACTGTACATGGTTTTTAGGACCCAATCTGTATGTGTGTTAAAGGATTTGGCGGGGAAATTCACTATCATTCCTCTTTAAATCCCTCTCCAATTGATGAATCAAATTTGTTGTTGTGGTATCGAAGCTGTGAGCAGCCAATTTCTCTGCTGCCTCAATCATTCTCTCTACGAACGGCACTTGACCAGCAGAATAAAGTGTCAGGGGTGAACGAATTGAGAGAGGGAAGTGGACCATCGTCACATACATACATTCTAAATAATATTGCACTTGGGCTAAACGTGTAATTGGCACCAATCATTCATATGCCCCTCGGTCAACGTGACGATGATCCATCCTCCCATCACGGCCATGATTGGCCTGCAAACTATAATGACCCTTTAAGGCATGAATGAAAAAAAACATTACAAAAAAATTTGCATCGGTACTGAATGATTTGCATGAAATTTTTATTTCCAGGGTAAGTATTTGTTCCTTTGTAACTACACATATAGCAAACTCATTTGCAAATTTATGCAAAAGTCACGTTCCCCGAAACAATTATTTTATACCCGACACTGATTAGCATAGAGATCGTGGGCGTTTGCGTGAGTGTGTATGTTCTGCAGCACCGTGCTTGTTCCTTCCAACTATTAACCTGAATACATCAGAATGCATAAATACAGATGAGCAGCCAGAGATAAATATTTAAAGCAGGCGAGCGCGGTAAACGATCTCTCTCTGATGCTGATTTTTCCGCCGTTTGGCTGCTGTAGGTTATTGGTGAGAGAGGCTCTCGCTGGTTGTGCGAGGTTAGTGATGTTCAGAGGTTACTGCTCCGGCCCAAGTCGCCGCCGCAGCCTCGTGCAGTTTGCATTTTCGAGTGGCAGGTGATGAGTGAGACCAAAAAGGCGCTGCGTCGGCAACCCTTCGTACTTGAAACTCGAACTTGTGGGCGTAGGCAAACACAACCAGGCCTTTTTCTGTCCCACCGTTTCGACACAAAAAACATTTTGCCAATATTGATTGCGAAACGGTGCGGGGGCCTCGCGTTGCACAAAAGCACAGAGGACGCAGTTAGGAAATTTTTGTCTGCTGAGCAACAGCAAATTATGTCGCTTGTTAAGAGTTTGGGTTCTTTTTGCGAATAAAAATATATCTGATGTATGACTTCGCCAGAAGACAATAAATATGTTCTAAAAGGTTTAACTAAAAACTATTAAAACGGCTCCTTTAATAAGGTTGAGCAGCTGTGATTGGAGCGCTATGTCTATGTCTCACTTCAAATTTACATCGCAGCATTTACAATTCTGTTTGACATTAATTTTTTGCTACAGAAAAGCTTTTAATAATTGATTAATACGACCGTTTAGCTTGCTAGCTAGAATTCATGCAACGTTTATTGACGCTTTTCACTTTTTTCAGCTTCGAAAGGCTTTCATCTGAAACACATTTCCCGTGCTAGAGGAGATGAAAAACGCTAGTATTCGCACGATTTTGAACGAATATTAAAAAGCCGGCACGTCCAACCTGAGTGTGCATGCACTATAAGAGTTATACCCCATATTTCAATCGGTACGTGCGTTTCCAGAAAACGCTTTCCGCTTGCAAAACGAGGCCGGTCGGTGTTATGAATAACGCATGCATGTGCATCGCATTTGCATGTTATGACAGTCGATGGATGCTCCTTATGCATGCATGCAACTGGCGCTGTGCGTGCCCGCGGGGGCTGCTACTGCTCGCGTTGCGTCGCGGCACAAAGGCGCGAATATTGCATTATTACGTGTGCCAAGGGTGGATGGCTGGCGACGGGCGTGGCGGGCTGCCTATGTGGCTGCGGCGTGCGTGTGTGCGACGGCGGCTGATTTACACACAATGACGCTGGCCGGGCACGCCAGCAAATTCGATTGTTGGCTGACAAGAGCTAGCTGGCCAAGGGATTTACGCGAAATAATGCTCTGGGACGCCCGGATTTGCATTTTAATCTTGACGCTATTGTCCACAAGAGCGCAATTTTCTTGCTTGTCATGTAAAATGCATTTAATTTGGTGGGGAAAATAAATTGAAACAAGAAAAGAGGACTAATATAGTTGCCAGCCAAAGACATTTTGCAATATAATTACACACTGTTAAAAGAATATTAGTCTGGATAGAGAAATTACTCACTGCACTAAATGTGAGAAAATTTAATATAAATTTTTTTGAAAAAGTGCAAGGGGACTAAGATATAGTTTCATGAGATTCTCGCATTAGATTTGGATCAGTTACACTTAATATAGCATTATTATAAACTGAAATCAGAAAAATATTTCCACTTTCAGTCTTCTAGCTTGGCTCTCAAACGAAACAATACATATATGTCTCTCTTTCATTTTCCTTGTGTGCTGGCCTCAACCATGTTGATGCGCCTTTCGCGATTTTCGTCTGCGTGCGGCACTTTGCCAAGCCACGGGTTTTTGCACGCACCACGAGTGAAATCGCCGACTCTGACCCGCATCAGATAGGCAGCAGGGCAGTGCCACAAAAAGACCCGAAAAGGACCTCCCACGGTGAGATTAATGGAACCGCTGCGAAAGATATCACAGCACAGAGAATTATCGGGGGTGGCAATCGAGAGGAGAGCATTTTTGTGTCGCCGACTGACCTTGGCAGTCCTTGCTTGTGATGTGTGCCAAAAGCACGTGCCCCATTCACAGAGCCACGGCGGCCGTGATAAGAGCTGTTGACTCTTTTCAAAATAACAGTCGGTGAGAGCGAGGGGGAATGCGCTCTGGCGGTAGGAAAACGAGATCTGATTTTAATTTGTGCATACAAAGTCTACCATTGTGTTTACAGAGAAAACCTACACATGATCTACAACATAATTTGATAGATTGAGCGACATTATTGAAATGGTGTTCTTTTATACGGTTCATCGTGCCTTTTGTTTCAAGCGTTTGAATTTTCCTACCAGCATTTTTGACTACTTTTGTTTTCTTTTGAGCATACTATTATTATTCTTGTTTATTCTTGCTATTGTCAATACTTAAAAGATCTTAGCGGCACACAGTTTTATTTTTATAAAGTGAGTCCCTCTGTTCAGCCATCTCTTGTTACCAATCCCCAGTTTGCCATTCCATTCGTCACCGCCACTTTCTGTTTGGTTTCGCAATTATTACCAGTGCGAATCACCGGGCCCCACAAGCGGCGACGCGATAATTCGTCTAACAAGCGACGGCTCAAAATTTCGCGTGGGTGTCCATTCCCTTGGCTCTGAACGAAAAACAACACGCGTTCATTATGAGCATCCTGGAGAATGTTGTTATTATGCGGCCAGGGGTCTTCGAACGATAAGATATGGGACGCTGCACGGCTGGCCAGATTACACAACTCTTGAGTTATTTGGAATAAGGAAGGGTGCACCCTTTCATAGTATCTTATCATCAACGGTGGTGCACTTTTGGGAACTGGAGCTATGCACAGCCGATTCCATCCCACCAGTGCAAGATGTGTCTTATTCAATAATGGGAAATATGCACTCAATACTCTTGGGAAATTTTGCACCGGTTGCGTTGCTAATGGATTTTGCTTTGTTATCGCTGGCTCCGCTGAACCGAGGGCTGATTGATTATGGAATATTGCACTTGGGGGAGAAATGGAAAAGCCATGCATCTGTAGATTTTTTTATAATAAGTTTTTTGTATCAGAAATAATTGACAAATTTATGAAATAAATAAATTTATAAATAAAAAAAGGCACATGGGAGAGATTTTTCGGTTGGAGTGCCTAATAAAGTGTCAATTTTCGAAACACCGAAGGCCATCTATCGTATTATTTCCTTCCACTTAAAGAATAAACGTTGCAATTTTGCAAGCATTGGAAGAAAATATTTTATACGCAGTAGTTTGTGCAGTTTTGTTTACATCCAAAAATTGACATTTTGCCACTTACAATACGTGCTAATCAAGACTCAACAGTTTTGTTACATGTATACATAAATAAAACGCCACAATGTATGCGAGCCAAGATATATGCTTGCCAAAATCTGATTCACTGTCAAAAGCTATTATTTGAGAGTTAATCATTGAAAATTACAGCTGCCTCAATTGTTTATTAACAGCACGACCGATTTTTATCTTAATTAATAAAATAGCAAATATGAGGGGGACATAGTCAGTTTACACAATCAGCACCTTTCATCAAGCTTATTGGAAAACAAAAAGAAGTTAAAGTATGCAAACGCTAGTGAAGAAGTGAAGGTAAAAGAGAGCCGCGTTAGGAACTCCATCATAGAATCACCGCGATAAAAAAGGGTTTTGGTGCGAGCCGGCAATAATTGCGGCCAGCCAACACCGCGGGGGAAACAAACGCCGTCAAATCGAATTATTTCGAGCAGCACCAGGAAAGATCAGCGGCCTGATTCCAATTTCTAAGTATAATTACGCCATCCAGGGGAAAATGTCCGCGTCACGTGTGGTTTGCTCCGTAGATTGTGATGCGGTGGGCCAGAAATGTGATCAGAGGGTGCGTGCGACGACTGCCGCCCTATGTTGTGAGCGTCATTTCCTCTTCTGCTAGCATTCAAGAAAACTGCCGGCCGGCGAGTGGCCAGTTGAACATTTTTGCGCTTTGCAGAGCTATAGTTGGCGTTAGCGTTGGGGCTTGCGGAAATCGTGGCAAAAAAATAAAATAAAAAACGGCGAACTCGGTACATCCTGAGGCAGTATGCGCTGCGTCCGAGCAGCAATTGCCAACGTAAACAAAACAGAGCAGCACTCATTACTCTGTCGCTGCAGGGTTTGCGTCACGAAAACATGAGAGTACGGCGACATTATGCTGGCTTCAGGAGGAAAATTGGTTTTTAACAAGAGTTGTTTCAAAGTTTTTTTCGAAAAAAAAATAATGCGACTCATCAAGATCAGAAACTTTAATTTACTAAATTTACCATTCGAACTTGTTGGTTTGTGTGAGTAGAATCAGTTAATAGGTTAATTTCGCAGCATTAATATCCCCTGCGTTGTGCGTCAATGTTTAACTAAATACAGAATGTTACAAACCCCATATTCATGCATCTAAACCCACCTGACTGATTCCACGCGTAATCTGGTTTGTTTCTTATTTATCGCGTAGCATCGTTTTGAAATGAATGAGCAAATTACTTAAATCGCTAGTTGGACGGCGCAGTAACAAAACAGCCGACTGCAGCCAAAATTTTCCTCTTTTCAGGAAATTTCAGCATTATATTCCATTATTTAAAACCTGAATCGTTCTCTCTTGAAGCAACAATTAAATATTAATGGTTCCACCATATTATACCACGGTGCGTGAAAGGTCGACTGGTCTGAGTAAAAATTAGCAAGTTTTCCTTTCGAGGAATAGGCCATAGTAGTCATATCATAATGCATTTTGGTAGGCCACTCGCAATAAAAGTTGTGTACATCCCGATGATAAATAACTATCCTTGCTGCCTTTCTCCTTATCTTTGTCTACCTGCTACATAAACAACAGAGACTACTACTTCCACCACTACAATCAACAACCAGTAAGGAACGTTGACGGACGCGAGGCAGCAGTGGTTTTTATTCAATCACGCAGCTTAGTCAAATTAAAGTGAATCATTATATTGCATTTTAACAAAGAATATAAATATTATGTATACTTATTAACCTTATAAAGTTCTTGGTCTGACCAACATGGCATACAATTTTATCCAAATTACCCAAATAATTAGATACAAAATTTTGAAAAAAAAAATACAAAAAGGGTAGCCGTGGGGAAAGACACTTCAAGAGCAGCGTCGGCCGTTTCGAAATAACGAGTAATTATGCGGCTGCTGGGAACAATTGAGAGAGACGCAATAAAGTGATTATTTTCACTTTTTAAGAACATTCCTTTAATTGTTAGCTTTTCCGAGGAGCAATCCTTTGATATCAATCAGAGAAGACGAAGCGAGAGAGAGAGAGAGAGAGAGAGAGAGAGAGAGAGAGAGAGAGAGAGAGAGAGAGAGAGAGAGAGAGAGAGAGAGAGAGCACTTTAAATTCCTTTTTTCCATCCCAAGAAGTGACCGTCTATAGTTTTCAAAAACATTCGCTGCTGGATCACAAAGCGTCCTCTTGTCTGCGTTGTTACTTCATATTATTTACAACCACTCTGACTAGAGTGTTCCCGTTTCCTTCCTGCTCTGGATGATATTGGTTAATTCCGCCCAACGTGCGCAGGTCTCCATAGAAACAAGCCGTTCACTAAAGGCACACATTACACCTAGGCCCTGCACACGTAGACAGGGCTTCGCGCTGCTCATTGTCCTTAATGGTAATGAGAGAGCGAGACTCGACTGAACAGCCGCCAAATTGGCACTCGCCGCGCTCGAAATTAATTTGGTTAAATATGCAGCGGGCAATTTCCATTTTTACGACCGAATTTTGCAACTTTTACGATGCGGTGGATTGAATTACCTCTTCGCTGTGCACTCTCAACGCGGAATAAACATAAAAATTGGCTGTAATAGCGCCTAATATTATGACGCAAGTGAAAAATATAATAATCGTGGCGTGGGTAGAGATATTAGCATTAAAATAATTGCTGAAGACCATTAAGTTGATTAGCATTAATAGAAGCATATTAAAGTATGGAAAACTTTTCTATCTCTAGCCAAAATCCTATCACCTCACTTACGAGCGCATCAATCGTGAGAAGCGTTAAAGCAAATTTAGATTTCAATAACGTCGATCGAACCCTGTTAACCACGATTCACTGCCACCTAGAGCCTGCTGCTTCAAAATTTCCATTATAATTGATTGTGGAGGGTGGAGGGTACATATAATATAATGGTCTAGGCGCATGTGCTGATAGATAGGTACCCGCGGCTTCAAAATAAATGCAATTCCAGACAGCACGAGCCTCTCCAGCGTGACGTAAATTAAAAATTTAAGTGCCGGTCGGCGGAGGGTGGAAAGAGTGTAAAGGCCTCGTGAGAGTGCATCCCTCTCCAGCAGCGCCGACTGCGATAACGACCGGCACGTTGTCCTAGGTCACGGACTGGGGAAAAGAAGCATACGGCTCTCGCTTGGTGCTTCTCGGCGACTGTTTCATCGTGCCCCTCACTTCCGCTGATGAAAAGAAACGCGCCGGGCCGCACTTTTCCACATGTCTGCCGAGAAGTGCGGCAGAGCGTGCTGCTGCCTTGAATTAATTTTTCCTGCCGTCTAAAAAAACGTGAAGTAGGGGCGCGACAGCCGCGCAGCGCGTCGTAATCAAGTCGTCTGTTTGTCTCCTGCTGATGAATGTTTCCGAGACGCACTTATGATTCTTGGTGGAAAGACGCCACCCGGTGAACGACGAGGAAAATAATGAGCAGGAAGGTGTCTTGCTCAAATTTATTTTGTGCAAAAGCCAGAAAAATAATTTTAAACACAATGATGAGATTGTTTTTCCAAAATGATTACAATTTTAATGGATATTTGTTATCAGTTTTTATGTTTATTTTCTAAATAAAATTTTAAAATGTATTGTTTTTCTTAATTTTTAACGCACTGAATCAGTGCTTAAAAACAATTAAGATTGTGACAATATTGTTTTATTTGAGATAAGCGTTTACTTTCTTGTACCGACGTAAAAGACGAGGAAAACTGAAGATGCCATAATGTTTTTATAATTTTACTTTGATGTCGCACTATGCATGGGTGTTTTAGTGGGAACTCGGCATTTTATCTTACATCGAATTGGAAAATCTAAATCCTACACATTGACAATAACATGTATTTCATCTATTTTCACTAAGAGGACAACACTGCTGTTGTAAAGTTGTAAAGCAAAATCTTGCTTGAAATTATCACGCTCAGTGATAATTCGGGCCGTTTTGTGATATCGAAAGAGTACATTGGACAGTGGTGCATTTGCGATGCAGCGGAGGTCCGTTGTCAAGCCTTGAATAATTTAGGTCTGCCAGGGTAATGATGATGAATGCCAGCGTGTTATTGAGAGAGGTCGAAAAGCGCCAGCCTCTCGAGTCAACGCACCTTTTTATACACCGATTCCGTCCCTTATAACCCTCAGTTACGTGGAACCTTGAAATCGCTGCGGTTTGAATAGTAGCGTCTAGGTAAGGCCTTTTCGGGTAGAATGCGCGCCTCTTGTTTTCTCCTCCATTGTGTTTCTACTCTCTCTGACGGTCCCTTCCTCACTTATTCATGCAGGAGAGAAATAAAAAAACTTGATAGCATCCAACTCACTCACGCAGGTGCCAACAACCCCTTTGTGTTACTCTGGCCCAAATTACAGGCTGCCGCTGCCGAAACTCAATTTCCGTCTGATTTATTTCTCTCCGATGCAAATACGCCCTTTAAAACTCTTTTCAACCACCTTACAAAACGTTATCAGCCTGGGGAAGGGTTGGATTTTTTGTGGCTTTTACTTGACCATTTTCTGAGTAATTATATGCATTAATGCTTCTTTTTATGTCATACAGCGTTGTTGACGAATTTCAGCAAGAGGATCTATTTTCCTTTTTAATAGAAAAGGAGTTGCTTGAGAGAACGCGCTGGTTGTTAAAGATTCTTGACCATGTGATAGAATGAAACCAGCACTGTTGATCAGCTTCAGGTCTCAATTCCCCAAGCTAATTAAATCCTGATTTGCACTCGGGTGCGTTTTGATTCCAGTGCAATTACGGCAGCATGACTAAAGCGGCTCGCTTTGCATCTTTGTTGCCTGCGCGACGCCGTGCCTCGTGATCATTATTAATGACAAAGTATAATACATAAATATATATAAATACATATATAGTAGAAGCACGCGGGTGATACTTTATGCATATGGAGGGACGATTTTTATGCTTCCACAAACCATCTCAACTACATAGCACATGTAAAGCAAACTGCGTGCATCTATAAACAAATTCGAGTAAGTAGCGTGCCAATAAATCAGTGTCTCGGTGCAAGTGCATTATCATTCAAATGAATGCATCTGTGGCCGTTGCAGCAGCACTTTCTGCTTCTGCTGGGCGATTCACACAATGACAATGCTGGAACATAAGAAATACCCGCCAGTCGCTATTTGACACACTCTCAAAACTCAAAGCTGATCAATCACGCACACACACACACACACACACACACACACACACACACACACACTGCTGACCTTTAAATAAAAAAATGTCTTTTAATGTAAGCGCTTTGAATTATACAGTACATATATTTGATGTTTTGACGACGGGTATCAGTCTTATATTCTTCCATGATTGGAAGTTTGATCAATTATTAAAAAGGTATCCAGCAGCAGAGGTAGGTTAGAAACGTGGTTCTGATTAAGTTGGTGATCGAACTCTATTGAAATCCGTTCTTTAGTTTCTAATGAAGATAACACTGATTTGGTGACAAACAAAAGTAGAAAAATAACGCGTTTAAACTGTTGAATAAACGACAAAATGTAATAAAACTCTGTAATTCTTTCTTTATCCTCGTTCCCGTCTCATACTCATAAAAAAGTAGAAAAACGAGCAAACGTTTTAAATCCTCTGCAGGAGAGTTACAGAATTGCTGCGGATTTAATTTAAATCCGCTTTTGCAGTAGCTGCCGAGCGAGAATCAACAAATTCCAGCAGCAGTTTAGAGCCGGTTCCATAAAATATTATATCGTTCTCTCTAGCTCCAGCGGAGCAGCAGGATTAACTAACAAAACGCAATGCAAAAGCAAATGAAAAGGAATGAAGAGCGGTTTTCATTAATTAGTGCGCGAGGCGCTTTATTTCGCCGGCAGCTGCATATAAATAAAGCGCACCGAGTGCTGTTCGCGTTATTATTGCTCACATATACACATTTTCGCCACACCGCGCTATATTACGGGCGAAGAGTGTTCCGCTGGATGAGAATTTATGAGGTAAATACAGTCAGTGGCACGGGCAATAAAGTTTTAAGAGTGCCCTCTGCGCGCCCTTTTACGGCGCCATCCCGAGCGCGCGCGAAATTGCGGCGCTAAATTGAATTTTGATGACGGCCTCGCTATTTTTTTGCGCCCGCCGCACTAACTAATCCAGCAGCAGTAAACGGAGAGAGGTCAGTCGAGGGCGCAAGCCGTTGTGCCGTGCAGTGGGTAATCAGTCCAAATGGCCTGCGAAAAAGAGCCCTCGTCAAAGTGCTAAAATTATGGATCGTGCGCCGCCTTTACTGCAAGTGTAACACTAAAACAGAGATTAAGCTTGTCTGTTTTGTGTACGAAACTGTCATGATGTACGATAATATGTGCGCGAGGTTTGTAAGGATAAACCGGATAAACAGAGAGATGTGTTGATTACGGTACATTATGAAGAGTCTTACTGCCTTGAATTTGCCATTACATATTTATTTACTTAATTATCTTTTGGTCTATCTGATTTCCACAGGCTTTGATTGAGATTGGGTCAAAATACGACCATTTTGAAAAATCTAGCATGACATTCAATCTCGCTTGCAGGCCAGCATGATTGGTGTCATTGTATTTGTAAACGTGTAGAAATTTCCACCAGTGTCTCTGTGTCTCATTTATAACGTTTCACCAAGTCGGTGTACAATGCAAATGCAATACGCTAATTTTGCCCTTTGGGTGAAGTTTCGATTTCCGTATGAAACAGGATGAAATCCAATCCGAAACTTGTAAGGGTAGTGCTCATTCGCACGTAACGCTGGTAACACCCCTTTACTCCTTTTTCTCTTTCCTTATGCACTCGAATAATTGCAAAAGTTTCCTGGCACCGCGCCGGGCGAAATCAAATATTTACAGGGCTGCTGATGAAATAACAACACACAGAGAGCGCTCGTTGCAAAAGTACACATAATAACAAGCCAGCACACACGTTGGCGCGATATATACCCCGCGTGTGTATGTGTGTGTGTGTTTCCACAATGGGGTGGTGCCGGTGCTTGTATGGCAGCAGCAAATTATTGATCCCTTTTCTAGAAGCAGAGAGAGTCTGTCTGGCTCCAGAGTGTTGTTGGCTTCCACGGCCGCGACCTACCCCAACGTGGCAAACCTTAGGCCGTACAATTGCGAGCGCGGCACAGATGCTGCAAAAATAAAGCTGCACGACTGAAACGTGTAAACACAAGCCGCGATTATTTATGCGGTCCGAGTGCAAGCTGCCTGTGTGCAAGTGCTAAAAAATAATCAAATCCGACTATTTCTGAACTGCTTGGTAATCGGTGTGAGCAAGCGTTTGGATATTAACCGGCGGAGCGGAATTTTCGAGACGCCAAGACGCAACGAAGCCATTAAAAATTGGTGAGGAAATCGCACAAAGTGCAGAGTAAAAGAATTTGTGCGGAAATAAAAGACCTTACTTAGAATTGAAACAAAATCTCATAATGAAATTCCTGAGTCGGAACGTTCGCCTTCATTTTCCACGCTGTTTTTCATGTCGCTTCAACCCCTCCGAGCAGCAATTTCCGGCTGCAAAAGACGCTTCGTCAGCAGCATCAGCAGCAGCGAGCGGCATTTACAAATAATTAATTCAATATCGGAAGCTCGTTGGCATGCGGCTGAATTTTTAATTAACGCAGCAGCAGCTGCAGCTGCTGGCTTGCCGAGAAATTATAAATTCTTCATCTGAGCTGGCGCGTTGGATTAAATTCGCTCAATTATCGATCAGTCGAAAGTTAGTTTGCGCACGCCCTGCTGAATTAAACGCAACCCTCGTGTTTCTCGGCAAATTTTTGACGTCACCCGCGCGTGTATTGACTGAGGCAGCGGCAACGGCGTGATGCGGCGGCGGCGACGAATTTGCGCAGCGCCGCCCGGACCTGCCTCAACATCCAGGGAAACCGCACAAAATTCGCCCGCCTGCCTCCGCACCCGCCCGACTCCTCTCCCTCCATTTTCGCTGGCGGCCGCACCTTCCTTTGTGCATGAAACGGGGTCAAAAGCCTCTCTTGCAACTTTCTTTTGCAACTACGCCGCGCACATCACAAGCGCGCTGCAGCGAAACCCGATTATTTCGCGTGGACGCTGTAATTATTTCAGCACAACACCATAAATATTCGCCTTTCGTAATTTGTAATCTCGCCGCTCGTCTACTCGGATTAAAACCATTTTCCTGGATTTGCTCAGCTGTGTGCCTGTAAGCTTAAGTTGGTTCTAGCTCAATCCATGCGTGCCATCTAAATTTGCCACTAGTGCAGAGAAATCATTGTCATTATGTTCTCCTCGATATGCTCATTTTATTGCAAGCAAATTTTTTACGAAATCCTCAGCTCCGTCTATTACGTTACATGTTTTGCATGTGTCATGCTAAACACGTCAAATCTCAAAAGTACAGTATTCTCATTGCTAAAATCTCATTGCACTTTTCCTCCTTTTTTTAAATATGACTACGCTTTAGCGAAATTTCACTGTAGCGATAGCGACTGATATACGTGAAAAGTTGCCAGCTGGAGATCTGTGAATAATGAGCTGGAAAAAGTGTCGGTTGGCAGGCAAGTGAGCGGCTCGTGAGAGCGATTGCAGGGGAAATAAATGAAAAATCGCAGCTGACGGCTGATGCAGGCGAAAGGTGAATTCCACCTGCACAACCGCCGCTAGTGCACCTGCGGCCAACCCTTATCATCCGGAATGGCCCAAGGGACGAAAAGTGCATAGCTATGGGGACGTGAAAAAACAGCGCGAGACACTTCCACAATAGTGTTTTCTTAGAACCTCCAATGAATAGAAAAGGGATCAGTTTGATCCTCTCTATTTTGTGTCTTTTACATTCAACTGTCAGTTTCCGCTGCTTTCAAATATTTCAGGTAAAGCTTTAAAAGGGAATTTAAAAAATACCTCTCAAGCACAAAGTTTTTCTGTGTTCTTAAAAGTTTAACATCGAAAGATTTCCAGTCTACGGTTATTTGCCATCCAGATGGGTGGTGTTTTCTTCGTTGCTAGTAACGACTGGTTATTTAATCTGAAAGTAAAACATCAGATATTTTGAGTTGTTAAAAAAGAAAAGAGCATCATATTTCCCATTCATCTTATATGTTATACTTCAAGAATTAATTCAGGTATTTTATTTATGTGTGTGCGCAGTGAGTACTTAGTGTGAAATAAATTAGTCTGTCTTCTGCCATGAAACAGTGAGGTTCATTCCTTTCCTCCCAGAGCGGCCTGCCCGCAACGCGTAAATTTCAGATTATGAATAATGCAACTTTGTTAGACCAGGCTCCCTAAGCAATTCTATCAAGAGTATCTGAGAGATGAATTTTCGCGAGTTATTTCAACGCTTAATTTTAAAATTTTCCACGTTGCATTCTTTTTCTCTTATCATTTTAACTGCTTGTGGAGTCATAATTTGAATTAGTTTGAAAAGCAGAACATAATATGACCTTCTATATTTGTTCACGTCCCCTTCGCGCACAGTGAAATCAGCTGCGCTATGAAAGTGCATTAACACCGGTCTGATAAAAGCAATTATCAGGCCAACTGATAAAAAGTGCAGCCTGCAAGCAACCGCTTCGTACACCAATTCAGCGAGATTCCTTGAGCAACGACTTTTTATTTTTTATTTGGAGGAGCAAAAAAGGACGCTAATCAGCGTCAAGGTGCGGCCGAGTTGCAGCGCCCCTGACACGGCGGCAGGCCCGCCCGACGCGCTCGACCTTGACTCGTCCTCTGGTCTTGAGACAACAGTGCTCGTATTACCGCCAGTGCAGCCGAACGACCAACCAATCTATGCAGCAGCAGCAAATGCATCCATCCCCGCCACGGCTGCCGGTCCATTTATTTTTCTCCTCGGTCGCAGCGCAGCGAGCGAGCGAGTGAGAGTCGTGGAGCGGGATGTGCACGTTCCCCCTCGGCTTTGATATTTACGCTCATGCCTTCTATTTGGTTCCCTCTTTGGTATTTTGGTCCTGTGTGCCCGCTTCCTCCTTTCCGCCGGATTCTGCCCTTGGCGGTAGAATAAGCTCAGCTCTTCTTTTTTCCAGAACTGCCTTACGAGATTTATCTCTCCGGAATTGAGTTCATGGAGTTCTGAGACGGAAGAGTTGGCTTCTTGGGCATTGTCGCTCTTTCAAAAGGGTAATATTGCAAACCGGGCAAAAGAGATGGGTCTGTTTTTTCCCCCGAAGAGGTATTCCAGTACTTCCGAGTTAACTGGAAATTAGCATAATGGCCTGTTTACGAAGCGATTTAATATTTGGAATGATGCGATTACACGCATACAAACTCGTTTAATTACCGTCAATTCAAATGTAGTGACAGGCAAGGTGTCACTCAACTAAACCGACGTGGGTCCGTCTTTTTAAAAATAAATTCCATCCCTAGATAGTCCAGAAAGGGTTATTTCCCTTATGTCGGGTCACACCTTGATAGCACATTTGCATATCAATGAGTACTCTAGAAAAGCAGATGTTTTCATTCAGAATTAGGTCTGCTGAAATATGAACCAGCCCTCGTTGAAAATATATGCTAAACCAGTTTAGGCAAGTCGATGAAAATACGAGATTATTCATTCTTTTCACCCCCGTTTGTTCAGAACATAAATTGGACGTGTAAAGAGATTAACGCAACTGACGCCTCGAAAGTTCTGAGGTTTCATGCAGTCAATTATATGGACGGAATTTTGTTTCGGATGATACTTCACAGAACAATGACATTCTTCGATTATATTAGTCGTAACCCAGCAACTAGAGCAAAAATTTTAAAACTTAACAGAAATATGACAAAAAGCGAACAAGTAAACACCATTCACAAAAACTCGTTCCCCAAACCTAGTAATTTCCGCTGCTTTCAATCAAACGTAACTTTCCTTTCCACTCCTAGACCTGGCCGATTTGCATTCAATTTTCTCCTAAGGTGTGTGCACTGAATGCATATGTTTCCAACCCACAGCTCGTAAAATCGTTCAGTGAGCTTATCGCAACAAAATGCATCAACTTTACGGTCGGGAAATCAACGAATGATCGGAAATTTTACAGCCGTGCACCTTTGCCGTGAATAAATATTCGAGAACAAAATGCACACGGGCCGTGATCATGAGAACGTCGGTTGAAACGCGCGGGACAGTGTGTTTTTAATATTGCATGTGCAGCGCTTGTTCGCATGCATTGCACCGTCTGCACCGCCGCATTCCGCGAGCAAAAAATAATAATAATTCGATGCAAGAGCGAGATCGATCGATACGTCTCGGCGCCTTTGCTTTTGCGCGCACACACGGGATATATATGTATTGTTGTTTAATGCAACAATGGCGCGTATGTGTTTCTTGCATTAATTTTATTACCGTCGTCTTTTCTGCCTTGCATCCGATTATTGCCATAAAAGTGCTAACCTTTATCTAATGGCGGATCAAAATCTAGCCAGCGTTTATTGAGTGGAAAACGTGACGCACTCTACTAATCCATATTATAGCAGCAAAATGAATTTATGTGATGCTTGATGCCGTGTAAACGATGCAAATCTTTTTGGTCGCCCATTCTTTTAAATCTAGCGGCCAAATAAATGATTTTTTGTCGCGTGGCAGTACAGATTAGTAAGTTTTAAAATGAAATCTTATCTCGGCTGTGTATATAAGCATGTGACTAACAATTAGCTCGGACATAATTATTTTTTTTATTCAGTGTCGGAATAAATTATGAAGAATGTGACCACACTGACTCCGTCATACATCAATGATATCATATATATGCAGCTTGGAATCACTGTTCTTTGTGCAGAGACTCAGAGAAGGGTATAAATAAAAGGCGAGGCAATTTCATCTTTGCCATCACTCACAATAAGCGAAATTCTAATTAATACCCATCACAAAGTCAAGACGTATAGTCTGACTGAGGCAAAACTTTTCAATCAGTGGAGAACTTGCACAGCAGTTGGCTTCAGTTTTCGCAACAGAGTGCGCCTTGGGGTCTTCCAGAATCTGACAGGCGTGGCCCGAAATTAATTAGGCTCGCTCTAATCTGCATGGCATATGCATGCACCCCTAGCAACTCAATCGGCTTACAATGCAATGCACCTGTGCTGAGCTGTGCATATTATCCCTTCATGCTCGCCAATCGTCAATTAAAAAAGCATTGCACCTGTCTCGCGAAGCCAAAAGCGGAGTAAAAAACCGCATTAGCTCGTCGGGCGCTGGCATTAAGGGTTCAGCAGTCGGTGCACCCGAATGCACTTCTGTCCATAATGTGCATACACAAAAAAGGAGCCCATTATGCAGGCTTTGACAAACAGCATGAAAACGGCATGGAAATGGCTTCTTAAATCATCGCAGCCTAGAGGCTAAAGGCATTTCAGAGGTCGGATTTTTCTGCTCTTTCTCAGCAGCCTCGTGCTAATTTCAATGCCATTTAAGTTCGTTGGCTGTGCAGCCTTTTTGCATGTCAGTTAAAAAAAGCTGTTTAGGAATTTCACAAAATGTGCCATAAAAAGACCAATCAAGACGTATTCCTCAAAAATTGAACGTTAAAGAGTCTTCAGAATGTTAAGACTCGAGGGTTGAAAAGGTCTTTTGGTCTTTAAACGGAATGCAGAATTCTCATTCCTCTAAATATTTATCATGAGGCCACAGAATTTTAAGAGCTTGCATTTTTCAAGCGTTATGGTGAACGCTGGGCTATTCTTAACTAAACTGTTAAGGATTTTTATCTTTATTCCTTTGAAATAATTATCTCAAACCTTTTTGGAACGCAAAATATTGATGGGTTTTAAAATGTTCATTACAATACCATAATCATAAAAGGTACATAATTTTTCGATGTCATGAGTTGTAATAAAATCTATTAGATTTAAATTTAATTAAAAATGCAGTTAGAAATTTAAAACTTACGGCCGTTACTCGATGGTGCCAAAAATGGAATTTTACCCAAAATAAAAGTAGGATAAAACACTTTCCTTTTATCGAATATTGATCATTATTATGAAGCAAAATGTCTTTCCGACCCTCCAGAAAAAATAGCGAACGACTCTATAAAAAGTACAATTCATTGCTGTAGGCAGGAAAAAACTTTGATGCATATTTATGCAAGGCGATATGGACAAACAAAGCGTTGCGCAATCCGAGTTTTTACGAGACACTTCGCCCCCATTATGTTTTACGACACATTCACAGATGCCGACCGCGCGCGTACGTGGTACATAACGCCATTATTATTATTTTTACATCAGCGGTCTGGACAGCGGATCGTTTTATGAATTTATTTCTGTCCGATCACGCGGCGCTTTTCTTTTGATACTATAATGCATGCATCTAGCTCTTCGGACAGCTGCATAGAGATCGAGCACATAAATTATGGATCTATGCTCATCATATACGAGATGCGTGCGGGCAGCCAATGAGCGTGGAAGATTGATCTTACCTGCAATAAATCCGACGAGAATATCTGCTGCTCGCATATGTAGACAAATGAGACCAAGTGCTGCAACACAAAGAGATCGCGTTCCAGTCAATATGTACATTAAAGTGGTGATATCGGCGAATTTCATCTGCGCACGTGGCGTGAAGGCAAAAATTTATGGCTGTCCGTCCGGGTAATTAAACGGCGAACTTGACAATGCAGCGCGCTGCAGAAATAACTCACAGGGAAATAATATGCAACTCACAGGCCATTGTAATTCGCTTTTTATGTGACGTCAATGTATTTCTTGAATGATTCAATGTTAAACCGTTTGTGAGTTCGAGCCTTGATGTCAGTCTTTGCGCAGAGATTTGCTTTAAGGTCGCACTTAAAAACAAATTGTGAGCATATATTTCGGAGCGAGCGTTTTAAATAAAGGTCAAATGCAGGAATAACATTTGATAGAATTATTGTTGAATAAAATATAGAAGTAATGGAATGATTAAAATCGTTCTACTGTACCCAAAACGCAAAATAAATATTTGATTTTATCACGCTCACATCAAGTTATTATTTTCGAAATATCAATCAGCCACATCCAAGACCGAAAACGAAGGTAGTTGTTTCAAATATATTTCATTTTAAAAGGGAGATACAGAGTGACAGTTATTTGATTTTTAAAAATGAACCACCTCCAGTTTTTAACCTTTTGCTAATTTGAATCCCTAACTGCCAAAAATATACATAATGCAGTCCGTCTCGCAGGATAATGCGAGGCGAGACGGTCCAAATGAATTGCAAATGTGTACACATGCGCCAGTGTTTCAAAAAGCTGCACAAGTAAACATAAATTGCAAGTAGCAGCCTTGGGCGCCCAAATCAATCGCACTACATTTCATCGGTCATATTATTTGTAATGATGCAGCCGCGGTGACAGGCAAAAAGCGGCGCAGATGACAGGTCATCATGTGCGATGTTTGTTATTATCGGCTTTCGTCATCATTCAAATGTTTTTGCCGGCCCAATTGAGGACACATGCTTGATCTTGAGAGCGCCGCCATCTGAATTAATATTTGACCAGCAGTGCGTCGCCGTCGTCCGCTGCGTTTGGGTCACTTTTATTTACCCTTTCCATAATGTATTCCCACACGCTGTTTGTTCGCGCATGTGATTTCACATATCATCTCACCGCCGACAGAGGACGAAAGAACAATATTATTATTTTCTCCCGCAGCTGCGTCCCCGTGCTTTTTTAATGCCTCTTTTCTCGTGCATCTTCCTCTCACAGTTTTTGTGGCCAAGGTCGGATTCCGCTCTTTAACCGCGTGAGAAAGGGTTTTCATTTTTACATGCGTGTTTTCGGTTTTCTCCGTCCGGCCTTGCATATTCCTATAACCTTCGTTAAGAGCACAAAGTTATGTTCCCTGCAGCGGATTTGATGAAGATAGAAAGCGGACTAGTTATAGTTAATACGGTAGAGGGGAAGTGAATTTCATTAAATGGACAGATCGGACCTGAACAAGACCTTTAATTTTTTTCGCTATCTCAAGATCATTTTACTTTTAATTAAAATTTAATATATATTAACATCTATAGCAGTTAAATTGTGTTAAGTTACACAATGGCAAAAGAGACAAAAAGATAGGGGATATTTCCTTTAATTAATTTTCATGAATACATTTGATCAGATACGTAGAGTTTTGGAGCATTAACGTCGCAAGGCGAAAAAAGCAGTCTGCTCAGTAACGGCGTTTATTTTTCAGACTACCAGCCAGAGGGGCTGCGACGACCAGTTACAAAAGCAGGGCTATTGCGGCAAGGAAGGTTTTGTGATTTAGCTTGACAAAGGTGCAGGAATGTGAGGAGAGCGTGAGAGAGCAAGTAGGGGGGAACAGAATCAGGGGTAGTTTGAGTAAAGGGAGTTAAAAACGTGATGTATCCTTTCATTGCTGAGTTGATATTATCATTGATAAATTTGATATGGTTTACCCCAGATTAACAAAATTTTGTTGCAATAATTTAGGGTGGATACCGAGATATTTTATAAAGATGTAGTGGTTGCGGAGCCGAGCTCCTAACTCCAAAAAGATAAACTTGAAAAACGTGCACCGAACATCCCTTTAAAATAATTCTACTATTAGCACTTTGCTACACAAATTTTTTTCGAGTTTGCGTGCAAGAGAGTAATTATTTATTGGTGAGTGTGCTGCCGAAAGATGGAGCATGGCAGAGGAAGTTTCGCAAGCGAAATAGATGGAGCCAGATTGGTGGGCCGTGTAAGACGCACACTGGTGCACCATTCATTTATAAACTCACTCTTGCCGTTGACCTCATTTCGGCGGTTTGGGCCCGAGAGAGCCGGCTTGGGATGCTTCACACGCAGCCGCCGTCCACGCAGACTCGGCTCGTTTGGCTTAACAACAAAGTGTTCGGTCTCGGTCGGATTTTGGTCTGCACTATGGTCGGCCGGCCCTTTCTTTCGGCCGAAAAAACAAGCTTTGGCATGCCGGTCGGCTCGACGCGCCGCATACTAAATTTACCTGCCCGCTCGCCTCGTCACTCAGTCTGTCCTATTTTACTTTCACTTAGTGCATAAAATGGTCATTTGTTGTCTGAGTGTGTGTGTGGAGCTAGCTGGCTGGCTGCTCGACCGGCTAGGCAGCGGCTTTCATTATTCACCGCAGGCGAAACGAGACGAGCAGGCGAGCTTTCAGTTTCACTACTCTCCTACATCTCCACAAAGACGCAATGGCTTTTCTCCGCCAAGTCCACGCGAATTCGCGAATGGACGTTATTAATAGACCTAACTAGCGCAAGTTTAAGCGCACAAAGAATGAGAAACTGTTTCGTAAGACGGCTTTGTTTCGCAAATATTTAATTTTTGCCATAACTAGATCAACTAACTGTTTTTACTGTTTCTTCACAAGAAATGTTCTCTTGAAAAGTTAATTTTGACAAAAAAAGATTTGTTCTCATTAGCTATTTTTCAAATGGAATAGAAAAAACATTCAAAATCAATTTAAAGGAATCAGGTTCGCTGAACTGAACGCTCACTCGAAGGGCGTCTGTCGCAGTGACTGAACGCAATTTTACTATTAAATCTATTGAAACCGTGGATGCCAGCAACATTATTTTTGCCCTGTCACAGCATGTGATCTGGCTCCTTCACCCTATCTCTCTCCCGCTCTTCGTTCACGAGTGTATGTGTTTATTATCTTTAATGAGATATGAATGTGACATTCTCACGCTGCGCAGCCCGCTTGTTTACATCTCGCGCCGCCGTCTCGTCAGCCCCCCAACTCTGGGACCAAATTGAGGGTGGTTTAGACTGAAAACATAATTGTGCGCGTGGGCTGCTGGGAGCTGATCAAGGATCCATTCATCAGGGCAAATTGCGAGGTGTCTGAATGAGACAATAATCGCCAGCGCGTAATTTGACTTGGTGGGGACCTTGAATCGGGAGAACAGCAGCGGACAACGGCAGGGCCAATCACACCACTTTTGCGCACTAAACAAGGAGAGCCTAGCTGGATCTAGTCGCCCATACGACATTCACTTTCAAATGAGAATCCGCTGTTTAATTTAAGTTATGAAAGGGTAAGTTCACTGTTGTATAGATTCAAACAATTAATTTGTTGCTTCGTTAAGCTTTTTGAAGAATGATAATCACTCGTATGGAAAGAAAATACACAAATCTTCTTGTATTATGCACTATCTGATACATAATATGTTGACTGTTGCCTTTGTGATTTTAACCCAATAAAAGAATATTTTCGCTTCCATAAATAAGTGGATATGAATATAACAATATTGAACGACACGTTTCAGAATAGCATTTGAATACACTCTGAAATTCGTAATTAATATCAGTGACCGAAAAATTAAATCAATGGGCAGTGCCCTTTCAAAGGCATATTTCTTGTGCTCCAGATGTTAAATTCAAAACATTCTCTAGTCTCGAGTTGGAAAGTTCTCAAACAAAAGTATCAGATTTTCAGCGATAATTTTGGTAGCTGGATGTTCTCGAAAGCAGTTTCGACTGGCTGAGAGGAAACGGCAGACTTAATGGTTCTAAAACAGAAATCCAGCAGCAACTGGGGGGAGGCCAGCAATTAAAAATAAGCATCGTTCAACCACCCCTGCACATGTTTGCATCCCCTGGGCGAGTCTAGTGCGGCGGCAGCGGCTGCAGCCCGTTCCTTTCAGTCTTGACGCCGTCTTAACAGCTTATCGCTCGCCGAGTAAGTAAGGAAGAAATAACTCGCCTCCAGCCCAGCCAGCAGCAGTGGCAACTGCACGGTGCTGGAAGTCTGATGGGATTAATTTAGCCGGCGTCAACTTTTCCATAAGTTGGCTGCCGGCACCGTTTAACGTTCCGACGGGACGCAAGCCGATGAATAAGTGGCGCACGTTTTGATACAATTTTTCTAGCCAGCGACGCGCGCGCGAATTCAATTTGCTCACCCTTTTGCTCACTTTTGTACGCCAGCATTACGTTGCAACGCAGGGCGTCGCGTTTTTCATGCTCAATTACTCTCTCGCATGAAAGGCCAGTCCAGCACTGCGAATAGAATGAAATGGGACATTCAAATTAATTTCAGTCTGCTTGTATTACACTCGCCAGGCGTGTCTGCTGCAGGATCAAATTTCAAGAAAGAAAACTTGCTAACTTGATTTTTGCTCACTTTTGTTGTTGGGGGAAATCAAATTGAACATGTGATTCTAGTTTGTAAATTCCAATATGACATTTGTTTGTAAAAAGAACGCTTTATTCAAAATTGCATTTATACACCATTCAAATGATATATAATTTATATAGGTTTGAACAAGTTTGTGATGTTGTAAGTTCATTTCTGGCGGGACAAAGCCTATTCTATGCGAAATATTAACGGCAAAAAACGATTCAAATGAAATTTCGTTCATGACCTGGCTGAAAGTTCAATTGGCTGGTTTTGATTGATTGTCCGTTGTCACAAAAGACCTCTGGACTGGCAAATTATTATAATATCTGGCGCGGAGCAGCAAATCCCACGACGGTTTATTCGCAAAGCACAAAAGCGGCGGTGTAATCGAAAAGTTTCGCGCGCGCCGAGCCACAAAAGGTATTAGTTTAATGCGATCTGGCGGCGAGCAGAAATTCCATTTCCTTCCTTTTCTCCAGATCAATATCATCCGGTGGTTCGTCCAAGCCATTCAAATGGTTTCTTTCATCATGGAATGAGTGGTGTAGCGGGAACAGCCGCGGCCGGCTTGCTCTGCCTCATTTGTGCACTTGCAAATGCAGTTGTTATGAGACTCGACGGTGCAAGGTCAATAATAGATATAGACCTACATTATGAGTCAGTAGAGATGAGCACCGCCACTATTTGCGGCACCACGTGTCTCGCTATGTAGGCATAAAGCCGCGACAAATGCATAAATTTAATTTTGGAGCCACGCGAGGCATGCAGCTAGCGTAATTTCTTATTTCCCTTCCAAGTGCGACGGTGTGAAAATAGCATAGTTCGAGAGAGCGTTTCCAGCCGCGCATTCACTCGCCGCCTCAAGGGGTAAGTGCACGTAATTATGTATCTGCGAGATAAAAAATGTCCCAAGGGATTGCATTTTTAACTGATGTGCATTGCATATAGGTCAGTTCTGACAATGAGCGATAAGTGTTTTATGATAGTCATCTGAAAAGAGATAGAATTCGCTAGGAATTTTGCGTCGTCGGCAAAATCACAATCTCGTTTTCAACCTGGCCTGGTAAATAAAATTACCCTTTCATATTTTTAAAACGAACCCATGGAACCGAAAAAATAACAACGCAAAAACATAATTAGAAAATCCTAATGACTCCTGATTCGGTGCACAGGTGACAGATGCTATTTGATGCTCAACCTGATTTAGGACTGCTCACCCTGTGACGCTTACGCACTTCATCCCCCAAAATCCAAAGTGATATTTTACCCCTCTTCTCTCTACTCAGACTAGTGCAGGTTAGGCGATGGTTATAAGCAAACTTAGCCAGCCAGTAAGTCGTATTCCCTTCACCCCAAACACGCCGAGTGGTCAACCACATACTAGATATTTTTTAAATGTCTCCTTTTATAATTATTCGTCTGAAAGCATTCATGAAGTGATTATTTTCATAGCCATTTGGCATGAGGAACAGTGTGCAATAAAAGAAGCTGTTTTCCCATCGCTATGACCAGTACCAATAATTGCATTTTTTTAATTTACCATATAATTGCTGATAATCAGCGGTAGTAGCACGTGATGTTTATTATTTGCGTCGATGTTCATGCGCTGCAAAGTCAACCAGAAGCACCAACTTACTGTAATTGTGCGAGAGAGCTCGCAAGTAGGAATATGTAGGTCATACACCACATTATGACACGGCGAGATAACCACGTGAACTAAGTGCAGATGTCTGTCAGACGACGTTAGCTTGCAGAAGGCCGTGAAAATCCAAAGCACCGAAGAAAATCGGAAATTATGTGCAATTTATTTGTCTTGGCTGCATGAAATGCGAGAACCAATGAAGCGGAGAGAGGCTCATGCCCACTGACTGCTGCCAAAATTGCAAAATTTCCCCTCGATTTTACACGTGCGTGCGGTTCAACGTTTAGGGATATGCATATTATTTTACTTAAAACCCAATACGTGCTATTTCAAAACCTGTCTTTAGAATCTGTACTGTATTATGGCTTTTGTTTATTTTTATAATATGTTCCCAAGATGCTATTTAACGCACCAGAGTTTAACGAGTGAGGTATTTTGATTGCAGCGAGCAAAAGTGATACATTAAACCTCGTATGGAAAAGGGAAATTGACAAAGAAGAAGAATCCAGCGCAGCGGAACTGCCTGTACAGCATTTGAAGCGAAAATAGCAGTTGCATGCTGGTAATAACAAACTCTCGGCGTCTCCTGCTCTTCAGTGTTCTGCTGCAGTCTCAAGGTTCCCGGCGTGCATGCATGTGTGTAATTTTCAGTCTCGGCTAAATAAAAAGCGCTCTTATATTCTTTGGTTTCCAGGCTAAGAATCCACGGAAGCTTCACCACAGCACTTTTTACGAGGCTGCATATTTCGTGTTGATGGTTTAATAATTACTGCATTGCTGTCGTTAACCTACCCGCTGACGACGATGATACTCACAAAATAAAAATGCAACCAATGCGCGTGGAGAATTATGATCGGTATCAATGGTTAACTAATTTATAGCGCAAAATTCAATGGTTTGTTTTTGAATTCGTAAGAGGAAGTGATTCTTACTTTGCGGAAGGCACAACCGCAATTGAAGCAGCTTTGTTTTCGTTTAGTTCAACACAAGAAGTTCAAAGGAAACCAAAACGTCCTTTGCAAATGAGGTCGACTGTTATCTCAAATTTTTACGTTAATTAAATAGCATCAAAAACAAATTATGTAGAAATATTAAGCAGATAATTTCAAATAAAAATCTGTTTTCACTGATAGCTGTAAACGAACTACTTAAAACAGATTAAAATTTCCAGACGATTCTCATAACTCAAGCGAGTCATTTCATTTATTTTCCACTTATCTCATTCTTTCCTTTTCTGAGAAAATTGTAATTGAACTGGATTGCAAGTGAATCTGATGACTTAATACGATGCCATTTTCTTTCGTTCTACGAGATAAGATCAGCTCCTGGCAACCCTGCTGACTTTGGATGTTGAAGAAGAAATACAGGGGTCGCCGCCCATAATTGCGAGTTGGTGTGTTGCAGTCATACCTGCACGTCTAATAACATCACCTGCTCGGCGGCTACGCCCCCTTTTTCTTCCTCTCTTTCTCAAGTTCGCACATTCAAAGCGAGCGCAGAGCGCGGCTCGTGCTGCATCCAACGCTGGCTATTTTACAATTGCACCTCGAATTGCGACATGACAGACAGCATAATAGTGCAACCAGAGAGTGCACGTCGGGGAAAAATAGCTGGCGGCTCATATTGAATGCATGCTACACGACTCGTCGCATCAGTGCACCGCTGGGGCTACGCAAAGGGTGCGAAAACCGTGACATTTCGGGCCCAGATTTGACGAGCGCTGTGCAGGGAAATGAGTTCGCGCCTCTTTTGGCACCGTCGTCGCTTTGAAATTGGCTAGGGGGTTCTTTGTTGTATATTTCGGCCATTGACGTCAGGCTTGGAGACAGTGAACTTTGGCGCAGTTGATCAATCTCTGTGCGCCAATTACCACCGATCATTTGGTTCACTTGTGTACTGCAGTTGTGCGAGTCTGATCCCATCAATCACTTTCTAGCTTACTGATACGAACGAGAGAGAACTATTAAGCTCAAAATCGGTATTTTAAGTGTATTTTCTTATTATTATCATACTTTTACGGAAATTTGTTATTATAAAAGCATGATTAAAAAGAAAAAAAAAACACTGCATTTTAAACATTGTTGAAATGTCATTTTGAAAGAGTTTGTTTTCCATAAGTAAATCGCAAAACAACTATGAAATTTGCAGAACTCCTCCGCGGACACGCATTGCCAGAGAGATAAGTCGACAGCGCTTGATCGCGCGACAATTTTTTTTCAGTCAGCTGCCAAGAGCACGCGTAACTTGGCATTTACAATCAGACTAACTCTGAGTGCAGCACTCTAATTATAAACTGCAAAGGTCACACACTAGCTGCGGATGTAAATACGGCGAAAAAAGAGAGATGGGCGTGCATCCGCGCACCACCATGCCGCCACACCATTATTTAGGTCGTTGCTTGCGTGGAAATGGTCCAAGTGATCCCCCGACTGGTGCCTAATTTAGATTTCGGCCGCATCACACCGACTACGGCTTGCTCCCGTGCCTTTTCGCGCCACCACCGCACGATTAATTGCCCCAAGTCAATCAAATTGGCAGCGAGGGCGAGGAACACAGAGCATTATATTTGATTCTTTGGCTTGCCTCCACCACGGAAAGAGGTTTCAGCACATTCCTACAGGCTCAGGCTACGTGTATAGTCTTTATAATAATAAATTGCATTTTGAAATTTTAAATTCCTTATTTTCATCCCCAAAAATTCTTTTTCCAAGGGCTTGGCAAATTGTATACTGCTAACACACAATATAAAATATCTAGTTAGCATTTTTTTTGCTTCGTATTTCCTTGAATGTCTCTTTTTTCCCGAGCAAGAAGACAATAGAACAGAGTGGCGTGTTATCTCATTTCTGTCTGATTTTCGCAACATTTTCAACAGCGCCGTCGTAATTTCCCAAGTCTCCCATCTTCTCACGCTCAAAATAGCAGTGCGTGCTGCAAGTGCGCGCACGCGTCAAACGACCTTGGGGCAGACTCGGACCCAAAATTCGAGTTGCATCAAACAGCGTGCTCTTCTGTTCACGGAGAGATCTTGTGGAGAAGAGGACACTAATTGGGACATCACGCCCAGCAAGAGTACGTGCACTGCCAAGGTTGAGTGTGAGCTTTCACGCCGAATGCATTCGTCAGCCACTGGGGCAACGGCCCCAAAACTCGGCTCAGTGACCACCAAGGTTGACCTTGGTATAATGTGACGTCCATTAGGACGAAAAAGGTGACCACTAATGTATGTAATCAAAATCATGGAGCACCCAACAGATAAGGTTGACTGTTTCTATTCCCTGCCACTTGAATGCCCATTAGACGACTGTGTTTATATCTAGGTTTTGCACGACTCGCTATATGGGCGTAATTATTATTATAAATTATCATGGGATATTTTTATCCTCGGTACTTGAGGCAGTCGCAAGGACATACAGATGTTGTATAATTGTTGCGGTACACAGATGAAAAGCAAGAAATAAATAATACTATTTTTGTGTTTTAAATCGCAATATAGAGTTGAGACGAATTAATTCGGTGATTCATTTGGGTATGATTTACCTACTAACGATTTATTAAATTTTTTAACTAGAAGTTTGTCTCTGTCTGAACATGCGCAATATTTGTCCTAGATTTTGGATATTTTGAGTCTTCTGCACATGCAAAATGCACATTCGCGGCTTCCGGTGCGGTTTATTTGTCAAGACACCGCGTTTCTTAGAAGCGGCAGGTACCAGAGCGATTCAAACGGCAAACATTTACTCTGCGGCGCGCGGAAATTCCCAGCGGTGCCGCTCGCTTACCTGAGTGTGAGCAATCCTGAGTTCACAACCAATGGCTTAATAATACTATTATCATTCACACAACGCGAAACGCGAATCACAGAGTGAACTGACCCACTATTGCTTTTCCCTGGAACTCCCAAGCTAAAATTAACAGATTGAATGCAACACGCATAAAACAAAGCATCTCTAGATTATATACATTTTTATTATTTAATGGCTAAACAGATTGCAATTACAAGCAGTACATGAGAAAAGTAGAAACAAAAATTTTGATTTAGGCTAGCAATGCCGTGCAAAAAACTGCTAACTTATGAAAATTACTAGGTTTTTTTAAACAATAAAATATATTTTTTAGTTTGATGTAAGCACACTCATCTTTCAAACAAAAATCCCTCTGAACGTTTTATAACAATCAACACCTTTTGACAATGAGTGACCTACCAGAACCGTAATTATTTGAAATTTTCCCTCTATTCAATATCATCACTACATATGCCGGACGTGGAAGTTTCGCGAGAAAATAATTATCATTGCCGTCATACAAGCGACAGGAAAAGAAAAGCTAAGCTAATTCGCTGACTCCCTTTGCACCTCCTTTTGCGTCGATGAATGCACATGCACATACGTAACTTGCGATTTCTCCGCTAATTAATTTAGCTGGCCGCTTGTACCGGTGACCTCCATGAATTAGCACGCGACAATGCTGACCGCAAAGTCGATATCGCGCACACAGGGCAGAAGCATAGTAGCAACAGCAGTTAGCTTCATACATAAGCTCAGTACACAGTTAAGTGAGTCAGTCAGCCAGACCACAAGCAAGTGAACGTCGCAGTTTTCTTTTGTTTGTGTGGAAAATGGACGACGCTGGACGATTGCGTCGATGAGGAATGCGCTGTTTGCGAAAGCGACAGCAAACCGTGGAAATTTCGTTTTCTCGCCTTATCTCGCTTGTTACCTCATAGAAGGCGGCGATAAATTTAAAAAGTAAAACTTATGTGACTCATAATCGTCTTGTTTCTATTAAATATAAAATAAAATAAATGGGAGCAATCACGCAATTTTGACCCATTTCTTAATCAAGTGCATTCTTTTAAATGCTCGTGCTCAAGTTAAACAAACACTTTGCAGTTAAGAAAAAATAGAGTATAAAAATACCAACCATTTTAAAACAAAATTCTGATACTGAGTATTACCTTGAACGTCAAGAGGCACGTGGAGGTTTGAGCCTAAAAAGGTGCTGATAATGTTGTTTCTTGCCACAAAAACAAACATATAATTTTCCCAAACTAATATCACCTAAAAAAGATATAAAGTCAACTTCATTCATTAAAACACAGAAATCACTGACCCAGAAAGTGGAAAAATGTTGCCTTGAGTTTTGGGGGAGCCATTATTTTTTAGTTTCTGTCAACGGCTCCAGCCAACAGCGCCAAATATAATGCGTTCAGCTGCACTATTCCCTTGGCCCAGCTGCAGTTTTTCGTTGGCGCTGCTGCAGTTTCGCCAGCAGGCCGGTTTGTTGCGGCGGGCGTTGGGGCCGGACTGATATTGATCTGGGGTGTGCATTCGGCGGTGGCACGGCAGTCAGGTTCATGGTTGTTCACAGCGAGGTCTCTCGGTATCGATTGGCCCAAGTGCAGCCGTAGTACGGTAGACGCCGCAAGCAGAATGAGTGCAAGCAAACTACATGGCCCTGCACCGCGCCCACCTTGCACCGGCCTAAATTTTGCTATAATTGCAGTTTTTCAACCGTAATGACATTTTTATTTTCAGAGCAATGCATTCACGCTGGTAAATTGGTTTAAAAAAAACACCAACCATGAATTTATAATCATCTGGACTGACGCTTAACTGGGCAGGGTCTTAAAATCAGTCAAGCCGTTTACCGGAAGTGTCACTCTTTCTCACATGTTAAATTAATGCTTAAGTTGTGCGTATATTAAAAGGTATTTGATGATATTCCTACAAATTTATTACGTGGTCGAAAGTTTGAAAACGCCGTTTTAGAGATGTGTGTTGTTGTTTTCGGAAAGAAGACTTAAAAATTTATGTCGCACGTCCCACATCTCTTCGCGTGGTGCACTATTTAAACATCAAAGCCTCGTGGTGTGATTACGCAAACGATTCTCAATCAACCCCTTCATTTGAGCACAGAAGCAAATTACGCAAAAAAAAAGAAAGAAAGAATACACGTTCCATTGTGTGGTGCTAATGAGCAAAGCCAGCTCTGCGAAGAGAAAAATAATTCCCTATGGCCGTCCTAATTTCAAAATAATGGCACTGGTCCAAATCCACAAATCTCGCTGAGAAGAAAAAACAAGAGGAAAAAGCACGTTGTACAAATTTTGCATGTCCGCGCCTGCGGACTTAATCTGTTTGAAAAGCTGCTCTGAATGGAAGAAGTTTGGTGGCGGGCTTTGACACCAAATAGCGTTTCCTCTCGCCTGACTAGTCTTATCTCTTTTGATTATGACACGTGGCGCAGCAATCATTTAATTTGCTAATCAAAACAACAACTCGCGAGACAGCTAAGTTCAAAATCCAAATAAAATGCAAATATTGAATAAATAATTATGAAATTCATGTGGACCATTTTGTGGCTATCGAATGATGAACCAACAAGCGAAAAACAAATTGCTAGATGTTCAATGCAATGTAAACAACCACGCCAAATCACTCATCATTTTTATTGACACTACGTGTCGGATTATACAATATCACCATTGTTGGTATTTAATATCACCATTGGTATTTTTTCCAAACAATTATCATACGTTTAAGAGGGAACAACAACCACAGTGAGATTTGGTTAGCATTCAGCAAGAGCTTCCGTTGACTTTTTAATGTCAGTTCATGCTGTATATTTAATATATATGCTGTCCCAACTTCCGCATTTTAATGTCCAATTAAAAAAGCATCAACCTTGGTATACCTTGGACGGTAATCAAACTTCCCCGTCCAAAAAATCACACACATTCGTACCAAAAGCTGCAAGTATCGCATAAGTCTTTGCTTGGCGTTGTCCGCACTCGCGCAATGGACAGCCGCTATATCTGTGCAGAAAAGCGATAAGTGTTATCAGCTCTTTTGAAACGGGGTCAGGCCTCCCACAATAGGCTGGCCATTAATAAAATGCACTAGTGCTGCATCGGGCTGCTTGCCTTCAACTTTAACTCGGCGTGCATTGAGTTAAGGCAGCCAGCCAGTGTATGTCATGGGCAGAAAATAATGCACCACGTGGACCAGCATCCAATTGACCTCGACCCGCGGCGCGCCGAGCGACCAAACGGCGCACACCAACCCCAGCAGCAGGAAATTCTGACTTTCCAAGAGCCTGCCTTTGATAATGCGGATCGTTGCCACATAACAGCGAAATTTAGAGAGGTGGTTGACTCCCGCAGAACTGGGTCGACTGATAAGCCGCGAAATTGGCGAGATATCCGCGACAAGCGGGCATGGTGCGTTAGTTAATTTGGCTTGATTAAAAGGATGAGTCGCACTCATATTTGCCAATGACGACAACACTGTCACACATAGGTCTAATGCAACATCAAGCACTATTATTTATTGTATGACAAAAAAAGCTTTT
Organism: Cloeon dipterum; assembly: GCF_949628265.1. Lineage (NCBI taxonomy): Eukaryota > Metazoa > Arthropoda > Insecta > Ephemeroptera > Baetidae > Cloeon > Cloeon dipterum. The sequence goes on from NC_088788.1 coordinate 27,417,359, forward strand.
CCGTGCTGTATTTGCTCGCAGTTATATAATTTGTTGTCTATCCATGTCAGGCTTATCATTTTCAGTTTGGCCAGGTCATCCGATACCAGGCCCATTCCGGCTCTGCCCTCCCGGGTAGAGTTTTAGCGAGATGTTTGCAAGGAATGGTGCCTTTTCTCACTATGTGCTTTTTTAAATTTTTTGACAAACTGTTTTTTAACATGTATGTAAATTTTTTACGGTGAGAATAAACAATCAAATAAATAAATAAATAAATAGATACCCGAAAATCGTTTATTCTCCCGTTGTTGTTTATATGCTAAAATTAAGCGCGATTTTCCCTTCGTGTGTTGCTCGCGGCTCTAGCATTATTTGCTCTCTTCTTTGGAGAGAAGACAGCGGTCCGTCCCCGTTTGCTCATCTCTCCAAGCAACGCCGTGGCCTTTTTTAGAATGTCGCCGCTAAAGAAATGGAAACCTGTCGGTCGGCATTATTTTACTTTCAGCCCGTTTGCTTTCTAGTCATCACACAACGCACTCACGAATGTAGTACACACACAACGCAAAGTGGTGCATTCGAGATTGAAAGGTGCTTTTGGAATGCGATTCACGCTTTCCTTCCTCCATTGCGCATTGTTGCGAATATTTGCTCCGGCAATTACTTTAGAATTCAAAAATAATAATGCTTTGCTTTTTAGTCAAATATTTTGAAATTTGGGTAACTGAAAGATATTTATGGAAAAAACAAATACAATCGCTTTTCTTTTCAATCTGTTAGGAATTTTCGTCTGTCATAGAAGTTCCAAGCACAAAGCTTTTAAAGTACCTTGGAGCACATATAATATTTTTTAATCTTTCCATTTTACCATTATCTATGTAAAGCTATTCAGACTACCTTTTTAGAGCCACATTATTCAAAACACTTTGCTCACCTTCCATGATTATGATAGCTTAACGTAACAGCCTACTTATAACTCAAACTCTACACAGTTTCAAAGCCAATAGCGCTTATTAATAGCATTGCACGCGCCCAAGAACAGTATCCAGGCAGAGGAAAGGTATACGCTAGCAATCTTTTTGCAATCGTCTGATGCAAGCGTCGCCTGCCATTCTCCGCTCTCGGTTGCGAGGTGCACCTACACCTCCGTGCGAATATAATGTATCCGCCGCGCCACTGTCGCCGCGAGATGGATAGCGTTACCTATTATTGCGAGATTGCGAGTGGCCTTCAATTGTTATTTACTCTCTGGAGTCGTGCTGATCGCTGCAAGCTTAAATTCAATTATTGTTATTCCCTCTCTGCCCTTACTCAGCCGACGCGTGTTCATCTACGCGGGTGCTCGCAACTCGCAATGCCGTCATAATTGCAGCATTATTTGCATTGGACGGCTCGATTAAAGAGCGGATAAGAGGTGCACGATCAGAGAGAGCGCGCACTTCGCTTTGTTATTGGCAGATGCATTTTTATATTGGCTTTGATCATGAGACTCGGTGCAATCTGAATTTTTTATGCAATCTAGAGGCAGAGCTTGTTCAAGTAGCGAAAAATATTTTTTAGCTTGTGATTAAATGGGGACTGAAAATTTACCAATGTATTTGCGTAGCCAGTGAATTTTCAAAATTAATTAAAAATCTTGCAAAATATAAAGTATATTGATTGCATCATACTTAACAAACAAAAATTGGGAAAGGCAAAGAATTATAATATTTCAATGTCTTGACTCCTTTTGAAGAGGAAATGGTTGGTTTGATCACAGCACAGAGTACAGCAGAGAGCAGAATAGCCACTTCTGTTTATTGGTATGCGAACTAAACGCGACCAAAGTTACCCTCTCAGTCGTAGGTAATTTGATAAACTTTCAATAGAGAAATATTTCTGTTTAATCTTCAACTTGTTCGCGCGTCTGTTTCGACCCTCTAGAGCACTAGATGCAATTAATCGTCAGGCCATTAAAAATTCGACCTTGTCCTCGCGGCTGTGCACCGGCTTTCAATTAGCGATCAGGAAAAACTATTTATACGCGCAGGAAAGTCACTCACCTTGGATGCAGACGCAGCGGTCGGTCTTTTTTTCGGTGTGCACACTCGAGTGACTGTCTGTCTATCTATATACTCGAACTTAGTCTACACACAGTTTTTGGACACGCAAAGAGAGTCAAAACACTGAACGCCAGAGAGAATGTGGTTCTAGTTCACCAAGCACACTCGCGGGATGATGGATGTGGGCGTCTCCCTCTGAAACACAAACGAACCAAGCACATTATAAATGAGTTTTCGGCTTCAAGCATTTCCATTCAAAAGGACGGGCACGCATGCTGGGCATTATCGACTTTTCGTAACGCCAAACGTACAGTGGGTAAAAAAATTCCATTGTTTTTTTAATACTTTTTATCTGCTTAGGCTTGGATTCTGCACGATTTGACGGTTGTCCATTGCACCCTGCCGTCAAAATAACAATCCCATCTTTTTACAAAGCTAAATGTAATTTGTCAAGGGAGCTGTGTTAGTTGGATTGAGCAGCGCAGGTATTTTACTATTGGCAGCCATTGCAAGTTGCGTTTCTCCCGATTTCTCCCCCGATGGCCTAACTGTATTTTCCACCCCTACCATTCACCTACCTCCCCAAAAGAATGTTTTAGGGGAACGCGTCTCGACCTGTTTTCAACAGAACGATGACCTGGAAACCTAACAGTCTGTTTCTTTCATGGCAAAACTACTATTTGAATAGCGATTAAATGCTCTCTCGTGAATTGTATGTTTCACAAGGAAAATGTTGAGATAGAATTAATTTCAAATTCGATAAATTACTAAAAAAAAAACTATCAATACTACTCTCGGAATTGAGACTTTGATCAGCTTGATGCATTATCAATTAATCTCGTCTAACAATTATCAGATAAGTAGACTCAATAAATTAAAATACGCAATTAATTTAGTAGCGGAAATGGTATTCTTGTCTGAACATCTATTTTTGTGGCATTCAAAAACTGGAATATAAACTATCAAAATTAAAAATAAAAATTATAGATAAACAAGCCCAAATCGATGCAAATAAATCAATTTTTAAGCTTGATATCAACGCTTACAAAATGCACAGTAGAATTTAGAAATATAGGCACAAACACCTTTATGATGTTGGCATTAATGAATTTACAAAAGGTTTTTTGTCATCTCAAAAGAAAATTTGCTTTTTAAAATTTTCCGTCGTCGGTTTAAAATTACAATGCGTCGTTTGATACCCGGGCCAATCGTTCTCACAAATTCGGGGTGTACAGTTGTCAGCTAAATTTACTCCCTCATCGGCGCCCTCCCTTCACAATATGTGCACGCGTACGTTGCGTACAAACGGGAAGTAAAACTGTAAACACTACTACTCATTTCAGTGCTCCTCTCGCAACGTCGATATGATTAGATAAACGTCTGAAACAAACATCCCGCCAAAATTAAATTCAGCGTATGTATTGGCCGGCCGATGGCGAGAGTAGAAGAGCAAATTAACACAGAGCGAAATGCAAATTTGTGCACTCGAGGCCTTGACAGCTGAGTGGCAGCCTTTTAAGTGGTAGATTCGCGTGTGTGCCATCGAGCAAAGGGGGTGAGGGGACAGAGTGCCGAAACCGGCTGTTTTGACAGGTGAAACCTTGTCGCGAATTGTGCCGGGCAACACGTGCAAATCGGCCAGATTGGCAAACACGCTCATACACAACCCACCGTAAATCAGCTGTGGCGAGTGTAAACAAGGGAGAGGGAGTACCTAGACGATCGACCCTGGTGCCGAAAGCGCTGCCGAAAGGCCGATTCGGTGCTTCCGCTGTCAGCTGACCTAGATTTGGGCTGCTGGCTGCCTAGCTGGCAAGCATCGCAAGTGAGAAGTCGAAGTGAGAGCGGCTGCGAGAGTAAAGCAGAAAGCAAGCTCGGCCACTATTCACCCTCCGAGTCTACTTATTGGGGCCGATATCCTCGTTGCTGGCGACAATGCACGATTTCGGCCGCACTGGTCGACGTACGGCCGCACCAACACCCGATAACGGGCCACAAACACGAACCAGAAGGCGGGCGAAATGGGCGCACCCGTTCACTGCGAACGTATACACGACTCGATGACTTTTGATGTCTGCTTGCTTGGATGCCTGTTTCGTTGCCGGAGCCGCTCGGCCTGCTTGCGCTGCTGAGGCTCGAACGCAGGGGTGGGAGAAGACTTGCTGCCGCCGCTAGCTCAGCCTACCGTTAGACCAGCAAACTAATTTGCTTACTCTCGGCTACAACACTGGCGCCACGAGATTCTCCATCCTACCAGTTGAGCCATGTATTTTCTTAATTATGCTATCATCGTGATAAAATTATATATACATATATTAAAAATAAAGCTTTCTATATTTTGAAGAATATTTAAAATTGAACTCAGGGCTTGTTTCCACCTCAGTCAGAAGTCAATTTTTTACTATACCAAATATTTTTTGTTCGATTATCCCAATAAAGCACTTTTAGTTTTGTCTTTTTCGCTCCTGAATTTTCACTTTTCTTACATTAATAATGCTGACCAAGATTTCATTTTAAGTTAATCATGATATTTTTGAACCTCTGCTTAAGTGCATTGGGTCCTACAACATCACCTCTGAGCGGATAACATGGGGCCGGAGTGGCCGCAGAGGTGCTTGGGCCCAATTTGGCCATATTTTCACCTCCCCGCACCAAGGTTTATGATCGAAACGCCAGAAATTTGTCCATTTAAAGCCTTTGGAAAGCTGCCGAAACCAGCAAGTGGTGAGTCGGCACCTCGCATATTTTGAGTCAAATAGGAATTGATATTTTTACAGACTATCCGCGTACATTTTTCGCCACACTACTCACGTATCAATTAAAATTCTTGCTGATGAAACAATTATTTCAGACGGTCTCTGCTCCCCAACATTAAAGGGATCAAAATGGCGATCTCTCGAACTTGAGCTTACCTGAACTCTATTCAATTAATTATATTCAGATATCCAATTTGCCAGAGTAAATTTAAATTTGAACTTACCATTAGACACTCACGTTTACTCTTCGCTTATTAATTTTGAAAAATTGTTATAATTCTCAGATGTAATTTTCAATTTGTTTATTAAACACAAGTTAGTGTACAACAAATTCGATTAAGTAAAAAAATATAAGGTCAGTCATTTGGCTGGCAATTGTAATTTTGAACCTTTTTAAGGATATTTATATGGAGTAGGATTTATCGGTTCCCAAAATACCGACCTTTTTTCTTCAGTAAATACACAGTCAAACTTGTGCACTAGTTATTTTCCTACTTTTTTTGTTTACCTGCGAACAATGCGGCTTTCAGGGTGGCGGTGAAGTGAAGCCCAACACAGAAAATGCGTTACGGAACAAATTCCTCCCCCCTCACACATTGTCCTCTCGCCACTAGGGGGTTTGGTTGGTTCTGATTTTTCATTCATTGTCAGAGAAAAGAATCAGGTACAAATTTTGTCCATGCTGGCATTTGAGAATATATGTGTATTGTATTTAACAATTTATGCGTTAAGAGGTTTCAGTAGACAGAGCACGCGCATATACAACATGCGGTTCTGAAGGCCACACAAACAAACATTAAACCCAGAAAGAATAAAGACAACCCAGGGGCTTCTAAAAAAAGTTTGAAATAGTAAAGATCAATAGGCGCAGCTAGGAGTCATATTTTTTGCGATGTTCAATATTATAAAAATACGTTACTAGTTTGGGTATGTTCGTACGTGGTCACCATGGTTTAAAGCTTTATCCAAGAAAGACGGAGATCTAACCATGCCGTTGGCTAGAATTGTTGAGCACATACTTTGCTTGCACTTTACACTTGATGTTTGGGGGTCGAGTGCGGGCTAATTTGCGCCTGCGTTTGCCTCTCTTTCACTGCAAAAACGATTCCATTCGATTTAGGTGGATAGCGAAAGCTTTCCAGTTAGCTCTGCTGGTTTTACACCTTCCCGGCATGCGTGAATTAATTTGACGCGACAAATGTTTAGCGTTTCAATAAAAGACCTCGGTGCGACACTAATCCTACAATCATTTGTATTAATTTTTACAACTCTTTGCTGCTTCTCTTAAACTGATTCCTTTTATTGAACGTTTCAAAATATGATACTTTTCACTCTGTTCACCACAAAATCTACATTTACAAATATCCTGGGGTTATAATGATGCATCTGATTTAAACAGAACAAATAGTGATATCCAAGGCATGCAAATCGAGTAAATACATCCTTTATTACTATTTTAATAACATATTTCTCGTTTTTAATTTTTCTATCTCTAAAAAATAAATTTCAAGCCGAGAATGCTAGCATAATTTTTGCTTTCTCGTTCATTGGCTTGTACGCAAATTATTATAATGCTGTGCTAAAAGAGCGCACTGGGAGCGCCTTTGTAATAAAGTTTCTACTCTGCGACCCCGCGTCTGCTGTCTGCTCTGCGGCATCAGCCAATTTACTTTTTACCCCGGTACGCCTTATTATCATTGCCATTCTTCCCCGGCAGACTCTGCGTCTGGGATGGCAAGCTCTTCGACAAGAAAAGGAAATTAAGCAGAGCACACGCACACTTTTTGCTCCGTCCTCTCGCTCATCGTCAATTCATCCTTTGGTGCGCTGGGCGATTTTGCACATTGTGCACCAGAGTGAAGATCCACACACACACAAATGTGCGCTTTTCATCTCTGCAGGCGGCGCCAAGGAGACATTAGCATGTAAGAGACAACTTATACAACACACACAGAAATTCTTTCCTACAACCAGCGCGTATTCATACTCTCTTATATTCGCAGCCTCTCTTTCTCTCAGTCAGGCCGGATAAGAATAAAAAGCCGGGAGAGCTTCGCCGAACAGCCAGCAGGTCTCTCTCTCCTTCTCGTCAAGATTCTGCATTTTCTCGTCACCATCATGCCTGCATTTCAATCTATATTGGCGACGCTGGAGTACACGTTCTGAATTACAATTCATCGCGTCGTCGCTCTGGCAGCAGAGCTTCTATCTGCTGCTGCACCCACTTTTTGCTTTGCTTCGCGCTCCAGACAGACCGAATTTCAATCAAACGGCTTTTCACTTGCGTTGAGAGAATCAGCCCCAATTTACTACTGCGGCGCGCTCTGATTGACTATTGTGTGGAAAATGAGGGAATCAATCAAGTTGATTAATCATCTTACCCCTGTGGCTCTTCCTCTTGCAAAACGAGCGTTCAAAACTCTGCAAAGATAAACCTTTGACCTCAAACGTGTATTTTTCTGGTTGAAATGCGTTCATGTTACCAGCTGAACATGCGCAGCTCATAATTTTACACTCTACTATATACTGAAATGTCTTGGAAATTCAATCAGCTTTTTTAATTGAACCTCTGCTCAGCCCTTCCCATGGGCTATGAGCTCACCGGGTTTCCTTTAGGTCTCATTACACCGCTGAGCGGATAACATGAAACAAATGGCCAAGTGGCTGCAGAGAAGCTTGGGCACAATGTGACCATCTTTTCATGTCTTTACGAGTCGAGAGCCTATTCTCTTAAGCCAAGCTTCTAAAGGGTTTGACGGCTTATTTAGCGCGTCGATAAAGCAAAGAAGGGTTGTATCTTTGAGTACCATACCTGTGGTTATTTATTAATGTGGGACGTCGTCGCAAGCACTACAGAGCGGCTACCCCTAAGGCTGAGCGAGGGGAAGAGAGCAAGAACCTGCGTCGGACACGGCCTACGGTTAGGAGAGACAGGTCGTCTGCCTCGGGACCCGGGACTGAGAAGAGAGAGTCTCTCGTGCGGGGTAGTTTTATGTCTCAGGCTCCTCCCTTCGCTCTCCCCTTTGGGCACCCAAATAGTAAACATCGTTCATATCAATGTTGATCGTATTATCGTCAGGTAAACTCCTGACACCTGCTCAAATATCTTTTAACAAAACAAATTTTTCATCAACTTTCAAATGATAAAAGCATAAAATTCAGCATACTGCAGAGGAAATCTGTCTTACATTTGTGGTCAGGGAAGTCTTTCTATTGAAATTATCTTTTAGCAAATCAGTTCCCTTTACTTTTCACCTCCGCTAATAAATTATAGACTCATTTTGCATGGTGAATAAAAGTCACAATCTCTCATGGCACGGCGCAAGGATGCGGGGAGAGACCTCCAAGGTGGCGTTGGCTATTAGGTAACAACCATAAGCACTCTCTATCATCGTTTTTATTTCCGCGGTATGGCGACCTCGAACGGTCGAGTTAGTTGCCATTATTTGCTGTTTGACCGCTGTGTTATGATCTCTTTCATTCCAACTCACTCGCGGGGCGCTTTTCTCATTGCAGTGCATTAAGAAAGACAAGGCAGAGCGAACACTTTTCCTGGCTGAAGGCCGTCCACTAGCATCATAAAACATGAGCAACCACCATCTCAAAGTGCGCCTCCAGTCATATACAACACATTTTGAACATGACGAGCGGCTCCTGGTTATTGAAGAGCTGCAATGCTAATATGCGGTGTGCAGACCCTCTTTGCGGCTTTTCGCTGTAATGAGTGCGCGTGGCGTTTTCGCCATCATCATAAATAAATAGAAGAGAGATATATATGTACCGGCTCTCGCAATCGAGATGAGCAGCAGACGGCCGCAGGGAAGAGATGCCAAATTGCAATATGCGTCGCCGCACGCAACTCTGGTTTTTTCTTTTAATCATTTTACCTTTTACTGCCCGCTTCCTGAGCAAAAATAAGACTCGTCGCGCTTTACACCAAGGTTGAGGTTTAGAGTTCTATTCAGGGAAAACAGGCGCGCGCTGAAAACGACCTTCACGTGTATTTGTTTTATGTGACAATTAATAAAAAGTCGGTGCTTGAGAATTAGTAAATTTTTATCTCCCTGGGAATGAATGTGCGTCAAATAATGGTGCTTTGAAAACCTCTTTTGGCAAAGAGAATTAACATTTTACTTCATGTGAAGTTAATTACAATCCCCAGCATTGACAGTAAGCACCCATAAATTTCTTTTAAAGGTAACTTATAAGAGAACACATTGGTTAAAAATATTTACGTTTGCTGTGCATGGAAACATGACTACAGAAATCCTCAAAAAGGCGTAAGGGGGTATGTGCATGTTAATAATAATTACTAAACACAATTTTAGAAGACTTTATTTGACTAATGCTGAAATGAATACACGTAGGAGAGATTTAATTCCCATCTCAAGTAGAAAAGCTTGTTCAAGCTATAATATATATTTAAAAAATGCAAAACTTGCATTGTTTGATCTCGTATATGGGGGCTCTCCTATTTCTATTTATAGCGCTCTACAGAATGGGAAAGATGATAGAATATCCAGGTCGGACCCTTTGTGCAACCCGCGTGACGCATATGATGCGATTTCAAAGCATCAAAATTTACACTCGAGTGCCTTCGTTTTATTTTTGCAAACGGCTATGTCTGCGAAGCGCGGGACAGAATGAATAGATTATTTGATGCGGCAGCGCAGGTTGATGAAATGCGCGTGCACACGCGGAGCTTCGCGAGAGAGACACTCCACTTACGTATGCTTAATGACGACATTGAACTTGATAAGTAACGTGCTGCTCAGCCGTAGCCTGTGTGCACCGCCGCTGCGAGTGTGGGAGAAAAGTGCAAGTGGTTCGTCGTTGCTCGAGTTGCAGTCGTAATTCAGCTGAGTGTCGATGTGCATGCGATGCAAAGCACCACACCCTGGAATGCAGACGACTGGCCTGTCTTGCTTCGCCGCACCATTATCCTTCGATTATTAATGCCAATTAAAATATGAGATCTGCGATCGTTATTGGTTATTGGGTTGCAGACTTTAATCTTTGGCAAATGAATTGACGACCGACTCCCTGATTAGATGATCACGGGATCAAATTAAATAGTTTTGCACTTTTATTAAAAATTCATATTTACCTTTTCCAAATATGACAAGTGTTGACAGAAAAAAATTAAGGTGTTCAATTTTAAAAACATAATGAACTGAATTCTATGCGTTGGAAATTTTACAATATATAAATTTTTATATTGCTCTTATTACTGGCGCTGGATTGACTAACAATAAGTGGCCTTTAGGGAAAATTTAAAAAGAAAAAAATCCTTTTACGTTTCTGTGCTGTAGAGCTCTCTGTTATGCCCGCGCAGGTTTCATCACCAAGCACACTATTTATTTGCACCTTCAAAAAATCTTCTACGGCCACTAGGGCCACTTGTTCCATATTATCAGCTCAGCGGTGTTATTGAAACCTGGGACTCGATGAACTCATAGCCCACGGGAAGTGCTGAGAAAAGGTTAACAAAATTTATAAAACTTTTATTGCTGTCATACACTCTACCCAGCACATCCCGTGGGCTATGAGCTCACCGTGTCCCAGGTCCCAATAACTCCACCGAGCGGCCGCAGAGGAATTTGGGCCCACTTTGGCCATCTTTTCGCTTCCCCTCTGGGGTCTTTAATAGAAACGCCAGACATTTGACCCTAAAGGCGCTGAAAAGGTGCGTAAGCCAGCAAGTGGCGGGTAGTCAGTGCCGGTGCGCCACCTCCCAGCCCGTTGAGCTATTTGAGCATTTCGAGTCACTATAAGCTAACCAACTATTACCATCTCTGACATTAGGCAAATAGGCAGCCAGTAATAGATCCCAGAAATGTTAAAATATATCCCATTGCTTTGAAAGTCCTAAAAATTCCTTAGCAATGTGAGCCATGGGCTGGTTTACTAATATTTGTATTTTTGATATCAGTTTTGTAATTCATAAAAAATGTTTGTAATAATAAAACGATATATTGTTTGAACCGTTAATTTCCAAAAAAATCATGGTAAGAGTTCTATCCCATTAGTATATAAACGATATCTCAATGTGTGTAGTTGCACTGTACGATTAATTTTATATATTAAATGTCATAATTAATCATTTATCAGATAGAAACCATTAATGTTGCTAGACCTCATAAAAATCATCTGAATAAATTACATTTACCTGCTAAAGTTGCCAATAAATCTGCCATTGCGCGCGTACTTTACCTGTCGCGGCATGAAATACAGAAAATTTGAATATTGTCAGAGTATAAAATAAACAAATCAAGGATCGGCCAGAGCCAGTAGTGCAAGAATTTCAGTTTCCCTGGAGCTGATGGAGGAGAGAGGGCTGTTATTTTGTAAAACTGGTTGTGTTTGTCTTTCTTTCTTGTTCTTCCTCTCAGCCCAGGCTTATTTTTTGTCGCCGCGGCAGAGAGTGAATAACAACATTATTTACGGGGCTGCAACGCGCGTTGTACAAGTTCATTACTTACAACACACACAAATACCGGCCGTGCATGCACTCTCGTTAATTAAAAATTGTGTGTACGGGCATTGTTAATTAGGCATTTTAGCGGGGGCGAATAAATCACGACGGTGAACATCTGCTCTCGGGCGGATTCGCTTGTAAACAGCAACAAAGGCTGACTTATGCAAATCTCACGTGATAGCTTGGCACTGTCACTGTCGCGCTTGTTTACAGTCAGCATTTCAAAGGAAGTGGACAATCTGATAAATTTTCCCTGGACACTCTTCAATGATGAGTATGTATATTATTTACCTTTCCTTGTTCTCATTAAAACAGTAAAAGAAAAATGTTCGGACGATATAATATAGCTCTAAAACTTAATGATTATTGCTAGACTGGAAAATATTTCAGGAAAATTCATTAATTTTAAGACGACTTTGTAGAGGCTGGTTGCAATTTGTTTCCAGGCCTCTCCCCCGAGGAGAGGACATCATTTTTAGATGAGTTGAAAAGAGCTTAGAGAGATATATTTACTGTCACCGTCTCTGCAGGAGTCCCAGGTTCAATCATTAAACCTCACAGTGTCAATAGACGCAAAGTGCATACTAGAGAAATGGAGGGAGGCGTGAGAACAAGCCAAATCAAGACCAGGTCTTATACTTAGTTATTTGTCAAGGATTAGTGTAGTCGTCAATATTTAATAAAGGTCATTTTTGGTACGTTTTTTAATTTTGATTTTTAAAATCGAATCATTTTTCCAAATTTTTATCTAGACTGAATCAACTAAAATTTTTTATTCTGCTAGAGATTGTCAGCAACAAATTGCAATTGATCAGGTTCCATAAGTATATGCAAATATAAATATTATATAGGAAAAATGCAATTTTTTAGAGATTCCCATGTGCAGATGGACCAAAAGGAAAGTCTCACTCTCACGATTGAATCAGTTAGGCATTCACTATAGAGTGTCGAATTGCATTTGGAATTGAGCATTGCAGTGAATGCTGGAAATCGGAAACAATCAATTCCGTCGGACCATTGAACTGTTGAACTGTCTGTTGAACTGTAAAGCACACCATCCAACACGCATCACTCAACCTGCTCGACATGTGTCAAATTTCCAAGTTGCAAAAAGCGTACGCTATATACAAAACGGCCTGCAGCACATAACAGCGCCGATTCCTACGGGAAATAACGAGCGAGGTGCATCAAACGCGCAAAATAAATGCGGCCTCCAGCGCATGCACACAGCTGCAGCATGAAAATAATTTCGCGTACAAGGACTCAACGACACAGACGAACGACCTCGCAGACGCAACCCAGTGACCTTTGCCGGCACGCATGCGTCAAAAGTTCCCACTTTTCCAGCGTTGAAATTTTCTCATTGACACACCCGTACGAATTATTTCGCGGAAAATGAGGACGGTGACATGAGCGGCAGAATAGCGAGCGCGACGCCGTGCAATTTGTTATTGGCGCGCAAGAGGACGGTTCTTTTCATTTCCTGCAGGGCGAAAATGTTAGCGATGAGAAATTTGCCCTGCTATGGGCTAATGTGTCGCGAGGAAATGAGTGCGAGTCATTTCCTTAACGAGAGACTATTAAAAATTTTCGCAATTTCGCTCAGCCGTCCCTCGTGGCCCTTTGCTATCTGGTAATTCGCCCCCATTAGCCGCGAGGCACGCGTCACGCGAATTCACGTGTTGGGGGAGAGTTCCGGCCTCAAATCCACACGTCGGGGAGGCTTGCTTGGATTATATGATTTTGCGTGATGATTTGCACGCTGCCTCGCATGTGCTGGTATCGGGTTTCCTTTTTTCCTTTGGCACAAGTGCTGGACGGCACGCGATTGTAACTAAATCAACGTCCAACAGCCACTTTTCAGCTCAATAACAGATGAAATAATCGAAATAATAACGAAAGGAATGTTCCTATTTCCTTTTTTAAATGACAAGATATGCTGTTTACGGGGTAATCCCTACATTTAATTCAACTTGTTGAATATTTAAACTTCAATGTTGCGCAGCTTTGCTGTAAAATAAATTAATTGAAACCAATGCGTTCATTTATAGTCTGCATATATTTATGCTTATTACCAAGGTTATTGATACAGATGTGGCGATCATGCAATAGAAGTTAAAAGCTAATTGGTATTAATTTTGCATGGCATGCTATATAGATATTAATTAGCTGTCTGAACTGTATTTGCGACAGCAGCTTTGTTATTATTTAATCTATTATGCGAAAGTATAACAATGACGGTATTTTTCGTCCTTTGTCTTTTATCATTTGATCCGCTGTTTTCGATCGAATTGAAAAGATGCAGCAAATGTATCCTATATAATTATACAACTTAGTTCATATCTTTAGCTTTATCGGCTTAAAAACAAAATCATTTCGATGTTTGTTTACTGGTCTCTTTAGTTTCAATTAACCTTTATTATGGTTCTTCAAAGCAACTTTGCGTCATTTAATTATAGAAGCGAAAGGAATGGGTCGTATAGAGCAATTTTTGCCTCAAAGTAAAATCATCGAAATTCAAAACAGTTTGTTATTAGTTTAAACTGCATGTGAGATCTTCGAAAAAATTGTGCTCTCACAAGTATAAAACTCGGAATAACTTATTAAGTTACCTAAAACGTTTGGCCTGACAATGAGTAGATATCCAGTTTTGTGACATTTTAAAACGAATTTTTTCATTCCTTATTCTAGCAATTTTTAATTACTCGGCTTGTAACAGTCAGAAATTAAAGAAAGCGCACTCTGTTCAACTCGTTTTGATCTCTCCTGGTGCATTAAATGGTTTTGAAGGGCGGTAGATTACTTTGGAATCTTTTCACTTCTGCGAACAATTCTAATCTTAAATACATCTTTTGCTCTAAAGCCCCTGCTTAATATTTAATGCAAGCCCAGCATGCTTCAAATTATCTTCTTGCTATACGTCCAAAGAATGCTCAAATGCTGTCAGAAGACAGCTCTTGGAGCTCATACGCTTAAATCTGAAATTGAAATCTCGGACAAATGACGCGAGGGAGCAGGCCGTAAATAAAATACTGTCATTTTAGTGCTCCAAGTGCCACCGCCGCAGGCTAAGAAACTAACTAACCATATAATCTGCAGACTCTGCATGCCTTATTGCAAGCTGTATATCAAATTTTCTAACAATCGCAGCCGCTAGCGCTCGCAAGGGAAAAGTTTACGAGATGCGATCCATCAAAGCTGCTTCGCCGAGAATTTTCCTTTTTGTAATTTATGTGTCGCACTGTGCGCAAAACAAGAGCAGAAATTGTGTGTACACTTGCATGAACAAGAGGCGAGAGTGTCAGAAACACCCCGTATCACATTCAGCATCTCTTTGGCGAGGTGTTTGGCCTTTTTCATCACCTGCGCGTTCTCCCGGCAAAGGTCACTTTAGATCTGCTTGTTGTCGCAGACGCGCGCGCGAGAACAAACAAAGGTGGAAAGCTGCTCAGCGACGTGGTCAGGGTTGAGCGATAATTAACTTTCGCGATCTATGCATGCTAATGGGCGTGAGAATAATCGCTGCGTTCGTTATTGTAGTGACACACGCGCAAGACCGTCAAAGCGTGCAATTTATGTAGGGTAATGAGCATAATCGAACTTGCAAGAGCAGTCTCATGTCAACAATATTATTGTGGAGGTTAGACCTTGGTTAAGTGTCGACGAGGTTTCTGGTGACGCATCTAAATGATTGATTTTCTGTGTAGCTCTTGTTTCTTTGACCGTAATGAGAGATAATTTTTAATAAAATATAGAGTAAAAAAGCAAGCACCTTTTTCAAATAAGGTGTTATTACTTCGCAGTTTTTTAAATTTCGTGAAAACTTACTTCGTTCATTTATATTTTCATGTCAAGAATAAATTTCTATCATTCTGTTTGTAATATTTTTTTTAGCTTTAAGTGAAAATCTGAACAGTAATGTTTGGGAGTCGGTTTCGAGCTGAATGACCTCCTATACTGTGCAATGTAAACTAGTTCATTTGGATCTGGAAGGAAAATGCAAAAGCTCTCCGACCCGTTTCTTGCCGCTTTGAACTTTTCCAGCATGTGTGAAAACATATTACGGCGGGTCTAGCGTTTCCATCACCGATCTTGTTGCGGAGGCAACGGTGGCCCCTTAAAAATTATCTGGTTGATCGCTTGCGGCGTGTGCTGTCCAATATTATTTGTTCGCAGCATTATTGGGCGCTCCCTTAACTTTAATGGCAACAATGGCCAAAGCAGGAGGTCCTTACTCGATTTCAGAACCCTCCCGTTATACAAATAACGAGTCAATTCAACCATTATTATTGCTTACATTTGTCCACTTTCAAGCGAGCCTTTATTAAAATATATATTTATTAAATTGAAAATATTTTGAAATAATTAATTTATAGAAGACAAATCAAACACCGGAAATTCCAACTTGTACGCACAATGATCGTCTTTATTTTGCCTGTTAGTTTAGGCTGTCCAATGTAGCCGAATTTCATGTTACAAACTCACTTCATCGGTGGGTGAAGATATAAAATAAAAACGACTTTTGTCCTGATGTTTAAATCTTTCTCTGTCTAAATTTGTTTTACACTGCCCTGCAACATCGGATGCCTCTCTGATGCATATGCAACATGAGGTATTTCTGACGCGCTGCTATCAAAAAGCTCACGTTTCGCTGTCTGCATGGTTAAACAAGCTTAATGACAACACCGCACGCGGAAATCTGCAGCGGCACAAAGTTATATCCAGCGATTAGCATACATGTCAAAACGACGGTCAAGTTAATTCAATTACGATTTGCGGCTTGCAGACCCAAAGGACAGCAAGCCTTCTCTCACGTGATCGCGCAAATTCATTAACGAACCGTCCGAGCAGAGTGCAAATATTGCACAAAATGGGGTGAATTCTGCAACACGCTCTCTCGTAACGCCCAGTGCTTTTAACCCTTTTGCTGTCAATCACGCGCAGATCTCATTAGTTTACGGCTGCACTCTGCTCACTGGCCGTCTCTGGATGCTGAAACCGAGCTCACCAATAAAACAAAGGCTAGAAGAGTATATATGTGCGCCCGGTTTACTAATTGGACCACTGAATCCGCCGCCGCTCAACCGCGTGCCTGCGTTATTCACATTATTCACGTCGGAATAAGTAAATCTGACGAGCCGATGGTGAAACATGCTTAGGCGCATTTGCGGCACTAATCTCTGTTTGGTTCTGCTGTCCGTTTCATTAATGTCAATCCAACCAACGGACGTTACTGTTTTTCGGTTCGACAGTAATGTTCAGCCGTGATTTTTAGCCAACATAACATAGTGCAGCGACTCTCGACCTTGAAGTCGATAACGAAAAATAAGGGAAATAATGCCATCTTAACCGCAAAAACACAGACCGACAATATTTTGGCCATTAAGGTTTTGCCTTCAAATGGATAAAAAATCAATTATTTGAAATAAAAAAAATATTGGTTTTGGCCAATCGCAGTAGAGACAACAGAGAGAGTGAGGGTGCCCAAAATAAGAAATTTTCAGAATCAAGCGCACCAACAATATACACAAATAATGGGTAGTTATATTAACATATCAAAGTAGGAAAAATATTCATTGAGATTCATGAAGTAGGTTATTCTGCAGAAACTGGCATATAATATATTTTTATATTTATGCAGCTTTAATTTTCTCAATCAGAATTAGTAATAATCCACACCAATTAGAATATGCCAGACACATAAATGGAGTCTCGTTCATTCAGCAAATACCATTAAAATCGCAAAATCTAATGGGTCTAAATATGAGTGTAAGCCCTTTTGAAATAAAATCAAAGGTAATTTCGCAGCCAGAAAAGGATTACCTCATCCCATCGAACGACAGGCTGCATTTTTCTGTGGCAAGCCCGGATAGCAGACGCAAATCGGCTTTATCGCAAAATGAGCAGAGGGAGAAAGGGAGAAGCCATGACGGCGACAAGCACACTGCTATCTCGGTTGAGGCAGGTCTGGTTCGCTGAGCATCCATCCGATCGGCCCACACATACACGAGATGGCCAAACGCACAAGGATCCACTCGATAAGCTCGGCCGGCTCAATGTCGTTCGTTCTGCAGGTCAATGACTGCACTCGGCCGGCCCGACATTTTTAGATCCTGCGCTGCGCACCAACTGATATAAAAAGCTCTAAAGATTAGACTGGATGCGATTGCACGCGCTGAATGTAAAATTATTGCGTTATGCTGTTTGATGAATTGATTTCGCATCAGACGTATTTTTCCATTTTCTCTGCAGGGAGGCAGAGTTTTTAATCACGGCTATCTCAGGCACTAATCTTTTTGCAATAAATTAAAAGCTATTTGAAAATTGCTCAATAATTTTGCCCATGTCTGCGACTTGAAATGTGAACGGTTGAACTTTTTTCAATCATTGATATTTTATTGATCAAATTTTAAGAATTTACTTCTTCAGTTCAATGGCCAACTCAAGAAGAATCGGCTTAATCTAAAATATATTCTTGACTTTCAGAATGGCCACTTTATAAATGCATTTTAGCAATAACGATAAATTACGTATCAATTGCATTTGATACAATTTACAAATAATTATTTATTCGCTTCTTTTATCCTGTAACGATGTGATAAATACACATTTCGTCGAAGCAAAATTTATTCTGCTATTTTATGAGGATTGGTCATTTTTCATGCATCGAATAATTATGTCAAGCGCACTTAATTTCACATGACGCGTATATGGGCGAGGTGCTTTACACAGCGAATAAATATCAACCACCTGCTGACAATGCAATTTAATTACAGCCATTTGTTAATCCACGTGTGTGTAGTAGTATTTGCACGGTTGAACGTTGCAAGCGTCATACTTTAATTTTATTTTAAGCCTCCTCTTACTCGCGCGAAAATGACAGGAAAGTCATTCGCCCCACTCATACTACACAGTGATATCTCTGTTTATCTGTCGCCTCACGGCGATGCTGCAACGTGCAGATTAAACCATGACCTACCTGCTGATAAAACTTGAAAAGACGTGCATTGTTTGCAATGGGATACAACTTCGCTCACAGCGTCATAAAAAGGAGCCTTTTGTTTTGTCAAGCAAGTTTTATTTTCTGTCTCCAGGGTGGAACTATTACAAATCACGTTTAATTTAATTTAATTTCCTTTATTTGCATTACACAGCGGTACAAAAATCGAAGCTTCTCCATTTCTGTCCGCGCATTTACAAATGAGTCTTAAACAACAAAATAATTAATAACAATAAAGAAGAAACATAGTGTTAACATTTCGTTATGTTTGTGTAACAAGCGAGTGTGTGTGTTTTGCTACATTTGATGCTCTGAAATTGAGATATTCATCATAAGTATAAAATTTGTTAGCATAAACAAAATTCTTTAACTGCTTTTCGTATTCGTCTAACTGCTGCTCGCCCCGAATCTGCTCAGGAAGTTTATTATACAAATTTAGCATGTAAATTTTTGGATTTCGAGAAGCCGCCGCTGACACCTGGGAGGGCACAAAATAATAGTTCTTGAACTATTTACTGAAATATTAACAATTCCCGGAGCTACTAATTTATTGTTTATTTAAAAAAAAGCTTTATTATAAAATGCTTCAAGTCTCTATCATTATTCAACAACGCTACTGAGACAAATTAAAATAATGAAACCGAAAATAAGAGCACTACTTACTAGTGATTGATCCAGATATTATAATTTTATGACAAAGAAAGAAATACACACTCACACAGGTTGTATCTTTAAATCTAAGAAAAACTAAATGGCTCTAGTGTAAAAAATAATATCTGATCATCCAAAGCTAATTTTCCATACAGAGCAGAACAATCAAGTTTGTCTTAAATTAGAAATAATGTATGCTATAATGCTTGATGTAAAGTTTTTAGTAAAGTAAATATGAATAGGTTTAAATCAATGAATGCCATTAAATTATTTTAAGCAAGAAGTGGTGAATTCTGTTAAGAATTTTATTTATGCAGCGGTACAGGAGCGCGGTCCTGCTTTTTGTTGGGAGCGAAGTGTTTGAATTATTTTAATTTGGCATTGTGTATTGTTTAACAGCAGAATTATGATATCGTCTTGGTGCCGTAAAAGCTCAACAAACACTTACTTGATACTCATAAAATTTTTAAACTAATAACAAAATGAAATTAGAAGAAATTAAAATAAGATTTATGCATTTTCTAATTAAGATATTATTCCCTTAAGCTTGTTAGAGCATCGTATTTTATTTTTAAATTGAAATTTCCTCGTTGCTACGCAGAAAGATTATTATTTTGCTTTATGGAAGGCGCAAACAGCGTGATAATGCAGCTTAATACATTTCCATGGGAGAAACACATGTATTGCGTCTCGGACCCTCCAGGCTGATCTCCAGAGATTGAAACAACTACTGCACACATTGCTGCTCAATGAGAAATGTCAACAAGATTGCATTGGCCGCGGGCGAACTGATAAAATTGCACTCGCTGTGTAATCATTGCAACACACTTGAGGATGGATTTTTGCCTTGCACGGCTTCCTCATTATTTACAGATCTCCATCATTAACTTTTTGCCGAATCAAGTTGACTTTCGTTTTGTGAGATTATTTGTAATAATTAGTCGTTCATAGAACCACATCCACGTGTTAAAAATTAAATTCTATTTGCATATTTGCTGTTTGTGGTATACGCTCCTATAGCGTTTCATAAAATATTCATCATTCATTTGCTATATAGTTGTTCGTCTTGAAGAGTTCGCCTCTTCTGCGCACAACATTTCTCCACGTCCTTGCAATTTTAATTTGAGTCTGCTGTCTTTTGAATAATTTTGTTGACAAAGGGAATTTTAAGGCGGCATTTTTGCATGGAAACACTTGTAGGGTGGTTTCTGTTCGTAATTTTTTGCTTGTGTTTGCACACGGCGGTGGCGACGTCCCATTATTCACACCTCCCTTTTATTCAGCGTTTTGTTACAGCACATAATGCGGTTCGCAAGAGAGAAAAGAGGTGTGCAAAGCCAAACAAAAGCTCTACATTAGATTTTCCGTGTTGCAGGTTATAGCGAGCGAGAGCTTGGCTGTCATCCACAAAACGTCAGTGCTATAGGTGTCAATAACACGATTTAGAAACAGGCTAACAATATACGCAACCCCTTTTCATCGCAAAGCGTGCGTGGGCTGGGGAAAATTGTGTGAGGTTTTCATTTTGCCTTTGTCCAATTCATTTCATTCATTTTTCTCCAAAAACAAACCTTGCAAAATGTCATAATATGCGCAAAAATACATTTTATGGAGCGAAAAGTCTTATATCACTAGTTACTCAATTGGCGGATTTATTCGTCCCTCAACTTCATCCCATTCGAAACGAAAACACACTTTGGGGATTGGGGAACTAACGTAATTTAGAGGATATTAGAGTCGTATTATTTTCATTTTGTAACTTCGATTTAAAACAAAACTTATGTTGGAACTCAATTAAATAATTTTACTATTTCTCGCATGTAGTAAAATTTGAAATGAATATCAGCGATAGCGTTGAAAAATTCAAAAAGGGGTTCATGTGAAAGAAAAGAACCATCTAAAAAGTGTGATAAGTAGTAAGATTGCTATAAAAATTTTGAGATTATATCTATAAGTACACGTAATTCCACGAAATAAATTTGAAAGCAAGCTATATTTATAGGAACCAGTTTTCCTGGAATTAGAGTTGTTCAAAAGAGTGTGAAATTTTTCATGTTGTAATCACCCTTTATTCAAAAGGTTTACACAATTGCGGCAATCAGTCAATATAATTGCACACGCCTCGCAGAGCTGTGTCGCCATACACGGTGAAGCCTTTAATTATGTTTCAGCATTTCCCTTTGAATTCTCCTGGATGCAGAGGCTAATTGCGTTGCTTTTCCGCGATCAATTCGTATAATAGACGGCGAACGTAGCGTGGAATTAGCGATCTGGTTGTGCACTAGCTGAGCAATCCGTTTTCCCCTGAGGTGCAAATATAGAGTAAATACGCTTGTTGTGGGAGGCACGCACCCCCTCTCGTCGCCTGACGAAGTCAATACACTGCCAAATAAACGCGTGTGCCGAGTGCTGCCTGTCTGCTTTCAGATCAATATTTCCGGTGCACACACCCGCAATTCCGCACTCTCTACGCACGGCGATCGTGATTGCGCGAATTCGACCCATTTAGTAAAGTTCTTACAACCAGGCTTCCCTGCCAAAGTGACCAGCAAAAGAGAACTCACTTTGTCACAAAATAAAACTCTCACACGCGACTGTTAAAAATAAGAAAAAAATGAAATGCTAAATATTAGTTTAAAATTTTTCAAATAATCTGTTCAATATTGGTTATGATGTGTTATTCTAAATAGATTGAATTTTCAAAAACATAATAGTTTGGATCTTCATCAACCATGAAGAATTTATTTAGAAAATCTGGAGTCAAGTTTTTTTGAAATTTAATTTTAAAATGCAATAATTAATTAATTTTTATAGCTTGCATGTAGCAGGTGAGTGAAGGCTACCCTCGGGACAGCCTCAACTTCGTCTGCTTGGAGTGTAGCGTGTCCAATTACGGTCTGCATTATTCGGATCTTCGCCCAGCCGGCAAATGAGCACCATTCTCAGTTGCAAGCGCGCTCTTTTCTCGTCTGATGCGTCTCTCCGCTTTTCCTGTAATTACAAAACCCACGCGAAAACAATGAACCCTTTCAGTGGGCTTTTTTGCGGAATCTCAGCCAGCTCTCGCTTCTCTCATTGGTCTTGCGCCCGTTTTGCTAATTGATGACTTCTCGCGCAGGCGTCTGGGTCAAAGGAAAGAAGTGTGTGATTGCGATGCTTGGATGCCTCAATATTTTGTCCATTACTAGCATACCCAAATCCATCCTAATCTAAATAGGGGACTTTTGGGTCAAATGATCCTCATGCGTAGGTTGTGACACCTGAACAATTCATTTACCACTATGAATTAAGCGTGTTTAATTTTTTTTTCAATTTTATGACTGTTTGTCAAGAAAAAAATTTTAATTCATCTAATTTCTTTTCTCTTCCTGGTTGGAAACTCACCTTGGTTGGAGTATTTTTTTAATCAAGTTTTTTACTAAATAATTAATTCTTGTTCATTCTTGCTAAGTCAATACAAATAATGTTTGATTCTTCTGAAGGAAAATCAACATTTTTTTAACTTAAGAGGTTTTATATCAGTTTCAATTATTGCAATGTACACAAAAAGTGTTGAAGTTTGATAACGTGAATAATACATTATAGATTTTTTTTAAAAAATTATGCAGTGAATCGAAACATTTAGAGTACATAGTTAAATAAGTAAATATAATGCTAGAATCTGTTCATTTTAATTTGTTTGTATAATATCCCAAAGCCTATCCGCCCCCAGGGGAAGCTAGAAAATAGCCTTATTGATCGATTTATGAATACAATTCGAACGCACTCGAAACATTTCATCAAATCAGCACATTTTCGAACGAGCACTGTGCGTTATCCCCCGACTCCAATTCCAGCCAGCGCGCGCTCCCTTGGCCTCTAATGCAAGACAAACAAACGCGCGCGCAGTGGCGGCGGCAGGCGGGTCTTTCCTTGAACCCGAAATACACACACACATGCGCCCGGCCGGCGGTGCACGGAGCTAAACAGGGTCACCGGGTCACGTGCAGGCCGGCGAGGGTCTGGGCCGGGCGTGCACGAAAGACAGCGAAAAATGAGGCTCACACTGCATTGATCTACTGCGGGTCAAGCAACTCCCAAGGCCGCGCCAATGCTGCAAGATCAATGACACTCGCGCGCACACCACCACGCCGAGCAGCAGCAGCCAACACACAACACACCGAACCAGCCAGCCAGCCAGCCAGCGCGCGACCAACTTGCTTGTCTTTTGTGCCGTACACATTGCACGGCCTATGTTAATTTGACGACGATTATTACACACACAGCACAGCCATTTTTCACTTGCCTGTGTGTTGTCGCGATAAATCTCTCGGGATGGCAGTCGCCGCGGCTAATGGGCGGCTATGCGGCCCTCAGTCAGATGGTCACTCCAGATAAGCACACTGGACTTTCCTTTTTTTCCACTTTCCGCCAGATGACTTGGCACTTTTATCGCTGCCGAAGAGCCGTTGCTATTCTTGAAAAATGTCTCTATAGGAAAACGTTATTGTCCCCAGACATTTATTCGTAGGTAGGGTTGAAGCAAAAATAGACTATGGATTATTTTATTCATTGTTCTTTCTCAATGCGTTGAAAGGTTCAATACTCCAGAGTTCTTCCACCATCATGGCTTTCCAGTTTTGTCTCTCATTATTTGTTGTATGTTTTTCTCTGACAATGATTGGTTCAGGAGCTTTTGAATACTAACCGTTTGAAAACATCGTGTTTCGCATCGTTCTGTGAACAATAGTACCATGACAAATAATTTTAATGAACCCCCAGTAGTGGGAAGCGGAAAAACTCCTGTACAGCCCACGCGATATATTCAGACAGAACATTCCCACATTTTTCTGTAAACATATTTTGCGAATAAACACGAAAATTCGCAGCGACATCCAGCGCTCACAACGTGAAAAATTAATATTTTAATCCAGCCAAAGCGCTGTATGTGTGCACATATTCGTGTTATTGCTCAACGCAGTGCGCGCGCGGTTATGTTTTTTCCTCTACCTCTCGCACGTAAAACAATAAGTTGAAAGCAAATACATTTGCACGTCGCGTTCTATCCAACCAGCTGCCAGATTCCGCTTTTTCTCTGTTTCGCCGGTTTAATTCCATTGGGAATGCAGCCGTCAGCACAGACAAGCAGGCAAACAGACAAACACAAACGCGAAATTCGCGCAACGCCTGAGAATATGAAGCTGTATGCAACCGGCTCTGCGCAACTCTCCTGCCGGTTGCATAAACACGCCGGTGGCCCGCATTGTGTTTGCGCTGCACTCGGCGCACTGCCGGTCGAATGGACGGACGAGAATGAATTGGTAATCGGTCAGTTGGACTGCCGTTTCCACAAATAACAAGCCTCGACCCCTTCGAGTGGATTACGGAAATTGAATTATGCCGAGGTGGATTACGCCTGCTGGAGAATGCCGCAGATGTGGGACTGTAAATTTTTTACTTGCCCGACAGTGCCAGGCTACTGCTAAATAATATCTCTGCAACATTCATGTAAATCAAGGGCTTCACACCGGCGAAGCAGACGACGCAGTCTAATTATAGTTCATTTTTCTGCCTTTTGCTATATAATGTAGTAAAAATTTATATCAGCAGAGGAAAGTTTATTATTATTATTATTATTTTAAATTAAATTTAATGTTTTAGCACTATTTTGGCCAGATCAAGATTGTGTTTTGTTAGTCTACGCTCTTTTGCACACTGTTTCATTTTTTTTGTAAGTAGGTCCTTTTTTAATCTTTGTTTCAAATAAGTAAATTATTAACTTCATATATAAAAAAGGAAAAAACTTAATGAGGTGAATTTAATTAGTAAACTTGATTTTACGGCTACTCACATAGGCGAACACAAGGAATTGACGTATGGGAGCAGCTATTGTCTGTAACATCCATTTACCTTAAATTAAGTGCATATGGCTTTACAATAAAAATGCATGAAAATAGGAAATAATAGCAAAACCCCGCACAAGCTTTTCTAGGGATTTTTGCAGCACCCTGTCTTAATAAAACTCGAAAAAATATACAAAGCATGAAAATATATCTATCATCAACTCTGTCTCCAAGAATGTTAGTTTTTCATTTCATTGAAATATGTCAAACAAACTCTGTATCTCAAAACTTAACTATCAATCTTTGCGCGTGAGCTTGCTTTTGACACTTCGGACATTTAAAAGTGTAAGCATCACAAGAATGTTTCTTGGGCAAAAGATTTTATCACATCACGGACGATGGCTTGAATAGTAAAAAATCCTTCTACTTGCTTCTTTGGTACAAAACACATGTCTCAACTTTACAACAAAAGTGCAAAGCTTTGAAGCCGGCGGCGCCACCTCATCATTTCACAAGTCAAGAGTTTAACGCGAAAAATTGTTGCCACACAACTTCAACTTTTACGACTCCCTGGCGACTCGCACTTCTGCAGGTCACGCTAATTTTCTCTTCTTGCCGCGCGAGAGGTGGCAAGAGCGGCACGATGGGTATAACAGACTGACACGCGCCCCACCGTCCATCTCTTGCTTCAGCGACTGTTACAAAGCGAGATAATGACGTCATTGCGTGGCGAGGCCCGTATAATTCGGAGCCAATTTCTCTGGAACAAGCGATAGACCAGATTAGATTGGCCCCGGCAAGAGGAAGCAGTGCTAAGGTCGGCAAAGGAGTCTCTTGGGACTGGCGGCGAGTAACAATATGGCCCTCCCCGAGTGGCGCTTGCGTGATGTTTTTATTTGCACAAGCTCCGATGATCATTCTATGAATAAATTATTATAAATTGAGCTATGGCCAGAAAATCAAGGAAAAAATTCCCGAAATTTCCAAGGCATAACATACTGGGTTTGTTTGCGTCGCGCGCTGAGCGGTAGGCGCCGCGCTTTCGTTTAGTGGGTCAATATTTTATTAGGCAAGGGTCACCGAACTCCACTAGCTGCCGGGCGACCAGAGTGGGTGTGTGTTGTGGTCAGTGCCGCACGTGAGTGTGTGCTAAACCAACATTAACGCAATAAATCAATCGACAAGCTCCCGGGCGTTATTTTGCGCACTCTCCCGATCGACCAGCGCTGAAAGCTTCTTTTCCGCCTGATTTGCTCCCTTTGATGTTGGCAAATTAACTACCAGGAAAACGCTGCAAAACTTATTTCGTTCATATCTGTGTAGCGATTTTTTTTATTTCCACCACGCAGATCAGATATATTGCATTCCTTGTAGAGGAAAATTTTAAAAATTTGGCATATTTTATGAATCAGGGTGCCAACCACGGCTTCAAAACTATAGTTATGATACAAATATTTCTGCCAGCAGGAATAAAGCCTTATTTTTATTTACATGCAGTCATATCCAGGAATTGTAATTTTGCTCTGCGCAGAATCAATCATGTAAAATTTTGTTCAACTGAAATTTTGGACTTGAGAATTTTCTTTATGGGTGAATTATATCGCTGAAAGAGCGAGTGCCGGGTTCCAAGAGATTTTATCACAAATTTATCTTTTTGATGATGCGTTATAACATCATCAATGAAATTAATCAATAGTTTTGCAACGTGCGAAATAATTCTATTTCAGCCCCTCATCTTTTATAATCCCAAAAAGATATCCTTTTAAATTTATTTAAGAATCTATCTTACGAATCTCATTATTTGTCGGATAAACGCTCATCTAAAGGTTAAAAATCTCGATTTATTTCGGTTCATTACTTACTCTCTCCAAAAGTATTTAACGCGTGTCCACTTCCAGAACACATATCACCTCTCTGTGTGGTTGTTATGTCAGTTGGTCAGCCGCAAGAAGCACCAACACAATTACCGCTGCACCATGCGTGTGGTATACACAAGGGAAGCGCGTGAATTGAATCTTCCATGAAACATCATCACGAGGAGTGTATTTGCCGTCTGCCAAGAGCGAGGTGTATGAATGAGCACAGCGGTGGCGAAGTGGCACCCACACCCACACCTGCTTAGCTTGCACCAACTCCGCCACTCACATTATGTTGCGTTTTTCTTTCGCGAGAGCTGCGAGGAAGACACGTGCAATTTTAATATCGTGAGGTGCCCGTCGTAATGGACAATATTTTACGCGAGAATTTATTGTAGACGTCCGTCGGCGTGGCGCGGGAGTCTGCGATTCGAGATTTATTGTTTCATTCCTCACAGCTGGGTGTTCTTAATATTAATGCGCGCGGCGCGGCTGCCGAGATGCGGAGCGAGAGTGGAATGCTGCTCGCGCTACGTCTGTCTGCTGTCGCGGACAATTGCAGCGGTGCATGCCAACTGACTATGTATATACATATATATGTGCACACAGGTCGCAAGTTTGTTGCTTTTTATGATTTAATCTTGCATCAACAACTGTTGTGAGCAATCGTAAAGAGTGTTTGTTATTCAGCTGAAAGGGCTCGATTTTTATGGGTTTCCTCGAGTGCAGTTCTTGAGAATAAATCTAATTTTATCTTTTCATGCGTTTATAAAAAAAGGCCTTTACTGATGGTAGTTTACGCTGAATGTGCGGCAGGGAAAAAGAGCACTTGCCGGCGCAAACAGCATTTTTGTTTTATCTTTCCAAACGATTCCCATTGAGAAAATTTACTACGCAGAAGTGGTGAACTTCTATCAGAGAGTGCTCATTCTAACTTCATTCGCCACAGTACGCAGCACTGCCCCCTTTGTTGAGGTCTCAGCCTGATATTTCGTCTCGGCAGCCAGTCAAACTCTTTTACTTGCAGTTCTTATATTTCGATTTTTTTCTCCAACTATGATTCTGAATTTTTATGTGAACTTTGGTCTAAATCTTCCTCTTTTGAGTTTTCGTACACTTACAATTATAATCAATTTATTGTAAAGAGGAATGTAGTTATGAAACCTTGAAAATTCTTTAAGGTTTTAATTAGAGCTAAATTTTGGCGATATTTGTAGAGAAAAATGGCTGCAAAGCTTGTGTCTTTTCATTTGGTGAGCATGCCCCTCCACAGCTAAACCTAATTTTATTAAAAAAATATAGTTTCCCCCATCATTTATGGTAACATTTTTTATTGGTGGTTGGTGCTACTGCTGAAACTTAAATACCTTATAGCTCAAAGTTAAGGTGACTGACGATTGAACAAGTGACCAAAAATTGCCAGTTAGCGCGGCGCTCAACGGCTTTTTAGTCCTGTAACAGCATTGTCTAATTACGGACGACGTGTCCGTCATTTTCGCGGCTCGTTTTTCATGATTAGATTAAATTCAGCAACTAGGCCACCCGGCTTAATTAAATATAATAGCTGGCGGTGTGGGATCAATATAAGCAAACACGCGGCGCACCGCTTTCTGCAACAATACACAACAACAACACAAGCGGCACAACTGGCGAAATCCGCGGGGGGCGCGAGGGGCAATCAAATTGAGCCAGGCCCAGCCCAGCACCTTTGTTCGGGCAACACAATGTTTGCGCGGTTCGGCAGGCGGAGGCGGTGCCTCGGGCCCGAATTCTTTGTTAAACCAAGTGACAAATGGTGCGGAGAGGGTGCAGGCGTCACACTGCCGGCCCTGTAGCCATGGAGACCAAGAAATGAGCTGCGGATCGACCCGTGAATTGCACACAAGTACATACAAACGCACTCGTTTAAATGTATAAAAGCGTTTAATGTTTGTTTTATGCGCGTGAATTTTAATGAATACGAATATCGTAAAATTTAAAGTATAATATGGCCTTGCTCTCCAAGTGACGAGGAATTACAGTGCGCAGTTCATTTAAATATTGCCACGCAGGATGGCAGGGAAAATATATTGAAATCTCAAATTATAATATTAATCCAACCCACTACTCACTCATGAAACACCTGCAAATTAAAAAAAAATCATCAGAATTCATTGATTTGCTATAATTGCAGGTTGAAGACAAATTTTGGTAGAAAATAGCAACAACTTCATACCAACATTTTCTTTTTTCACATTTTACGCCATTTTGGCTTCTAACTTTCACAACGTTAAAAAGGTTTTTATCTCATACGAAACACCTGCTCAAAAACCTAATGGCGAATGCACAATAATTGGACTTTTCGGAATAAGCATGAATGTAGAATGAGGCGGACAATCACTGCGATACGGTCCTCCAACTCCTGAAAAATTATCTTTTATTAATAGGATTTTAAAAATAGGAAAAATACCAATTTGGTGCGTCAATCTAGTTTAAAAATATTTTGTTAGGTGAGTGAGGAAAATAATATTAACGGGGCTATACAAACCGACAAACCTACATCACACGCACTGTGCTTTTCTCTCTAGGGCGTTGGGGTTCATTGCCACCCCCTCAAACACAAGGTTTTCGTGCCACCGAATTGCCGATAAGGCATCTTCTCTCTATGCTGCTCGTGAATGTGCCTTGTAATATTCGCTCGTGTTGTTGCTGCGGTAGCCAGCGGCCAACCTCAGGCCTTGACCCGCGAGAACGCTCTCTGGACTTGGATTTTGATGTTATCTACGATCTTTTACACAAGTGTAATATTTATATTCACTCACGCTCACATGCACACGCTATTGTTTTTAGTCAGGTGACATTTTATAGCCCACTGTGTAATCATTAAAGGAAAATTTATTCTAAAAATATATATTCATATCAGTCAATATTGGGGCTAAAAACAAGCGTTTCACGCTTGGCGCTGCGCGCGCCGACGGCCGCTTCGCGGCCGCCCTCCGGGCCTCCGGCCCTCCCGGCTGCGCGCGCCGCGGGGACCTCCGGTCCCCGCGGCGCCTGCCGCCCTGCGGGCGCGTGACGACCCAGGCGGGCGGGCAGATCGTTCCCGAGGTTTTAATCTCTGGCATTTTTCGCGAATCGCGTCGAGAGTCTGCGAAGTGGCGAGCGGCGGGGTTGGGTAGGAGTTTGGCGTTAAAAAAATCGCGAAAACTTGGTTCCGGGCGGATTTCAGGTCGGTTACCCTGAGAAAGGTCCTCAGGGTGGGTGAGGTTGAAGGGCTCGACGAGAGGGTTCGAAAGAGACCTCGTGGGTCGAAATCCGCCTGCGCGTTCAAATTCTAGAGGAAAACCGTCTGGGCGGCGGAGCGAAATCGAGCTTCGGAGCGTCGATCTGTGCGGCAGCAAACGAAACCGCGTGTCTGAAGTTCTAAGTGCGGCGACTGGGTTGAAAAAATCAAGAAAAGTCGGGCGGATGACGAATTCAGGGTGACACAACCTGAGTAAGGTTGTCAGGGTGGTCAAGGAGGGAGGGCTGTTCTAGGCGAATCGAAAGAGACCATGCAAGTCAAAATCCGCCTGCGCGTTAAAATTCTGAAGGAAATCGTTCTTGGCGGCAAAGTAAAACGAAGCTTTCGACCGTCGATTTGTGCGGCAGCGAACGAATCCGCGTATTTGTAGTTCTAAGTGCGTTGAAGGCGTTGGAAAAATCGCGAAAAGTGCGGCCGATGAAGATCTCAGGGTGACCTACCCTGAGGAGGGTTGTCAGGGTGGTTCAGGTTGGAGGGCTGGTCGAGAGGATTGGAAAGAGACATCGTGGGTCGAAATCCGCCTGCGCGTTCAAATTCTAGAGGAAAACCGTCTTGGCGGCGGAGTGAAACCGAGCTTCCGACCGTCGATCTGGGCGGCAACAAACGAATCCGCGTATTTGTAGTTCTAAGTGCGGCGAAAGCGTTGAAAAAATCAAGAAAAGTCGGGCGGATGACGAGCTCAGGGTAGCACACCCTGAGGAAGGTTGTCAGGGTGGTTCAGGTGGGAGGGCTTGTCTAGGCGAATCGAAAGAGACCTTGCAAGTCAAAATCCGCCTGCAGGTTCAAATTCTAGAGGAAAACCGTCTTTGCGGCGGAGTAAAACCGAGCTTCCGACCGTCGATCTGTGCGGCAGCGAACGAAATCGCGTGTCTGCAGTCCTAAGTGCGGTGACTGCGTTGAAAAAATCAAGAAAAGTCGGGCGGATGACGAGTTCAGGGTGGAACACCCTGAGGAAGGTTGTCAGGATTGGTCAGGTGGGAGGGCTGGTCGAGAGGATTCGAAAGAGACCTTGCAAGTCAAAATCCGCCTGCGCGTTAAAATTCTAGAGGAAAACCGTCTTTGCGGCCGAGCGAAACCAAGCTTGCGTATGGCGAGCTGGGCGGCAGCAAACGAAACTGCGTGTCTGAAGTTCTAAGTGCGGCGACTGCGTTTGAAAAATCACGAAAAGTCGGGCCGATGACGATCTCAGGGTGGCCTACCCTGAGAAAAGGTCGTCAGGGTAGCTCAGGTTTGAGGGCTGGCCGAGACGAATCGAAAGAGACCTGGCGGGTCGAAATCGGTGCAGCGGTTGAATTGATGCGAATTGACGGCCGTCGCTGTGCACACACGCTCGAGTGCAGAAAGCACGGAAATAAAGAAAAATGCCAATTTTAATTTTTCTATGGGCAGTACGAGGCTCAAATTTGGTTTGCAGACCGGCAGCACAAATGCCGATGCTGCGGATTTGCAACGATCTCGATTCCGGTCGATCCGTGGGAAATTTGGCGGATTTTCCAATTTGGCGTGCTGCGCTTATGGCGGAAATGCAAAAAACCACGTTTTTCAAATTTCAAAATGAACCCGCGGCCAGAGTATCCATAGGATTGGATCGTGCTTGGTGTCAAAATGTTTGCAGATAAATTGCCCGTGCAACGACCGAGAGTTTTACTCGATTTTTTGTCCCGGAAAATTTCCACGATTTTCCAAAGTCGAAAAACGACCTAAAAAAAGGGTTAAATCGATTTTAAAAAAATTCGGAACCATATATTTTTTTTAAAATCGCATCAAATGTTCCCCAGTGGGTGCCTAGCAAGTGGGCATGCTCGAAAAAATTTTCTACGAGCGGGTTAAGGCAGAAATCGCGCTTGAAAATGCGAGATTTCGACTTTGGCAAAAATTCGCAACTTCAAAGTCGCGCGGTTTCTCGAAAAATGCTCGGATGTTGCAAAACCGCGCATGCACAGATGCGCGCTGCTAATCCGAGTTTTTCGGTCTCTCAAAGTCCGTCCGCGGTCCCACGGGGCCCCGGCGAGGCCCGGAAAACCGAAATTGTGGAATGTCCATTTCGCGTTTTTTCAACTTCAAAAGTGAATAACTTTTTTCCTGTTTGTGCTACGATCAAAAATCAGTGTTCTGCGTGTTCGCAACAAAATTCTGAATAAGATCGAATTCGCCGCCACCCCCGTCCTCCCCCTGCAACCCCCGGTGCCTCAAAATGCACGTAAATAGTGGATTTTCGGTTTTATTTTTTTATTAATTCACCTATGGGCAAGATGGCGGTTTTTTCCGTCTGAATCTTCATGGCGCACCCCCCCCCCCGCGTCGGCCACCCGGGTTTGGGGGTGATCGGGGCCGAATTGCCGATTTTTTTACATTGGGAGATAGGGATGCGTTTTACGTCGGGGGCCCCCGCGGGGCCCCTACGGGCCCGGCGGCAAAACCCTCGGGGCCCCGGGGGGCACTCGGGGGGCGGGTCCGGAAACCGCCCTCGGACATAATTGATTCCAAAAATGCCTCAAACCGTTCCCTATTAGTGTAAGGGGAACAAGCGTTGCACGCTTGGCGCTGCGCGCGCCGACGGCCGCTTCGCGGCCGCCCTCCGGGCCTCCGGCCCTCCCGGCTGCGCGCGCCGCGGGGACCTCCGGTCCCCGCGGCGCCTGCCGCCCTGCGGGCGCGTGACGACCGGGGCGGGCGGGCAGAACGTTCGCGAGGTGTTTGTCCTTGGCATTTTTCGCGAATCGCGTCGAGAGTCTGCGAAGTGGCGAGCGGTGGGGTCTGAGAGATCCTCGGCGTTAAAAAAAATCGCGAAAAGTTGGTCCCGGCCGGATTTCAGGTCGGTTACCCTGAGAAAGGTCCTCAGGGTGGGTGAGGTTGAAGGGCTCGACGAGAGGGTTCGAAAGAGACCTCGTGGGTCGAAATCCGCCTGCGCGTTCAAATTCTGAAGAATTACGTTCTTGGCGGCAAAGGAAAACCGAGCTTCGGAACGGCGATCCGTGCGGCAGCGAACGAAACCGCGTGTCTGCAGTTCTAAGTGCGGTGACTGCGTTGAAAAAAATTAAGAAAAGTTGGGCCGATGACGAGCTCAGGGTGACCTACCCTGAGAAAGGTTGTCAGGGCGGTTCAGGTGGGAGGGCTGGTCGTGCGGATTCGAAAGAGACCTCGCGGATCGAAATCCGCCTGCGCGTTAAAATTCTGAAGAAAAACGTTCTTGGCGGCGGAGAAAAAACCGAGCTTCTTACCGTCGATCTGGGCGGCAACAAACGAATCCGCGTATTTGTAGTTCTAAGTGCGGCGAAAGCGTTGAAAAAATCAAGAAAAGTCGGGCGGATGACGAGTTCAGGGTAGCACACCCTGAGAAAGGTTGTCAGGTCGGTTCAGGTGGGAGGGCTGGTTGAGCGGATTCGAAAGAGACCTCGCAGGTCGAAATCCGCCTGCGCGTTCAAATTCTAGAGGAAAACCGTCTTGGCGGCGGAGGAAAACCGAGCTTCGAAGCGTCGATCTGTGCGGCAACAAACGAAACTGCGTGTCTGCAGTTCTAAGTGCGGCGAAGGCGTTGAAAAAATGAAGAAAAGTCGGGCGGAAGACGATCTCAGGGTTAACTACCCTGAGAAAGGTCCTCAGGGTGGGTCACGTTGAAGGGCTCGTCGAGTGGGTTCGAAAGAGACCTCGTGGGTCCAAATCCGCCTGCGCGTTCAAATTCTGAAGAATTACGTTCTTGGCGGCGGAGCGAAACCGACCTTCGGAGCGTCGATCTGGCCGGCAGCAAACGAAACCGCGTGTCTGAAGTTCTAAGTGTTGCAAAAGCGTTGAAAAAAATGAAGAAAATTTGGGCGGAAGACGATCTCAGGGTAGCACACCCTGAGAAAGGTTGTCAGATCGGTTCAGGTGGGAGGGCTGCTCGAGAGGGTTCGAAAGAGACCTCGCGGATCGAAATCCGCCTGCGCGTTCAAATTCTGAAGAATTACGTTCTTGGCGGCAAAGCAAAACCGAGCTTCCGACCGTCGATCTGTGCGGCGGCGAACGAATCCGCGTGTCTGTAGTTCTAAATGCGGCGAAAGCGTTGAAAAAATCGCGAAAAGTTGGGCGGATGACGAGCTCAGGGTTGGATACCCTGAGAAAGGTTGTCAGGTCGGTTCAGGTGGGAGCGCTGGTCGCGAGGATTTTAAAGAGACCTTGCAGGTCAAAATCCGCCTGCGCGTTCAAATTCTGAAGATAAACGTTCTTGGCGGCCGCGTAAAACCGAGCTTGCGACCGTCGATCTGTGCGGCAGCAAACGAAACCGCGTGTCTGCAGTTCTAAGTGCGGCGGCGGCGTTGGAAAAATCGAGAAAAGTTGGGCGGATGACGATCTCAGGGTAGCACGCCCTGAGGAAGGTTGTCAGGGTGGATCAGGTGGGAGGGCTGTTCTAGAGGATTCGAAAGAGACCTTCCGGGTCCAAATCCGCCTGCGCGTTCAAATTCTCAAGAATTATGTTCTTGGCGGCCGAGCGAAACCGAGTTTCCGACTGTCGATCTGGGCGGCAGCAAACGAATCCGCGTGTCTGCAGTTCTAAATGCTGCAAAAGCGTTGAAAAAATGAAGAAAAGTCGGGCGGAAGACGATCTCAGGGTAGCACACCCTGAGAAAGGGTGTCAGGGTGGTTCAGGTGGGAGGGCTGTTCAAAAGGATTCGAAAGAGACCTCGTGGGTCCAAATCCGCCTGCGCGTTCAAATTCTGAAGAATTACGTTCTTGGCGGCAAAGCAAAACCAAGCTTCGGAACGTCGATCCGTGCGGCAGCGAACGAAACCGCGTGTCTGCGGGTCTAAGTGCGGCGACGGCGTTGGAAAAATCACGAAAAGTTGGGCCGATGACGAGCTCAGGGTAGCACACCCTGAGAAAGGTTGTCAGGGTGGTTCAGGTGGGAGGGCTGTTCTAGAGGATTCGAAAGAGACCTCGCAAGTCAAAATCCGCCTGCGTGTTAAAATTCTAGAGGAAAACCGTCTTGGCGGCCGAGTGAAATCGAGCTTGCGTACGGCGAGCTGGGCGGCAGCAAACGAAACCGCGTGTCTGAAGTTCTAAGTGCGGCGAAGGCGTTGGAAAAATCACGAAAAGTGCGGCCGATGACGATTTCAGGGTGACCTACCCTGAGAAAGGTTGTCAGGGCGGTTCAAGTGGGAGGGCTGGTCGAGAGGATTTTAAAGAGACCTTGCAAGTCATAATCCGCCTGCGCGTTCAAATTCTGAAGAAAGACGTTCTTGGCGGCGGAGTAAAACGACGCTTGCGTGCGGCGATCTGTGCGGCGGCGAACGAAACAAAGTGTCTGCGGGTCTAAGTGCTGCAAAAACGTTGAAAAAATGAAGAAAATTTGGGCGGAAGACGATCTCAGGGTAGTACACCCTGAGAAAGGTTGTCAGGGTGGTTCAGGTTTCAGGGCTGTTCAAAAGGATTCGAAAGAGACCTTGCAAGCCGAAATCCGCCTGCGCGTTAAAATTCTAGAGGAAAACCGTCTTGGCGGCGGAGTAAAACCGAGCTTCCGATTGTCGATCTGTGCGGCAGCGAACGAATCCGCGTCTCTGCAGGTCTAAGTGCGGCGAAGGCGTTGAAAAAATCAAGAAAAGTCGGGCGGAAGACGATCTCAGGGTTAACTACCCTGAGAAAGGTCCTCAGGGTGGGTCACGTTGAAGGGCTCGTCGAGTGGGTTCGAAAGAGACCTCGTGGGTCCAAATCCGCCTGCGCGTTCAAATTCTGAAGAATTACGTTCTTGGCGGCGGAGCGAAACCGACCTTCGGAGCGTCGATCTGGCCGGCAGCAAACGAAACCGCGTGTCTGAAGTTCTAAGTGTTGCAAAAGCGTTGAAAAAAATGAAGAAAATTTGGGCGGAAGACGATCTCAGGGTAGCACACCCTGAGAAAGGTTGTCAGATCGGTTCAGGTGGGAGGGCTGCTCGAGAGGGTTCGAAAGAGACCTCGCGGATCGAAATCCGCCTGCGCGTTCAAATTCTGAAGAATTACGTTCTTGGCGGCAAAGCAAAACCGAGCTTCCGACCGTCGATCTGTGCGGCGGCGAACGAATCCGCGTGTCTGTAGTTCTAAATGCGGCGAAAGCGTTGAAAAAATCGCGAAAAGTTGGGCGGATGACGAGCTCAGGGTTGGATACCCTGAGAAAGGTTGTCAGGTCGGTTCAGGTGGGAGCGCTGGTCGCGAGGATTTTAAAGAGACCTTGCAGGTCAAAATCCGCCTGCGCGTTCAAATTCTGAAGATAAACGTTCTTGGCGGCCGCGTAAAACCGAGCTTGCGACCGTCGATCTGTGCGGCAGCAAACGAAACCGCGTGTCTGCAGTTCTAAGTGCGGCGGCGGCGTTGGAAAAATCGAGAAAAGTTGGGCGGATGACGATCTCAGGGTAGCACGCCCTGAGGAAGGTTGTCAGGGTGGATCAGGTGGGAGGGCTGTTCTAGAGGATTCGAAAGAGACCTTGCGGGTCCAAATCCGCCTGCGCGTTCAAATTCTCAAGAATTATGTTCTTGGCGGCCGAGCGAAACCGAGTTTCCGACTGTCGATCTGGGCGGCAGCAAACGAATCCGCGTGTCTGCAGTTCTAAATGCTGCAAAAGCGTTGAAAAAATGAAGAAAAGTCGGGCGGAAGACGATCTCAGGGTAGCACACCCTGAGAAAGGGTGTCAGGGTGGTTCAGGTGGGAGGGCTGTTCAAAAGGATTCGAAAGAGACCTCGTGGGTCCAAATCCGCCTGCGCGTTCAAATTCTGAAGAATTACGTTCTTGGCGGCAAAGCAAAACCAAGCTTCGGAACGTCGATCCGTGCGGCAGCGAACGAAACCGCGTGTCTGCGGGTCTAAGTGCGGCGACGGCGTTGGAAAAATCACGAAAAGTTGGGCCGATGACGAGCTCAGGGTAGCACACCCTGAGAAAGGTTGTCAGGGTGGTTCAGGTGGGAGGGCTGTTCTAGAGGATTCGAAAGAGACCTCGCAAGTCAAAATCCGCCTGCGCGTTCAAATTCTAGAGGAAAACCGTCTTGGCGGCCGAGCGAAATCGAGCTTGCGTACGGCGAGCTGGGCGGCAGCAAACGAAACCGCGTGTCTGAAGTTCTAAGTGCGGCGAAGGCGTTGGAAAAATCACGAAAAGTGCGGCCGATGACGATTTCAGGGTGACCTACCCTGAGAAAGGTTGTCAGGGCGGTTCAAGTGGGAGGGCTGGTCGAGAGGATTTTAAAGAGACCTTGCAAGTCATAATCCGCCTGCGCGTTCAAATTCTGAAGAAAGACGTTCTTGGCGGCGGAGTAAAACGACGCTTGCGTGCGGCGATCTGTGCGGCGGCGAACGAAACAAAGTGTCTGCGGGTCTAAGTGCTGCAAAAACGTTGAAAAAATGAAGAAAATTTGGGCGGAAGACGATCTCAGGGTAGTACACCCTGAGAAAGGTTGTCAGGGTGGTTCAGGTTTCAGGGCTGTTCAAAAGGATTCGAAAGAGACCTTGCAAGCCGAAATCCGCCTGCGCGTTAAAATTCTGAAGAAAAACGTTCTTGGCGGCGGAGTAAAACCGAGCTTCCGACCGTCGATCTGGGCGGCAACAAACGAAACCGCGTGTCTGAAGTTCTAAGTGTGGCGAAGGCGTTGAAATAATTGAGAAAAGTCGGGCCGATGACGATGTCAGGGTAGCACACCCTGAGGAAGGTTGTCAGGGCAGTTCAGGTGGGAGGGCTGTTCAAATGGATTCGAAAGAGACCTCGTGAGTCCAAATCCGCCTGCGCGTTCAAATTCTGAAGAATTATGTTCTTGGCGGCCGAGCGAAACCGAGTTTCCGACTGTCGATCTGGGCGGCAGCAAACGAAACTGCGTGACTGTAGTTCTAAATGCGGCGAAGGCGTTGAAAAAATCACAAAAATTTGGGTGGATGACGATCTCAGGGTAGCTTACCCTGAGAAAGGGTGTCAGGGCGGTTCAGGTGGGAGGGCTGCTCGAGAGGGTTCGAAAGAGACCTTGCAAGTCAAAATCCGCCTGCGCGTTCAAATTCTGAAGAAAAAAGTTCTTGGCGGCGGAGGGAAACTGAGCTTCCGACCGTCGATCCGTGCGGCGGCGAACGAAACAAAGTGTATGCAGGGCTAAGTGCGGCGAAAGCGTTGAAAAAATCAGAAAAAGTTGGGCGGATGACGATCTCAGGGTGGTCTACCCTGAGAAAAAGGTCGTCAGGGTAGCTCAGCTTTCAGGGCTGGCCGAGACGAATCGAAAGAGACCTGGCGGGTCGAAATCGGTCCAGCGGTTGAATTGATGCGAATTGACGGCCGTCGCTGTGCACACACGCTCGAGTGCAGAAAGCACGAAAATAAAGAAAAATGCCAATTTTAATTTTTCTATGGGCAGTACGAGGCTCAAATTTGGTTTGCAGACCGGCGGCACGAATGCGGATGCTGCGGATTCGCAACGATCTCGATTCCGGTCGATCCGTGGGAAATTTGGCGAATTTTCCAATTTGGCGTGTTGCGCTTATGGCGGAATTGCAAAAAACCACGTTTTTCCGATTTCAAAAGTTTTCAGCGGTCCGAGTTTTCCGCGGATCGGCTCGAAATTGGTCTCAAAATGACCGCAGATAAATTATCTTTAATTGACATTTGTGGCATGTCGAAATTTTGTCCCGGAAAATTTACACGATTTTCCAAAGTGGAAAAACCCGTAAAAAAGGGTTAAATTGAAAATAAATGGAAAACGTGACGGTTATAATTTTTAAAATTCATGCCAAAATGTTCCCCAGTTAGTGCCCTGCAACTGGGCATAGGTGTCATATCTGGGAAAACTCTGGTTTTGGCGGAAAACGCGATTGAATTTCAAAAATTTTGACTTTGGCAAAAATTCGCAACTTCAAAGTCGCGCGGTTTCTCCAAAAATGCTCGGATTTTGCAAAACCGGGCATGCCCAGATGCGCGCTGCCAAACCGAATTTTTTGGTGCCTCAAAGTCGGTATTCGGTCCCACGGGGCCCCGGCTAGGCCCCGAAAACCGAAATTGTGGAATGTCCATTTCGCGTTTTTTCCACTTTAAATGGGAATAACTCTGCGCCTGTTCGTGCTACGATCAAAAACCGGTGTTCTGCGTGTTCGCCGCAAAATTCTGAATAAGATCGAACCGGCCGCCACCCCCGTCCTCCCCCTGCAACCCCCGTCGCCGCAAAATGCCTGTAAAAAGTGTTTTTTCGGTTTTATTTTTTTATTAATTCGCCTATGGGCAAGATGGCGGTTTTGCCCATGGGAATCTCGGTTTGGCACGCCCCCGCGTCGACCACCCGGGTTTGGGGGCGATCGGGGCCGAATTGCCGATTTTTTTACATTAGAAGATAGGGATGTGTTTTACGTCGGGGGCCCCCCCGGGGCCCCTATGGGCCCGGCGGCAAAACTCTTTGGGCAGCCGGGGGCATCCGGGGAGGGGGTCCGGAAACCGCCCTCGGACATAATTGATTCCAAAAAAGTGTCCCGCCGTTGCGTATTAGTATAGAAGGAACAAGCGTTGCACGCTTGGCGCTGCGCGCGCCGACGGCCGCTTCGCGGCCGCCCTCCGGGCCTCCGGCCCTCCCGGCTGCGCGCGCCGCGGGGACCTCCGGTCCCCGCGGCGCCTGCCGCCCTGCGGGCGCGTGACGACCGAGGCGGGCGGGCAGAACGTTCGCGAGGTGTGAATCCTTGGCATTTGTCGCGAATCGCGTCGAGAGTCTGCGAAGTGGCGAGCGGTGGGGTCTGAGAGATCCTCGGCGTTAAAAAAAATCGCGAAAAGTTGGTCCCGGGCGGATTTCAGGTCGGTTACCCTGAGAAAGGTCCTCAGGGTGGGTCAGGTTGAAGGGCTCGACGAGAGGGTTCGAAAGAGACCTCGTGGGTCGAAATCCGCCTGCGCGTTCAAATTCTAGAGGAAAACCGTCTTTGCGGCGGAGTAAAACCGATCTTCCGACCGTCGATCTGTGCGGCGGCGAACGAATCCGCGTGTCTGCAGTTCTAAGTGCGGCGACTGCGTTGAAAAAATCAAGAAAAGTCGGGCCGATGACGATCTCAGGGTAGCACACCCTGAGGAAGGTTGTCAGTTTGGTTCAGGTGGGAGAGCTGTTCTAGAGGATTCTAAAGAGACCTCGCAAGTCAAAATCCGCCTGCGCGTTCAAATTCTAGAGGAAAACCGTCTTGGCGGCGGAACGAAACCGAGTTTCGGAGCGACGATCTACGCGGCAGCAAACGAATCCGCGTGTATGCAGTTCTAAGTGCGGCAAAGGCGTTGAAAAAATCGCGAAAAGTGCGGCCGATGACGATCTCAGGGTAGCTCACCTTGGGAAAGGTTGTCAGGGTGATTGAAGTGGGAGGGCTGTTCAAAAGGATTCGAAAGAGACCTCGTAAGTCAAAATCTGCCTGCGCGTTCAAATTTTCAAGAAAATCGTTCTTGGCGGCAAAGTAAAACATAGTTTGGGAGCGTCGGTCTGGGCGGCAGCGAACGAAACCGCGTGTCTGCAGTGCTAAGTGCGGCGACTGAGTTGAAAAAATCAAGAAAATTTGGGCGGAAGACGAGCTCAGGGTAGCTCACCCTGAGAAAGGGTGTCAGGGTGGTTGAGGTGGGAGGGCTGTTCAAAAGGATTCGAAAGAGACCTCGCGGATCGAAATCCGCCTGCGCGTTAAAATTCTGAAGGAAATCGTTCTTGGCGGCGGAGCGAAACCGAGCTTCCGACTGTCGATCTGTGCGGCGGCGAACGAAACCGCGTGTCTGCGGGTCTAAGTGCTGCAAAAGCGTTGAAAAAATGAAGAAATGTCGGGCGGAAGATGATCTCAGGTTGACACACCCTGAGGAAGGTTGTCAGTTTGGTTCAGGTGGGAGAGCTGTTCTAGAGGATTCTAAAGAGACCTCGCAAGTCAAAATCCGCCTGCGCGTTCAAATTCTGTAGAATTATGTTCTTGGCGGCCGAATGAAACTGAGCTTCGGAGCGACGATCCGTGCGGCAGCAAACGAAACTGCGTGTCTGCAGTTCTAAGTGCGGCAAAGGCGTTGAAAAAATCACAAAAAGTGCGGCCGATGACGATCTCAGGGTAGCACACCCTGAGAAAGGGTGTCAGAGCTGTTCAGGTGGGAGGGCTGTTCAAATGGATTCGAAAGAGACCTTGCAAGCCGAAATCCGCCTGCGCGTTAAAATTCTGAAGGAAAACCGTCTTGGCGGCCGCGTGAAACCGAGCTTCCGACCGTCGATCTGCGCGGCAGCGAATGAAACCGCGTGTCTGCAGGGCTATGTGTGGCGAAGGCGTTGGAAAAATCACAAATAGTTGGGCGGATGACGATCTCAGGGTAGCTTACCCTGGGAAAGGTTGTCAGGGCGGTTCAGGTGGCAGGGCTGGTCGCGAGGATTCTAAAGAGACCTCGTGGATCGAAATCCGCCTGCGCGTTTAAATTCTGAAGGAAATCGTTCTTGGCGGCCGAGTGAAACCGAGCTTGCGTACGGCGAGCTGGGCGGCAGCAAACGAAACAAAGTGTATGCAGGGCTAAGTGCGGCGAAGGCGTTGAAAAAATCGCGAATCGTCGGGCGGATGACGAGCTCAGGGTGGCTTACCCTGAGAAAAGGTCGTCAGGGTAGCTCAGGTTTCAGGGCTGGCCGAGACGAATCGAAAGAGACCTCGCGGGTCGAAATCGGTCCAGCGGTTGAATTGATGCGAATTGACGGCCGTCGCCGTGCACACACGCTCGAGTGCAGAAAGCACGAAAATAAAGAAAAATGCCAATTTTAATTTTTCTATGGGCAGCACGAGGCTCAAATTTGGTTTGCAGACCGGCGGCACGAATGCGGATGCTGCGGATTCGCAACGATCTCGATTCGGGTCGATCCGTGGGAAATTTGGCGAATTTTCCAATTTGGCGTGTTGCGCTTATGGCGGAAGTGCAAAAAAACACGTTTTTCCGATTTCAAAAGTTTTCAGCGATCCGAGTTTTCCGCGGATCGGCTCGAAATTGGTCTCAAAATGACCGCAGATAAATTATCTTTAATTGACATTTGTGGCATGTCGAAATTTTGTCCCGGAAAATTTCCACGATTTTCCAAAGGTGAAAAACGACCTAAAAAAAGGGTTAAATCGACTTTAAAAAAATTTGGAACCATATATTTTTTTTAAAATTGCATAAAATGTTCCTCAGTAAGTGCCTTGCAAGTGGGCATGCTCGAAAAATTTTTCTACGAGCGGGTTAAGGCAGAAATCGCGCTTGAAAATGCGAGATTTTGACTTTGGCGAAAATTCGCAACTTCAAAGTCGCGCGGTTTCGCTCGAGATAGTCAAATTTTGCAAAACCGCCCATGCCCAGATGCGCGCTGCCAAGGCGGATTTTTTGGTGCCTCAAAGTCCGTCCTGGGTCCCACGGGCCCTTGGCTAGGCCCCGAAAACCGAAATTGTGGAATGTCCATTTCGCGTTTTTTCCACTTTAAAAGTGAATAACTTTGCGCCTGTTCGTGCTACGATCAAAAACCGGTGTTCTGCGTGTTCGCCGCAAAATTCTGAATAAGATCGAACCCGCCGCCACCCCCGTCCTCCCCCTTCAACCCCCGTTGCCGCAAAATGCCTGTAAAAAGTGTTTTTTCGGTTTTATTTTTTTATTAATTCGCCTATGGGCAAGATGGCGGTTTTGCCCATCGGAATCTCGGTTGTGCACCCCCCCGCGTCGGCCACCCGGGTTTGGGGGCGATCGGGGCCGAATTGCCGATTTTTTTACATTAGAAGATAGGGATGCGTTTTACGTCGGGGGCCCCCCCGGGGCCCCTATGGGCCCGGCGGCAAAACTCTTCGGGCAGCCGGGGGCATCCGGGGAGGGGGTTGGGAAACCGCCCTCGCCCATAGTAGTTTCCAAAAAAGCGTGCACGCATCGCGTATTAGTATAGTAGAACAAGCGTTGCACGCTTGGCGCTGCGCGCGCCGACGGCCGCTTCGCGGCCGCCCTCCGGGCCTCCGGCCCTCCCGGCTGCGCGCGCCGCGGGGACCTCCGGTCCCCGCGGCGCCTGCCGCCCTGCGGGCGCGTGACGACCGAGGCGGGCGGGCAGAACGTTCGCGAGGTGTGAATCCTTGGCATTTGTCGCGAATCGCGTCGAGAGTCTGCGAAGTGGCGAGCGGTGGGGTCTGAGAGATCCTCGGCGTTAAAAAAAATCGCGAAAAGTTGGTCCCGGGCGGATTTCAGGTCGGTTACCCTGAGAAAGGTCCTCAGGGTGGGTCAGGTTGAAGGGCTCGACGAGAGGGTTCGAAAGAGACCTCGTGGGTCGAAATCCGCCTGCGCGTTCAAATTCTAGAGGAAAACCGTCTTTGCGGCGGAGTAAAACCGATCTTCCGACCGTCGATCTGTGCGGCGGCGAACGAATCCGCGTGTCTGCAGTTCTAAGTGCGGCGACTGCGTTGAAAAAATCAAGAAAAGTCGGGCCGATGACGATCTCAGGGTAGCACACCCTGAGGAAGGTTGTCAGTTTGGTTCAGGTGGGAGAGCTGTTCTAGAGGATTCTAAAGAGACCTCGCAAGTCAAAATCCGCCTGCGCGTTCAAATTCTAGAGGAAAACCGTCTTGGCGGCGGAACGAAACCGAGTTTCGGAGCGACGATCTACGCGGCAGCAAACGAATCCGCGTGTATGCAGTTCTAAGTGCGGCAAAGGCGTTGAAAAAATCGCGAAAAGTGCGGCCGATGACGATCTCAGGGTAGCTCACCTTGGGAAAGGTTGTCAGGGTGATTGAAGTGGGAGGGCTGTTCAAAAGGATTCGAAAGAGACCTCGTAAGTCAAAATCTGCCTGCGCGTTCAAATTTTCAAGAAAATCGTTCTTGGCGGCAAAGTAAAACATAGTTTGGGAGCGTCGGTCTGGGCGGCAGCGAACGAAACCGCGTGTCTGCAGTGCTAAGTGCGGCGACTGAGTTGAAAAAATCAAGAAAATTTGGGCGGAAGACGAGCTCAGGGTAGCTCACCCTGAGAAAGGGTGTCAGGGTGGTTGAGGTGGGAGGGCTGTTCAAAAGGATTCGAAAGAGACCTCGCGGATCGAAATCCGCCTGCGCGTTAAAATTCTGAAGGAAATCGTTCTTGGCGGCGGAGCGAAACCGAGCTTCCGACTGTCGATCTGTGCGGCGGCGAACGAAACCGCGTGTCTGCGGGTCTAAGTGCTGCAAAAGCGTTGAAAAAATGAAGAAATGTCGGGCGGAAGATGATCTCAGGTTGACACACCCTGAGGAAGGTTGTCAGTTTGGTTCAGGTGGGAGAGCTGTTCTAGAGGATTCTAAAGAGACCTCGCAAGTCAAAATCCGCCTGCGCGTTCAAATTCTGTAGAATTATGTTCTTGGCGGCCGAATGAAACTGAGCTTCGGAGCGACGATCCGTGCGGCAGCAAACGAAACTGCGTGTCTGCAGTTCTAAGTGCGGCAAAGGCGTTGAAAAAATCACAAAAAGTGCGGCCGATGACGATCTCAGGGTAGCACACCCTGAGAAAGGGTGTCAGAGCTGTTCAGGTGGGAGGGCTGTTCAAATGGATTCGAAAGAGACCTTGCAAGCCGAAATCCGCCTGCGCGTTAAAATTCTGAAGGAAAACCGTCTTGGCGGCCGCGTGAAACCGAGCTTCCGACCGTCGATCTGCGCGGCAGC
Organism: Cloeon dipterum; assembly: GCF_949628265.1. Taxonomy (NCBI): domain Eukaryota; kingdom Metazoa; phylum Arthropoda; class Insecta; order Ephemeroptera; family Baetidae; genus Cloeon; species Cloeon dipterum. The sequence continues at coordinate 27,461,792 of NC_088788.1, forward strand.
GAATGAAACCGCGTGTCTGCAGGGCTATGTGTGGCGAAGGCGTTGGAAAAATCACAAATAGTTGGGCGGATGACGATCTCAGGGTAGCTTACCCTGGGAAAGGTTGTCAGGGCGGTTCAGGTGGCAGGGCTGGTCGCGAGGATTCTAAAGAGACCTCGTGGATCGAAATCCGCCTGCGCGTTTAAATTCTGAAGGAAATCGTTCTTGGCGGCCGAGTGAAACCGAGCTTGCGTACGGCGAGCTGGGCGGCAGCAAACGAAACAAAGTGTATGCAGGGCTACGTGCAGCGAAGGCGTTGAAAAAATCACGAAAAGTCGCGCCGATGACGAGCTCAGGGTGGCTTACCCTGAGAAAAGGTCGTCAGGGTAGCTCAGGTTTCAGGGCTGGCCGAGACGAATCGAAAGAGACCTCGCGGGTCGAAATCGGTCCAGCGGTTGAATTGATGCGAATTGACGGCCGTCGCCGTGCACACACGCTCGAGTGCAGAAAGCACGAAAATAAAGAAAAATGCCAATTTTAATTTTTCTATGGGCAGCACGAGGCTCAAATTTGGTTTGCAGACCGGCGGCACGAATGCGGATGCTGCGGATTCGCAACGATCTCGATTCGGGTCGATCCGTGGGAAATTTGGCGAATTTTCCAATTTGGCGTGTTGCGCTTATGGCGGAAGTGCAAAAAAACACGTTTTTCCGATTTCAAAAGTTTTCAGCGATCCGAGTTTTCCGCGGATCGGCTCGAAATTGGTCTCAAAATGACCGCAGATAAATTATCTTTAATTGACATTTGTGGCATGTCGAAATTTTGTCCCGGAAAATTTCCACGATTTTCCAAAGGTGAAAAACGACCTAAAAAAAGGGTTAAATCGACTTTAAAAAAATTTGGAACCATATATTTTTTTTAAAATTGCATAAAATGTTCCTCAGTAAGTGCCTTGCAAGTGGGCATGCTCGAAAAATTTTTCTACGAGCGGGTTAAGGCAGAAATCGCGCTTGAAAATGCGAGATTTTGACTTTGGCGAAAATTCGCAACTTCAAAGTCGCGCGGTTTCGCTCGAGATAGTCAAATTTTGCAAAACCGCCCATGCCCAGATGCGCGCTGCCAAGGCGGATTTTTTGGTGCCTCAAAGTCCGTCCTGGGTCCCACGGGCCCTTGGCTAGGCCCCGAAAACCGAAATTGTGGAATGTCCATTTCGCGTTTTTTCCACTTTAAAAGTGAATAACTTTGCGCCTGTTCGTGCTACGATCAAAAACCGGTGTTCTGCGTGTTCGCCGCAAAATTCTGAATAAGATCGAACCCGCCGCCACCCCCGTCCTCCCCCTTCAACCCCCGTTGCCGCAAAATGCCTGTAAAAAGTGTTTTTTCGGTTTTATTTTTTTATTAATTCGCCTATGGGCAAGATGGCGGTTTTGCCCATCGGAATCTCGGTTGTGCACCCCCCCGCGTCGGCCACCCGGGTTTGGGGGCGATCGGGGCCGAATTGCCGATTTTTTTACATTAGAAGATAGGGATGCGTTTTACGTCGGGGGCCCCCCCGGGGCCCCTATGGGCCCGGCGGCAAAACTCTTCGGGCAGCCGGGGGCATCCGGGGAGGGGGTTGGGAAACCGCCCTCGCCCATAGTAGTTTCCAAAAAAGCGTGCACGCATCGCGTATTAGTATAGTAGAATATTTAATATTCATTTATAAATACCCGATGGTGTACAATAAATTAATAGTAATAGTATTAAAAAAATATTTGATAAATAATTGAAAATTTCTCATAGATTTAAAAATAAATTGTTCTTTATGTGATACAGTAATTTTAAACGAAAATTATGAATAGGAGGGAAAGAAGAATTACATTAATGTATATTTATGACTGATGACAAACATCAATAGAAAACAGCTCCGTGAAATTTAACTGGTCTATATGTTATTTCAGTAGATATAAAAAAAATTCCGCTAAAAGTATTGGAGTAAAATAGGTAATTAAATATTAAATCGATTGGAAGACCAAAAATAAATATGGAACTCAATACTTATGCAATGATTATAATGAATAAATAAAATCACAGCTTGGTGTCAGCCATATACATCTCTGAATTTTTAGGACTTGCTTTTGCAATTTCTTTCTTTGCTCTTCATCTCCCTTTTCTATTTTATCTTTTAACTATCTGTTTTTATTGTGAAAAAATACTTTAATAATATATTACATATTTATTATATTCAAGAGTTGATTCGGGCCTCCAGATGGGCACTTCGCGCCTGCCCTTCGGGCACTGGTCTGTTGAGGCGGCGAAATTGACTAAAATATATGCGTCGGTGCCGGCAAAATCGCAAGAAATTGTCCTCAGGTCGCAGGAAGGTCGGTAACAGGCAAGGATGAAAAACCGTGGCCGAGTATCGCTAAATGGGCTCGAAAGTAATGAAATATGATATTGCTATAATATATTACTCAATATAATGTATTGCTTACAAAATATTTTGAGTAATTTTTTCGTGTTAGCTAGGTGGCAGCACCACTTTGAAGCTCGGGTATCGGCCATCTTTGTTTTGCGGCGCTGTTTGGATTGCTTTTTTACGGGGCAAGTCCGGTCCGCGTCCGGCCAGTCGTGCTCTTTTCTAAGTGATTAAGAAGTTTAACTATGGCCCAGCGGTTTCCGTCGGGGCCTGCTCCCGGCCCCGGAGGCCCTCCGCAGCGGTTTGCACCTCCTCCTGGAGCCATGCGTCAATACAGCGGCCCAAATTATAGCGTAAGTTCGAGTTTTCTCCGGGGGCGTTCAGCATTCATTTTCCAATTCATTTCTTAGCAAATGCAGCAGCGGCCTCCTAACTCTTTTGGTGGGCCAGGCGGGCCCATGGGGGCGGGGTCACCTGGGCCAAGCATGATGCAAAGGCCCCCGATGCAGCCGTACGTTGGAATGAGGCCTGGAATGCCTCCGGCTCCAGGCGGTGTCAAGAGACCCGTTGACTCGAGAATCATGGTCAACACACAGCCGAAAAAGTGCGGTGATTGAGTTCAATCTGACGTGAATAAAATACAAATTTTGATTTAATTCGCAGTAAGAAGAAAAAGAAGCTAGCAGACAAAATCCTGCCGCAGAAAGTGCGAGATTTGGTGCCTGAATCGCAAGCCTACATGGACCTGCTGGCCTTTGAGAGAAAACTAGACGCGACCATAATGAGAAAGAGACTGGACATCCAGGAGGCATTGAAAAGACCTATGAAGCAGAAAAAGAAGCTTAGGATATTCATCTCAAACACTTTTTACCCTGCCAAAGAGCCGGGAGAAACCGAGGAAGGCACCGTTGCTTCCTGGGAGCTTCGCGTTGAGGGTCGACTCCTCGATGACAATAAGAATGATCCCAACAAGGTGTGATTTTTATCACGGTTCAATATATTTTCGGGGGTTCCTTAATTTGCACAAACTGCTTTTTTACTGCTGATGCCGAATTTTGGCATCTTCTCTTATTTTATAAAGCAAAAATAAATGTTTTTAATATTTTTTCAGGATATTCACAATTAAATTTTAAGGATTGTGAGAAAAAGTTAATTTACATATTAAAATCACTATTTGTTTAAACTCCTCTTTATACTTTTGATGCGTCTCTATGTTGCAGAAATTGATTTAAAAATTATCACTTGCAGGTGAAGCGAAAATTTTCGTCATTCTTTAAGAGTCTGGTCATAGAGCTGGACAAGAATCTTTATGGGCCGGACAACCACCTGGTTGAGTGGCACCGCACGCCAACGACGCAGGAGACAGACGGCTTCCAGGTGAAGCGTCCTGGTGACAAGAACGTGTCGTGCACGATTCTGCTGCTGCTCGACTACCAGCCTCTGCAGTTCAAGCTGGATCCACGGCTCGCTCGGCTGCTGGGTGTGCACACGCAGACGCGGCCAGTCATCATCAGTGCCCTCTGGCAGTACATCAAGACGCACAAGCTGCAGGACTCGCACGAAAGGGAGTTCATCAACTGTGACAAGTACCTCGAGCAGATCTTTGCCTGCCAGAGGATGAAGTTTGCAGAGATCCCGCAAAGGCTGAATCCGCTGCTGCACCCGCCAGATCCAATCGTCATCAACCACACCATTAGCGTGGAAGGGGTTGAGCAGAAGCAGACCGCCTGTTATGACATCGACGTTGAGGTTGACGACACGCTCAAGACGCAAATGAACAACTTCCTCTTGTCCACTGCTAGTCAGCAGGAGATTCAAGTGAGTAACCAGTGCTTATTGAAAAATATGCCATGATTTTCTATCTGGACAGTGTTTTTTAGTTTTCTAATGTTAAAATGCTTTAGAAGCGTAATAATTTTTTTAAGTGCAAAGTAAGATTTACATACATTTTATTCTCTCTGAATTTCAGAGCCTTAAATAGAAAAATAATTCATATTTGAAAATTCATCAGGGTTCGCACTATGATTCTCACAATCCAGCAGAGTTTGTCTTTAGCATTTTCATTTTGCAGTAACATTAAGCTATAAAAAGAAAATTTTGCTCATATTCTAGATCTGCAAGTTCCCTTTTAATCCATGAACTTAAGCTGGATTATCATATAAATGAATTACTCTTATATTTATTAAGGATAAGCCGAGTTTTTAATAGTTAAAATCTTTATATTAACCATTGACTTAATAAAGCATTGTATTCTGGTCTAAATTTGTAAAATACAAAAAGATTTAAATACAAACTTACCCGAATAAAAAGATTGTTAGTTTTGTTTTATGGTTCTAATTTTAAGAACAAATTTCTTCTGCTTCATTGTCTGCGTTCTCCAAGCCCTGATTAAACTATTTTTATTTACTAAATCCGTTAAATCTTAACTTTCAGAGCCTTGACAACAAAATTCATGAAACTGTTGATACAATCAACCAGTTGAAAACAAACAGGGAATTCTTCCTGAGCTTTGCCAAGGACCCGCAGCAGTTCATTCACAAGTGGATAATATCCCAAACACGGGATTTGAAGGTAATCAATCAATCAAATCAATTCCCTTTGGCCTTGAAACTGACGAAATCTCTTGCAGACGATGACGGATGTCGTAGGCAATCCCGAAGAGGAGCGGCGATCAGAGTTCTACTATCAACCTTGGGCTCAAGAGGCTGTGTGTCGTTATTTCTACACCAAGGTGCAGCAGAAGAGGGCCGAGTTGGAACAGGCGCTTGGCATCCGCAGCTCGTAGATTTGTGTTTTTGCTAAAAATTTACTCTCTCATAACTTAGTCGTTAAGATTTGAATTCTATATATTATTGTGAGATTCATTCTGTAAAATACAATGAAATAATTTCTAGCTTTAGACACAAATTTATTTTATTGCTTCCCTAAAATACTCATATTGATCGTGGTGGTCAACTCATTGTCAGATCAACTCTACCTTGAGTTTTTTCTTTTACAATTTTGAGTAGGGGTTTGACAAAAATAAAATGAGAATTGTCTTGAGCACAGCTAATTGTACTTTTTTGAGAGCTTGGTAAGGTCAGTTCAGCCAATCAGGGGATACATTAATTAGTGATGAACGTGAATAAACTCCTAATGCTACTCACAGCAATGACATCAAATACATAGGTATCCTTTGGGTTAAATGTAAATGTTTTATTCTCAAATAAAAAGTAAAAAACACAAACGCCAGCCTAATAGTACTTTTCACAAGCAAAGTTTTCCGGCCTAGTGTTTGTAAAATACATTTTTGATACATCTTGAAAGGTTTTAAGGTATGGAAGTGATTGATATGGTGAAAGTCGTGCGTTTGTGGAACATTTTATCAGCTATAGTTACATTTAACTGAAGGGCATTGTAGGAGACTCAGGATTCAGTTTCCCGGAGGACCGCGGCGTTTGTAGAATCCATCAAAAGCGCTTCGATCGATCTCATCAAAATTTCTCTTGTTGAAGCCATCGAAGCCTGTTCTGTCTATCTCGTCAAAGTTCCTTTTCCAAAAGCCGTCAAAGCCTGTCCTGTCGATCTCGTCAAAATTGCGCTTTTGTCCTCCGAACGAAACACCACTGGAAAATAAATGCAAAAAAATTCAGCAACTTTTGTTAAAGGCGTTAGCAGCAGGATGCGAGCTATGCAACCGTTTGACATCACGAGTGAAGCCGGTTGCATATCCGAAATTTAACAGGAGCCTTACTTTATTGAGTCAAAACCACCGCCACGCTTGTTGGTGCCAAAAGAAGCTCCGGTCAATGTGTCAAAGGACCTGGCAGGCCTCGGTGGCAGCCGCATAAACGCCTGTCGCAGCAGCAGCCGGCCTGGAACTGTTAGAGAAGATTTTCTTTCAGTCGCAGAATAAAATAACTTCTCTGTCTGTATGTGCCATCAATTATTTGGTGTTTGTGTATTTCAAAGAGTGTGACTTTATATTTTCCTGTGTTTCACTTTGTGCACGCAGGTTTCGTCAGCAGTGTTTATTTTCCTCCGTGCGTTTGTGCTTAGTATTCCGCCTTTGAGCCGTGGAAATCTCGTTACAGACTTGCTCTGTGCTCCTCAGTCGCATATTATTGCGCACCAAGTGAATATGCAGCTCACACGCAGCCTGAAAGCAATCACTCTGTTCAAATTCCCACAGGAGGCGGTGAAGGAAAAATAAAAAGGCGGAGTGCCTGATGGTGTCTATTTATTCAATACATTCGATACAACATTCCAATTTACACAAGACAAGTAGTATGCTCTCAATTCTCGTCAGCGAAACTCTTGACGAGGTGGCCGCCGCCAAGGCCTCCCAGACTGCGGACTAGTTGGCCGCCCCCGAGGCCGCCGAGACTCCTCACGAGCTGGCCGCCACCGAGGCCACCTAGGCTGCGAACCAACTGGCCGCCTCCGAGGCCGCCGAGACTGCGCAGGCGGTGCCGCAAGCCGAGGAGCTCACCGCTCCCGAGGCCTCCAAGGTTGCGGTAGACATCCTCCAGGCCGATGATGCTGCCGCCCCCGAGACCCCCGAGGTTCCGTTCGTCCTCGTAGTCAATGCCGATGATGCTACCCCCACCTAGGCCACCGTTGTTGTGCACGTCCAACAGAGGCCAGTTGAGGTGGTGGAGGCGGTGGCCTGAAATCGGCAAGCAACTGCGTCAGTATAATGGATTGACCGTGAAAGGTTTTGTCTCGCAGGTGACGAAAACACAATGGGCCAGGTGGTGCGGAAAGCGGAAAAGTGCACGCGCAGGAGTGTTAATCAAGAGTAAGAGCAATTAAAAAAAGGGCGAGAAAACGTCTTTCATGTTTAATATCTGCGAGTGCTTGGTTTTCTTTTGCTACATTGCACTTTTATTATTTCATGAGGGAAAGCTCACTCTGCTAATGGGCTAGTCGAGAAAAAAGGCAAACGTTTTATGCGCTATTTTTTAAAGACAATATCGATTTTGTTTGAAAAATTCTACGACACATGAAAAAGGGTCATCTTCCTTGGAAAATATAATTTTCACTTTATCGTGGTGTGGGTTCTTAAAATGCAAATTAGAAGTTACAAATGGTTTCATGGGACGGTTTCTGAAAGTGATTAATATGCTTTAGCCACATATATAGTAACGAGCTATGTGTGCGCCCAACGAATAACATGGGACATCACTTGCCGCAAAGGATGAGCCCAGTCCTCTTTAAAGGACCACCGCACTTTGTAAAAAAGGTATTAAAATACAGAATAAGCAATAAAACAAACAAAAAACTACTATTTATTCCATCTGCAAAATGAGAAAGTGTGCACGTCACCTTCCAATTATTATTCTTTTTTAACCTCACCCACACTTTCCCATGTTTTTGTTTTCCGTTTTAAGGTCTAGATTGGAAAATAAGTTAAAAAGATTTTATTTATCTTATTTTCTAAATCCAAAAACACACTGCAAGCTGCAAGAGAAAATTTAAAAAAGGAGAATTAGTCGATATACACAGTAACAAAAGCTTATGGAAATCAACACATAAATGAACGGGATTGATGCACAAATACCAACCTTTATGAAAGCAGAGACAGGGACGAGAGACAAGAAGACGGTCACTTGCTGATTATCACCTGTCGCAGGTAACAGGACACGACACGCACAAGACGAGTGAAAAGCATTTTGATGCTGCTGCTATACCTTTTTTTCCACGGCGAGACAAAAACGAGTACAAAACAAAAGACGCGCACGAACGAAAGGCCTGAAGCACAGAGAGTGCAACGCAGTTTTTGACACAACGGCCCACTTTTAATCTTTCTTTATACTCCCAGCGTGTATTTCGCCTCCCGGAAAATGTTCACTGAATGTAACACACACTGCGTGTGATTATTCAGCTACCTTTTGATGGGAGGATGTAGGATGTATGAGACATGTTATCTCTTTTTGACATTTTTTGAAAAGCGTAAATTGTGACAAATTAAAACGAGAGAGTCCATTATCTAAATAGAGAGCCAGAACGGGATGCTCTGCGTAATTGAGTTTTAAAATGATTAGATTAACTTGACTGAGAAACTTGCTTGGATTCAAATTTGGCACGAGAAATTTTGACAGACAGTTGTCACACTGTTCGTATCTCACCTAATTCTGCCGCCTGGTTGTTGTGCCCTTGCAACTCGTATTCCGAGAGAGTTTCATCCTGCAACAGGTAAAGTTTCTAAATTAAGTAAAATTTCCACTTCTTTTTGCGAGAATTTTGAAATAAAATTATATTTAACATGGGGTCGATAGAATATTTCTCCTCTACCTTCCGCGCACACAGCACTCCAGTTGGAAAGAAAATGTTTAGTGCGGTTCCGCAAAAATATTAATTCCCAAATGTTCAGGTCGACATAAGCATGCAGAATTAATTAAACGACCATGTTTTCAGTAACATATAAAACGAACCGGTAGCCAGCCTTTGAATTAATTGCCCACTGGGATGTGGGAAGCAAAATGCGAGCTCTCATTGAAATTCATGGTGCTGAATATTCTAAATAATAACACACTGTTTTCATATTCACGCTTCGGAGGTGAAAACAAAACATTTAATTTTGTTTAGAACTTTACCATTCATCCGGTTAATCTCCAGTCATCAGAGCCAAAACCTTTTTCATTGAGCGCGCTTTTTACAATATTAACAACATAAAATATATGGTGTTCATTACGCATTTTTAACGAATCCGACTAATATACATATTTAAAAACGGGATTCTTGTTCATTTTGTTGCGACCAAGGCGAGAACTCGAATTTTATAGTGTATGCTCCGCGTGCACCTACAATGCAGGTTTCTGAATGAGAGCTGTATTTGAGGGGGGATCTAATGCGGGCTGCGGGTGCGGAAGCCTATATTTGATTATAAAAATAAAGCCGAAATCCATTTAAATTTGAGTGGTGTGCGAAAGCGCTCCGACTCGTTGTTTGTACCATTTCAGCATGCGTGAATGAAATTTACGGGACAAAAATCTAGCGTTTCAATCCAATCCCGCGGTGAAGGAGGTGCGACAGCGGTCCTTCACAGGACCAGGCTCATCCCTTGCGGCGTGTATGCAGTCAAATGTTATTCGTTCGCGATATTATTGCGCACATGTGGCTCTTTACAAGCTGGTGGCTATAAGCACAAGTCAAAATCATTTCCACTGTCCTAAACATATCACCTAAATTCTGTCTAATAGAAGTAAATTTTTATCAGCAAAGAGCGTGTCAAGAAGTGACCGCAGAATGTGTCGAAATAAACGACAACTACTGATAACGCTCCCGCCTCAAGCAACTGCTCCTTGATGGGCCAGGGGAATAGAGCCACACAACTCTAAGAAAAAAATTAAATGCAAACAAAGGTCCCACGCCCGAGCACAGTGGAAAATTGCATAAGCATGAGATGAATTTGTGCGGCGGAATGATTTGTTTGTCCTTGGTACATGAGGTGTGCAGGACACGCCTGAGCGGTCACAGGACAGGACGCTTGGCTGGTCAGACCAGATACACACACACAAACTCGCTCCCTAATACCCTTACGCTGTATATAGAGGAGCAAGACAAAAAGCGCACGTTCGACGACCACCTGCGCAAACATGCCAAAGGTTTTGCTGGTGTTGCCGCCTAAAAAAGAGGACGCGCGCCGTGATTGGAAAAAGCGACGGATAAAAGAGCGTTTGCACAGGCTCAAGTCGCATTAGGCCGTCTGTGTGTGCATGCGAGCGGGTGAAAGCTTTGCAAATAGCATTACAGCTAACTTCGTACAACACAAACCACGCTAGGTCAATTGCTCAGATAGAGGGACCCAAAGTCGATGCGATCACAAAAATCAAAGGAGAGCTGTGTTACTACCCCGTCCTTAAAAAGCATTGCGTTGTGAAAGCGCGTCGTGGGTAAACTTTTTCAAGGTGTGACTTTTTTGCTCTTTTTATCCCTGTCCGAGGACCGGGAAGGGCGCGCACTGCACTGGCACGAATGCTGAAACCCGGGTCCCAATAACACCGCGAACGGATAACATGCTGGGCGCACCAAGCCGCACAGGGATCCAGCCCACTGGAGGGCCACTTGCCTCAAAAACTTCCTTGACTTGAAAGCCAAGGAACTGTCAACCCAAGTTAACCCACATAAAATAAAATTCCCAATCGAGGCAATTGGAATTGAGCAAATACAGCCACAAAATAATCTTGATGCCCGAATGTGTTGTACATTATTTCAGCTGAAATGCTGCTATCAAGAACAACAAACGTTTGTTATGTCAGTTATCATCAACCGCGGAAACGCGTAAGACCCTTTGGGGAGGCTTACGCGTCGTGTCTGCGTGAATTTGCAGCACGCATTTCAAAGTATAGCTCTGCTCCTAGGTATTAACGCCAAAACTGTCAGCTATGCCTACCGAATTTAATGTAGTGTTTGAGTGACCAAAAACAATGCTTCCCCGAACCAAATAATTAATGTGTTAACTACTGTGCAAACATATTATATAAAATAATATAATAAAAATTGTAAATATATATTTTTGGGATTTACGGACAGATTAAAATTGAATGCTCCTCAAAAATACGATGTCCGACAGTATGAAAGGTATTGTTTTTGGTTAAAAAATCGCACAAATATTGTATTTTTGTACCTATTTAATATAGTTCAAAAACACTTCTAAATTAATTCATGGCCCTTTTGGCGTTAATATTTTGCTATAGATAAGCCTAAAGAGAATCTCGATATCTCTAGCATTGCGACAAACGAATCGAAAAAATAATTTAAATTTGCTAAACCTGATATAAAACATTTTTGGACAACATTTCAACTTTATACCGCGTTTTTATTTAATTTTGAGCATTAGGCTAACGATATTCGAGAACAGGTTAACATTAAAAGTAGGTTTCATCACACTTATTATCGTTTGAATATATAGTAACTCTAATTTTTTCTCTCATATAAATCAGTGCTCAATCATGTAAGAGGAAATTCAAATTTCCGACCACACAAAGAGGATGAAGTAAAAATTATAAAATTTGTTTGATATTTGAGATGATAATGTATAGTAATTATTCTCTTTAGTCCAGCCGTGAAGTTGCACCTCAAGACCACGGGGCTTAATAAGAGACAGGCTCAAATTGCATTTCTGGTATGGAAACGCGACTATCGTTTCCGAGTAATTACATATATTTGTAATAGCATTAGCGCGTGCACCCATTCGACAACAACCCAATTACAGCGCATGAAGCAACGCATAAATTACAACCTATATAGAAGCGGCAGGGTGCGGCTTCATCAGGTAATCGAATCGCGGAGCAGTGCATCAATTATGCACATTCATGAGCACGTGCTCAAAACTCCACAATTACACGCACAAGCGTGTAGCTGCGACCTCCGACCCTTCTCTATTCAATGACAATTGAGTTACGCCGCCAAGTGGACAAGTGGATGCCGAGTGAGTATAGAACAAAGGGCGTTTATAGGGCATTGAATTCTGAAGTTGAACCTCGGAACAATAGCAGCAATTATTGGTTGAGCTCAAGTTGCGGATCAATTCTTGTTCATATTTGACAGAGATGTAGCTAACAATAAGGAAAAGAGCTCGCGGAAATCGATAGTAAGGAAGAGTCTCAATCAAGAAATTTTAATGTATAGTTTCTTGATTACCAGATATACTTAAACGACTGAAACGTTTTTAATTCGGAGATATCTTCATTAAAAAAATCAATGCTCACCATGAGGTCCGATTCTAATGGAGATATTTATTTTTAGTGTTGCACCTTGAGCGAGTGCTTCGGAAAAAGATTTAAGGTCCAAAAATTGCATTAAGTTCAATTGAGCACGTAGCACGTTCTTAATTCTCTCTTTCAACGAGCCAAACGTTATAAGATTTCGCAGCCGCTGGAGCCTGATTCTGCCAAATGAAAGCAATATCATCGGCCGCGCAGTATTGATCACTCCTGATTATCCGACGTCCAAACATTCTGGTGATCGCAGGTTGAATTTGTATCCCTGCTCACGGACAAAAGCAAACACTCGTGCACACCCTCGCTCACTCAGCGACGGCGAAGGCAGTCGGTGGAAAAAGCGTTACGAGTCTAAATTAGATTTTGAGAGCGTGTGACGGATAATCTACTTGCACGTCAACTGATGCTGAACGGACAAAAAAGTGTTTGCCAGCGTGCGCAGCTCTAACGCAATAAACAAAGTGAATTTCTGAGCGGCGTTACGGTTTGGTTCCGAATCTGGTGAAACGTGTTTTGTATTGACGCGTCTGCCCAAAATAGTCTTACGCAGGATTTTATACCTACAACTTTACCAAATTAAATAAAATTGCCCTGTTTATAACAATAATTTAAGAATTAAGTAAAAGAGAAAACCGAAATTCCCACAAAAGATTCGCATGCATTTTTTCGCAACTCATCCCAATATTTCCCAAGATGATGAAACAAATTGTGGGTGTATTCTGTTCTGACAGCCGGCAGTGTACAAATTGCACTCTTTTAAGGAGGAGGACGGTGCTAATGGGGCGAAAAACCTGCGAGCGGTTCCAAGTTTACTGTATTCTCTCAAGCGAGAGCTGTTAGGCAACAAGTTGGGCTCGCCTGTAGAGCGGGTTGCGTGGCCTTTTCGAATGCGGCCAATGAGGCAGCCGCGCGACAAAGAGCGCAATTTGCGGTGAACGACTCTGCGACGAATTGCGCGCCGGTTCCCTTGAGCAATTTGGCGGAACAAAAGGTGAAAAACCAGCGGGATGACAGCAGAGCATGTTTGTTAAAAGGGTAATCATTGTAACAATACAAATGTGGGAACATGTCATATGTCATGTATCACGGCAAAAATATGTTTTCATAAAAACGAATAAGTGATTGTTGGGTTGGTGTATGTTTTTAAAAGATTTTTATAATTTAAAAAAAAATAAAAAAAACTCATGGCTATCACTATGGTTTCCCTAGTAATACAACAACGTTTCATTATGATCCTAATAGCGATTGTAGTATAATTTATGTTGCGAGACTTGTGTAAAATATCATATTCAAAAGTGTACAGCAAGAAAATCGTCTTTGAAAGAAGCAGCAATATTAACTTTTAAAAATTGATACATTATAGAATAGTATTGCACGCATACTGCATTTAATAAATCATCGATTGATAATTTAAAAGCTCGTTGATTTTGAATAAGATCCAGCATTGGTTTTTTTTAAATTTAGAAATGATAAATATGAAAAAATAAAAACTGCTTGAAAAGTTTTCTTGTGGGAATCTTTATTTTCACATAGAGAGCAATTCCAACTTTTGAACCTTTTTATATTACTGAAGGAAGGAAAGCAAGACATGATAAAAAGCAGCGAATTCTACGGTCGCGGATGTTGAATAAATAAGCAAAGTTCTGATTGCACTGATCATGTTTCCGCTGAAACCACGAATGACAGAATCGTAAGAAGCGTTGATCAAACTCTGACGCCGTCTGTGACAGGAAAAAAAGCAGCTGACAAGTTAGCAGGTGGAATTCAAGCCGATCCCCGCGGCCCGCGGGACAAGAGCTTTTATATGTACTTTCGAGTGCGCAGCAAACAGGGTAGAAAAGTGCCTTTGTTGAAATGCAGCCAGCGTGAATGTTTGGGATTGTTGTGTGCGAGAGACAAGAAGTCAACCCTTCTACCCGAGAGCGCGCGTGTTAATTCTTGCGAGAAAAGAAAGAGATCCGTCCGTTTTGCGTTGACTTTATCATCATTACGCTTGGCCTGTGGATTTTAGGCTGCGGACACGCTGCTAATGGAACGGGTGAGCGTATTGATTGCGCACTGTAGTGACAATTAACACTGGCTAGATTGAGGTTTCGACCGCGTCTATACATATACCAAAAGTAACCATTAGTTTCCGACAGGCCCATTAATTCTGGTTTTCATCACTTTGCAAATGCGACCGCGTTCAACTTTTTGTTGGGTTTCAAATTACGTCTATTTTAGTGCATCATGGTAGCTGGAACCCTCGCAATTGTATGTTTCAATATCGAATGAAAAATATGTACGCTGAATAAATGAGCAGTATTTAAGCTCTTCTTTCAAGTTCAGCGTTCCATAACAAATGAGCAAATGTATGTCTTTTGAGGGGAACACTGAGAGGCTTAAGTTTATTTTTCTTGCTCTGGCGCGTATACTGATTATTTTTTGTAAAATAAATTTTAATACTTTCTATTGAGAAAATGGGAGCTGTACTGGTCCATGCTTTATTCAAAATATTTGCGTATAAGGAATTTAGATAGTAAGTAGTAAACCTTCACTCTCCAGTGAGGTGGCAGTCATATCGATGTGTGCGGCACTCATTACTTAAATGGAGATTTCTGATAAAGGGAAACCTCGACCTTCTGCTAGTTGCGCTCCTTTCCACAAAGGTCGCCCTTTTATGCAAATGAATGACTGATGCTCCCTTTGAACTGTCAAGCTGATAGAAAATCTGTCTTTTTTCACCCTTGCACACTTCGTTGCAAACCATCACAATATTATGATGAACTTCAATATCGGTAAGATGCGATATTAAAATTTATTAGAATCCTTTGAGAATTAAATATTAAATCATAAATGGTTGGATAGACTCAAAATATGAATAGTGATAGATAAAAGGAAATAATAAAGAGGGGACGGTTGGAATTTCAATTAAGGATTTTAAAGTGACTCGCCAATTAATTGAATTACGTGCCTACATTTTCCACATTTCCATCAAAAGAGCCATTTTGCTGCTTTTTAGTTCAATATTCATTTTCCTGCGTACGTATAGCAGCATGAGAGTGCTTATTACGCTAGTCACAGAATTCTGTAAAGTAAAATTTTGATATCATCAAAGCCAGAGATGGGATAGTGATATATAATATGATTCCATTAAAAATGTAAAAATTATGCATTAATCTCAATATTTTTTCTAACTAATATAACTATGAAAGTCAGAGTAGGGGTGAATTAAAATAAAATTTATATTTCGAACAATGAAGGTAAATTTCCGCAGTTTACTTAATTCTTGCATTTTTTACCTGGCTGGGTATTTATTAAAGAACCAGTTCAGAAAAAATATATCACTTGACAGTTGTTTCGGTTCCTCTGGCCTAATGTGTAGCAATTCTCAACTTGCAAAATAAAATTCACAATGCAGAGTATTCTGAACAACAGGCTGTTGATAACAATCAACTGCACTCATTGCTGAGCAAATAATAAAAAAAACAGGAGGAGTAAAGAATTATCGCGAAACTCTGTAACTCCCCAAATTTTAAGCTATTTCTATCACGATACAAATATAAGAAAAATAATTATAATTACTTCAATTGAGTTTGCGGTCTGCAGCCATAATAAAAGAAAATGTGAGTGACATGAATTTATTTTCAATTACCTTTTGCCACCTCTCCTGATTGTAACCAAATTGAATTTCGCCATTTGTAGTTATTGTGTCATGTGTATAAATTTCCCTGGTTTTGTGTGTCTTGTATGTCATCAACCAGTAATGTGCCCTTTATAAATTTTGGAGGATGGTATTAACAAATCTGTCTTTACGCAGTCAAGTAATTTTTAAGCTATCAGACAGACTTATTCAGGGGACGTTTGTGTCATTCGTCGTGCATGTCCTATGAATTTGCAATGCGCGGCAGTGGCACAAAGAGAAATGCTTTAAATCCTGCGTTTTCATAAATAACAAGCCTCTCGCTTTTTGATCTTCTTAAAACATGAAGTGGAATATCTGGTTCTCTATGGCAAAGCCCAAGTCCCAAGTGCATAGAAACCGCTTTACGAATAAAATACAGACCGTCGGCGTCGGTTTGGCGGTGGCTGTGGCGGCCAGAATGAGCGCCAGGGGGACGAGCATCTTGTTGAGCCCGCTCATGGTGGTGGTGGTGATGGTGGTGGACTGGAGGACGAGTTCAGCAGAAGTGACGCCGATGCCCTCGACACCGTCGGCATTTATACTCGGTCCGCGGCACCGCCGCTCGGCAAGTGCGCGCAGCCCATTTCGCGGCTGCCGCCACCGTCCGCGCGCCTCAGCCCCATCCCTCGACCCAGCCCGGCCCGCCTCGTCACAAATTTTCATAATCATGCCTGATAATAATGCTGCTGCTCGTATGTCCCCACACGCAGTTCCGGGCTGAGCTAGAAAATTATCGGTACGTAATATCTGAGACCAAAAATCCAGAAGTTTCCACCGACATTTTCCCTGACAAGCTGCTGGCTTAAGCAACTCGCCCAACGCAAGACTATAATTTTATCTGGGAGCTGAAGTTGCCGCAAAATTAAAGACACAAATTCTTTCCCAAGGTACGGCTTGAATTAAATTATGCAAATATATGACAGATGAGCCGTTCTGCTAAATTAAACTGCCTTTTTATATTCACCCCACAAGACTTCTTGAGCAAAAATTTTGAGCAACATTATTTTTTTCCAGTTAAAACCAGCGCTATGAAGGTAATAATTTTTTGCAAGCTTAAAAATCCATTTAGCTGAGCACGTTTTATTTCATATCTGTTAATCTATAGTAATTATAAAAGTCACAGGTCACAGATTATAACTCTGTTCTATATATCATTCAAATATGGAAGTTTATTAATAAAAAAAAAAAATTCTGCAACTATCATAAACTTTTTCAATTTTCTTCCACTTTCATATTCAGCATATATTACGAAACAGTTTTTATCGTCCCTTTCTTGATTTACATTTTTGGACAAATGTCATATTTTTTTTATCAATCTGTTCATTTCAGAAGGGAAACAATAAATCGTTATTTATATGTTACGGACTTTTTTCAATTTGTATTGAATCATTTATGTCGCAAAAAGCCAGATCGAGATCGAAAACAATCGAGAGTTCTCACTTCGTGATCCGCTTAGCAAGGAGATCCAATGAATACTGAAAGGTTTTAAAGAGAAGTGCAAGTTATTCCTTTTTCCTGTGATAAAGAGGCTACACAAATGCTTCGACAGGGAGTCAACTCTCACGAGTAAAAAAGAGAATCAAGTTTGGGATCATCCTAGGCAGCTATATTCTTTCTTTTTCTGGATGCTCGTTTGCATAATATTGAATATCCATCCTTCCGAATCGTCCGAATAAAATAACGAGCGACATTGATCGGGACGCTTCGTCTAATTGGATTTTCCGTCTCATCCGGAATCGCAACCAGTTCAGCGAAAGGACAGGAAGATTGCAACAAAGCGCTATCTCTTCGTGTTAATGTCTCTTTAAAGACGCAGAAGCTAGGCTTACGCGTATTGTGTAGAAAAAATCCTTACTAGACCTGCTATAAATTGATTGTCAAATAAAAAAAAATAAGAAGAATCCTATATTCATAAAAAGTTGCATAAAATAATTAATGCTCCTTATTCTCCTTTATAAGAAATGGTTGTGCATGCAATATCTCAACCTAGCTCTTTACAATCGTTTAATTTCTTAAGAATCTACGAAGTCTGCAAACTTCAAACATAAAAGTAGCATGCATCTAATTGAACTTAAACTCCTTAATTCACACTAGTTGCACAATAACGTTTACAAATTTTACGTTGGACGAGCGTTTAATTGGAAAATTGGAACAAAGCTCGAGAATTCTCCTTGTTAACATCTCGCTAAGCATGCAGAAGTTTAGGCTGCTGGTTCACATTCTGCGAGATGGAAGGCAATTAATTTTCTCCGTCGTCTTTTGTGAGCAGAGGGCCATTTGGTCAAAGTTTCAATTAACTCGCCGCTCTTACCATTTGAAGCTCAAGTTTCTGAGTGTTTTAGGTGAAACACTATCAAAGTGGAATGTTTTAGTTTCCTTATTTATTTTGGCAAAACGGAGCGCATTACTGGCATATTTGCCAAATGTGCAGAGAGGCGAAGGAAAAAATCCAATTAGCATGATTGACTTGGATGATTCCAGGTCCGCATAATAATTATCTACCCGCGAGGAAAGGGTAAACGGCTGAGGTCACGCGAGAGCAATATTAATTGCCTTTCCACGTTTCCCTCCTTTCGCGAGGGATGTTTGGACAAGTAGGAGGGTGAGATAGCCTAAGGAGTTAATCTTCGGCATCTGATGCGAATTGACGCGCAAAGGCCTCTTAATATCGACGCTCTCTAGGTAGCGTGGGTGCGCTTCCCTTACTAAATTTTCAGACCCTTAATTGGCCTCATATTTGCATAGTTGAACACTAATCAATTTCTTCTGCTCCTCTCAAGGATAAACCAGTTTTATTTTCCTGGATTGTCCAAAAAGTTTGTTGCCTGCCAATCAGTATATTTTGAACAAAATATGCTCTAAAACCAAATTCTTAGAGCTGCCTCGGAATTAAATTTTTGTTAAGATTTTCATCAGTGAAGATGAGTTTTCAAAAATAGAGTTCCCCTTTATTTTCCTAAAATTTTCTCCTGTAATTTTTTGTGCCTCTAGAAAAATATTTCGCTGTTGCCACTTCAATTATCGACCAAAGGGCATATTTTTGTTTATTCAATTGATTGACATCACATTGAAAATACAATTTTTTAGCAGAGAAGTTGTTTGTAAACGAATTTAGCTTTGAGGGAATTTTTGATTGGTATACTGTCCACCATCAATAATTAAATATTTCACTGGCTGCCGGCAGATAGCAACATAGATGATTCCTCAATTTTAAACCAATTTTAGAACTGACCACTAGCCTTCGATTTCACCCATTTATCATGGACCATATTATCGTTCCTGATTTCGACCGTCCGAATCCACTAGGAATGGAAATTCACGCTCGAGAGTGCGGAGGGCGCACGCCGCCGTCCGTCACGCCACTTTGACCTTTTAGCTTGCAGAGAGCAGCGGCGCGTGCACTTCCCTTTCGCGAAATTCGTGATTTATTTCACGCGTGTTTACACATTAGCGGCTCCAGACAGATGGTACTCGGTCGAGTCGCGCGGGCCGCACACGTTTTGCGTGGTGGCATTATCGGAAGGCCCACACATGAAAGTCAAGAGCCACTCGAGGGGGATGACATGTTGCTTTGCTCGCCCCCCGTTATCTAATCCGCCCGCGCGCGCCGCGCGAAAGACAATACCGGTCGGCCCGCACTCTAATTGAAACTGTGTCACTGCGAGAGAAATAAAACGCTCTTTTCGGCCGCGCTGGCTGACTCACGTATACTCTCCTCACGAGCGTGCGGCGTGGGAATAAAACTTTTACGGCGTGGTCGTCAGTTTTATCTCCGTCTGAGGCAAGAGATAGGCGTGAAAGCAGTTACTGCATTCTACTCTGGTTTCTGCAGTAAATTTATAATTGGGAAATGTTCCCCGTTTTCTGAAAATTTGTATAAATATGTATTTTTCTTCAAAAAATAACTAACTATTTACCTTGCAAGACGCGCTGAGATAAATTGATTGCTGGGTTGAAAGAAATGTCTATTCAGGAGATAACAATTTATTACTTTACTATTTTTCTAATTAAAATGGTACATCTTGCACGTGAAAGCTCTTCGAAACTAATCGATTCGTTGGAACCTTTGATATTGTCTTGTGAAATCTAGAAATTTAAATTTTTTTAAGAAATTAACACATTTAAAACTATTTGTTTATTGTTTAGTGTTTCGCGAAAATATTATTGGTTACATTTTATATGAAAAATGTAAAACACATGACAAGACCCTAAGAAAAGTATAGATGTGCAAAAAAATGGAACAATTGACGCATATTATTACATCCACGGATTCCAGCCATCAGGTAATTAATGCATGTCATTTTCACTAAAAGCTTGTTGAATATTGATAGCAAGCCTTGAATTCGACTGCAGCTGTAATGGAGTTCACAAATGCAATCAACACTTCCAGCCGAATGGAGACGTCATAACTCGCCTCTTCAATCTGCGTTCGGGAGCTTAATTGATCCCCGGGTCTCCGGTCCATTTGAGATTTGCGGTGATGCTGTGTGTGTGTTGGTCAAATCTCATCTGCATCAGAGCAGGTCAACCGGCGAGTGCCCTCGATTTCCAAATGGACGTGGCAAGGCAAACGCTGCGCTTTGACCGGATCGAATAATTTAATTACGTCGCACGGCAAATGCGTAAACATCTGTGATACAAGGGATACAGGATAAATGGAGCGCAAAATTATTAGACCAGCAAATGCAAACATACCTTTGCTCTTAAAATGCTTTTTTCATAAAATAGCTAACCCAGTAGGTCTTTATTTATCCTAGTTTGTAGTTTTATTCTGATATTTCATTTGTGTACTTTTGAATTCAATAAAAAATTTGCTGCCTTTAACATGGGGAAAATGAAAACGTGATTGGCAAGTTGCTATCAACTCTTACACATATACATTCAATGCAAATAGCAAAAAGCAGTTGCAATCACACAGACCAATAGTCAGGAGTGCACGCTGTTGATAAGTAAGCAATTTCATTAGCAGCTTGTCACTTATTGACGCACTCAAACGCGTCGATTCCTAACAGCCACTGCACAGCTCAATCACGCACTTTGTCGCAATCGACTTATCAGTCGCATTTGAATATTTGTATTCTCAATCGGTTTGATTTAGTCATGTGAAATAATGGAAAAGGTGTGAATTTATTTTACCATGCAAAAATAAATTATTCATAGTATAAAGATCGTTGGTTGGCACGAAAAGCTTTTTGGTCTTGTTTTATTCATTTTTTGTCACCAGAGGCAGGAGAGAGAGTCACATTCAGGCTTAATTTTTGGTGTGTCTTTTTGCGGTTCTGTCAGCTCTGCAGACGTTTAAAAAGCAACATGTAAATGAGTTTCTCTTAATGGATTACTAGACTGCTGGTGTCACGAAACAGAGGCACCCCCACTTGGAAAGGCTGGAGGCGCTGAAATCTTTTCCCTTGTTTGCCAACTTCTCCAGAGAGTTAATCCGAAAAGCCGAGAAATATGGAAAAGCCTTGTAGAGTAGACTGAAAATTGAATTCCACTCGACAAGGAGTACTTTGAGCTGGAAATTCTCGATGAAATTTCCGTTATACTTGTATATCTGTCTTGTGAAGAAATTGTCTCTTCTGCATGGCGCCTGCAAACAATAGCACGCAACCCACTTCACACAGCAATTCACCCGGTTGCATAAGACAAATTAATGTTGCAGCACGGAAATTCGCTCGGGGCCAGAGGAGGAAAAAGAAACAAACAAATAAAATGCCTCGTCTTGCGCACTTCCGAGAAACAGCAGCGAGAAAATTCTAAATTTAGTGCATATATTGCTTTTTGGATTTGCGCTCGCATTCTATTGTAATGCTGATTATTTATTAATCCTGAACGGCGCGCTTGATCATTTTTAATAATAACGCAAAGACGTCGTCTGCTTGCGTAGGCTTGAAAAAAACCGTGCAGCGTTGAGATGCTCTCTTTCCGCGTCAAATTATTATTGGAGCACACTATGAGGACCCGCACCACCAAAAGATGAGAGCGACAGCGATGAAAAGACATCGAGCTGGTCGCGTTTGAAGGGCCATCTTGTTTCGTTTGCACAAAGACAAGTTGAAGAGCTCTTATTTTATGCAAAGATTTGATAGCGAAATATAAATTTGTTCTATATTGAATTAGTGGAGGGGGGTTTTGTGTCAAAAGCTAGCAAGATCAGTATTTAATACCTCTCTAGTCTATCAATAACGCTATAAGAAAACATTGAGACCGGCAAGAAATTTTTGCAAATAATAAAAACATAAATGGGAAATTAATTTTAAAACACCTTTTATCATGAAAAGCTAAGGAATTGGTGGCCAACATCAATATCATTAATTCAATTGCAGAGAAAAATTATTGCTGTATCAACTTTGCAGGTCTTTACTTGCTAAGCAAAACTGAACGTTACCGAATGAACAAACCTGTATAGGAAATTTTAAATCGCCGGTCTTTGAATGCATCTGACTACATTAATTTCCGAGTACAACTGAAACGAGAGTATATCAAGTGTCAATCTTGTCAGCCCCGCCACTCACCCTCCCCTGCAACAAAATCCCTCATACAAGAAATCACTAGGCCAAAATTCCACCCTTTGTTAGATACTTAAAAGTTTGAAATTTTACTCTTTATATACCAAGAAAAATTACAGACCGAAAAATTCAATCATTATATTTATATAGGCGCTCATTCTTCGCACGACGAAAACTGTTGCTCTAACACCAGCTATCATCGACCAAACACTTTCCCTGGTACCATCTAAACTGCAACATATTTTTCTCAGAAAGATTTGAATATTCTGTAGGAATCCCAAATTTTGCTTCCTCCTGTGTCTAAAATTTGGTATTTATTAGCAATCATTTTTATTTTTAAATTTTTTCGAATATCACCATTTTAGGAGGAAATAACCTTTTCGCTTCATACTTGTTCATATTTTCCTTATAAGCCATTTTCAAATCCTCAGCGAAATCATCCTCCAAGCATGTCACGCACAATTTGCACTCGAATTTGCTGCAGTCGTTGCATTCTACGCAAACATCACGATAAACCATGATGTTCCGATTGGCCACGGTCATATCTTTGGCCATTTGCTCGCTGTCAAACATATAAAGTTAATTTATGAATTTTGAATGATTCAAACTTTTTATCCTAACTTTTGATGCGGTGGGTGGATGAAACTGGCAAGCCCCACCAACGAGAGCAGACTAAAAAGAACTTGCTCGTATTTTATGGCGTACGGCGGATACTGAGCCGACGAGAGATTCGGAGACATGTTCACCTGTCGAATTAAATCATGTAGCGCGAACTATCGCAACTCAATTAAATTACTTCTGTCAAGTAAACATTGAGGTTTTCGTCCACTATAAAATCGAACTGCACCAGTTCGAAAAAATTCCGCTTATGCTTCGCGCCTTTGAAGACAGATAAAATAGTTTTCTCTCGGTGAAGAAACGCCTGAATGATCAACTGGTCCACTTGTTCCCACATGCGTTTCGGGTCCTTGCCTATATGAAAGGTTTTTGTTAACTCTCGTGAATCTAATCGATTCATCCAAAACAAACCAGCCTCTTCAATGTTTGCGTCAAGGGCATTTTTGAAGCTGTATGACGAATCCAAGTACTTTTTTGATGCCGGAAACTCGACGCTGGGCCAGAAATTGAAATCTCCGACCACATACTGAGCTGGATTGTCGGCGTCAAGTGGGTGGTACGGCTCCTTGCAAAATCTTTAAAGGAAACACGTCATTCTCTACTCCATTATGTTTAAAAAATTGACACTCGCCTGTAGCCTAAATCATTTTCAAGCCGATAAACTCTCAATGGGTTCACAGAGGTGACGATCACATACACGCCGAAATCGAAGAAGTGACCGTCAATCAAGAGAGGGTTATCGATAAATTTTTGAATAAATGTCGTTCTGGAATTGAAGTGGAGGTTGATCTCGTTGAACGGTTGAAGCTTGACCATGCCGTGCGCATTTCCTTTAACTAAAAATTTGTCTTTTGGATTTTCCTCCACCTGAAAGTTTTAATATAATTAAATTTAATATCAATCTCTATTACGATTTCAAAAATTTTCTCTAAAGATTAAGACCCCAGAAATATAATGCAATTTTATGTCCAGCACAGCAAAAATCTGAAAACAGAGCGCACCATTGGACTTTTTGGAATCCGTTCGCTTCATTAACAAACAATCGTTCATGGTCAAAGAGGGCGGCAGTAAAAACTTACACAAAGTTTACAATAGAATAATAATGGTGTAGATGAGGGCAGGGCTTATTTTATCAAGTGTTTATGGCGATGAAGCTAAATTTTTGCTAGCAAATAGCCTTACGTATTTGAGAAACTTCTCTTTGTCTTCCAGCAACTGAAAGGAGGGTGGTATTCCAGGTCCGCCGGCTATGGCAAGGTGCAATTTGGAGGTGAGGAAGCGTATTCCAGGAACTTTATTTACAAGCTGGTGTGCCTTTAACTTATCGGGTGGAAACTCGTCGAAAGGGTCGCTGTGCGTCCACATGACATCCCAGTCGTCTTTGCCGTTGAAAGTGACTTTGTAGCCAAGCCGTTGGAACACGCTGCTAACGTGATGGAACAAAATTCGCGGAAACTGTGTGAGAGCCGATTGAAATCAATTTGCACTGACTTGCAGAAAACTATTTATTTACTTCTACTTGACTTGCTCTTATGAACAAAACTGGTTTGTCAGCAATAGGCTTTTTAGAATTTCTTTTCGGAGAAACTTTGTGGATAGGTTCTTTGCTGAGAATTACACTGCTGATTGAATATTGCGAACTGAACATGAGCGAAACGCAAGCTAAGAATAGAATAACTGCAATGGCGGCAAGATAGAGTTTTTTATGACCTTTTGCTTGCTCAAGCGTTTGTTCTGCATGGTTGGCCTTAAACAGAAAAAATTGCAATCAACGAGAAGAACAGCATGATTGAAAACTCATACCTTATAAGGTTTCTGATTGACTTGTGCATTTGTTTTTTCAGGTTTGCTTTTCCTTAGTCTCATTTTACCTAAATGTATGTAGAGGCACAAACGTCGTGGACACGCACACTTTATCGTTTTCACAAGAACCTTTGCCACCTTTTTAACTGCGGGCGTCACTGCATTTCATTTTATCGATTTTATCAGTGAGTGTGGGGACAGTAAAAGTTTCCAGTTTTGTTTGAGTGCACTCATATGTTCAGCTTTAAAACGATAGAATAGTTATCTAAATCACGCTCACCGATATCAAATAATTGCAGCATTCAATCTGATCACCTCTAATGGAACCACCTTTCGTTAGCGCAGAGATAGAATTTCTACAATTATATAGCTCTCAATTTGATTACTCCAGATATAGTCTAATAATAGTTCAAGAGCAGTTAAGCAATATAACAGTCATGATAAAGGTCAGAGGACGTGTAATTTGGAATATTGTCAAAAGTCTCATTCAGAATTAGATTATTAATTAAATTTGATACGTTAAAGAGCACTCAGCGATAAATAGAGGAGAAGTTTCGTGAATTTTAATAAAGGGGATAATTATGATTATGCAATAATTGATTTTATTATGAGCCCTTACAACGAAAAGTGATGCTTTAATTAATTATAAAAAATGTTTATACTTTTTTAAATAAAATTTATATATAAATAATGTTATGCGGTTAAATCAAAAGATTGCAGTTTTTAGTTTGCGTCTGAAATTGTACTTAAGAAATACGAAGAAAAATTAAAAAAAACCTTATTAATAAAATATATTTATTCATTTGTGTATTCATATGTTCAAGTGTCAATTAAAAGAATAATGGTGTATTTTTCGTATGTTAATATGGTGTAGATCTGCATGGTAATATTAAAATTACGCACAATTAATTTCCACACAGGAAGACAAGATTGCAAATTGTAAAATTTCAAAAAAACAAATTAAATAATAATTCTAATAATAGAAGATATTATTTTAGTATTTTATATAGTTTCAAGATTAATATGTAGTATTTAATAAAATAATTGAGTTAATTTGAGGCAAATTTGTGCTCTTCAGATTTTTCATGCTATCCCCGTGTACTGAGCTGAATTTTTGGCATGCAAAGTTAAACAATAAAGAGACTAAAGCGATGAGGGATAAGGGAGAAAACTACCCAGCGACTGCCGAGTGCCGACTCCAGTGCCGGTTTGTAATGGGAATTGTGAATCATATCATGAAGCCGTCGAAGCTGAAGGAAAAGGAATGTGTGGAAACTAGTGCCCTCTGTTGGACATTCCAAGAGCCACGCCCACGTCTGCAGCCCATGCAAGTTCACAGCTGCTGCCCGTGCTCACCAAGAGAAAAGCAAAACACATGAGCGGCATGTCGAGTTTAACAAAATTAATTTCCACTTTAGCGCGGGTTTCAGACACGAAGCTAGTACTCCTAAATCACAGCAATGTGCAAATTATCAGCAGGTAAATAATATGATATTTTAATGAACCCACCAGTTTGTCTTGTTTACAATAATTATTCCCCAATTTATTTTGTAACTGTTATTCTGCTGGGTGAATTGAGCGGCATCATTATCCGAAGCTTTTTATTAATTTATTATGTTCCTTGTTACAGTGCGAAAATGTCGCAGTACCCAAAATACTTCATTGATCCAACGTTTCGAAACGATGAGCTGAACGCCATGTACGAAACTGGAGAGGTGAAAGAAAAGGCTCTCGTGCCATGCAGAGCTGCCCTTACAGAACACACCTCCTCTGAATTTTACAGTTCCTTTACCAGGTTAGAAAATTTCAACGAAATGTTGTATATTTTCAATCTCAAATGAAAATATTGATTTAGGAAATTTATCAATCATGTGATGAGGAAGGGAAACAAGCAATTGGCACGAGAAATCGTTGAGAAGGTAAAGTGTATCAATTTTAATTTTCGTGCTTGAAACTTAACTCTCAATTCATTAGGCATTTGAAGTGATTAAGAAGACACAGATTCAGAAATTTCACTCTCTTCCTCCAGAAAAGAAGGTGGATTTTGCCATTAGAGATCCGCACGAGCTTTTTCACCAAGCAATCATCAATGTTAAGCCCATCATGGTTCTCACACCAATCAAACGAGGAGGTGTTCGTTATCAGGTACTGCATATACACATTGACTCTAAACTCCAGCTAATATACCTCTGTTTTCCAGGTACCAGTTCCTGTTGACGATGTGCAAGCAACGATTTTGGCGTACAAATGGTTCATCGAGGCTAGTAAAGACAAGGAGCGAACTGTCCGCTTCTATAACAAATTGGCCAAGGAAATAATGGATGCAGCAAACAACACCGGGCGTGTGGTTAAAAAAAAGCTGGACTTGCACAAGCAATGTGAAGCCAACAGAGCTTACGCACACTACCGATGGAACTGATTTGTTCAAAGGATAGAATTGATTGTGCTAATTAGAATTTTTGCAAAATAAAATAAATGTACTATATTAAGCTGACATATGTACTATCACTTATGCTCATTTAAAATTTCAATTAAATATTTAAATCTGGAAAAAGGTTCAAATCGACTCCCCTTAACAAAATAAGTATAACAATGTCTCAAATAAGAATGCCTTTTTTTAAAAGATTGCTCTGAGAAACATTTATAGAAAATTATCGTTATTAGAATTGGAAGAGACTATGAATCCTGCCAAACTGGTATATGTTTTCAAATTCAGCCCCTAAAATTATGATTTGAACAGATTTCAAATTTTTTTACTCAAAAATCATTGATATTTTAGAATTAAACAAAAATTTGGAGTATAACATTTTTATAACTATATCTCCCAACTAACGTTTCAATTTGTTATCAAAATTACAAGTTTAACAAAGAAAAACGAAACTTAAAAATCTGTCAACCTCAAGCAAAGACACTTGCACTGATGCGTTCCGCTCCAGATGCTTCTTTCCTTCTAACATTAAATCGCACCTGAAAATAGCCAATTTCACCCAATGGCGGCCGTGATAATGACCCTGACCTTGTTCGATCGAATTGGCCACCCTTTTCTACCCTCGAGTGCGCGGCGAAAGTCGGCGCCGCCCTGGCAACCTGATAAAGAGGCTTGCCAACTAGCGGCGCCCCGCATTCGAATGATTGACAATGCCGCGGCACGTTGCGTGGTTACTCGTGATCTTCGCAGCTTCGTGGAGCGGTTTGGGGCACACCAGTAGGGTCAACGGCGGTTTCTTCCCTTCACAGGAGGTCTTCAATGGCACCACCACCCTGGAGGAACAGGCCACCGTCGGACGAGACGACCCTGACAGGACCAGGCTCTTTCACAACAATAGGTGAGAAAAAAAAATTCAATGGCAAATCTAAAAAAATCACAAAAGCAGGAATTTCAAAAAGATAATTTTTTTACCTCCTGCAGCTGATTGAAAGAACAATTTTGAAACAAAATTTTGAATTTTGATAGGGATTTTGTCTTTTAAAATTTTATTTTGACAAATCTTTATAAATATGAAATGTATATCCCTATGAAATTCATGAAATTAGAAAAATCTGGAATATTTTGGAATGTTTAAAAAACAGTTCGTTTAACTAGATTGAAATTTCTTAAAATCGATACGAGTTAATTAATTAATTTTAATTAAGTCCGCTGTATTGCTGTTCCAAAAGATTCAGGCCCAACATAATCATTGACAACTCAATCGCCGGAGGTGGAAATCTTGGGGTGTGGAGGCCACCTCCCGCGTCATACATCCGGCCACGGCCTCCAAACCTGAACGTGCTGCCCCCACCTCCGGTCATCTACGACCCTCAGAGCCCGGATAAATTTTATCAAGTGGTAAAATAGTTTAAACAAAATCATCAAAATAGGCCCATGTAGAATTCGAATTTACAGCAAGACTTCCAGGGAATTCAGGGACTTCAGGGGCCTGGTTTCTACCCTGGAGACTACATCAATCCTTATCCAGCGTATGCAGCGAACGACCAGTGCAACATCATGGGCCCGCTGTTGGCGCTGAAAAAGGCGATTTTTACCGTGCTCAAAATCGCTGCGGTCAAGATTCCTGTGCTCGCCCTGAAATTTCTGACGAAAGCTTTCGCCTTCCTGGTGCTCATCGGTCCCCTCCTCCTCCCCCTTCTGCTACTCTTCCCTGTTCCAGTTTATGGTAAAACTTTTGTTTTTAAACTGAGAATAAGAAGTTGCTTCAACTGACTTTCAGGGTTCGTGAACAACGGATTCAACTTGAACACCGGCTTCGGCAACACCTTCGCGAATCAAAACCCAAACCAGGGCAACGCTGCTGGCAACATTAATCTGAACAGAAATCCCAACCAGAACCTGAACAATGTGAACGGCGGCAGAAACAGAGGCGCTCAACGCGCTCTCCCGTCTTTGGCGAAGGGACCTTGCTTCCCAAGGGTCTCCTGTGAAATGGGATACTGGGGCTTTCAAACACAAATTGCATGGTAAGATTTCCCAATCATTAAGTTATCAACTTCTAGAAAAAATCTGAATTTGTTAATAGGAAATGAAGTGCAAATATTTGCCTTTCGAATTATTTAATGTAAAATCAACTAATTCATTAAATGACTCACATTAACTGTTCTGGTCTAAAGCGTAAGCTATTAAAAAATAGACATTTTAGCTTTCCCTAGTAAAGGTAAAGACTGTCGAAAATTTATATTGATACATAGTTTATGCGCAACAGTTTGATATAAAAAAACTTAAAACAAATTATCATCTATAGCTTATTTGTTTAAAAAAAACTTTCAGGATCTTGGATCACATACACGAAACGCTGCATCCAACTTTCCCTAAGCTGTTTGAATTGTGGAAAAAAGCTTACCACCACGGTGGAGTAGGCCGGGACTGCAGTTTACTTTACAAGTGCCCGAAAATGGACGAACTCATCGTGGTCGCAAAGCAGTACAAGTTTCTGCCAGAAGAGCCCTGACAAGTCTGTACATATTTACAAACGAAAAGACTGTAATCTGTTCATATAGTGAAGTTGATGTGTTAATTTATTCAGTTTTGTAACTCTCAAATAAAATTCAAGAAAGAAAATCTTTGGCACATAATATTCAATCTGTTCTCCTGGCGCGGAAGTGTTTATTTGTGTAGTGTTTTAGAGTGCATATTAGCACACATAATTTGCGACAAAATTCCACAGGCCTTAAGTGTGTGCGACTCATTATAAAAATGTGTTTGCGATGCTCTCGCAGCTCTTTGTGTATTCTAATCCCGTGTGCAGAGTGCGCCGAGATGCGCAATTAGCAGTGAAAGTTGTCGCATGCCATTGCGTATTGTCAGCGTGGCGCGCGGAGGTTAAAAATTTGTGCCTCGTTGTGTGCGTGATCCCTCGGCTCCGGCTCGGCCGGCGCCTCCGACTTTTCTAGGACTTTGCTGACGTAACCAAGAAAGATTATCCGCGAAAAAATCCTTGTCCTCGCATGCCGGAGAGAATCAATCAAAGCTTTGTTCATAAACAAAATCTCAATATTTGCCTAGCAAATCGCCACTGTGCAGTAGAATTTCATAATTCTTCCTCCTGCCGAAACATTGATGATGCAACGTCAAATTTCCGGGTGATTAAAAATTTGTTTGTAAAAGGCGAGGTGAGTATATAGCAGGTAAATAAAAGTATCAAGAAATTTGATTTAAGAGAATAATAGAAGTGCCATTGCCAGAGCTACGTTTGTGTTTAACCTGAATGCAGTGAATTTGTTATATCACAGGTAAAAATTAAAAGAATTAAACTTTTCACTACCGGACCAATATCCAGTTTAATTTTTCACGTTTGAATTAATTAAAACAAGAATCAAACTTACGTTTCTACTAACCAACTAAAAATTGAATTATTGTGTCTGTTTATTATTATAGCATATTTATTGTTTTTGAAAATTAATAAATGAACTCATCAAAATCTAAACCGATACAAAACTTTTTTTGTCTGTATTTTAAGCTCTATCGTTTTCTGATATATTATTAATAATACTATCAATGCGTTTAAAACGCGCACCCAAATTTTACATTCACTTTGCTCGAAGCACGTTATAACTTAAAGAGCATTCAACTCGTTTTCTCTAAATTCTAATCGATAAATCAGGCAGGGCTCATTGCGAACAATGATTTGATTAATTGCATACAGGAACCGCAAGCACCAGAGGCGTGTTCCAGCTTCCAGCTCCCTACGCTTCATATTGATAAACATAAATTAGCCTGTAATTAATTAGAATCAAAAGGAAGGCTTTCTTTCGTTTCTAAGCAGCCCTAATGTGGTGAGCGCGAAATGATTCAAAGGTCGTTCATATAGTTTATCAAGAAAGTTGCGACTAATTCATTTTAAATAAACTGCTGGTGATTTATTTGACGTCGATTTTTCAAGCGCACACGATTTGGCCGGAGAGATTAAGCCGCGTGGCGCCGCAGGGACACGGCAAACCGCGCTGAGCTTGTAAATTTTACAACTAAAGGGCGTTTTCCATGCCGAATGGCCTCCCATTTGGTCTGGTGATGTATCAGTCTCGATCCGTGCTTTTCACTTTTCAACAAAACTAAACTTTTATTACTCTTTTGCGTGAGGAAACCGCAGATGGCTCTGGGGATTGTCTATTAATATGTACAAAGATGCTCCTCGTCACTCCTCGTTAACCATGACCCTGTATACAGAGTCGCTTCATTATTTGAGCTCACATTAAAAAATTAATTAAAATTAGGTATTTAAAATATAGGTATTTAAAAAATCTCATGACTGCTTTGGCATTTTGGTGCTGCGTGCGATTTGTTTTGCAGGTAAAGCTAATGAGGGTCTTTAAATCTTCACTTTGTCACCCTTCCTGATTGATGAAGAACAACAGGAAGTATAGAACATCCCTGAAATTTTGTTCAATTATATTAAAATCTCTTACAGTTTGCAATGTTTATTTTGACTCATTGAAGTATATGTACCGCCGTGGCTGCTACGTTATACTGAAGACTAGTTTTTGTAACTAATGAAATTGATTCCATAATTGTATTTGTTCTTCTACAAATATTGAAAAGTGAAATCAAATGAATGTTTGCTGTAATATGTTATTCTTCCTAGTTTAAGGATTAAAATTGTCGAGTTTCTAGTTTCTGAAATATTCTGAAGGTTAGACGCAGAGAATAGCTTCTTGGAAACAAAACACACGGAAGAATTCTTATTTGACCTAAAAACCCTGAGTCACTGAGTTTTTTTGCCTTTCCGGGGAATCCCTGCGAGAGGAAAGGATTATGTGATTGCGTGCCGATGATGCCTAGATATTTTGACGGTGTTTATATGCTCAAATGTCAAGCTGTGGAAGGTCAAGGTGGTGCTTGGCGCTGTCGCTTGCTGCCGAAAGTGAAATCTCCCCGGTTTGCATGTGATTAACACGCGGCTCTCGTATCGAAACCCTTTTCTGATTTTGGTCTCCATATCGTGCTGACATGGTCTGCAGGTGCTGCAAAGAGAAAGACACACACATTTCTCACTCGCCCAATATGCATTCCACTTGCATTAAACAAATATGCGACGCGATACGGTTCAAAGCCGCGCTCACCTTGGCAGTGACTCTGTTTCTGCTGCTTTAAATCGAGCCAACTCTTTATTCCACATAATATCAGGTGGGACGACGTTTATACCTCGATCTTACTGAGAGCAAATTTACACCAGTCATGAAGCATGTTCCTCCTGAAAGAAAGACAAGTGGACTTATAGCCGCAACTTAACATTGTTCTCTTTTTGAACTGTGGTAAAAATGGGAGCGCGTATACTTTGTCCGAAAAGGGTGATCCGGAATTTGTTCGAAAGTGTACATTTTGGCACATTATTGATGCCACATCAAATTGTTGCCTAAGGACTCCAGCGATGAGAACAATACCATTTCATGACGGAGAATATGTAAAAACTCTAAAATTCGGATTTCACTCCTTGATCATTATTTTTAATTATATTATTCCTTCTCTGTATGTTCTGCTCTCCTCAAAAACTTACAAATCATATTTTGACAAGTAAAGGAATAGGGATGCCATTCACGGAGCACGTGAAATTTAACTTTGAAGAAAGAGACTCAGACCAATTTTTCTTTAGGTCGACAAAAAGGCGAAATTCTTAGAATAATAACGCAATCAGGAATCTTATCCGACAAGGTACAAGGGTTCGTCTTGTTATTAGAAATAATTCAATGCGATGAAATTAAGGTTTTACTCAGAATATGTTTTTCTACCGGAATCTAATATCAAAATAAGAAACGGAATTTGTCACCAACAAAGAGACTGTCGAACAACAGATCACCCCTTTAAAATATGCTATACATATTTTAAATATATTTCATATACTGAGAGTAAATAGTTTATTTGTCACTATCACTTAAGAAGATAAAACTAATACGGTATAGGAACAACGGATTTGTGAAAGTATTTTTTGCTTTCCTTTTTATAATTTACTTTGTGCATTCAAAGAGACAAAATTATTTTAAATCAGCAGGAACCTATAATTCGTTCCTGCACCATGATATGCATTAAAAATAAAGCGTGTGAAGTCAACTCTCTACATGGATATTTCCGATTGTCTTTTCAAGATACGTTCTTTGTTAGGCGTGACAAATTTGATATTCAATTTCATCAATGAAGGCAAGAGTGAATTTCTTAGAACAGAATATACGGATTATCGCCTCGGAGAAAGTCGATGAGAGCATTTTATTTCTCTGGCCGGTCTGCGAACGGGAATCGAGTGTGCGCCGCGCATCACGTCCTTTGGTCGTAGGTGGCGGCTGAAAAAGGCCGAGACGCGCGCGTGTGATGCAATGCACAACTCATTTTTCAGTCTGTTCATCCTGTCGAGTGACGATATAATGGTAAAACAGTTTGAGTGGTGCTTGATGTGTATTCTGGAAAGCAATTGCGTGCGAGGTAATTGCTGCACAAAGGTGTCTGCGGCAAAAGGGCAGAACGCATGAGGTCATTGAGGAAATCGTGACTAAACCACAAGAAATTGTTTTAAGGAGGTTGTAAAAAATTACAGAACGTCAATTACGTCACAGAAAATTCTATCTTTCACTAACTACTTGCGCATTATTGATAAGTTTTTAATTTGCAATTATTGCTAAATCAAATGCCTTGACGTTTTCCAGAACTGCTGATGAACGTAGTTGTTATAAAATTGGGTTTGGAATCGATTTATAGCTGATTGTATTTGAAATTTATATTGTGAAATTTCAAATTGTCTAAAGGCTTTAAAGCTCTTCGTTGAATTTTGAGGAAGGATTGGTCAATTTAAATTTCATAAAATTGCCTGCATTGTGTATTTCTTACTTTATTTATTTTTTAAATTTTAGTTTTTCATTACTATCTGATAGTTATACAAATTAATAAAAGGAAATTTTTCCTTGTTAGAGCCTCAAATCGGGCTGAGTAAGACAAACTTGCTTATTTTCTAATCTTTTTATATTTTTAGTCGTTAGCAGCGATCTCTCGGATGATTTTTTGTGGGCGCGAGACCATAATTTAAGTCTGCTGGCTTTCCTCCAAGGGCTTGAATGCGTGAATTTGTCACTTCAGATGAAACCCGATAGAAGTCAGGTACACACTCACACTTTTCTAAGCACTTTTCCTTGTATTGTAAAAATCGAGAGCGACCGGCCGCGTGTACGCCGCCTATCCATCGTGTCTACATGTGTGTGTGTATGCGTCGCTTTCGTTTGCGGAAAGAAAAAGCAAGAGAGGACTGTCTGAAAGTAGTGCTCCACTAATGCAGACGAGAGATTGTCTTGCTTAATTGCTCGACTCGCTTTATTTATTGATTGTCAGCCAGCGATAATGGCGTGCGTGCATATGTAAAACGAGTGGACCGCAAATCGGGGTCGACGGCTGCACGGTACAAACGAAAATAATGCATGCTTACAGGTGACTAATGTCCTCTTTGCCGCAAAAGTGGACTAAATCACGCCCAGAGAAGCGACCGGAGCAGAGTGAGCATACATGGCCTGGGGTCGTGTAATTGTGAGTGCACTGGAAATTCCCTCTGATGAGAGAGAAATTTCACTCTCGGGGCCGATACTTATTTATTTTGGTGGAGTGGCTGGAAATGGAAAAAGGGTGTTGCACAACAAACGCCTTCTACTGCCACGCAGTAACCGCTTTAGCGCACGCGACAAATGGCCCAGTTGGCAGAAACAAATCGTCATATTGCCCGTAATGGTGTTTGATATTCCGTGAGCCTAATGTGACTGCTGCCAATATGGAAATGCAATCTATTAGCTTGGCTGATTCAAGTGTGTTGCGTAAATTATGTCACCCGTGTTTTCCGTGTCTAGTGTGCTCGCGTGATCGAAAACGGCAAAGCGTTCGATCCAAAATGAGTAATTGCGCAGGACCAGGAGAAACTCCTCCATTGTCTTTAATTGGCATTTCGCAACTCACGCGTGCTTGATATTGTCACCGACGCGTTTATCGGTTTTCTTCATTGACTCTGCGTGAATCATAGTCTGCTCCCGGCGGAGCTTTCTAGCAGGTGACAATTTTTCATAAGTTTTATTGCTGCAGTTGTTGGTAGCATTTTTCCTTGACATATTGTGGGGCTGTGAAATATAGAGACATAGTTCACTATTATTTCTGACTGAGCTTTAAATTTCTTATTCGTTATTGAAGGCTTAAAATCAGACATGTATTTTTACACTTCTGCTTATCTTTTGTTGTGCTTGATTTAAAACCACAAAACGAATAAAATCAAAATATTTTTATAAAGTCTTCTCTGATTATTACTTTTCATTTTCCCCTTCTTTCATTTTGATATATCAAGTGTATGCTTCTATAAACTCTAATTTTTAAGCTGGAAATCACCAAAATTAATTTTTCTTTGAAACATAGATCAGGACGATCATAAAATGATATCGTTGCTTTGCTAAATTATTAATTTATTAACTGAAAAATCAGATCGGAATTTCAATATTAATTTTCATCAATTGCAACAAATTCAATCGTTATGGCCTCATATTTAATAATGTCAAAGCCTCGAAAAAGTATCATCTTTCTCTTTGCAAGCAATAAATATAACCTGAGCTACCTTACTACGATCTTGACGCACATAATGCTAAATAAAAGTTGCGCTATTTTAAACCAGTCTCTGCCAAAATATTACGAAATTTCACACAAGACAGGCAGCTTGCATAACGAACAATGACTGTTCGAAGAAGTTCAAGTGTAAACCCGATTAAAGAATAAGTCTCAGTCTAGCACGTCTGCTCGGCGGTTGCGTCACTCTCCGCCTTTCTTCAACAATGGCTTCATGAATCAAAAGTGCATGGCATAGGATGCACCCGTTAACTCTGTGTTAATTAATTACAAAACGGAATTAATATTCCACGCTGCGCAGATGTCCTCATCGCCAGCAAGCAGTGAACATACAATAAAACGTGAACGGGCGACAACAACAATCGCGATCGCACGTGAGGTAAAATCTAATTGCACCCTGAGTTTGAATGTGAGTCTCAACAGGTACCTCATCAATGGCTTCTGTTGCATCAGACGCAGCACGGGAGGCAGGCGGCCTTGTCCGCTTAAAGTTTATGAATTTTGCTGTCACTATTTTGTTCAGATTAAATCCGATTTGTACGAGTGTCCAGTAACGAGACTGAAATAACTCACATTAAAGGTGGAAAGCAACTGTGTTGCGTAGGAAAATGTCAAACATCTTGCATAATTTATTGCAGACTTATTCAAAATGCACTACTTTCGTTAAGTACGTCAATTTTTCAATCCAAGGTGAGACGGGCGTGGTGTTCAACATTTTCTGGATGCGCATTTCAACATTCTCTCGATCCATTTTCAAACAAGCCTCAATCGGATTGTTTTTACTCATCAAATATGATGACCAAACAGATATTAATTGTTTTCCCGCATTTTTATGTCAAACTAACCGTATAAGCTATTAACTAGAAATTAAATGGGGAGTATAATGAAGAATTAAGACACTGCTGGTAAATATGTATAAAATATTTGAAGCTCATATGATTTTAAATTTTCATGCTGCCATTAATTTTTTTATAGCACTCGGCATATTGTTAAAAACGCCCGAAATTTTAAGAAAATTTTCCGCGATGACCTTTGAACTTAAGTTTGGAGTAAATTTGATCGGCTTGATGAAAGGCGAATCCAAAGCTCAACTCATTATTGGAAATGTGCCATTAGCAGATGAGACATTACGCTCAAAATTTCTAAAAAGACCATTCAAACTGTATTCAGTTTAAATTATGCAGCTTCCTCGGTGTCTAGTTTCATAGAGTGGACTGATAATTGGTGTGAATTTCGTTAATTTTGCTTGACATGAGCCGAAATTGTCTTACTGCTCGTGACTTTCGCTCTAATAAAATAAATCGGCATAGATTTCGTTTCCACTTACATTTCATATTCAGGCAAGGGGAATACCAAAACTCGAACTCATCCGTACACTTTCTAATAGACCACGTTTAATGTAGTTTGGAATTTTTCATTTTTAATCGCACTTTCAGCCTGCTTTCAGCTGCACGCTCACGCCTCTTCCGTTATTTTTAGATAAACTCCCGAATAGTTGCGGGCAGGACGACTACAAACACATTAATTTTATTCAAACAAAACACAAACAGCAGGAACTGCTGCTGGAAACAATTTTTTATCAGAGCCGCAGATCTAGGAGCATAATAATTCATACACTAGAAGAATCAAGAGCGAACTACACAAAGGAAAGTTATGTGCACCAACCAAACTCAGCCTTGACTTTTAAAAACAACGTCGATGCTCGTCAAACAGCTCGTAAATAAAAAAAACCAAAAATTTGTCTTCCGCCGTCGATTCCTCACAGGAGAAAGAAGCTCTCTCACGCTGCTGCAGAAGTGCAATTTATTTGCAAATTATACAGCCGAGGTGAGGATAACCATGCGCCTTACATTCTGCATTTCCACCTCCTGTTTGCATAAATTTTATCAGCAGGGCTGAATCAAGGTCGACTTGGCCATCACTCTTTTTGTCCAACTATTAATAATTGGTTTCGCACAGAATTCAATTAATGTATTCACAAGTATTGTGTTTCTGACGCTAAACGATATTTTGTAATTGCAATTCAAGATGGACTTGTAATTAATTGCTTTTTACGTCGGAGCTAGAATAAATCAATGCTGCGAGGTTCCTGCGGGTTAGGCCGTTGTTTTACTGATTGACACTTATAGTTAACTTCTCAGCCAAAGGCCAATTTACGAGTTTTCGCGAGAGTCAAGGTTGCAGTTTTTAGAGAACCGGGCCTAATTTGTTTCTGGGCAAAGTCACAGAATATAAGAACTTGAAATTTGTTTTCGCACAATTAGCTAATCACGATATTTGTAAATTATTCCATTAGAATGAACAAATTGGTTCTGCTGATCTATATGGAAATATTTGATTTAAGTAATTTTAGAAATTAGAGCTGATACGGCGGCTATGGATTACTGTAAAATATGTGCGCTAAATATAACAAACAATGATGACACGCAATAACAATTCTCTATTAAAATTTAAGAAGCCTCTTTGGAGCCTGAGTGTGTTTTGCATTAGAAGGATATTTGATTGCAAATTTTATCGATGTTTTGCAAGAGTTTTCAGTGCAAATATATCCTCGTTCATTTGAAAAATTAACCTAAATGTCGCTTATAAACTCTCATGAATAGAATCAGACGCAGCTTTCAATAGACCATAAAAGAATCATTTGAAATGATGCTCATCTTCCCAGCATCTGTTAGTCAGAAGTCACGCTGAGAATGAATAGTAACTTCTGCACCATTCACGTTCAGCTGGATCAAAATTGTTTCCTGGTGCTCCACTCGACTCCTCTCTACGTGCGTAATTGCGAGACATAACACCACAATGATAAGTTCGATCTCACCGGCTCGTTTGGCAGCGTCGGCCAATCTGCCGTATTGTGCGTTTGCCTGCATCAATTACCCGCGCCGACCGAAATTGCCCTCTATCTTCTCCACGGCTGCACTTGGATCGGCCGCCGGCTACCCATGCACACGCGTATTTCACTTTTTACGCAGGAATTTAATAATGACGCTTCCAGCATTTCTAATCAATTATGATACAACGTGTTTTGTGTGTGATGTGGATGTATTGGAGAATCGGCCGACTCTTTCTTCCGTACACTCGGAAGTTAGCTATATAGCAGCACCAGCAGCAGCCGCGGGAACCTTTTTTTCAAGATGATTACACATTGGACGTGCATGGCCTGTGATTTCAAACGTCGTGCTCGGTGGAAAACAGACGTGAGAGCAATCCATCATTATATCAGCACGTTTAGTGTTTTGTTCATTTTTTAATTAAGTTGCTTACTCAATAACACGTGGTATGTTTTAAATTCAATTAGGGAGTTTTTTGACCAAACTATTGCAATTCAAATCAATATTCTCATTAAAAGGTGGTCAAATCATAATGACCGACGCAAATTGTTTGCATTTAATTTTTTAGCTTAAATAAGAGAGATTAGTAAACTTTTTAAATCTTTAATAGTTTTCTCTCTTGAGAAGTGCGCGCTTCAAATGAGTGGATTTGTTGAACAATCAGTACATCGTGATTTGTGGAATAGGGCTTCTCGAAGAAACCTTTCCGGCTTTTCCCGGCAGTACCAGTACATGGATGTCATGTAGACAGAATCGCGATTGAATCTTAATTTCCCTTTTCAAGCTTCCTTTCAAAAGGTTAAGCCTATAGGAGCAAGTTTCGCTTTTATTTCTACTTACCGATTCCGCTCAGCAATCTTGTCTGTTTTTCCCTTTGAGCTAAAAAGGCAAAATTAGAAAATTATTCGATGTCCGATGCGTTGGTTACGTGGATTTCAATAGCTCGTTTGGCTGAGTCATTGGCTTCGTGAACTTTTCTGTGAATTTTAATCACCTATACCACCATTGCATAATATTATGTGCGCGACGTTTCAAGCAACGTTCTTATAGTGTGCCAAAAAATACTTTTCCGTGATGCATTCCTGACAGATTTTGTAATACACATAATGTGATTAAGGCCAATAGGCATTTGGCACCAAAGCCGCTAAAGAGTTCAGTTTGATCGAGTTACGTAACCAGGGAAACGAAAATCCATCATTGCACCAACGGGAAATAATGGAATTTAGGCTCGGTAAAAATCGGGGGGAAAACATCATTTAAGCTGTGAGCTCGTTTCGAGCATCAAATGAAAAATGAAAGCTCTCGCAAAAATCTGTATTGGGCGAGAGATCAGCGCTAGGGCAATATGCTGCGAAGAAAGCGCCTTACAGTATACGGCGAAGGTCGTCTGGCATGATCTTCACCTGGCAGCAGCCACGGGCAAACGTAGAGAGAGCAGCTTAGCTAGCCTATAGGCCGATTTACCACCCATATGAAATTATCTCGTATTCAAATTGTGCGCAAATTGAATTGCGAAAGATCTCCTCGGTTTAATTTATGCAACATGAAGTACCACCATGCGGATTACATTAATTTACCAGAGAAAAAAAGCACAATTACATTTGATGGGAGATGTTAGCTGTTCATTTACTTTTGGAATTTCAGTTTCACTTTACACAATTTTCGACCTACGGATTCATTAGAGAACTTCCAACTACGTCGCTTGCTCAGTTTAGAGATCTTAATCATAATTTCCTGACTTGACACACGTGGCAAAAATATGAAACATGATCGAGCAGCGTGCGCACCAAGAAAACGAGTTGAAATCTCGACAAAAGTGAAATCCTGTATTGAATATTAAAAAATTGGATGGAATAATACACCGTCGACTCGATTTCATCGTTAGACAACTATTTCCCTATTATGCAGTTTTAGAGCAATTTCACTTTCTTCGAGATGCGGCGGATTAATTTGACTCCTTTTCGTCAAGACTGGACGGTGTTGGATTTCGACCAGTTTTTGTCGCCTCGCGTTTGTGAAAGGTTGCGGAAAAACAGCAGCCATCTGGATATAATGACCACAAAGTGATCTCACATCATTCAATGGGTTCTAAAAGCCACTAGCTTTTGCGTGCAGTTAATATTGGCAAAATTGCTGGCCAAATTTCTTGCTCCGTTTTCATCACTTTTTATTGCTGACGCACTACCTATTTGTAATTACCTGACGATTTCTTTTTTCAAAATGACCACAGCCAACAAAATGCGCCATTTTTGCAAGGCAAAAAACTGTTGCGAAATATTTTCCCCGTCAGAAAATGCGCTATGAATGAGAGATGAGATAATTTTCAAGATATAAATGATTCTGCGAATTGGGGAGGAGAGATAGTACCGCGGAAGATAATTTGCTATTTTATTGCCTTTATGAAACTCTACAAGTTATATATTGCGACGCCTTTGGACACTCTGGTGCACAGGGAAACTCCTAATAAGGTTGAATAAGACGAATAAAATATCATTCTGCTAAATGTTGAGAAAGGCAACAATATTCATTCGTCACCCAAACAAACGCCTCAATGGGGAAAGCCAAGGCAAAAAAATCAATATTTGTAATAAGTGATTTTGATAAATTGTGTTAATTGTTGGATAATTTTTGAAAGATTTCACTGTTATCACCTTTATTATTAATAATATATATGTATGTAATTCGTTTTATTTGATATCAAGAATTATGTATATTTTGGAAATCTTTTTTATTTTGTCTGTATAATTCCTTTAAAGTTTTTAAGCCACCAATGACATAATACATACTACTTTCATTGTACTTGTTGTGCAACAAGTTAATGGAAAAGGATTTTACGCATAGCAAAAAGATCTATGTATACTTTTGCTGCGATTTATTTATAAGTATGTATGAATTAATCGCTGCTTCATTAACAATAGAGAATGCTATGAGAAGCAAATGCAGCAATTGAAATGATCGCACCTGAGAGCTTTAATTAAAGATAGTTAGGAAAATTCTTGGACTGGGACTAAAAGACAGTAAAAATCCGTCCAACAATTTTGTAATTTATTTCATATAGTTTTCGCGAAATGTAATCAACATGATTAACGATGGCACACAGGGCAGCTCTTTTTGCTCGCTCTCATCGACCTTTTCCGCCCATCTCTGGATCTCTTCGGCATCTTCATGGCCTCAAGCACAGCAGCGAATCCGTCCAGAAATTCGTACAAATCGTTGGCTGGCTTATTGTTCCCGAAAGCCGCAAAGGCCGGGCGCTTACTCTTGCCGGACCGCGAGCTGCGCTGCCTCTTGCTCAAAGCCTTGACTGAGGTGCGCAGTTTCTTGCTTCCGTTCCGAGTTGTGGATCTCTGCTTTTTCGTCAACGCCATGTTGGACTCCACTCTGTGACAGTTGCAATTCAAATGAAGAATTCTTTTTTGGTCCCCGTGTTTTATAGCACAACAATGAAAAACGAGTAGTGAAACAGTTTGCAGTTAAAAGTAAACCAATACATAAACTTTGTTCATTGTTGTTTTAAAATTTTTTTGTGTTCATTTTGTTTAATTGTCTATGTATTTAAGCAATTACAAATATTTATTTAGTGCGAAAAAACAAATAATTTACACCTAGTGCTTGATTTTTTCTGTTAAATGGTTTAAACAAAAACTAATAAAAATTTT
Organism: Cloeon dipterum; assembly: GCF_949628265.1. Taxonomy (NCBI): domain Eukaryota; kingdom Metazoa; phylum Arthropoda; class Insecta; order Ephemeroptera; family Baetidae; genus Cloeon; species Cloeon dipterum. Next base: position 27,504,022 of record NC_088788.1, read on the forward strand.
ATTTTGTAAAATCAATCCACCACACACAAACGATCATTCAACATAATAATGATGTGCTCAGTTTTGTTAATATAAATTAACATAAATATTTTTTGAACCTCTGCTCAGCACATCCCGTGGGCTATGAGCTCACTAGGTCCCAATAACACCGCCGAGCGGTTAACATGGGACCCGAGTGGCTGTAGAGGAGCTTGGGCCCAATCTTTTCGCTTCTACGCACTACGGCATTTCATGGAAACGCCAGGGCTGGAATGGTGCGAAAATCAGCAATTGGCGAGTCGAGCATTTCGAGTAACTAAAGTAACCACTTTTTGCCATCCCTGACATTAAACTGCCAGTAATAGATCCCAAAAATGATCAAACATCTCTCATTGCTTTTACACTCCTGAGAACGCTTTAACAATGCGAGTTCATAGCTTTTAAATGTTTTTGCAAATACATAACACATTCTTCTTCATTTCTTTAATTAGATTATAAAACATTTTGACCAGCAATACTTTTTAATTTAAGACTGTTTTATGAGAAATCATTGAAAGATTTATAGCCGAGTTTTATAATTAAGTTTGGTTTTAACAAATATAAACACTGGAATCTGTAAAGATTTTTTTCAACGTTGAGCTATTATTTAGGCATGTTTTTCAGCTTTTTAGAGCTTGAGAAAAGCAGATGGTACTAAGGATTCAAAATCTTATGAATATATTATTTGTTTTAAATTCAAAATAATGCATTTTGAAAAAATCCCATGAATCTAAAATTACAATATCACTTTATATAAGATAAATACAGTTGAATATTAAAATTCAGCCGCTGATATTAACATATTACCGGCGTTAGTAAAATTGTTTGAAAAATCGTGAGATAGTCTAAATCTGTTTATATAGAGCAAATCCCGTCTATAATAAACAATTTTCAGAACAAAGTAGTTTTATTTGTAAAAGTGCATTTATTTCGATTTTATATATATTTCATCTTAATGGCCCTTCTGGACGTATTATTTCAGTCACAAAACAAATTGAACACGTCTTCAGAAAGTTCACGCACAGAAGTGACATCAGCGTAAAGAATTTCCTTTGCGTCACTCGCTTTGCACTCTCTGCAGGCGAGCCTGCAATGCATCCTGAGTGTGTGTGCATCCTGGCTGGCTTCGCTCTCAATGCCAGAGCCAGAGATCGAGGAGCAGCGGCGAAATTCTCCTCCGCTGCTAGCTGGCGTGCTTGCACTCTCGCGCGCAGCCGGCACAACAACATCACCGAGCAAGCGAGCGTCAGGGGTGAAAGTTTCCGATCTCGGTTAGTTGGTCACACTTGCACACAGTCAGGACGAGATGCGAAGTGCCTCCTCCACACCCACAGCCCCCACCTGGCCGATGCCCCCACTGCAGCCAGCCAGCCCCCAACGTGTTTGTCGTGCATTTCCATAAGCCGCTCAGGGGAAGGACGGCCAGGGACCAGCAACTTCCGAGCGCTCTTTACTACACTCGCGCGCCCGGTGCAAGCTCAGTTCAATTTCATATTCGCAAGTGATCGCACAGCCATGTACAGAGCCAGCCATATACTAGGGTGAGTACTGTCTTTTTTGGACTTTGAAATTTTTAAATTGTTACATCTGCTCTCAACGGAATATTATTTTTATTTAAGTATTTTTATAAATTATTTATTTATTGGACATCATCAGCGTACCATTTTTAGTATTTTAATTTTTGTTTATTTATTTATTTATTCTGCATTCAAGATAAAAGATAAATAACTAGGCATAGTATCAAAAGATTCAATGTTCATGGCAATACAGTTGATTAAAATTTTTGGTCAAATACTGTTTAAAAAAAGGTTTTGATCCAAATATGTGAGGATTAGACTCGGTAAAAATTAAAAGTCACTTTGTGTGTATTAAATTGTTACAAGAAATACAAAATTAAGAGCTAATTTTACGAATTATTCGCTATAATATTTGAACCAGGATTCAAATATAAAATTTAAATAAATTAATTTGTTTGATAAAATTTCAAATTTTTTATTCAGGTCAATATTGCCCTGATATGATTTGAATGCCATTGCAAAATAGATAAGCGATAATTCAACGCTATAATAGTCGATCCACCTGATTATGCTGCCGATTGTATAAAGTTAACAATCTGCCATGGTCGTCGATGCCTTTCTTCTGCAATTTACACTTAGCGTCGTGCTACAGCTGTAAAAGCGCAGCATAAACAATTTGGCGTTGTGCTCTGCAGCAATCATGGCCAAATTGGCACGTGTCAAAATCGTGTTTGTTTCGCGGCGATAATTCAATTGCTTAACTCACAAATCATGAAAATCTTGTGCAGTTTTGGGCATTAAATAATGAAACCACACGAGAATTGCGTTCGAATAATATAGTTGGACAGTTTGCTAAAAGCTAAAAATAATACTTCATGAAAAATATTTTGTTAAAGGTAAAACGCAGTAACATTTTAAAATTACAAGATAGTTTACTCTTCCATAACTTGTTTCTAAAAGAGTTTAATTCAGGCTTCATCATACGTAGTAGCTACTGCTTGAGCTAAATGTACTCCATGAACTTCAACAAAATTGTTTCAATCGAATAAAAAAAATACGATGTCCTTTTCACCAAATGGTTTCTTAGTTGCAAATTATTTCAAATATTTATGCAGAAATTTTTCCAACAATGTAAACGTGTGCTGAACTTTTATCAATTCGTAGCCGGGCACTCTTACTTTTTTAGGGAGTTTCGGTAATTGGGCAAAACATGAAATTCAACTTTGCATGTTGGTCCAATGACAACCCAATGGCGTGAAACATTTTTGAATAAAACAAAAGATTGTGCCTCCAAAAAGTCACGTCCTTGATGGCCTTCACCAGTGAAACACCCGTTCGGAAGAAACGCACGTTGCCCGCGGCACAAAATGTTTTCACGCCGTCTGCTTTGGTTTTTGCTGTGGCGCGCGCGTAACTCTCATGTAATCCGCTTTGAATTTAAACGAGAAAATAATTACGCTGCTTGCACCAGTGTGCGCGAGGAAAATTATAAAAACCAGCGGCCAAGTTTGCCCTGGGCGGAAGAAACAAAAAGAAAGGGAGACCGCAACGTTTCACTCTGCCCCGCGAGCAATTAAAACCCGATTCAACAATTGACTCGATGCGAATCTGCATGCTCACCTAGCGTAATTGCATTTTGCTTATCTCGCGGGAATCCATCTGCGCAGATTCGGTTTCACGTCCGTCTTTTCTTGCTAGCTCTCCTCATTAGCGCCGGCTGCATAAACGCTTGTTTTCGGGCAAGGCCAAGGAAAAATCAATGCTAAGACCACAAAGGAACCGCGGCTTCTGGGAGACTCTTTGCATTGTTTGCTCTCCTCCAATTTGCATATGAATGGGACCAACAAGGCATGACTGCTAATTATACATTTTGCTAACAGCTTTTTCAGGGATTGGTATGTAATTGCTCTCTCGGAGGGAAGTTGATTTTTATAATCCCATCCGCATTGTTCTGCTTTTTTGCCACTTGCTGCACGCGCCTGGCGCCGGTCACACCCTTGAATCTTGAAAAATTCTTGGCCAAGGAGGAATGTTGCATATTGAAATTAAAACGCTTTTCCGTTGAAATCAACGCCTATCACGTCAAATTGTATTTTGATTTTCTGCATGGTCAATTAATTTAATTTTATTCGTAAAGATAATATGACAGTCTTCCTATTCAAGCTCCTATTCAAACAAATCCAAATCTACTTATAATGGTATAATCTAGTATATTTTTACCTTAATTGAAATCACGCGTTGAAAAATAAATCCAGAAGATTAATTATGAGTATATATAACTCGATATTAACTTGCATTCAAAAATTTATGTCACATATTGCTTTGACTGTTAAAGAAATTGAGATATTCAGCGTGTTTTTAGTACCAAATTATTGCTGCTATTAGAAAATTATGTGTCACAAAATCAAACGCAATAACCGCAGTTTCTGGAAAAAGAAAGTATATATCTAATTTAACTGTAAGTTCTAGTATTTAATTGCGGTGGCGGAAATTTTACGTTGAGTAACTAAGCCTAATTTAATTAAGACGTTGTGTAACAAATTAAAAGACACACCGTCTCGACATGCAGCCAGCATGAAAACGAGAACATGCACGTGGTTGCACCAAAGTTAAATACCAGGTCAGCATCAGATAACCTCTTACGCATGATGTAATGCATAAATTATTACTTCCCTCTAACGTGATACGCACAGTTCCTGTGTAAAAAGTAACCAACCTGGCAGACTAAGTGAGAAACAATGCAGATTGCGTGTTCGCTTTCTTTTATTAGGCCAAAAAGTAGCCCAAAGAGAAGCAGCTCCGAGTGACGCAATTCGCGTGAGAAAAAGTGCTCTGTTTGCTTTAATTTGCCTTAAATTGAGAGTTGAAAAGTGCAAGTGGTCGCCATAAAACAGTTTGCCGAGTGCCAGCAGACGTGTCGAATCAGGAAATTCTGGCTCTGTAGGGAAACACTGCCATATATTATTATGCATATCCATATAATTTATGCCGATGATTAAATTGTGACTCGCGGCACATTTTCGGCGCAAAATTCGCACATGTTGCCGAGTGTAAAAGTGAAATTGGCGGAGCGCGCGGACAATTCGCTGGGCAGATGATAATTATCAACAACCGATACTTCATCATTTGACTGGTCCTCTATTTTATTCAATATATTTTGGTGCAACTTTCTAAGCAGAAGCAGCTCTAGGGCGGTGGAGGATATCGACTGGTTTGCCGCGAAGGAAAGGCGGATTGAGACAACCAAATCCTATTAGTAGCGAGGTTAGGCCGCCTTTGGCTCCTCGGGCCGCTGATTTGCGCACATAAAGTGAAATTGCGCTCCTACCCAAAATGCAAATTGCCAGCAGCTCGTAAATTGAGAAGTGACCGAAGACGCGACTTTCTGCGCATTTCTTTGGTTTAGGAATGACCCGACATTTTGGCATTACGTATTTTTCTGGATCTGGCGCTTGTTTCGAAAATGATACCCATTGTTTCCAGCACCTTTCCTTAGACCCATCTGCAAAAAATACCTGTTGAACCGCTAAGATAGGAGTGACTTAATGGTTATTTTAAAGCGCATACACAAATTTTGACAGTATGATAAAAGACGTGCAAAACTTGTTTGCAAAAGTAAGCCACCACGATGCAAAACAGGTTTCTCAAATTATTCCGAGTATGCTCTCGTTTGGATACTCTCTAGCATTTATTCTACAAGCGTGTCATATTTACAGTTGTTGTACAATCACAATGATACACGCTTTTGTTGATTCAAACGATGGTGAGCAGATGTAAATTTATGCATACCGCCGGTGAACGCCCAAAACAGTGCGAATTTGATACACCTTCTCGGTCCTGAGGGAACACCTCATTAACCTGACCGTTCCGAAGATAAGGCCTTGGCATTTGGGTCAATGGGTGGCCATTTACGTCACTTGCTTTTGTACGTAAAATATTTTTGCATGTTTTCCTCAAAGTCTAAGATATATTATCCCCCACATTTCATCATGATAACAAAGAAGGATTTAAATTTTCAGGTTAATTGGAACTTTTTAGTGAGGTTCAATTCTTGAACTAATTTATTTGTATAAATATTTTATGATCATTTCATGGAATTATTTAAGAATTAATTACTATCTGATTTTGGCGCAATTTGTTTCTATACTTTTTATGACTGATTTAAAAATTTTTTCTCTGCAACACCAAAGAGAAAATAACTGCACGTATATTTATATCGAATGATTAAGTGAATTTTTTACAGTGAATCAGTGAATCAATTTTTCCAGGCAGTTAACCCTCGATTTCGCCATGAAAGTACTTTTGAGGAATGTGTATTTTAAGTAATTTTCGCGTGAGCTGCCTCGAATATAACTCGACCAAAACAAATGATTGGAATGACACATTTCCTCTCATAGCATAATATAATTTAAAATCAGTTACTTACAGGTGAACCTTTTTTGCTGTGGTGCAGAAAGTCCTACTAACTTCCTGACTGACACTGTAGAAATCATTATATTTCTGCCATAATTTTCTCGTCGCAACTCGTGCAGATCTATCCCCTTTAGACCAAAACACGCTTTTATGCTACTCGCAGAAGTAACAAAAACCAAATCGTTTTCTACGTTTTGATGACGATGATTATGTGAAATGGCGAGCTGAATTTTTTGACCTCTCGCACCAGGAAACCCGGCAGTGTCGCGCTCGTGCAAAAAGATCAGATCTGTTTCGCAGTGAGAGCACTCAAGATGTGCATTTTACAATCGACTCACTCTCCTCCATTGTAGCAAGTGCGTCTTTGTTGTGAGCGGGAGAAATGAGCCGGAATCATTTGATGCAGCCACAATGCGAACTGTAATAATGAAGTGTGACCGCACACGCAGCCGGTGGCAAGTTCTCGAAAACGATTCTGAAATTTCACATTCGTAAACACACGCGGAGCTTTGCGGCTGCGACGCACAGAAGCCGGCAGCGAGTGTAATAACAATAATTCAAGCTGAATTCGCGGAGCAGTCCATTATGCATTGAATAATGAAGAAATGAATTTCTTCGAGCGCAAGTGAAAGCAATTTCGGGCCTGATTTGCGCGCAATTTGTCAAGAGCATGCGTCGGTATCACTTCCTCGTTGTCGCTGCAAACGCGCAAACATTTTTAACCTGGCAATAATAATAACTCAATCGACCTGTCAGGGCAGCGCACGTCAAAGGTTAAATTCGCTGGCTGGCTGGAGAGAAATTGTGCAGCGCCGAATTTGCATATCGGCCGGATCTCGAGTGTGCCGAGCAACTCGTGTCGCTGCGGGCCCCGTCGAAATGATTCGCCTCTCGTTACGCATTTGTAATCTCTCGTCGACGCTGGGGCAGTGAAATAAATTTCAAAAAACAGAGGACCAATTAAGGTGGTGAGGTTTTTTAAGAATGTATATACGCGTGTGCGATGCAATTCGCGTTTATATTTTCGCTACTCCTCTAAACCGGTTCTACACTACTCACTCATCGCCGGCGGACATCGTGTCAGGTCAGTTTTTGACTTTCTTCGCTTTAAATTAACTGAAGGGAGAATTGCAACCGAACATTGTGACTTAATTTTTTCCCGACATTTGCACGAATTTTAAATTTGGGTTTTCCACAAACGTGTAGTGGTTGTAAACCTTGACCCACAGACCAGACAGAGTCTGACAGGGCGGATTTTTGCTTGAAAAGTTGTAAGCGTTAGGCAACGGTTTTTTGGTTCGTGCGTCATAGTCATGAGTAGTTACAAAACATATTTTATTGCTTCATGTGCGTTTGGCTAACATGAATGCACATCGAAACATTTATTGGCACCATGCAGTATTTAATTTTTGCTGGAAGCATTGGAACCTGGTAGTTAAAAATGCTATTCTTCAAATAATCACCGATTTTGATGAAGTTATAAACACCGATTTGGAATCACAGGGTGGTAATCAATTGCTGGTTAATCACGGAAATCTCCAAGGCCAATCTCGTCTCGGCAAGCATGAAATTAATAGAGCCGCGGTCGCGTGTGTTTTTATTATCTTTACGCCTGCGAGGTTGTGACCCGCGCCTATTCAGCTAGAGAGAGTCTTTCTCCCTTTTCGTGATCTTGACCTCCAACGAAGAGGCAAAGTGAGGAGATCATCGCCTTTTTAATTGCATAATGATTATTCAAAAAGGGTCACGCCATTTGAAAGTTTCAAACTCGGCGCTGTGTGCAATTTTGATGAAATTTGTCGGCTCCGCATTTCTCCCGCTGATGAAAGGGAAATCGAAGCAACTGCCAAATACAATTAAGTCGAGAGACCAATTAAAGGAGCAAATGAAAAGGACACGGCGCCAAAAACACCGGTGCACGATTTTCAGTTTCGTTGGCAGACGCAAAGAGAGTGAATAGCAAAATGAATCAACAAAAAGGTAGCACAGAGAGTGTGTGTGCGAGTGGAATTATTCATTCTGGAGAAAGTGCTTCTCTTTATTGGGAGTGATGTGCGCCGCGTGGCGATCGATGTGTGGCTTTGGAACATTGTGCTGTGTGATTATGTTACGTGCAGCAAATTTCAATCTCATTCGCATACACAATTATATTTTACTGCAGCAAAATTACGGAATCGAATCATGCAACCACTAAGAAACAATAAAGGGAAGCTGCTCTGACAATGAGCGCTGCTATATGAATGCCAACCATAAAAAAAGAGAAAAACTTTCGGTGGTGATATCATCCGGTTATCTCTCGCTGCGGATACATTGCTATTAGTAAATGAATTCTCCATCGAGCGTTATTCAACGATGTTCACGAGAGAGAAGATAAGATTTACAACCGAAGAGTGCTTTCTTATTTGCACAGAGGGTCCACCGATAATGGCTGTCAGTTGTAAAATGTTTAGAGTTAATAAGGAAGCACTCATAAAGTTTGCTCTCATTTTTACGTGCAAAACACGAAACTGATCAATTTTACTGGTAAGATACGATGCAGACGTTTAAATTCTCAAATTTCTAACTGGTCTCTTAAATTAAAAAAAATTGCCCGTTTAAATTAAATTTAAGGACTAAACACGCATTATTGTAGTCATCTCTATAAGCTATATATTAACGGTTCATATTCTCTCTACTTATAAAACTGAATTGGATGCTCGCTCTTCAACCTACAACTTTCAGGAGCTCAAGTGGTAAATTTATTCAAGGAGAAAATTTAATTTAAATGTTGCACTCAGTGAATGTGAAATCATTGAAAATGATCGGATTTTTTATCAAACTTAAGTCAATTTGTTACCAATTGAGCGTAATAAAAGTGAATTTTCACTTTCTTTAAACCCTTAATAGAGAGTGGATTTGCTCGTCAAATTTTGAAAAAGCTGCATCACTCGTATATAAATAAAAGCAAATGGACCGCAATCTCGATCATTAAATTTCATTGCTTAAGGAAAGGCCAGTCGAATAAATTAGTCAGTCACTGGAAATTTTTGGAACGGTGCCAAGTGAAAATGAGATTTTTGCAACAGCGTGCTGTAACATAAAAATATATGCGTGGCGAATTCTCTTCGCCCATCAAATGAGATTTTCGCGTCGAAGTGAGCGAGAAATGCGTTTCGCCAGCTAATCGATACATCTCGACTTTGGAGAAAATCAGCAAGCTCGTTGAAATCGCCTTTTGTGTTGTCGAATAATTATTTTTCAATAGAGGCAAGCCGAAGAGTTGCACAACCGACAACAAGGAAAAACTTTTGTGTGCATGAAAAATTTATCTAAAAATTCTGTAGATAATGCCCAAAACCTGGAGAGAAACTATGAGAAATTTTTAATGTAATAAAATTTCATGCCGAAATAAAGTTAAACCAAATTTTGCGGTTCTCAGCTCCCGGTTTCTCTGGAACCACAAGATTTGTCATCGATTTCATCAGTAAAATTAATTCCCCATGCTCAAACATGAAACGTAATCGCTGACATTGGGATTAGGAGGAAAAAGTCACAACATCTCAATCAAACGCACAAAATTCCACAGGACCAAACAAGGCATTCATCACTTTCCTTAATGACCAGAGCCGCATATTTATATCCTTCTAGAAACCATGATAATAAAAAGCTGGTGCCGCGCGGACAAAAAGGCGAAGGACGTGTGCGTCGAGGGAAACGACCGTCCGCGTAATAGCCGTGGCCACGCGCGTTCGTGGACACAAAAAAGTGTTGCAGCTGATTGAATTTTGAGCGTTGACCTTCCACTTTTGTCGATTATGCGTCCTCGGCTGCTACTGATCGGGCTGCAGCCGCCGGTGCTGCTTTCTCCCATGGTCGCACACATAATCATCATCTCGGCTTCACTTTCTCCGCGGTCTATTGTGCTGTCGGGCAGCCGCCACAGGCGCCACCGCCTGATTATTACCATTATTATTTGACTAGTGATTGTCTCATTTGTAATTTGCGTTGCTTGCTCTAAGGCCGCGAGTGTGCATCTCTGCGCTGGCAGCGCAGGTGCGGTTCCTTGACCGCTCGCCGACGTGATCCTGCTTTTTACGTGCGTACATGCACTACAGCTGATCTCGGCTCGAGTGTTGAACCCGGCGCAGGTGAAATCAAAAGTCGGTGGAAAAAATGAACTAGTGATGCGAATTTGGACACGTTTGTGGAGAAAACTTTCGTGCAGAGCATATGCCGGATATAAATCGAGGCGGCGATCGTTATCGAGAGTAGCAGACTTTTGGTCAGGGTATAGGAAAATCTAGTTAAGCGACCAGATGAACGGCAAAAAAATCAGTTATCTTGATAATTAATTCAGAAGCACTAAATATATACGTTATCGTGTATTTTGTCACTCTTTTATAAAGAAATCAAACATTAACTTATATTCAACTCGCCAAATTCAACTTTCTAAGGTCCATTAATGGAATCAACCTTCAATGGAGCAGCATTCATTCAAAAGCAAAATTTTTTAAATTCCTGAAGGACATTTAAATATTTGAGATTCACTAATTGCTTGACTTGTAACTGCACGAGAACGTTTACTGCCACATTTGAATATTTTCATGTTTACATGCTTTGATAAATTTTGCTTCAAACAAATTAGTAAAAGCAATAAAAAAGCCAAGCCGCAATTTTCGTGCACTTAATTAATTGCACGTACGTACGCATTGGTCGTTTCACATTCTGCGCGGCCAGTTGCTCCCCCTCCAAAGCCAATTATAATAAATATTTTGCGCGTGCACTTAGTTTAAACAACGCTGCTCTCGAGAAGCTGAACGATGTTGATGGATGAAATTCGCAATTTGCTAGAAAGTAATTACAATTGCCGAGCTGGCTGTGGGCTCCTTTTACGGCGCTATTGCACTCGTAAACAATTCATCACCGACTAGTCAAATGTGTGCACAAATCGCGGATAAAGAACTCCTTTGTGCATGGGCCAGTGATTCTGCATAATTTCATTTCGCACAATGCGATCACAGAAAGGGAAACCGAGACTCGGGTTCATATGTAGAGTTAATTAAATTCGCATCTACGCATGCTCACCAGCTGGGATTTCACGAGGAAATCAGCACGAAAGTTACGTAATTTTATCTCACGAGGGAATCGTGGCTTATATCCTTGCAGATGCACCAACGTGAGAAATTCATTCTGATCTCCTATCACTTTCATCGGCAGATTTTCAGAAAAATCAATACTCTTTTTTATGACACCACACAGGTGGAAATAAGTTTGTCTTTACATATAGATGTTTATTCTCACTTAAATACAGATATACAAATACATCAATAAGACAAGTCAGAAGTAAAAAATGAAGTGAGAAAGGGCACCATTCCTGGCAAACAACATACAAGTATTGCTGCGTTGACTCTGGTTTACTTGTTTGCTTATTTGATTTTAAGTATTAACACGGCTCATACATATTGAAAACAACTTTTATGTTTTTAGACAGTATATAGATTACGAAACCACTTTGCAGAGATGCTGATGTACTTTTGCTCCATTAGCAGTGTAGCACCCAGCATATATTAATTAATCAAATACACCTGGTTGAGGATTTAACAAAATATAATATGTAATAAGCTCAAAAAATTAATAGAAACACAGTCTTGAGTCATTAATAAACTCATTAAATCGTTAAAACACTCATTAAAAAAACGGAAGTGAAGGTTATAATTAACAACAACACTTCTCGTGAAATAATGAGAGAGCATCGTACTTTCGATTAAACTCGAGAGCGAACTCGGCCGACGCGTGCTCGCGCATCACCATTGATGATGATATAGTGTGCTAACTAGCAAGCTTAATTAAATACCTGCCGCTTCGAATACGCGCACGCTGCGATGCATGTAAGTGATGCGCATGTAATCAACAGAGCACGTGTCTGGAAATGATTCAAACAAAAGCCAAAGGAACAAGAGGCGTGTCACGCACTCTTCTCTCCTCCGACTTCTCAGGTCGGCTGGCAGATGCGAATTCAACGCGATCCTGATGACCCACCTACCTACTAAATCTACGTTTGGTGATTGTCATTCGCTAACGAGCGTTAATCGGCGAGAAATCTTTAACAACGACGACATAATCCTGTTCGATTTTTTATTCTCCGCACGCAACTATCCCTTTATTCTTTTGTGTGATAAAGACATCCTCTTCTTTTTATTTGTGTGAATATTTTAAAAGAGAAAAAGAGTACAACAAATAATAGCTTGGTCGACCTTTGACCTGGAAAAGGCGTTTAATTGGAAGTGCAACACTAAACATATGAAATCCCATCCTTGCCTTTCTCTTTACTTAGTTGGTACTCACTTTGGTACCCAGACTTTTTTAAATATTAGATTTTAATAAGAGAGCGATAATCTGACAATTGATCGTGATCGTAATTCAAGCTCTGGAAAAAACGGTTAAAGATGACCATTATTAAATTTACTGCAAAACATTATGCTTCACGCCATAGTTTGAAATTTCGTAACTGTTAGAGAATTTGATTACAATTATAGATTTAGAAAAAGGAGCAAAACAAAATTTCTACATATATGTAAATATTCATCAAGCGTTTTTAAGATGATGATGATGATGATGATAAGTGACAAAATATGTAATAAATAATGGAGTCATAGAATTCCACATAAAAATGCGTACAGTTGATATTGTTGTGTCTTGATTTTATATCTACATCATTTACATCAGACAAGTCGTCAATTTTTCTTTCGTGTGCCGAATCATCGGTACTAAAGGCCATGTGAAAACAGAAGTTTGTATCACGAAACATTTCTGGCAAAGCGAGCTACAAAATTAATGTTGGCACGGGCGCTAACAAAACGCAGTTTTCAGCGGCCAGGAAAACAAAGCCAGAGGAAGGCACGCGTCATCTCTATCCTTAAATTGTGTTAAACCTTTTCACCTCCTCTTCCTTCCCCGGACTGCGTGGGTGCCTTCATCGTGCAACTCGAGGCTAAAAGCGAATGACCTACAAAGCTTCATTTTTTGTGTTCCTTTTTTTAATCTGCCGATCGGTTTTAATAATTCTCCACGCATACGCGACCAATCGTGGATTTTCGCACCGTGCAGCATCCTTTTAAGGATGTAAGGAGAGCCCTACTTTGGTTACCCTTTCTTCACTTACACTCCGACGGTACTTTCGATGTATGTGCGAGTGTGTGTAGAAAAGTAAAGGGACGGGACCGAAGCGAGACCAACGTGAGCTTATTTATAATCGAGACGGCGCGGGCAAATACTATGCAGTCTGGCCAGTTGTCGAGAGTGATCTCAGCGCACTAATATTCGCCTTGGATCATTTATCATCGGCTCTCTGCTTATAGGATAATTTCTCTCTGCATAGCGGATCTGCACTTTTACCGACGCGATTCGCTTTTGAATGTAACGAGACGAAAGCGGTATTTAATAAGGGCGAAAAAAGAAAAACAATGAACGCGAACGTGAGGCAGGAATATTTTCGAATCGCGATTGAAAGTGGACGTGGTGAAGAAAGCTGGAAGCATTTTGTGAGGAATTCAAAATGTCGTCTAGAAAATACGAGTCGAAAATTGATTATTTTATAACCTATACTAGAAACCTTTTGCGTCGCAATTCCCTCTTGATGAAAGTTGTCAACTATAGTTTCGAGGCCGCAGGAAGCTTGACAGACAGGGAAAAGAAGATTCGCAAATCACAAGTGCAAACACTTAAAGGTTTTCCAAATATTTGCACACACGGTGGATTTTTAATAAATAGAAAATTCCTGTTGGTTTCCGCAATGCGCATCTGGCGAGAAATCAGAAGATTTTACTCATTCTCTATATTGTGCATGCCGTTAAACATTATAATCATATCTCTGCAATGTCGTGACACGAAGCGATGCAACCTGAGTGGAAAATGGTTTGAATAAAGTCATGCTTTGTTTGATCATTTCCTCGATTTGCAATTAACCGCGATCCCGAAGCGAAAATATGGCCACAGGGAACCACGACGAACCTAATATACAGACGCAAATGACCTTAAAGGTCGCGACCCTGATTCTCTGTGCACTCCGGATACTCAAGTGAAGCCAAATATTGACTTTTAAATTAAATTATCTATTATATTTCTCCTGAGGCCTATCGGAGAAGAATGCAAACATCAATAGACGAAAATGTTTGGAATTTAATCCTTAATGGCGAATGTAAATTATTAAATGCTGCATAATGATCTTTGGTGCCGTTATTTGAAACGCACCTTAGGAAACTAAAAATTTTAATTGCAGGTTTTCTATATTTAAATTTATTCATGTTAAAACTTTTTACTTCCATCAGACCATCGATCTGTCAGTTGCATCACTGTAATCAGGTCTCTCCTGTCTGTTATGGAGGAGACTTTTTCGCGTGTTCTTAATTTGAGTGAAAGACGGCTCTGCACGAAATTTCCAAAACGATCATTAAGAATTAATTAACTCGGAGGCACACCATGAAAATGGACAATAAAACGTGAGGAAAACAAAACTGGAGGTGAGAGTGATTAATTCGTCCAAGGCAGAAGAGAAAAAAGTGCATATTGAGCGCCCAGCGGCTAGACATGCAGTATCAAAATGAAAGGTTTTCCTAGTAAGACGAAAGTGCAATTATTCGCGATGCAACGTTTCTCTTAAATTAGCTTAGCTGTCAGATCTTTCATCTATATCATACAACACTTGGATGTTACGAGTCTCGAAATTTGACATAGCGAGTTTTTATTTTTGGGGCAAACGAGAATGTGCGCATGCAAGACATATTTTGAGGATGATTGAAGTCAACCAGCTCTCTCCTCTGCTAATGAATGAATCGTCATCATCTTCACGTTTGTGGTACATGAAAGGTAATTCCATTGACACCAGATGATCGATTTGGTGAAGTCATCTCAAAAGAGTAGATTCTCAAAGCAGAAGGAATGCTCAGACCCTATTTGTGACGGTATTATTTCAGAGAGAGAAAAAATGCTGACGAGCATTGGTTAAAAAGTGCGTCGCTCTAAAACTTTATTGCGATTGTCTTGGTACAACAGTTAGCTCTTGCAGAAATTATCTATGCACATTGCCATTATAAAATTTCCTTACCACATTGGGCACGATTATTTGATGATGATTATACATACCTACTTATTTGATTCACAAATTAGGTGTATGCACACTCGTATTCCTTTGCAAACTCATTTTTGTGACAGCTTCGCAACTGAGCCAAGCATATGTGCTCAAGCGAGTCAGCTTCGGCACTTTCTTCCTCCGCTTTCGCATTGTTTGGCCTTTGAACATTTATTTAAATACCCCACATTCTCGGAGATAGTGCAAAGGCGGAGTGCTCTCTTAAGTAAGGTGAGCAGGATGTGTGTGCTCTTGCTCTTGCGTACGAGCGCTCAATTTCAATTGTGTAGAGACTGAGAGTTGTGACAATCATGAAGTGCAAGAAAGTGTTCGCATATAATTGAATCTTTGCGATTACATTTAAATAAAATATATTATGCAAGTCTGAAAATGTTAATGGTCCATTCTCAATAGTCATCTTCATTGTTTCTTTCAATCTCCTTGTTCATATCGGCTGTGTAAAGATGAGTGAAGAGTCGTGAGTTTCGAACTGCGCTCTCATGGCACCTGTGCGACAGCTACAACGTAATTGCGGCTAAATAGAGTAGCAATCAGCAACACGTAATCCTCGACTTGACACCTCACTCATTGTCAGTTGCCGAGTCATTCTGTTGTCTCCCGCAGCGCCAATTTTTTGATACCTGTGCTGAAAATGTGCCTTCAAAGATGTATCAGTGAGAGAGGATGAACTGAATTTACACACATTGATAAAGTGTGCCTCGCACCGGTGGAAATGAAACGATGACATCATGCAGAGTCATAACGCGCCAACGAAAGGGGTCAGTCATCTCTCGTCAACTTTATGCGGGTCAGGCACACCATAGAGTGGCACAAAGCTGCTGCTGCTGCTGCGCTGATTGTCGCCAGGGCAGGACCGCGCGGCCGATGAAAACACGAGGAAAACTTGTGGCGCCGCAGTAGTTGCTCAATTGGCTGAAAGCTGCGAAATTTCTTTTGCGGAATTTTTATTACGACGCTAACATTTAAATTTTGAATTAAATACCATCTGCAAATTTCGCACAATCATTCTCCACATTGATCGCGAGATCTCTTGTCGTATAGTCGGGTTTAGTAATCTCAAGATTAAACGTTTTCTCCTCTCTGCGGATTGCCGTATCGATTAAAAAGTCAAAACAATCAGCGGACAGGCGCCGTTGAGTGGGTTTGAAAGTTGACTGCCGCTGAAACCAATAGCAGAGCGAAATTAGATTAGCATTCAAATGTGAAAAGTAAGATCAATCCTAGGGACAAAGTGTCGACTTTTGGTCGATCTAAATGTTGTCACTGTCAGTGAGAGTGCGTCTCTTCTCGTGGTTAAGAGGTCGGCTAACGGACCTAGGTCACATACATATATTAATCCAGGCAAACACACACACAAGAAGTGCTGCAGAGCGCAGTGAAAGTGGCCGGAATCAAGATCTTGAGCACAATATCCGCCATGCGATAAGTTCGCGCCCGCTTATCGCCTCCGTTTTCCTCACCTTTTATTACCGCATTAGCATAAATTTAATTTAACTCCTCTCACATTTTGATCTGCATGCAATCAAAATAAAAAAATCTTGGCATTTAATTTATGGTTTTCACTGCTCAATTATAACTGAACTTTTGGCAGCTCAATTTGCCACCGAGCTGGACATTAAAAAGGGAAACTGCTCCGCATCTCTGCCGACGCCACGAATAATAATTAAAAATTTGCACTTTCTCGATGAGCTGCCAGTGACCCAAACCGGTCACGCTGAAATGATCCAAACGCGCTCGGCAGACCCTCCGCGGATAATTACAAAGCCCAACAGTTTTGATTGTGCTGCAATTCAGCCGTCGCCATAATACTCGTGGCTAAGAAAAAAAAATGACACGTGGCAGATTTATTTCTCTTGCTAATTATGATGTTTGAAAGCTTCTAAAATGGTAATCGTGCGTTTAAGTCTCTTGCAGTTTGTTTTGCCCTCGGTAATGGGGGCTATTAATAGCAATTTCAAGTGAGATCTGTCGCAAATTTTTACATAGATAACTTTCTATGCGTTGCGAAACCAGACAGTTAACTTTCTTTAAGAAGTAAACACTCACGAAAGATTATTCCTTAAATTGCATATAGTGGTCAGTGTCTCAAATTTGACCTACTTGAATTGAGATTAAAATTAGAAATTAGACCTTTCGGTTCTTACAAAGTGTGAGAAAACAGTATAACAACCCTCTGTTTTTTCTTATTTCAGATTGGTATCGATATGTTTATTCGCACAGGCGCAATTTACACAGATCCCAGATCTGACCGCGCCAGAAGATCGCCGACCACCGCCATGGGAACCCCCAGGGCGAATGTTGTTCACCAAGGACCAGGTGATGAGAGCAGTGGAACGTGCGAAGGAGAAGATCAAGGCTAGAAGGGAGGAAGAGTTCCTTATGTGGAGTAAAAGTGAGTGCTTAAATAAAACCTCTTTTTTAACTGTTATGTATTCATTAATTTAATAATTTGCTATGGAGAGTTATAACTTTTAAGAATGCAAGGTTGCTTGAATAATTTTAAATGTTACCTGAAAATTATTGAAAACAACTCTTACTACTTTAATGTGGCTAAAAAATTCAGAATTTGGTTGAATCCCTTCAGCTCTAAAATTTACAATTTATTTCCTGCTGTATCTAAAATCTTTACTTTCATTTTAACCACCCTGTTGTTGGTTTTGAATGCTCTGACAGGAAAATAATATCCTACTATAAAACGTGCTTCAGTCTGTCAAGCTGGCAGCCCGCTTCCTTCTCACCAACAAAAACTGCACTCTCATATTTTTAATCACCAAATAGATCGTAAAAAGCTAGGCCAAAAAAGTGCCCGATCCTTTTACCAATCGCTGAAGATTTGTTTGGCTATAACATTTTACTACACATCGTTTTCATGCGCAGTAAATTAGCGCACAAAAGGAACATGCGTGACGCACGTATTAATGTTCCTTTGTCATCGCGCTTGTCGCATCATTCGTAATATTTCACTTTCGACGTGTGAGCCCGCGTAGTAGAATTTAGTGCTCCTGCGTACATGGGAAAGCATTTGCTTTGTGTTTGATAATTAGTATATTATGTGTAACATTGCACAAACTCGCAGACTCCTATAGTACCCACACTTCCTTGTTTACATTTAAAAAATGGCTTGTGAAACTATACATATTTAGTACACTCTTTTCACACGCAACCGATCGAAAAACTGGCCAGTCAGCACCTAATAGCCGTTGAAAAATCAATATGTGTGAACGCATGCACGCACGCGAGAAAATAATGAAAAAAGATTCTCACTTTCTTGCTCAATTAACTAATGGAGAGATGATTTACGGCCGTGCTCACCTACTTTTGCACATGCAAATTTGGCGCTTGGCTGCTTCATATCAATTTGCATGAAAATGATTCCTCCGTGATCGGTGCTAATTGAATTTGCCGTGCAGATGGAGGTGTGGACCCTCGTTCGCCGCAGGGCACCGCGGCCGCCTTCAACAAGCCGACCCTGGACGCCCTGGAGCTGGCCAACGTGTCCCACGTCTACGAGATGGCCTCTGAAGAACTTTTCAGGTATTATAAACAAAGCGGTTTTTGTGAAATTTAATCACTGTCATTTTCAATGTGGCACCGTCCTTCTTCTTGATCTTGACCGTAATTAAAAATTTCTCTGATTTGCCTAAAAAATGTATATGTCAGTGGCAACTAGTTTTTGCCATTTTTCACCAAGGTTTCAAAGCACAAAGGATGCTAAGTAATTTTGTTGTTCGCGCTCTGATGACAATAAACTTCATTAATAGGCCGAATGAAATATATTTTTACAATTTCGATATTTTTAACTTAATTCCGTTGAATTTGTAGAGTACAGAGCAACCGCATTCGTCGCCAACTGGCCGGTGACCTCATCGATTTTGGACCAAACAGTATCTTCGACGACAACACCTTGTCAGGAGGCTTTACTCCTAACAGTGGTCCCAGCCTTTCCGGCCCTTCAAACTCTGAATTCCAAGAAGTGATCGCTCCCCCTGCAAGTCTCCAAAGATGCGGTCTGACGGAGCCTGGTCCCTCAGGTTGCGACCCAACGTCGCCCTTCAGGACATTCAGCGGAGTGTGCAACAATTTGCGCAGACCTAACATGGGCCGGTCCCTGACACCTTTCGCCCGTATGCTCCCTGCGGTCTATGAAAATGGAGTGTCGCACCCAAGGACCACTGGTGTCAGTGGAAAACCGTTGCCCTCGCCAAGAACTGTAAGTAGATCAATAGTTAACAATTACTATTAATTCAAATGTGTTAAGAAGTGTGAATGTTAAACACTCAACGCAGATAGAATACTTCCCGCAGTACAAGCGTGTGCGGCCAGTTGCATAACTTCAAACTTTCTTTTTTAATACCTGTATTGTTCGCTATGCAGTCGATCAATTTTTAAATACAATTTTACTATTTAAATTTTATTCAAATTTAATTTTCGTTTCAGGTTTCAACGTCAGTGCACACAGATGTGAGCCACTTGCACGCCCGCTACTCACTCATGCTGATGCAGTACGCGCAATTCTTGGATCACGATATCTCTTTCACCCCGGTCCATCGCGGCTTTTTCGTCTCCATCCCCGACTGCAGGGACTGCGATTCGGCCAGACAAGTTCACCCAGAGTGTATGCCGATTCCGGTTCCTCCTGGCGACCCATACCACCCTCCTCTCAACAACACCAACGGCAGGCCTAAGTGTTTCTCTTTCATGAGATCCCTTCCAGGACAACTCACCATCGGTTTGTTTTTATTTTAAATGATAACTAATTGAGTTTTAATTATTCGTTGCAATTTGCAGGTCCTAGGGAGCAGGTGAACCAGAACTCAGCCTTCCTTGACGCTTCGCACGTTTATGGTGAACACATTTGCCGAATCACATCCCTGCGAGGATCAGGTGGACGCATGAACACAACCATCCTCCCACCTCTGGCACCCAACGCGCCAGTCCGGGAGCTGCTTCCCCAGGTTGGCACCAACCCTGAGTGCCGCTCGCAGAATGGTCTGTGCTTTGCTGCCGGCGACGGCCGGGCTAGCGAACAGCCAGGTCTGACCATCATGCACACCATGTTCATGCGCGAACACAACAGACTTGCCGACGCACTGCACTTGATCAACCCCCGTTGGAGCGAAGAAACCGTGTTCCACCACGCGAGGCGGATTGTCGCGGCCCAAACCCAGCACATTACCTTCTCGGAGTTTTTGCCCAGGGTTTTGGGACCCGAGGCCATCAGGAAGTACAACCTTGGACTCCAAAGTGACGGATATTACAATGGTAAGGAGGTGTCACTAATTACTATACTAAAATTTTCATCCAAAAACAGATCTGAAACTCGCACTCTCTTAGGGAAAAATATAAATTATATTATATAGTTTCCAATTCCCTGACTAGATCAATCTGTTCCAGACTTGGAATTTTTTATATTTTGTTTATAAAGTTCAATTTTTTGCGCTTGCTGGAAATGTTCTTGAACAGTTTATTTAAGATTTTTCATAGTTTCCCCAATTTGGTTTAAAATGTGCATGCCTCTCTTATAGTACATAATTAATATTTGAATGAAGGATATCAAATGGATCAAAATGACCAATTATTGTTGAGTTTTCAAATTTTGCGATTTTTCTCCAGGCTATGATTCGACCTGCAATCCAAGTGTCTTCAACGAATTCGCCACGGCCGCCTTCAGATTCGGTCACAGCCTGCTCCGACCCCATTTGCCCCGCGCTGGTGCGCGCTGGGAGCCACTGACCCCGCCACTTTTGCTGAGGGACGCCTTCTTCGACCCCAGCATGCTGCTCGCGCCCAGGATGTTTGACGAACTGACCAGAGGACTCCTCGCTGCCCCGATGGAAGACATGGACAGGTTTATAACCGGGGAGGTTACAAACCACTTGTTTGAAGTGCGTAGGAGTCCACATTCAGGAATGGACTTGGCTGCGCTCAACATTCAGAGAGGTAAAACCGTCTGGTTTAATTTTATTAGAGATTATTTTACAATTGAAATTCCAGGTCGTGACCACGCCTTGCAGCCTTACAATGAATACCGCGCTAGGTGCGGCCTGCCGAAGGCTGTCGTTTGGGAAGACTTTTCACGCGAAATGCCGACTGAAGCAATTGAAAGACTGCGAAATGTGTACGAGAACGTCGATGACGTCGAGCTGTTCCCTGGAGGTTTGAGTGAAACCGCCCTACCTGGAGGACTAGTCGGCCCAACCTTCGCCTGCATCATCGGCCGGCAGTTCAGGCAACTCAGAGACTGTGACAGATTCTGGTACGAGACCGGCTCTCAGGTCGAAAGGTTCTCACCTGCCCAGTTGTCGGAGCTGCGCAAGGCCAGTCTCTCCAAAGTCCTCTGCCACAACATGGACGCGCCTATCGACATCCAGCCTATTGCCTTCGACCAACCAAACGGATCAACGTAAGAGAGGAAACCCTTTTCTGATGATTTTATACTAACGAATTTAAAAATTATTTAAGGAATCCGCGCATCAACTGCCCAACATTGCCGGGAATCGACCTGAATGCTTGGCGAGATGCTGGTGCACAGGGAAGAGCACTCAACGCCGGTCCGCCTGCACCTGCTGGGGCTCCACCTGGCGCTTCCTGTCAGTTCAATGGCCGCCTTGTGAGGATGGGTGCCAGACAACTTGTCTCGCCGTGCACAAGCTGCCAGTGCACACCCACAGGGGTAAGAATATTATTAAAATTTAATTTACATAGATAAATGTTAAATGAATTTATATTTAATTTCAGATGAGGTGCAGATCGATCAGGGTGACTGACTGCAACGTTCTGATCAGCCGAGCCGGCCCTGCGGCGGTTCGCAGGGACGACGTCTGCATGGCCCAGTGTGGAAGGGCCTTGTTCAACGGCCCACTGGGCCCTCCAGGCCCAATCATCGGTCCTTCAGGTCCTCCTGGCCCACCCTTGTCCTCGTCGCCTCTTCTGGCCAGAGGATCCCCTCCCTCAAGTCCCTCCGGTCCTGATGACGGTCTCCTCGACCTGAGACCGCCCCCGAGACTGGTGAGGCCCCCGCCCAGCCGAGGCCCCCTTTTCAGTCTGCTTGGCCTGCTTGGATAAGAACTCTTGCTCAACAGAGAATATTCTGGAATTTTTGGTGATGACAGTGCGAAATTGTAATACGACGAGCTAGTGCATCTTTTGTTCACAATTTCTGTCAAATGAGTGTGTGAGAAATTATTCATTCATCCTATCTTGATCAGTGATGATTAATACATAGTTAGAAAAGTATTTTTATAATCGAATTGGATGAATCATGCTGACTAATTTGACTGATTCTTTAACCTTCGCTGCACTGGATTTCTGCGTATACGAAAAATACGTTCATATATCATTTTGTATACATTTCAGCTACTTTTTTTGGTGAATGAGTCCGAGGCGGATGATCTGCTTCCGCCGTCGCTATTGCCATGCCATAAAGGCCTCGAGTAGTTGTCGATATTAAGTGTGTGATAGGTGCACTTGAATGGAATTAAAATTTTTGCATCGAAAAATTTTACTTTCATCATCTAGAGTACAATTTAGTCTCAGAGCATTTTGCGGGTGAAGATTGCCCCTATAGAGTCAGCACTTTTCAAAAGCAAAATCGCTCACCAACCAGCATTTTTTCATCATGAATCATGAGAATTAGAATTAAATATTCTAGGTTCGGGCGACATTTATTTATTATTTGCAAGATGAAACGCGATTCAGTGTAATCAACCACATATAAACTGAATAAGCTTAAGACGTGACGACGAGTGACAATGAAATTGTGTACACTTCTAAACTATGAATCTGTAGTTTATAGGAATAAATATACTAAGTAATTAAAATAAACCTCAAGTATTTTCATTTCACAGACTTTCCCAGTCTCATTTTAACACTGTCAACTGTGACGATAAATACCTTCATTGAAAAGTGATGGTATCAATAAAGTAATGAGTGCGTTTAAAGGTATTAATTAGTAGGAGCGGTATTTTTTTATTGTCCTTCCTCAGAGAAGCATAAAAAAATGCGTTTCTCCATTGAGATACTATGACACACTTCGTTGACAAACGATCGATGCAGTAAACATGTGACGAGTCGGTGTCGAAATAAACAATCATATTCAACAGGGCTCATTAGCATTTTACTGGCTTGGACGTATAAGTTTCGATTTTCACAATTAACATTCGGCAGGTACACGCCAAATTCAGCCTAGTTTCATAAGAATAAAAAGTAAAACTGCTCTGGGAATATGACGATCAGCAAAAAAAGGTATCAGACAAAGGAATTCCGCTCTGGAAAGCCCCGCTTTGCTACAGATCAACATACTGGACCCAAACAGCATATCGCAGTAGGCGTGCGGCGACTGCGGCTCCTTCTGCCTTGAACTGGTCCTCAACTCCTCGCGCGAAGATCACCGCACGCGCGGCGTCGCTTGCACTCTCATCGACAACAACAGCAGGAGTTTCAGGGGTGAAAGTTTTTCCTCGACGGCCAATGTCGGTTAGTTGGTCACATACACGGACGAACGAGATGCGAAGTTCCTCCTCCTCCACACCCAGTCTCCACCTGGTCGGTGCCCCCACTGTGGAGCACCTTACCAGCAGCCGCCAGCCCCCCGACGTACGCATTTTCGACTGTTTGTCTTGCATTTCCATAAGCCGCACACGGAAAGCAAAGTATTACCTGACAATTCTCTCGATCCGGCACTCAGTTATATTCCATATTCGCTAGTGGACGCACAGCCATGTATAGTGCCAGCCATATCCTGGGGTGAGTGCAATTAAGTGCATTTAATGTACTCTTAAAACTCTTAAAAATATCATACATCATGAATCTTATTTGGCTTATTTATTTTAAAAAGGTGTGCAATTATTTAATTTAAGAATCACGTTTGAAATATTGTTGTGAATCAATGAATATATGCATTCCTTACCGTTTTTCAAAAGTCATAAGGATTCGTTCCTGAGAAATTTCCCATTTTCTGTTCAACCCTAGGCAAGTATCAAAAAATATTTATTTCAAATAAATTATTAGAATCAAATTTGTATTATCATACATTTATTTATACTGGAAGTTGAAAATTAGTAGATGTATAGGAAATAACTGAATTCCTGAAGGCATCATTAGGTAACCTTTGACGCAAAATTATTGCAGATACATCGCACGTACGCAATATGATTCCGAGCAGGAAAACACGCTCATATCTATAGATACTTCGAGTAGAAATTTGTACGAGTGAAATTTGCTTAGCACGCAGCATGGAAAATTGACGTGTAGACGATAATCGGTAGCGACCTTCATCGTTTGACTGTGGCCCTTCAACTCTCAATAATTCATCTCGCACGAATGGCTTAACTTTCTACAGGTGAAAAAGTTAGCTGATTCTTTTTGATGGAATAAAAGGATCATGAAATTGTACTGAATTATTGTTAGGCGTAGCAATTTGACCCTTTTGGAGAAGAATTGCGCACTGAAAAGTGAAACCGCAGGCAACTCCTAAATTTTAAATGCTCGGCTGCAAAAGTTAGTAAATACACGGATGTACAGTTGAGTTGCGACTCTCTGCGTCGGCTACTTTTGCTTTCTTTGGGATTCATCTCGTGATTTATTTCACCTGGGCTCAACCTTTGGCATTTTTTTAAGAGAAAGAATTTTGAATGCCGACACCTATTGTTGTCATCCAAATCATTGGAGTTTCTTTCGCTTTCGTTCAGACCAAATATTACTTTTTAATTAGGAGTTGATATTTGAAATTAATTTCATGATTATCTTTTATGTACACCCTATATTTCATACTGAACATTTAAGTAATACAAATATGATATAAACATAAAATATAGATGCCTTTTTTACTGGAAACAGTAAATACATAGAAAATTGGGTTGAATAATAAAATCAAATTACTCAATTACTGTGAGATGTATTAATAATTTTGATAAACTGTCTTGGAGCCTTTCATGTTTGGTTTGCCGTATACATGAAAGCAGACGGACGGAATTTTTCCAAATAGAAAAAAATGACCTTGGTTTTAAAGTAAGTTTCCATTAAAATTTACTAGCTCGAATTTAATGACGTATTTTTTCATATTTGAGGAAACACTTTTACTGTGAACATTTTTTTCAATAAATCTATTTGAGACCTGAGATCTCTTATAGCTACTTATATTCATTCCTTTTCCTCCATTTCATTTCCATTTAATTGAAATGCTGACTACCACTCAATTTCATTAGTCATTACGCACTGGGAAACCCTGAAATGAACTTTCACAAAAATTTGTTCAATCAGAAATATCGAGAAATTTCTCTCATGCAGCGCTTAAGAAGTGTAGCGGATCACGCACATTCTGGCCTATGGTATGAAAAATAACTGCAAAAACTGGGCACGCACCTGTGTGGAATGTCGAAAATCGAATATTTCTCGCCACTATCAAGCTGTGAAGGGCAGAATAATAATTCTGTCATAGAAGTAATTCAGATCATCGTTTTTTGTAAAATATAAATAATTAGAATTTATTTTTATAATGTTTTTATTTGCAGCCAAATGTTCTGCTTTATCGCAGTCCAAATTTTCAATGCATATGTAATTATTTAAAAAAATAAAATGCAGACTATGTTAACCATTTTGACCGTTTGGATAAAGTTCGTTGGACGCTGAACTTTGATCGGTTTTTGTTTAATTACGTGACCTTGGTGCGGCTACTAGACCGGACCGCAGATGCCGGTGCTGCTTTCTCTCATGGTCGCACACATAATCATCATCACCAGCTTCACTTTCTCCGGTCCATTGTGCTGTTGGGCGGACGCCACGGGCGCCACGTGTGTATTCAGTTATAACTCTGATTATTCCTTTTATTATTTGACCACCGATTGTCTCGCTTGTAATTTGTTTGATGTCCAAAATCTAAAAGACCGCCGCATGAACATAAATGTACACGCTAGCAGCGGAGGTGCGGTCTGTCGACGTCGACCAAACAATGCGCGGCTCTCTTCTGGATGCGAGTTTTTTTTACAGCTGCTGATCTCAAGTGCGTGTGTTGAACCCTGCAGCGAGCAGGTGAAATCAAAATTCGGAGGAAAAAGACGCGTAGGATTATATCAGTTTCTGATACAGATTTACATATTCGAGGAGAAACTTTCTGTTTTGATTGCTGTCATAAGATTATTCGGAGCAAAGTTATCTCAAGTAATTGATTCTCTTGGCTGTGCAGCCGTCTAGATGTGTGTAGGAAGTTAAGAGAGTTCTTAGATGATATATCTAAAGACTTCCTTAAAAGAAACTCAAATAGAGGAGTTACTAACAAGTTGATTTATTCTTCAGCTTTCAACATTTATCTTTAAAAAATTACCATTTATCGTTTGTGGTAAGCAGTATTTTTTGGATTATTACCTCAAGATATGATGACGTAAAGTAACTGCTTTTGTTAGAATTTCAATGGGATTTTCGATTGTAATGTTTTTGTTTATTCTTATAACACAGAAACGTTGAACAGTAAAAAAGATACAGGCAACAAAGCTAGCGGGAAATCGATCAAACCGAATTCATCGCAATACATATAAGTCCGTGAGAACAATCACTGGCACGCGAAAATCTGCAAAAAGGAAAAATAAAATGTGCTTTGACAGCGTAAAATTAAATTAAAATGTTGTTGTGCACGCAGAGGTGCATGCTTAATAGCACGCGCCTTTGTGACAAAAGTCAAAGGAAAATGAGGCTTGACACGCACTCTTCTCTCCTCCGACTTCTCAGGTCGGCTGACAGGTGCAAATTCAACGCGTTCCTGCTGACCCACCTACCTACTAACTCTACGTTTTGGTGATTGTCATTCGCTAACGTGCGTTAATCGGCGAGAAATCTCTAACAACGACGACATAATCATTTTCCGTTTATTCTGCACACGCGATTCTATCTCTCTTCTCTTCTCTGAATTTTTTTCTTTTGTTAGGGAAAGACGTTCTCTCTTTCCTTTTCATTCGCGTGCATCATAGAGGATACCAAGTGGTGCTGACCTTCAACCTAAAAGGACGGGTTTAATTGACAATTCTTTTAATAGATTCGAAAACTAAACATCGCCTTTCTCTTTTTAAATTACAAATTTGTTGTATGCATTATTATGGTCAAGCTTTCAAATCAAATTTGATACGAGGTGTCTATATTTAACCAAGAGAAACGTACGATAGACGATGCTTAATAACATACTCTATAATATATATAAGCTACTTAAATAATTGAGCGGTGTGTGTACTCTTTGCCGGTGCCGATTTAATCACTTTGTAAACACCCGCAATTTGCAGTAATTTAAATAATTTTACTCGATACACACTCGCTCACTTAAGAACAAGGAAAACGAGGAAAACTTTAATATATGAGCTACGAAGAAATCCGCAAAAATGAATTTTCTTCTCAACGAGACGTTGGCCTTTTCTCTTTCGTGCCAATTTGGTCCATTGACCATGCTTAGAACTAGCAAAATTGCGAAGAACCAGCTTTGTGCGTATTTGGACAGCTGAACGAACGACGAGACTCGATTTTGAATTCAAAAGTCGATAAAGTGCCCCTCTCTCCTTAAACTGCTGGGAGCCACAGGCCAAAATTTTCACCTCTTATTTGTGCTTGACTCCTCTCGTTAGCAGAGGAGGTCGATTTCGTTCTTCGCATTTTCGTCTACGCACGTATCAACATATTAGCTTGCCGCAAAAATTACAGCTCACAGCAATAACGTGCCGCGCACGTCTCTGTAAATTGAAGACGGTTATAGAGGCGAGAAAGGTTTGTTTTAAAGGTCTATCAGAGATGGGTGCGACGAGATAAATTGAGAGAAAATAGTGATGCATCGAGAAAGAGAGCATTTCTATTTCTAGCCTACACTATCGTCGTCTATACCTGGAAAACTTTTCTTTTCAAAAATGCAGCCTGCAGCCTTGAGGTGCCGATGCACTTTTTCATTCAGCCGCAGACTTTGTATCACTCTCACCACATGTTTTGTTTTTATTGTCTACCTCCGTTTTTTAATGGTTAGCCGCCACCGAGTTAATTAAAACTTAACGATCGTTCGGGAATTTCGTTTTCGTGCCGAGGCTTTCTTTCACTCTCATTAAGAACTTGCGAGAAACATCTCGTTTCCAGACAGGAGAGAGGATGACCACATAGTGATGCAACTTTCATGTCTGATAAGATCGCTGGATTAATTTATTTTCTAGCATTCTCTGGTATAAATCTTCTAAAGAATTTTGCTCTGTAAAAATTTATGTAATACAATTTTGAAAAAAGCACCGATAACCGCTAAAAGCTTTTTCTGAGTTATGCAATTTTACATAAAATATTTAACTGTACAAAGAATTTTATGACTCCGACTCGTTGAATGATGACAAGCAAAATATTTCGTAAGAGTAGGTTTTGTCTCAA
Organism: Cloeon dipterum; assembly: GCF_949628265.1. Classification (NCBI taxonomy): domain Eukaryota; kingdom Metazoa; phylum Arthropoda; class Insecta; order Ephemeroptera; family Baetidae; genus Cloeon; species Cloeon dipterum. The sequence continues at coordinate 27,532,474 of NC_088788.1, forward strand.
CCGTTAAGCTAGAACAATAGACATTTTAATTGAAGAGCTTAAATAATTTAGACAGTACCATTTCTCCAGCATCATATATCGGTGTCGTGACCTTTCTTGAGTCAACGGCGCGCACTGTGTATGCTGATCCAAATAGCATAGAATATGCTAACGTGGTTCCATATATGGGATAAAAATCTGGCGCAAATTAAACAATAAATTTCCAAGGAATTCTGCAATCAAAAAGGATGTCCTGAATGTCCTCTAGCCTACTACTAATGCACAAGAAACTCTTTATATTATCGTTTTCAAGATATGTGTGTTAACATCTTCGTAAATCAGCTGAGAATTTCTATTTATTAAACTCTCAAATGCCTTACTGACGGAGCGAATATGCAAATATTTACAAGAATCGTCCGCATTCAAGTGGAATATTTACATTTGTGATTGGCGAATTTCCTTTTCTTCGTGTCCCCGGTGTGTCGAACGACTGTACAAGTGTATACAGCATGCAGGTGTCGACGAAAGGAGCAACTTTCTTCCGAGCGGAATTCACGTGCCTTCAGATTCAAAGGCGACCCACCGCGATACAAAAAGCGCACGGTCTCGTTAATAGTCTGCTGTACCGCATTGTTTTTCGTCCTTGTTAAGTCTCGTTACGGGCAAGAGTGAATTTATTACCTCGGAGAAAAGTGCAGATCCGCCAGAGAGAGAAATTATGTCTAAGGCGGGGCCAAAGATAAATGAACCAAAGCGAATACTAGTGCGCTGAGATCATGCATTATGCTCTCTCGGCTCAGCAGCGCGCTTGAATATATCATGTGCTTGTGGCGGTTTAGGTCCTCTTGCCTTCCTTCCATACTTGTACTCAAAGCAAAGAAAATAGAGCTTTCATACATCCTTATCCTTTTAAAGATAGTGCGAAAATTCGCCAGCACTTTTCCACGAATTACAGTGCTGAGACGATTTGATGGATATAAAACTTAAAAATGTAATTATAACCTTTTAAGAATGAATCTCCCGGTCGATCTGTGCAGTTATTTTTTCATAACTGTTAGTTTTGAATATAAACATTACTGTTCAATGTGTCAAGAAAATTATAAATTTATGAGGAAGAATAATTTTTAATGCACTCGTTGACTCTTTTATTGGATGTTTACTCTCACACTTTGTCATAAATACATTAATATATCACAAGTCAATTAAAAATGGAAATCATATGAGAAAGGGCGGCACTTCAAGAAAGCAAGTGAATTAAGATCGCCCCTGCCCTGGAGGACAGTGCCAAGCAGTTTTTATAGTTCTTTTTACAATTTGAAATCTCAGTGAGCTAATTACTCGAGTTAATTAGTTCCAACGACAGTTTTCTCCTTTTAAAAGTATGTTGTGAAAATGTGAAATTTTAACATAACTTTGACTTGTTGCAGATTCGTATCAATATGCTTATTCGCACAAGCACAATTAACGCAAATGCCAGATGTGAACGCGCCTGAAGAACGCAGACCACCGCCATGGGAACCTCCAGGGCGAGTTTATTTTACCAAGGACCAGGTGTTGCGAGCAGTGGAACGTGCAAAGGAGAGGCTCAAGGCTAGGAAGGAGGAAGAATTTCTTCGCTGGAGCGAAAGTGAGTTAATGGGTCTCTTTTATTCTCTCGAAATGTTTTATGACTTTATTATGCGTAATAAATCGATCCTGAATAGTAAAAAACAAACATTCTCGGATTCGGTTGACAAACATATTCGTGTTTTTCATCAATTATTAAATTTACTTAAACAATGTCTTGGTAGAATTAAATGAGAATTGCTATAGTTTAAATATAAAACTTAAATGGATTGTGCATACTTTAGATGGACGTACGGACCCACCTTCACCGCACGGCGCCATGGCTGCTTTGTTCAACAAACCAACCCCAGACGCCTTGGAGCGAGCCAACGTGTCCCATCTCTACGAAATGGCCTCGGAGGAGCTATTCAGGTAAACAAGCAATGATTCTACTAAGAGAAAAATGACCTTTATTACAATTTGGCACTCCTGATTTTGATGCAATTCATCATTTCCACGATAGAACTATACAGTACGTGGTCAACTGTTAAGGTTTATTGATTGATAATTTGGTCATAGATAGATATATATATATATATATATATATATATATATATATATATATATAATTTTCATATTTTTCATTTTTCCGGCGATGGCCTCAATTGCTGTAATTTTTAACGACATTGATAACTTAAAATTATTTCACCTATGAAACGAAATGTATTAATTCAATGATGAAAAACGAAATTAATTCAAGGTAATCTTTGGTTTTTTAAACATTTAAAGAAACGTGTTTGTATAGTCAAGTTGCACCGACAGCATTCTTCTTCTTGGTTTAGATACTTAGTTGTTACTAATTAGGTTTCCCCCTTAGAATCAGCACAAACCGTGTTCGTCGTCAGCTAGGAGGCGATCTGATTGACTTCGGGCCAAACAGCGTTTTTGAAGACAACTCGTTGAACAACAACTTTGGCCAGTTTCAAAACTCAGATATAATCGAAGTTATTCCACCGCCACCCAGTCTTCAAAAGTGCGGCTTGACTGAACCGTCAGTGTGTGACCCAACGTCGCCATTCAGAACCTTCAGCGGCGTGTGCAACAACCTGGCCAGGCCTAATTTAGGAAGGTCCCTGACGCCTTACACACGTCTGCTCCCTGCTGCTTACCAGGACAGAGTGTCTGTTCCCAGAGTTACCGGCATAAGTGGACGACCTTTGCCCTCTCCCAGAATTGTGAGCATTATTTAGACACGATGGTATATTTAAATTTTTACAAGGTGCTGTTATTCCCATGTATGATTTAATTTTTATGGACTTTTAAATTCATTGTAATTGAGATATATACTCCCCGCAGAACACGAATGCGCTGCGAGTTGCATGCTCTATAAGCATCGATATTATTTTGTATAAGATTTTATTTTTTATTTCAGATCTCAACCTTGGTTCACAGAGATGTGAGTCACTTGAGCTCTCGCTTCTCCCTCATGCTCATGCAATTTGGACAATTTTTGGACCACGACATATCCTTCACGCCTAATCACCGCAGCTTCTCTGCTTCAATCCCTGACTGTGCGAGTTGCGATTCTTCCAGACACCCTGAATGTATGCCGATTCCTGTTCCCATCAATGATCCTTTCCACCCTCCTCCCAACAATGGCAGGCCGAAGTGTTTCGCGTTCATAAGGTCCCTGCCTGGACAGTTGAACTTTGGTTCGTGAAATAAATTAATAATTTTTAAGGAAACAATCTCTAAGACAGCGCATTGGTTTTGTAGGTCCTCGCGAGCAAGTGAACCAAAATTCGGCTTTCATCGATGCATCTCAAGTGTACGGAGAGCACATTTGCCGAACCACATCGCTACGCGCGCCTGGGGGCCGCATGAACGCCACCTTTTTCCCTCCGATGGGTCCCAACTCTCGAGCTAGAGAGCTCTTGCCTCAGGTGACCAGCAATTGCAGGGGCACGTGCTTCGCCGCGGGCGACGGCAGGGCCAGCGAGCAGCCAGGCCTGACCATCATGCACACAATTTTCATGAGGGAGCACAACCGACTGGCGGACGCCCTGCACCAGATAAACCCTCGCTGGAGCGAAGAAACGGTCTTTCACCAAGCAAGAAAAATCGTTGCAGCTCAAGTTCAGCACATCGCCTTCTCGGAATTCTTGCCGCGGATTTTGGGACCTGACAATGTTGCTAAAAACAATCTTGGGCTTCTCTCTGATGGATACTATAATGGTGAAAAATATTTTTCTTAACGAAACAATTATTTCACACAACCCTCCATAGGCTACAATGCGTCCTGTGATCCGCGCGTCTACAATGAGTTCGTGGCGGCAGCCTTCAGGTTCGGCCACAGCCTCGTTCGCCCCCACCTTCCCCGTGTTGGTGCCCGCTGGGAGCCACTGACCCCTCCGCTTCTGCTGAGAGAAAATTTCTTTGACAGCAGCTCACTGATGAACCCCAGAATGATGGATGAGCTGATCAGAGGCCTCCTTGCCTCCCCCACAGAAGATGCTGATAGGTTTATTAGCGGTGAGGTCACCAACCACTTGTTTGAGGCGCGCAGAAATCCATTTTCTGGCTTGGACATAGCAGCCCTCAACATTCAAAGAGGTAAACTTGTACACTTTATTCAGAATTAGACCAGAAAAATTAATTCTTTAATGCATTATAAAAAATCACGCTATTAAGAATTCAGAGTGTCAAAAATTTAATTTACTTTCTTTAAAATATAAATTCTAAATTTAAATTTTTTACGAAAATATTCTAAACAACCAAGTAATCCGTAAAATTTATAATTGGTTTAAACATTTTTATTTCAATTTTTAAAATGGAATAATAGTCATTTAAAATATTAACCGATATGGTAATAAATGCAATTTTAAATTAGTAATGTCCATTTCAATACATAGTACAATTATTTTCAATTTATAAATTAATAAATCTTCAGGTCGCGATCATGGTCTGCAGTCTTACAACGAGTACCGTGCAATGTGTGGCTTGAAAAAAGCTATTGTGTGGGATGATTTGCTAGGCGAAATGACAGTCGAAGCTGCAGAAACCCTGCGTGGTGTCTACGGGAACGTTGACGATGTTGACTTGTACCCAGGTGGAGCGAGTGAAAGTGCTTTGCCTGGAGCTTTAGTTGGTCCAACCTTCTCCTGCATCATCGCCATGCAGTTCAGGAAGTTCAGGGACTGTGACAGATTCTGGTACGAGACCGGCTCTCAGGTCGAAAGGTTTTCGCCCGCCCAATTGGCAGAGCTGCGCAAAACCAGTCTATCCAAAATCATCTGCAACAACATGGACGTCCCTATCGACATTCAACTTGCAGCTTTTGACCTGCCGAATGGATCAACGTAGGAGTTGACCAACAATTGTTTTTTTATATTTTAATTTGAGACTATGTTGTGCAGGAATCCACGAGTAGACTGTAAGACACTGAATGGAATAGACCTTAATGCTTGGCGGGAATTCGGGGTCCAGGGTAGGGCGCTCAATTCAGGCCCTGGTTCATTTTGCCAATTCAACGAGCGTGTAGTGAGAATTGGAGAAAGCCAACTTGTATTGCCGTGTACAAGTTGCCAATGCACAATAACAGGGGTAAGAATGATATTACAGTAATTCATTACTTTAGTAAATTAAATCCCAGGCATTAAATTCAATTGACTTCTTATCTACAAACACGTGTATTTCCTCCAGATGAGATGCAAATCAATCAGGGTAACCGACTGCAGTGCTCTGATCTCTCGCGTTGGACTAGCAGCAATGCGCCGGGACGTAGTCTGCATGGCTCAGTGCAGAAGAATCCTCTCGAACGAGCCTTCAGGTCCTCCTGGACCTCCCTTGGCCACAGCGCCTCTCTTGGGCAGACCACCCGGTCCGCCTGGCCCACCCGCCCCTGAAGAGGGTGGAATTCTCAACAATCTCAGCCTGAAGGGAATGCGACCGCTATTCAACCGGCTCCTTGGATTCTTGGGATGAGATCAATGACATGTATTGCTCAATGAAAATATTTATAGAGTTTTGTATCAAAGTCCACAGCGTGTTCGAAATATCAGTGCGAAAAAACTGTAAATAGTTTTGCTAAAATCAGTTTTTGTTTTGATTTTTTGTGGAAAGTTTAATTTGTTGAGAAACACTTAGCATGTTATTTTGACTGATATAATTTGGTGCTCTGGTTACGTGTTAATCAAATGGTTGTTTGTTCATTTCATTGGTGAAAGGTCTGGGGGATAAGCTGTAGTAGTCACAATTGCCATGCCCTAAGGGCCTCAATATGTCATAAATCAAGAGTACAATTTATTCCCAGATATTTTTCGCAAGTGTTGGTTGAAATGTATCCAAAGGTTTCAATTTAAGTATGAAAAATTCAGGCTTGACGCAACAATTAATTTATTATTGTAAGAAAAAACAAGATTTACTGTGATCACTTATAACTGAATTAGTTTAAGAATAGTGTCGAATTAAGTGTGCACTACAGAATTAAAAGTGTTTGAAACTCAATGCAAATAAATACAGTATCATGATTAAACTAACACTTTTTTAATTTTTTGGATATGTGATGAACCTCGTCAATGCTGGTTTTATTGCATCAACAATTAACTAAGCTTTCAGTCAGGAAATGCAAAATCAGAGAGAACATTACGTGCAAAAAATAAATAAGTAGCAATTTGCTTCAGGGCTTGCAGGAGCACTTATTCAAATTCTCTTGTCAAATCTACTGGCAAGCCAGAGGTTTGTCCTTGACACGCACAGTCCTTGAAAAATATTTCTCTTTTCGTCTAGCGTAAATGGAAGGGGGTTCTTCGCTTCAAATAGCTTCTAACTTCAACATTCATCAGCTGTCTTGAGCATTTCAGGCACAAAATCGTCGGGGTGTTTATCATATTATTAATTATTTGGTGCATCGTGACCATACAAATGGCTGCAATAAATTTAGCTTGTAATCTGAATTTCGGTCAAAACACACTCAAAAGCACCTTCTACGAAAATGAATTCGAGATCTACAGCTAAACAAAGTCACAGCTAAAGACAACTGATTGCAAATTTGATTGGACAGCCCGCTTCTCAATTCGTAATTCTGTGGGACAAATCACCTTCCTACGTGGCCTGAGGAGGGGCGACCGGATCAGGCAAGATAGCTGGAACACCGTCGACACACTTCCACAGGCCGTAGGTCTTTCCCACGGTTGTCTGCCACAAACGCAGCGTGCCGTCCTCTGAGCCAGAAGCGTACAGCTCCCCATCAGGCGAGAACCGAATGCAGTGGACAGGACCAAAGTGTCCCTTGAATGACTCTGAAAAACAGGGGTTAATTTAAAATTGGGAATATTTAAAATCAAGTTTGAACTCTTACCGATTTCATTCCCTGATGAATAATCAAATTTGTAAACCTTTAAGTCTTCACCTCCACAAACAAACATTGACTTTTCAGGCGACAGAGAGGCAGAGTTTACTTGTGTTGGCACTTTCACTTCCTTCACTTTTTCCAGACTGGGGAGAAACCATGCTAAGCTCCTAATATTCTTTAAAAATTTAATTCACTTACGTATCAGCTTTCCAGAAGCTAACATAGTTTCCGTGAGTTGTGGTGATGATTGTTCCATCTGGAGAAACTTCAAGACTGCTTGGAATGGCACTAAATTCCAACTTTTGGATCTCCTAGTGGTTTGAAATACCATTTTAGGTTACAAAGTGTGCACATCAAGTGACATCAAACCTGTCCTGAACTGCGATCCCAGACCCTCAGGGTCTTGTCGTCGGCACATGAAACAAGGCAGGAGCCTTCACGGAAGAACACAGCATGTTTGAGAGAGGCAGTATGGCCAGTAAAGACAACAGGGTCTGCGAACATCAAAATAGACAAACATAAACCAGAATTAAGACTTCACTTCGATAGTTTCAATTAAAATAACCTGATAATTAACAGAATATTGTTTTATGTTTAGGTATCTTTGTATCTATTTATGTAGACTTTAAAGAATGTGCGCCTGTTAAAAATAAATCTTCGCTTCACTTTTGTTAGAGGTAACTAACGATGAATTAAATAAATGTGAATTGTGAGCATCAACTAAGTAGGAAGCAGAGAAGATTATTTAAATCATTGATTGCAATGAACACGATAAAAATATAACAAAATAGGCAAAATACTAAGTTTCCAGTAATTAATATGGAAGTATACAAGTTAAATTAACTTAAAAAACACAACTGAATCACTTTAAAACGATCAAAAAACTTAAAAGAAACGCAAGGAATAAAAAATAATCATTTAAGTCATTTTTCACTCCTCTTGCTGGCATTTCTTAACAAAAGCGAATAATTACTCTATCCTCGTGATGATTATTAGAAACACATTCCAAAAATGCGCTTTAACCAAACAGTCGCGTGCCCATCAAAGTAAACGGCCTTGCAGAAGGAGAAGAAGGCAAGCTGCATAGAAAGTGCATCTAGCCTTGACCAAATGCATCGCGCTGTCGTGAAAGCATCATTTTACCTGCTTCGGGTTTGTTGAGATCGTAAATTCTGATCAGCTTCTCATTGCTGCCTGTGGCCAAGAGATGGGGGTCGACAACGTTAAAGTCGACACTCTTGACGATGTGGTTGTGCTGGAAAGAGTGGATCTCCTCGCCGGACAGCGCATCCCACACCTGTTCAACACATGTTCCAACAGGAAATGAGAAAAAGTAATAATAAAATAATGAATTTGCAACAACTGATAAATTTTGATAAATTTAATTATGCATTTGCTGGTTTTAACTATTTTGTAAGAGGAATTGTTGCCTAAGCCGAAATGAAAACCTGGGAGCCATTCAAACGATCGACCAAAACACCAATCGAAGCACAACAAAAAATCAGGTCAAATTTAGTGACCTTCCTCTGGGCGTGCTCGAGAGAAAGGCTGGGCGCGCGCACAACAAAAACAAAAACAAGTCCGTAACCTTCGCTGAGAAATCGGCTGCTCCGGACGCCGCCCTCGTGGCGTCGGGGTTGAGAGCTACCCCCCAGACGGCACCCTTGTGGCCCTCAAAGGTGCCGATCCAGTCGCCGGTGTCGCCCTGCCGCAGCATCGGCTTGCCATCTGTCCAAATGACACACTTTGTTAGAATCAGGTCGCCGACACTTTTGGCCGACTCACGCACCTTTACACGCCGAAATGACGTAATAGCCGCTGTCGACAATGCCGCTGAAGGCCAGCTGAACGACGGGCCGCGTGTGCCCGCTGCAGGTCAGCGGAGTCTGGCGCAGGTTGGACGACATCGTGTGTACCTGGCAGTCTATCGCACACAACACTGTTCACCTGACTAGCCAGACAACAACACAGCCTTCCGAGCGAGCGAGCGAGCTGGCCGCCGGCGTTTCTCGCTTGTTTCCTTCGACGTGGAATGAGCTTTCAGCAGCTGACACAAGGTGGCATAGGCACACAACATCGCTACGTAGGCAACTGCTGGTGCTCACGTGCCACGCGGGTTGCCTGTTGAGGCAGATCAAGGCAAAGACGCCGCAGAGACAGCGCTAAAAGCTGAAAAAACGGGGGTGACCAAGAAACCGGAGGGAAAAGTTGAAATAATTTAATTAGCTTTAAAGAAGTCAAGTAATCTCAGCCAATTAACTTTTGTTAATTTCAGTTATTATTATATGGTGAGAAGTGAAACTTTTTTCTCAACATTCAAATTAAAAAAACAGACAACTGTAAGTAATTAAAAATTGATTCTTAACGCAGTTAGAAGGAAAATTTTCATTATTTGACGTCATGACTAATTTTAAGGATAACTGACGTTGAGCATAATTATATGAGTGTGTACTCTTAAATAATTTTTTAGATTTAATTTTTTTGACAAACTTTGAATTGCATTTAGTTATGTATTTTTACCGCCAATAAACCAGTTGTATAATAAGCCCTTAGTGTTCGAAGCCGCCAATAGATGGTGCCACCGTAATAAATTTAATTTTAAGTCCCTTCTGCTGCGCTTTCTTACTCAATCCTGCTACTATGCATTATTCTCCACTTACTTTGCTTTCTTTTGACCAAAATCGGTTCTGCCAAACGCCGTAGAATCGTGAAAACCTATTTTTTTGGGAAAGAAAATATTTTCCATGTTTCTACGGGCTCTACGGCGAATGGCTGGGCTGATTTTGGTTTTCAGGACGTCAAAAGAAAGCATATTAATTGAAGAATGCACAGTAGCAGGATTGAGTCTGAAATCCCAGCGGAAGTGCCTTAAAATAAAATTTATTAGTTAAGTATAAGGTGGCGTCATCATCTGTTGGTGACTTCGAACACTGAGGGTTAATGCAACTGGTGAATTGGATCAGAATCATTAGTCATTATAGTCATTAAAATATAACGTATATGACATTTAAATTTTAAAAATTGCACTTTGCAAATGTCAATTTCACTATTCTTCTTTTTTACTTTGCACCTTTTTATTTTATTTAAAATTAAATTTAAGAATTACAGGTTTCAACCATACATATAATGCAGATTTTTGTGACAAAGCACCAAAATTCCAGACACAAGGTAAATCGTGGCCAAACGGAGCCGATGAAAATAAAAATACAAAAATAATTCACATATATAGGGCTAGATAGTCATTCTGCCCTACAAAAGAATTTTCCACACACACATAACTTGATTTTTCTCAAAGGGTGGCTCAAAGATACGCCGAGGCCTTTCAAGTATTGAAGATCGGGCCGCTCTAGCTTCTGTGTGTTGCTCTGTGTGAGTGTATTGACGGTTATATGGTCTTGTAACACTTTCATCTCAAAGAACGCGATGCACATCAAAGGCGATATATTTCCTTTTTAGCGGCTTCTGTTCTCTTTGATTCCAAACTGAATTTTGCATTAATGAAGCACTGAGAGCCACGCGATAATTATTATGTATAAAGCTATATGCATTCAAACGCCATCACATCGCGCCTTTTAAGTCAAGCACACGTCGATGTATCGATGTATATTCAATATCCTTTTTGCATTACCTGATGACACGCAAGGTCTATGCTTAGAGATGAAAAAAAGCACAAAACGTTTCAAATGTAAAAAAATAATTATTTTGGGAAATGTTTTACTCCTTAGAATAATCTATTTCGATTTTTCGTGCTACCTGTGAAATCTGTTATTAAGTTATTTGAAGTGTATTTCCTAACTTACAAGGTCAAAATATATTTAAAAAAAATTCATAAATTAAATAATTTTAAAAACGAAATAAATTCATGGTTTTAGCGGTCAGGCTATTATCGGCGTTCGTTTAACTTGTGAAGAGCTCTTTTCAATCTCTTTTTCAGGATCAAATTATTTTGTTTAACTCTTTTGTACTAGAGGAATTTGGAATGTGGATAAAAAAAATTTAGTGCCGTTTGCTCAGGACTTTGTAAGAGAGTGATTAGGAAAAGCCTCGATAACTACAGGCACCTGATAAATATTTTTTTAAACTTAATAAGAATAAGAAGAGACTCATTGAAATCGCAGATTGAAATAAGTGAGGTTTGATAGACTCAAAAATAAGTATAATAAAATTTCCTGCAGCTAAAAATGCTGTGTAAAATTTATACTGCTGAGATAAAGCCTCAGAGGCTGAAAGAGCTGGACGCTTACATGTGCGGTATAATTTTTCTCTTAAAAATTTCACTTAACTGCTCATCCTTAGTCCATACTTAGAGTGGAAATATTCGTTTTAAGTATGCATGTTTGACTCCATCTTTTATAAAAATAAAATGTAACTTTTGCGAAATTTGTAAATCAATAGAAATAAAATAAAATCAAGACACTGTCAGGAAAATTGCCCTGCGTTTTGGATTAAAATTTTAAAATAAAATAATATCTAAGCTTAAGCCAGACACAATGGTCCGCATTAAAGAAAAGCAGAACATTGATAAGAGCGGATTTAATTTTTGCTTATATGTATCTTGATAATGGGGTCCTTCAAGGTTGAGGCGAAATCCGCGGCTCAACTCAATCCTAACGACCACGCCGGATGACGGCAACTACAAAGCGTGACACTTTGCTTTTGTCGCCTCAACTACGCAGTGGTTGAGAGACTGGCAAAGCGTCGCCATACACGCCTGCTCTCTTTCACCCTTTGTACGTGCGACGATTTTGGCAAGTTTCGTGTCCTATTGATTAGCTTTTGCCTCGCACGCGACGTGACTTTTCGGCCGGTTCCGAGTGCAATGTATGAATTTTTCTCATTCAAAGACGCGCGAGCTTTTCCTTTGAAGTTGGGCGCGCAAGATGAAAGTGGAAGTGTAAAAAGAAGAAGCTAGGCAGCGAGAGCGAGACTACTTTTGTCAGTATTGAATGATACTGTAGCTGATGATGACGAAGTCATAAAGATCAGAGGAGAACTCGACAACAAAGAGATATAAAGAAGAGACTGCGGGGCACGCAACACAAAACTCAAGTGCCTCCGAGTACAGAGGGAACAAGCGCGCGCGGCCTGAACCTCTCTCTCTCACTTCCACCCTAGAGGTTTTGGCGTGTTTTGCACGCGTATACGCACACAGCAGCAGCGCAGTCTCGTCCTCTTCGAACTCGCACACACACATGTGAACACACAGAGCCGTTCTCTGTTTCTATGAGAAAAAATCAGCAACGCTCTCGCGGGCCGAATCAAAGGAAAAGACACAAAAGCACAGCGGCAATTCCGGCCAAGCAAACAGCAATTTCTGCAACTTACTCTCTCTCTCTCTCTTCTACTTATATTTTGTTTGTGCAGACATGAGGACGCGAAAGATCAAGGCGAGTGAGTGCAAATGCAGATGCGACTGCTCCCCTTTGTCTGAAGGCATCTCAATTGCACTTTTTCGCAACAAAGGAGCGCCGATTGTGCAAAACGCTTGTTGTTTGACAGATTTCCAACGCGAATGTATGACTCAAGAAGTCAAGACTGCTGTACTTGCTCTTTCCTGGATCTTTTGTGCGCCTTCTGATTCAATTTTGTGGTTTCCACCCTCTCGCTCAAGTATATTGAAAGTGGCAAAATTGCTTGGTACACGAAATTTTAAATGATAAAACACACGTACAGCCAATATTTTATTCTCAACGCATCCAAAATACAAAGCATATATGCTATAGGAAGGTGGCTCTCCTGGTAAACAAGTTGTAATGGAGGACAATATAAAACTGAGGACAGAATTGTAAAAATATCATACGACATTACAAATAAATCACGCGCATTTCTTATGCCTAGCAGAGGGAAAGAAACTGCCACAGAACAATGTCTTACAGTTCGGAAAGTGGGATTTTTTTCACATCAAACCTCAAATATGCTTGAGTCAAAATTATTTGCGAAAATACTTAAATGTTAAAAAAACATGCTGGTTAATATTGCTTAGCTTAAAAATGAATTCGATTCATATTGAAGAGATATTGTAAGAAAAAGTAAGACTATAGACATATTTTTACGTTTCACAATAAGCTATATAGGATTTTGTTAATTCAATACTTTAATACATAAACGATAATAGTTTTGCTGAACTTTACAATTGTTTGAAACATTGTGCTCATAATTCATAATTTTCATAATTTTATGTAAAATTGAAAATCGTGACTAATCGGGGTAGAGAACTCGCGCCTACTAGTGCAGCCTTAATAGCGAAACTAAAACCATTGCAAGCAAACAAATACCACTACGAAAAGATCTTTTACATAAAATACTGGCGTACTCAGCCATAAAAATTAGTGCGAAACCTCCTCTACTATACGTGTAAAATCTTTCCAATTATTATTTTTTTTTTAACTTTTAGAATCAATTTTGTTCTTTTTTTTCTTTAACATTTTAAAAAAATGCTAAAATCATTGATTAAAAACTGTACGTGCATTTCTTAGAAGAGAAGACTGCGTGAATTCAAGAGGGTTCCGCCAAGAACTAAAACGTTGAATTGAGTTTCCTAGTATTAAGCAAATTTCGCGAAACTGCTGATGACAATTACAAGCGCAGAATGAACTTCTTTTCTCTTAACTGGCTGCGCAAACTAGTGCGTTTGAGAGGCGAGGTAAATAAACCCAGCGCAGCAGCTGCCTCTCACCCCCTTGAACTGCTGCTGCTCCTCCTCGAGTTGTGCAAATTGGAGCTCGGGGATGAGGAATTAAAATGCGCACATTTATTTGCGAGAGCATAGACTGCCACCGAGAGAGTATACTTTCATACATTCATATACAGCTGTTTATACAGTTATTCGCGAAGACTGCTGCGCGTGCAGCGAGCGACACTCTTTTCAACACACGCCGAGATGGTAAAATAAAAAAGAGTGGAGCGCGCACGGGGATGCGCGCGAGGGCGGCCGAGAAAGGGCTTCCTCGTGCAATATTCGACCCCGACACACACACTCTGTTGTATGAGCCTCCCCAATGTACAACGAAGGCACAGAGCGCTCTTCATAACCTCCCTCCAAGGCGCATACGCAGGCTTGGTGAATACATGCATATGTTTAGCACGAAACACTTTTATATTGAGCTTCTGCTGCGCCCAACAAGTGTGCTACTGCAGCGCATCTCGTGCAATAATGAGCAATAATATTTTTTAATTGAACCCTGAAAGCTAGAAAAATCTAAACCTATTTTATTAAAAAAATATTTTATACTTTGGGTATTTTATTACCTGCTTGTTTAAAAGAATTTTGGAGTGCAAACTTTGTTAAAGTTCAATTACATAAATATCACCTCTATTTGTGTTTTGATTCTATTTCAATCGGATACATAGTTAGATAATATAGGTCTAAACTACAGAATGTGTGTAGGATAAACTTCACTTAATTATAAATATAAATTCAAAATCCCGGTACTTGATAAAACGTTACACATAAAATTAATATGCATAGGTTTTGCATAGGAAATTTCTAGCAAGCATCTTTTTCTTGTTCATAAATTGCTAACGATAATAGAGAGTTAAAGCTGTATTTTATGAATATGAAGTTATAATTTTATTTTAAGTCAAATGAGAGTACAATCAATCAAATTAATTGGACTTGGTCCCTTTCATATTAAGTTTTTAATTTAACCAGCGCAAACTGAGGATAAAGTATTTTTAAAATTAATAATTAAATGACACGCACGTGTGTAATTATAAGATTTCTCATCGTACAAGTTTTTGGTTGAGCGGGTGGCATAATTTGAAATGCACGACAACACGAATTCCAGGGGCTACACATACTTTCTCCTTGTCCAACTTCAACTTTGATCTTGCATAATTATTTCTCTCGGTCGCCTTTGATCTTCGTCTCTTCGTGCGTGTGGGCAAAGTTTTTGCCGCATAATTTCGCGCACTCGAGGGGCCGCTTGGGCCGCGGAGCACAACCGAGGCGCGAGATGGCGCGAGGTGTCACGGCGTGAACCGCAGTAAGCCACTCGCTTCGGACGAGCGCCAGCAAATATTGGCTAAATACTCAAATTTTAATTCGGAACCGGGTGACAAAGCAGCGCTCGCGCTCCCCGGGGGACTCGAGTGGCCACCCTTGGCAGTCTTTGAAGTTTCATCCCGCCTTTGTGCGGTAAAAATGCTTTACAACCCATGCAACTGTGAACCGTGATTTCGGCAAGTTGTTTTTTGAATCTGAAAAGCGGCAGCCAATCAGTGAGCTGCACAGGTGGCGACGAGCCTCCCTGATTGGTCACTGAACAGCCGGCAGCATGCCGATGCACGAGTTAAAAATCATGAGATGCGAACGATTGAGTTGTAGGTGGGGAGCAAGTGCCGCGAATAAACTCGCTCTTTCGTTCAGGTCAGATACAGAAGTGCAGATAAAAGAAATCGCTTTGTCTGTCAATATTTATTAACTAAATTAATTACATTTCAACTTTTCTTACAATGAATTAATGTTTTTACAAGTCGGGAAAGCTCAGATGCGTAAACCGATTTAAGTTTAGCGGGCAAGCCCTGCCGCTGTTCGTGTCCCCTCCTCTAATCGCTCCTTCAGCTTGCCGCATTCTAGCGGCAGGGCGCGCTTCAGTCGAGTCGAGAGTCAGCCTGCTACATCTCTCGCATTCGGTTAGTTCTTTCGTTGATTCAAGATGCAATGTTGTTGACAATACAGTTAGTTATGTTGTGAAATGATGAAGAATTTTGCGTCGACCGTCTCATTTTGTGCTATTTAGTTGTTGTCAATATTGCGATAATGAACTGCGACCTTACTTTGTGTTACGTTCGCCCCGCTTGGATTACCAGTTTTATCCGGCAGAGATCTTTTCCGAAGGTAAGCAAACTAGCCTGCTTTGTGTGAGGTGCCATTTCTCGCAGCATGCTTGTATAAATCTTTATTTTAATCTCGTACCGGTACGTTTCGGCCCGATTCGGTCCGCAATGGGTGCCGACAAACCTACAGCGCGTTAGGGACGTTCCGGCAGACGACCTGCTGTCACGTGCACCCTGACTTGGGCGGCATTTTTGACCGGCTGACGCGTGTTCCGGTTCCTTTTTTATTTCGGGGCTCTCGTCAGCGGGCTAGTGTGTAACGTTATTTCTCGTACAATTTTCCAATTACATTCCTTGTTAGGCGCATTGGGCTCAAGTTGGGGAATGAACTCGTTTGTCTTGAAACGGGGTGGAAAATCAGTTTCAAAATACCATCTCGGAAATTTCTTAATTTCGGACAAAGAATGCCAGCGTAATATTCTGTTTTTAGCAAGCGTTGAAGAAATAAGTAAAGTGCTGATGCTTTTTAACCTGAATTACTTATTAACCTCTCCATCTCAAATTTTAAATTTAAGTCAAGGAAGTCCAACAAGCCTTTCATTCCTTGTTGGGATTATTTGTGTTTAGTTGTGTCAAAACAATCATAACTAAGGCGGCACTACGCGCACCTAATTTAGGTATGGATAGGGGCTGTAACACTACTATGGAAAAATTACAGTTTGCGCCGGGTTGCACATCTCGGCAGTTTTAATGAGAATCCTATAATATAATACTATGGGAGGAAAAAACTGTAATTCGGCGGCGAAAAGTGTTATTTTCCATTAGGTGCGAATAGGAGCAGAAGGTCATGGCATGGTTTGAAACAAAGTAACGTATTTTGAAAATTTAGTTGAAATCCAGAAATAAATGTTGCAAAATTCCACTACGAAATTTGTGTGAATTTAGGGGATGCAGGGTTATTTTTATTGTATTCGCACCAAACTTAAGTGCGAAGAATGGTTATAATTAAGATAAAATTCATCTCTTCCTAGGTGGGTGTTTGTTACATTATTTAGAAAACAACAAAAATTTTCAAATAGTATGGCCTCCCTGATGTGGATTATATCCCATTGCTTAAGGCTTAAGCTTCGGAGGGTGAATTCTTCTAGAGGCACACAAGGGGTTTTACTAACATTTCCGGGGAAAAATAACCCAGGATTTAGGTTTTCAAGGGGTCAGTAGGGGAGAGCGGCTCGTTTGTAGATTTCATGGGTCTTTGAAAATGAGGAAAATATGGTATTAGTGCATGTCTATCCTAAATTGATTGATTGTTGTTATAACAGCCCAGAGGACACAAATGCCACACAAAACATTAAATTTTCTAAGATGCGTATTGAAAGGAATGTTTTTGACGAAATGGTGGGCTGTTGGAGCAGTGAAACACCTGCGAATAATGGTCGAATGGTTGGATGCACCTCTCAGGCAAATGAAAAAGGACTTGCCGCCGTCTGGAAGAAGCGGCAGAATGTGAATATCCCTCTCTTCTATCTCGCCTCGCTTTTTATATTTCAAATTATATACGCTTTGTTGATGTGTGGAATGTGGCCATGTATAATGCCTGCTGCCGCCGCGCGCTGCGCCGCTCGCTCTCTGCGCCCAGCGAGGCACACAAGTGGAATTTTTCATACACAATATTGACCTTTTGTATTAGCACGTGATGGATTCTTATCTTTTCGCAGGAGTCGGGCACGGAAAAGCTGCATTAATTACTCGAGATAGCGCGGTGACAAACCGCCTCGAAGATGAAAGGCCTGGCCGGCCGACCGCAAAACTCTGGGAAAAAGAGATTAAAGAAAGACCAGACATTTTAAATTCGATACATACGCGATATACATTTTGTCCCGGCTTGTAATTTGGCCTGAGCCTTTGAAGTCGCGATAAAAGATAAAAGGGGGAAAAGCTTTGCCGCCGCTGGAAAAAATACACTTCTCTCCTCTACAACTTGTTTGCTGGTTAATCCATCAGGCGGGGTCGTGGCTCACCACTGCGCAATCTGTTTGAAAATTAAAGGGTTGCAATTGCTTAATTCCGGGCTTGAACGCTGCGAGCCGCGTAACGCGTATTAATCCCCGAATCACGTGGAAATCGACCCTGTTTAACTGGAAGTAAGATGTGTGGCCCGATAACCGTTGAATGAGGTCTAGTTAAAATAATAATCAGCTCAGCACCCCCCCCCCCAGGTAATTTCAAAATGATGGTAGCGTATCATTGGAACGTCAGAATTATGTCTGTAAATTTATGCAAGTGGAACAATTTACTCCAAATCACTAAAAACTCCTAAAATTTTGTTAGAATAGTGTACTGAAGGCTACGGAGTGAATATTTTTTTTTTGTAAAGAAAGTCGCACATCTGAAAAGAAAAAGTTAATAATATCACGACCTCATCCAGGCTCAAAATGCGCGACACACCACGTTTGAAAATCCTCCTTGTCTGCTTCTGCCTGACCTTGAAACAAGTTTTGCACGAGCCGCTGTTGCATATATGCGTGTGTTTGTGTACAAACCATACACATATGTATACAATAACAAAATAAAAAGCTGCAATAATCGCGTCGCACCTTGTACGTAAACGAAAACCGCTTAATCCGGTGCGGCGCGCAGGCGAATCTAATTAGACAAAAATCGGCGCCACGTGGATGCTAGCGGACCACCGCGAATTAATTAGAGCTCGCCATCTGAGATCAAAGTGGATTTATTTGCTCTCGTAGGCACCGGCAAATGCATAATTAATGATAAACGGTCCATTTGGCCTGTTATGTTTTCCTCCTTTTCTTTCGGCCTTTCTCTCTGAAGTGTTGCCGCCGCCGCCAGCCGTCGCGCCAATAACAATCAGAGCGGCTCGAGGGTGCCAATTCGGCGGGTCTCCTGCGCGGCATAATTGGCCCACAGCACAATCGACATAGTGCGCCCGCTGCTGCATTATTTCATTGTGCATCGTGCGCGGGGGGAAACGCGCTGCTGCCCGAAAAGGGGTGAGCTGTAGTGGGATTAAGAGCGCTTGTGCTGGGGATGTGAAAAATGCGTTTTATTTTGCCTCTGGACCATTGTTATTGATTCGAGTGAACAAACCGACTAATTTAATTATTGCTTTGTTTAGTTCATTCATTATTTTTCTCTTTCTTTGATTCAGACAGTTCAGGTTAAAATATCTTACATCTGAAACTATTCTTGTAATTTATTAAAAAGATGAAAATTATCTTACGCTCACGCTCAAACATGTTTTAGTGGCGAGATATTCAGTCTAGAATTAAAATTAACTAAATAATTACATAGTTACATAGCTCGTCTTGATCTCGAACCGGAAAAGTGAGTAAATTTCGATCTAAATTGGCTAGCAGGCCATAACAATTTTTTTCCAAACTATTTTTCACCTCCCCGCCCGCGTCTGTTTATTTATTTATGCACAACGGGCGAAAGACGTCGACGGCCGTTGCCGCGGCGTGCAGGCCGGCTTCCGATCGATATTACTTTATTATGCGTGAATAATAAACACCACACGTATACGGCAAACCAGCCGCCGGTCCGCGCTGCTGCGACGACAAATGATAATTTAATTGATCCCCCGCCGCCGCGCCACCGAACAGTTCGTCTCCAAGCGATCGAGCAACTCTCCGCCGCCGACACCTGCGCGCCGACTTCGATTTTCGCACGCCGCAAATTAACCCCGGCGCACCCTCGTGCGTCGGCCAACTCAATTAGTGAGAGCACGGGCGTTTACGCCGATGGGTGGCGCCAAATTCGATTGCGATTGCGAGCTGGAGCACGAGTTGGAATTTTGTTTCTCGCGTGGTTTCAAAAGAGGGCACTTAGCGAAATGGCTGGCAGCCCCATCCTGCCTGCAACACGAAACCTCGCAGCAACCCCACCCCACCCTACCCTTCCAGCGAGTTGAAACGACGAAACTGATACTTTCCAGAGTGCATCGAGCGGCTGATTATCTTTTGGAATAAAGGCCGCCACCTCTCCGTGATTAAAGATGCAAATTGGCTAGCCCCGCACTCTCACAACACACTCGCTGGAACATAATTCGGTATCGAGTGGGAGATCTCTCCAAATGAAAAGCGGTCATTATCATTCGCGAGCAAGAATCCACGAGGGTAATAATAAAGGAAGAAATCGTTTCTGAGTATGTACACGTGCATTCATCTCCAAAACGCGCAGAGAGCTGGAGCAGGTAGCGTGAACAAAAAGCCCGTGGAGCAGTCTTGCTCGCCGCAGACAAAAGGACCTTATTTTTACCGTGCACACGCGTGTATTTCAAAACTCTGTTGCCTCGTCCGGCGGTGCCGCCAACGTTGCCAGAGATTTTTTAATCCGGCTCTTGGGAGCGACACACGCACATGCGAGTGCTGAATTGAACCCCCGCTCGGCTTGCTCCCGGGGATGCATTTGTGCAAGCCCGGAATAACCACCCTCCTATTTAGACATTCTCTTTTCGCGTCCGTCTTGTGTGTGTACCTGCCAGCGCGCAATCCTTTCCAGCGCCTGCGACCACGGCAAATTGGCCTGTCCTATCCACTCTTGAAAACTTTTTGCGTGTCCCGCCGTGCCCTGCGGCTGTGTGCTGCTGCTGGCTGATTGAATAATTGATTTCGCCCTGGAGACGTTCCCTGCCTCGACCTGTTCTGTGTACAAAAATTTCCCGAGAGCCAACAGGGGATTTTCATGTATTGTGCAGCTAAATGCTTTTGCTAGATCCAACAGTTGCAGGCGTTTTTTTAACTATTTATATTTCAACAAGGATCTGAAAATTATTTAAGGTCTTTGTTGTTTTAAAAACGAGAGAGCAGTTTTTCTTTGATACCAAGCAAACTTACAGTCGTAAGAAAGGTGATTTATTTCACGAGCGAAATTTTGCCATGAATTTTTCGTTGGATGTAACGAAATTATTTACAGCGACTTGCTTCTGAGTTTTTTTGTGTGCTCGCAAGTGAAGGAGCCGGTTTTGCTGATCTTTTTCTCCGCAGAAATTTGCAGTCGATCAGATTGCAGGTGACTCATGCAGCTCTCTCCTATATCAAAGGCTTGTCGAGATGGGCCGGCATTGAGCGTGATTTTGCTCTCTTCCTCTCCGACTATACTTGTTCTGTTCTTTGTTTTCGTGTTGAGATTTATACAGCAGGTGGTTCCAAATTGCTGCCCCTCATGGAAACGGGCTGCGGCCAAGCGTGTGTGTGTTTGTGTGGGAAAATGTGGAAAGAGAGAAGCGCTTTCTTTGCCACTGTGCAGGCACTTGTATGGTCGCCCGCACGCAAATTCAATTTGCCGCATTTGCCCCTTGCCCTAGCGCGCATTCTAAATATTTGACGATGCCAAGCGTCACGCTCATGCAACCCCGCTTAGCCGGGGAGGAAAACGCAGCTGCCGCCCGATTTATCCGATAATTGGAATCGCTATTATTTACTCGCTAGAATATAACGAGATATTGGATCTGACGCTAATGGGGTGGACTGCGTAAGGGTCACGCACTAACTAGAGTATTTCTCTCTCGACCATCGAGTTTGATACTTGAGATGAAGACACTGCACTTGATTTCATTGCTATTCTCTGGGTTGTTGGGAGGTATTTTTATTCCTTGAAGCCTCTTATGTTGCTGGAGTAAGTAAAACTCAAGATTCTGCTGGAAAATTTGGTCAAATTGGAAAATTTCCTTCTTTTTCAAGTTTTTCTCTCCGTCACACGCAAGTTGTGTAGCCATTTGTTTTATTTTTTCACGATCCCCACGGAATTTGTGTTTTGATATTGAGATCTGATTATATTAACTATTTTAATTGCACGATCAATGTTTTCAATCTGATAAGTCAAGAAATTGTATTTCAATTGCGGTCACCCTTTTGGTCATGTAAAAGTGCTTTGTTGAATCATTCAATACTAAATAAAAATTCAGACAATAATTAGGACTTGAGACTGCATTTGCAATGCTTGAACTTTTGCGCTCGTTAGCAGCTCCTCAACCGGAAATGCAATCAAATTCATATGCGTATACATTTTTATACATTCAGCAGCGTCGGCATTATAAAGAATAAAGCCATGCCATCACGCACAAAAAACGAGTGGTGCTCGTTTTTTATTTTATTTTATTATTTAACTCTGTAGCGAATAATACGGGTAAGACGGCGGCCGAGGGCGGCCGGGAGGCTGAGTGAGCGATCGTAACGAGATGTCGCAAGCAAGGTGTCAAACTAAGGCAATTTGTCCACTCTTTTCTCTCTCGCTCGCTCGCTTTCCACTTTGAAGCTTTGTGCCCAAGGTGTCGGCCCGGCGGTGCTAGTCCCATATTGCTGCATGTGTGCGAACTCCGTATATCCACTCGCCACTCTCATCAAAGGCGAGATTGTCGTCATCAGTCTCAACTCTTCAGCTCCTTTTTTAAAAAGCTGCCTTTGAAGTTCCCTTTCTTCGGTCGCGAAACGCTACGCGCCCACGGCGCCTCCGCCGCCGCGCACCATGCACCGCGTCCACCGCGACCAACACCAACCCTCGTTTTTGTCTAATTGGGGGAGCGAAAGTTTTATTGATGCCATAGCACTAATTGACTTCGTTTACCGACAAGACAGATAACAAAAGTGGAAAATCAGCCGCCGAAAAACATCAAAAAGCGACCGCTTGCAAAAGTTTCCCCTCTGCTTTGCACGCATAGTAATTTAATTTCACACCACGTGCAGCAGCGCTTGGGGTTGAATTGAAAAACAGCCGCTTTCAAAATATTGTCAAGTGCGCGAGTTTCCCCGACCGATCAAAGACTCGCACGTTTTTCCCTCTTTGAAGAATTTCAAATGCTTTCGGCCCGAGTTGTTTTTGTGTGTGTTTCGCCGCTCTGCCGTTTTCCACCTTGCGTGTTACAACATTTTTTTTGATCCGGCGCCGCCGATTCTTTTGTCGATTGTGCCTGCTCAACAAGTTCTATATATGTATATATTCTACTCGGCACAGCTCCCCAGCATGCAAGATGAATGAGAAAAGTGCGCGGAACGTGCAAAACAAACACTTCACCAGTTCGCTGATTTCCAACTAAGGGTGGACACAATTAGGAAAGTGGAACAGCGTTTTTTTATGTTTCGCAAGCGCCAGCATTCTGGAATGCACACAAGCTCAAAGTCACCCTGAAAATTTGGCTCAAAACCAGAGAACCGACTCTTTTTCCCAGTGGAACACCTGAACGTGCATCAATCGAACAATTTAAACTGTTTGAATCGGCGACAGCCTCTCTTTTCGCACTCTGACAACTTCAAAGGCTAGCTCTATAGCATTTGATCAATCCGAAGCGCATGTAACAACATCCCGACATCCATTTCTCATTTCCGCGAGCATCCCCTTTGATTTGGCAGGCCGATAGAAGAGGCCGGCCAGCACGCCTGTCCATTGAGGCGCCCGCTTACTTTGTACGCGAGCTGCGTGTTTATAAAATTAGTCATCAAGTGGACAGATGCAGCAGCCGCGTGGGCTGACGCGGTAAAAAGGGGCCCAATCCGTCTCGCCGGCCGGCTCATTTGCGTGCTGAGAAGGATGACTGTTTGCTCTGACCCTGACGTTGAACGTCGCCGCGCAAAGGGTGGTCAGGCATAGGCGACATACTGATTGTGACTTAATTTAATCATAAACCCTATAGGCTACGGGCTACTTAACAGTCAATGTGCTGATTCGTCAATCAGTTGATTTAAATCTTTGCTTTGTTGTCACATCCAGAATGCCAATTTACTGCTTTAATTACACAAGATGAACACAAATTAAAATAATCTAAATTGCTTTCAAATTTTTATCAAGTGTCACTTTGTTTTGGAACTAATATGCATTTTGGGTTCGCCTACTGGTTGTCCCAAAATAATGAAGCCCGTAACTGACTTCAGCAAAGACCCGAAAATATTACCCTAAAAAAATGCCCGAAAATTTATTGGAATTCCGAAACACTATTGCAAAGCCCGATAATTTTGTACAAAACCCGAACAACTGGAGGGTAAATGTACAAAACCCGAAAATGAGAGAGCGAAAGTTTCTGGCAGGCACACAATAATTTAATTATTAATAAGTCCTAGTTCTAAATAGTTACAGTTTTTTATAAAAACATTTGAGCGCATTGAATGTACCATATTTCCATCCAAATACGTTGAGCAATTGTGGACCATTGCAAAAGCCAGGTGGTATATCATCTCCTTTTCTTTATGTTTACTACTGGAGTGTTAGTACAAACATGTGTAACTACACATCACAACAATATTTTCATGAGTTATGCACACTGTCAAAAATGATTTTACTGCTAGAAACGATAGCTTATATTACTATACTTCTCAATTCCTATCCAAAACGTTGCTGGGCATTCCATAGCCGATTGGAATAATTTTTCCTTCTTTTCAAAAATTTTCGACCTTTGTACGGTCACTGATATTATTTATTAAAGCAATTTTTTTGGATTCTTTTTTCCGGTCTCTGCTGGAGTCAGTTTTCAAGCATAATTATTTTAGGCCAAACAAGTGCCACCGTATTTTGATTGCCCTATTTTAAATAGAGCCACGAAAAATTGAACTGTTGAGCCCAAAGACTAGCCTTGGCAACAGAAGTGTAAAGGCAGTTTATGAAAATTAGTATGCATACAAAATGAAAGCGTTGCATATTTATGATTTGCAGCCGCTTTGGCGGCATCGGAGGAGCCTCGCGGACGCATTAGTTCCGCGGCGGCATTCGTGCCTCTCTTGCTTAATATTCTCTCTTCTCTGGCTGGTGCTCTGAACGCGCGGTAATTACCCGGCTATCGGGCCCAGCCTCCTCACACTCGGCTAACCTTGGGCCCGGCAACACAATCGCATTATACACGCTGCCTCTATAATCATAATCTCGCCGTGCGCGGCTCAATTTTTATCTTCGCTCTCTCTTCTCTCTCTCTCGGCGAGCCGCCGCCGGAGCGCCGTCGATTTGGCTGATTTTCGGCCCGGCATTATAATTTCCTCTGCTCCGTGGGTGTGTTGGCCGCCTGCTCGAACGAGAGGAGCGACCGGTGCGATTTTCGCTAGGATAGAGTTTAATGGATTCGCGCGAGGGCCAGCCAGCAGCAGATGAATGAATTGGCTCGGCAGAGGAATGCGGCGACGGCAACACATCCTTCAATGGATCGTTCGTTCTTTCGTTAGCACTCTCGCCGGTGAAATGTAGCGAGCAGCCTAAGAAACACCGCGACCGCCAGATTAATATCACTCAAAGGAATTTGGTTGGAAAATTCGATTGGTCGCCACTGAAAGACACTTTATAGGAGAGACCTGCAAATTTAGCCTCTTTGGCATTCCAGAAGAAAAATTTACTGGCAACCCTGTCTCCTTTTTAAATTTTAAACCGGAAACATCTTCAGATTATTCTCAATGTTAAGTATGTGCTAAAAAATATCATTTAAGGAAAGAAATTGATTGCAAGGGAGATAAGCTAATTTTTATACAAGTCCTTTGGCTCTCAACATTAGTTTCAAAGCTGTACTTAATGTGAAAAAAAATAGATTTTGCCTGAAAATAGCTTTTCTAACGTTATGAACGGCAGTAAAATTTATATTCCGTTAGAAGAATTTTTACCAAATCTGCCAACATGGGAATGTTCAGTGTCAAAAAACTCCTTTATTATATTAACGACAAATGCAAATATTATATTCTGCTTAAGAATTGTTGCTCTCGCTTCTTGAATGTGACTCCGGTGCCTATGATGTATTCACCTTATGTTCCTTTTTTGGCCTCAGCGTATAAATTTTTACTTCACACTTCATTTTCACGCAGCCGCCAACTGAAAGTACAAAGACGCATGAATTTTTTTAGCGCGCAGCATCAAATTTATCAACTTTTTTGCTTGGCGGCTCGCATCACACGGCTGCTAATTAAGCCCGATTGTGCTAATTATCGGCTAGTGTACTCGACTCTTAATTATTTTCCAGCGCGTAGCGCATTGATAATTATGGTTTGCGCACTGTATAATTATAGTAATTCATTTCTTTATTATCTCAGCCCATTTGGTGGCGAATAAAAAATAGGAAAAATCCAATATTGATTCAACGGCTGGCGATATTTACCGAAAAAAACATGCAACCTTGGGATGATCCTGCGGCGCTGTTATTATTTGCTCTGTACATTTTCACAGGCATCACGACGAAAGAGAGAGATTATTTTTCTCTCTCGCTCGCGCTTCTCCAGAGCTCTTGGTTTGTTTTATTTAATCTTGCCCTTTGATGTCGGTGCTGATGATATTATTATTCTAATACCGACGACGCTGGCTGCCGGTGTGTTTACTCTACACTGCTTGCTTCATCCCGTGTGGTTTCATTACTCTAATGAGAGAGAATTTTAAATCTCTGGCTCATGGCTCTAGTGTGGTGCGGGCAGGTGACACATCCGCCCATTATTACGTTAAGCCAACTCTCGGCGCAAAGAGAAAGAGCGGCTCGACTGGCTTTATCAGAAAGTGCAAACAGGCGGCGACGAAAACACGCACATATCACACAGCTTGAACCTCTGCACGAAGCGTGTGGCTCTTTTTCTGCATTGGCCGATAATTCGTGCTTCTTCCTGATCGCAGCTGAAAGGCTTGAAACACGCGATCCCAACTTGAGTGCTGACTTCTTTCATTCGCAAAGTAAGAGAAATACGAATTAAAGATTGGAAATCAGCAGTTTCTCTTTTCATTTTCGTTCTAAAATTTCTCTGGTATAATCAAGTTTTTCCCTCATGTAAATTCATTGAAGGTATTCAACCATTAATATTCCTTCATTGACGTGGCTGCAAAAAACTCGCATTTAAAAAAATGCAGTGCAGTGGTAAAAAGCGTTTTTTTCTCAATTTTTACCAGTTTCTTGCAGGCAGTGTTTGCACCTCGGTTTTAAATAATTTTCTAATTATTAGCTCATTGCCTCCACTTGAAAAATTGTCCGAAATTTTTTTGGAGAAATTGAGGCAACAAATGGCAATTTAAAATAAAATTTTTATTTTACTGCAGT
The DNA here is from genome assembly GCF_949628265.1 of Cloeon dipterum. Taxonomy (NCBI): domain Eukaryota; kingdom Metazoa; phylum Arthropoda; class Insecta; order Ephemeroptera; family Baetidae; genus Cloeon; species Cloeon dipterum. The sequence continues at coordinate 27,559,128 of NC_088788.1, forward strand.
AAAGGAAATTTTGACCACTTCAACTGCGAATTTTAGATTTTCGCAGGGGAAATATGGGATAAATTCATATTTTGCGCAAGAAATTGGTAAAAATTGAATGGTAAAAAACGTTAAAATCCGGGTGCAACCATGTTCATGGATATATGAGAGAAGATAAAGTAACCAACAAACTTTATATTTTGTGTCACCTATCGAATAGAGGAATAGTAGAGCAGGCATGACCTTTATCTTGTCGTGGAATAAAGAACGACGGCACGAAGTCCCTTAAAAGTGAAAATCTTCTGGAACCAGTAAACTTATTCAACCAATTTTAAAGAGCAAATAAGAGGATTAAGCACACAATAGTTTCCCTTTTGTAAAAATGAAAAAAACTGCCCTTCCAGTCACCAAAATCACATTTACCTTGCCACTCTATAGTATACGCATTTCCAAGAAAAGGTAACCTGCAGGGAGGAGCGTCCAAACAATGCGTGAGTTTTGCTCACTCTTTTGAGTGCCCGAGGCTTTACTTGATCATGCCGGCTAGCATGGCCGTTCGCCTCCCGGCCCCCCTCGTCTGTGATGCCGCCTGAATGGGATCTCTAAACTGGCGCGGTGCTCTTATAATGCTGCCTGTTTGCCTCATACCGCGTTTTTTAGAACCGGCTACGTTGCATCGGCACGAAGACGGCGCGGCGAGTGAGTTCTCGTTGCCCCCCGGAAGCGTCGTGCGGGTGCAAACTCAAAGCTCGGTTCCGATGGATAGATCTCGTAGGCGCCGATCGCATTTAACCTGGAACATGATGTTGGGCAACCTGTTGATTCTCCTAGCCCTGCCGAACATGCCGGGCTAGGTAGTGCGATATCTTTCAGTCGCTGGAACTTTTCCTCTACCCTCTACCGCCACCGAAATATTTTTATTTTCATATCTTATAAATACTATTTTATTCGTAGTTTTGGACGCTGAAAGTAAAGATGCTCTTGCCTCTTGCTCATAAAAAAACACTTAATGAATGCAATGTTCTGAAAATATAAGCTAATTCAATTAATCGTTTTAAACGTTTGAAGAGAAGCAGGCCTCTTTGCGGAAGATTTCATTTCCTGGACTCTGGCGTCACAAAAGTGGCCAAGTGCTTTTGTTGCGGGGCACAACGATGTGTGCTGCTGCGTCGAGATGGATCTAAGCAGCCGTTCCTTCTTCTTTTTAGTTCTCCTCGGGACCATTATGTTGCCTATTAGAGCCGCGCTGAGACCTTCAAAAACTCGCTAGCTGACTCGCCCGCTCGTTTCTTTATGTTTCCAACTGCTGAGTAGATGGATCGCTCCGCCGCCGACCGACCGGCCTGCCCTGCTAGATGAAAAAATCTTATTGCTCTGCACGCTTATAAATTAATGACGCTTAATGATTTGTCGGCCGTTGGGTGCTTTGATTTGGGTCCGATTTGAGTGCGATATAAATAAATCTCCAATGAATAAAAATGACCGTTGATGGTTACTCTGTTTTGATAGCGGGCCGGTCCAATAATCTTATATTATTTCTAGCTATTTGAAATTGAGCCGGTATGCTATGCATTTGCATAGCAGGTTTCGGCGGAGATGTGTTTTTGTTTCAAACAAACAAGCTATTTAAAAAGGTAGATGGGGCTGCCAAGGTCCCTGGTTTTATGATTTAATTTATAGTTAAATTTTTTATTTAGTTGAAAAACGTGTGTTTTTTCGACTACTCTCCTATACCAATTTTTAGTGTCATTACAGACTAGTCACAATTAAAACCACTCTGCCCACGTGGCTTTTCCATTATCCCTGACAGGATAAGAGGGTACAAAGTTTGCGGCGCCAAGTGCTTGCCTCTAATGTGTTTAATGAAAAAAAATTGTTGTGCAATCGTTGGCTTAATGTTTTTCAAAGAGGCGGCGGCGCTCTCTCTCTCTCTCTCTCTCTCTCTCTCTCTCTCTCTCTCTCTCTCTCTCTTCTTCCTTCTCTTAACACACACGCAGCAGAATCAGACACAGTGAGCACAGCCGGCGTTTAAAACAACACTGATGTAAATTAAATTCCGTCAGTCTCAGCGGCCGCCTCAAATAGAGTGATCACTTTGAAAATTGCCTGCTTTCTAAATCGCAAACAGTGCGCTCAAGTAAGTGAGCCGCTGTCTGCTGCGTCTCTCGGACAGCATGAGTGATGTCGGTAGAAAAGATGCAATTATTGCCGCGTCTGCCGAGCGTTTCGAAATCCAATTTCACGTCGTGGGGAACGCATGATTATTCAATCAGCAGCCTCCTGTAATTATGAACCCCCGGTTCAATCTTCCAATGTGGACGGAACCGTGCGTGCGAAAAATTTGAATTAGCAAAGCAATCGAAGAAACGGAAACAGATATAAAAATTGCAATTTGTGGATGGTCGTTTACATAATGTTTGTTGAGGGCTGACAAGGAAAATGATGAACAGTTAAAAATAGTCGATACGGAAAGACGGTTGAACAATAATTCTGGATTTTTATGAAGAGATTAAGCCTACACTTTAAATTCCTTGAAAGATCATAAACATTAATGCACTCAATTTCACTTAAAATGCCTGGTGGCTTGTGAATCGTCATAACATCCTTGCACGCGGTGTCTTTATTACCCTGCCGGCTTTTCGCTAATTTTCCTGCTGCGAACTGCACACAACATCAATAATTTTTGATTGCCAGCCAAGCCAGCGAACGAGCGAGCTAGCAAGCAGGCGGCCGCGATGAGTGTATATGTGATATTGCGTCACATCCACGTGACTGAGTGCCGATCCCTTTGTAGTTCGCCGCCGAACACAGCAGAAGGGGAATATTTCTCTTTGTTGATGCCGACCGCCCATGCTCTGACTGACTGGCGCTCATATATGAGTTTTTGTCTTGTCTGCCGACTCGGGGCACAGCCTGCACGCACCTCGAGACCCTGGGAAGGGTGTGAGGATCAGTCTCTTGATTCGCGGTAACGCCCCCGTCAGCTGCTTTCCGCCGGGAAGCGATTGGAAAGTTTCTGAACTGGAAAACAATACGCGTACTTCTTATTCCAAGCGCCTATGCTGATCTTGAACTTGCGATAATGAGTGGAAGGTTAAAGACACCATAAAGTAGCGGCTTCTATTCAATTGCCAAATGTTCCTTTTGCCGTTAGCTGTTATTGAATTCAATTGAAGACATTTTCTCTAGTTATTAATGCCTCCAGCGCACTGTTTTATAATGTCGTAAGCTATGTGTCCAGAACAGTATGGCTTTTGTTGTTTGCTTTCTATTTACTCATTACTCTTGCATCATCAGGTGTTTTCATTGGGTAAAATAAGTTTCAAAGTATACAAAAAACTACTGTAAATTCATTTGAGTTTATTTTGTGGAAGAAAATTTTTGAATTTTGGCACAGAGTCCACAATATTAGTTATAATTACTAATATATGCGTGCCCAAATTTATCCATTAACGACGCTTCATAATTAGAATGCATTTTCCAACTAAAAAATTGAGTCTAACACCCAACACGTGCAGCAAGCCATCTTCAATCTCTGGCGCACACACACGCACATTCATTGCGAATTCACTCAACAGTTAAACGTGCAAAAAGTTGAAAGAACTTTATGCTCAAGTTCAAAAAGCGGCGTGCCTTTGACAAGCCGCGCAAACGAAAATGAGCGCAAGCTGCGGATTAAAGCAGTGAGCGAAAAAGCCAGAGAGAGCGGCGCCGGCAGACAGCTATATAGCATTTAAAGGATCGATTTTTTGACAGCCGCCCGCTCCTAATTTGGCATCGTCAGCAGCAACGTGTTTTCCCTCACTTTAATAAATTAACGCACATGCACGAATTTACCTCAGTGACCAATGCAGCTGTTGGTTGCAATCAGGGGAAAGGCGAGCGACCAGTCGTCTAGAGTTGTGAGCCAACCGCACATTTCACAAACGTTTCAGCTTCCGATAGTTCACGTTCACATATTTCCTTTCCAGCTTTAAATTTCAACAAGTATTAAATATGCCGCAGAATCATTAATGACGCTCCCATGTTCTCCTTATGGAGAGTCAATTTGGTCTACTATTTTCTTACATAATTAAATTTAATTAAGTTTTCCTAAATCTGAATTAATATCTAAATTAATGCGAACAGCGCAGTTTTTTATCTTTGACATTTACTTGGAGTCTTCAAAATGGCAAACTCGTAGCACAGAATGGGAATGTCAACTTGATGGGAATAGATTACAATTTTGAGTGGATTGAGGATCTAGCGGCGGCGTTTCCTTTAATGTTGCACATCACGGGTCATCTCTCTTTCTCTTGCCACTTATAGCAACCATGTTACAATGCATCTGTGATCCCGCGGAAAACGGCAGCTGCCTCTCTTTTCTGACGAATGCCGCCGCCGTTTGATGAGACGGACGATATTAATGAACCTCTCCTAGTCTGACGAGGGAAAACATATGTATCAATAGATGATGATATAAAACGGTCGCGCCGCAGCGGACGTTTGATCGATCGAGAGGATTTCTATTTCTTCTTTCCTACGATCATAGCAAACTCTTATCTGTGAGACTCTCGAAATCTTAGTGATACACATTCGCGGCGTGCGTAAAGGAAATAACGTCGCATTGTCAGCACATATTCCGCCCGTCAGCAGGGGGACGAAAAATTGACACGGAATGTTCGAAGCTTCCTCGATACGTTGAATATGGGGCCAAACTTTTTAATATTTCACGCTATGCGCGTCGAATCGGCGGAGCAAATCGTGGATGGATGCGAGGCATTTGTTTCGAGCTAGATTGCACAGAGATCAAATCATAGCCCTGGTCTGTTTCAAAACTATTTTAATATTTTTTTAAGTCCTGCAATCACATATAAGCGGCACGCTCAAAGCTCAGAGCGGTAAGAGAGTTTTTAATATCGATGAAAACTTGCTACGTCCCTTGCCGCTTTTGGCAAAAAAACACTGACCTGCACTTTTTTCGCAATTAATCCTAATTGCGAGCACACGCAGAGAGTTAAAGCGGCGTAATTGCTCAATCTGCTGCATATTTGCAGCGGAGCGTTCGTTGCTTGGGCACTCGGGGCAAAGGTCGGCCCGCCAGAGGATTCGCGCGGAGAAGAAAAACGTCGTTTAGTCAGCTCTCGGACCGACGGCGGTGGCGGTGGATTGCTTTTTGATGTTCATTAATGGACGGACGCGCTTCGTCATTAAGCATATAGACGCGAGAGTGCTGTGGCAATTTTTATTAATTAACTCGATCGCGGGCCCCTTGCGGGTGACCAAGCGAAAATCGCCAACCAGAATCCAGAATCATAGTGGCTATCTCACCGGATTGGAACTAGTTAATACCGCCTTTCGAGGCGCCGGCCGCACTTTTTTCGCGATAAGACGGTACGTGTGAGCATCGTTATCTATCCAGCATCTATTACATTTACTGTGTACAGAGCCGGCGGATGAGATAAGTTTTTTCCACTTAGCGGATCTCCAAAGAGCGTTCGCTTTCGTCTTGCCGATTGTAATTATGTTATTTCATTAAGATATTGCTGCACTCTCAAAATCCACAGATAATGATTTTTCCTATTTGCTGTCGAATAGAAAAGTAGCGTTACGTTGATTACAGAGAAAGTGTTTGTGTCAACACCGCTAATTGTGCTTTAAGTAGAATTTTTTTAATCAGCTCAGATTGCTCAGTCGTTTCAAAACAAGTTATCTCAAATTCATTGACTGCTAATTTTCCGCTCGGATTCGCTTAAGAACCTTGGCCTCTGAATACCAATATACATTATTTTAATCTTAGATCTCAAATTTTAATTCGATAGTTCATCTCCGCAGTGTTGCATTCATCTTGATAATTTCATTTAGCGCTCATTATCTGAAATATGGACATGTTTTCTGTCATGAGACAATATGTAAATTGATAAATTTGAAGACTTCATGAAGAATGCAATGAACATGTAACCGTCAGTGAAATCAAAGCTAATCTTAAACGTCTTTCAAATATCAATGCTCAGAACTGTTGACCTGGCGCAGAAAAAATCCCACGGCTGTTTTAGAATCGTTTATTTTTTGTTTTGGTGCCTGAGGTGAGTGCAATAAGCGTATTTCGGGGTCACTGTTGTTGCCAAATATTTTTGTTTACCTCATCAGTGGCCAAAGTGGGAGCCATCCGTCTGCACGCTCGCGATCGCGACTTTGTCTGGGCGCGTACACAGAGTCAGCCAGTCTCTTTGGCCCTTTCAGATTTCAAAGGAGCGAAAGGCAATGTCAGTGGCGCGCGCGCGATTCGTCTAATTTAAACATACCACTAATGTCAAACGCGCTGGGAGCAAATGGTGAAAGCGTGCAGGGGTGCCAGCAGCATTAAATTAATAGGCTTTTACACTTCAAACGGTATCAAAACTAAAACCACTGCCTGCCACAATTGCTTTTTTACCGTATTCCCTTTGATCTCTCCCGTGCTCGCCTTCTCTTTTATTATTATAATGTAAAATTTAGTGTCGAGAGCAAAGAGTAAAAAAGCTGTTTAACTGCGACCGGGTGTGAAGCAAAAGAGCGCACGGATTTTTTCCTCTCACCCTCCTACGTGCCCTTGAAAGCTATGGTTACCAGCTTCCTCTTGATACACAAGCTATTTCATCCTTATTCTTGAATTGATCTAAAAACTTTTCCCAAAAACACAAACTCTTTTTCACATTTTCCGTCAATTTTAGACTGTATTTTTCCGAATTGTTATGTAAAATAAGTTAAGCACAATTTAAGACGTGTCTAGTCAATCGACCCAAAAACTTTTCCCCATAATTCACTTTGTCACATTTTTTGTCAATTTTAGACTGCATTTCTCAGAATTGTTCACAATGGTCCCCTGATGAACACATGCTGAGTAGAGAACACCCACGCACATGAAAAGCTACCTGCAGTTTCCTTTGCTGTTGCCGACCGCTTGGTCGAGCATCATCCCCCTGAGATGGATGTTTTATTTTGGTAACCGCCACCTCATTTATCATCATCACAATCTGGCTGCCTTTCACGCACGCACCCCATTCTCCCTTCTCCCTGACGTGCACCCGCACCTTTACTTTGAACTCGCGGCAAAAGGCGTGACGCGTCGGCAATAACTCTTGCTGCAGTAGCCATTGCCGCCCCTGCGGGCGCTTTGGCGCCGGACAGGAAGCTGCGCGTCCCTTTTGATCCACTTGCGCTAATTAACATTTTATTTATATGCGCCTGATCGTCCAGCTGCTCGTTCGCGCGTGAGGGACAAACCTCTTAATTTAATTAAGTGCCGCCCGCAGGCTCGCTAGACGCGGTTTGAACAACCAACCACTCCGTGGCGACATAAAAAAAACTTAGTGTAGATATTGCAATATATAATGAACAATTTGCGGAAAACAGTCGCAAGTTTTGCTGCAGAAATGTGCATCCTTATCGATAATATAAACCAATCTTTACGCATCATTTTCAACCCTCTTTCTGTTCTGTTACAGGTAAAGCCTCGTGTCTCCCGTCCCCCATGTGCGCAGGAACCATTAGTCGGCCATTTGGATTTAAGCCGAGCACAAGACGGCAAAGAACCCTCCACTTTAATCAAAATTCTTCTCTTTAAAATTTCAGCAATTCCAGCGGCGGCAGCGACTTCAGTCTCTCTGAAAGAAAGAATCCGGCTTGAGCCGTGTTTGTGCGTCGCCCAGCAGCTGACGCGCTGCGAACTCGAAATGCTTCCCTAATTGTTTCCAGTGATGAATAATTTAAGTGCAGCAGGGAGGATGCAAAATAGGTCTTCTCGGTGAACTCGTGTCGTCTGGTCGGCTTGAAGGATTATTACTTGTGTGTAGGCATTTCTGCAAGACTGAAAAGAAGAAACCTTATGGACAGAGAGGAATCATATTTTTTATGAGGGGCCATAAAAAGCAGGAGCTTTTGTATATAGAATTCCTATCCCACACAGGCCGGCTTCTCGCGCAAATTCGCAGAGGACACTCTGGCGGCACTCAAGCCAACTGTCATAAGCCTCTGGCTTGATGGAGCCGCCGCCGGACCACTTTTAGTTTTTGCGAACACGATTTAATGGCCAATATAGCAGCTGACCGCGGAATTTCACTTTGATATCGCGCTGCACATATTTCTTGAATCAAAAATGTTGATTTACTGGTTTTTATTTCGAGTCGGAGAGAGAGAGAGAGAGAGAGAGACCGGCGCTCTGAGCACACATATGTATACTCGCTCGCATACTTTATTTAAGTTACATTACTGCGTCTTTTTGCGCTCCATCCGTCCGACCGACCGGCTCGCTCCTACATTCATTCTTTTTCAAGTGGCTGGCCTTTCTTTGCAAGTCACCGACAGATACTTTTTGTGAAACAATGATCGCCAACCAAGCTGCGTAGGAGAAAATCACGCCTAATGGCATAGATTTAGCTGGAAATTGTGTGCTAAACTCAACTTCCATATAGTACTGCTATGTCATATCTTAATTTTATTTTAAACTTTATTTTAAATCTTCGCCACTGTGAATTCTTCAGCCGCTTTGTCCCAGTGAAGTGCGCCGCTCAACGATTAATTACAAATTTTGACAAACCCAAGCTCAAGGTTAGCTGATTTTCTCGCTCGTCAGGTGTGAACGTTGCCGGGAATAATTAAGGTAATATTCAAATTAGTGGTGCTTTCATATTTTAATCTCCGCCACTCGGGTTCCAGCGGAATCCTTTATAGTGTTGCGTTGAGCGGCGTAAAAATATATAAGATAAATTATAGGGGGGAGGTGAGTGCGCGGCAGGCACACAGGTAATTACCTTTGCTCGGCCTGAAGAAGAACGAGAGAGAGAGAGAGAGAGAGAGAGAAAAAAAGAAAATTTATAACCCGGCAGGTATAGAAGGCGGCAGATAGAATGGAACAGAAGAAGTGGTAAAATCAGAGGAGGAGGCGAACGAGCGAGCCAGCGCGAGAGCGAGCGCCCAACCAAAAGAACAAAAAAGATGCAGACTCGGTATTCAACTTTTAACGCCTGGGCCTCCACACTCGAAGAAACTGAAAATTATCCGCCACTGCTGCCGCGGCGGTGAATCCACTTTAATAAATTTTTATCACTTACCATAAAAACGCCACAGAAATTTGAAAGGAAGCTCTCAGAGCAGGGAATTCCTTCCACGCCTTGTTGTTTTTGTCAATCGGGAAAGCGCGCAATAAAACCGATGAGTTGGTTTACATATGTATAATTTGGAGGGCGCGAAAGAGTGTCACTCAGTCAGTTTCTGGCTCAATTATTCAGTGATGTTAAAAGCCTCCATCTATTATGCACACTCCATTTGACTGGTAAAAGCCTCATCCATTTTGCAATCATTTGACATGTCTCTCCACTCTCTGGGCTGATACGAAAGCTGGAAAGAAGCTGGTTCTGTGGCGGTCGCCTCTCTTCTTCTCGTCTCTTTTGTCTCGCCGGCCGACCAGTCGTTCCTTCAGTCCGCACAGATATTTTACTTATAGTAGGCTGAACAAGACCTTGGACGCGCTGAGAGCTGGATTTATAATGATATTCCATCATGCTTGTCTATCATCGCCGCCGAAAATCTGCATTCGCCTTTGTGCCCTGAGATTTTCGCCGCTGATTGCAAGCGCGAAAAGTAGTCGTGCAAAATTTTTGCCTACTGCCAAAATGATTCTCCTTTCTATTTTGCGGGCAGCAGTTGACAGAATATTTTTCAGCGCCCCCATCAAGTGTTGTTGAATTATTTCTACTCAGCTGGCTCTCGCGAGGCGATCCTCGTTTTGGTCGGCGAACTGTTGGTCCGTGTTTCTCACTCAAGCAAGTAAAAATTGCAAAATTTGTGGTTGATTTTGCTCAATGGGAGCAGGCATTCTTCAACGTAAGTTATTGGATTGTTTACTGTATTGCAGTGGCTTATTCTGTTAATCGCATGACCTGAAAGCATTTGCATTATTTACTGGCACTGTCAAATTTGTTGATAAAATTTTGTCATTTTAAACATGTGTCAGAGTTCTTGGGTCTTATTAACTTGGCAGGATTCTTAAAAATTAATTGCGTGGTTTACAACTCAAATAAGACAGTTGCTGTTACGTACAAAATTGTCTTGTTTGTTGATGCACGTACACATTCTTTGGGAAAAATTATGAAAACAAGGAATTTTGGGCTCGCCTACTGAGTTGATGTAGGATTTAAAAATTCCATCATCCGTCTTCACAGCTGATAATTTTATTTGGCCCAGCGGCGTCGGCGTTGGACTCGCTTTGATGCTCACTCGGCATTTTAGGTGTTGGAAATAGACATCATCGCGATGATTCCCGCTGCTGTCAACGTTCTTTATAGTTTCTCGGCATTTTTGAATACATCAAGGATGCTCGCTGCTCATCTAAAGTTAGCCGTCATCGCATCTTCTAATTTTGGTAGGAGCCACCAAGCGGCGCTCGCTTTTTCACATGGCCGGCCAGCAGCGAGCGATGCTTGGAAGGAGAGAGAGCTTCCCTCACGCACATAAACACAGCCGGCATGGAGCCCAACCGCTAGCTTGTGAACCTCTCTCCGCTTGCTTTTCACTCATACACACGTTTCTTTCATTCAAGCTCCGCATTAATTTTAAATTCAATGCTGCTCACTTTTGCCCTGAGACTGAAATTTTGCTTGCTTGCAGACGCAGACGCCGCAAAAGAGAGTAAGGAGAAGTCAGTCGCCTCAGAGAACATGACTGCCTGGCTGGCTTTTGTACTTTGCAACTGCTGCTGCTGCTGCCGCTCGCCTTTCAGAGACACCCACTGACTCCAGTTTCATCGAGCTGAAGAGGAGTTGTCTTTCTGCTGCAGTGCATTCGCTCACCCAACCGTCCATGCACACACTCCTTTTAAGTCTGCTAATTTTCACACTGCAACCATTTGGGAAAAATTTGAATTTAGATGCTATCCCGTGTCACGTGCCAAGCAGTTTCCCTTTTTCGCTACTTAATTATTCAAACACCCCTTTTGGAGCTGGGGTTACTTTCTTGTTTGTGTCATGAGCCCTCTGTGTGTGCACAACAGCAGCATATATAATTAATTTATGAGCTCATCCACCCCTGAAAGTGGAATTTTTAACAAGATGTGTCCGTTTCTGCAATAATTTTTCCACTAAATGCTCAGGGTTGTTAAATATTGCCTGCTAATTACAGTCCCAGATTTTTAATAACCTGAGATCGTTGATATTATTCTGATGCATAATTAAAAGAATTAATACATTGGTAGAGAAGATTAATAGTTTTGGCATCTTCGTACTTGATACGCTAATTTAAAATATCTAAGCAGCAGGTCAAAAATTTCACAAAATGAATTTCGTTTTGTCGCTCATCTCTCTATGAACTGCCTAAAACCTCCAAAATCATATCTCATAAGAAAAAATGTAAAACGAAATCCTACTAGAAAATTTCTAAAAATTGCACAGTGTAGTTAAGATTAATTATAAATGCTCACATGCAAATGGCTGGTGCTGCAAACTGCAAAGTAGTTAGTTGGAGGCTGGCTGGCAAGTCGCTCAAGTGGCTTGCTCAACAGTCTGCGTGCTACTGCCCTGCAAACGTGTTTGCCAGCCAACCCTCCTGTTCCCATTCCCATTGTACGCACCTGATATTCATTTCTGGCCCGCTGCTCAATTATTTTACCTGCCAATCATAACCTGGCTTACAAACCCCCTCCCCCAACAAATCCGTTTTTTTAGCAGGAAATTCATATTTAATATCTCCATTGTGCGCCAGCAGCCGCAGCTTCGCAAAGTACAAGCCGGGGTATGTTCTCTATTGTGTCTGCCTGCTCAATTCATTTTATCCAAATGATTTCAGCCTTGGAGCCTGAAGCCGCGTCTTTCTTCGCCAACATGGCTTCGGATCATTAATTTGAGGGCGAGTGAATTATTTTCTATGGGAGGATGGAATCGAGGGTGGTTTCTCCCCCTCAAGAGTGAATCACGCCGATTGTGATTGGGAGTTGGTACCCGAATGCTGCTCGGGACGCATATTCTGCGCAGCTGTATTTACGGGCAGGCTCGCTTGCTCTTTTGCGCATTCGGTGATGACTCGGGCGACGGATTCCTCTTGTTGGCTTTTGGTCAATAGTTCGATAGCAGCCGAGCGTATTGCAAGTCGTCTCTGTTTCTTCTGCCAAAAAACCTGTCTTACCTGAGGGGTCCCTAGCCGAAACGAATTGGAGCAGTCTCTCTATTGTTCTGTCAATCATAATTCTTCTATGATGAGGGTAAATATTGCTGCATTGTTGGCTGTTTATTTCTACAAAGCTTCCATTCATCGCTCGTGAGTGGAGAGTTTGAAGCCCGAATGAGCTCACAGCTCCAGCGAACACCGTCCGGGTATTCCAGCTCAGCTCTTTGTCTTTGTGTTTTCACTTTTGACTGAAGATGAGCATCGCAGGCGCCTACAAGAGGCAGAGGAAAGCAGTTTGTCTGCAGCAAAGATGGCTGGGTCGAAGCCAAGCATCCCCCTCTCCGAAGGCAGCCGGACGCCGTATCGATCTCCGGGTCGAGCATCATCGGGCCGCCCCGAACCCACCTCTCCCTTCCTCTTCAGAGCCACAATGGGAGAAGGCAGATCTGCCCTGCTGCGGGGCTGGCTGAATCAGCCTCTTTTCATCGATCCCTGCGCAGACTCTTTTGTGCTCCCTCATTTTTTATTATTTCTTATTTTCCATATGGCCGACTAATTATGCGCTCTGTAAAAAGTGGAAACTCTAGCCGTTGATCTCACTGAGCTGGTTTCTCCGTTTTCTTGCAGGTTGTTGAGTCACTGCAGCAGGTTCAGGAATGCTTGAAGCACGAGCTGATGCTGTGCCTGCTCTGAGCTCCGACCCCGTCCCGATCGAGAAGGGTCATAATGAGTCACCATTCGCTGCCGGCAACCACTGCGGGCACCGAACAGCGAGCCGACATCACCACTTCCATCTCCACCACCACTTGCTTCACGATGCCAGGCGCTTCACCAGAGGGCCTACTTACCTCTGATGAGAACTCTCCGCGGCCGCCAGTTTTAGGTACAGTGCAAACTAGCCTCATATCTCTAATGAGCTAATTTCAACGTTCACTTTACAGGCTGCGAACAAGAGCCTACGGCCAGCGGTACATCATTCTCTGAAGTTTCCAAGCCTGAATGGATGTCGTCATGCAGTTTCACTTATAATCCTCGGGACTATCACATAGGAAATAGTACGTTTGGTAAATTGCGCAAACAAAATATTTTTTCATAAATATCACTATGTTCTCTTTTCAAACAATTCATTTCACAAGATTTGAACTGAAGAAAAAATCGCTCTGTAAAAACAAGTCAAATTCAACAATTTCAACATCAAATCTTCTTTCAAATCAGTTTCCTAAAAGTTAAGTGAAACAAAATAGTTAAAGATTTGACATTTTGGTAAACAATACTAACCCTAAACCATCCCAACCAATTAAGATGCTAATTAAGTTTGGCCTTAACTTCATGACAAATTATTTGTTATTCTTGCTATTAAATTTGTTCACCATCAGATTAAATTATTATTAGTTTCTCTCAAAAAGTAAATAAATTTTTTCACAGCACAATATGCAGATTCCAGTCGAGTCTCTTTGCCAGGAGTTAGTGACAGAGCCACCTCTAGCAACTTCCCGGAGATCCCATCCTGTCTCCTGTGGGCCAAATCTCTGACTCACCTTCTAGAAGACCCCACTGGCTCTGAACTCTTTGTTGACTTCTTAACGGAAGAAAAATGCAAGTCCAACCTCAACTTCTGGTTTGCTTGTGAAGGCATGAAGAATCAGCCCAATGAGAGAGCGGCAAAAATGATGCGCGTCGTATACCGTACTTACATCAAGTACAACCCAGCAACAGCAAAACACCAAACCATTAATTTGGACGAAAGGGTGCGCAAGAAGGTGATCGCGAAGATGGAAGGATTTCCCAAGGATCCAACTTATCTAGACAGGCATTTGTTTGATGAAGCTCAGCGCTCGGTCATGATGTACATCAACGAAAACGAATATCAAATGTTCTTGCGTTCAGAGACATATATTCGGCATGTGCGTGCTATGCAGAGCAGAGCATTGGGAGACGGTGAGAATTAACCTAAATGATTCAATATTCATTCCTGGTCTTAATTTCCATGAATGTTAGAGCTTATGTACAGTGATGATATTGTGGCGGCCCATCACACCATAATATTAAATTTAATTTAAATACCTAATCACCTCCACAACTTAAACAAATCAAAGGACCAATATTAACTCAAGAATTGAATGCCATTTTGGTGAAAATCTAATTTTTTCATGATTATTATTGTCTTATATAAGTGCCTCAGAAAAGTCAATAGTTAAAAACAAATCTGTCGACACAAACCTGTTTTCTCAAACCAAAATCTGATTGAAATAGTGCGTCAATAATTTGTTCTCTCTGGTTGCAGCACAGCTACAAATCAGCTAGCTAAAATTTCAAGAGAATTTTGCACAATCCATTTTCGCTATTTGTGCATTTCTGTTTACTTAAAATAGTATAATCAAAATATAATTCTCTTGAAGATCAATTTTCTTGTGCAGTAAAATTGATTTTACCTTTAATGACTTGCTTATAGGGAGTGAAGAGGAATGCAGCAGCTCCTCAAGCAGCAACGGCAAAGAACTGACAGCCCCTATGGGGCTGCTGCCCACACTGCATGAAGACTCTGAACTGCAAGTAGCTTATCGCACTGATGCATCCCTCAGCCTCACCAAAAGCCATCTGAGGGCAACTCAGAATGAAAGAGCTTTAGAGTCGCGGCCTCTACCTGAAGCCAGGTTTGTTTTACAATCCTTTGTGGCATGCATTCAAAAGCGCATCACTTGTACATATTGTGTATGCCCTGAGTGTTTTACATTTGCACAAATTTGTTCCAGTTTCATTTTGTTTACTTTCGAAATTTTATTGTTTTATGTTGCTGAGTAGTATGTACGTCCAATTAAAAAAGGCTGCGACAAGCATGACGTCAATGGTTCCCAACCCCTACCATGTGCCCTCACGGCAGTCTTTTCTCTACTCCTCCTACAATCCTGTGTCCAGGCAGGACAGCGAACTCCAGAGCCTCAGTTCAGACGCTTACACATCTGATAGCGCCTCAGTTACTAACAGCTCTGCGTAAGTAGTTTCCATGAACCTCTAGCAAAGCTCCAGTAAAACCAGCCTTGTTTAATCTGCCTCCTAATTTTGTACATTATGCTAAAGCTGAGATTTTTCGCATATTACAGGCTTTATTATATTTATTCATTTTATTTATTTCTTCGCACGGTTTTTTCAATTGTGAACTTAAATTAGAAACTTGCAGATATTTCTAAATGGCCCATACTGCTGTAAAAATACTGCCTAAGAAACTTTAGTATATTTTATACTCCGGTTTTTCAGTGATGGCAGTCGCTATAGGTCTATAAAAAAGCAAAGTAAGCCAATCAACAAAGAGCCCTTCCTGGACATAACAATCATCCCCCGCACGCAAAGGATTCCTAGAGAAAATGTAAGTGTTCAAGAGGAAAAACATTGATGTTGCTAGCTAACATATCTGTTTCTTAGTTGAAGCCTATGAAGCCTGAAGAATTTTTCAAGATCTTGTTAGCGAAACTTGAAATAGTTGCAAAGGAAAGAGAACTGGAAGAGCAGCTGGATAAGAAATTATTCCAGGTAAGACTAACTCCATGGCGTACGCAAATAAACGCGATTTTCTGCCTTGATTAATATCTGCCAAAATTTTAAATGGCAGTTTTAAACTGATGGCAGTTTATTTAATTATTCAAAAAATGAATTTAATTTGCAGGGTGAGTGTGGGGGAGAGGAGATGGTAACAACTAGTGAACATGGAGACTCAAAGCAGTTAGAAGAAACTTTTGAAGATAGCTTGCTGATAGGTGACAAAGGAATGCCTTCCTCCGCCCTGCCTTCTTCTGCCCCTGCTGATAGACTGAATAGCGCTGATGATCAATCCATACTCGGTAATGTGCAATGGAAACTCAGTAGTTACAGATACTCATTGTTTTTCCTCTCACAGATATGCATGTCTCAAGAATTTGGCCTTCCATCACCCCTGTAATGGTATCCCCAAGAGCTAGTTCTCCAGACAGTTGGAGGACAGCGACGACCCTCCCTATGAGGGTAAGCTGCATTTTTAATCAATTTTTTATTCCTTGTACCATAGTGTAGTTTCTTTGTGTCATTTTCAAATTTTTTATTTGATATTAAACATTCACAAATTCTTTCTCAGGGAGGACTCCAGTCGCTGCAATCTCCTACGCCCAATTCTTTACCAGCCTTCTCTGCAGCTGCAGCTCAACATCATACCAAAATGTATGCAAGGCATACACGAAAGGACAAGGTAAACAATCAGATTTTGGGACGCCTGGACATTTAATTTAACAAATTTTGTGTTTCTTAGGATGGTGTGTCGACCCTGTCTGCCGATTCAGGCAACGTTCGCGACTATATGGACTCCAGTCACCGTCCCTTCATTCCGAAGTCCAAATCAATGCCTGACTGTGGCGGCCAGCAACCGGTCGAGCCCTATGCCACCCAGGGCCACGCATCACGCATGTTCAGCAAGGAGTCAATGACGGGTAAACCTAGCAGCACGCGTCGAACCTTGACTGACCAGAGTGATAGCGGTGTCAGTGTTGTGTCTGAAACGCCTTCTTGCCAGACTAAGGACAGGTAAATGTTTTAATTTTCTAGATATTATTTCAAAGGCAGAGTGAAGTCACCTAAAGAATGCATTATTTGCGCTCTCGTCATTATAAACAAAACCTTAATCCTTAATTTAAAGAATGTTACTTGTTTACTTGTAACTCATATCTAATTTACAAATTAGCCGTGTGATGTACTGGCTCCTTCAAAACGAGGCTGGGCAAGTGATTGGCAATGCTGGATATTCGCACAGCGATTCATCCTCAAAGCATAAGAGCAGTAGATCTGGAGGAGCTTCTGCCTCAAACACCCAGAGACAAGCGTACGTTTGGTTTCCAATGTATGGATTCGAAATTTACGCTCATGTTTTGCTCAACAAAGTGCAAGAATAATTAAATTTTTTTGTTCTATAGGGAAAAGTGAGCTCATAACTATCAATTTATTTTGCAATCATTTGCATGCTCTATTTTTAAACAATATTTGGCTTTGATTCATTTGTAAAACAATTGTTCAAACGCAAGTTCTTATTTTATGTTTTAATGATAAATCCATAGCTGCTTTAAAGGCAAGTAGGGAGCGTTTCAGTATTTTTTCAAATTTGAAAATATGTGCACTAATAATAATGTGAATAACAGGAGGACCAGCAAAAAATCGAGTGGTGGCACAGGCTCAAGGTCTGGATCGCAAGAAAGGAGTTCAGCTCTGCTCACGTCTTTCAAGAAAGGAGCGACGTGGTGTGATGCACCAAAGCAACCCTTTGTTGCCGACCCCAGTATGCCGCCTATTGACAATCCGCACACACCCACTCAGCTGGAGGAAGCGAGAAGAAGGTTAGAGGATAACCTGAAGGCAGAGGAGGCGAGATTGAAGGCGAAATCTATTGTCAGGCAAAGGTACTTAACCATGTTGATTTTTCTTAATCGTTTTTGCCTGGAGGAAGAGCATTTATTATTTTTTAAGTTGATCCTTAAACAAATAAAATAGTATGTAAAAAAATGTTGGGGCCAAAGCCAGAGCTGCCCTAAATTGTCTAAACTGGTAAAATGTACTTAAAACATACCAGAAACAATTTTTTAGGCTCATGAATTGTCTCCTGGCACTAAAGTGGATGTGTTATGATGAGTATAATTTAAATAAACGTAACTCTTTTATCCTTCTAATTGTGCATTTATTAACATGACTTTGTGGATTTGCCAAGCTCTCCTAAGCACTTAAAATATGGTTGCCAGCTGCAAACTCATAGCCATTAATATATGGTCTTTTCAATGTTGCAAATAGTTCATTCAGTGGATCATTGCAGTCATTTATTTTAACTCTTGATCTCATGGATGCAGGTTCGGGATAGCGTTGCCAGGCAAATCGCTTCCGCTTTCGCCAAGTACAGAGCAATCAAGTGGCAGTGGACATTCCACCCTGAAGAAGAACCCTCCCCCCTCTAGTTTGGTGTCCACCCTGAGCAGAGCCCCGTCTGAATACACGACAGTTGTGTTTACATTCTGCGACGAGGCAGTGCCATACAGGACCAAAATAACCAACAAGCACCTCACACTGCGAGAGTTCAAGGAGCTGTTGCCTAAGAAGGGAACTTACAGGTAAACCTCAACTTCAGTTTTAAACGTGGCCAGTTGAGCTAACATTCCAACCCATTCCATAGGTATTTCTTCAAAACCGAGTGTGATGATGTAGATACCAAGGTTGTCAACGAGGAAGTTATGGATGACAATGAAATTGTGCCCCTGATGGAAGGAAAAGTCATGGCCCAAGTGAAACCAGTCGAGTGAATGGACGCTAGAAGAAAGTTATTTTTTTGACATAAAGATAGAAAATGACAACATCCTGCGCCCTAAAATATTGTGCCTTGCAAATATTTTGAAATGTATTGTGTATCAAAATGTGCAACACCGTTGTTTATACCAAACTCGTAGGGATGACGACAAAAGAAAAGTGTACTGGTGCAATTGTTCCTGTGGACATGGCTCCATTCTCCAGACAGATTTTATATGAGGTAGCCTCAAAAAATAAACAATTGAAGTGAACGAATGAGGATTAATTTAATAAAAAGCGATTTTAGCCTTGCTCTCTTGGCAGCTCATTTCTTCATTTATTCTGTCGCAACATTCTCTTGTTCATAATATCTAAATTAGATGACTATCCATGGAATTATGATTTTAACTGTTACACTCAGGGAACTCGTAACTTTTAATTGTTAATTTTTACTCGCCCTTGTACAGCAGAGAGGTAAAATTTGATCGCGAGATTTTCATAGGGCAAAGCATCTAAAGTATTGACTACTTGACAATAATTAGTAAAAAGGAAAGTGGTTGTTTCCATATTCAGCTGCCAACACTTGAGCCACAAATTATGATTCTTGCCATAATATTACATCGAATGATTGCTCTAGGTCTTATGTATGAATTGGGTTGTAAAGTCTCTATTGTTGCGCGCAAATGTTTTTGTACCTAATGAATTATGTAGTGCGTGGTGGAAATGAGTCAAATGGTTAAACTTGTGGACATCTCTCATTCAGCCAGTGTACACAGACATTATTCTTTTTTGTCCCAGCATTTTATTATTTATTTATTTAAGATAAACGAATATTACATGGTGATCAATAAAAATCTGTCTGTTATTTTGATTTAACCCCTTTGATATTATTCTCTGTATATCCTGTGCGCAGGAATTTTTAAGTGGATTTATGCAGGGCAGCAATTGAAAACTATTTGAATTTTTGGATCCAATAAGGAGTTGATTGATAAAGACTTTTGTAACATTCAAAATAGGATCTTGCTACAGTTAAAATTCAAAAATTTCTTATTTTCTCAAAACATGTGCTTGACTACATGTTCTAGGCAGATTTCGATTCCTCTCGTCAAGATCTATTCAACACTGTATGACACATAATGGGTTATTTTGAAATAAAATCAGATTTCACGTAGGGAGAAAAGTGTGCTAACTTTGCAGCCACTTTTCTCAAAAATTCACAACGCCACTTAAAATTAGGTCAATTTTTGCATCAACTGAATATGCTAAGGAACGTTTGGCAACAAGGATTTTCCAGGCTTTTGCCGTTTAATGCAGCAATCGACATGTTAGCAGATGTGTTTTATATTAAAATGAGGACAATAAGCTTTTTCTTTCAATAGAAAAATCCGAAAAATTTGTTCTGATAACAGTTCACAAACGACCGCCAGTGACCTAAAATATACATTTATTTTTCCTAAATTTAATATCATCTTAAGGTTTAGTCATAATTAATTTACCAAAACCAATGTAATGGTTCGATTGATATAACACTGGATTACGTTGCTTAACGGAATTAAAGGAATGGGAATGGCGTATTCCAGAGTAAAAACCCACAATCACGATATCAAAATAACACCAATGGTACGCACTTTCCTCGTGAGCACCATATTTGAACGGTGACTATTCGCGCCACCATTACGCTTATCCTCTAATCCGTATCAACCAAATTATCTCGGCCAAATGTGGCTGAAATCGCAGTCAATGACCGCTCGAGGCATTTAAACTCTAAACAAACACGCAATTTGACCATCGAGTGACACGATAAAAAAATGAGATTACGGGAAAAGTTTTCAGAATGAGAGAAATTTTGTGAAATAGAAAAATGTGTGCCCATAGATGGTGCGCAGGGAGGGGGCAATCGAGTCAGCCTGATGATAAAAAAAGACGACGACGAGACATGTGAAACTCAAACAAAGATAACAGAGTATCGGTGTTATTGAAGAGAAAGCGTACTGGTTTTTAAAAACCGGTTAATACAATCATTATCTGAACCATTTTACACAATGAAATATACCCTTTCAACTCAATAACATACTTAATTCATTTTAGAAAACCATTTTGAGTGTTCATAGAACACTCTACGCAAAAATGTACGTCCATTTGGTTCAAAAACAGCAACTTTCTAATTTTTTACATGATTAAAAACCGGTTAAAAAAGCATTAAAATATCGATAGAAGAATAATCGATGAGGAGGTGCCCCGTTTGTGCGGACTGGTGCTGCGAGAAGTGATGCTGATGCTGCATTGAGTGGAGTGTGAGAGAAGGAGGCCGCGAGCGAGCGCGAGCGTTTTCATGTGCGAAAAGTCGGCCGCCGATTAGTCAAAATGTGTAGTGTGCCGGCTAAATTCTACGAGCTGTGCCGACTGTGCTTGTCCTGCGACGGCGTCAAACTGTCCATCTTCGACGGCGAGGGCTCGCAGCGCAACTTTCCACTCAAAATCATGACGTGTCTTTCCGTCCTGGTACGCATCTGGCCCGGAGTCGGCCCCGTCGGCCGCCAACCGACCCCGCCGGCGTCGGCCGACCGGTCGGGCGGCCTCCAGGGTCCCGAAACGGGCCCGCGGTGGCCCCCGAACGGCGTCCGCAGCGCCCCCGGGGCCGCGACGGCCGAGTTTTTATCTTATCTAATTTTAGCCCGTGACATATCGCGTTTCCCGACTCCTCTTTTATCAGCGGGGCTGGCGAGCGGCTAAATTTGGCCGGTCACCTCCCGCGGGACCCCCGTGGGCCGCACGGGGGGCTTACCCCGGCCCCTGATAACGCGCAAGGCCGTGCGCGCTGTGATTTCACCGCCATTGGCGATTCGTTCGGGGAACTGCTGGCTGGCGCTGATAAAAAGTGCCGCAGCAGCCTCTATACTTTCCTATCGGCCGTGAATTCCGTGTTTTATTCACCGCGAGTCTCTCGCTCGTTTCTCTCTCTAATCGGTCCCACCGATCAGAGGTGTGTATATCCCGCCGTGATGCAACCCGCCGCTCTCGAGCTGCTTTCGATTTCGTCTCCGGGTCGGAAGTAGTCACATTTTAAGTGGCATAATTAAATTATTATAAACAATCTGATCGGAAATTATCATTTGCCAACACCTGTCGGAGAACGTGTTGCCTGTCACGTTGGTTTCCATTCTTGTTAGTAAACAATTTGTCCGACGGCACTGCCAAATTTTCCGTCTCGCCCGACCCTCAAATTTCAAGCCCAGGTGTCACCCTTTGGTGTTTATTTTCGGGCGGCGCGCTGAATGCATTACCGACTTCCTTGTGATCATCGCTTTATGCTGGATATTTATTTTTAGACAGATCTTGGCAGACAGTCTTATGCTTTGCTTTTTAAAAATATATCTTTGAAAACGCAGGTCATTATCTTATGAATCCTCGCTTGAAATTAACAACATTCAGGGCATTTTTATTTTGCCATTATTCATCTCCCTCTGATTCATTTATATCAAAATTAAAAAAAAATTTCTGACCAGATATTATTAATTTTATATAATCAAAAGTTAAGAATGTTGTTTTCTTAAGAAAATGGAAAACCTAAATTATCCCTTTGAAATTCCTACTTCGCGAGCAATATTTTATAATCTCAACAGAATCAGCTAATGTCGTGCTATTGCATCGACGACCTATTTTTTTTAAATTATCATACACGTCATATATTTAATTTTAATTTATTTTTGTACATTTTTCAACTCAAATAATGCAGTATTTTGTTTGATTTTCTCTCTATTTGTTTTTTTTAACATACAATTTGCTAAGAAAATTTATTTTGACAAATTTATCACAGTTTTAAAATAAACATAACCTATAATCAAAAAATAATATTACGTTATATATTGATTTAATCAATAATTTACACACCTGCCCCATAGAAAGAGGCAACTGAAAGTAAAAATTTGAGGCTTATTGTTTTGAAAAATTTCCTGATCATTTTCCTTCAAACCGTGTATCCATCAATAATTTTAAAAATGATTTTAATGTGTTAAAAATTTTCTAGCCGTTACATTGCTCACATATTTTTCCTTAAATTAATTATTTTCCGCAATTTCACCATCGCTACAAACGGAAGGTTTTGCAAAAATTTTAGTGCCAATAAACTGAAGGCTGTTGAGTTAACATACCAATTAAATTTTTTTACC
Source organism: Cloeon dipterum (assembly GCF_949628265.1). NCBI lineage: Eukaryota > Metazoa > Arthropoda > Insecta > Ephemeroptera > Baetidae > Cloeon > Cloeon dipterum. The sequence continues at coordinate 27,581,678 of NC_088788.1, forward strand.
ACTTTTCGCACTTTTTCTTAATCCGGCAACACTCGTTTGTGGTGTTTCAGGTGTCTGAACATGACTTGCTGCCATCCTTGATATGCCACAGATGTGTTTACAAACTCGACGTGCTGTACGATTTCAGAGAGGTGCGTTTTTAGAGAGCGAGTGTTTTCCTGCGGAATTGTGTGACCCGCAGCCAAACAAACACTCTTCGCGTCAGCAGAATTCAACCAAATCGTTTTATTGCAGGTCTCGCGGAAATCAGATCTCATTCTGAAGCAATACCTGAATTACACGCAGCATTTATCAATCCGACCGGTAATTATACAATTTCTTTTTTCTCAAATTTTGGGGAAAATACAAAATAAAAGGAATATAATATGAAGTAAGATTTTCATATTTCTCGCAACTGAAAAAGTTAACAAGGGAAACGCACCTATTGAGTCGCAAAATGTTGTTTTTTCGCTTCAAGTGTTTGATGAAAGATGACAATTTCCAAAGGAATAGCTCCCGTTATTTATGGTTCACTAAAACCACGCCTGTAAAGTTAAAATTCTAAGAAATTTCAAATTGTCATCTTAAAAAGCGGTATGAATAAAAAAAACCATTCGAAATTTGGAAAAATATTGCAAATTTTAAACCTGTGCATTTTTTGATTTTTTGATAGAACTTAAATTAATTCATCTATCAAATGATGTAAATTGCTAAATGAATAAAAAATTGAATCTCAACAAATTTTGATTGAAAAAATTATTTTTTATAAAAACGTGCAAAATTAAATTTAAAGAAGAATAATTATATTTACTATTTTCAACTTTAATATTCCACAATAATTGCCGATCATTCTCTCAACACTAAAGAGTATAAAGAGCCATTTGATGACGGTGATAATATTGGTTGAATTAAAATTGCGTTCGCAATTATCAAAATGTTTCTTTAAAAAAATTATGGTAACTAAATTGCGTGACTTTGGCATGAACTAGAAATGCGTATCAATTTTAGAAGGAAGAAACAACAGAAGCTGGTGGCAGCTCTGGCGCTGAAGAAGATGATGCCCCAATGGAAACAGACGTGTCGAGATTTGTAAAAGTTGAGAGCGACGAGCCGCCAGATGAAGAGGAGAAATCAGTTCCTCCAGAGGGCAGCGAGTCTGAGCCTGAAGACGCAGAAGGTGCCCTCCACATTGTGCTAAATAGCGACCACGAAAGAGAAGAGGCAGAATTCAGTGACAGAGAAGACAATCATGCGCCTCGTGCGAACAACAACAAAATGTATGTGGTACTATTAAAACCGAAAGAATCTGACGAAATGATGGTTGTGCTTAGGATGCCAGCGCTAAAGAAGTTTACGAGGAAATTCTCGGAGGGCAGCTCTAAAATGAAAAAAGAAACAGGCGAGGCGGACAGTGCTTCCGAGGCAGCGTTGCAAGCGGAGAAATTTGTCAGAGACTTCCAGAAAAATGCCAGTTGGCTTCAGGATATGAGGTAACCAACTTTGCACGTGATCTGTGCGACAAAGCCGTTGGAGAATTTTTAAATTGGCATCTGCATGCTGGTTGTTTGATCTTTGAAAGTAAAATCAGCTCTTAAATCTGAAAATAGAACAAGGAACACTGCAAATGTGCTTATAATTCTGTACAAACAAAAATTTGATGACTCAAAACAGTTAACTATGTTTTCATAGTTAAAAAGCAACTCGACAAAGTTAGCTAAACAAAAGGGCTGATCTAAAAAGTTGAATTTAACAGATTAGCATCGTGAAGGTCGAGTTCCTATCACAAACAAATATATAATGATAGCACATCAAGGAAGAACAAGCTTCATCTCAATTAATTTAAATCGTTTATTTTGAATGTTACGTCGTGAATAAATTTTTACTTATTTTACATCTGCAAAGTTGATTCCTGACCGTGAATCTTCTCTACGTTTCAGGACATTTAAGGACAAAGATGACGAGAAAATGGAGATGAGTAGTCCGACGCAGCCATTCGATCTGCGTACCTTCATTTCACGCACTCAAACAACGCCTTGTTCGTCAACGTCTAAGTCGCCATCATCCTCTGGACTTGAGCTTCGAAGATCAGACGGCTCTGTCCTATTCCCGCGCGTCTCCGTCGCCGACATTCTTGCCTTGCAAGCGTCCCGCAGCCAGCAGCAGCAACAGCAGCAGCAGCATACGCACCAGGATGACCCTCCAGAGCAGTCTGAGTCAATGGACGCCGAACCGCACTTCTTGTCGCAGCTGGCCGGCGCCAAGGGTCCGCCGTGGAACGTCTTCAAGAAGCAGCCCAGCCTGGCCACAAAGCGGGTCGACCTGTGCTGCACCAACTGCGGCACAAAGACCACCACCATCTGGAGGAGGAATGCTGAAGGAGACATGGTGTGCAACGCGTGCGGACTCTACTTTAAGCTGCATGGCGTGAACCGGCCAGTAACCATGCGCAGGGACACAATCCACACGCGGAGGCGTCGGCCCAAGCGGCAGAGAACGCGCGGTGGTGGAGGTGGTGCCACCTCCGAGACCAACGGGGATCCCTTGGCCAGTCCTCCAGAGACAGAAGGTAAGAAGATTTTAAGAACTCTCCCATTTTCAGACCAATTCTTCTCACACTTGAAATTCTGAGATAAGTCTAATTTGTTTCTATACAATAATACTTTTTAATTAATATATCATTGTAATTTAATTTAAAGATTTACTCTTGTATGTAATGAAAAAGTTATGGGTCGTAAAAGTGAAATGAAAATTGTTTGACATCCAGCGATTCAGAATTTTCTGCAGTAAATTCTACGGTTATGGATTCTGTTTTGCAAGTTAAGTACTGGTGATGCAGTCTACTAAGTGATTGCTACAGCTTACTTTACTAAACGAGAACGTGTGATATAACTTAATCAACAATTTTTTCAATTTTTTCCGCCTATAATTTTTTAAGAAATGGGAGAAGACTTTGTAATAAATCAAATTTTAAGTATCGAAGTATCAAAATTCATTGACTTTTCATGCAAGTAGTTGTAACGGCAATAGGAAACATGATCTGGCGGAAAGTTCGCTTTGGTGCTTTTTAAAAATGTATCAAAGTCATTGAAGTACTATTCAACATAGTAAACATAGATCTGAATAGGTGAAAATTTTTCGACCTATAAGCAAGTTATGGAGCCTCAAAGTTATGGACTTTAACATGAGGATTGTTTCATAATCGAATTTCAAATCCAGTTTTTGCCCAACCATTTTTATTTTCAATAAGCGTACTCCACTCAATGAGACGATTGGAACGATGAGTAATTTTTCAACGTCCAGGTTTTTTTTGTCCATTTCCCGATAAATTTTTCGGTTAACCATTTCAGACCGTTAAAATTGTAAATAACTTGAATATGTGAAAAATGCGACGAATTTCTCTTTAATTGACAACGAGGATGAAGCCTGTTTTTAATTATATTCAACTTGAATATGGCTTGAGATAATTTATCCAAATTTTCTTAGCATCGTTAAACACAAAATAAACTTCATTTTCTGTTGAAATGAAAAAAGTTCCAAAGCGGACTTCCCTTGTGTTCTTTCAATGAAGCACAATTAATTTAATGAATGAAAGAATGCTTTTTACAACCGATCACAAACAGTTTGCTTTGTGTCAAACTTATGACGTCACCCCAACTAACTAAACTGGTGCTTGTCACCAAGCATTTTAGTAATGACAAAATTTTGCCTTTTTTGCCCAAGGGTGCAACAATTTTGCTTTTTTATCTTTCATGGAAACGTTGCGCGTGTGCAGGCAAACGAGATTACTTAAACCAATTTTTAAAGATGTGAACTTATCTTACCTGCTTGATTCGTTAAAACCATGATTCAATGCTATGTGTGTAAGTCGTTGTTGGTCCAAACAAATCGTTAATGCTTCATTTTTTCTCTTTCGCAGAGTCGTCGCCGCGACTCCAGCTTTCAAAGTCATTACTGTTTTCGCCAATGTTGCCAACCCTGACCGTCCGTGCCTCATCAAACTCATCGCTGCCTACCGGCCGTGACTCAGCCCGAGACTCGGCTTCCCCGGGGGAGCCCGATGACGAAGACGGCGCGGCCCTCGCGCTGGTGACAGTCAAGACAGAGCTCCACGAGTCAGACGAGGAGCAGGAGGAGCGCGAGGAGGGGCCCCTCAACCTTGCAGCCACCACCACCACCTCGTCCCTCTAGGGGTTGAGATCCCAACACCACGTTCGACGACGACCCGGAGACAGCCGTCTTCCGTCAATCAGCATGTGATCACCGCACTCTCTTCTCATCGCTCTCTATTTATTTCTGTATAGTATTATTTTGGAAATGATTTTTGTTTGTCCGTCCTCCATGTAACAAGCAATACTCGGAACGAATACTCAAAGTTAAGGTTGGGCGTAAATTTTACTGGGCGACTAGCACTTTTTGTCGTTGAAAATCAACTTGATACCCTTAAAAAATAGAGTGCCATAAAGAGATTATTGATTTGAAGGGAAATTGATCATCGGGAGGCAAATATTACAATTTAGAAAGTGTCATTCGTTGATGATGTGAAATATTTACCTTCTCTTAAGATGATTAAACCTTTCCTTGCACCATCAATCGTATTGGCTATTAAAGAACTTAAATTTCATGGGCAGAGTGAACAAGCCGTTTTTTTGTCTGAGACAGCAGAAAACTGGTAATTCCAGGGGAAATAATCTCGTCTTCTTGTATTTCCATTTTACCAAAATTGTAGCTATGCTTTTCAGGCTTTGTTCTCTGACGATCCCATCCTCTGAAATGAGAATCCCCACTTTTTAAACAAATTGTGGACCATTTGTTGGATATAATTAAGAATCACATTCCATTACAAGATATATCTTCCGAATTGAACAATCAGTGCTGCGCCGCCCAACCAACAGCTCTCTCTTCTATTGATTTTAGCTCTTAAGATTTGTAGACCTAAGACCGCGCCTTTTTTATTTTGAAATAATTTATTTTGCCATCACCCCCCTTCATTTAAATACTGCTACACAATTCGGTCAGAGCTACTTACGTAAATGTATGATTAACATTATGCCTTCAATTCGGAGACGGCTGTTTTGAAAGCTGTGTCGGCGGAATCTCTCAGCTGTGATACTAACCATCACAAACACAGGTGTAAACACATCTGAAGGACACTGAGCCAAAATTGGGTTCATCATCCTTCTCGCACGGATTCACGTTTAAATCAATTATTTATTGACTCAGCAACAATAATTAGTAACTCACAAAAAACACACACTCGAGTATGTATTATACTTTTGTGCTTAATGATACTTAATGAGAGTAACACCACTTGTCAATAATGTTGAGATAATTATTATGATATTACTACTACTACGATTACTACAGTAATTACCCACGCAGCAAGTATTTCATTACCATATAAGGTTTTTAGTTTTCTAAGCTACAGATTTGTATGAATCATTATTTAACTCTCGTTTATTGCCAGTTGAAGATTTATCTCATTTTTGTGTTTATTCTTTACTTTTTAGGACTGGAGTAATGATTGCGTAGTTGATTTTATTAACAAAACTCAGATTAATATTTAGTCTCTAGTATAGTTTGGACAGTTTCAACCGAAGGTGTTTGAATGACGGCAAGGGGAATCAATTATTTTGGATTTTAAAATTCTGTCTGAGGACTTCCTCATTTTGCAAGCAAGCATTTTTATTTTGATCTTTATTGCAAGCGCCGTGCTGAGAAGGTCTTGCTTTGGTAAAACACACGGCGCTTCCGCTGACTTTTTATTCATACTTATTTTGCCACGACAATATCACTTTTCTCAAATATTTTAGCTTTTGTGTTTGCTTCTATCTGGAGATGTAAATTTTGATATTTGAAAATGTGATAGCTCCCCTTCTTAAAATATTAATGTCTGTCCGGAAAATTTGGGAAAAACGTGAGACAGAATCAGAAATAATATGTTTGACCGTGTACCAGCAGAGCAATTTTAAATGTGATTATTTTACTTGGAATTATTGCACTTCTTAAAGAAAATTATTTTTGAAAAGATCTAAAGACTGAACGAGCAGGATATTAACGAAGGACACTAATACGAAGGATGTTTCTTAAAAACGAGTAGAACACGAATTTGTAAAATAATCGATACTAGAATTGTATAAAATGGAACAAGCCATGATCTGTGCCTTTGACGAAGTATTTTTAGTTATTCTTCCTACATTTGGCACAACAATCGAAGTTGACCGACCAAGGAATTTATTAAGCAAAACAATGCATTGCTGCACTTCGAAATGAGATCAGTATTGCTTCCCGACAGGCTCAGAGAGTTCACTGCTTAACTCAAGCCAGATTTTGTTACTTGCAACACTTGCCAGTTTTTGTGTAAACTACGAGATAATTTATGTAATTTGATTGATATTAATCACTACTAGTTGTACATCTGTGCCATGTATTTTTCATCGAGAGTAAATTTTTAAAGAATCTAATGCTTTATGTACTAACAAAATTTCAAAGTAACCAAGTAATGTGTTGTTTGAGACAGTAACACCCAGCAGTAATAATTAATCCTACACTATATAAATAGTATTTTTCAACACACAGACAAACACACACACACTCACATGCTCAACTCGCAGTAATAAAACGTAAGAATTCGTTTTGATTTTGCAAATGCCAGTAGAGTAAATTCTGAGCTCCTCTACCGATTTACTCATCATTATTAATGTTGCCAATTGCCAGCTCTCTTGTTAGCAGCTCTCTGATTAGTTAACACAGCATGTTATTATATTGAATGATCTGCAAATCATCTTATTTTCTCTCATTTTCGCAGCTGTATGTTTAAGTTGTATTTATTTTAATCAATCCAGCTTTTCAACATGGCTGAAAAACTTGTAAAGATTGTGGTCAGGGTTTTTTTAATTAACTTGTAAATTCTTGACTGCAAATTCAAAAGTGAAGCTTGTATAACAAATAAAATTTGAACACGAACTTGTTCATAAGCTAATCCAAGTGACGTTTGAATCTATATATACCAGGGGCATTGAAATAAGACACGTTGGAGGTAATTTTTGCAAATTGTATCTTCTGGACTTTCATCCTTGTTTTGAATACAGCTCAACTTTCACATTTGTTTTTCTTTAAAATACAATACAATCGATAGCAGGGCGAGTAAAAAATTAATTCTCAGTTGTCTTGAGTACCGTACGAGACCATAGAAACAAATGGAGAGTATAGGTGGGTTATTAAGAAAATCGAATCATTTCGTAGAGTCGTGTTATTTGGAATTGGTGCATTTATGGATCAGTAAAATATGCATTTCGTCCTATGCGCATTTAAGGATCATTCTTTAAGTCTACAATTTTAATTATCGTTCAAGGCCTCTCTCTGTAAGTGGGTCAATAACCTTTTCTGGGACTCCAGCTCATTTTGGTCCCGTGGCAATTAAAACTCCTAATCTCTCGCGCAACTAAACTGGGATCCTTTCGCTACCGTTTCAAGGAGGGGCGATCAAAAATGAATGAAGAGACGAATTTGTTAACAATGCGCAAATTTAGTTTGAAAATCCAAACATTTTTGTCGTTTTGCGTGATGCATGAGTGATATTTTGGTCCATTAATCTAATTAAAGGCCAGCGTTGCCGCTGGCAAAAATCGCCAAACTGAAGAATTATTATGTGCTTTGATTATCCTTAGGTCTTCGAAGCGAATGTCTTTGTCATAAATTGATAACAATGCATAAATCATGATTAACATGGCGTTTTATCTTTTTTTATATTATGAATGTAATTTTCACTTTGCAAACTTTAGCCTCGCAAATATTCAAAAGTGTGGGACAAATTTTTGGCAAACATTTTCGACTTAAATATAGAGAGAGATGGTGCGTATTTTATAATGAAATCAGTGAACCAACTGCATGAGAATAATCTAATTAGAAAAAAGAATGAGTTGATGCACTCAGTATTATATTTCTAATATTCAGACTACAGAGGCTGTAGTTTGCACATGGAAGTTAGAAGTCAATTTTAATATTTTTAGATTTTAGCACATGGATACACATTGGAAGTCACTCCTATTTGTAACTTTTCAATATAATTTTACCTCTTTAGTTTGAAGATTTTTAAGATTGAACTATTTCCAAAATTGCTTCATATAGACTTTCATTTTCTTCCAATGTGTTCCATAATAGTATGTATATTTTTACCGTTTTAGGAAAATTCCAATTACATTTTTTTGCAATTATTTTCTTCCTTTGAGGGATAGAGGTGATGTTAAAAAATATTGATTTACCCCACATATATATTTATCATTGATAAATTAAGAAAGTTAAGTGCGATCAACATTGAAATTTTTAACTCGGAGCAAAAAAAATCATATTAATATCGCATGCAAAAAGACTGATATAGTAATATGTCAACCGTTCTAGGAAACTTGAACCTGTTAATAATTTTGAACAGAAAAAAGACGTAAGTATTCATCCTCAATCCCTCAAATAACAGATTTTCCTATTACAGCGATATTATAATTGTGTATTAGTCTGTTGTACATTAGATATTTTGCGCCAGCGCGGGCATACCGTCGATATAAACCAGCAAACTGAAGAAATAAACCGTAGTTTCCGAGTAGTATAGTTTTACCACAGTTCGATTTTGCAGTTTTGTCAAACACTTGAAACACCAGCGTTACGTTCACAGGTATATTGAAAGTCACAAAATTATTCCAGAATCGCAGTCTCCTTGAGAAGATCGTTGGGGGGCGGGGGGCTAGACGAGCATGGATGCGTTGAGCACGAGTTCCTGCCCCTGGGGGCGGCCCGAGGGCCCCGGCACGGGGTCCACCACTGGCTCACTGTCACTGATGTAGTTGGGCAGCGGCGCACTCGTCGTAATGGAGGGCACCGTCAGGTGCGTCGTCTGCTGCTGGACGCCCCGCTGGTGCCCCGGGGGCGTCGGCGTCGGGGGCAGTCTGTTGATCGGGATGACAACGTGTTTGCTGTTGTCGCCGTTGACCTTGAATGGAGGCGGCTTGCGCGTGATTATTGTCGACACGGTCGGCTTCTCGTCGTCAGACGAGGACACCGTTTCGCCGCGCTGTTTCCGTCGGCGCCGCTTGTGTCGGCGCCGCCGGCGACGTTCCTCTGGACACAGACAGCAGCACGAGGCTGGGCATGTACAGAAGAGAACCCTGTGGATAAACGGAACATGAGTATATTTTAGGAAAATAAATATTGTCATTTGAGATTTAATTAGGTTGACAATTTTGTTTAACCTAAGTAGATGACTAGATACAAAAATCACTCCTAATAAATGAATTCTTAGATTAAATAGAGTGAGAAGAAAACAATTAAATTGCTCCATGAGAAAAAACTGGGGCGATTAAAATTGAATCATTTTCCGTTATTCCAAATATTTTTATGAGCTAGCATATGCTAGAAAATGATTGTTAAAAAAATATTTTCCACTTTTGGCTAAATTTTCATCTCAAAAATCGCAAACATTCAGTTTTTTTGCCCTTAAAAATATCTAGATTGATATTAAAATCAAATAAAAGGTTTCTAAAATAATCATAATATTATATTAATTATTACCTGAGCAGACAGAAGAAGGCGCCCGCGGCAAGCAGGCTGGGCCCAATTAGCCTCAGCTCGGCCGTTTTGAAGCCCTTTTCGCCGAGCCCGACGAACGAGATGACCATGCCGACACACACCAGTCCGAGCCCAATGTAGAGCACCACGTTTGCTGCCGAGCTGTCGACGCCGAGGCTGTCGTCGTCGTCGCCACATGACGCGTCCCGAATCTAGAAAGAGATTTGATTAAACTCGTCTCAGTGAACGTTTTCATTAAGCTCGATCTAGCGATCTCTCAAAGGGTATGCAACCCGCATGATGCGTACAACGTGCGGGTTGCATATCGAGGCATATATTTCTTGAATGTACTGTACGGGCTAAAAATTAATAACTGACGTGACCAAAACATAATTTAAAATTTGCGGAGTAGTATTTCGCTTTAGACTTCAATTTTTTTTATATTCTTGATATAAATTGAACCATTTAGATTCAAAGTAATTTTATTGCGGATATAATCAAAATTATGTAATTTTTTCTTTACATTTCCAGGTGCTAAAAGTGTTATATGTTTTTAGCTTCTTATTTCCTGTTAGAATCAATATTAAAATGGAGCGAGGGAAATGCAACACGCGCTAGCTGCCATACGAGATCACATGCTGATTATACTGAAGTATTTTTCTAGTTTTTGATGGAACAAAAATATTGAAACTGCAGTGGTTGCGGAGCTGAGCTCCCACTCCTTTTTCACTTTTGGTCTAGGGTATTGTTATTAATGATTGTTAGACGATATTTGTTAGAAATTCGTTAATGCAACAGAGAGAGATTTTGAATTTAAATTAGTTTTCGCCGGACACACGAGCCAACAAGTCGCACCTTAAGAGTTCCGAGCGTTTAATTGAGAAGGACCCGGTTCATTTGGGTAAATTCTATTCTAATTTTAAACTGTTCTTCAAGTCAATTCTCTCAAACTGTTAATTCTAAAGTCGATTATGAATTCTGTTTAAAGGTCCTTGTATTCTGTTAGACTTAGTCGCCAAGTGACTGTCTTATAAAGAGAAGAATTGTTCAAGATCCCGCAAGGTTTTATTTCCACCTCCTGACCCCCAAAAAACCTATTTTGATTGCGATTGTTTTTTCCCCACTGGTCGTAAGAAATTCCGTTCGTTCAATAATTTATGAATAATTATATGAAATGAAAATAGCAAAATTTTGTTTAAAAATAATAGCAAAGATTCGAGGAAGGTGATTATGCGAGAGTATATGGAAGAAAAGATTGTCCTGCAGCTTCTCAGGAATACTAACGAGCTGAAATTCATGTAAAAAAAGATCACGCTCAAGCCCAGCTTTGCATCCGTGTGCCCATTTACGTTGCTGCCCACGCTGCCTTGTTACACGCTTATTGCATGGAGTGTCTCATTGCGCGACAGGAACAGAGTCGGGTGCGAAATTGGTTGGATGTGGCACTCGCTCGCACACGCACAATAAATCTAGCCCACGTCACCATGGGAACGGCGTCACAATTGGAAATAAAAAGGTAAGCTAGGCAAAGCATCAGACGTTCCCGGGCTGAGCATCCCCATCACCCGCCCGTCCACCCCGCACCCGCGCTCCAAGTCGCTCTCCTTTCTCCCGCAGCCGAGCGGGGGTGGCTGGGTGTGCAACCTGTGGCTCAAATAAATTTCATGCTACCCCATCGGCCGAATGACTTGGCTTTCTCTCTCTCTCTCTCTCTCGTGAATGCAGCCAGCCCCCCCACACACACACACACAAACTCAAGGTCCAGTCGACCAGCTTAGTTTCAACAAAGACTAGTCCAAGCACGTGCTCTGCTTGCCGTTTAATTGCCCAGAACAAAATGGACTTCTCTGCTTAAGCCTTTTCTACCCTCAAAATTCACGATTCCTTCTTCTTGGTGGTAGGGTGTATGAACAATAGTAAAGCAGAGAAAAATTAAGTTTAAATTTGATTCGTGTTCTAGGCTCGTCAACGTTGTAAAAAATAGAGCAGGTCTTTAATAATCATATGGTCATGTTAATTAAAAAGTGTCAGAACACTTGTCTAATACTTGCGATACTTACTCTGTTTTTCTTGACCCATCTTCGATGAGCTTTGGTTGCCTTGTCCCTGTGTTGGACGGCAGCTGCGTCGCTCAATGAGAATCTTCTTTCTGTTGTGAGACTTGCAGCCTTCCCCTAAAAAACAAGGTTAAGCCATTAGAGGATTGTAAAAACATCAATATCGAATGAAGATATACAATTTCTCTGCGGAAGGAAAGGTTGCCGTCGTAAAGAGCGCATTTTTCAACAGCCTGTTAACGTTATGAAGATCAAGAAAAGTCAGAACGTATTAAATATCAAGTTTATTACAATTTTGATCCTGTACATTAATTTTACACTTCTGTGCTTTCTGTAGTAAGCCGCTTTTATCACGACCATTCAGATTTATTATGTGACTGCGACAACAAAAAACATGTTTTTGTAAGCGATTTAGAGCGCGGCAAAAGCGAATATTAAGTTTGCGCGCTCGTGACAAACGCAACAGTTTGCTAGAATGAAAAATGAATCAATAAGGCAGGAAGCGCAGTCAAAACACGACTGCCAGTCAAGTCGAGACATAAAAGCGTTCTTCCCTATGATAAATTGACGTGCGGCCAAGTCTACTCAGGAAAGCAAAACTACCCTCTCCAAGGTCGGTAAGTAATTTTTCTGACGTTCCTCAACTATTTTTTACATAGTGAAAATAAATACATGTTATTATCTTTAGCAATATTAAAAAAATGGATGACACGTAAAATATTTGATTTTCGCTGCGGAATGGTCCTAAACAATTCAACATGAAATACATAAAAAAATGACTAATAACTCATCCCTAAAGATACAGAATGGAAAATATCCACTCTTTAAAATTGGTTTCAAATAAGTGAAATAAATTGGAACCTTGTGAATTTTTATAAGAGGAAAGTTGTGTTGCAGGTAAGGTGAGTGGTGGGTTTTCCCCTACAATATTTCGCTATCTATTTTATTGTGCTCTGTCATCAATGAGTGCTGTCAGTTGTTTTCAATTTTCAGTTAGTAATATTCCAAGTTAGATGTCAACACTCGATATAGGAATTTTGTCCAATCCTCACAAAAATATTCTAAGTGCTACGAGGTTTGACACATAAAAAAATTAAACAATTCCTTTGCGACTTCATGAAAATATCGCCTCCCTCTTGTAATTTAAAAGAAAATAAATGTTGAATTTCTCGCACTTATGTTTACTCTTTATTCAATTCCTGGATATGTGACGAAAATTGTTGGAGATTAGAAATTTATCACTTCTTCTTATAGCTTGTGGTACTTAGAACGTAAGTAAGCATTGATAATTTAATATTATTACAAATTACATGTTTTGGTGGGTTTAATTATTGTACAAATCGTTATTGCTTTTAGAATTCTTCCTTTGGGATAGCTATTGGTGGAATGCATCCATTGCTTTTAATTGATGCCCAATCTGTTAGTTGGGCACGAATATCTTGCTCCTTCATCCGATTGGATGTGTATTAGGAATTTTTAGTAGTTCCGCTCTTTTTGAAAGTAGACTGGGAACAGCTCTGGCGGCACTAGAACTTTTCTAGCTAGGGAAAGCGCGCGTGTCCCTCAGTCGGCGGTATCTAGGCAACCCGCGTGAATCGATGATAGGCGGACGGGCATGATATGATTACACTGTACATACGTCTACGCGTACGCGTGATGCTGCCTGCCTTTATTTCATCCATCCAGCACTGCTCTCGACCGACTGTCTCGCGCGCGCCGTGTTTGCCGGTGGGAAATTGGGCTGGCCATTCGCGCGCGCAGGGAGCCACTGACCTACTTGTTTATGCCCATATTTTAATGGGCCAACGCGCGTCGAAGGTAAACAAGCAGATAAGGCCGGATTTATTGCCTCATTTCCGATATCGTGTCTGTGTACGTGTTTCTTTTTGCGTAAACCGCTGCCACAGGGGCGAATCTTGCAACCAGCCCGCTCTTTCCCTGCACCGTACATGAAACGCGCGCGTTTGCTAATTAATCACTTCACCTGCCTGCGAGCGATTATGGACGTTTTAAAGGGTTTATACACGCTGTGATCTCCACCCTGCTGCCGGCACTATATGAATCAATTAGAGCAGCAGCAAATTCAGTTTGCCAACCCGTACGGAAGGCAGGCAAAATCAAACAGTGTTGTTTCATGTGCTGGGTTTTATTTAGGGACCCAAATTTATAAGGCTGAACTTGCCATATTTATTTGTAGAACGATGCCACCAAAAGACCGATTTGCCGAATTCAGAGCAGGAAGAATAAGTTATATAAAAAACAGTCTAGCTATTTGTTATTATGCTATTTTACAGACTTCTGAATTTGGACTCTAAATGCCAATTAAGTCTTGTGCTAAAAATGTTTTCCGCGTTTCAGCAATTTAACGTTATAAATAAAACTCTCTAAACCTTTTTCTCAATATCCTTCCCCTTAAAATTCGCAGCTGTTATTATTAAAAGGACAACATTTTGATCAATTTGAAACTTTCAAAATGATTATGACTGCATAAATGCTAGCAAATAATAATGCAAAAATGGGAACACAGAGCTAGCAAATTACTACAAAAAATGAAATTACTTAGGGGTTATCTCTCGCTGCACTCTTATAAAGATTTAGCTCGGAGGCGCCTACAAAAAGTAAATAAATTCAACGAGGTTGTGAAATAGGATTTTATCGACGTTAAATTTGCTGGGTACTTAAAGCGTTTCCCATGATGCAGTCAAAACAGCAATTTCGGCATTATCGATCCTTTCGGCGCTATCCAACCTTGCACTAGATGGCAAGCACACGCTCGGACAAGACGCAAAACATGTAATTCAAATGTTTGACTGAAGTTCGAGTTTCCAAGATTGCGTCCTTGGCAAGTAAAACTATGCACACTAGAGCGCCCTTTCTCCCAAGGGTGTGTTTGAATGCTCAACGCACGGCAAACACGGCGAACGATGTACGCAAATAATATTCAAAGCCACTTTAGAATGTAAATAAAGAGTTGCTTTGAGCGCTAGCCTGCTTGAATAGCTACGATGCAAAACCATTGAAAGCATTTTTGTCTTCAGTCAATGGTCGCTGAATCTACTCGCGGAAGGAGGAACAAGCGTTTCCTTCGTCAGCCCGCAAGATTGATTTCCAGCTAGTAGTGCATTCACGACAGCACGAAAGCTCTTGGTTCAATGGTTCAACCCGTGAGAGAGTTGTATTCTCCAAAATAATTTAATTATACATTATGGTGAAGAAACAAGAAAAATGAATTTTCAATTAGAATTTTTTTAACCTTGCTCAGTACTATCCGTGGGCTATGAGCTCACGAGTTCTAATAACACCAACGAGCGAATAACAAAATGATAAGGAACGTTGTTGCAACTGTGGAGAGGATCCCCAAGAAGACTGACGGCGACAAACGGAAGGAAGCTGGGTGGCTGTGTCCGGCAGAGGGTAGAACTGTACAGTTCCCAAATACACGCTCAACAACTAATTGAAAGTAAGGCAAATTATTTATCATATTGAGCACCAAAATCCAAAAGCGAGCAGTGGTTAAAAGCCCCTTTAATTTCAGCCGGATCTGCGCAGACGGACGACGCCGCCGAGGACCCGTAGCCGAAGACTTTCGTGCTGCCGCCCTGTTTGATGATTCTTCTTGCTCAACTCTTTCACAATTCTGCTGAAGATACAATAAAAACTAATATTATTAAAAGGGATTTATCCTAGTTTTTGTTGGCACCGATAAATTAAAAGAGATCAGAACTGATTCGAGAAAATCAAGCCAGTAAAGCTTCAGTCCATAAGCCTAAAATCTATAGACATCAGCACCAACTGAAACTCTGACTCTATCAACAGAACAATGAAATTTCCTAGATCAATCAATCTTCTCAAGCAAAGTTTTCGATTTGCACTAATTTTTTAAAGACTATCAACTGTCAGAGTGTACTACATTAACGTTCCTCGTAGACTGATGAGAACAGTGTCACTTGCAGAAATAGTTGAGCACGCGTGCTCAGCAATAAATTTATTTGCAGCTTTTCACATGCTATGCGCATAAAATTTGTTTTCAGTCGCGCGCAGAAGTGTCCAATTAGAAGCAGCCATCACTTTTTCTCGTTTAATTTAGCTGCACAGCATTGCAGAGCAAAAAGCGGAGTTCGTTTCTCTTTTTAATTATAATATGCGCGCTAATTAGCGTGTCTGCTGGGCTGCAACTTCAGGAGAAAAAATAATTTCCACCCCGCGAATTATGAAAGACGTGTGTCCCTAGCGCACGTGACCTTTCTTTCAGAGCCACGAAGAACAGAACAGAGCTAGCTCAGCGCCTTCACACTAGAAGAGAAAATATGATTCCCTTTTAATGTCAAAACGAACGAAATTTATCGCTCTTTGAAATAAATAAAACCAGACTTTTTCTAAACTTAATATTGCAATTTTATAATGTTCAAAACTTGAAAGGAATGGAATTAGAGGGGAAGTGTCAAAATCACATAGCTCTTTTCTCCTCATTCCTTTAATAAAACTCAACAGACAGCTAAGAGTCCATCCCTGTCAGAAATTTTGTAAGATTATGAGGTTCAAACATAGTTCCATATTACCACATATTGAAAATTTATGGTCCCTCATAAAAATTAGTTTAAACCATCCATGACCAGGTAAGATTTGTACTAAAGCATGCTAGATTCTATGAATAACGATTTTTTGACTGTTTTTACTTTCAAATTAAATAAATCAGGAGTTTAAATTTAGATCAAACGACTTTTCAAGAAAAAAGGATATTAGAATATCCGCGTCGGATCAGTGGGTTGTTAGCATAAAGGTTCAATCAGGCGTGCAGGCGCATTCAAGGGAAAGGGGCGTACATTAAAATGCGAAGGCCTCCAGCCGGCGAGACGCGAATTTGCAATGCAAACGGGGAAAAAAAGAATGGGCTAAAATTCAAATGTAATTACGGCTGGCTTGGCAGATCAAAGCGGGTTTGTTTTGCAATCAAGCGAGACATTTCCATATCTGTTTCGCTTTCGGCTAGCTAAAAACGCCGCTCCAGCAGCGGCAATAAATCGCGCAGCAGCTCAAGAAGGTTATTTTGTTATTGGCACGATTTATTACATTTTAAGCACTCTCGAGAGGCGCCTCAGGTCGGTATGGAAACACACGATAAATAAAACAGCGAATCACAACTTTGTGCGAGGCCGGCTTTTTCGAGCCTGCCCACAGCCAGAGATCGATGCTCGGCGACCATGGCACTCATTCGGTCTGCATGAATACACGTATACACCTACGGAGTGCGGACACCGCCTTTCGAAAAGCACGCATTCGAGGCAGCCGGACACTAAAAAATGGAGGAAAACTCTAGGCAAATGATTCCTACCAGTTATTGATGTGTATTAAACTTACATTGAAAATTTCGCTTTTCTACGATTGGATGTTTTTTTTTTTCATCATTTTTCTTTTGCAACCATGAAATAGGGCTGTGTGAATTTTAGACGGCTTTCTACGAAAAATTCAGGTACAAAATAGACTATTTTTAAACTCATGATACTTATAATAATTGTATTCTTAGCTGTTTTTTTATGTTTTTAGGGCTTTTTGTTTGTACCCTCATTTTTTGACCGATTACTTTTTTCAACGAGGATCGAGTACATTCATTTTTTGTACTTTTTTTCGTTAATATATTAAATTTCTATTAATATACTAGCAAAAACCTTTATGCGGTAATTGTAAACGAATAATTCGTGCACACAATTTTACAAATTTAAGATTTTCTTTTAATTAAATAAGTATCTACGGTATTAGAATTACTTTCTTCTCACTCTTTGTTTGATTCATGCGTTGATATACAGAAAGTTCCACGAAATGTAATTGTGATTATTTTACTCCAAGGACTTTAAGATCCGTTTGAATGCAAAAAATCATTATCAATTTTTGGCTACAATGGCAATCTTTTCTTTTTTGCAACTGTTTTGGGAGAAGCAGGATGCCCTGTGGCAGATTAAAGGCAATTTCCTAGAATCTCTTCGCGCAGGAAGTGAGTGAAGTTATTAACAAGATTGAGCGGGTAGCGTGTGAACAGCGATGAAGTTCGTTCATCAGCTCGTGAGATTACTCAAACAAAAACTTAATATCAAAGAATAACATCGCGCCGCGGTGCAGGTGACTTTCTGACGTCACCCTGCCGAAAATAGCTGGCGAAACTCCCTTGAGAGTGAAGGAAGAAGAAAGCTGCACAGTGTTTACGTGCCCTCGTGCCACACTCTTTTAAAAAAAGGAATTTCATGTGCCACACACACTCACTTGCAGACCAAATGAATAAGAACATTTCGAAAGTCGGACAAGACAAAGCCGGAAACTGCATATTAAGAGGAAATTAAATGCGGCACTGAGGTATATTACTTTCCAGCCTACAGTCAACACGATCTATCAAAATATCCGTGGACTGGAAATAGAGAGACGAAAATGGGTTAATGCGGATACACAAGAGAGAGTACGGAATGGGAAAGTGTTACCTTCAAAAGCCGAAATGAAGAGAATTGAGAACCAAATCGCAATAACAGAGAACGTGATTGGTTTTGCTGCGCAGTGATGCAACTTACAATGAAGTTCTTATTAAGATGTCTGGGTAGGTTTACCCTGACGGAAGCTATATACCGATCAATATTAATGTAACAGATAAGTGAATGTATCGACGTGGTGGCGCTCAGGGTGCACGAGGGGAGGAGAGTTATGACAGTCGAGGAGAGACTGCGAAACGAGACCAGCATCGCAAGAATTCGAGCCCTCTCTCTCTCTCTCTCTCTCTCTCTCTCTCTCTCTCTCTCTCTCTCTCTCTCTCTCTCTCTCTCTCTCTCTCTCTCTCTCTCTCTCACTCACTTCTCGCAGCCCTGAGCAGCCGACATGTAGCAGACCCGAATAAACATAAGTAAGGTAATATCACTTGTTTCCCCCTGGCCCAAATGAGGCATCCCCGAGAGTTATACACCAGCACCCAATAATTCCGGAGTCCTATAGCCCGAACGAATAAGAAGTAATCACACGCCCTCGACCAGGCCCTCGCGCTCGCTGTGCTGCCGCGTCCCCCTGACATAAGAGTCCTCTCGAACGAAAATTGAATTACAACATACTAAATACAGAATTCCCATAAATTGTTAACTTAACAATTATAGGAGTTTTCCTAAGAAAGTTCGTCAAATTTTTTAGCACAGTCAGCAATATGCATTTTAGTATTTGAAATATCAGGGCAGTTGAAAATATTGCGATTTTGTTTGTAATCTGAGTGCCGGAGCGGCAATAAAGTGGACCGGAGCAATTATGAAGCGGGGTGAATCCGCGGTGCGTGCTAAAATTGAATTTGGCAATTTGGCGGCGCGTACACACGTCGACAATGCACTTCATCATCATCAGCACCTGGCAATCAAGCTGGAAGCGCACAAGCGACGGGCAAATGACGCAGAATTCGATATTCAAGCGCGCGGGCGGCCTTTATGAGATCGAGTGGAGGCGTTGTCAGGCCAGTCTAATCAGTATTCCGGTGGTATTTGCCCAGCGCGAGGCGGGGGCAACCAAGTTATTGGGCCGCTATTTCTCCGAAGCCGTCTTTCCAGGTAAAAACGCACTCATGGAGAATGTGAAAAAATATGCCGAGACGCAGGCTACATTTCTCGGACGCAATAAAACCCAACCTACCGCCCACCTCACCCGCCACCGCCCAGGTAGCGCAGAATTCGCCCAAGTGCGCTCTTTTCCAGCTATCGCCTTCGTGATAAATCTGACTCTTTGCTCCGATGGATCTCTGTCCTTGATGTGGAAAGAAAGGTTTTCATCTGAGATGAATGGAAATTTCTTCTTTTTGAGGCTGACCTGAGATAATTTGATGTAATTTTCACTAATTTGAAAGTCATTTTTGGGGAAAATATTTAATTAAGTGCAACGATGTTTGTGACAGCACATTAATTCGAAAAGCAGGACTCAATGCTGACTTCAAGTGAAAATTGCCCTTTGAAAATATGGTAAATTTAAAAATTTACAATGAAAGTGAATTTGAATCAACTATATAGGAAATGATGTTATATAACATGCTTGCGTGGTTCCTTTTTTAAAAAAAAAATCCTCAAATCTAAAATTTCATCAGATCTATTTGACACTATTTTAACCAGCCTGTTGGCTCGCATTGTTAAGGCACTCTCAGGAGTGTCAAAGCAATGGGAGGTATTTGAGCAGTTCGGAGATTTAATACTGGCTACCCAATGTCAGAGATGGCAAAAATTGGTTAGTTTAGTGACTCGAAATGCTCAAATTGCTCGCTACTTGCTGGTTTGCACCTTTCCATGCGTGATTTGGCTTCGCGGGACGAATGTCTAGCGTTTCAATGCAGTCCTCGGTGCGGAGACAAGTGGCCCTTGAGTGGGCTGGGTCCCTGTGCGGCCTGGTGCGCCCATGTTATCCGTTCGCGGTGTTATTGGGACTCGGGTTTCAGCATTCGTGCTAGTGCAGTGCGCGCCCTTCCCGGTCCTCGGATAGGGATAAAAAGAGCAAAATAATAATGAAACTCTGCTACTTATATTACGAAAAATCTTGAAGGGAAAATCTCTGTGTACCTAAATAAAGGCTGCTACTGCAGCCCGATTTAAGAAGATTTTTGCTTTAAAATATTTTTCAACTTAAGAATTTAATTTTGAGAGCGGGAAAGATGATGATCTCTTTTAGCCACCCTTGAGATCAGCCGCTAAACTACTCTCATCGTCGCTTGTTTTATACAATATCTGATTCTGCATTAAGTTGGTAAGCCACATAAATTGAGTGTGGTTTATCCTAAACAAATTGAGTTCATCATGCAAGTAACAGTTTCAGACGCACAGCTTGCCATTGAATTGGATTGGTAATTATCGAGATTAGCCATAAGCTTCGCGTGCATGATCGCCGTTGCACGTTTTGCGCATCGACCGATTAATCAGCAGCGCCTTCTGATTAATTTAGCTGTGCCCCAATTACGATTTGCATCTCGCAGAGCAACAAACAGAGCGAATAAGTACCTCGCGAGCGAGTGAACGAGTACAGCTCGCCTCGAGTCATGAGAATATATTTATTGTTCAAGCGCACGTGCAATTATAGCCATCTCGTGGCTAGCCGCGTGCCACAATTTACAAAGAGCACGTCTGCATTCTCTTTTGATTGCAACGCAAACACATACTTTTGAGGCAGAGTGCGGTCGCAATTTGAAAGCTTAGTTAGGAAATTTTGGAAAGGGTGCCTGTCAACCGTGAAAATTTTCAGTTAGTGAGAATTGAGGACGGTAAACATGAATAGCAAAGCCGGGTAAATTCGCAATTTTAAAACAAATCCAAGATTTTACATAATTTTAAATAATAATAAACCTAATGTAAATGACTTGGGAAACCTTTCAAAACTTAACAATGATTTTAACACAACTGGAAATCTATGAAAATTGTGCATTTCGGACTAAAACCAAAAAAGGGAAATAGACAAAGCCAAGGAAGGCAAAGTGACCCGCATGGCAACATGACAACCCCATATAGTTATTATCAGTTAATTTTGATTCGCTTTATTGGCTGACGAAAAATCATGGATGTCAAAGAAGAGAATTTAATTGGTTTCTTATAGAACGAAATCGGAATTTCTTAAATCGGTTGCCACATTGGTTGGACACATTGGTGGGCAACCAATACATCATGACGTCATCTTAGTGTTAGGGCTAGTTTAGAATTAGAATACACCACTTCTGTTATCCTGATTGTTGGTCTCTTCCTGATTTTTTTATACAAATAACTAGTCAAAAATTAGACCCTAACAAGTAGCCCAAAAATCACTGCGTAATTGTTAGCGCATCCTTGCCACCCTGAGCTTTGATGATGACAACGTTTCTATGTTACCAGAAGCTATTTTTACTGAGCGTTTGTCCACTAACGTGGTGGCAGATTCCAATAATTCCAACAGACCCATGATTTCTAGAATAATATCGTCTAAAATTATTAACTATATGTATCATTTTCTTGTCGTCTTTAACCTTAAAGTAGTGCACGTGCAAAATATCGTTTTGATTATAGTCATTGATTATAGGAAATAATTAAATGTCCAAAACATTTACAGAAAATTGTGACGACCCTATCATTTCTCTACCTGAACTCTGCGCCCAGATTGGAGGCTAAGTAAATCATTCCAGTCCGGTGGCCGTCTGTTTGTCGTTGGCGAGTTTCGAACACTACTCCTGGCACTGCTAAGATAGGGGCTGCCAAGGTTGGGGGTGGTCGAGCTGGGAGTGAGCAACGGGGTGTTGGTGTTGGACCTGCGACTCTGCTGCGACTTGACCCTGAGTTTGGTGGCCTCGAGGTCAAGTGTTTGGTTGGCATGGGTGCGAGTGAACTTGTGGTAGATGATCTTCTTGCTGCGGCCGGTGAGGATCTGCACATTGTCCTGCAGCCGGCTGTTGAAGCTGAGACCGGCCTTGTTGATGTGCAGCACCTGGATCGCCGGCCCGATGAAGCGTTGGAACCAAGACGGCATCGGACACGCATCGTCCGACCGCCCCAAGTGTCAAACATCACATTGCTACAACTCTCGTCAGGCAGCTGCAGACCCCAGCCAATTCTGTTCACGAGCACTCCGCGGATCAATCCTCACTTTTCACTTGTTACATAACTCAAGCTTGAACTTTTTCAATTTTGCTGCTGTGAAACTCCAAATAACTGCAGCAGACAACAGAAACTTCCGTGCACACGACACACGCGTCAGACACAAAGCACAGCTCAATCGAGACTGAAGCAATCTGGCGTTTTTAAAAATTGTGGCAATGACACTGTTTGGAATGGATTTTTGACGGCACGGAGCAACAAAAAGAGACATTCCTGCCAGTTACAAAAACAAGAGTTTGCGAAACAAATTAGAAAGATTGACCTGCAGTCTTTTCACTCATTGCTGTTGAACTTTATTTTTAAGCACGACGAGAAAGTAGTGCGAAATTCCACATCTTCTCAGTGGAAACTGTCGAGCCCCCTTGTAACTGACTGAATTCATAATTGCTTGTCACGAAGGGTTTAATTACTGTCCGGCATGCACATTGGAAGGGGGCCAGATTGTCAACCAGACTAGCCAAGGGTGACATCACACACAAAATAGTGATGTCACTCATCCCTTCCCCTCCGAAAGTAAACGCTCTCGCCTTTTCTTTCTCTGTGACCCAAATATGAGTATATATGGTATATATACCTCTGAGTGTTGTGTGTATGTTTGTTCGCTGAGAGTTATATGTTTATCCATTTCCTTATTATTTGTAAATGTGCCCGCCCGTTGCATGCACACGCGGACAGCATGTGTGTGCATGCGGTTTTTACTCGGGCTGTTGTTTTAGGTAAGATTCGTAAACAGCAATTTGCTGACAACCTCTTTACCACAATGGTGTTCGTTCTTTAGCAGCTTGATCTGGGTTTGCATTTTAATGGTCAATCTTTTGATTAATATGACGTTGAAAGCCTGAGTCAATTTTTGGTCTTAATGGGATTTTAACGAGACAGCACGCACATTTTTCTTCCACTACCAAAAGCTTTTAATTTTTATTTGTAGAATAGTTGATTTCTCACAGCTTTGAAATTTCGTTTTCAATTGCAATAGTTTTTAGACTAAGGAAGTGAACATTAAGAATCATATTTGAGATTAAGATTAATTAGCAACACAAAATGAAGCTTTGAAAATTTAATTTTCCTTCACTCTTATTTCTGTTCACCTTAATTATCCACAATTTCTTCTATGGATATTACATTTAGCACGACTTTTTGTTTAAAAATTACGGCTGACTTCATTTGTCGATTGTATATACACAAGACCTCATTGACAAAGAACAAACAATAAAGGCAAAAATTGATATTCCTTTACATTAATCTGATTTTGTTCAAACATCAAATCCTGCATGCATTCCTTTGTAGAAAGGAAATTTCCATGTCACATCGCAAACTATCCATATTCATATACTCCTAACCGCTCCAACGGATAATTTTAATTGAACAAGGAGACGCGTTCTATTTGCTCTCGTTGGCAAGAACAATGCCACGCGTATACAGCAGTGATACCTAGAGGCGCCTCTTGTGCGATTAGCGGCGCAGTAATTTTTGTACCGCGTGTCACAGCCGCACGTCAAAACCAAGGCTAATTGCTCTGAACGAGTAAATCTCTCAGTGTGCGGTCGATGTAAAGGAAATTATGAGCGCAGGTCGGCAGTGTAGAACAAATTAGCGGCAGATGCTTAATGGGCGGCGCGAAAAGTAACTAGCAGTGTGCGAAATGTGGCCCCATTGGCGAAGAAGAAGACGGAATAATTAATGAGCGGGTGATTTATTGCATCAGGCGGCATTTGCATATTTATATTTCCATTATTCATGGCCGTCACTCGGCTGATATTGAAAGTACAAAGGAGGAAAGCACGCGAGTCGTGACGTCTGCGGCCAAGGAGAAAAACCAACTGAGAAAGGGCCAACTAGCTATTTGCCTTTTAATAGCACGCTCTCCTTTTGTTAGCTGCAGGAAATGACAATATTTCCATCTAGATTATTGCCCGACAGCACACTTCTGCTCAAGAGAAAGAAAAGAAACAACCGCTTTGTTCGCAGCAACAACCTTAATCTCACAATTAGCAAAATCTCAGCCACCCTATATCGATTTTTATCGTTGCAATGGCTATAAAATTTGTTGAACTGCAAAACACGAGATTCTCTTTAGAGATCTGATAGTAAATGTGCCAAGAAATTCACTGATGACCATCGTCTGAAGCTGAATGCCAGTAAAAATCCAAACACAGCAGGTGAGAACTATATTGGCGCTAAAATTGAATAAATTATTTTCATTTTTTTAATTGGATTGATCACTCCATTGATCAAAATGGTTTGACTCAAGCATTAAATTTTTTTATTTAATGCTAAATTTTGCGCTATGGTATTATCAGAAAATTTTTAACGCCCATGCCAATTAACTTACAGAAAGAATCCTATAAAAAAATTCCTCATGCTTTTAGTGACAGCATTTGAGATCAATCCACTTTAAATTTCATAAAGGCCATTGCATTTATTGCGTTCTGGCCAATTTAACGTCTTTGCATTAGTGATACAATTTACTGTCCAATGTCAAAATTCAAACGAGTATGACGATTTAATTCCAAAGTGTCCTCCATTCTTTTATTGGATAGTACGTATTTAGAGCTGACTTTCGCCCGTCAGATCGTGATCGGTGCGACGCTCTGGATTTCGATTAAAATGCTCACGCAATGGTATTTCGAAGAGAAGTGCGCCACCCACGAAAATATGAATTCCCTCTCGACGCGAGCGATCCTCAAAAAATTGGCATGACGCGTCCGTATTTCCTCCGCAGACTTTCGGCTTTGCAAACTTTCTGCCGACGTGAAGATTGCATGTGAAGGCATATTTTATTTGCAAGAGAACAACTGTTAAAATTAGATTAGCGCTTTGCATTTTTTTACAACCCGTGATAATTTATGTGTAAATTTGTTCTTTTTTTCGTTTGACTTAAAAATTTCAACACTAGAATTGGTTTTACTGAAATCTATCAAATTAACAGCTGCTTGAACGTGCTTTTAAGACTTTTACGTATAACTATTCCTTAATAAAATTTCTGAAATTAGGCTGTGAGAATGTTTTTTTCGTTTTTATTTTTCTAACATGACTCAATGGGTGCGGGCTGATTCTTGCGACAGTAATTTCTAATTTCTTACCCCACTTTGATGCATTTAGTGGCGTTTTTATATGACATTTAAAATACAGATTTATTACCTACAAGCAAATTTTGTGCATAATCGATTACGATTTCACGATTAGAGAAAGGTCAAGCTGGCTATCCATCTAGAAGAGAGCCCTCGAATTCACTTTCTCGCACACCACTACTTGTCACCGCCCCTTGAGTGCTCGCCAGGCATGCGACCTTTGGCCAGACGCGATAAAAGCCACATACTTCCACGAGAGTTGGCAGCGGACAAATCCCTAGCACTTAGCAAACTTAGCGAGACTGAAATGCCAATGTTTGGATATTAAAAAGTCGTGACCCATTGACCCGGCGGGTGCACCGGTCGGTCGTGTGCCGCAGTGTGTGTGTGTGTGTGTGTGTGTGTGTGTGTGTGTGTGTGTGTTGGCACGCAGCAATATATATTGACTCCACACATGCAGCCGATATTTGGACGAGAGAATGTGTGTGTGTGTGTGTGTGTGTGTGTGTGTGTGTGTGTGTGTGTGTGTGTGTGTGTGTGTGTGTGTGTGTGTGTGAGAGAGAGAGAGAGAGAGAGAGAGAGAGAGAGAGAGAGAGAGAAAGAGATGGTCGGCAGCGGAGCCATAAAAGCAATAGTTTGTTTTCTCTGGCCGAAATTGCTGGGCGCAGGGCGGCAGGGTCACGCACGCCTTGCTGGGTAAATAAAAATAATACAACAACAAAATCGGCCGGGTCCTGTCTCACTTCCCGGTCGGCCGCAGATTTCTTTGAATTTTTCAGCGGCGGCCGCTTGGGTGTTGGAGAGCGCGATTTCGCTTGGGTGATGATTTTTTCAGATCGCGTGTCAAAAGCACCCCGCCCTGTCGACCCACGCTCTCGCGCTGCCTTTCTCGCTTGCTCACAACCAACCCCACCCCTAAACGCCCGAATCGCAGGCAGGCAAAGCTCGCCTCCAGGCCGCAGCCAGCCGTTTCGCGCTTGATGTCTTCCTATCCTTAATGCACTTTTCGACCTGTTTGCGCCCCTGAGGCGAGAACGCGAAATTATCGCCGTTCGCCGAGCGTAATTATCACCACGCTCCCAGCTAGAATAGGCGGAATACCAGTATTGAATAAATTTCAACAGTCGTTTCTACTTTTAATATTCCACCCATGTTCGTAGTTTGTTACGATGACGACGATTTATTAAGCCTGCTGCTACCAAGAATATGCCGGACCGTTTGGTTGTCATGATTTTATTTTAGATAGGCTATAATATCGATTTATGTTGAAAAAAGGCTCTAGAATATTAGCTGTGATTCATTTTGTGACTCATTGCGGGGTTGCAATGTAAATATTTCCTATAAAGCAAATTCTATAATGTTAATTGAAAATTGTAATTCGATCCTCGTTGCTCAATAATCGCAATTATTTCATTTTTAGCAAGTTTCGGCATTACCGTTGGGCCCTATTTCATGAAAAATACAATATTTATAGAAATTATAACAATTATGAATCCAGTAAAAAAAGATAAATTCTAAAATCGATGTACCTATTTCATAAAAGTCTCGAGTGAAGACATAAATGGTTTTTGAAAGGCTTTTTGTCCCATACATTTCCTTTGAAGGTTCTCGTTTTTGCAGCTCCTGTTCACCATTTTCTGGATTTTGTTTGTTGTTTTACATTTCACCACTTCTTTCTTTTTATGTGAATACTTAACACGGATTTCAAAATATAGAAATTTAAGGTTGAGATTTTTGTGGTCATGTAACATATAAAAAAGTAAGTCAACAACTCTAGCTTCTTCTTCCTTTTATACTTCCTGTATGTAACAAATTTTAAACAATTTGTGTCTTTCAACTAAATTATGGAAACAATCATATCAACAACTTAAGTTTTGTTTGCGGAAATGGTTCTGGGTATAATAAAAGATCATTTTTGGAAGGCACCGTCTTTCATTTTCAGTGCCAAAAACGTTGTTCTTGGAAAGAGCCCGTAAAATACCGTCCATAAAGTTGTAGAGTCAAGCTGTTCACCATTGACTTCGTAGCACATGCCGAACCGCCTGCGATAAATTGATCTATGCTGCCTGACCTACACCGATGTCGTGCAGGTTGCATATTTCGTAACTTTCTTGCTCTCTGGCCTCGACGTGCACGATACAATCATTAACTTGCGTCCGCAACCGCTGATTTCACTTTAATAGTTTCCTCCAAGGCAACTTTGTATGTTAATGCATGTTTTCAAATATGTCAGTTTAATTTTATCTTTACTTCTATTTGAGGGTATCAAAAGTTCAAATTTGAATTAGAATTAACCCATTTTTCAAGTGTCTTACTAAAATTTTTAAAGTTAACATTTACTAGATTTTAAAATTCTCAATTTTCTCTAGAGGTTGCATTTCAGGCAGATATGGCGTGTTCGAAAATAACAACGAACAGAGGTGTATTATTTCATTCACAAGAGCCAAGAAGTCTATTTCTATAAATTTATAAATAATTGTTTAAACTGAATCAAGTCACAAATTGATTAGAGTGTAAAATAATGGAAGTAACAACAAACCGTAAGCTGATTCTACTTCACAACAATAAAGTAAACACTGAAAGAAAAACCCACGTTGCAGGTCACGCACTATTAGAACTTGGCTTGCCTGCTGCGCGTTGAAAAGCGACCATTCCGCTTCGGAAAGGAAGGCGATGCATTTTTAATCCGCGCTCCGCAGGTGAACATAGGGAAAGAAAGAGAAACGTGCCCCGCACCGCCGACTCTCGCGACGAAAGCGCGCAGTGTCGCGAGCGCGCGCGTGTGTATGTCAGCAGGCCGGCTACTTTTCAATTTTTCGTCTTCTTGTCGGGCGTGCTAGAAAAAGCGGACAAAGAGGAGTCACTGAGCAAACTTAGCCGCCCCGCTCGATATCATCTCTCTCTCTCTCTCTCTCTCTCTCTCTCTCTCTCTCTCTCTCTCTCTCTCTCTCGGCAGGCGAGCAGCGTAAGTTTGCTTTGAGCAGCGAAAGTAGTGCCGAAGCAGCAGCTGCTAGGCTCTCGGGTCAACGCAGCCAGCCAGCCGAGCAGCCCCTTATTACGATTTCATGCCCAGCAACAGATGCCACGTGCAACAAGTTCGGCCACTGCTGCTGCGACTTGCAAATGGGAAACACACAAACCCACGCGTGTTGGTGGATCAAAGCGGCCCTTCGACCCGAGGAGCAGCAACCTATAGCTTTCTGGTCTCAATCTTTTTGACTCGCGGCTCACGTTACTCTCAGCGCTTTCTAGAAACCGACACCGAAATTAACGCTGCGTGCCGAGTGAAAATTAATTACAAAGACTCCTTTTGCTTCACAATTGTTGCGTTCCAGACTTAAAACTAGGAAACCTTGAGGGAACTTTGTGATTGTTAGCTGTTCGAAACAGATTCCAATTCAGCTATGAAGAAATTGATGATTTTCGTGACAGTTACAAGATTTTATGCGCATTCTGAAAGGACTTTAAATTTAAAAAAAATGGATCTAGCTATATTATATATGAAACGATTGTTGATTCCTGCTCGTGTTTAAACTTTTGAAACACTGGTTTTATGGCGGTTTGACTTCAACATTTTTTCAGCGAAATTTTTTCAGTAAAATATTGTTTGATTTAAATCTTAAAAAAATTAAAAAACTAAGTTTACATGATTTATTTTCAGTGATATTGATCTCCTCTCAAGATTAAATTGTGAAGGTTGAAAATCGTTCACGGCTTTGACGATATTAAAAAGCGACTTTCGTCACACAGGAAAAAGCATTTTAATCTCCTGAAGGATCGCTATACACAGTTCATTTCGCGCGACCTTTTCTCCTCTTTTTCAGTCTTTCCTGCCGGTAGAAATTTTCGCTTTGTCTCGGCTTTATTGTTGCTCTCGTGCAGTGAATGCAACCGGCACGGCACATAGAAACAAGAGGGTCGCCTGCTTTTGCAAGCTTCCAGCTGTGTAAGAATGTATGTACATTGGCTTATTCTCGTGCCTCTCTCGAAATCTCGTTGCCAGACTCAAATGGCACCGACGACTGCAAAAGGAGAGAGTGCAACTTGACATGAAACGGCCGTGCAGGAAGTATAAACACATAACTGTCGCGCTCGGATTTCGCCAGATTTAAAAATATAGTGCTCATTTGGCAGACGGCTTTTTTATGGTTTGCTCATTAAGAAGCAAGGTTGAATTCAAATGATATATATATATTATATATATATCAAATATCATGGAACTGGCCTCAGGACTAATTGTTGATATTTTTTTCAAGTTGTACGTATTTGCCATTGAAGACGGTTTTTCATGAAGAGGTCATACAGGCATTGGAACAGTAAAACAATGAGCACGCTAATCACTAAGGTAGATTTCAATAAAAGGTAAACTAATTGCATTAATTAATTTTTTTCCATATTAATATTTTTAAACGAGTACAAGAAGTAAATTAAGCATTTATTTTTATATTGAAAGACGTAACCAACGTAATAAATCATGCTTTGTGATGATGAACTTTTATAATTTATTATAGTTAACAATTTTATATGTACACTGCTGTAGAGCACTGACTTGCTACGTTTGACAAAAGATTCTCAAAACTATACGAAAAATTCAATCTGAAATTCGCGGCTATGAAATGGAAAAAAACTGGACATACCCATGCTTGTGGAGGGTAGGTGGGAAACGGGGCGATATCCTTTGTCGCGACGTTACTGGGGAGGTCTGCCCGGCGTCCTTTCTTCTTGCGGAGTGTCTGCTTCTGGCGGATGAGAAGTGCAGCTTGCATACCGGCCACTGCTGCGGTCATTTGTTGCCCGCCTTAGCACCCGGGGCCTCGGGGACCCTGGGTGCACGCGAGGGGTGCCGAGCCGGCAGCGGTGGTTGGCTCTGCACAACCCCGCGCGGGGGCGCAACTGAAAATGGCACACAACACCCTGAAATATTTGTACTGTTCGCAATTTTCCAGGAGAGAATCGCTGCCTGCAAACCCTTTGATCTCGCGTTCTGCTGATTTACACCTTTTTATTGGCTCTAAAATCGCTCGATTTTTTGTGTGTATTAGGAAGTTGACAAGCAAAGAAGCAAACCAACCTCAGATTTGTGTGCGTCGATGAACTTTTGTTCCTTGTCTTGGCGAGGTTGTCATGGATTTTAGTTTGGTTGATGTTTTAAAATATCTTTAATTGTTCACACGTATTGAGTATTATTTCTGAAAAATTATTCTTGGCATTCCAATCCTTAAATAGTTGCTGTTCGATTTGTTCATTAGGTATTTTCACTTTTTTTAAATGGAAGGAGAAAATGTTGGAACCTTATATAAGCACTACCTTTTAACGATAATTTCTGAACCATGAATTGCGCTGGAAATATCATGAAATGAATCCAAGTTGCACCTCTTTTTGTTCAGAATTTTAATTTACAGGTAAATCGTAGATGATAGTATTTTTCAAATTTTCTTATTCATGCAAAATTGTAAAATACAATGTCGAAAATTTTTACCATCAATTTTTACCCCCTAGAAAGGGAAAATTGGTAAAAATATCGATTTGAAAGTTCTTAAACCCTAAAAAATCCCGCCAAAAATCGACAGTGGATTTTATCGTCGATAGCGACTCAGGGGATCCGGGATCTATTTACTCTTTGTTCCAGCGTTTGTGTAGCGGTGAATGACTTTCATATGTGACCTACTCTTTGTCTATCAATTGCGTTAGTAAACCCTCACTTTGTTTCAGTTTCTTTGCAGCTAATCCGGTGTAGGCGACAAATGGCGACGCATAGGTCGAGCTGCGGACATAATGTTGTGCTTTTTACTGCAGTTTGATGCAAAACTTTTTGTGTGGTGCGCACTGGTTGGCCGGCTACTTTCAGAACGGATGGAAAAGCCCTGGTAATCCAGTTGCATTATGAATGAGCTCCGCTTTGACCCACTTCAACTGCCACATTTGCAGCGACGGACGCTAATGCGTCTTGTGTTTTTGTGGAAACTGCTACGTACAAAGTGGAAAATGTACTTCTGACAACACCAAAGTGTCCGAAACTAACTGTCACACACGCCGAGTGTTTTATCCGCAAGATTGCACTTGCCAACGTGCATTTTCGCTAATGAAACATTTGCACTGCAGCAACAAGAAGAAATAATGGGCAATGAATTAAAAAATTACTCTTATGCGGCTTTTGTGGGAAAATACCGCATCCTTACCAACTTTGTAACACTAAACATTTTAAAAAATCGTGTAAATTATTTATAGTGTATTTCTAAAAAATGGTACGGTCTGATTTTTTATTAAACAATGTATCGATTTCTTAAGAGTATTTTCCCTGAAATGTTTCACTTAAAGGCACCCATCCTGGTTTCCAAATCAGCATAGAAAATAGAGCTTTTAAGTTTATTTGTTAGCTAAATTTCGAATTGTACGTGTTAATTTATACCAGTTATCTTTAAATAACATTAAAACCATAAATATTAACTATCGTCTGATAGCAATATTACATTTTTCACGTATCTAAAAAGAAACGGATATACTTAATAAGTTTTATTTACTTCTTTTTTACTTCACTAATTTTATTTTCATTGAATAAACGATTCAGTGAAAATAAATTAAATAACAATGTAAATTTAGAGGTGAAAATATTTTTCAGCATATTATATATTTCCTATTTATTGTAAATGTTGATTAAAATCAATGAAAAATTAAAATGCCAAATATCTAAAAGATTTATAGAAATCAGAAAAACGAGTAAAAAATTAAATGAATGATTCGGAGAAATAAAAAAATAAAGGTAACGTTTTCATAATTATCATTTTTTATTAAGCGTTTATTTTGTCAAAAGATCAATTAGCTTTTACGCTTTTGAAATGCACGCACTTTCATTCGCGGTGAGGGACACGGGAAATGAGACCTTTTTAAGTTCACGATATCACGCTCTTCCACCGTGAGCATGCTAGGAGAACGACCACTATTATCGTCATTATTTTCCAGCTGGCTCCAGCTAGACTCCAGAGCAGGGAAATAATGCAAATTAACTTCCTGCCTGCGGAATGTGAAAGGCGACTGGAATTCATTTTATTTGATATCTCATGAGGCGTTCCCACAGCCCCCTCATCTGGCTCCCTATCTCACCACTAGGCCCAACATGCAACTTCATTTTCAGCCTTCGTGCCGACGAGCCGATAGAAACAAAAAGCTACACATAAATTTCCCACCCACAATTTTGAGCTTTTTGGACGTTTTCTAACCTTAACCTATTTAAGCCCTTGTAATTTTTCCTGTCTTCACCAAAAATCTTTAAAAAGAAGATGACTTTTTTATTAATTGCAATAATTATTAAGTTTTCGCGATTGAATTTTATTTGATTTTATTAGCAGGAAAAAAGTTGTAAACGTGAAACTACATTTACAAAGTTGTATTTCATTGATTATGAGCAATAAAAATATAATTTAGATAGGTTTAGGGAGAAATGAATAATGCGTTAGAATGAAAACTGATTGATTATTGATTATTTCAGCTGTCCAAAATATTTCTTACCGACGCACCTTCGAGTCTCCCATATTTTTTTTATTTATGGAGTGAAGTTGATTCTAAACCCCTACAACCTGCACCAGAGTATTTCCCTGACTCCTCTGACTCGAATATATATAACAACATGCTCTGAGTGTATACTGAACATATTACATTACTCATATTTACGTTTTTCCTCCTCTTGACTGAAATTATATAAAAAGATAATGAAGTACACATAACGTCTTCAGACGCTCGAACAGACTTCTGTAACAAGTTAGCAAGCTTCACCGTTTCGTAGGAACCATCAGAAAGAAAATTCATTTTCGTTGCTGCAAAATAACGTCAAGCTGGTTAGCACAGGAAAGTTTACTGACTATTCACCCTGTAAATAGTACAAGACAGGCTAATCGTTGCTATCGCATTTACCCGCAACCTTTCCTTACTCAACGTAAAAGCCACTTTTCGGCATCTCATACGTCGTAAAATAAGAAAATATAAATTCTCACACACGCTCTCATGCAAAGCAATAATAATCGTGACGCAAATAGAACAAAAAATGAATCAGACGGCTTGGAAAAAATACCTCGATAGCTGAAGCAGCTCGCAGGTTTCTGATACTGATCGAGTCGGCATTCGCATGGACGCCCAGCAGGGCCTGGTGGCTGTGTTGGCGCGCGGTGCCCGTCGAGCTCGACGACTTTTTGCCCCGCCGGGCCTGCCGGATGGCCTGGCCGGCGGCCGCATACATTTTTCACTGTACAAAAAAGGCCAGGGAACGGGTCAGCCTTACGCTATCTAAATCACCCGGTTTTCCTTGGCAACAAACGAGCTCAATTAGGTTCCCATAGACTGACTGACCGAAACTGAACTGACATGTTGGCAGTTTCGCCGAGAATGTTTTCAGCGGCCAAAAAATCATTTGACATTTTTTAAGTGTGGAAATATTTACATCTTAAAAAACGTAATTTGAAAATCACTTTTATCTATCACAGGAGAAAATAATGTCTCATCTGGATGGTCGTGCTGAATCACAAATTTTCCTTCTTTCAATTAAATTAAAATATTCATTCAAGTTTTGCAAGTTGTTGTAATTTACCACTTAAATCAATCTGCAAAAATATTAATCTTAAATGATATTTCCACTTTCTGGATATTAAACTTTGCAATGGCATCAAGGAAATCAAGGATGGATTTGTAATTACAAATCTTAAGAATTTTGCCACGCAAAAGTAGGCGAGCAAGCTGTTCAAACATTTCAGCGATACAAACTGCCTTGACACGAAGGGTGCAGAAGTTTTGCTCCACTTGCGTGAAAATAATTCCGATTTCCGGTGGCAGCTGCCTCAGGCGGAACTGTTTGGCCCAATCAGTCCGTCAGTGTATTCCGCAGAGTTTGTTGCCAAGGCAAAAAAGTAGGCGAAATCCGCCCGAATCGAGTTTTATTCAAAGAGGCAGTCGCGTCGTGACTAGTGATTGCAAATTGCGTTTCCTCGCGGGTGTGTCGGCCGATAGGCAATCAGACGTAATCAAAACACAAACACCTGAATCGAGCGGAGGAGCAAGTGAATGGCTTAATTAAGCGCCGCGCCAATTTGCCTGAGCAAGTTTCGCTTGGCTGAGTACAAAAACTGCGAGCACACCGCGCACATGCATACATTCATACTCACATAAATGGAGAGGCACACGTGCATGCGGCAAATTAAATGCAGATTGTTGCATGAATGCATGCGCGCAAGGCCGGAGCAGCGAGCGAGTCGGCCTCTGGAACTAGACACGGACCAACTGCATGCACCGCGCCATTTCGCGTAAAAGCGTGCAATAACTTGTAAATACATGTGCACACACACACTCATCCATCTTTTGAGAACCAAGCAGCAGCAGCAGTAGTGAAGGTGGATGGGCACTCTGCTTGCGAGAGGAAAGTCTGACCTTAATTTTCCCTAGGGAGGAAAGTGATGATTGCGCTTCAAGCTTCAAGGTTTTCTACCAAGGGAGATGATGAAAGATTTCAACCCAATCTGATGTTGAGTTTAGAACCACGCAATGCTGGTTTTGGAATTTATTTTTAAAAAAGTCGATATATTCTAATTTCCCTCAGTGGAGAAGCAATAATCTCCACCGAAGGGAGTCGTAAACTGCTGTCGTAAAATTTGTCCACGCGTATTGCGACGCATATAGGAATAGCAAGGTGCCGGATTGAATGAAACGGCAGTCTTTCATATTACGGATTTCTTTATTGTGCTTTTGTCGATTGATTCGTCTCTTGACCCCCTTTCGACTGACCACGGCCGTTGCATTGATATCGCGCACTTTATTATTGGCCCCTTTGTGATAAACACGAAAGGCTGCAGCAGTTTAACCGACTTATTCCGGCTGCCTTCATACACCCGCAGGAAATAACTAATATTACCATTCAAGCAAACCCATCTTTAAATTCTGTGCGGCATTGACGGATTGCCTTCGATTAAATTCTTTCGACAAAAACATTGTAATCGTAGTGCAAAACGATTTTGAGCGTCTAAAATGAAATGGAAAACTATGTATTGACGGCCAAGCTCGCTGGTTATTCAATAATAGGACTAACTATGTCTGCCAGTTACTCTAATTAAGAAATTTTTATTTAAAAAAGACCTCACTGAGAAGCACCGGACACTGGCGATATATTTTTATCGTTCAACTTCTCTTGGCCTGAATAATATTCCCACTGCGAAAAATGGTTCTCTTTAGAGACGGATTTAAAGTTGCAATACATTTGTAACAAGCTCGGGTGGACGGCGCCAACGCTGAGATGCTGTCATTAGCACACAAAAGACCTGATTTGATTTTTGTTTTGAAAGGCGTGGTTAGTTTATTTCATCCCACTCATTTTTATCCTCTGGATATTATAGCGTTTTTAAAAAAGTTGCATCACTTTTTGGCCCTTCCAAATAATCATCAAAAATCACTTACGAAACAAAAAAAAACTGTTGAGAACCGTTCTGCGACTTAAAATAAAATATGAAGAGTTGATTCAACTTAGTCTGCATAAATGTTATTCAGCCTATTTCCAACTTTTGGTTATTTATTTTTCTATTTGTTCATAATTGAATTGAATCCTTTGCACAGCAAAAAATCGAAAATTAATCGGTGACTTGCGCTCGCCACCAACTCAATTATGCTGCACGTAGATGCAATCATCCCGTGCTCCAGCATATTATATGAACCACATGTTGCATGTATGCTCTTTTGATGGTACAGTATGATCATCTCACAAAGGAGCGCATGATTTATGCTGTGACTCTACCCATTCATTTCTGTGCAGTGCTTCGAGACCCGAGCGTGTTCGATTCGAACCGATAAAACCTGTCCGAAGCAACTTTGCAACTCTGCATTGACACTCATGAAATCCTCATCGTCTTTATTGACCACATGTTGAATTACGGTGTGTCGCGCCAATGCCAAGTGGCAAAATTCAAACCCACTCCTAGACTGGGTAGCCAAATAAAATTAATTCGTACTTTAGAATGCTTTAATCCATAAAATATATTGTTAAAACTTTAATATCAGTAAAATAGGGAGAATTCTTAAGCAGGAAATAAATTAAAAAAGGGAAACTGCAAATGGCTTTACGCTGCAAGGATTGATTAAAGATGAGCCGCTGAGCGTAAAACTTTGAAGAGGAACATTATTTTGCACAAAACAGCTTCAAATACAGGGTGGTAAGAGGAAGTTTTTAGCAGACAAAATCTCGTCTCATGTTTTCTTTTTCATCATGATCGTTTTCATTGAAAATTTCCTGCAGCCAACACTTCAGCGTGAACTTTGTTTAATAAGCAAGTTAATTGTTGCTGATGAGGGGGAGACAATTTTTCTCTTCAGAAGTTCTTTAATCAAACTGCGAAGAGTAGACCTATTTGCAGAT
Organism: Cloeon dipterum; assembly: GCF_949628265.1. Classification (NCBI taxonomy): domain Eukaryota; kingdom Metazoa; phylum Arthropoda; class Insecta; order Ephemeroptera; family Baetidae; genus Cloeon; species Cloeon dipterum. Next base: position 27,618,330 of record NC_088788.1, read on the forward strand.
TTCCTTTCCATTAAAAACTTTTTTGAACACAGATAGTCCATAATTTTGATTCAGATGATGTTTCGTGATCAAGCAGACAGTCTGTCATTTTTTGGGCTTGTGAATTTTTAAAGAAGGGATTATTATTGTTAGAGAGGGTGAGTGATGCGAAATGTATGGAATTCGTGGTTTGTTCTCATTCTCAGTTTGATGCTTTAATTTTACAAAGAGCGGAAAACCGTTTGTTAAATCTGAGTAAGATCCTTGCAGGTTTCTGCAGGGGTTGCACTAGTATGCCAAAACAGAAGCTTTGAATTTATTTTCCTTTTATAGATATCCTTCACCTGACATGTGTTTTAGCTCTTAAAACAGCTGTTAAACTCAATTTTTCATGATGTCCGAAATTAAAGCTAGGAGAAAACGAGTGAGTTCCTATTTTCCTAAAATTTGTGGAACAAAGAGGGCCAAAAATTGCTACGCGCGGTCACAATGACAAGGTCGGTGCGTGCCTGCCCCGGCGCGCACACACACACACATCAAATATACATATAATTTGAGTCTAATTCAATTTGCGAGCGAATGAAAGAGGGAAAGAGAGAGAGGTGTAAATCAACGGGCGCGAGAAGGGTCGCCGGAGCCGCCCTTCAAATGACAAGGCGGGACACTCACCGACGAGGGCCGCCTGCGGACGGGGGCCAAATGAGCGGGCGCCGCCTCCGGCGGGGGCTGCATCACATGGCCGGCCGCTCCGGCAGCGCACAACCGACTGAAGCAACATCTTCCCCAGGACCGGTGCCGCCTCCGCAGATGGCTCTGCGATGCGTCTCGCTCTCTCTCCGAGCCTGCCGCAATTAGGGCGCCGGCGGACGGACGCACCCTCTCGACTCGCACTCCGCGCCGCGGACGGCCCTACTACTTATTGCCCCCACCTAGCCTGGCCACGCTAATATTCAATCGGTCGGCTCTCCGGCAGTGGGCACTGGCGGCCCAATTCGCCGCTGTTGCTCTCCCCTGGCCTACTGCCGCCAGTCAAGCCTCACCAGTCGCTCACCGCGCATCAACCCCCGTTGCCATGGAAGGGGGGCGCCTCGCATGATTTGCGCCTTGCTTTTTATCGTTTTACAATTTCGCACGAACTGAGCTCGAAATAACGGAAGAGAAAAAACTTGGGACATGGAAACTAAAAATTGTGTATAATTTTGTATGTTGGGCAAATAAATCTGAATATCGGGATTTTCGGAATGGGCCAACACATTAGTGAACAAGCGCTGGATGAAGAATGAAGAGAGCGGCCAGAGCATTGTGAAGTGATATCTGTTGATTGTCAAAGTGGTAAACATTGGTTTGCCACCTTGAATATTTGGTCATTTTTTTCGATTTTCCGTTATATTATTATAAAGATAATAATAATTAAAGAAAAGTAGGAAGAAAGCAGCTTCTCTATGATCGATCCACAAATTCCTTAAATTGATGCAAGCCAAAGAGTCCAACAACATAAGTGGCAAGTCCAAATTTTACCAGAGTCAAATTTAACTACGTCACAATTTACTGGTCGATCTCTTTATCCTTTGAGAAAAAACGATTGATTGCACTCAATAACAATTTGATTACGTGTTTCCTTTTCCTTTTCTCCCTTCAAATTAACTCGTAATATTTCAACCTCTCTCTATTTTATGTTTTCAAATTTATTAACGGACGTGACACACACCTCCATCTAAAAACAAATAGAAGATTTGTAAAAGTATCTTCAACTGGAATCCTGGCTGGACTTCATATTATGTGTGTATTAAATAATACGTTCATTCTACATTACGCGGATATTTGAATGATTTTTTATCGTCTCCTCCGTAGAGGTTAAATATGCATTGAACTTAGACATGTACTTAAATGGCAAAATTTTTATTTAAAAACTGTTCATGAAACTGTGGAATTTGCTAATCATATAGCTTTGTTAACAAAATTTCCAACAATTAATAATAATCTCTGTTATTGACTTTTGGCGAGTATTCCATCCTTTTTTAGTTAATATACAATTTCAAATCGGTATATACTGTTTGCACTCTTTAATATTTAGCCCTTGTTTGATAATAATTTTGATCGTTTAAATTTAATTTTGCTACTTTCGTTTTTCTTTTAAAATACTATACACAGTTTCATTTTTCACCGTCAGTGAGTACTCGCACTTTGAGAAATAAGTACTGAACTATTAAGAAGGTCATTGATAAATTTATGGGACCACCAAACGCAACCAATGCAAATGGAACAATTTTTTAGCTTTCTATATCTGATGATTTCCCTTGGTGGCCTACCACAAACCGTAGAAAACGTACACAACTTTGCGTAAAGACACTAACAAATGAGCTGTTTTTCTTCATATGCTCAAGTTTCACATTCTGTGTGCGACTCAAGGTGAGCCGTGAAAATTGTTTATTTGATGGCCCAAAGCACTTTGCCTAGATGAGAGCCGAAAGTCGTTCCAACAAATTTCCAAGGTGTGGGTTGCAAACTACGAGAGAAGTTCACCAAGAAAGGAGGATTTCCCAACACATAATTTCAATGCTGGAGACATAATTCTATTAAAAGTTTCCCATAACAAAATTGTGTGTGGTGAAACCCAATAATTGATTTAAAATACGAAACAGGCATTTTATTTTTTTCCCAATTAAGGTAGCAGCAAACAAAGGATTTGGCATGGTGATTATCTGGCAAGGCCGATTGCTCGAGGCGGCAAATTTTCAATCTCATTAATAAAACAGCGGTGTGTGGTCGAGATCGATGCAAACTTGTAATTTGGTTGATACAGAAAACGAGCACGCGGGTGAAGGCAGGCCGGCCGGCCGGCCGAGCAGCGAGCGAACGCCGGCCGATGTTTGCTGATGGGTCTGCGCTGCCTGCTTTGAAATTACGGCCGTTGTATCGACTGCTGACGACCGTGGGGGCGCTGTATGCAACCCGCACGTCATTTCTGTTCACCAATTTGCATAACCGACTTCGGCTGGCAGGCTCGCGGGGCAGACTCATTCCCAAGAATTGAGAGACTTGCTCTGACGCTCAGCGTAGCATTTCGAAATCGACACTTACACGCTTCTTTACAGCGCCATCATAAAAATTATGTTTTTATTCGACTCGTAAAGCGCTGGCGTGAACAATTCGCAAAAAATGTAAATTTTATTCTTCCTTTTGTCCAAGGCTAAAAAATATCAGAGGCACCACTCTTGCGTCATGCGTTGTTTTCGAAATAAAAAGCTTTCATTCAAATCAGACCAGCCAAGGACGCAGACTAAGAAAATATAAATACCCAACAGGAAAAGCATAATTACTTTATGTATTGCTTTAGAAAGCAGCGTTCACAAGTAAACATACTAGAAGAAAAACATTTCAAACGCCCAAACAGGCAGGCACTAGTACGCATAATTTAAATGGTGTACTAAATCATATCGATTTAAGATGTTTTGGCCTTGTAAGTCCCTGCTTTTTTTGCAGTACCGAAGATACAGCCCAAAAAATATTTTTTTAACATATGATTTCAATGTATTAAATATTAATATATTAGAAAATAATAAAATTAATTATGCTAAATTTAACTAAGCACTTATCATGCTTTAAGTCAAATAAAATCCATTTTGACTCTTCATAAAAAAAGAGTTGCCATGTTGCAATGTCTTTTTTCAAGTTAACTTCAAATTTTGCATGAGTAGTGCTTACAGTCGATTTTTATTTTCTGGCCGTTGAACTTTAACCTCGTGTTGAATGCCATCACACACAAATTCAATATACCAGCAGAATGAAGTGAGCGAGACACACTTTTGCGTTCGTGAAAAAGAGGCGAGTTTGTGTGTAATATCAAAATCAATAAATTTAATCAAACGCAGCCTCACAACTCACAGTACACCAGACTTTTGTCGATAAGTCACGGGGTGCTGGAGCTGATTAACGCTCCGTCTTTAAACAACTTCATTGCCAACAACTTATTACAGTTACGTACCTTGCTGCTTTCGAGCACGAAAGCAGACAGATTAATTAAATTGGCCCCATTAAAAAGTTGTAATGAAATTATTAGCAGCGTTTCTCTCCTCGCTTATAATAGATCAAAGCGCAACGCAACGAGTTTCCAATTAATTAGAAGCTCCGCCAACGAATGCTCTGCATGGGAATGGCAAATCTTTCCAAAGGCGTGCTAAATTATCCGGTTCTGGCACAATTCCAAAAACATGAAAACTCGTCAAAATTTTACGCGCAGAAAGAGACAAAAATATGAGCATCAGAAGTTTCAATTTACTATAACGATAAAAATTGATCTGTTCCCGATAAAATATTCTACAAATAGAATATAAAAGTGAATATTTCCAGAAAAATATAGGTTTGAAATTTGTTATATTTGATTATTATTTTTTGTCAAGATTTCGGCATTCAGGACCTCAAGAAAACCTTGCGGTTCTTAGGCTTTAGTTGTGATTTGTAATGCCGTAATGGTTATCCTCGTTGGTACTATTAAAATAATTTTAAATTTAAAAAATACAAAGCTTTCCAATAAAACCGTATTTTTTAACCTTTTTTAAAAAAGTTTTCTTAGTTTTTTTGCTTCTTAATCACATTTTGAACGACTATATAACATATCTTCTGAGATGTCTCAAATTTTAAAATCCTAAAAAACCAAATCCTGCCTTTGGAAATGATTAACACACGAAAATTAGAGTATATGCAGGGCAGACGCTGACAAAGATATTTTCTTAATTCTCACCTTGTGGTGTCATCCTTGCCTTCTCAGTCGGACCAATCGGAAATTCTTGCACTAACTACTAAGGCGGCCGGCGGATCTCCTGTGTCACATAATCGGACCACTGTTGCTCATGGTGTCGAAAACCATTTCCGGTGGCAAATGTGCGGCAAGCCGAGTCAGGCACTCGCGCGGTTCGCAGATCGGCAGAGCGCAAACCGACTCGGCGGTGAGTGCAAAGCGCGCGCTTGCAGACTGACACACTGTATTACAATTTGACCCGCCCCGGTGACCTTATGCAATTGGACGGGGCCGGCGCCGCGCACACGCGCACTGCCGCCCTTCACGTGTCGCTGGCCGCCGTCCGTCGACGTCCCCTCGGAGCCCACCTGCCCCACGGGCCCTTCGTTCGCACCCAAGATGAATTCGTGGCCCGACAAGGATTGATTTGCCGCTTTTAGACACGGCCGCCTCCGAATACTAATCCCTCTCAATGCTCTCTCTGGCTCGACCCGAGTGCTGTCGTAAAGGCGCCGCCGTTTATGGCCACGTTTTCCTATTCAATGAGGTGCGCTTGCTTGCTAGATCAATTTTAACTAGATTTTCTAGCGGTATTAATGTTCAATTCCAGGAAAAAGCACGTTTAGCTCAGTGCTTTAAGCCCACTTAAGAGCTTTTTTAACAAATATACAAATTTAATAAAATGTTTAAAACTTAGCCATAACTTCAGTGAAACACGCGAGGGAAATGTTTGGAATGAATCCTTTAAAATTTTAGTTTCATTTTCATTCATAATTGTAAAAATATTGCAATTTTAAAATTTTACTTTTTTAATGCTGATAATTTTATTCATTTGTGTATTTATTTAACATAAAATAACTAAACATTACACTTTTGATATTTAAAAAATATTTATGAAGAATATCTCGGTTTCAAATTTTGGTAAATTCTCATAGTAAATTACTCTACATTTAATGAAGTGTGAAACCTACATATCATATCAAATCCACATCTCTATTGCATTTGTGTGAAGTGCAAAAATTAATTTTTTTCGTACGATCATGACTGCGCACAACTTAACATTGCTAAACTTAGTGATACTTCTTTGAAACAAGATATTGTATTAGGAGTACTGTTATTTTCATAGCTTCACCCACGACTCTAACCTCTCCTTATATCTAAAGAAAATGTGAATTACTCGCACTTCTAATATCTCTTTGAAAGATGAAGACTACGAATTTTGAAACCTCGGTCTGCTTGGCTGATTTAAAGCCCTTAAAAACAATTATTTGACTATTTATTTGAAAAATGTACTCATTGAATTTTTTTAGATTAATAAGAAAATTGGATTGAATTGTTGCTTGAAGAAGCATAGATCATAGAGGTTGAATATTAAAATATTTAATGTATTTCACACAGTCAAACCAGAAACTCATTACATGCACTATAAACATTAACTTTTGATTCGTTCGCTTAATCTTGTTATATATTGATTATAACCCATTCAATATATGAAAACGCTGTACATTCGCATGGTAACGGCACGAAAGGAATCTTTCTGGTTGAAAAGATGAATACCAATCATGTCGAATAAATCATCAAAGCAGAAATGGGCTATGAGGTCACACTTTAAAAATCGATGCCACTTTTTCTCTGCCCGCTATGCGAATTCGTAAGTAATGTTTTCCGAAATCATCGTATCAGAAAGGCAGTCAGAGAGTAATTTTCGCGGCGCTAATCACGCACACGAGAGCCAGCCGCGTACATTCCGTAATTTGCATGCCAGCCTTGGCTTCGTATAGATTTTCTTTGCTCTCGTGTTAAAAAATGTGGTCCTACCGAAGAGAAATAGAAACAGAGCAAAAGAACTCTCGCATAGCTCTAATCGCTGCTTTTCCGTCGTTGCGTGTTGCCCTAAATGAGCTGACCGATGGCCTCTCATTAGCTTTTCAAAGTTCTCCGTCGATAGAGGGATTTCTCGGGAGAGCAACAATCGGAAGAATGCTCTCCGTTCAACCAAAAGGATGGGACAAAGTATAAAAATGGATTTGACAGAGTTTGATTATTACATGACAGTGAGCAATTCTACACTAAAATCTAAGCTCAAAATTCCTCTGCAAAAAACTGAAAATCAAGGAACATTAAAGAGCTTTCAGGAAGACAAATGCGAAAAAGAATCAGTGTGTGTGAAGCTCATTGGTGCGAGTAAATCGCGAGCTTTTGAGAAGAATTACATGGGAGGGCAGAAGTGATGAATTGAATCATCACTCGTGACAAATGGGCTTTGTCAGGGGCGGACGGCCCGCGAACACTCCACGCTACACACAACGCGCTTCGCCGTCTACGTCGTCGTCGCAAATTAGGCCAGCAGCGATAAATTCTTCTGCACGAGCGGCGAAGGAGCGGCAAAGCGGACCCTTTGATCTCGATTATATCCCCCTCGATAGCACAATCCGCCCTCGATCGCGCAATTGTGAGTTTGTCAGTTTAATTAACGCGAATTGCCACGCGGGCCAAGTGGGTGACACGCTATTTGCGTCACTAAGAACACCGCTGAAGCAAATGCAAATAAAAATCGTCAATTGCAGCTGACGTAGGACAGCGGTCGAGGCTATTTTTAAAATGTCAATATACACGCCCCCGCTCCTCTAGCTGCTGCTAAAATTGTCAATAATAATATAAATTAATATAATCATATAATTTGTGAGAGGATAGCTGTTGAAGAATGAAACTATCATACACAGCAGGGAAATTCGAATAAAAATTATTATTTTGTCAATATATTGCAGATTTAATCTTCAAATAGCTTCTTGACAGCTCAGTTACAAATAAATTTCTCCTCTGTGAATGGAATTTTTCCAAGAAGATTTCTTAGCTCTTTAAATTGAAATGCGGCAATGCAGCACATTCATTTATTTTTGGTAACCGCACGATGATGTCGAATAATGATCGTATTTCCTTCCGCAAAGCTTTCCAGCATTTTTGTTTGTTCAAACAGTGACTATAACGCTTTACTGCTGAACTTGCTTTTAAGAATGAAATTTTATTTTTTCTGTTCAATAAAAAAAACATTTTTTTAACCCATTTATCTCTACTTTAGAGCCCAAATACTAAATTGAGACGCGAGAGGATGAGTTTGAAAATAGCATTTTATTACTCGCATGGGCAGTTGACTCGGTAAAATGACTGTACAATGAGAATACAAAAAATAGTTTCATTTGAACGACTTTGAAACAATTTTGATAAACCCATAAAAGATGGTTGGTCTCAATGACTGTACACTTTCTGAAATTCCAGCGATATTTTACTATCTTATCTTAGTCGAATTTTAAAATATCCTGTCAATTTTACCAATTTTGGACAGCTCGTCAGCTATGCGGAGGCCCACATACCGGGTTGGCCCACACATGCCCTAAAGCAAATCCCCCACTAATTTACATATCACTCCACGTCAATGATTTCTAGGCAGAATTAGAGTTTCGGCATGATTCTTTGCTAGACTGGAATAATATGTCACTCAGTGCTCTCTAGTCCCCGAGCACTTGCTCTCGAGCACCGCTTCACTCCGGTCTTTCGCACACCTTTCAAGTTGCCAGGCCAAAACTTGAATTTTTAAAGAAAAGACTCAGTCTCCTCGTCGTGTGCATATGTCACTCGGGCGTGAAGGACAAAGGGGTGGGTCGGGGTGCAGCGGCGTCCTTGGCTGGAGAGGGTGCGAGTACGCCCGCGAGGAGGACGCGTCCGTCCATCGGCGCAGCGTCGTCGATTTGGCAGGCAGGCAGCTAATGTCTTGACTCATTACACGCTCGCTCGCTCACTCAACAGCGCCGCGTGCATATCGCTTTCTATGGGAAGCTATAACTCTTTATGCCCGCGCGCTCAATATGCAGCAGCTTTATGGCGCTCGCTGTTGATATTTCAACCGCGAAACCGAGGTTGTGCAGCTCACTCACACCGAATCAGTTCCTGACGATGTTTGGATCCTTCTTTTGCTAAGTGTTTCTTCCCAATCTCTCAAAATAAACCTTTAATATGTACTTATTGATTGACCAATTATTTTTTTCTCGGCCATGTCCACCTTTATAATTTTAGCAACTCGCAGGAAGAGCTGTGGAAGACAAGTTTTGTTACAAATTTCAAAATGTAAAATTTCGAAAGCGAAAAGCTAAAAATTGAATTTGTCTCTCTTCTTTCCATCTAATATTGTTTATTTAGCAGTTTAATGGTTAAAAGACGTTGTTTCAAATCGTGCAATAACTTTTAAGATTAAAAAGAAACTTAATAAATCCTCATATTATTAAGATGTAGTGCGAAAAGCATTTTGTTGCGAATACATTTTTAAGAGCTCAAATACAGATTCTTGAATCCAATTTTAATGTAAGGCTAGAGTGGATTTCATCCTCAATGTGTTCAACTGACTGTAAGTTCTGAAGGACACAGTCAACAGTGTGTCGTGTAGCAATTTAATTTTTGACCACTTTGTCCCCTATATTACGACACGGGCATAAAAGTTAAATTTTACATGGTTCCAACATGCGACGTGCCCCTTTGTGCTTTCTTCCTCTCTTTCTTTTTTTATTATTCCTTTTTTTCTTAATATCCGTGCTCGGCCATACAGCAGCTGCGACAAGCGGCAGGTGAGTTAAATGTCAAGATGGCACGGGTGACGCAAGAAAAGAGTGAGATAAATATTGCTCTCTCTGGCGTCCATTCTGGTGCCCTCTCAGACAGCCTCTCACTCTTCTGTACCCCATACACGCACAACATGCCGAAAGGGCAGTGTTTAAATTCATATTTCAATAATTTTAGAGCCCGGATTTGTGGAAACCAATAATTTGAACTTTCCATCATAAATTATGAATATTTTAGCTATATAATATTATTTATTCTCACACTTTGTCATAATACATTAATGTTATCACAAGTCAAACACAAATATACTGTATTAAAAGCTTCAAGTTTCAAACTTTTAGCAAGGAAATTTGATCATATTTAATGTTTGAACAAAATTTTCAGCAATTATGCGTTAAAATCAAAGCAAGGGATACAAAAATAACTACAAATTAGTAAGTAATGAATTTTTTCAGTTAGTCTATGATTATAAAAATTAAGAGTCAAATTTATAGATTTTTCCCACTTAATTCTAATTAAATCAACAAGAATTTTTCACTTCCCCACCGGCCGGCTCTCAACAATGTGGCAAACATTGGACTTGCTTCTTTACAATATGCCGCGCGTTCAATCTGAAATTCTTGATGACTCGCCGCCCTTCACACTTTTCTCGCCTCGGGCATGACACAGCAGAGGCTGCTCTACTTTTAAGTTGCGGCTGAATGGTTGGTGTGAACCAGACAAGATTGGCTTGCATGCGAACCTTGCGGGATTTTTATGGGTAAAAGAAAGCAATTATTCAATTTCTGACGCCTCCTCGTGGACTGAACGAAAATTGCTCCGCTCAGCGGTGGCTGATGAAATTCGACGCAAAAAATCATGTCGGTTGAAGTTGTTGGCACGAAATGTTGCACGCTATCACATTGCATTAATCACATTTCCGCGCACTTGTTTACCTTTAATGTTTCGAGGACAAACAACTTACGAAACCGACTGAGAAATTAATTTTCGTTGGCTGGCTCACTCAAGCTGTGTGCAACACGCTCACTGAATTAATTAAATTAATACGTAGATGGATGGGATTAAAACAAGCACGATGTGAATTTGATTAATTGTTTTCTTTAAGATCCATGTGGTTTCATCTTTTGTTAATTGCAGCTATTCATGATATTAAAATACTATTATTCCGTATCGAATATCAAATTGCTGAATTTAATCATATTTAATTAAAGATTATGCTGTATAAACTGTATAATATTTACTTGAGGACAGGATAATTTTAAAAAAATGATTGAAATAAAGGGAAATTAATTTTGACTTCAAAGATTTAATAAATAATCACACTCTGAGAAGCATTGATTTTTTAAATCCTTTTCAGACAAAATTATTTTCATCAACAAAATGTGTAGGCTGACAATGAGTGAATGGGAGCGCTGATCAAGTGTTGAATTTACATCTTGCTCGACCCTCCTTTCCATTTCCCAGCTCTACGAGCAATACTCCCATCAGACGGCACAATAGGAATCAATTTTCGGGACGACTTTCCCGCGCTCTCCTTCATATTTTGTGTGGAATTCTGAGCTGCCAGAGCCGACTTTTTTTATCAGCCAACTCAATCTAAATTAGATCGAGTCACGACGCTGCAGACTGCGCAAAGGGCGAAACTCAATTCCAAATTAATATCCACGCGCTTCTTCTATGGACTTATGTCCCAATCACTCTCCAAGAAAAATGTTTACGTCCCTAGTCCACCGCGATTCGGGAATCAATCTGCCTTCCCCGCACTAATGCATATTTTCCAGATGGCTGTTTTTTCAACAAAGACGGCCTCCACGCATCGCGTGATCACCGCTTGACCGCACTTTGACTTGTATTTCACGCGAGTCGCGGGAAATAATGCGTCCGCCCGAAAATTAGTGCCAAATACGGGAGACCTTGGCCTTTTATCGCTGCGTGATTTCCGTGACCCTGAGAAAGCAATAATCGCCGCCCCCCCACAACAGGGACACACGACTGTCCTTGGTCATTCGCACCTGCATGCGCGGGGATTTCTCTACATATATTCATACTAATAATACGGGTGTGCTTTTTGATTGGCCCGCTCGGCCAACTGCAATATAAACACACGCAGGCTGGAATCCAATTATTGACATTCATTAAAGTTTGATGGTTATTTCTGATCCGCTCCCATGCAGGAGCTCACGTCGAATTGAATAACACGGCAGGTGATAAGACGTCAATAAAACAGCACGCTATTAAAATAGTAATGCGGAGTGCTATCGTTTTTGTCGGTGGTCTTTTTATGTGAAGAGTAAAACGGGGTTAATCTAGCAAATTTTTACTGAAATCGAGTAAAATATGTTTCCAAATAAGATTGAGAGAAATCGTGTGTGGCAAGTGGAGACAATCACTGCATGTTCTCTGATTTCTATTTATTTCACGACGATTTATGCAAATTTAAAAGATGCACGAAGAGGACAGTTCTGATTGCAACATCAAATTCTTTTAAATTCCTATGAATCCTCTGCTGTCAAAATTTGATTGTAAAAATACAAACTGTTAAGATAGAGCTCATGTTATAACAAGATATTACTCTCGTGACTATTATTTCCTCATCCGTTCTTATTATTATTTTTCTTCTCAAAGTTACTGATAATTGTAAATGTATTTATTGTGATTCTCCGGTTTATAGCATGAATCATTTGCTCGACTGTACCACAAAACCTTAATTATTGTCCCAATCCATCTGTTATTAAGAACCAAAATTTAATAAGCCGAGCGCCGGTGGTGTCCAATAAAATCTAAAGTAAAATGCAGCCAAATATTTGGCACTTTCTGGCACAGTATTTTTACAATTGAAACTGAACCCCTATTTTTAAAACAGGCCACTGGTCACGTAGGCAACTTATGTTCGGCCTTCCTCTGACTTCTGGACCGCGTTCGGCCCGTGTCAGCGCTGACAAGCGGTCGACACGGCTGAGACATGGGTTGCGCACCTTGTCGGCCTGCTGCTGGAGGAACACACCGATGTAGTACTCAAAGTTAGAAGCTCAATTTAGCCGGGCTGAAGGTGAAAAATTCCCTTGCAGTTCGGAGCTAACAAGAAGCGTGTCGCACTAGTTACAATTGTTAACGACAGTATGGCGAAATTTACGACACGCTCTTAGCCTGTTTTAAACTGCACGATGTGTGCGGCAACAGCCTGCATCGTCCCGTCGCCATTCCCGAAAGATAATCATCGCGAAACGGGTCAAATAAATGGCGTGTTGGATGTTAAACAAATAATGACGCGACGGAGCTGTCTTAGGATCATAATATAGTATAAAATGTACATAGCATAGCGCGCACGCAGACGCTCCCCTCGTTAGTTCGATCTATGTGTATAAGCGGCTGCTAAAATGCCAAGTTGACGCTAAATTAGACGTTGAATTGAATTTTCATTAAGAAGTTCTCATTTTGAACGAGGAAAATAGCGCAAAGGGAAATAAACATTGTTTTTGTGGAAAGGTTAGCTGAAGGTTTTGTGGATCTCATAATGATTTTCAAACTTCAAGTATTATTGACGTCCTCTGATCATCTGATGAGATATTGAAATACAGTTTTAACCGTGTCAGTGTTGATTTGCAAAAAACGGGCTTTCAATTGTAGTCTGCTGTATTGGACTGAACTAGTGAACGGCAAGTTGTTCTCTGATGAGATTTCCGACGCTCCCTTGCTGAAATGAGGTTTGTACCCTAAAATTGAGAGCGCTTAAGATAGCACTCGCCTGGGGTGGTGAGCAATAAACCGCCAGGCTCTGATTGGGCCCTCTCCTCGGGGAAACTTTTCTTATCAGAAAAGGAAGCAAATGCCTGTGACTTTGCTCGTCTGAGGGATTGCCAAAATCACACGGTAGCCTCTTCGTTAGGTTTTCCAATCGAAATAAAACTTCGTGGGTGGTTTGAAGATGACCTGTTCCGTAAAACTAGTTGAATTTAAAGGTTTTTTGTCAGGATCAATCGTTTCAAAGCCATAAAATTTCCTTCAAACATTTTAGTGGAATTCCAATTCACAAAATAGTACTGGGCCATATGAAATGCTCGTGAAGAAAAGAAGTAACAAAACCCTTAGCCGTCAAAGGTCGTGAGAGAGTGGAGCTTTCGACCAGACTTTTTTTTAAACAAAAAAGCTGGCCCGATGACATTTGCCGCTGCCCGTTCCATATCTTAGGCTGTCGATAAGGCGCAGCGAGCTGGGCGTGCGGAGAATGAGAGACCAGCGCCTGCTGTCGGCTGACGACGCAACCCGCTCGACGTGCGGGGTGGTTTTTCCGCCCTCTGCGAGCAGCAGCAACCGGTGGGGGAGTGTCGCCGTCCACCGGCTGCTCGATTAATTATTCAGCCGGCGTGCAGTTCTATTTGTTTTCTCGTGTTTTGCCGGCCGTCCGCGCCGAAAACTTATTTGAGTTTCGCTCGGCCGACCCGCCCCCTGCATTATATCCGCTATTATTTATTCAAGCCGTAATTTGCCTCAAACCGACACTCGTTAGCAAAATATGTACCTGATGTTTTTGGGGTTGAATGCTGATTTATTATTTAGAAAAAGTTTTGGTCTTTTTTTAGAAATCATTTTGATTGAAAGTATCTCAGGCTTGCAAAGACGCACTTAAAATTTGTGTTTTGCGCTTTTTTGGTAGCATTTTTTGTGATGCTGCTTTTATAATCAAATTTCGTCAGAGGAAAGTAAAAACTTGCCAGGCTAAATCCCAAAGTTGTACAGTTTTGTTTATTTTGGTCATTTTAATATTACTATTTTCTTAAAATCACAAGGTAATTTGTCACTATACAATATTTGCACTTAGAAGCGTGCGTTACAATTCCAAGGTAAATAATAGTTATGCTAATTAAAATGTATAAAAACGAATACAAATTTCTTTTGTAGTTTCGTAATAGACGATCCAAACTATCCGAAAAAACTTTGGTAAAAACTGGTATTCATCTCACAAAATCAGCCAGCATGCCAGCGGGCACATATTGCGTCACGTGGGCATAACCACCAGCCGCTGTGATTTTGGCTGAGATGTGCCAAATACATCAGTGGCCGGCTGAAAAATTTAGAAAAATTGAAAGCGTTAAAATGTTAGGGATAAAACTAAATAACTCCTCAGCTCAGAATCAAGCGCATTAATTAAGATGATATTTCGTGAAAGCAAAATTATTTTAATGAAAATAGAAGTGTTAAAGTAATTTCTCGCATGGAACGTCTAGGGGGATGATGCTTATTTAATTAATTGACTAAATTAACCCCAAGCACTTCAGTCCGGTCCACCGGATGGGCGCCGTAACTGGAAATCGGCCTATTTATTTTGGGCCGCAGTCAGTTCCGGATGGGAACGTCTCTAGGAATAGCCGTTTAAGCTTCGATCGGCCGGTTTGCGGCACCCTGAAACTGACTAGAACGTCCCAACAGAATGAGCCGGGACGAATAGCCGTGTCTTCGAACAAACTCCACCACTTCCAGACGGGTGAGCTCAACTCGGAGAATTACGTAATAGAGATTATCTTAAAGTCAAACTTTTTTATTTCTTTCGGTCAGATCTCATTGTCAGGGATAATCCTAAAACTCGTTGTTACACAAATTGGGGGTTTATTACAACTGCCATCTCTCGCTATCGTGAGTCGAGAGGGGCGCTCCCAGAAGGAGAAACGGGGGGAAGTTAATACATTTTGCCACTACATGATGCCATGCGAAAAAAGGTTAAAATGCATCCATCACGATTATAACTATTTTTCATCGCATTCATGGTACATTTTTATGGCCCGACTAAAAAACACAAACAATCCCAGTTTACTGACAGATAGCTGCAGTTCATGTGAAATAGAATAAAAGAGAGGAGCAGATATGGGAAAAGCAAAACGAGCGAAGCAGAACAAACCGCTGACATGAAATGAATATTAATTCGCAGCCGAACGAACAAACGCTGCGAAAATTGATAAAAGGCATTTGTGCGGCAGAGCAACCGCACACATACGGTTTTATTCATGAAATAATAACGTTGGCCCTGATATCCGCACTGGGTGCAGTTTAATTAAAACTTTGCGCCACTCATAATCACCGGGAGAGTATTGCAATAACCATAAACAAAGCAGACGTGAGATAGATGTTAATAATTCAGAACAGCAGGCCGGCCAGAGGAACATTAGTCACAAATTCAGCCGATATTGCGCCGCGTCTCATTTTGATGATGTCATTTGAGGCCGAAAGTTCTGCGCTGTATATGCTCCACTGCAGGCGTTTATAATTGGAAACCGTGATTGTCCTCGACGTTTCCGCATCGTGACACCTGCAGAGTGAGTCGACTAGTCAGTCAACTCTTCCAGGCAGAAATGCGGAAACAATTTTTCACCGTACTCAGCAAAAACTGTGGCTTGTGGAACGTAATTTTCGAAAATGATTATGGCTATTCAATGAAACATTATGTTAATTTATCGAATTAAATCCCTATCCCTTAAAATAAACTATGCAGTACTATATTTCATATCACATCATTAAGAATTGGCAAAATTTGTGAATGGCTCATATTAACACGAAATATTGGTATAGAGTACAATTTACGTATGTGCAGCCTTCTAATACAATTAAAATTGCTGAAGGGATTCAGATTTTTGTTTCACAAAACCGAAAAACAATGAAATTTGTTTATGTAATATAACCATTACGATTGGCAGACTTCTCCATGCATATAGCCTAAGCATAATTATTAGCAACGAGGATGAAGCCTAGTTTAATTTATTTTCAATATATAGTTATTATAATTTGTTTGGTATTTATAAAGAATTTTTCTAAAATTCACATTTTTTGGTAAAAACAATTCAACCCTTACGTAGTAATTTAAAAATCTAGAGCACCAAGTAATTTTCTGAAAAACTGCTATAAAATTGCAACAATACTGAGCATATCACAAGAATTTTGTATCCGTTTTTGTGATGTCCACAGGATAAACAAAGTTGTAAAAGAATTTAAACGGCAATCATATTCTTTCGTTTTTTGCGGCTTCTACCTCCTCTTGGGAACAGATTTTTCTCCGTCAAAATGTATAGCCACGAGAACGGTTTTAATAATCCAGTGCGTTTGCCTTTTCACATACGTTTTCTCCACCTCCGACTGGCCCATTTCCTCAATCTCATAAAGGAAATAGAGCGAGGGAGAAGCAGAACGGCTCTTGCTCAAACAGTAGAACATTTGCGAAAACCAAGCGCGACGGTGCGAGGGAGGTGTACAAAACAGCCGCAGGAGACCAACAACAACAACCGCAATGCATTGAAAAATGAGTACCGACGTGCAGACTAGAGCAGAGTGAGTGCTCGTCGAAATAAATTCGCGGCTGCGAGATAAACATCGGAGCGCAACAGAAAATATTTGCGCCGCGGCGGGGGCGAGTTAGTGAGCGGCGGGCTCTTTGGGGAAATAATGGAAATTGATCCGGCCGCGGCTGGAACAAAGGGCGAGCGGGATGAAAATTCGCGCACGGCGGCCTTTAATTCCGCCGCTCGCGCGCGCATCTCTTCTATTCCCAGCGCCAGGACGGCACTTTCAATAATTCCGACTCCCGGGCTGACGCATTTTTCACAGAGGCACTGAAATAAAAGTGAACTACTCTCTAGGTTGCAAATATTAATGGCTTTTCGCAATCATTGCATGGTTACATGCAATGAATCTATGTAGGTCAGGCCAAGACCGTTTTTGCAGTACATGAAGTAATAGTTTTTTTAATTAGGAAACGTTTTATTTGAAAATGTGTGATAACACAGACATTGCACGTGTGGGCGTGTTGCGCATCTCAGCTAGCAGCTAATGTTAAAAACGTGATGCCCCGCTCTAACTGCTGATAAGCAACAAAATCTTGAATTAGTATTTGGTTGTTGACCTCTGATGGAGTGACGAGCAGACATCGTTTGCAGATCAAAATTTGTGTAACGCATGAAAGAAATTTGTAATTCAAAATCTATCTAAACCTTGATTTGACGTTCGTATGCTCTTTTAAAAAATTAAATGAGACAGTTTCAAATAGTTGTTTTCATTTCCTTTCAAATTCAACGAGGTTAGGTCAGAGATAAAATTCCTTTTTCACTCTGATCAGCTATCGCGGAGTTTGGTTCAAGCTTAAAATCATTTAGAAGAACTGCAGGCTGATTAAAAGTGAGAATTGCAGCTTTTTCTTATTGATTTATGCCTCAATATCAAAACGGTGAATTATTTCAGGCTAAAATTTTCATGAGTAAGAAAGAAAAAACGGAATTTTCTAAGGATGGGTTATTTTGCGTGAATTATGAACGTTTTTCATAAATATTTGTATTAGAGGTTTTAATGACAAGCAGTTTAACCCACCGCAGGTAAGCGACATCAATAAATCTTTTTAGATATGTAGTAGGGGAATCTATTTCCACCGCAATATAATAAATAATTATTGCACCCCTGAGAAAAGAAGCGCTTTTAAAAAGGCCGCTCGCTTACTTGATGTAGGCGAATGAGGCCATCATGCTTAGAATAATTTATTATTGCACTCACAGCGCAACACACACCCTCTTGCAGTGCTGGTTGGCCGCTCTTACTTACTTTCTTGCCACCAGAGATAGCATCGTGGGCCTATCGATGTTATGCAAATCGAGACACACGAAGAAAGCCAGCTTTCGGGCGGGCGAGAGAGGAAGAGGTTTATTAAACAACCTCTTTTATTGTTATTGTGGCGGCGGGACGCATGGACGGGCGAAACATTAGCCCAAAGCGCGCGTCTCCGTTATCTCGGGACACACTAGCTTGATTAAAAAGCGCCAGAAGATTGCGAGCGGCTGGCTCTGTGTCGTCGTTAAAAAAGCATTTTTTGCTTATCATTTTAAAGGATGAAGCCGGGCAAATTCCTCAGCTCTGAGCAAAATTTAAACGGTTGCTTCTGTTGTTATACCCTGCGTTTTAGCAGCAAAAAGCTTAAAATTAGCGAAATTACCATGCAAAATAGCAAGTCAATAAAATTATGGAACATTTTGCTTATTTACTCTTCTAAATTTTAAGTCACATCTCGTTGATAATTGATGCTATTTTATAGTTGCTAAATATAATGTTTACATGTCGAGATTGAATGTACAGCCACTTTGCATAAAATTACGACCCCGTGTGGGTTCCTTGCTTATTTCTTGAACTCTATACTTTATTCCATATATATAAAATATTTCATTCTCATTGCAGCGCAGGTTTAATATTTCATGTTGCATATCAAAGAATTCCGAGCGAAGACATGTCGTGACTAAAGAAGCGAACTGCTGTCAGACGAGAAAAATGTGCGCAAGAACAAACGTTCCATCCAAGCAAATAGAAAAATTACTCTGAGTAATGGCACGCTGAATGGATACCTACTGGAGGTCGATACACAGGAGCAAATAATGAAAATTGAAGACTGAAGAAAGCACTTCTTAACGAACTCGAGCGCCAATGAATCAAAAGCATAAGACTACGGAGCCGAAGAAAAGCAAAACTCGACGATGCAGGTCATTAAAAGTTCTCGTTTTGGTCCTTCAGCAGTGGAAATTTCCTCTTGAGTGTGCACACACAGTGCTAATCGGATTAGATCGAAAGAAAAATAGGCTCCAGCTCCTCCGTCTTTGGTCCCGCCGCGGCAGGGGCGGCAGATTGAATTACGTGTCGCCGCAGTTGCATAAACAAAGATATAAAGCACAAAACATGTCATCAGAGTCGGCGCTGACGTCATCAGGGAGACGATCGCGTATTCTCTGGCCTTCGCAAATGCTCCCCTGCCGACGTAAAAGTTTGCACGCACCCAAACAACGTGAAATTTGCAGTACAAACAGCTCAGGTGTGCCCTCAACGAACCAATTTAATAATTCAAGCGAGCTGCTTTGGTATTCAGAAAGGCATTATTTCTTCTTTTGCTCAGCGCAGTGGGTGGTGGCAGTAAAAGTTTGCCAATTGTATTACCGAGTGACTCGCGACGCCTGAAACAGAGCCTAATGACTCTGAGAAACGCCTTTTGTTTCTAACCTATTTCATGAAAATTCGCCTTTCGCTCACAAGCCGCTGCCAAAATATTCACTGAGCTGTATATAATTGAAAATTATTTCTTTCAGGTAATTAGTGAGTGTACATTTCTTTTCAATGCTAAACTTTTTATTCCTAAGGGGGTATTCTGAAAGTGCAAAGGCGAACAAGTGGGCGAAACCGAGCAAGACTATTGCTATGCATAATTATATTTTTAGGCACAATTATTGACCCGTCGTGGGATTCAGAAGCGGGTAAATATAAGTGGGAAACCCTGAGGGCTCACGCGGCCTGATTGGGAGCCCAAATAATATGAAATGCATTTTTTGCTTTGACCTTTGATTTTAGGTTAGGATTGTATGGATTATATGACGTGTAAATATATATGAAAATGTGGGTGTTTGTTGAGTGATGCGCAATTTTACCGCGACCAGGACGAATTTCTTTTTCTAAAATATTTCCTTGACAATATTTTATTAATTTTTCCCTGCTGTAAATCCAATGTTGTACTCTGAGTATTTTTACTTTATAAACTATAAAGTAGATTTTATTTTTTTCCATGAAATATGGCTGCAGTTGACAGCCGAAACTATAGTATAGGCATAAATAAAACGACAACTTGTTCAACGGGGAATGTCTTCCGTGAATGAAACCTTTAGTGCGACCTTCAGTGAAATTATAACCCTTTTCAAAAATACCTTAGTTTGCACAAGCGAGATTTTTACGAAAAAATCTTTCTTTCAGGGCAGCTCTCATTTAAATGTTCTGAAATAGTAGGTCTGTTCCTCTCGTTGCCTGCCCATTGTTAATATTACAGAAGCAACAATACATTAATAATTATACACCAGAGCGCGCAGAACTTTGTCTAGAAGAAATTTGCATATTCCCTTTGAATCGCTCTCCCGCCCCATTTGCAACTGACATGCGGCACTCGATTTGCATTCGGCCTTGGACGCACGCCTTTTCCAGATGAGAGAATTAAAAATTCTGCAGCCTTCTCGTCTGCCTGTAATTTTATTATTTTGGTAATGAACCGCCAGAGCGAAAACACGGCGGCCACTGCCTCTCATAGGCTGTTTTATTTTTTCACTTCATTGTTATGCACCTCGAGAAAATGTTAATGTATGCGCTCGTTGGCCGCCGACACGCACGCTTGCGCCAAGGATCACTTGTGGGAATTGAATGTTATTAATTTTATTGTCTTGGAATAAAGCTCACCTTATCTGCCTTATAACCGCGAATTTTCGGAAGTGCATCGTAAAATGGAAATTTCAAATTCGCCACATAACCAGATAATTAGACACGTGCATGGTGTGCGGCTCTACTCAATAAATCGAATTGCTCAAAAAAAGACACTAACATTGCATTATTGGGTTTTCTTGCTCCTGCCATAGACCATGAATGTGTGTTATGTTATACAGCCAATCACATTTTAAAACATAATCATTATGCCAGCAGTTTTTAGCATTTATTATTAAAACGCCAGGTCTTTTTTAAATATGATACCATTGAACAAAAATAAGATGAAACCAACTTTCAAAAATACTTAGTGCGATATTTATTTCGAATGGGCATGACAGAAAGAATGAAAAAATGCTATGAAAATTTTTCTGCGTTTTTGAAGTTTTCTGCTAGCATTTGTTTGCCCATTCTTACCATGTCTTAATTTTATGTATTTAAATTTTGTAACTATGACAGTAGGAATAAACAAATAATAATAATAATAATAATAAGATATTCTTGCTTGATTGTTGGAACTTGACTGTCGTCTTCTTGAGTGGCTCTTGCGAATTTGGCTTTTTCTATAGGAATCTGTAGTTTTTGGATCCCCCGCTTCCCCTTTTCTGAAAAGGTAGGAAATTCTTTTTCGTTTGAGCATAAGATCTCGCTCAGGGACCAATTTTATCATCAGATTTCCAGAATTAAAGTTTCTTTCAATTTGGCCATTATAGTTGTCGAATTCATTTCAACAGTCAGTTAGCTTGTTTCTTTGTCGATAGCATTTTTGCGTTATTGTTGACAACAAACAAAGCGGTTGTAGCTCGAATTTTAGGCTAAATGCCCCGATTGAGAAAGAGAATTTCACCCATTGAGGGTGACTCACTGAATGATGGCACTAATTCAGTTGAGATTCAAGCGCCCGTGGTAAATAGTGGACCCTCGAACCATCGGCGAGGGAGCGGCGCTGCACCACGTATGTCTACCGCTGCACCTTCAACATCTTCAGGTGCACCTGCGTCATCGGGTTTGGTGGAGCCTAGCGCACTACTCACCCAGGCAGGGAGACCAAGACAACGCGTTAAATGGACTGATGAACTGAATGAGAACTTATTACGCGCATATTACAGAGCAACGAAGGTGGGAACTCAGGTGGAGGGCTTCCGTGTCAGGTTAGTGCAGGAATGGGAAAAAATCTATCCGTCTTCAATTCTTTCAGAGCAGAATGTTTGTGGCCAGTATAGGATTATTTGTTCTAGCAAAAGGGTTTCTGAAGACAGGGTTCATGAGTTGAGGGCTGAGATCCAGCAGGAATTGAATTTGACAGGTGCTGCCGAAATAGTTGAAAGAGTTTCACGAAGGAGAAGAGGAGAGTTAAATTTAGAAGCACAGGAAGAAACAAACGAGGCAAATGAAGAAGCAGGTTTGATGGGTCAAAACCAGCATGGAGATGATGCAGAAGAAGAAGAAGAAGTGGTTGCTGGAGAAGAAAATCAGATAGATTTAAGACTTAATGTTGATTTTCAGAATTACAGGTCACGGTACGAGAATGCAGTCATGAATGCTGTTCCGAGAATCCCAAAGATACCGTCAAACAGATCGGCTAATGAATGTGTTGCTAGAATGAATCGTATTTTGGATAGGGAACTACATGATGACTTAACTTTGGAAAGGCTTATAAATTTGGTCAAATGTGCAGCATTAGCAGTTTGTAGTGTGCTGGGTATTAGGGTGAATGAGGAGCCAACAGTGCCAAGGGAGGAAGCTGAAACAACGTCTATACCAAGATGGGTTAGGAAAATTGAGAAGAGAATCAATGGTTTTAGGAAAGACATTTCTCATGTCCAGGCCTTCTTGAGGTACAGGTTTTCTTCGGGAAGGAGGGTGATAAGAAATGTGAAAAGAATTCTGCTGACTATGCAGCTGTCTTTGAGTTCTCCAACAGCAAATAGGAGGTTGATGGGGAAGTGCGAATACTTGAAACAGAGAATTGCAGCTTTGGGGAGCAGAATACGTAGGTTCAACGAATCTTCGAAGAGAAGGAGAGAAGAGAAGATGTTTAGGGAAAATAGAAAGCAGTTTTTCAGGAAACTAGAGGGGCAAAAGCAGGTGGAAGGAGAAATGCCATCGAAGGAAAGTTTGCAGGAATTCTGGGCAGGAATTTGGTCGGATCCAAAAGAGCATGATGAAGGTTCTTCGTGGATAGGAGATGTGAAGGGGAAATGTGAAGATTTGACACAGATGGAGAAGGTCGTTATTGGAGTAGATGATGTGTCAAGAGTAATCAAGAAATCTCACAACTGGAAGGCGCCTGGGCATGACGGTGTGCAGAATTTTTGGTGGAAGAAATTTCCTGCAACTCACAGAATTCTTCAGAGTAGATTTTCAGATTTCATTGATGACCCTGACAGCATTCCTCAATTTCTGACTCTAGGCAACACTTTCATGCTTTACAAGAGTGGGGAGTCCAATCAGGCGAAAAACTATAGGCCCATAACATGTCTTCCAACTTTGTACAAGTTCTTCACTTCTATTATTGCAGCGAAAATAGAAGCTCATGTTAGTGCTCTCAACATTGTTGCTCCAGAGCAAAATGGTTGTAGGAAAGGGTCCCGAGGTTGCAAGGAGCTTTTGGTGGTAGACTCTGCAGTTGCTTCCCAGGTCAAAAAAGACAAAAAAGACTTTTCAACTTGTTGGATAGATTACAAAAAGGCTTTCGATTCTGTTCCTCATTCTTGGCTTGTTGAGGTTCTTCGACTATATAAGGTAGATGGCGCTGTTATTACCCTTTTACAGACTTGTATGCAGAGTTGGAGAACGCAACTGATTGTAGGAAGAGGACCAAATGCTACAAGAACTGATGAGATCCAGATTCGACGAGGAATTTTTCAGGGGGATAGTCTTAGCCCTCTTTGGTTTATATTAGCGATGAATCCTCTGAGCATGCTGATCAACGATCTGAAGTGCGGTTATAAAATGTCTGAAGTGCCAGCAGGTCTAATATCTCACCAGTTATATTTAGATGATTTGAAGCTCTACGCAGGCAACAAAAGGCAGCTGAAGAAAATGTTGGAAGTGGTAGAAAAGTTTAGTGACACGATCAAAATGGAATTTGGTTTAGAGAAGTGCGCTGCTGTTCATGTTAAGAAAGGGAAAGTGGTTGAAGGAGCAGAAGTTTTAGAGTTGCTGAATGGAGAGGTCATTGATTCTTTGGAAGAAGGGGGTAGCTACAAGTATTTGGGTATGCAGCAGCTTTTGCAGATCAATAGCAGTGATGTCAGAAAGTTGGTGGAGAAGAGGGTATTGGCTAGAGTTCGAAAGGTCTGCAAGACATATTTGTCAGGGAGGAGCAAGATCGCAGCGATTAATTCATGGGCGATTCCAGTTGCTGTGTACAGTTTTGGAGTCTTGAAATGGTCAAAGTCTTCATTGCAGGCATTAGATAGGAAGATTCGAGTCACCTTAACCAAGTTTAGGCTTCATCATCCACGAAGTTCAATCCAGCGATTGTACATCCCGAGGAAAGAAGGAGGACGAGGTCTTCTATGTTTAGAGGTCATGTGTGCTAGGCAATGTGAACAGTTGAGGCACTATTTTGTGCAAAACAGGTCAGAGTTTGTCGAAGTGATTCAAGAAAAGAACTTGGCATTTGGTGCGCTTGATCTCGTCTCGGTGGATCCCGTTGAGTTTCCCCTGATGAGTTTGGAAGACAGGAAGCAGGAATGGCGAGGAAAGGAGTTGCATGGTCGTTTTCTTCGGGTGCTGGAATCTCAGAATGTAGACAAGGAATGGTCAACTGAGTGGCTTAGAACTTCGGGTATTTTTGGTGAGACTGAAGGTTTTATTCTTAGCATTCAAGATGAGGTGATTAGCACTCGAGGTTACCAGAGGCATGTCATGCGCCAGGATGTCTCTGATAGGTGTCGATTATGTAGGGTACAGAACGAATCGATTCAACATGTTTGCGGAGGATGCAGTGTCCTGGCTCCCAGGGAGTATCTTGAGCGGCATAACAATGTCGCGAAGGTGGTGCATCAAGCGCTCGCTAAAAGCCTCAAATTACAGGAGGAAGAGCAGCCCTATTACAGATGCAAGCCACCGCAGGTCATGGAAGCTGGAGGAGTGCGTCTTCTTTGGGACTCGGAGATGGTGACTGACCGAGCAGTCGAGGCCAACAGACCGGACATCGTCGTCATTGACCAACGGAAGAAAGAAGGCCTGATCATCGACATCGCCGTGCCTTTGGATGCCAATGTGGAGAGAACCGTCGTCGAAAAAAAGAGAAAGTATCAGCCGCTTGCAGTGGAGTTGAAGGAAATCTACAACCTGGGGAAAATCAACGTGGTTCCTGTTGTCATTTCTACAAATGGAGTTGTGCTCAAAGACTGGAAGAAGCTGATGGAGACATTGCCGCTGACAACAAACCACCTCAAGCTGATGCAGAAAGCTGCAGTACTTGGAACTGCCAACATCGTCAGGAAGACTCTCGCACTTTAATTTCCACACTGTTTGTTTGCTCGCCATTTCCCGGCTTGGCCTCTTCTTGTAGGCCCGCCGGGTTATGTGTATCACTGTTGAACCAGAATAAATCCAAGATAATAATAAGATTCTTGCTTGATTGTTGGAACTTGACTGTCGTCTTCTTGAGTGGCTCTTGCGAATTTGGCTTTTTCTATAGGAATCTGTAGTTTTTGGATCCCCCGCTTCCCCTTTTCTGAAAAGGTAGGAAATTCTTTTTCGTTTGAGCATAAGATCTCGCTCAGGGACCAATTTTATCATCAGATTTCCAGAATTAAAGTTTCTTTCAATTTGGCCATTATAGTTGTCGAATTCATTTCAACAGTCAGTTAGCTTGTTTCTTTGTCGATAGCATTTTTGCGTTATTGTTGACAACAAACAAAGCGGTTGTAGCTCGAATTTTAGGCTAAATGCCCCGATTGAGAAAGAGAATTTCACCCATTGAGGGTGACTCACTGAATGATGGCACTAATTCAGTTGAGATTCAAGCGCCCGTGGTAAATAGTGGACCCTCGAACCATCGGCGAGGGAGCGGCGCTGCACCACGTATGTCTACCGCTGCACCTTCAACATCTTCAGGTGCACCTGCGTCATCGGGTTTGGTGGAGCCTAGCGCACTACTCACCCAGGCAGGGAGACCAAGACAACGCGTTAAATGGACTGATGAACTGAATGAGAACTTATTACGCGCATATTACAGAGCAACGAAGGTGGGAACTCAGGTGGAGGGCTTCCGTGTCAGGTTGTTGCAGGAATGGGAAAAAATCTATCCGTCTTCAATTCTTTCAGAGCAGAATGTTTGTGGCCAGTATAGGATTATTTGTTCTAGCAAAAGGGTTTCTGAAGACAGGGTTCATGAGTTGAGGGCTGAGATCCAGCAGGAATTGAATTTGACAGGTGCTGCCGAAATAGTTGAAAGAGTTTCACGAAGGAGAAGAGGAGAGTTAAATTTAGAAGCACAGGAAGAAACAAACGAGGCAAATGAAGAAGCAGGTTTGATGGGTCAAAACCAGCATGGAGATGATGCAGAAGAAGAAGAAGAAGTGGTTGCTGGAGAAGAAAATCAGATAGATTTAAGACTTAATGTTGATTTTCAGAATTACAGGTCACGGTACGAGAATGCAGTCATGAATGCTGTTCCGAGAATCCCAAAGATACCGTCAAACAGATCGGCTAATGAATGTGTTGCTAGAATGAATCGTATTTTGGATAGGGAACTACATGATGACTTAACTTTGGAAAGGCTTATAAATTTGGTCAAATGTGCAGCATTAGCAGTTTGTAGTGTGCTGGGTATTAGGGTGAATGAGGAGCCAACAGTGCCAAGGGAGGAAGCTGAAACAACGTCTATACCAAGATGGGTTAGGAAAATTGAGAAGAGAATCAATGGTTTTAGGAAAGACATTTCTCATGTCCAGGCCTTCTTGAGGTACAGGTTTTCTTCGGGAAGGAGGGTGATAAGAAATGTGAAAAGAATTCTGCTGACTATGCAGCTGTCTTTGAGTTCTCCAACAGCAAATAGGAGGTTGATGGGGAAGTGCGAATACTTGAAACAGAGAATTGCAGCTTTGGGGAGCAGAATACGTAGGTTCAACGAATCTTCGAAGAGAAGGAGAGAAGAGAAGATGTTTAGGGAAAATAGAAAGCAGTTTTTCAGGAAACTAGAGGGGCAAAAGCAGGTGGAAGGAGAAATGCCATCGAAGGAAAGTTTGCAGGAATTCTGGGCAGGAATTTGGTCGGATCCAAAAGAGCATGATGAAGGTTCTTCGTGGATAGGAGATGTGAAGGGGAAATGTGAAGATTTGACACAGATGGAGAAGGTCGTTATTGGAGTAGATGATGTGTCAAGAGTAATCAAGAAATCTCACAACTGGAAGGCGCCTGGGCATGACGGTGTGCAGAATTTTTGGTGGAAGAAATTTCCTGCAACTCACAGAATTCTTCAGAGTAGATTTTCAGATTTCATTGATGACCCTGACAGCATTCCTCAATTTCTGACTCTAGGCAACACTTTCATGCTTTACAAGAGTGGGGAGTCCAATCAGGCGAAAAACTATAGGCCCATAACATGTCTTCCAACTTTGTACAAGTTCTTCACTTCTATTATTGCAGCGAAAATAGAAGCTCATGTTAGTGCTCTCAACATTGTTGCTCCAGAGCAAAATGGTTGTAGGAAAGGGTCCCGAGGTTGCAAGGAGCTTTTGGTGGTAGACTCTGCAGTTGCTTCCCAGGTCAAAAAAGACAAAAAAGACTTTTCAACTTGTTGGATAGATTACAAAAAGGCTTTCGATTCTGTTCCTCATTCTTGGCTTGTTGAGGTTCTTCGACTATATAAGGTAGATGGCGCTGTTATTACCCTTTTACAGACTTGTATGCAGAGTTGGAGAACGCAACTGATTGTAGGAAGAGGACCAAATGCTACAAGAACTGATGAGATCCAGATTCGACGAGGAATTTTTCAGGGGGATAGTCTTAGCCCTCTTTGGTTTATATTAGCGATGAATCCTCTGAGCATGCTGATCAACGATCTGAAGTGCGGTTATAAAATGTCTGAAGTGCCAGCAGGTCTAATATCTCACCAGTTATATTTAGATGATTTGAAGCTCTACGCAGGCAACAAAAGGCAGCTGAAGAAAATGTTGGAAGTGGTAGAAAAGTTTAGTGACACGATCAAAATGGAATTTGGTTTAGAGAAGTGCGCTGCTGTTCATGTTAAGAAAGGGAAAGTGGTTGAAGGAGCAGAAGTTTTAGAGTTGCTGAATGGAGAGGTCATTGATTCTTTGGAAGAAGGGGGTAGCTACAAGTATTTGGGTATGCAGCAGCTTTTGCAGATCAATAGCAGTGATGTCAGAAAGTTGGTGGAGAAGAGGGTATTGGCTAGAGTTCGAAAGGTCTGCAAGACATATTTGTCAGGGAGGAGCAAGATCGCAGCGATTAATTCATGGGCGATTCCAGTTGCTGTGTACAGTTTTGGAGTCTTGAAATGGTCAAAGTCTTCATTGCAGGCATTAGATAGGAAGATTCGAGTCACCTTAACCAAGTTTAGGCTTCATCATCCACGAAGTTCAATCCAGCGATTGTACATCCCGAGGAAAGAAGGAGGACGAGGTCTTCTATGTTTAGAGGTCATGTGTGCTAGGCAATGTGAACAGTTGAGGCACTATTTTGTGCAAAACAGGTCAGAGTTTGTCGAAGTGATTCAAGAAAAGAACTTGGCATTTGGTGCGCTTGATCTCGTCTCGGTGGATCCCGTTGAGTTTCCCCTGATGAGTTTGGAAGACAGGAAGCAGGAATGGCGAGGAAAGGAGTTGCATGGTCGTTTTCTTCGGGTGCTGGAATCTCAGAATGTAGACAAGGAATGGTCAACTGAGTGGCTTAGAACTTCGGGTATTTTTGGTGAGACTGAAGGTTTTATTCTTAGCATTCAAGATGAGGTGATTAGCACTCGAGGTTACCAGAGGCATGTCATGCGCCAGGATGTCTCTGATAGGTGTCGATTATGTAGGGTACAGAACGAATCGATTCAACATGTTTGCGGAGGATGCAGTGTCCTGGCTCCCAGGGAGTATCTTGAGCGGCATAACAATGTCGCGAAGGTGGTGCATCAAGCGCTCGCTAAAAGCCTCAAATTACAGGAGGAAGAGCAGCCCTATTACAGATGCAAGCCACCGCAGGTCATGGAAGCTGGAGGAGTGCGTCTTCTTTGGGACTCGGAGATGGTGACTGACCGAGCAGTCGAGGCCAACAGACCGGACATCGTCGTCATTGACCAACGGAAGAAAGAAGGCCTGATCATCGACATCGCCGTGCCTTTGGATGCCAATGTGGAGAGAACCGTCGTCGAAAAAAAGAGAAAGTATCAGCCGCTTGCAGTGGAGTTGAAGGAAATCTACAACCTGGGGAAAATCAACGTGGTTCCTGTTGTCATTTCTACAAATGGAGTTGTGCTCAAAGACTGGAAGAAGCTGATGGAGACATTGCCGCTGACAACAAACCACCTCAAGCTGATGCAGAAAGCTGCAGTACTTGGAACTGCCAACATCGTCAGGAAGACTCTCGCACTTTAATTTCCACACTGTTTGTTTGCTCGCCATTTCCCGGCTTGGC
Organism: Cloeon dipterum; assembly: GCF_949628265.1. Classification (NCBI taxonomy): domain Eukaryota; kingdom Metazoa; phylum Arthropoda; class Insecta; order Ephemeroptera; family Baetidae; genus Cloeon; species Cloeon dipterum. The sequence goes on from NC_088788.1 coordinate 27,647,509, forward strand.
CTCTTCTTGTAGGCCCGCCGGGTTATGTGTATCACTGTTGAACCAGAATAAATCCAAGATAATAATAATAAAATTTAAATTATGGTAGGGTAAGGTCATTGTGTAAAAGATAATTTAACTCTTGTCTTGTTTTTTTTCTAATTCACGTCCTGCATAATTTTTGTTGAACATTGCAACGGTATATGTTAATATTTAAAATTGCTTTCTTAGAGACATCGTTAGCAAACAAAAATATTTCATACCACTTATATCCATAATCTGGTCATCAAGTCAAGAACCCCATGAGACAATTAAGCGCGCCTAATGAGGATCGGCAGTGTTTCACTTGCGGCGTGTGCCGTAAGCAAATAATCATTAGGAAAGAGAGCGGGCCAAGCTTAAATAAACACACGAGTTCACGTACCATATAATATCAGATCGGTTGCGGTGGCGTGTGCGGTATCTCGCAGGGGTCGAGTCCATAATTCCGCAGACCAAGGTGGGTCGTTTAATTTTTCTTTTGCGCTCTCTTTATTTTTGCCGCGGCCACCATTCTGTTCGAGATTAGTTCTGCTGTTTTCTGCTGCTGCTGTTGAACGATCGCATTTTTCATTCTTTGCGGGTCGCGTCGCGCGAATAAATCACCTCGCAGTGTCAGCAGCGCTTGTCATAAATTCACGCGGCTTAACTTTTGCACACGAATTACGTGCGAAAAACCGTGTGTAGCTACAACGGTGATAACTTTCACGTTAAAATATTCATAAATACCTGAAGCAGTATAATTTTGTTCATTTCAAGTGCACTTTTAAAATGCAAATCTGAAATTTTTTAGGAATATTTTATTGCGAGATAACGACAAATCCGGGAAATTGCGAATGAGCTAGTTAACGGTTCCAGGTAGTCCAAAGAAAATTTCTTAACTGAATATCGGGTAACTTTTCCCCAATTTTTGTCATTGGATAAATAACAAAAATTAAATTCATTCCAATTTTATAAATTCAATAAACCCAAATTTTAACTTAAATTTCTTTTGGAAATATAAAAGTGCAGGAACATTTTTTTATCAACATGCATCAAATTTAGGAAATTTTTACAGATTTCAAACGCTGTGCAAATTTCAAAGCTTAGTACAAACCCACTTTGAAAATGTTTCAGTTAAAAAAGCCTAGTTATAGCATGCAGATTTGTCCGCATTTCTTTAGAAATGACCTACTCAAGTTTCAGCTGCTAGTTTTCATAGCCCTAATTCATGAGTTCCCTTTCCCATCTGAGAGTCGAGGATAACATTTGAAAAAAGTTTGATTTTTTCGGGATGGTTAAAAATGACCTAATTGGTTGATTAGTCTCATAAAGTTTTCGTTTAAAAGGCAATAAACTCACACAATTGTATAATATTGCTTTTAAATTGATTCTGAAATATTTGGTTGTTTTTTTAACTCCACAAGTCGCTGAAATTGTCGAATCAAAAAATTCTACCATTGAACATCACGACAGGAAGCACGAAGTCGATTACAAATCTAAACAGAATTAAAAGAGCGTCTCTTTAAGAATATCTTACAAGAACAAAATATTGTTATTCCGTCACTGCAGATGAGCGTAAAAGTAACGTCCAGTAGATGATAATTGTTAAACGTGAATCATAAGAAGAAGCAGATTAAAAATGCTATCAATTAATAGAAATTTGTTTCAACTAAATGAGCCGTGAGCATTTTTACTATGAAACTATCCTTCATCAGGTATCCTCGTTAAAAGCGAGTCGAAATATTGATCCAGTTTTTGAACGGAAGCAAAAGCTCTGCCTTTTTTAGCCAAAACCTAACCCTTTAACCTTGAATTTCTACCCGTAACGAAGCACTGTCAATGGGGAGAAAAACGAGTAACAAATCACATTGCGACGTACGCATCCACTACTCTAAAAAAAAAACGATTCCGCCCTCTTTCACACCCTTGCCAGCGCCGTGTGTTGCAGACTATATAGAGAGTACGGGCGAGCGGTGGCGAGTTTGTGAGCGAGAGGGCGGAGGAGTCGTCATATTGATGTTCCCCGTGCGAGCGAGAGCAGCTTCCTATCCATCCATCCCTCCCGGACCAGACTTCGATCTTAATGTGCATGTGGTGTGCGTAATTCAGCGCCCCGCACGTCCACCCTCCCGCCCCGCTGCCCCAATATGTACGTAAGAGGATTTGCACAATCAGGCAGCGTGTTTCGCGCTCGATGGACAAACTTGAGGGCTGACGCCGAGACGTGACCAGAATTTCCGCCTCTCGCAACACACACAAAGACGAAGTCTTCTCCCTTTGCAACGTCAGCGAGTGCATGTGTACTTTATTCCCCGTCTGGCCAACCCTTTTGTTGCCGGCCGGCACGTGACAACGCAAATTTCGGAATGATTTGTTAGCAGGTAGGCAACGGCGCCGTGACTTTATGCAAGAATTGATCCGATGCAACAGTAACTCTATATAAATATTGTGTTGTTCGAAAGTCCGAGGAAACCTGCAATCTTGATTATTTTGTAACGAGTAGTTACAGTCTTATTAGTTGGTTCTCTCAACTGCTTTATTTCACTAACTGAATATGTGAATGAGAAATATTTGTGAATGTCTTTGTTACTCGAGAATTTTTGTAAGCCATCAGGAGCGAGTATTCAGCCAGGTTAGAAAAGAGAACGTAGCTAGGCCACAATGGACCAAGACCACGAATGCCGCTTCGCATTATTTGCAGATTTAAGCGAATTTAGACAGGATTGTCAATCCGCAGATTTTTTTAAAATTGCAGAATTGTACTACAAGAATATTTCCGTTGTGAATTTGTGTATTACGAACTGAATTTTGACTGTGGCCAAAATGTATGTTCTAATTGGGAACGTGACCGGATGGCTGTAGGTTGCTCCTGACCTTTTACTAAAATTAACGTGTAATCGACACTTCAAATTGGATATTAGGATTTGCACGAGCCACCGAAGACACCGTTCCAACAAGTATAAAGTCAAAAAAGTAATATATCACAACAAACTCCAACCCTGATTAGAACATTTAATCTCTATAATTTACCTACCACTGTCTAAATAATAATAGATGATCCAGCCATTGAAGATAATTTAAAACATAAAAATTATTGACCTATAACGGCACATGACGACGACGAATCAATTTATTGTTTCGGGCGTTTATGCAGATACTGCTTGTCATTTTTTTGCCATTGTTCATTAATCTCAATAATTTATGCATGTAAATATTTGAAATGAGCAATAAACACAGTAATTAAAAAATAACGTATGGCAATTTTTTTTGCACCAAAGAAACCTACTTTAAAGTGCGGTTTGCATCACTTTAAAGTTGATCATTATACCCCTTGAAAAAAACAAATAAAAATGATTTCAGTTAAATGCATTCTCTCATTTGGTCAATGCATTTTATGTTATAAACAAACCGAGCAATTTGTTCCAAAATTGCCATTTTTACTCCTGGAAAAGTTAAGAAATAAAACGCACACCGCTTAATGAATGTTTTAGAAAAAAATATTACCATAAAGAGTCGGTCAATTTTTCATTGCAAGGTCATAAAAAAGTAATCAAACATCTGGATCTTTATCGTAAATTCTCGAGATATCAAGATTTTCAATTCAGCGGGCATATAATTAGTAAAAAGAGCCAATTTCACGTCAGGTAATCTTCTCCAGGCTCTAGCAAGTAGAGCGAAAATATGTTTTTGTTGGCTCCATTCCAACTGCAGAGACCCATGATCTAATCGGCGTGACACCCAATGCCACCAACTGTTGATTGGAGTAGCATTCAAACCTACTGCAGTGCTTTAATCACCTTAACAGCTTCACAAAAAACTAACAATATGAAAAATTTCCAGATACAGATTACACACAATTCTAACAGTTGAAACTTAAATCTCTTGCATTTTGGTGATCGCAAATTGCAAGAAAAAAATTCAACGGTTCATTTTGGTCCACGTTAATTTGTTAAACTGAGTCCGCCTTTAAGGGCACGCGAGTAAATGACTTTTTTATTTGATAAGCACAGAGGCGTTATGAGCTCTCTCACAAGCATTGAAATTTTCAAGAGGAATATAGGCTTAAATTATTGCAATAAGTAAGATGTAAAACTTACAATCAGGTCATAAAATAAATCTGGTTCAGCAAAATTCCCGCATTTGTGTTTAAATCATCATTAAAAATTCTGACAGTTATTTTTTTTCTGTGAAGTAGATAGATTGATTTTTATAATGTAGGGACCCATTGGTATCGACTAGTTATTTGGGTTGCAAATATAATTAAATTGTGCATTAAAAAGTTATACCAAGAACGTAAATTTTAGTTGAAGCATTGTTTTTATTTGAAATAGGGAAGTTAGGTACATCTTAAGCATGGTATTTTCCTTGGACACAGTTCGCAGATCCTCGGGGAAGAGCCAATGGATGAGCTGAATTTTAACCATTTAATATGAGTTAGTAGTGTGGAAATTAAATATCATTATCTTCATTGCATTTTTAATTGTCTTGATTACATTATGATTTGAAAACAGTGTCCTGTTAACCCTCGTAAATATGTTGTGCAAATTATCTTACAAATTCTGACTGAGACATGTATGATTTAAGTTACAAATTTACTGTCCACATTAATCACAGAACGTGCATAAAAGCGGGGGTGTCTGCGACACGCCTAGTTCCGCCACTGCTTGTAGGCCACATGCCACCCTCTAATTCGCTCCCTCCGTGAGTGGTGGTTATTAATTTTTTTTTGTCCAGCCGCCAACACACCGCCGGGGGTTTATGGACGGTGCGAATGACGCATTACTTTGTGCTCGGCGTGCGTTTCGTCGCACGACACAGCAAAAGGAGGTTGGACGTGTTCCTCAAATCCAGCGGCGTTTAGATTAGCAAAAAGTCCACCGCGCTCAGTTCGTTGGCTATTATTACTCGCTCCATTTGGTGCTGCCACTGGCTAGCGTGACATTATTTCCACAAATACTGCCCCATGGGTGGCCCCTCGTTTCTTTCTTTCGTATGGAGACCATTAATTTGAATGCTAAATAGCGGAAAACAAGCCACTTGTCATTAAGCGTCACGCGAAATTAAACTGTTAAGTGAAATGTTTGATTTCAACCTTAAGGTCCCACTGAGAATAATTAATTCCTTATCTTGGAAATTTTATCAGAAAATTTGTCAACAACATTTTTTATATTCCGATAGTATTAATTTAGCATAATTAAGAACGACAGCAAATACCAAAACCCACAAGAAAATATAATTTTAATGCAAAAAAATTGACAAAAAATATTTACCAAATCGACCAAGAATGAGCTTTATCTAGGAATCTTTCAATGGAAAAAAGAATTTGATGTAATCTCAGAAAATGTCAGGGTCGACATTTCTGTGACCCTGATATTTCGATGAAATTTCAGGAGCCTAGTTTGGGATGAAAGTTATTACTACAGTTGACACACATTGTAAATGTATAACCATATATTTCAAATTGTATAGAGGTCTTGATTGAATTTGCACTGTAAAGGGCTTCTGACATTTAATATTTATCTTTGAAATATAATTAATGGTGTTTCATGTTGAGACGGAGTTTTCTACTTTCAGTCAAGAAATGTTTCGCAAAAGAAATAATAACTCAGATCGAGGAACACGCGTGACTTTAAAACACAAGGTGCACGATAGCCTCGGTGAAGTTCAACAACCGCGTGCACGCCTTGCTCTCATGACACACGTTTCTGACTGGGCACAAACAAACACTCGTGGCACAGGCACGCGGAAGTCGATTGGAGACCAATGAATTCATCCAAGATAATAATGCTAAACGGGATAATGAGTATTCAAAGACTGTAGGAGTTTTTGTTGATGGTAATTTTTTCGCTTTGTATATGCTTTCAATTCAGAGCTAATTTTCTCCTTGATTAAAATTTGTTGGTATGTAATTTTGCATTGGGGAGGCTTAGAAAACTGATTAAATATTTTAAAAGTTCCAAATACTTTGGTACATATTATATGCATACATATTCAAATGGTAAAAAATTGAATATAAATATTTGGAAATTATTTTATTGATCTCTATTCCAGCAAAAACTAAATACAGTAATAAGAGGTCCAACAGTTTGATTGTAATCGACATTTTGCCCTTATGAAAACGACTAGTAGTGTAGTTAAATAAGGCAATTGATTTTTACGTACGCTATCAATTTTTTTTAGTAAAGGTGGTGAACGACAGAATTTCCCAATCCAAATTAAATCTCGCGTAGATCAGATCTCGCGGACAGTTTAAAGTGAAAAATGCAAACAAATTCTTCGGCCAGTGCTTTCGCAATTCACCGCCGCCATCATATACTGACGCGCATATTTTCTCTCCTGTTTGATTGCGGTTGCATGGCTTTTGCCTTTTCACATCCCTAACGACCACGAAGTCATCCTAGCCGTCGCTCCGATTGATTCATGAGGGGTCGCCAATAAATTTCCGAGATGACAGCCCTGCTCACAAGTGCACACATCACCATGGATCAAATGTTGGCCGGAATAGGGAAACACGCTCAACCCGAGCATAAAATTGGGTTGTACGCAGAGCGCATGGAACCTCTCCAACAAGGGGATTCCACTCAAGCTGTATTGATTTCAGTATGAATTTGCTTGAAGGCATTTGCATTCTATGACAGTTTTATTTTTATATTGGTATCGCTCAGTCAAGTACGGAATAAAATTTTGTAAGCATCGCTACGAATCTCGAACCTCAACGTACTATTTTTGCCGGTTAATTGCATACTAACATGTTAATGGATCTCCAGTTGTGGTGCGTGTTTGAATTTGTTACCGCAATTTTATCTTTCTACTAAATTTCCTATTTATCCGATTTTAATTAAATCTAGGTGTTTCCCCTCATTGTTTGACCAATTTACGACTCACGAGTGAAGACAAACACAAGTCCGTCTGTGCGAAAACCTTGGCTAGCTAATCGATGACTCGCCGTTTTCAAACAATGATAACGAGATGACGGACCGAGCGTGCGGTGCTTTTGATCAATAAGACAGGTACGCCTCTTCTTTTCTACCTGCTCTATCACCCTTTGAGCGAATCTTCCGTGACACACATACTTCGATGAGAAATGCCGCTGAGCACAAAGAGATGGTGAACATGCTGCAAATACTTAACACCTTGCGGCGTCAGATGGAACGCAAACGCTACACGGCTTGCGTAAATTATAAATTATTTGGAAGCGCCATTTTTGCATGAAATTTTTACAACTAATGGGCGTTTTCTGACAGATAAATTATTTTTAAGCTATAATGTAGTTAAAAAAGAATTAAACCTAAATACTTCTGGTTTCATGAAATATTTGTGATTGTTTTATTTAGAGGCAAACATTATAGAGCCAAACTAGTTAGGAAACTTGATTTATGCTACACAGAATGAATTCCTCTGATGATTCATGCATTTTTCATGATTCTAACAGCACCGTTGTAATTCATTCCAACTACTCTGCGCAACGGTAAAATTTAAAATAAATAATCCGCATGACTTTTCTGCAGTAGTATAACTTAGAGAGGATTTTTCTGAGAATGCTGCTTCTTTGTTTGAAACAGAAGCAAACCAACGTCATGAACACACTTGCTGTGCAAAAACAGAGACCTTATTTATTTTCCAATAAGCGTCAGGGTATTTATGTGCGAGACGGATTTCCCGCTTTTTCTTCTCGGCGAGCTACAAGGACAAGGGCCGGCCGGTTGTACTGACAATAAAACACAACGGAAAAGCGAAGCACTTTGCGCTGGACCTAATTTTACAACTTCCTCGATCTTGCACTGCGAGTCTGCTTCTGCTACTGGTGCTCGAGAAAAAGCGACGCTTGGGACGCAGAGCAGCAGCTTTAGCGAAACTTGCGAGTTTGAGAGGCAATAAAAATTAGTCGAGCGTTGCTGCACCCTTAATGGCGCGCCCCTATTATTCTGTGACGAGCCGCCGAGTGTGTTTGGCACATGTTTTGTTCCTAATGGGCAACGTCGTGCATAATTCCGTGACAAGCCGTGTTCGCTGCTCTCTTTTGCCCCGTGTTGATATTTTGATGTGGCAGCTACTCAATGCGAATCAGCGGGCCGCTGGCATTTGCTGCAGCTTTCCGCGATAGGGTGATGCCCTAATTAGATTGAAAATGGCGCAATGGCTAATTAACGCCACAACTGCAGCACCAGCATAATTCTCCGTCTTTGATTTGCATTTTTAATTGTAGATCGCATGGTGCTTAGACAGAGTGTTCCGAGAGAAGCTCGTTTTTTGAGCGCTCGCTTCACATCAGAGCCGAAAAGGCGAAGGCGAAAAATAATCCTGAACGGGATCAGACGGAAAGGACAAATTAATCAGAACGGAAAAGAGCTGAATCTACAACGAAATAAAACCAAAACCAGCCAATACTGATTAGACCGAAATTCTAATAATTTAATTGGAAAATATTAACTTATGACTTTTAAAGACTACTAATGGCTCCGAATTTTAACTCCTCACGCAAGCACCACATATCATTTAAACTGTTTGGTGCTTTTCCATGGGAAATTTCATTAGGACTTCATCTTAATTTAAAAATGTGTGTTTGACCTTATTTTTTGTTAGGATTGGGTTTATTCCGAAAAATGAGATTACATAATCTTTTCCTCTCAATTGCACGTTATCTTTCAATGCTAAAAATGGCATTCATGATTACTATTAATTAGCGAAGAAACGGCAGTGAAATTCAGCATCATGGACGGGGAACGATTTCATATTCTGCGTATCACGCGGTGCTACAGGAAAATGCGCTACATCTACGTGCACGCTCTTACGCAAGCGTACACTTGTTATTGGAGATTTGAGCTCATCACCAAGTCCCTTTCTTCGCAAGAAAGCGGATTCTGGCTCGGATGGTAATGCTCGGCGAGAGCGACTATAGCATACAAGAAGTAGTGAGTGCGCTCTGCTACTACTCTCCTTGGCGGATCCTGAGCAAGGAGGAGTTGCAAGTAAGGTTATCTAACGATTTTCCAGCATGCACCCGTTCCGCCAGCTCTCGGCTGGAAATTTCGCAGACGCGCAAGAGGGAGAGAGAGAGAGAGAGAGAGAGAGAGAGAGAGAGAGAGAGAGAGAGAGAGAGAGAGAGAGAGAGAGAGAGAGAGAGAGAGAGAGAGAGAGAGAGAGAGAGAGAGAGAGGCGCGCACATTCCTGCGAGACCGGCGCTTTTGCAAACAGACGCGTTCTTTTCCGCCCTGAACATCCACTCACGTTTCTCCCAGCATTTGCAATTTTGCCGCAAAAAAGACTTTTCAGCTCACTGCTCGTATGTTGTGACAGGTAGGTTGCTGGTGAGGCAGGCTTTAAGCTCTGGATTAAGCTAGAAGCACTTGTAATTAAGTTGAAGCACAGTTTTTTTAGACAAGTTGTCCGTGCCACAGGTTTCAGCACATTGCACCTGACGCTTTAAACCAAGTGCACTTGCGCATACTACAGCTATAAACTGAAATTTACTTTTTGGGAAAAATACTATCATCACTATCATATAAATATATAGAGCTGGATATTTTTTCGATAGTTAAGAGGTTTAGTTTCCCTATTTGAGTCTTTGCAAAAATATGTGGGTTACTTGTAATAATTGAGAGTATGATTTAACGAAATTATTTGAATTAAATTAGAGAAAACTTACAATATGTGGCTGATTGCTGCAAAAGACTACCTTTGATATTAATATTGATTTGATCATTCAGTTGGCCCTTTCTTGACTAATTTTAACTATTTAGTTATTAAACAGTATTTTCTTTTGCAGGTTAGTCCTGCTAATTAAGCCTTAGAATACGAAACTGCCGCAGAACAGTGCGAGAATGAGTTAAATTTTCATAATATTCAAAATTTTAACTTTACCAGTTATATAATTTAGTACTTTTTTCTGAAACTCAAGGTCTTTGAACCCTGAAAACATCGAACCAACTCCCATTGTGGTAGCAGCTGCATTGACCAGTATTTTTGTGAATTTTTTGTCCCGTGTTCGTAAAGCGACAAAAGAGTCGTTCAACGGCACTGTAAATAAACAATTTCGGCCACTCAGATCGATTTGGCAGCGCCCATTTTCGCCCTTTATCAATCGGCATGCCTCGCCAGCCGGACTATAAATTCGAGTCAGGCCAAAATCTCCGGTTCCCTTTTCTCCGCGTTATTCGGCGTCAGCAGAGTTGCGGGCCGCCGGAATTTACACTCGGTCCATTTTGCCGGTGGCTTTAGAGTGAGCGATGAAAGAGAGAATGGTTCAGCTTTGCTGCCCAGATTTATATTCATTCGAGCTGCGAGCCCCTCCTGCGTCGCACACACACCTGATGGGACTGCTGATTTTTTCCAATGTGATGAGCCAATCGAGTGAGAGCCCGTCGATTTGCGCCCCCGTCTCTTTTATGGCGCAAAGTCGTCCGCCGGAATTTCTAATATTTAGCATTCAGTCCGAAAATCACAATGGGAGAGCTTGAATTATAGAGCGGACTCCCTTGCCAAAGGGTAGTTGCTGTGGTAAAAAACTTTGCGTCTCTAGTGTAGTGGAATAGTATTCTATGATATACAGAAATTTTTAGCCCAGATGAATTATTTTCCACCATTTTGAAACAATCGCTTTTCTAGTCTTCACAGGCAGAAATGCAGTTTAATTCGTTCCAGCTATTAAATCCCACTTAAACTACCAGGACCAGGGAATAAGCGGCGAACTGCTCTATAATCACTCCGCGGTGATAATTCTCAGAGGCCACAATCAGTTGCACTCTTCGGAAAACGCGTATACACTCACAGTGTTCGAAATTAAGCTAGCGCAACGAGCGTATCAATCTTGTCATGTGCCGCTCGTTTCCTCGCCTTCATTTGCTCGCGAGCAATTTCACGGTTGATATATAACGGCTGCATTTTTCCCGTCGAAAGAACGCCAACTGAGAGCAAAGCCAGGCAAAGAAGTTTAATAAGAAAAATCGAGAGAGAGAGAGAAAGAGAGCACGGCGCAACTTTATTGCTAGGTTATTGATATCTAAAAAGGCACAGGAAGGTAGGCGGCCTGAATATCATATTATTGGGTGGAAAGCGAGTCACATGGGCCGTCCGTGTGCAGTTTAGCCCACGGTCGTCGTGCTGAGTTTGTGTAAGTGTTAACAAAAAGCTACAACCGCGGAGGAAGTGGTCACGGCCAATCAATGTTCCCCGCAAGAGCCTTGTTCTCCCATGCTAATTCGCTGTCACAACAACTCTTTATCTCTTTCCCAAATTATTTTATAGTGCATCAATAAGCTCATCAATAATATAACGAGTTAAAATGAATGATTTATTTTTATGCTAAATAAATTGGCCTTTTTCTTAAAGGTTTAATCATGAAAACGATGCAATATAATATGATTATTTAAAAATATGCTAGTTTAATCATTTAAACATTGATTTCTGTGTATCCGTATTCACTGGTTAAAAGTTAATTTTTCGTATCATAAAAAATACTTGAAAGACACTGCAGCGGAAAATTACGTCACGATAATTTTTTAAAGTTATATATTATAGAATAAAGAATTTAATTTTAAGTGATTTTCAATGGGATGCTGCTATCTTGGTAGCTTTTCCTCATCTAAAATTTTATTGATATAACCACAGTACCACCTATGCTATGACTTTTGGATAAACAAAAAATTGTGGAAAAATAAAAAAAATCCATTCAAGGCTATAATTCTTTAAATCTTTATCTTACATCAAAGCATATCATTCGCAGAAAATAAATGCGCAATTCATTACTATAGAACAAAACCTATCAAATCGTAATGTAAATGTAATAATTTGGCTCCAAGATAGATTTACGATGCTACTTAATTCTAAAAATTCACCTCCTACTAGATATACCTGTAAATTTTAATGAAAACTTGAAAAGGAATCAAGCTCCATCAGGTAAGTAATTAAGCGCAGAGGTCAGACTTTCCTGTTGTTTCTCTCGGCAGTGGCAAAAAGTCAAACATTCACACATCGCATGCAGGAAACAAACGACACGAATACTTGGGTAACACACACAACACACAAAGCTAAGGGGTGTTCGGGTTCTTGCTCCATCGCATTCCTCGGCGATGAGACAACATTTTCCAGTGCTCCTCGGTGAATACGCAACGTGAATCACTAGTCACAACAGCGTTTTCCGTCATCGGTCGCACAGGCTCCGTGCAATTTGTGCCAGAGAAAGGACTCGATCTTTACGATCGAAGGGTGGTAGACGGAAGGGCAGCACTACTTTCGTATGCATTTATATCTACTGCTCCATCGGGTTTCATGTCTGCCGGAGTGGAAAAGCATCAAGGGTGGAGACGTGTTTACAATCCCGAACCAAATTAATTCGCGAAACCGCTTCGTGTTGCAAATTGGAATTGACGTGTTGTTATGCTCGCCCAAAAGGGCTAAAATCAAGTTGCGTGACATTCAGCAAGGGTGTGATAAAGAACTTCCATGATTCGTGCAGATTAACTGAAATTGGGAGGTAATATCTACATGGAAAAAGGAATGTAAAATATGTTAATAACACCGCCTGAGATTTTCACCCCTTAAAAGAACTATAATACAAATGAAAGCAGTGAAGCCGAACCAAAAACTGAAATTCAAACTCTTGCGCCGAAATTAAAAAAAAATAACGAAACATTGAGTTTAATTCAAAGCTCAAATCGGTTTAAGAATATAATTTACTAGCAAAAGTATGTTCGGCACACAATGTCGGTTCAATATTTAGTTTCAGCTTGTCTTTTGCCTTTTTTGTGCTATTTAATTGATAATATTCTTTCTGTGATTTTTTAATTCATGAACTCCATGAATAAAAAACTCTGCACCTTGCTTTTCCAAACTAGCAGATATAGAACACCCGAAATCTCCTTCAGGCACAATTTGCACTGAGCCCTGCGAACTAAAAAGTAAATTAGCTGATGAGATGCACTCACCGCAGTGGAAGCACTCAGGTGGGATTGTTCAATTCCATCAGATGCGTTGCTAATCGATCCAACTCGTTATTCATGTTGACAATCGGCACCGCACTCACACACTCTCACTGCTCGCTTTCTATGCTCTCAACGCCGAGCAGACCGCGTGCCGCACATTTCGCAATAAAATTTTAGTTCCATCGGCAATCGAGGATGCTCGCTTATTCCACACGAACTGCACTGCTGCACCGAGTGAGGACACGTCTGGCATTCGACCCCGGGGGTCAGCACGCACCCTGCTAGGTCACATGCTCGAGGCGCACTGGCACCACGTGAGTGAGGCTGCGAGCGCGCTACATCATCACCCGAGCGATCCCGCTCTCCGAGTGTGTTTGGCTCGCCCCTGTTTCCAGGCAACCAGTGCACCAGCCTCCTCCCCTATGACCCCTCAAGTCCCGGCTGTCGCCGCTACCTCCGCCGTCCCGGCAGACGCACTCTGTCGGAGGTTGCACACCCTAGGGCAACTTTGCTGATGTCAGTTCCGGCTCAGGGCTTATCGCCGAGAATCAGGTCTGCCGCGTGCAGATAAAAATCGGTCTGCTCGTCATGTTTCAATTCACCGTGCTGAATAGTGAATAGAAACCCATTTTTATCCACGCGCTCCATTCTTGAGCAGCGTCTGCAGTAACGGCTGCAGGTCCATTAGCAATTTAAATTGGGCCTTGGTAATGGCTTCATTATTCAAAACGCGTTCGGAGAAGTAGTATGCTCGCAACCTGTTCAATTACACCGTTTACTAGAGCGGTTTCAAATTTCAGGGCTAAATGGAAATTTTCACCTGCAACACGATGAAATGGTTTCTCCTGAAAAGGCAGAATCATGAAGGGGCTGCAAGGTGTTCATTTACATGCTTTTTATGGGCCATCATATTCGGAGAAAATGACGGTATGAGACAAGAGTGGCAAACTTAATTTAAAAAAATCAACATTTTTTAATTATTTTCAAATTGGTCGAAATAAGTTTGTTTTGAATGTCTCGTCCAGGCAAAATAAAATTTATCAAATACCAATCAGAAGCAAAATTTTAAATTTACACCAAATATCCAGCTTCAAATATAATATATTTTTAAGGAAAGGTTCTGACTCAAAAATAATTTTTCTTCTACTAAAAATAGGGCGATTTTTAATGCGTCAGCTGGTCAGACATTCTTAGAATAAATTTTAAAACATGGTACACAACTGCAAAGCCATCGAGGTACAGTAGTAATCAAAATAAGTGTTCCAGCACCAGTGAAGTCTTTGAAAGAGGGTCGCAGCGAAGTGTTTTCTCCATTTATATTCAAGCGTTCTGCCCTGCCGACCGTAAGAACTTTTTCACGAAGAAAAAACGCTGGGAAATTCCTTGCGACAGCCAGATTTGCTCCCTCACCACAGCGGCTTTCATCCTTTGGGGTCAACAGGCCGATGGTAAAAATACCGCAGCGTTACGTTGCTCAAAATGAAAGGAGCAGCTAGACTCGAAAAGTTAGTTTTCCTGCTCATTGTTGCAGCTCGCACTTTGTAAGAGAGTGCGTTTTCCTAACTAAGTTGGGCGTGGATTTATTATGGAATCATGGCGGACGAGGAAAGCAGGAGAATCTCGGGCGCAAACTTTGGTGCTTATGGCCATTTCGTTCGACCCTACATTTTCATGACACATTTGGGCACGCTCGACTCCCTCTCAAGGGAGAAACGAGTGAGATACGTGCAGCACAAAAGTTGCACATCTACTCAAAGGGCAGGATTTAATTATGCACTAGACTAGAAGATTATCTAATTAAAATGAGGTCACCGCCGTCGTGCGAACCGGGTTAATGCTGCGCCGCTGGAGTGAGTTGCGACCTAGAAAACTCGAAGCGTGAAAATTATTTTGAATAATCCATTTTTCTCTCCCGATTTCACTGAATCGCTGAGTTCTTATCTGTATTGAGATTTTGAGTTAAGGTTGATTGATAAAATAATAAAATTTAAATAAATTTCAAGACCAAAATGTTATTGAATTTTAATTAATTTAACATTCTCAATTTTTTGTGTATGAATTTAAAATCAAATCCACAGCTTTCTCAGCAATCATATAAACAGGTGCCATAGTGTTGCCACTGACAATATCTGGCATGATAGAAGCGTCAACCACCCTTAGTCCTTTCACTCCGTGCACCCTGAGCTCAGCGTCCACCACAGCCAACGCGTCCTCGGCAGGCCCCATTTTGCAGGTGCCAGCGGGGTGGTAGGTGGTGGCAGCAGTGTGTCTGACGGCACATTTCCAGTAGGTGAAAGATAGCGAAGGAAACTGGCTACAACCCGGTAGCTTCGCAGTGTTCAACCTGGCACCCTGGGTTCTCAAAGGTTTGGCCTGGCTCATTGCCAAACTCCATATAGCACCTCTTGCCAGGGTTTCCACATCCTCTTCATGTTCGAAGAAATTGGCAAATATTTTTGGTGCCGCTGTAGGGTTGGAAGACTGAAGTTGAATCCAGCCTCTGCTCTTAGGACGCAAGAGGATTGGCTCCATGATGTAAACGTCGCGATTTTCTTTAAATAATGGTCTAGAACAAACAAGTGAAAAATTATTAAAATTTAAATATAATTTTTTCGTAAGTGTAACAACTATACCTGAAAAGCGTTTCTTTTGACTCTTGTGTCAGTCCATAGATTTTCGAACCCACGTCTACATTTCTTGCGTCACTAAAAGGTCCTTCAAAATGCATCTGAACGTCTGGGTAATTTCTAGATTTAAAATTTGTGCTGATGAAACCTGTCAGGCTCAAAGCGCCGGTCGTCGACAGTCGTCCTGAGCGACTTTGAAAATATTGGAAAACTGGATCCACTGAATTGTTTTCTTTTGGAACACTAAATGTTGCTCCCATGAACCTCGAGTGATCTTGCAAGTTGCGGCCTACGCCAGGCAGGTCGTGAACTACACTGATGTTCAGGTCATTCAGGTGGTCTGCAGGTCCAACGCCGGAGAGCATCAAAAGTTGCGGAGAATTGATCGCACCAGCAGATAAAATCACTTCCTGTCGCGCTCTCAGAGTCCGCACTTGTCCATTTCTCACGAATTCCACGCCGACGGCTCTTGTTCCCTCAAATATCACTTTGGTCGCTTGAGCATGTTTGAAGACGTGCAGATTCTCCCTGGCTTTGGCGCCCTTCAAAAATGCCTTGGCTGCGTTGAATCTGACGCTATGGGAGGCGGTTACCTGCGCCTTGTTGAAGCCGGCCTGCTGCGCGCCGTTCACGTCGGTTAATCTCGATCCAGTCTGAACGGCCGACTGGAGCATAGCCTGAAATATAGCAGCATAAGAGAAACTTTTTTATCAGCCCATTAATTCCGTTGGGCCTCACTTGAAATATCGGCGGCCATTCTTCAAAGTTCGACACAGGGAGCGGTCCACCGCTTGCGTGGTACGTCGAATTCTGCAAGCCGGCTACCTTTATGTCCTCGGAGCGCTTGAAGTAGGGCAAGACGGAGGCGTAGTCCCAGCCAGGGTTGCCTTTAGCGACCCAGTTGTCGTAATCGTTTTTATGGCCGCGAACGTAAATCATCGCGTTCAGAACCGTCGAGCCCCCGAGTGCCTTCCCCCGTGGCCAAAGGCATCTGCGAAAATAAAAAGGGTAGTATAAAAATGCCGAATAGCGTTTCGTCATTGCGCTGTTATTACCTGTTTCCCTCCAGCCCTTGGAATGCGTTTGTTTGTGGCTCGGTTTTGTATTGCCAATCAGCATCTGTCATCTGGAATTCCGCAACTTCTATTAAGGTTCTTATATTACAACAAACATCAAGCTAGAAGTAGATAAATAGAAAGAAGCAGTAATTTTTGTGGTAATAAAATTTCTTTGGTGTCTTACAGTCAGGATTAAGGCATATAGCAAGGTATTTATGTTTTTATGAATTAACAGAATGATTATATTTGCCAGATTTCATTTCAAGAAAAGATTAGTTTGAAATTATTCCATTGAAGAAAATATTGTTAAAATTATTTTTAAAAAAATGACATGAATATATAAGTATCTAAAATATTCAAAGCTAACATAATATTTTTTTAAATTAAATAAAACGTAGAGCTATTAAGTAACGGTGAAAGTAAGCTAGCAGTAACTGCCGCTACCTTGAATAGCACTTGTTAAAATCCGAGTAATTGACAAGGTGGTAGGTGTGAAAGAGGATTATGATGTAGAGCTATAATTGCGGCGGAGCCCAGCAGTGCTCTAGACGAGTTCACTCATGTTCGACGCCCTGGGGTTAAGCACGGTGAATTAATTGTCTGGCGATTGGAATCTTTGTAAACGCGCTTAATTACTTCGTGTCATGTCAGTGGGGGCAACAAAGTTGCGTGACCCGGCCGCCCGGCACACTGCGGTGAAATTCGGCGGTGCCGGGCCCACCTGCATCGGTTTGTTCGTACACACGCCCTGTTATTATGCAGCCACCACCAATCTCTTTCTCATCATTGATTCCAACTCTCATCCTGTTGTGGCGGCGCTCAAGGGCGCTCAAGCCTACGCCCTCGAGGCTTGACACGCACTTAAATGAGCACACAATCAATTTATCGCCTGTCGTTCTCTTCCGCCCCGCAGTTCCTCATTTGTACAACACCGAATTCTTTTGCGTGCGATTGGAAAATTCTCTGCCGATCGATATTCATGACAACTCTCAAATTAGAATTTTTACTATAAATTATACAAGCACACTGATAGCGAATTTTTTATAGGAGATAATTTGGAATCTACGGAAGTCTTAAAGTTCAGTGAAAAATCAGTGTTTTCGTTTAAATACATCTCTATAAATTATTGTTGTCTAATTTAGTTTGAATATAGCATTATAAATACACCCCACGATTTATGTATTTTTTAAGAAATGCTTCTAAGAGAAAATTTGTCTCTTAAACTTATACCTCTTGAGCCATTTTTGTGTGTACTCTCGCAAAGTTAAATTTTTCTATCCATTAAAAACTTGAGAAAAAAATTAAAGTTTTACCTGCAAAGTATGGGAGAGTCCCGGCACATCCGAGTCAGGTGGAGGATTGCCGCCAGCTTCGAGCAGCGCAACAGTAAAATTCGCCGACGTCGACTCGGTGAGCCTGGTGGCCAGGACAGAGCCAGCAGCGCCGGCTCCGACTATCACGAAGTCAAACTCGCTCATTTGGGTGCTATTGTTAATTTATTATATATTAGCTGCGGTTAAATTTGACGGGATTTCGAGCATTGCGTCGCTTTTGCTTGCTTGCTCGTCCACTGTTTCACTTATTATCTAACAATAAGAGACCAAGGGAGAGGCGCCTGCAGCAGACTCGAGTTATGCAATCTGTGTGGCACGCAAGGCACGCGGGCCAACACAAACGAAAGGCGAACTCTCCCTTTCTCTCATTGCTCCTCAAGGGCGAGGCGAAAAGATTTATTGAGAAAACGGTATTGACATAGAAACGAAACCACCTTATCTTATCGCAAGTCACCATAGAAAGAGGTATTGAAAAGAAATGCAATCAATTGGAAATAATGATAGCTGTGGAAAATTTATGTTATATCGTTTATTTTAACATAATTCGGTAGTATTTTGGTGACTTTATTGTTATTTTTACAAAACAGTTTTCTTTGGCAGTTTTTAAAATTGATAAATGGTAAATCCGGAATTTAAAATAATTTGCAAGAAACGTGAAATAAAAACTGAACATGAAAATTCCTAAGTCTAATGCATTATTGAAAAATAGTTTATGGGTAATGTATTACTTAGTGTCAAGAGGATAGTCATCTGGGTTGCCAATATCACAAGCACCGCTCAGCAGGGAGCCAATTAAACTGGTCAGCAATGCTCCAGACACTCCAGACATGCCTGGCGCCGTTCCGCTTGGACACACACTCCCGTTGATGGACATTGCTGATGCTCAGTTTCTACTTGAAGAGAAAATAAAAAGCACGAGTTCAGATAGATATAATTAAAAAGGAAGCTCGACCCTAAATCAAAACATGATTTAAGATAGGGCGGAATGTAGCATCAAGTTATGTCGTTAAAACGTGTTGCACTGCGATAATGGCCGCATTCGCACACGGAAGATTAAAAGACGCGGAATGACTTTTAACAACGAAGTCCCTCTGGAAGCAATCATCAACATTTCGCCCAGACTGCGCGCGGCCTTAAAAAGTTTCACACACAAAACGTGGCTGCTCGTCTCGCAGCTCCTCGATCGATCCCTCGTAAGTCGTACGAGAGGAAAATAATAGTGGAACGAGCGCAAGGAGAGCTGCCGGCTATATTGAAAAAGTACGCAACGCCGACAGGGCTGCTGAGCGATATCGTACGTACGTCTTGCAAACAGCTCTTGCTACCTTCCAGTGCGCGCCGACGACACAAAACTTTCCAAATGGTGTGCAGAACACACACACACGTATATAGCAGAATGAGGGATGGCAATGTAAAACAAAAGGGAAAAGGATGTACATTGCTGGCATCTGCAAAAATTAAAAGTGCTGTCTATGCGGCGAACAGATAAAGCAATCTTTCAGCAGGAAGCGAAAAGTTTTCATAGAGTACATTTATTGAAAAAGAACAATAGAGAAAAGTTTAGTATTACCGTTCCGCTTGCAAAGCTCTACAACAGACTCGTGCACTAGGGCGACTGAGCTGTTGAGTTAAATACGAGCTATTATTACGAGATACGTAAGCTGCAAACTTCGTGATATCATATCACACTAATTGTCAAACAAATCGCACTTAGCACATCAAGCTTGCACATTGGTGAATGTTTGAAATTTGCTGTCAGGTTTACCTTCCAGGAAGCAAAGATTACGCCAATCTCACAAGCACAAGCTTTGACCGTGGGTTTTTAAACAAAATTAGATTGATTCATAAATATTTATTAAAAAATTGTTATTTATATGCGCCAATGTAAGGCATAGCGATGCACTCAAGGTCTCTTTCTTCAATTAAAATTACATGCCTTAAATGCATAGCCTTGGTGTATAACGAGCTATTCAATTTCTTTTGTGAGGCAGAAAAATGCGTAAAATAAACAGCTGTGACTGAACTGCAAACAAAGAGGTAGCTGCATCAAATTTCGCTAATTTCAATGATATAACAAATATAAGCACAAATAAGAAAAAAAGTCATTGAAAACTTTTTGCGTTTAATTTCAGCCTCCATAAAGTTCGGAAATTTATCTCCGTTTATTGATCGCTTTCTTTTATTTAACAAAAACTGAAAATCTGAATAATTTTTATTTGAAAAATATGTTTGACTCTTCTCTTCCCATTTCCCATCCAAATTTCACTTTACTCATGGAGACTGGAAACTGGAAAGCTGCTGGAAAGATAAGGATTATAGCATTGCTATTGACACGTGTCTTTACCGCCTCATGGAGCACCAGCCCATTTAAAATCCCCTGTTTGCGGTTAAAAATATTTGGTGGCAGCACAATCGAATATCCTGTCTCCGGTAGCAAGATGGCGTTCGGTGACTACCCGGCCGAATATAATCCAAAGGTTCACGGGCCCTACGACCCTGCCCGTTATTATGGCAAAAGTAAGTTATCTTGAATTTGTTCCTTATATATTTTCCTTCAAAATGAGCCCTGTATCTTCAAAATCGGTTGTGCACTTCTGTTGCAAAATCAATTTTCTTGATCAGGGATTTTTTTACTGGCTTACATAGCAACTTATCTTTTCAAATCAATATTGCTGTCATATTTGCGTGTATGAGCCGATTTTAACTACTTCTAATAATTTCAGTCGACACCCCTTTCACTCAAGTGAAGGTCGGTGAGATTGGAGGTTGGCTAGCCCGCAGGAATAAGTCTCCAAATGCCATCGCTGGAGCTTTCAGCCGAGGTATGTTTTCTTTGTTCCTGCCTAATGGATGGATAAATTACACTTTTCGCCGCGACTTATTCAGTTTTTGCCACCCACAATCCTAAATAAGAATCTCATAAGAACTGGAGAGATGTGTAACCCGGTGGAAACTGTAACTTTTCCATATTATGTGAAATTAAATTTTCGGTTTTTTATTTTGATAACATTATTTTTAACAATGTTTTCAGCTTTCTGGCGCTGGCAACATAAGTACGTGCAGCCAAAGAGGACCGGAATTGCTCCTTTCTTCCAGGTCACCTTCGCTGGAATGCTTTTCTTCTACGTGATGAACTACGGAAAACTGAGTAAGCCATTTTACTATAAGATTTTTCCATCAGTTTCTTAATTTATCCTAAATTGCAGAGCACCACCGCAACTACAAGTACCACTGGTGAACTACCTGCATTGAATATGTCGCCGGATTCCTTCATCTGAAGAAAATCCACAAGTAGATTTCCATTATGTACAGAAGCTCGAATTGAGGTGAAAAATAAAGATTTGTTATTAGAGGAAAACGCTTAGCTTTTTAAACGCATGATCAACATGTTTATTTGCACAGCGACACTCGCTCTCACTTTGTAAACGCGGTCGCAAGTTTTTTCTTTTCGATTTTCTGAAGAATTTGCTCTCTCTTTTCTTTCCTTTGTTGGATCTTAATCATCTTAGTCTCCATCTCTTCATGGTATTTGCTGAACATTATCTTCATGGCAGGCATCATTACCGGCAGCAAATGCAGTTGACTTAGAGACACCTAACAATTACTTATATATAACTTCTCGCAAATAAATTATCGCTTATCAATTACCTGCATGTTATCAAATGCAATTCCAACCGATTCAGAAAACTTCTCATTGAAAATAGGGATTTTGGCATAGCGCTGGCTGAAGTGGGTCAAAAGGGTAAACTTTGCAGCCATTTTCTGGCCTACTTGGATGGCCTCCGAAGTGGTTGAGTGCCTCTTCTTCCTCGCCTCGTCTTCCAGTCCATCCTCCATGGTTGCTTCGTGGATTAAAAGATCACAGCCGTAACCTGCAGAAAAAATCTAACTTAATGCCAGCCACTCCAGTTTCAAAGACTCATTTACCCATTTCGGTCAGTTTATCGCAGGGCTCGGTGTCGCCAGAATAAACAATTTTCCAACCCGTTTCGTGTTCGCACAAAATTCCATAAGCGTGGCTGCAATGCCTCACAAGGCAGGTTGTGGTTTCTTTCAAACCAATTGCTCTGTTGAACTCACTGTAGTCGACACCCTCGGTCAGTTGAAATACTTCAACTTGGTCAGCAATATTTTCAAAGGTTGAGCTATATTCCTAAAAAAAGGTGTCAAGCTGGGTGTCTAACTGATTATTAAGTAGTTAACTTACGGAGACAAATGACACAACGTGATAAGGAAGAAGCAGAATAAGCTTTGACGGCACAACGTCTCTCAGTTCAAATGCCTTCTTCCTCGCTAGAATGACACCGACCAAACCGATGTGGTGGTCAGCATGGAGGTGCGACACAAATATGCCTTTCAGTTTGCGTAAAATATCATTGGCCCCTGGCAGACCAAACAGTCTTATCAGCTGACCAGCAGTTGCCTCCCCACAGTCCATTAAAAAGCAGGAGTCTTTGCTGCAAATTAATTAGAAATTAAATATACAAATCTCAGACTGTTTGAATTAAAATTAATGAAGTGAAATTCCAATTTAACCCGCAAGGGTATTTATCGAATAAAGGTTACCTGATGTGACCTCAGATTGACAAAAATTGTCATAAATATTGGATCAATATTGTTAATTTATTATCTCTAATTCATGGTTAAATTTTTAAATACTTTAATTCCTGGTCATACTATTTTGGGAAAATTTGTTTTCACGGCAACTTAAAAATATTATTTTTACCAATCCATTTGAGATGGATAATCTTTGTGAATTAGTTTAGGACAGTTAGGTATTTTACCTTGTCTCCACCAAGATTCCACTTGTATTTCTGGTTTTGTTTGGAATGCAAGATCCAGTGCCTAAAAATGTAACTCTCGGGTACACCGCCCCTTTAACGTCTGCAATTTGAAGTTTCCTGCTGAGACTCTTTAGTTCCTCCTCAAAACCAGCTTCTACCAAGCATTCTTCGACATACAACTGAGGGTCAATTAACAGTCGAGAGGATCTAGAACTTACTAATATGAGTATTTTTTGAGAAAAAGATACCAATATTTCTCACAAATCAATTCCGGGTTTTGGCTGGACATTGCACTTAACAAGTGTATTTCCTTGGACAACATTGCTGACAGCTGAAGCTATTTGAGGCCGCTCTTTCATCAGTGGAAATATGTCCTGATGCAGAAGGTGGAGTTTGTGCTGCAGTCGATGGACAGCAGTTGTGCCCTGACAGTAGTTGTCTGAATTCAAGGCCACGTGGGTTGTAGAGGGAGAAAAGAGCTTAATCCACTTCTGGTATTCCGGGAGGCACATCACTTCTGGAGGAGTGAAGTGGATCACAAATTTGACTAAGTCAGATTTGCTGCTAGAATCTGAGACTTGGTGCTTCTTCAGTTCTTGGTGATCCAACAAGGAAGTGAGGTACGATTTGTCTGGGCATTCAACAACTGCAAAAATAATTTAGGGTTAAATTTATTTTTCAAAGAAACAAGTCATGATTTTTATATAAATTAACTTCCTTATTGTAGCCGTCTCTCATCAATACATCCAGAACGTTAAGTGCGCTGATTAAGTTTGGGCAAAAACTAGGACATTGTTTCCAAAAATTATTTTCTTTAACAATAAGTGAATTGCATAATTATTGAGGTCCTTATAAGGGATATAAATATCATTTGTCCGAGATGGGTGATTCAAAACTTTTCCAAGCGATTCAGAATAATCTTCGGAATTCATCCTAAAGTATATTTTGTTTTTAGGGAGAATCGCCCCATAATTTTGAGTTTTTGGTGACTGTGAAGTGTGCACAATGGCTTCCAAGTATGTCGTATCAACAATTAGTCAAAATATTTTTGGACAAATTCTCTTTGAACAAAGTATGAGCTTGCTTAATCAATATTTGTTTATGACCAGTCAGCCATTTATTTGCAATTTTATTATAATGATCTTTATAATTATTATTATTTTGTTTTATAGTTAAAACAAATTGAAACGTTTTGCATGTTGAAGAAAACACGAAAAAGTGCTGGGTAAAATATTTTTTTGGGACCATTTCCCAAGAACCCTCAGCGTACCCAAAATTTGTTGATTAACTAACAGCTGCTTGACTCACCAATAAAGACCGACCCAGGGTCATCTGGACTGGTGACATCTTGCGATCTGACCACAGTTCCGTCCTGCAGGATGATATCCTCCCCTGCTTTGAGTTTTCCCAGCAGAGGGCCTAACGGAACTTTGAATTTTTCACACTGATCTAGCAGCAGGGTGCCTTTTCTAGGGTGCAATGTGCAGATGAAGCAGAGGCTTTTGTTGCTATCTACAGATCTCACGCAAATTCTTTTCTCCTGCAATATTCAAAATTAATGGTTTCATGGCAAGAAAACAATTTAAAACTGAAACCTTTATTGGATTCTCGTCATCCCCAGAGCTTTCATCAGCTAATTTGTCAGTGTCGCTTGAATTTTCACCCTCTATCAAGACGTAATTCACTTTCATCACCGAATCTTCAAAAGGTTTGATCACTGCAGCCAGTTTTACATTCAGGTCTCCGAGAGTCACAAATCTCTTGCTGGCATGAAATATTTCATCCTGAAATTATTTTATTACTTTTATGTAATTAAGTTGTGAATTAATTTTCTTAACATACCACTTTAGCAGGCCCATGGATTGTCAAATCAGTCACACCAGCGTCTCTAACAGTCATGCACAAGCCAGGTAACCCTCCAAAGTTTTTCCAACTGGACCCAGTGATGAAGATATGCTCCAACTTGGACAGTTTCATTTTGTGTTCATGTGCCAACCTTTGTGTGCCTTCGCCACAGTTAAATAAATACCTAGGGAGGAAAATAGCAGCAATTAAGCGTCTCTAACATTAAAATTAGAGGGACAAATTACCTTGTCTGGTCAGATACAACATAGAGAGAAGCCGGCGTTCCGTGGGCACCACTGCCCATAACCTGTAGGGACAAATTTGAGGAGGCGTATTTCTTCTTAGGAGCAGCGCCCTTTTTAGATTTAAACGAGTTCATGCTCGCGACGAGATTATTCAAATCTATCTTGGTGGATGCACTACGTGCAATATTGAAATGCGGCACGATTCTCCGAAAAAATCTACTCATGCCTCATGCCAGAGAAGGATTTTGTTTACTATACGGCAGGAGCCGAGCCGCACACATGTGGGCACGACTCGGATGCTCTGAAACAGATGATGCAACATCAAGAGTAAAGCGCTGATTGGTCTTAAGCAGACTCTTGTGACGATTCTTATTGGCTAGATTACAAACAAGCAGCCAATCTGGTTACAGAGCATTTTCGAAAAGAAATCGCTACTGAGTGTGCGGTTCTCTCAGGGTAAGATCTCGTCTCAACCTCTCAACTCTGCTGTATGCTCACATCTGCTTTAATTATGCTGTTACTGATATGGTTAACTCTTTTTGCGTTGTATGCGTTGTATTAATTATTGTGTTATTCCCAGTTTTTCCTTCAAACCTTGTTGCGTCAAATTTATAACTTACACAAAACAAATCATTAATGCATTACAAAATGTTGAAAAATAATTAATTATATTAAAATTATTTTACGTTTTGATATTTAAACAACTTATGTATGTCATCGTTATTATATACTTAAATATCAGCATACATAACGAATATTTGAACGCAGTTGAAATAATAAAACATCTAGAACGGAAAGAAAAAAAGATTTTTTATAACACTTTTAAATTTGCTTTTATCTCAGAACAGTATGATTTTATTATAGTTTTTTTTTGCAAAATAGAAGGCGCCTTTCAACGAGATAACCAATTTACTTCAAACCTTTTAACATGAGTGGCACTGGAGCATTATTGTTGCTAATAATTCCTTTTAAAAGCAATAATGCAATATTTTCTCTTAATCACATTTTTTATAAATTACTTACAACAAACTATCAAAACAAAACAAAAAATGCTGTGTTATATCTTTTTGTTGTGTTCTGGATGTGGATGTATGGGGCATAGTTGCCCTGCTGATCTGCAGTAATCAATTTCTGAATCTAAAACCAAATATTCCATTTTTCCATGCAGATTAGTTTTTACTTCGCAATGAAACTTTTTTGGTTACGTTAAAATAGCAAAATGGCATTATCTCGTAAGTCCGATTTTTAAGCAACCTTTTTATAATAGGCCAAACAAGTTATTTAAACTTTATATGGGAGCAATGATGTGAATGTTTGATCAAATTGTTTTTGTTTTGAGTTTATTGGCCCGGTGGGTGGAAGCATAGCGTCGTAATAATACTCTCTTGCCAGTGTGTGTTATAATCTCTCTAGCTGCTCTTTCTTGTACTGTGTGTGTCCTCCTTCCCACGCACCTTTTTTACTCTCTAAAAACCGCTTGGTATGTGTGTTTTTAATTCTGTGTGAGCAGAGAAACAAGTCGTCATAAATGCCTTTTCGCGCCCCCACGTATGCACGCAGACCACCCCTGAGATAAAAAGGGTTTAAATTGTCCTGATTGCGGACCCCTCGCGCCGAGACGAGCACAAGCGGGCCAAATGAATCGCCGTCTCTCCATTCATAAAGTATGGCGGTTCGTGTTGTCAGTTTTTTCTTCGGCACAAATGAGAAATGAAGAAAATAAGAGCAGCTACGGGTTCACGGGGTGTTTTATTACCTGGCCTACATAACTATATCCTAAATCCTAAAATCAGATTGTAAGCGAACTGAAAGCTAGTTCACTTTTTCCACCATGAAATTAAACGTGATTACGTGGTCTCAAATATTCTTAATTTCAGCTAATTAGGTGCCAAACACCAATCAAATTTTGTAGAAGGAACCATTATTAAGTGAAACTTTGGAAAATATTTACATCGTGAAAACATTAGTTTGATTGCTCTCTAATTAAAGAGAAACTATAGTGCTCACTTTATTAGGAGCTTTCCTCGCATGAGTAGAAGGGAGTACATTTATATTTGGTCTGATCTCCACCCCCAACCTGGACCTGAGTGTTATTGCTGCTGCACTTTACGACTTCCAAAGGGCGGGTGTGTGTGTGTGTGTAACAACAGGTAGAAGCAGCGGTCGTATCACAGAAATATCACAACACAACACACTTCTAGCTGCTTCCTTTTATTCCGTGTGGATGCATTAATAAAACTGCTTGATGTGAGCGGCGGCGCCTTTGATCTTTTTATTGTTATTATTTAATTCCAGCCGCACACATCTCTCTCAACCAGCGCCCACGACCTTTGCTGGTGGCGCACAAAAAAAGGCAACTGCAAGATAACTCAATTAAAATTTGCCGAGCCCATTGCTGCCGAGAGTGCATTTAAACATAAAACTCGTGGAGTCTGCTTTTCGAATAAAAATTTAATCTTACTTTCAGATTCAAAATGTTCTATAAAGAAAATCGAGTTTTGCTAAAATGTTACAGCTGTCTTTGACAAATTTAAAATTACGTTACAATTTGATCAAATTTTGATAAAAAAAAATGGTTTGAATGCTCTATTGAGATTTTTTTGAATACTTGAAAGATAATATAAATTATATAGACATATACTGACGGAGTTCAACTCAGTGAACATTATTTATTTTCGCGAATTTCTTTTTTAAGCAGTTTGAGATAGAATATGAATGATCGACAAGAGAGATTTTCTAAGTATGTATATTTGGTGTATTTGTATATGATTAAACCCGAATATTGTAAATAATCAATATGTACCAATTATATGCTGATAATTGCTTCTTGCTTGTCATTTTTGCCATTGTTAATGAAGCTCATGAATGTTAATATTTAACATGAACAATAAACACTACATATACATTTAAATTATTTCATATTGAAAAAATTTAACAGTAGCAGATTGTGATACCATAAATAATATTTTGATAAATTTCTTTTGTTTCGACTTTCTTGCTCAGTTAGCAAAGATAATCTGTAAATCAGAAAATTGAATAGATCGAACAAACCATTTTATCACTGTTTGCATACAGCGTTTATTGTGTATTTAATTAAATTCACCAAGGTTTGTGTTCAATTTGTATGCACTATCTTTTTAAAGAATCTGTCTGAAAATAGGGTATTAATAATTTTGCTACAGTATTGATGAGCGTGGAAATTTGAAATTTCAGCATATTTACAAAAATATAGGTAAGCTGGCAAATTTTCCAAATGCGGATTGTAACTATTCAAAGGATGACGCAAAAGGGAACTGAGCAATTCTCCAATCAAGAAATATTTGGATAAAGATGGGTGATATGATAATTAAAAGCAAAACAAATATGCAAGGAATGGGGCGAACAGAGCTAGAAAAATAATGAAAAAATGATAAGTATCATACGGTAATTATCTCTCACCACACTGAACTGCAATGATGATTTTTATATGAAAGTATACCACCATTTTAACAAAATAAATAGGCAATGCAAATGCACTGCCAGGAAGGACACAAACCGAAAATACTCAGACTTTTTGTATTAGTGTAGTTTTTGTAATAGTGTTTTGATCGATTTGAGTATATAATTTAATTATGACGTGCAGCTCAAAGAACAAGTATAGAGAGCCTTAGTTTGCGAACTTGCTCTGCCATATAGCTTGTTATTAGAAATTTAAGCTCAGAGGATCAGCTGTGATGATGGATATATGCCGGTAATCTACGTTTCGCACAGAGGGATTCAAACTTCTCTAATTTTCCACCCCACAAAACCTTCATAAGCATACACACGCATAACCTTCATTTGCGTATTATCCAACGTTGCACGTATTAAATAAGGAAAACTTTTAACTATTTCAGTTGCAAAGCGCGTTATGTGCGTCAGTCTTGCAATAATGAGCAAAGTAACCTCAGGCACAAGTAAGTGTGTTTGTGATTGACTAGTTGTACAATCTACGGTACAATGCAGGTACAATGTAAGGTTTCGGGAAATAAACAACCTTTGTTTGCAGCTCTTTAGTGCTCTGGAAGCGGTTTGCTGTGCTGGGTAAATGCAAAATCTTGAATTCAACAATTTCTTAATTAACGGCATCTATGAAAAATATTTCAGCTAACACTTAAAAGCATTAAACCGTTCCTATAACGAAATGAACAAAAAATGTCTGGTTCTTAGGAAATATGTATTATACCAAAATGCAATGACGATCGACCACGTTGAAAACTATTAAAGATTTAGCTGGTGATCGATACAATAAAAATAACATCCAACCTTTGCAAGTGTGAAATAAAAATGCAACTATAAAAGTAAAGCCAATTCGTAGCAGCTGCCTTTAAAATTTTTATTCAAGCAATGGCTCCGTTTGCAAGTTATGGAATTGAGGCAATTATTTGGCCATTCCTATAACCTGAAGTGATTTTCACAAGTTAGAAACCTTTAAAAGAGCTTTGTGCTTTTTCCGTTTTAAAATCGATGAAATGAAGGCTGACGTACAAACTAGCAGACACTGTGACTTATACGTTAGAGAGTTACTTAATAGACATTCACTGCAGGAGCCTAACGCATATTTATTAAATTAATTGGAAACCACCTTTTCAATGCCTCTCAGAATGATCCAAAGTTTTTCGACACCCCTGCTATGGTAAATCAAAATTGGAATGGAGCCTTATTTACGAGACACGATTGTCACGTTTTTCACTACCTAGCTGATTTGAAAAAAGTGAGATAGGGCTGTGAGTACAAATTTTGTGATAAACTATAACACACTTCTACCTCATTTCCTCAACTGAGATTAAAACGAGCTAACTTAGCCAGAGCAAAATCTTATAGTAAAATTTGATCAATCCTAATAATTCATTTCGTCTGTTGTACAATACACGTTTTTTATGTAATATACATAGATTCCATCCGAAAAAAAATTAAATTTAGGGGGGATAAAGAGTATGGTAATTTTTCAATATATTTGCGATCCTAAAAACCCTGTAGACATATATATTTATAGAAGGAGATAAGGGCCTATCTCTTTAGTTCGTCATCCAAAAGAGAATGTATTGCAAAACCATTTTCTCTGCGTGCTTACAAAATAAGCTCGACGCGCACATTTCCTCCGTTCCTAAGTCAGGCGCTCTTTATAGAGCATCCTTTCCTCGGAATGTTTGCTGATAGAGAACACATATACATACACGTATAGGGTTTGTTTGCAGTGGAAATTAGCACCTCTGCTGGTGCGCGATCTGCCCCGCTAAGCGATGATGACCTTACTTTTTCAATCTCCTGCAAAGCACACAAGCACAAACCGCGGCTGCTCTGAGGGGAAAATACAAGCATAGTCTTTCCATTCCAATCCGACGCAAAGGGCTGTATAAATTAGTCAGGGAAGCAGAGATTTTTTTACTTCGAAATGCATTCTGATCAATGAATGCGGCCTTTCCTTTGAGGCGTTTTATGATGGGCCAACACAGGAAGAACATCTCACGTACTCGGCTATGAGAGCAATAAATACATCCATCAGCGTTCATTCATGCTGGGTGCATTATTGTATCACTAAACTAGAACAGGTATATTTTACACGCGCCCCTTTTTTTGTTTTGTTTTGGAATCCCTTTGTGAGAAAGCCGAGGTGCGGCAGTAATTTTGGGCCAATAAAGCATTTCGCCGCGTGAGCCACGCACACCCGCTCCAAAATTTATCGATTAACACGTCTCTGGTTCATTTTCAATATAGACCGCAACAGAAGTGTCAAAAATCTAGTTTAGAATGAAGTACTCCCGTCAGTATATAGCTTCAAAATATGGAGAGATTTTCTCATTTATTCCTTAATTCTAAATACAAAAATTGATGTATTTTTTTTAAATTTCAGAATGAGTGCAAAGTTTTGAAGTGCATTTTTATTTTAACCTAAAAAGATTCAGTTTGAGAATTTACCATACATCCACAGGCACATCATGCTCAACGAATAAACCTGCTGCGAGTTGACCAAAGAGAGTAAACACCACTTTGTATGTACACGCATGCTGTGCATACATGTTTGCGTCTGTATACATATATATGTACTCTGTCCAACTGGATATTTTTCGTTTCGTAAAAATGGGATCTCGCGCGGTATGATGGCCGCCGCAGTCGGCTGCATGGGACGAGTGTGTGTCTTGCCAATTAACACCTCTCGTCTCGCACACAACTCACTCAGCAACGGTCTTTCAAATCCCTCTACGTTTGTGCGACAGGGCAGTGTGCTTGCCAAGAGAGGCATTCCATTTCGAGAAAACATAAATTTCAAAGCCCACACAGAAGGAAGTGGAAAAATCCCACCTCTAACGCAATTGAAATGGCTCTGGCCATTGTTCTGCTGAAAGTCGCACAATTTTAAATTCTATTGTTGTGGTCCATAACAGTTCTTATTCTTAAAATCAGCACACTGGTGTTCTGTTCTGCGCAGTTTTTTTGTTTTGGAATCAAGGCCCAAAATGAAATCTCAAAACCGTTTTTTACAATAGACGTTAATTGGATATTGAAAGAGCAAAGATTTAGGAAACAACCTGCGTCAAATACGCTTAGATTTTACTTGTCATAAGAATTGAATTTTCAGATTTTGATATTTTGTAATGGTTAATTTTTTTCAATAAGCATTTTCTGTCACTTTTTTCTTTCCATTATTGTGCTTAGTAATGAGTGCAGTCAATAGTTTTCAACGGCCGTGAAGATTAAACAATTTTTTGAAACCAATACCGCGCTAAGCGTTAATTTTATTTGACATTGGTAAAAATTTGCTGCTGATAAGGCCTGACGGACTGAAACAGTAGCTGTTCAGTACAAGCACGTGCGAAAAATTTGTCTCTTTAAAATTTCATTATTGGCGGCAACCCATCATTTTTAATTAATCATCCACGCATTTTTTTCAATCAATGTCCTACGTGGGATATTTTTCTAATTTGCTGATCTTATTAAATATAATAATCTCACTGACAGCTATATGCCATATTTGTTTAAATATTGCGAAAAATTGCTAGCAGGGATTAGCATATGATTGCGAAAATCAGTACAATTTAGAGCAGATATTCTTGATAGATGCCAATGAAGACGCGAGGTTGTCATAATTTTCAGAAGAAATTAAATGCAGTTTCCTCGGTGTATAGTGAGCTGTTTATTTTTCCGTATTTCTACAGAAATGTCCTGCTCAACTACTGGTTACAGCCCTAATAGATGAGGTTAACATGTTATCTTCAGCCCCCAGACGGGACAGAAAGCTCATGAATTAGGGCTTCAATCAGTAGCCCAAACTAGTCAAGCAGGATATTATATGTAGAAATACGAAAATATAAACGGCTCGCTACACACCGAGGGAGCTGCATTTAATTTCTTCTGGAAAGATATCTTTATAGTGCCTCTCACACATCACATTAAAAATTAATAAGTTGAAGGTTTAAAGTTAATGCGTGTTCAGCGGTGAAACAAGATATTCGCGGAATTCGCACTTGCATTTTTATTTGCGCAGAGCGTAGGCTTGCGGGCGCTCATTCTCTGCTCTATCAGCACCTCCGCCGGTCAGCAGTCATAAATCCGCAACCGCACTTCGAATTCGGTGGCACTCTCGTCGAATCGGCAAGTAGGTGTGAACCACGCCGCCGAGAGACCTGAATCAAGAGAGCATTACACATTTTATCGATTGCAGACGCAGCCACCTCAGGCGCTGCCTCGATGATCCGTGCGAGCGCCCAAAATTCAGATTACACGCGAACGAGAAAGACGTGTGGTCAATCAGGATGTATTACCAGACGCGAGCGAATGTGTGTGCCTATAGATAGATAAATGAAGACGTTTTTGGACCACAATCTCGAGCAGATCTCTCCGTGGAGCTGAAATGAATGTTATGAGGGAAGTGTCAAAATAGTTTTCGATCATTGAAACAGTTTTCACAACTTGTGGTAATTTTATTTCTGATGATTTTTTATTTGTAAAAAAATAAATGTTCAAATTTAAGTCACTGAATTTTAACAAAGACAAGCAAATGTTTTGATATTGAGGCAAACGGAGCTTGATTTCAAAGCAATAATATTCTGTTCAGGATGAATTTGTCAATCAATCAGACTATAAACCTAAAAATTGCATTCCTTATACGGGTAATTATATTTGATGATTTGAAATCAGTCTTCATTTTTAACTTTGAAAATTATTTTTAAATAATCTAAATAGGAATTAAATAATGTAAAATTAGGTGCTGGCATCTATGTTGGAATTATTTGGGAGTTGGAAGACACACGACATTTAATTCAAAAAATTATTTTATTAAAAAAATAACAATCGGTCTTAATTTGAACCAGCGAGAAGCGAACAGCAACACTGGTCTCAAATCGTAATTTTTCTGTTCAGAAAGGAGTGGACCATTTTCTTAATTTCGTCCACCTATATCAACTATTTTTCACGCCCCTCTGAGCATATTAATTCAATGTGCGTCGGTCAGGACGGGCGGATAGCTGGATGCAATATAAAAATCCATCATTTTATTATCCAGATGTATCTGTGGCCATCTCATACTCTCTCAGCGGCTGCTCCAAGCACGTTTCCTTTGTGCGCGCGCTGGAAAATAAAATATTTATTACAGTCATTAGTGCGCGCCGTGTGTTGTAAGCCGCGTTGCATATCACTTTATACAGCGTGTATGAGGCGCGGATAAAAAATCGCTTTATGGCCACGCGGTCGGCTGACTGAGTGACATCATTGCAAAATCAAAATTTATGGGCCGCTCTCCTGCGCGCAAGAGGTGAAATTACCGGAGACTTTTGACGCACGACGGTAATAGAGACATATTCTTGATTCTTCTCACTTTTGTACAACCGTTCTGCGCGTGAACACAGCGATTCCCTCTCGCTGTGTGTCGTACGTCGTCGTTTTGCTATCTTATTGAGCGCACAGCCGATTTGCATATAGAGAACTCGGTGATGCGGTTTCATTGTTTGCGCTCGCTAAGCTTTAGTAAACAGATTTGATGGCTGCAGCTTTAAAATGACGTGCTCACGTGTGTTTGGTTGTTTTATTGAATAATAAAACACGAATACGTCTGCGTCAAGATGAAAGCTTTAGTGCTTCCAAATTTCGTATTCATCACATTAAACCAAGCTGAAGCACAGACAGACACTGTGTTTCAGTGTTTTTATATATGTATGTGTACGCGCGATTGCGTCAGTATCATTCAATTTATTTCACCTGAAAACATCTCAAGGATCTCCGTTTTTTAAAAATCACTTTCTAACATCCCCTGGGGATTATTATTTCTTGGTATCAAGAACGCATTTTGCAGAAATCATGGGTAAATTATTCCAAATCGATCGATACATTTTTGCCTTATTAAGAATTTAAAAAAATGAATTAAAACTAAGATGTCAGTCTTAAAAATCGAAAATTACTAAACTGAATGCGGTTACACAATTAAAGAAAAATTAGAGAAATTTAGTATAGAAACCAGCTTAATTATTGAATCGTTTGTTTGCTGCGACTCATTGTCAATGCGAAGAAACAATAAATCATATACATTATCAGGTTTTTCTTCTCGTGTAAGTTACCTTTTTGTCACTCCCTTTTAGTTTATGTTAGATTATTCTAATTTTACATCATGAAACGATTAAAAAATTTTTGCATTTGTCAAGCTGAATTGTCAATTAATGAATTCCTAAAAATTCTGCTAGACACATTTTCATTGCAATTCTTGTAAATCCACAAAGGTTTTTGCAGTTTTAAGTTAAATTGCAAAAATGGTCAGTAAATAACAACTTTGGCGAATCAAAAAATGGCTGATAATTCGTTTTAAAATTCTCTTTTTTCTCCAAATAACTAGCTATTTCGTTTTTATTTTAATAATTTTTTTAATTTTTGGTGTTTTTTTAATAATACAACCACGTCGTACTTAAATTGTAATAACAAATCTGCTTTGAGGACGTATATCTTTGGCTCATTACACCGCGCGATGTCGGCAAAAAGCAAACACGGGGAGGAGAAAATCCTTCTGGTGGCGCTCACCAAGCAGAGCGCACTTTATGTGTATATGTTTTCATTTAAAAAAGAGTTGCAGGCCGTGAGCTGACTGTCTAATTAGAGCACGCATGTTAATTAAAACTTTTAATGTGTGCACCACGCCGCGTCCTGCAGACCGAACGCGTATGCTCACGTATCGATCCCTGCGACACAGTCACGCACCATTTGAAAGAAAAATATAAGGTCCTTATTTCACGTCAGACGCGTGCCGCTTTCCCATTTGGAGGGAAAATATTAAAATTCCCTATTGGTGAAAGCATTTTGTCTCTTTCGTGGCAGCACTAAATTCGAAACAAAACCTGCTGTCGTCGGCACACACGCTCGGAAAAAAAATCTCACGCTCGTCAAGAGGGAGGTTTGTTATCTTGCAAGAAATCTCTTGCGTTGGAAACACAAGGCGCATAAAACTCCCCCGTAGCTGCACTTCAAAAGCTTAGGGCATGATGGGTGGAGGTTTTTCGCGAAACCCCGAGCATTCCGTCCTTGATGCTTTTGCAACTTTGTATATTACGCGTTCGAGGCAGAAAAACATTGCCATCCGAGTGTGAATTTGAGAAGAATAAATATTGGCGTCTCGGCGGGATAACGAGGAGCTTCAAAATAATGAGTCTTCAAAATGAGGAACACACAATGCCGGGGTGCTAAATACGCGCCCGCCGTCCGAAAGCGCTCCAGCGCTCCGTGTTTGTGTTGAAAATTCTCCCGCGGCGGTCAGACAATGGTTCGCTATTCACGGGCACAAATTATATTGGTGCCTATTTGTCTACACGGGGTCAGTCACCAAGCGAAGTGAGCCACTGGCACGTGCCTCTCAGACACCGCCGTGTTGGCCACAAGGCTTGTTCTCATGTGTAACCGCAATGACAAAAGCTTCAATGAAGTTCTAATATTAAAAGCATTTTCTGTCAGCAGAAGACCATGAATGAGTCTCGTCAGTTTTTAACAGGCGGAGGAGCCCCTGCCAAAAATTATTATTTACGGAGTATGATTATTCGAAAGCCTTTGGAAGGAAATGTTTTAATTTTATCGACCAATTTATTAATTAAAAAATCCTAGTTTGCTCATAGAATTCGATAAAAATTTATGAAACTGATTGATTTTTTGATAAGCTATTTGGTTTAACCGTTTCAACAACCTACTCGTAATTCATTTATTTGCTTCCATTTACTTGCAAGATTACTTTTAAAAATTGTCCTCGTGAAACATTTGAGTTTTCAAACGAAAACAAAAAGTATTGCAACGCTATGAAAGATAAATTTCTGAAGAAGCTCGACGTGAGACGTATTTAAAATTAATAAAAATTATCAATTACATATAGGTGAGGGTAAAAGCAAGACCTGCAGGCAGTTACGCCATAAAGACATACAGCCACACAAAGCTATGCTAATTTTACATTTTTTACAGAGAAATTGACATTTTTAATCAAAAATAAATTAAAAATGCAAGCAATTACTATGGGGGCTAAACATATGTGCGCTGATGAAAACTATATTTTAATTCAGACAATTTTAGGAACATAAAAATTGATTTCATCCAAGCAAAATATGTTTTATTATCATCTATCTATCTATCTATCCATCCCGCCATTGCCTTTTATGCTAAACAAAATTTAAAATCATGTTTCTCGCATTTTTTATTATTATTTTGGTTGACCTTTCAACCCGCGGTGCTGCGACTCTCCATTCCGGACCTTTGCAGCGCGGGGAAGCTGTCACCTGAAATGATTACACACACGGCTCAGGCCAATGGGCACGTTCAGGTCGGTGTTCGTCTCAGGTGCGACCGCCTTGATTGGATCTCAGGCTGGCGAGACTCCTCCTTCGGGCTGCGGTTACCTCCGCAGGTGGCCTGGTGCAGGTGAACCCCTCAGTCGCGAGAACTATGGTCCAGATGTCACACATCTTAACCGCTGCTGAGGCCGACCTGGGGATGGCCCGCCATGCCCTCGGCAGGCACCAGGTCCTCGAGGATGCTGACCGGGACATTCACGTCAGCCTCGATGACCGCGACCTGTGGACAAAGTTTCAGTGCCTCACTAACGAGATGATTGTTACTAAAAACGGGAGGTGAGTAAACTACATCTTTTTTATTTTATCTAGAGTAAGCTTACTTGATATATGATAATTTTTAACACACCGAAATCATGCATTTCAAAAGAAGTGATTTCTAATCTAACATGCTGATTAATAGTTGGGCCAAAAGGAAAACTTTTCTTTCTGTGATAGTGAAATTAAAAAATCATAATACACGCTCCGTTTGGGTAACGTGTGTATATTATTAAAATTAACAAGCTCTGCATGCGAGACAATATCGCATTCTTTAGAAATTTGTCATCCGAAAACCATTCCTATTTAAATCTATAGCGAAGCTAATTTTAATTTGTTTGAGAATATTTATGCTTTTTGTATGAGATAAAAGGCGCTTAATTTATCCAAACAGATGGATGGATGTGTTTCTGGAAACTAATTGATTGATCAAGCTGAGTTTCAGCTATTTTTTTTCAACAATTACTTCTAGGTCAAAACAAGGCAAAATCCTCTATTTGTATCTATGTATCTATTGAAAGGCACTGAGCATTTAAGTTCAGCGATATACGTCTGATATTTCCACTGCCATGCTGTTGTTTTTCCTAGAAGAGAAAGTGGGATTTCCAAATGAAGGGCCGCTGTTATTTTTTGAGAGGATTGCTTTGCAGTGCGAATATGTGTGTAGAGTTGCTTCTTTTCTAAAAATAATGCTTAACTTCATCCAATTTTATAGCGTTCAACGATTTCTCATCAAGTCATCGACAATGATATATTTTTAAGTACGCTATTCATTATATCATGCTATTTCTCTCCAATTTATTTTTTGCTCTCCCTGTACTTAATTTTATTGATTATTGCTCTTTTCAACTCTGGCTTTAATGAAATTCTTGACTGCACATAAAATCGTAAAAAGAATAACATAATACGTTATTGTATCAGGCTTGTGAAACAATATATTAGGAAGGAAAATTTAATCACATTTTAATTCAACAGAATTATTTGCGACTTGCTATTGGAGTCACATGAAATATATTTAGGCAACTAAAAATCAGCCGAAGCCATGCAAATTATACAAACAATTTTTACAAATTACACAAAAGGAGCTGACACTTTACATGTATTTTTTAGAGTAATTTTACCATCTCCCCTAAGCAAAAAAGTCGTTCACTGTTAAAAAGGCCAACTTTTACCCTCTGCATTGCGACGGGGAGCAGGTAGCAGAAACCCTCCTTTAATCGTGCTCCAGGCTGCGGACGAAATTTATGGCAATTTCCTTTCTTTTCATATTCGCGGAGAAAAAGATCAAAGGGTATCTTTTGTCACGCAAGAATCAGGGCATTGGCAGATTTGCGAGCAAAAAGTGCTCCCCGGAATAGTTAGCAATTCCGTCCGTCTTTTGAATCAACTTTTTGCGAAAGGGTTTAGACGCGTTGATGTCGATATGCGATGATAATGAATTGGCTTGCAGGAGATTGCTCGTGAGTTATTACGCGCACGCTGATTAATGGCACGTTTAGAGCAACCGCGCTACTATCAAAAATTATAGCACGTCTGCTGAGTGTGTGTGAGTATAATTGCTGAATAAACTGTCAGACGCACACACACACACACACAACACCCACCGGTGTGGGATAAAATCAACGCGTGGCAGTAGTAAATTGATGCTTGATTGCTAATTGTCAGGTGAGAAATTCGGCGCCCTTTTATAAAAATGACAATCATGTGCTAAGGCTCGGCACACTTGGCACCTGCTTGAGATATTTGGTCTCGACTCGCTCATTTACATTTTCGACAAATATTAACAGGCGCTCCCTCGCCACCTTAATCTGCTGCTGATCGGTCGCGCAATTTGCATTTTGCGCTGTTTGACGTTTGTCAGCATTTAATCTGTTGGCGAACCGCTTGCGCAAATCAATATTTAAGTGATGTCACACCGTGAGTGACGCATGCGATTCCACAAAGAGCAATCACTTTTTGGGAATTTCTTAAAAAATTTGAACAACGCGCGTGACTCACGCAGTCTGGAGTGAAGCATATTATGCTTGTTTGTTTGAATTATTTTTGAGAACAGTGCTAGGACATTGTCCTAAAAAGAAACTGGGTAACTGGAAACCACCACGTTTTTCTCAATAAGTCAAGGAGCTCAAGCTTCGTAACATGGAAAAGTGCGTGAGTCATTTTTTAACACCTCGGTGAAAAATGATCTACTTCTGCGTGCTTCTCCGTACGCGTGCGTTAGCAACGCTGTTTATCAAATGTATGATATATGAACACCTAAAATGAACACGGAGAGAATTTAAAGCGGATGTGTCCACTTTTCTAATTATTAACGTTTTTAATTTAGAGACAAAAATATTGTGTGTTTGAAGGAATGGAATTCTCGGATGACATTTAATCAAATTAATAACAAAACTGAAGATGGAAGAAAATTTCTTATTAAATAATTGAATTAATGCGTTTGATCTAATTTTTTTACAGGCGCATGTTTCCTGTAGTCAAAGTGAGCGTATCTGGTCTGGACGCCACTGCCATGTACTCAATTTTGCTCGAATTCGTGCAAATCGACTCACACAGGTGGAAGTACGTCAATGGCGAGTGGGTACCAGGTGGCAAAGCCGAGGTTCCTCCGTCAAACCCAATTTACATTCACCCCGAATCTCCAAACTTTGGCGCACACTGGACGAGGGAGCCTGTCTCTTTTGCCAAAGTGAAACTCACCAATAAGACAAATGGCAGTGGACAAGTGAGCCCCTTAAACGAAAGTTTTATTTTTTATTAATAGTCGACATCTCCAGATTATGCTTAACTCGCTGCACAAGTACGAGCCGCGCGTCCACGTCGTTCGAGTGGGTTCAGAGCATCGGAGGGTAGTAACCTACCCCTTCCCGGAGACGCAATTCATCGCTGTCACTGCGTACCAAAATGAAGAAGTGACGTCCCTCAAGATTAAATACAATCCGTTTGCAAAGGCATTCCTGGACGCCAAGGAGCGACCCGAAGGCAGCAGCAATTCCAATCCAGCTGCGATTTTCCACCACCACTCGAGCCAGAGGACCGACCACGTTTCGCCTTATCAGCCCCAGCCACAGTATTCCCAATGTGAGTTTTAATTCCTTTGACGCACTTCACTTCAACCACCGTTCTGTTAATTTAATTGCGGATTAAATGTGAAAGTTAAGTACTATTTATTCATGCTTTCATTTTCTATCATTTCTTTGCAGCAGATAATGATTTATTAACAAAATGAACGTATGTATGAAAAATCGTAGATTTCGTTTTGCGGGAGGGAAGCTATGCAACATTTTCTACATGGTGTTCGTGCAGGTTGCCAACTTTTACATCTGCAGGCGCTTTTAAATGGTCAGTTTTTCCTCAATAAAATCAAGATTTGATTTTTTCAGACGCAAGTGCCTGGCTGCTTCCTCAAAGCTACATCCACAGCCCTTCTCACCACCCTGGGCTTGTATCCTCAGGACTCGGCTCACCAGGTCAGGAAAGGTACTCTCCTGGCTCACTGAGAAACCATCGCCATAGTCCTTACACCATGCCTCCCCGTGCTAATCGGCAGACATCACCACATTCTGGTAATTACAAGTTGCAGCTTTATAAAGACATTTAAAGAAAATTACACTAGCAAACTACGACAACCTCTTGCCTGCTTCTGCCTGCTTTGGCACCAATCAAGAAAATAAAATTTATATCCTTGGGTGGATATTTAATTTTCCAAGCCAATTGACTTTTAACAAATAAAAATTGCCAAAAAATATATTTCCGCTCATCATTTTAGCAAATAAATAAAATATTAATTGTTATAATTCTTGTAAGTAATTTACCTGACTGATGAAAATAATTATACTAATATGTGGATCCCCATTAACGCACAGTTCGAAATTTCTAGAAAAAACAAAGTGTTTCGCAAATATTTTTTTTTTCTTTTGGAATTTTGTCTTTCTCATTTTAGACAAGACAAAAATTCTGCAGGCTTCTCATAAAATTAAAAAATTTTAGGTGCTTATGGCTCTGAAGGCGTGGAATGCGAGCCGGAGTCGGAGCCACTGCTGATGTCTGGTCCTACAGCCCACCCAATTTCCTGGTCCTCTACTGTTTCGCCGTTGCACGCACCCAACCCTCCAGAGGGGCCGAGCAGCGTAGCTGTCAGCTGGTCAAACCTATCTCCCATCCCTTGCAACACGTCACCCTCCCTCTACTGCAACGCCATGTCCCCTTCGGTTGTGTGGACCAGCCCGTCGGTGCCCTCCGAGGCGAGCACCAGCAGGGTCAGCCCCGCAGGACACCACCAGACCCCGTCCTATCCCCACCATTTTCCGATGGTCGAGTTTGGCTCGCACCACCTGCACCACCACCCCGCCGCCATGATGGCGCCGCCTCTCATCTCTGTGGAGTACCCTTCCAATTCGAGTCCCTCCAACGCCCTACCCGTGGTGCCTTCGAGAACGCAGACCTCGCCCCACTACGAACCGATGGCCAAGTCAGAGGCCCTCTCAGAGCCGTACAGCGAAGACGAGAACAACTCCAGGAACGACTGGAGCCCCCTCACACCGCCTACAGGGATCTGACCAAACGTAATTGATAGTGTTCGTCCTTCTTGACGCGAGTGCTGTAGAAATGTGTGCAATTTGCCCTTCTTCTTGAGAGCAGTATTTTATTTTAGAGTGCAAAACGATTTGAACAAGAGAAATATTGTGTAGGAAATGTTAAATAAAAACTAAAATATATCAAAGACCTCCCATATTATTCTTTTGGAGAAACAATATTATCATGAGCGTTTACATTCCGTTTAGTAGATTTAAATATAAAAGCTGGTTCAAAAAACCCTATTTAACAGGATCATTAAAATAAAATTCACCTTTCATTTTGTCGAATAAATGGCTACAGCAATCAATACATTATTTACGAAATATTTTCTACGAACATTACGTCTTTAATGTACTGATGATTTGAAGTCTCAGCTGCGAGATTTATGGCTGGCGGGACCAGTTTAGCCGAATTTTTTGCCAGGCGGCGGCTGGTGGCTGGCGCGGTTGATATATTTAAAGGGTAAAGTTAGATAGTGCGTAACGGGCCGGAAGACATTTTTTCTTCTGCACTTTTTAATTTTCGACCCTTTTCACCGGCGACTGGTGCGGCTGGCTGTGACCTCTAATATACTGATTAATTTTAATATACTAAACCTAAATATATAATCTCAGTTCTTATCAAAGCAATAAATAAAATCATGACCAACGCAAATGTTTTCAATTAATTTAATTGATTTTATTTTTTCTGTAAAAGTAAGAAAATAGTCGTCCGTAACATATTTTTTAATATTATTGTTATTATCACAAAAATAATGTCATCAAGGCCATTTTCCAAAATACAAAATTTTGTTCTTACTTAGCCTAATTAAATAATTTTTTTATTAAATAGTTGAACTTGTTTTAATCGCTGCCCATTGAGCTATTTGAAAAGTTATCAAAATCGTAATGCAAAACTAATCAAAATATAAAATAGCTTTTAAACTTTTAAAGTATCGCGCTTTTCCCGCCTCTAGATGGGCGGACGCACTCGGTTTATTTATATTTACTTCTACAGCCCACTTCTCACAGCAGCAGCTGTCGAGTGCCATGCTTGGCCTTGCACTTGGCACGCAGCCGTGCCTCTAACCTCGAACAAGTTAAGGTTTTATTCTGGCAACTACACATACGTTTTATGGAATTTGCGAAGCTGTTTTATCAAAGGATGGCACAGTCCGTGGGACAGAGGGTCATTCAGACCCTTCAGACCACCGTCATCGGGCAGACGGGTGTCTCGCCAACTGGAGCTGTTATCTTCTTGCACGGCTCAGGTATGTTACTTACATTATGCACAAGTTTAGTACATAATTGAATGACCAAACAAATAAATCTGGCCTTAATAAACGCAATTTTGTGGGAGAATACGTCCTTATCTGAGGAAAATGTCATCGTCAACCGCCTAAAATTAGCGTGGGTGAGTGTTAATGCGTCATCTAACTTCCAGGTGATAACGGACACGGTGTGCAAGACT
The DNA here is from genome assembly GCF_949628265.1 of Cloeon dipterum. Classification (NCBI taxonomy): domain Eukaryota; kingdom Metazoa; phylum Arthropoda; class Insecta; order Ephemeroptera; family Baetidae; genus Cloeon; species Cloeon dipterum. The sequence continues at coordinate 27,690,432 of NC_088788.1, forward strand.
GGGTGCAAGGGTTAATGAATCAACAATTTATGTTCAGTCATCTAAAAGTGATATTCCCGTCGGCCCCGTTCATGCCATACACCTTGTATGGCGGAGAAGTGAGTTACATTAATTTACTTCTAAAATTTGTATGATAATTACTTTTTCAACTTGTTTTTATTAGCCAAGTACTGTTTGGTTTGACCGACTCGATCTGTCCCCCATGGCCCCTGAGCATTTGGAAAGTATCAACTCCATGGCTGAAAATTTAAAAGCTCTAGTGTTAAAAGAGGTTGATTCTGGAATTCCGCTCGAAAGGATAGCAGTAGGTAAGGCAAAACATTAGAATTAATTAAAAATTTAGAAATTGAAATATTATTTAATCTTTTGTTAACATTAGGTGGCTTTTCTATGGGAGGTGCGATGAGCCTTCACCTGGCCTACAGGTACCTGCCCCAGGTTGCTGGCGTTTTTGGTCTCTCCTGCTTTTTGAATGAAAACTCTGAGGTTTACAAGGCAAGTTCATTCTTTTAAAGTTTTATAATGCAGAAGCTAATAATTTTCTCTTAAACTTAAAACAGGCGCTTGGGGTGGGCCAGTTGCAAAATCAGACTGCTCCACCTCTGTTCCAGACGCACGGTGACAACGACACCCTGGTGCCATCCTCCTGGGGCAATGCCACGCACTTAAAACTCTCTAAACTCGGTGTGAATGCATCTTTTCGTTCTTTCCCACGCACAGAGCACGAACTACGTAAACCGGCTCTCAAAGCCCTTTACTCATGGCTGTTGGATCGAATTCCTGTGTAAATAGCACTGGCTGCAACATCGGTATATCAATATCAAAGTGCCTTGTAAGATTGCTAAAAGTTTGATTTGACAAAGACAATTCTAAATTTTTAAAAATGGTTTACAATCATGGTGTTTGATACTAATGTGTTTTGGAAAGTGGCCTCCTGGTGAAGTCACTAAAAATATTGGTACCCAGGGTAGCATTATTTAAATGAAATAATCATTCAAATACATTAAGTAGGTTTAAACACTAAGGTTTAGTGGTGCTACGATGCTAAAGCATTTTGCGAAGACTAGACGGCTACAAACAGAAATTTCCAAGCTCCTAGGAAATGATTCAACATACTTATTAATAAATGGTGTTTGCATAGAAATGCAAAATTGGCTTTTACCATTTAGCTTTCATTAAAGATAATCACAGCACAAATGCCATGCAAGTTCAATGGATTATCGCCAGCTCAATCTCAATCGATGTTTTAAGAAAATCGTGTTCAATTGTTTGTTTGAGCCATATAAGCTTCCTTTAGGTTAGTTAGGATTTGGCCAGTTCATGGGCATCAAATTGTTAACTTGTGTTCAAACATAATTAAAAAAAGCAATGAAAAAAACGAAAATGATTAACGTTTGTTTCATTTAATATCAATCTGTCAAAAAAGTTGCAGTATTGGGAAAAATTAGTTGAAATAAATTCAGTGAGAAATTAAGTTATTTGTTTAAATAAAACATAATCAAATCCGAAATCCAGAATTACATTGAGTGTTAACCTATTGCCATGTTCACTTTAGATTTTTAAATCAACCTGAAATTAAAATCAATTAATATTTTCACTCCTGAACATAACCCAAATTTTTTAGCTCCCACGACAGCTCGGAGCGAGAGTGCAGGCGCGCAACGCATGCGTCGAGTCGGAGGAGCCTGCCAGTCGCGCGAGTCTGCTGGTCTACGTCTACTCTCCGGCCTTCAACCAGCACTCACTGCGATTTCGGCGGCCGCTGCTGGAACATTGGTGCTTTACTGAGCTCTCCTCGCCACTGCAGACAGACGAGCATGTTTTTGTCTCGCGTGCAGGAGACGCGCGCCGATAGTTTGGCTCTTCGGCTAGTTGTTTCTTGAGTTGCCCCCTATTTGGAATATGCCAAGCCGTAACTAGAAAGGATCGCCAGTAACTTGGTAAGTGTTGATTTTCGTAATATCATTAACTTCATATTTTTGTCGTGCGTCTTAATAATGAATCAAAATGACAGAAGTAACACTTAGACGATTTTAATTTAAGTTTCAACTCAAGATAAGTTTCTAAATTTATTTACGCCTTTGGTTCTGAAATAATTGGGAAATTTTCTTATCTTTTTCACAACAATGACAAAAATTATAGTTCAATTTTTCAACTTGCACTCTGCGATTTAATATCAAACTGACAATTATTATGCAAACATAAATTTAATGTTTCAAAACTATTTTGAAATGAAAGTGGTTTTAATACATGTCAGGCAAAAAGTTTGCATTAAGTGTTGTTTTTAGTGAGAAGTGTGTGAGTTATCTTATTACTATTTTTAAGTTACTTAAAGTGAGCTTCCCATATTATGCTTATCCATTCAACTAAATAATTATTTATCTAAGTCTATATAATCTTTCAAACTAAATTATACTAAGATTGATTTCTGCAAGGATTAATTTATTTTGACTAATAGTTGCTGCAGTTTCTTAAATTTGATTTGCACCTTCAAATACACACGTACTCATCAATTCAGCGGGCAGACACAGGGAATTTTGGTGTCACGCTACTATGATGAATGAACGCGCGAAACTATTTGTGTGGCCCACTCGGACCATTGATTCGGAGAGACTGAGCCAACACATCGCGCGCCAAGAAAGAGCTCCCACGCACATTTGCCTCGTGGTGCCAGTGCCTGCTCGCTCGCTCGCCCTGCTAATATAATGAGACGCAGGCTATTTAGCCCCCGCCTGGCCCCGGGAGGAGCCCTCCCCAGGCGCAAACAAAACCGCCCTGCCCCTGCTGCCAGCAATATGTTTCTCACTGAGCAAAGCCAGGGGCAAGTGAATGAGAGACGAGTCGGAAGTTTTCAGCTTGCGCAGGAATACGAGACGTTATACATTATGCAGGCCTGGGTGTCCATTGCAGCAGGGCAGCCTAAACAGGGGAGCAAGAAATATTTGATATATATATAAAATCATATTTATCAGAATTCTGCGGGATGTATAAAGAAGATTTTATCCTGACACTCAATTAGATCTAAAAATTTGGGACCAGTTATTTTTCAGATTCAACTATTTCAACGAATCATTTGAAATTTATTGAGTTCGTTTTAGTGACACCTTCGTTCTTTTAAAACCCTCTATCATTTGCAAACTAAAATCAATATGAGAAACACAAACTTCCTGCGAAAGTGAGAAAACTATGTCACTAGTCCAAGATATCCGTTTTAAGAGCCGCTGTGTTGTGCGACCTCGCGCACATTAAAATCATTCCAGCACGTCTTCCTCACATGCTCAAACAGCATAACCCCGCAGCTTGTACTATCTGAAGTTTTAATCTCAAAAGGGTGCTGGCCTGTAGCTCAATGGCGCAGCACACGTGCACTTTTGCACTTTTCATCGTCCGTCTTTCGTGACCTAACTTCTCTGTGCACTCGAAAATTGAGCCGTGCATTTTAAATTTTTTCGCGACTCAGCATGCACAGTCTGTCAAGGCCTCCTTTTTGTTCGCTTTCAAGGCGCAGGAATCATAATTGAGTCTTGGAAAATCACTTTATAGGATGCGAAGGGTCCTGGCATTTTTCCACACTTGCGTTTTTTTTACTTTTTAACACGTTTGCTCATTCACAGGAGGCATACGGGTAGATAATTGCTGAATCCACGCAGTAAAATCTTGTCTACTATGACGTCATTTTTATGCATTGGAATGCCAAATTTGTCCTGTTTAGAACTTGTTAGACCATCAATACCAACCCGATTTAATTTACTAAGCAGTTGGGTACAGTGATTTCCTAAAAATTATTCAGGAACTTTGAACTAATTAAAACAAGCTTTGAAGACGTGGGAAAGCATTAGTTAAAATAAATTAAACTATGTAAGTAATTATCATATCGGTTTTTGGTTTAGATAGAGGCATTTTGAGTCCTAATTTAATTAATTTTTTTTCCACCTCGGGAAAAGAGGGGCTTTGTGAGAATACTTAAAAGTTCGTGAAATAACCTCTGAACGTTGTTTCTGCCCTTTGCATAAAATTTAAAAAGTATATAAGAAGCTTAGCTGACCTCCACTCATTTTTTCCATCATGGAAAGCACAAGGGACGCACGTGGATGGCTATGATGGCGGACGTGTACATTTCACCTCATTATTATTTTTTCCGCCAAAGCAGCAATTAACTGAGGCTTAACAACAGTAGCACAGCCGAAACTGCGCCGCTCTTCTCGCGAATTCGAGATCCGCCCCTGCTTTCGGGGGCTCTAATTTGTGCGCGGCAGGCTTGAAACAAAGCCTCAAGGGTCGTGTGTTCTCCAGCACTGACACAGCCGCATAAAGGAGGCGCCGGGCTAGAAAGGGGAATAAAACGAAAAAGGAGAGAAAATACCCGACAGCAGAAGCTTTGAAGTCCGGTGGCTTTCAACCAACTCTCCTGAGCGTTCTCTCGCTTAACGATAATTAAAAAGAATATACCGACGATCACAATCGAATCCATTTCCCTTTGTCATTTCTGCGTGCGAAGAGAAAAATTGCCTCACTTTTTAAAACTGCCTGGTGCCTGGATAAAACACAAACCAAAAAACGCTCTGAGCGATGGGGAAAATGGCTTCATTTTTTGCTGACAGCGAGATTTCATCTCTCACAAAAGCTTTAAAACAAGCGTCAAAAACATTTGTGCGTTTGGATTTATTCATGAATTAAATTACTATACAGATTCACAAAAAAATTTTATTTGAAAATGTTGTGAGCCTTGTTTATAACCTTTTGCTTCCAAAAATCAACAAAATTCATTTTAAATTTAGTCAAAAACTTTGCACCAATGTAAAAAAATTTCTAACATTAGAAACGGATTCAAGCAAGCTGTTTATTTTGTTTGGCTCACAGCTGGCACGTAAACCAATTAAGGCAAAAAAGAGTTATCTCAGCGCCAGAAAAGGAGTTTTTACTTCGATATGGCAGGCAATTTTTCTCGCCCCCACTTGGCGCAAAAATGAGCCTGTATATGCATGCGTGCCGGCTTGTAATAAATAGCAGTGAACGATATAATGCGAAAAGTGTAAGGGCAGGCGCCACACACACGAGGCGGCGGCGACCAGGAGTGCGGAGGAAAACGGTGGCGCGCATTTTGCGCAATATTGCATGCTAATAATAATGGTATGCGCGGCTGCCTGCCTTTCTTGCGCGCGCTCTCTGCGAAATTTCCCGACCCAGATGCTTGGCACAAAATGAGGGGATTTTCTTTTTTTCCGCTCCCGTCTCCGCGTACAATGCAAGTGATTTTTCATGTTTTGATTTTTTTTTTCTAAATGACTCTTGCTGTAAGGCAAATATCCGCTAAAAGCCTGCTTGCAAAACCGAACCATGCAGGTAAAAAAGCGATTTTTTTGTAACAACAATTTTCATCAATATCCTCCACCTAAAATTACAAGGTATATATAACAAGTTTCCATGTAAAAAAGTTAAAAACTTCATTTATCAACTGCTGCGTTGGTTAAAGTTGAACAATATATCTTACCCCTTTCGATTTCTCTCCAGGGAAGTGTGCGGCATTTTCTTTTCAAGCCTGCGGTGAAAAATCGCGGCTCCGATAACGAGCCTCTGAAAAGCAAGTTTGGCGCTGGGAGAACTGCGCACCTCCGTGACAGTCGCAAAGGGGGGCTGTTAATTTTTAAGCGTCGTTGGAAGTAAATACCTCTCTCTACCTGTCCGCAAGCATTAAAACGTCAAGTGTTCGGCGGCGCTTTCTGATAAGCGTCCCGCGCGCACAATGACGTTGCGTGCAGCAGAGGCATCCATCCGCCGCCGCAGCTCTCGCTCGCAAGCACACATACACACATTTTCCGCTCGTTTATTGTTATTTGTCCTCGGTACCGACGACGTCGTCGTCGAGTCGAGACTGTCTCAAATGCGGGCCATGACATTGTAGCTCTGACGTTCTGCAGGCAAAGTGATATATTTGGTAAATTACGTTGCAGAATATTTTTAGCTATGGTCGGCAAGCCGGAACCATCGACCTTTCGTCATTATAAAATTTTGTTAAAAGAACGCACAAAATCAACGTCGGAATAAACTTTTAAAAAGTTTCGTTCTAACTGAGCGATCACAAAATTTGTGTTTTTCAATCCCTACAATTTTTATATATCGCCGCAATTGAAAAATTGTCAAATTTGTAAAAATTGTAGCATATATATCTTTTATTTTTTGTCTCCTTCTCTCTTGAATGAAATCGGTTAGTTGGAAAATATTCCAGCCAATTCTAAAGCTAGGCGCAGTTTTGCTCAGTGTTTTTATTATTCATTATTAAGGAAACATCATGACTTCTAAAAAAAAATTCTTGTTCTAATTTTTGTTTATTGAACTGAAATAAACGTAAATATAACTTATTCTCATAAAAAGTGAACAAATTGAAATGCAGGCAACCTCTGATGTTATTAATCATGATTATAAAATATTTCAGTGTAAGTATTTTTAAAATAACATGAACAATGATGAAAAATTCAAGCAGGACTGTGTGAAATAATTTCTGTTGAGCTTGTGAACAGATTTTTTCATTCTTGCAACAGTCAATGATAAAATACTGAGGTAGGTTTGTCTCCAATACCAAAAGATTAAGGGAAAAAACATGCAAGAATCGGGGAATAAAAGAAGCAAAAAAGTTTCAAAAATCATGTTAACGGGAAATTTATTTGATCTTCAATTACATTTAAAATAGATTTAAAATATAGGATTCGTTACTTGGTTTATGATACAAATTAATTTTTATAGTAATTTACGTTCAATAATTGGTTCAAAATGCCTGAAAAACATAGTACACACCTGAGCGAATGGGATGTGATTTTTGCTTTATCTTACCCAGCGTATAATCAGGTTTAGCCTTCATCATCATCCTTAATGTCAATCTTTGATCTCAAATTGTCTTAATGCCAGACCCTCTAACCCCTCACGCTCTGCATCCGAAATTTAGGCTGCTCGTTCAATTTGCGCAGGCCAAAGTTAGGCCCACGCAGTTTCAGGCGGTCTGGGGTGCGCGCAGCTTTGACAAAGCAGAGAGGCAAATGTCATTTCGGCGTGACAGGTGGCGGCATACGTGGTCTACGTCAGTGCGAATAGGTCCTGCGTGCGAAATGGCAGGATATATTCGATTTTTCCCTCAGGCTGTAGTCAGGAATCGAGTTACCTCTCGCCACCCACCCATTTGGCGACTCATTGGAAAATTGCCGTGATATACGCACACAATGCGAGCCCCGCTTGTGACGCCATTAGTGCAAAAAGCCGTCGAGGGGGCGAGAACGAGCCCAGGTTAATGTGAGTTTGATGCTCGCGCGATCGATCCCACGAGCGATGAAAACTTAATCCGATTTCATGCCAATTAACACTGTACTTGCACACTCACGCTGAACAAGCAAACGGTGCTGAGTGGAAAACACGTACCCCCCAGCTCCATTATTGTAAATATTGTAAGCTGAAAATAATGTCATCATGTGTTCATAATTCTGACACGCAGGTGGCACAGAGCTTCAATTTTACATTAGTCTTTTTTGTCACCATTGACCCAATTTTTTTTCTTTAGGAGCCCGAAATACGTTCTCTAAACTTAGACGTCGAGTTGAAAAATTAGCTTGCGTAAGAGACACTGACTCTTTATCTCATTAAAAAGGTGATACATACTATACTAATGGTTGAATCTCAATTAATAGTTTAAAATCTAATTTGTTTAATTTTTATCTGGCATGGCTGGAGTAAAGTAGAATAAAATATAGAGTTATTTTTTTTAAACACTTTCAAACTAACTTTTTTGTGTAAATCACCAGAGATATACACAGGCCCTCACAAAACTGGACTCATCTTTAAGTAGACCAGGATAATTTTCGTTCAATAATTTATGAATTGAAAGCTTTATTCATTTTAACCGATCGCGTTTAATTTATGATAGGTTTAAGCAAATAATACACTCAATGTTAGTTGAGACCTATAGTAATGTGTGCCCCTTTATTGCTTCTTCATAAACTAGTCCACTACACTAGTATTATACACTATACACAACATGAAGATCATAATCATCAATAAACAGGAATGATTGCAATTAATATAATATAATTGTAATGATAATCTTTGTCTTTGTAGCATTCATTTAAGTATTAAAACATTTGCATACTGCAGCGTTTTTTCCGTCATCCAAAGAGAAATGATTACTGTGTGATTTGAAAAGGTATGCAGCCTGTGCAACAGCCCAGTTGTGGATTTGCCTACATGCAAATTTTTCATTCGTTTGATTTCTACCGTTTATTTCGCGACAGAAGAAAAACACAACTCTACTGATATGCAAAATCCACCCAGTGCTGATTCCATATTTTACATTTTTGCAAACGTTTGCACATGAAGTCAGGCGGGCTATAAATTTTACTTTGTCAGCATGCTCACGGAAGGTAAAAAAATCCATGATAGGACGGCGCATTTCTCGTTGTGGGTTTTACAGGACTGCGAAAATCTTTCCATTTTATAACTGACGCTTTCAACGCTCGATTCGGCCGTTTTATTGAGCTTGCAACAGTCGCAGCCTGGCAGGTTGCATACGTGTGCGTGCCTGCCATAAATTCGCCCTGCCGCTCAGCGAATCTAGCTAAATTTATGGACGGCTGAAGCACCCTGCTCGCTCGTACTCGAAATAATTCATGCACACAAGAGCATCCCTTATAAATAAATGAATCGATGGAACACAAATACAGAGAAGTTGTATACAACGCGTGCTTCGCATTCCGCGTCTGCTGCATGCATGCAATCCACCCCTGCAGTTCAACTGATGCGCTGCCTGCACTTTGCAAAAATGCTGATGGAGAGCGTAGTTCAGCGAATATGTGGGACTTAGTTGGAATTTGACCTGAATTTTCAGCAAGCTAATTATTTAGGTTTATTGCTGGTATTGCGTTGGTGTCTGAAAAGCAACTTTTCTCATTAATTCTAAATTAAATTTTGAGTGGAGGAAACCGACAAGAAAAGTGAAAAATATGTAGTGAATAGATGCAATTAAAACTTTATAAATTATAATGCCTTGAAAACCTTTTCTTGAGAGCAAAAGACTTGTTAAAGTACAAAGTACTAAACTGTTTTGTTTTTTAAACTCATGTGCCAAGTAACTGAAAAGCTGTATTATTTATTGGCTGTTTAAGCATCATCAAACTACAAAATATATGGTTGCAAAAAAGCTATTTGTAAGATTAGGTGTCGGATGATTGAGAGTAACTCAATTACTTCTTAAATTTATTTCACAAATTCAACACTCGAACATTCGAACTTCATGTCATGATTTGGAGTCATATTTATTGCTGTGTACAATTAATCGAACAGAAATTGGGTTTATCTTTATTGTCAGAATTTTCAGTACATATTATGTCAGCAATTAATTGGTAAGGTAACTTATTGTCGCTCAATTAAAATAACTTATTAAAGGCAATTTTGAAAGAAGTAATTTGGAATCGAATGTTCTGGAACTTAAGAATTTGGAACGTACTTGGGAAACGCCTGGACTCTGGAGCATTCTAGGGAGAATCATAAATCACCACATGTTTGTCTTTGAGGTTAATAGAAAGGTAAAAAGGATATATCTCCTGACATAACGTAAGATGCGACTTTTATAGCAAAACAGACAGATTCTGTCACCAGAACACGAATCTTTGTATGATAATTTCGAGGATGAGGCCGTTTGCATTGAAAATGTATTGAAATGCCGCTTATTTGAAATTCAAGATCAATAAGAGAACTTTTCCAATATTAGCAAAGTGAAGCCAAGAAAAAAATGGTATATACCAGATACCAGTAGAAGGAGCCAAGAAACGATGCCAAGGGTCCGGCAGTCATCCGACTCTTCCGCAACAACAAACGTGGAATAAATAAGGAAAGGTTGTGTACCAGGCTGAAATGATTTTACAGTGGCCGTGTTTATCCCCACTCGGGGTTGGCTTTTCATGAAAAGTATAATTTTTCCTTTTTATTGCTTCTTTATCGCGAGCACGTTCCAACTTTTCCGGGGTCACGTAATGCGGGGCGTGCATGCAGCCACGGCCAATTTTGTTTTTCATAATTCCGCTGGCTTCACTGAATGAAGGCAGAACAAGTTTTATGGCCAGCAGGCCCTGCAGTCGCCAAACAACCCAAACACCTCCCACAACGCGTGTATTGCGTTTTCTCACCTGCCACCCAAACACACCAGGGGCCGCCCTTATTGGTATTAAAAATTTAATAAATTATGAGTTTGAAGACGAAGATTTCTACCCACGAAATTTAAAGAAGAAAGCCCCTCGTTTTTTCCAGAGATGGTTGTGTATATTTTACTGTTTAAATTGCAAAACAATGATGTCACGCAAAACCAAATTTAAATTACGGCATTGAATTAAATTGAAACCAGGAGAAAACCCCGTTCCATTTATTCCTATTGAATGGTGCATATCACATGATGATTAAAAACTGCTAATGCCTTATAAGAATTAAAATTATCAAATCTATCAATATAAACAAGGTCCGGATTTTATGGCGTGCAGTATAGCTACCCTGCGACAACCCAGAGCTGAGCAAGTTTCTGCACAGTTTCTAAATATGAAGTCTTGCATGTACACTATTGATGGTTCATGCCAAAACAAAGCTAAATTGCGAGTAACCAGCCGCCTGGCGCAAAGCGTTTGCATGGACCAGATCAGCAAGCAGAACGCTTAAATGACGGAGAGCTAATAGCTGTCGTGTTGCCAGGGGCTGGCCGAACTTATGTGGAGCAAAATTGCGTTTTTGTTCAAGGGCCTGGCGGACGTCGTTGTTGCCACAAGTGCTCGAGCGGGGAATGAAATGATTTCCCTGGTTTATTGTGGGAGACCGCGTAAAAATTCACTCCTTTGGCGCACTTTTGCTTAGCGCAAAAAGCCTCTGCTCTCGACCGCAGAGTCGAAAAAAAGGACTTGGATGCAGGTTTAATTCGGTCAGAAGAGCGAAACTATTTTCAAAAGGATGCGTGCCTTTCCGGTTTATACGGTTTTACTATTTTAGTCGCACTGCCAAGCATGTTAAAGGCTTAGCTGGAAAGCTCATTTTCAAACTAAATAACGAAAACTGGGTAGCTTTAATGCGGTTTCTAGTACGGTTTTTTTACTAGAGATAAGAAAATTTAGAATAGTCTTGAATGATGCTTTCAATCCCGAAATAATTAAAAAGACAGTAAAAGAGCAGCAGACTGCAATGTTAATGAAAAGAAATGCCGCATTTGATCATTCCTATATGTACTATGTATTTTACTAATGTAAGAATTAATATGGTTATAGAGCCAACTCCTTCAGGATGTGGGTAGCTTTGAGCTTTTAAATGTATATAGTAAAAACAATTGGAAATGCAATCTGAGAGTTGAAAGGAGAAACAAAAAACTGAATTGCAAATATGGCACCGTAGAAAAGGCTGTGACACAGAAAGAATCCTGGGATGCACACGCGTATCACGTCGTCTCCGCGGCAGAAATTGAAGCAGGGGAGTAGGCGCGCCGACTGAGTGCCGGATAAAAGCGAGATAGACTCTCGATTGCTCGCCAAGCATGCAGGCAGTCAGCATCAGATTTGCGAAAGGGATCAAGACGAGAGGCAAAGCGTGATATATTTCACTGCTCTCTACCAGACAAAGTCAATATTTAAGGTCGTCCCGAACGATTCTACTCTGCATATTCTGATACAAAAATTGTTATACACATTTTCGACTTTCTCCTTGTTCCTGCCATTTCCTACAACTTCGTGCTGCGCTAAATAAGAAATGACATCGGCGTTATTCATGCGTGCTATGCGCCTCCCAGTCATTCTGCGGTATTAAATTTATGAAAGGCGACCGCTCTTGCTGCCATCGATTGACCTCTGCCTACGCAGCACTGTACTTTTATGTCGCTCGGAATAAATGTATTTATTCGTACCTACTTATTTGAACGAGTTGCTCTTCTTTGCCACTTTGCTGCGAAATTTGCACGTTATGCTTGCGTAAAAAATCTCTTTTAGAAAAGTTTCCTGACACACAACAAGAGGGAAAGATGAATATCAAAAGCGAGAACGTCTTCCTTGAAATCGGCATAAAGCAGAAAATACTTTTCCAATGAAAACTTTTTGATTGGAGTTCAATTCAAACCTATTAATCACACAATTCTCCTTGAAAGTCACGTAAATGAATATTCTTCAAGCTGCCTCTCAGAGTTTCATTAATTCCCAGATTCTAATAATCAGGAAAACAAGAACAAAACATTTTTTATATTCTTGTTTATTCTTGTTCTCATCAAATACAATAAAATATATTTGTAAAATTAAATATTTATAGTTGCGCTAAAAAAGCATTTATTTGTTCCCTACAAAGATTGATCGAGCACAAAATGAGCCTGGGGCTGATTTGACGCAATCGAAATTGCCTTAAAGAAGCAGGACGAGAGATTGAAAGACGTGCGCAAGAAGTTTCCTCCTTAATTACATATTTAACTCGTGCGTTGCTGAGGACAAACTCACTTTTGACGCCGGCGTGGATGAAATTTGGCTAATGAGGAGGAAGCTCAATAAAGGCCCCAGCAGCAGCGACGCGCGACAAATATATTTACACAAATTCACACGGCGCAGTTTTGCACGGAAAACTTTTCGAAGCAGCCAATTGAGCGGTTTTGAGCCGCTGGGCTCGCACTCGAGGGAAATGAGAGCTTTGACTTGAGTCGGAGAAGGTTGTTTGTATATGCACAAACAAATTGAGCAGCTAGCTTGCGAGGAAGCAGCAACATGGCGAAATTCATGTGCAAATGCTGTTACAAGCAACGTCTGGAATGGTGTGCTTACGTCGAATTGGTCTTGACAGCAAAAAGTAAAAGCCTAATCAGATGTTTTAAACACTGTGTCTCACCCTTCTTTTACTTTTCCTTTATGTTAATTTGTTCAATTTGTCTGGAGTTGGCAATGTATGGAGTAGATCGGCACAATAACGTTCATTTTGGAACTAATCACGAGTAGAATTGTATACGCGTAAAACTTGGAATGGCGAAAAAATTGGTAATATTGGTATTGAAATTTTTAATTTTACATATTTTGCTTCATCATGACTTGAAAATTGATGCATAAATTAAATTTAAGAGCTTGAACAAAATTCATCGTTTTTTTCTTTAGGTGGGAAACATTTAAGTGTGCTTTTTTTCTTAACATGCAACTTTGTATTGAAAATTACTCAATTTGTAGAACAATCTGTTTTTTCAATGGTTGCGCTTCAATGACTTTCAATTTAGTGCGCTTTACAAATTACATCATATTTCATTTTTATACTGTTTCCCTTAGCACTTTCCGATTTATTTTGATTAGATTCGTATCAATGTATGTAAACTGGCTGGACATTGAATTTGGGTGAAACGAATTGATTAACTTTCGCCAAAGAGCTCATTTCAAAACCAGTTTACTTATAAATACAGGCGACATTGACATTCGAAAGCTAGATTTTAGTTGCGTTTGATGACATAAGATTATTTGTATAGACTCAGTCGTATTTGAAATGGATTTACCAGCTGACCGGATGCCGTCCAGCATATCGACCGCGTGTTCTACTTCTGCGAAATCAGTCGAATTTCTCGTTTGGTGACCGAGCAAGCAGTAATGTCATTGCGGGCGATTCGCGATAATTGGGAACCACAGACACGGCGGCAGCAGCAGCAGCCGTCACAGAGCAAAAAGCTGGCCGAAATGAATTCGTCGTCTGGCTGCGCGCGAGAGAGGCATTCAATCCCTTCCATCTGTCTAACTGCTCTCGTGAACTGTGACCCGGCCCGAGAATTGCGAGTCTCCGACTGAAAGAGCGAATTTTGTGTGTGCGGCGTGCTCTCAGAGTCGCGAGCGACACGCCGCTAATTGAATCGGGCGTCATAGCGCCGGCGGCAAGAAATGAGAGCAGAACGTACAGGAGATAGGTGCTTGAGTGGCGTGCCGTGGCGGAAATTAAGCCATCAGCCCGATGGGTGGTTGTGCTGTGGGCGCGTCTCCCTGCTGCCCGCGGGGCAAACAATTGATTTTATCCTTTTTATTGCGTGCTGCTGCACAACGGACAGTAGCTCCCGCGGGGAAATGTCCGGCATGTTTGCTCAATCATACTCAAACTGAATTAGACCAGAGAGCTCTGTATCAATTATCGGTTAATCTCGGTTTGAAAATATGGCTTCGCAAGGCAATTCCGTCACGTTAAATTATTATTTGTATTTCTCTTCAACCTTTTGGGGGTCTTTTTCATATTTAGTTTGCGTTAATTTTCCATCTTATAAGTTTAAACCACTCCGTGAGAAGATAAAGAACCGCGAACCAAAGTTACATGGAAGAGTTCTATAAATTTCTTTTAGTGCTCATTGGATAATAATAATAATTTTATTTGTCTTTTGGCATGTACATAATTTAACACAGTAAACATTTTGCATTTTATAGATCTTTCAATCCATTCGTTTGATCTAAACTAACATCCGGAATTATGTAAACTTTTTGAACATTTTCATCACTTTTTAACGAGTAGTATATTGTTGGTTCTGTATCAGCCAACTTCATTATTTCGCCGTCTGAATGTGAAATTAGAACTATTTGTTATACTCTGCGTGAAATATTCAATAATGAAAGATAAATAAAAATTTCTTGTTTGCTGAGCAAAATACACAAATTTCGCGGTTGAATAACGTCGCGCGCAAAGCCACCGAGTAAAAGTTGCCTTCCGCGCGCACCGTGTTATCGTTTGCATAACTCGCGAAGCGTGGAAAGTGGGACCGTCGTGCATAACACTTTCATTGATCATCGGGCCAACGAAAGCGAGAGTTATCTCTTTGGCGCCTCTATTATATTAAATTCCTAGCGAAGCAAGTCCAAACATGCCAAGTCAGCGCGACGCATAATCCGCCGAGGTGCGGTACACTTGCAAATTGTGCTCATCTAACGCCGACCAGAAAGTTCACGCTTGGGTGCAGGGCAGCTTGCGTAACGCCAATTTTGCCAAGTTCAGTCTCCTCCCTGGTGGGCTGGCGGCCTGGCCCATTGTGTTTGCATTGTCCCCCGCAAAACAGATTATAGAGAGGATTTTGCTTCCTCAAAACTTACTTAGAAGGAAGATATATTTGCAAATTTTGCCTTTCAGGCTTGGCCATGCATCTTAAGTCTCGGTTAAACACCACTAAAATTAAATTATTCTGCCTGGATGGTGCAGTCCTGTAAATACTATATGCGAGAACACGAGACAAAGAATAAATATAATTATATAAGGGCTCCTTGGGAAGAAAATGCTTGGAGGAGAAAGCATTGTGGTCTGTATGCTCGTTTTATTTGCGCCGCGCAAACCTCTTAATGCCATTTACCGTCAGATGTATTCATACTTCTGTGTAATAAGCAAGCCACTTTAGCGCACAATCATACAAAAGCACTAGGCTCGTGTGCTTTTCCTTCTTCTTTTGAAGTCAGCTGTTTTATTTTCTGACGAGTCATCATGTCATTGTCGGCCGTGTTGAAAATGCATTACGTGACGCTTGCACGAGCTGCATTTAGACGCTGTTTTCACGGTGCAGCTATGAATTGTCGCTCTGTGAAAAGTAAAAGGTGTCGATCGAAATTAAACCGCTCAATTGCTTGCATAACGTAATTTGATTAGATTCGTGAAATTGACAAATAACTTCTGAGACCTTAAAAGCTCAATTCTTTCCCAATGCCTTTCAAATAACACTTTGGCGTTTTAGGATAAGAGAAATCACGCATGTCGCAACAGACCTTAATAATTTGTGAGATATCATCGCGCATTCGCATTTCCTCCATCCAGAATTCAAACTGCTCCTGTATCGGCGATGGGGGATCGAATTTCCTGAATTTTTCAAACACAGGCACGCCACCCACGCAAGGCGAAGAAACCACTCGAATATCTTATTAAAACACGAAAATAAAAATATATATTTTTTTTCACAAAATTTATATTTAATGCTTTTTAAACAGTGTTATTGAATTAGGGTAGTAGATCTTATTAAATACAGCGACGGGGTATTTCTGGTCTTTCGGCAATACACACACGGCCAACTCAAACTCTCAGCAGAATGGTCAGGTCCGTGGGTTATCATAATTTTTTGCCGATTTATATTTGGACACCGTGTGGAGCAGAATACAGAAATACTAAAAACGGTACAAGCCAGCCAACACTGCTAAACGCCTGAGAGAGCAGACCAGAAATAAATACCGTACGTTATTGTTTCAGACCATCAGTCGATCAGTCACGAAAGGAGGAAGTTCTGTTAAAAATAAAAACAAAAACGGAAGCCAATTACACAACACGAGCAATATTTTTTCTAGGCAATGTTATTGCAGCTGCTTGTTTCCAACACTGCCGTGAGCAATAAAAGGAATTATGCTGCTGTTTACACTCACAATTTTGAAAATAAATTACTAACATCAATAAAGAGGGAAAATATATTAAAACAATAATGTGGAAAATAAAACTTCTCGTTATATTTATTACTGGCAAGTTAAATTAAAAGCAATGTGATCATAACATACAGTATATAATGTTAGTTAACACACACCTTTGCTCAGTCCAAAAAGTGCTGTTTTGTGTTTTCAATTTATGACTCTAGGAATATCGTGTACCACCTTTAGCTGCAAAAAAATACATATTATGTATGTATGGAAAGGAAAATATATTCACTTTTGCAGCACTCTCTCATCGTTCAGCTCTCAACTTGTGTAAACCTCATACTTTATTCTTAGTGTGACAGATGTTGCTGCCGCTAAGAGTGTGGACAAAAAATCCAGGTTCAAAATCAACGCATGAGAGTTATTCAATATTGAGATATATATATATATATATATATAAAATATAATGCATGGCGGTCGCAGCTGCAGAAGCAAATGAGGATTGCCCAGCTAATTGTAAGAGATCTTAAAGATGAAGAAATTTAAATTTAACCGGTTATATGCCTAAAAAATTAGAATTTTCCCAATTAAAGTCATAGATCTTGGTCACAATGAATTTGCTAAATCGAATCAACCAATAATTCGAATGTAACTAACCATTGACTGAAAAAGCATATTTCTCCCTACTGCCGGCCGGGTTAATCGAGCTTTTTCGTCAGCTTCTGCTACAGAAGTACTGAGAAATCGTGGCGCACGCGATATAATTTTCTCTCTTCACTTCCTTGTTCTCGGAAGTGACGGCTAGTTTGAAGTCGAAGGCACACATACAACACATATCGATCAATACACGTACACTTTCACACAATCTCGCTTTATGCATATCCCGTCTGTAAATTGACAAGTGTCACCCTCTTTGGCTGTTCTTGGCGATGGACGCACGAAAGTGCCTCAAGAGCTCCGATACCCTACACTTTCATGCGTTCGGAAATCAGTTTTGCTGATCTGCTCTCGAGAATCAGGGATTCTTGGATGCTTATTCAATTTGCATGCAAATTGCGCTGTGAGGAGCAAACAGGATGTCAGAGCGATCGACGCAGAAATTCCAGTGCGATTCTTTCATATCTCTCTCTCGCTCCACTGGCGGCGTAAAATTTATAAAAATGCGTCCTGCTGTAAGTGTTTGGTCACGGGGAAAGAAACCATACGCGCTGAGCTCGAAATGCTTTTTAATATGTATTGTTCCACGTCGCGACTGAGCATTTGGCAGCGACCGCTGACGAGAGGGAAGTTCATAAACATCGGCTCTAACGATTTTCGCTCTAATTGTTTGAACTGGCAGAGGAGATTGTCAACTGCGTCTGAAAAAAAATAAAAGCTCACGTACAGATTGGCCCAGGTTGGATAAAAATTATTTTTATTGAGTCTCCAGTGCCTCTCAGTTCGGCTCTCCATAAAATTGCATATTGATTCGGTCTAATGATGCCGAAATCGATCTCTGATCAACCGGGTGGTTCCCTCGTGGCATGGTGGGTGTTGTGTGGAGAAGCGACGGATCCACCGTGATAGAGGTGTAATCAATAAAATGAATTGAGTGAATGTTTGCTCTCGGCCTGCGGCCACCAGCAACCATCAACCCGGCTTGTTTTGTGATCAGCCGAGAGCCAGCTGTGATTGGTATAATGAACGTTGTTCATTTCCATCTCGTTTGGACTTTGGTAAAATAGTGACGCACGCTGATTGATGCAGACAGAGCGACGCCTCTACCTCACGCAACGGATTCACGTTTTCCTGACCGCACGGATCACATGCCAGTGCAGTGGAAAATGTTTTTCGAATTAAATCTCAATGAAAACATCCTATTTATTTGTTTTGTCGCTCACAACAACACTTCTTAGAATTAAAAGAGTGTGTTTAAGATTAATAAATCATACTACCACCATCAGCTTCAAAATAATGCATTGCATATACAATGTAAGTCTCACTCGGCGAGCACCCGATCAAATAAACTCATTCGTACATCGCTTCTCACAGCCCTGTTGTGCACTAGTCTTACGGCTTACATAAAATGCGATTGTGGGCGGCGGTGGAAGTGCCCTGCAGTGCACAATTTAACTTTTGCCTGCGTTCATGTACTAGATCCGAAGTGAAAAAAATACTCTTTTCCACTACGTAGCGCACAAACGACAGTGATATTGATATTGTGGTAAAAAACGTCATCATACATTTGGTGCTTAAATTATTCCAGCTTGAAACAAACAAAACTCACAATCAATTTTTTTGTGTTATTTAGAGAAATATATTGCGGATATATTTCTGCATTTCCTGAGTGTTTTTTTTTTAATTTTTTGTTCCGACATTCAGCCTGTCGTGGTTGTATTTGAGGGCAATTTTCAATTTTGCAATAAATTATTTCGTGGTAGAATGACACAATTGAATATTAGCAATCGTGGTTTTTATTGCTTTTACAAACCTTGGTAATTTTCTCTTGATAAACAGATTTCCTAATTTAACATTTTTTTGGGTATAAATTTTTAAATGACATTAATAATTATTGTTGCTCTCGTGCAAGATTGATTTAAAAGTTTTGGTGATAGTAATTCGTGAAATTATAATAAAACCAAAGCTCGCCATGAAACTGTAGCGGATGCGGAGCCAAGCTCCTACTCCTTTTTCACTTTTGGTTCAGGGTGTTGCTAGTAATCATTGTTAGGGATTATTTGTTAGAAAATTCACTGAAACCAATTGAAAAACTGTCATTTAAAAAAAAGAATTAAAAGGCTAAAATCAGATTGGCATATAATTGAAAAGTATTATTACCTTTCAAAAATTGAACCTCGCCCTTTCTTGGGGAGGAATTAACAATTATTCATTTCACTTACGGCATTTTAAATATTTTAACAGCCTCCATGTCCATGGTAAATGTAGATTAATTGAGTTTAATCAATTTGTATTTAAAAGGGGAAAGGAATTAAAAATTTCAAGAATAAGAACGAATAAATTTAATACACACACCTCGTTAAAAAAACATTGAGGTTCTTGAAGCCGCCTTAATTTGAATGGACTAGGCATTCAGGTTTCACCTTGCAAATTACGTAACATTCATATTTACAATCCAAGTCGACAAGCTTTTTTCTCTCCCAAGTGAAATATGAAACACATGTTTCCTGGCCTGCATTAAAGTTTCTGGGATTACCGTGCGCCTTGTCCCACAAAGTATTTGAAGGAAGGAGCTGTTCTCCATCAATCCATTTGAACTTCCCTGGTCTCTGCTCAATATCAGATGCCCCCAGCCACCAAACACCTGAAATTTAGTTGCATGAGTGTTGCAAAGTATTAGCAATATTTAGCAGTACCGTGGTCAATAATCCTCTTTGACTCGTCGAAAAGTCCATCCAGTTGACTTTGATTCTGTACCTTCACCATGTACATGTTATTTCTTTCGCAGAATTGTTTTGATTCAGTCCAACTCATCTGAGATGAAACAAAAGTTAACCTTTGTTCTTTTTTTTATAGTTTTGAGCTCACTTTTTTGGGATAAGAAAAAAAGTAGGTCATTTCATCTGCAGACAGAGTTCTCACTCTACCAGTGCCTGAAATTTTTTTATTAATTTTTTGGATATAAATTTTAGCTTTTACCATTATCCGGACAGGGTTTAAACTCTATCTCCTCATCGATCTTTGGATTGCTGATTCCGACTGTAATATTTTGCTGAAAATTAACTTACATTACCCTTTGACTTTTGACTTATAGAATATTGTGTTAAGTATTAAAAAAAGGAAACCAAAACAATGATGGTAGCAATTAGGGCAATAAGAAAACTAATAGGCTTTTCACATTCAATTTAGCAATTGCCCCAAGTTTTGACTGTGGTTTTATTTATATTCTTTGTGACTATTCAGTTATTAATATAGTTTCTATGTTGATTAAAATAACCACCAGCATGTCCTTGATACTGGAAATGTCCTCCTTTAAGTGTTGTAAATCGTTTGCCAACTTGCTCTCCTCATCAGTGAAGCCACTGCATTTTTAAATAACATTTTAAGTCTCTTTTTCGCTTCCAATTGAGCACATACCTGCATCTGTAGCGTTTACGGAGCATTGTCTTCAGAGTCAGGGCCTCAATCTCGCAGTCGTCCGCATCCGCGACTTCAGCGGAAAACGCTGTTTGGCAAACGGCAAAAGCCACCAGGACGGCGAAAGCAGACCATTTTATGCTTTGCGTCTGCATTCTGAGCGTGGGTTGCTATCAGATCCGACGGCGGCCGTCTGAATGCCATGAAAAAGTGCTTTTATAGCGTTGCAATGCGCATATATTGCGTTGACGTCTGATTTAAGACACGTGTGAAGCAGAGTTCAAATAACTATAGTTAGTAAAAAAGCGTTTGTGCTCTACAAGCAATGCGGGATTGACTAATAATAGCTTATACTAGATTGCCATGTGGTATTCATTAAAAAATTAATCTACTTGCTCTAATTTAGAAAATGCGTACTCCGTGAAATAATAAAAACTCATGAAATATTTGAAATTGCATTTATTCACAAAATCATATACGCTGCAATAATTGGTATAGTAATAATAATATTTATGGATTATTCTCACTTTCCAAAAGAGCAGAAATCAGCTAGTGGAACGTACTTTTTGAGCACTCTCCTAGATTTTGAAACACGGCGTTATTTAAGAGTAAAAAGCTTCTCAGGCTGCCTGGGTTTGGTAATACATTAGGACACATACGCCCACCTTGACGTAGGACCGGACCGCCGTCCGTAGCCCGGAGCCGTAGTGAATCTCTAAACCACAAATTAAGAGGTGGTCTCACTTTCTACAGGCACGCCGCACTATTGTGCCAGCAAAGGCCATTGAGGACAGTTGCACTTGCAGCCGCACCGTTTTTATGAATGCAAACGCGGTTGCGAGGCAGCATCATTAAAAGTGTTGTAAAAGGACCGCGGGCTGGCAGAGGACCTAGATTTTGGAAAACATTAAGATTAAGGTCGTGAACGCCAGTGGGTCCTATAGTAAAAGCGCGAGGAGCGCGGTCAGCCGCAAAAATTAGTTGGCATATAATGTTGTGCATCCCTGGTGAATTTTAAAAGCAGCCACAAATTTCATGCATTCCGCGTCATTTCACTGTCAGAAAGTATGTCACGCAACGTCAATTATCGCCCGGAGCAGCAGGGGAAAGGGCTGAATATTCATTAGTTTCAGTGGAAAATGAGTGTGGCAGGAGTTTTTATGTGCGCGGTTCGGTCAATGGGTGCTCGGTTCGCCGCTCCTGATGATGATGACGGATAGCGTTGGTGGGGTTGCCAAGAGCCTGTGGTTTCGGACTGTGGCCAGCCTCGCGATGGCCAATAATTTCCATTCTGATGATGGTTTTGGGTTTTCTCACTTCCTCAATCAGCGTGTCTAAACTTGATTACCAGCACATTTAATCACGTGCCAAAATAGTTTCAATGAGAATGTCCCACATCTTCTATTAATTTTGGGGGTAAAATTATCCTCCAGCTTTATTACCTAAATTCAAGTAATTAATAAAACGAAAATTTATTCTGACAAAAGAATGAAAATTTGTGTATTATAGTTGATTTCTCTGTAGAGCAAAGTCCAAACTTGTGATTTATGCGCGCAGCTTCGTAGCACGCATAGCACGTTACTCATATTGTGCCAAAAATGTCAATTCTGGCAACCCTGCTGGGGCAAGAAAAATATGAAACGCCTACAGGAGCTTTTACGTGACGAATAGAGGGGTTTACGCTGTGTTCACGAGGTGCGTTTGGAATTATAATTAATTGGCGCGGTCGCGAACTGCATGGAAATCACCACGTACCTCTGAATGCCAAGCCCAAAGTGAATACAAATATTTTAGAGTTGCGCTGCTTTCAATTCGTGTCATTGCTTTCAAGTTGTGTGTGCGCGAATTGTGGCTTCACTTGTAGTATGGATTGAAAGCTGACGTCCGTGAACTTTTTGTGATTATTTTTCATCCGTTCGCGATATTATTAATGCGTTAAAGTCGGCAGAAAGAAAGTTGAACACAAGCTTATTTATTTTCCTTATGATTTCATGGTTTCATTGCTTAAAATCTTTAAAATTCATTTATTCGGTTAGCAATACAAAATACCATAAATTATCTGAAAAAATAATTATTCCATTGATTGTAAGATTCGTTATCAATAAAGCACAACGAACATACGTAAAACATACACCTCCTTTTGAAAAACAAATTCGGAAACTGCATAAAAAGGAAGCAAATGGAGTTGCAAATCAGGGCCTTTGAGATAAGAAAAGCTCAACTTTCTCAGAATATTTTGCACTTCAAAGGATGAGGAGAGAACCGGGGCGAAGGAATTACAGCGCCGTGTCGAGCAATCTCATTAAATCAACAGCAAGGAGCATTCATCCCTCGCGACCTCTTTGGCACGAACTGACCTGCAAATTCACATAATTATTCTCGTCGACGCTGCAGGGGCAGCATGCAGAAAACCGATAAAGATTCTTATCCCTCTTCTCACCCTCTGCTGCGCTGCTCTCGGTCGCACACGTGCAAGCAGGGTGTAATTCCATAATTGCACCCACGGCGTTGCCGCAAACGAGATGCCGGCCAATAAGTTGAACCAATTTGCACAATACAAATTGAGTGGGCTGCAACTGTACCCATGAGGTCAAACATTCAATCGAGCTTTTTTCTATTGTTGGAGTAATACCAGCAAATCTGCTCAGAGAAGGAAATTAATGAGGCGCGAGGAGGTACGAAATTGAGCTTTCCACTTCAGTAGTGGAATTCTGAATGGCAAATCGATTGTAAAACTTCTCGAAAGCTTTTATTCAACGATTTTATCTTTTCGCAGAAGCACTTAAATATAGCCTTTTTGAAAATTTCTAAGAGAAAAGTGAAAAGTTTGAAACAATTCATGTTCAGGCTCCAGAAATTGAGTTGTTTTTAATTAAATACAATGCATGGACTAGATGCAGATCTACGTTCTAGCCAACAATGTCATCAGTTTTTTAATCGATAAATAATTAAATCGCTAATTTCAAGTTAAAATTTACCTTCATTATTAGGTGTGACAATAATTATATAATTTCAGGAAGTATTAACACAGAAAGTAATTTGAATCACCCAATATATTTATTAAAACTGAAATACAAAGCGGATGATTGATTTTTGAAAATGCATATCGACTGAAACTCAGTAAAATATGGTGTCAGAATTTCTTGTTGGTTAAGATAATGATAAAAAATTGTTTCATAATTCATAATTGTTCTGCTTTGATGGAAACAGGAAATACATAAAATGACAGTTCTCATCATTTTGTTTTTACCCATATGCCTCATGTCCATGCGTTGTCCCAGCAATAAATTTTATCGCGGCATTGACCACTGTTAAAGGAGGTCACACAAGCAAATCTTCATTCTCGGCCCTCTTCTTCTCACAAAGGAAGAACCGGCACTCGCGAGACAAGGCACGAGATGCGTGCACTATTGCGAGCGCATGACAGTGTGCAAGGGCAGTTGAGTGACCTGACCTGGACTGTTTGTGTGCACAATGTCTCCGTAATGGCGAGCACGCCAGTGGAATTCTTTGTTGCGAGTTTGCTTTGCGTCAGGTGCAATGCGGCAAATACTTTTCTAATGGCCGCGCGCGGCCTGCTCCGATCCATCAGAGCAACAAACCGTCGTTAAACATGCATATTTATGAGTGCCGACCGGCAGCACTCGCACACCATACTTCTGGGCGTGTTGTTTGTCCTCGCTGCTTGTTGGACACAGCGTCACGTAATTAGACGGGCATTAGGCGACATCGTCATGGGTGTGTGCTCGCATGGCACCCCCGAAACAAACATACCCACCACTAATCTGACCTCGAGGTTATCGCATATTTGCACACTCGGCTTCTGCGGGCCGAAGGGAAACAGAAATGAATGCAAAATAATGGTTGCCTGTGCGTTGGAGTGATCACAAAATCGATATTATCGTTTTATGCTGTCAAACGCTTGGACGGAGATCGTTTACCCACGCGGACGAAAGATTGTGACCGCGCGCGTGTTTAAAATTTGCATTTAGAACTGAATTCTAAACGAGGACACGCTCGGCTAAAAAGCCCATTTGCCAGCGTATAGGGATAGAATAGTGTGCACTTTGCGCAATTAAGAGTTTAAATTAACAAATGGCGCAAATTTAAATTAAACACACGCTGTGTGTTGCAGGATTGAGCGTTATCCACCGTTGCTCTTGATAATTTGATAGCCTATATGCGAACGATTCAAAACGTTGAATGATTTTGTGGAGTGGCTTTTATAATGATATGATGATACTCGCTCAATATTGGAATATTCATTCCCCATAGGCGTATTTAGGTGTGTATTTTGACCTTTTTCGAACTTTATAATTCGTTTATATGCTCCGATCCACTTTATGAAGCAATTAAACAGCCATAATGGAGCTTGTTATTGATGATAGTGGCACCAATTATAATTACGAGCTGAAAGATCCAAATTTGAGCAAAATGCATCAAATAATATTCACCAGATTTTAATCAAAATAACTTGCGGGTAATTAATTAGGGATGTAGGATGCGGTAACGTAAATATGATATTTCTGATGATCTTTCATACCGCATCTTCACAAACAGTGATTTTCTTGTGTAAAACGCATCGAAATAATTTAAAATTCCAAATGCCAGGACACCTTCAAAATTTTTGGAATCAGTCAGCGCTTTCAAAAATTACCGCTGAATTGTGAATTAAAAGTAATTTCATGGAGCACGTGGAAAACATTAGTAGAGTAGAAATATTAATCAAGTATTAATTTCCTCAGCTAAAATTTAGGCATTTAACAGCGTCACAAGCTTCTTAGCTTGAAAACAAAAATATATAGTTGTACCCTGATTTGCTTCGAGTGACGATCGAATGTTTTCTCATTTCCAAATTCGGACGAAGTAGGTTATCAAAACAAAGTAACCTGACACCCAATCAGTTTGATCTGATGAAAGTTCCACGAGCAGCAAAACAAACGCCATCGGATCAATGTGCATTCGACGCGCGAGGCCAGCTAATTTTGCAATTAAAGGCTGGGGTGATTAGTGCAGGCGTCGCGTGCGAAATAAAAGCGAATGGGCAGATGCACGTGACTGCAGCAAAAAGCCCCTTTCCCCGCTGAATGCCCTCGTCGTTGCTGAAGAAGCCACTTTGTCTCACTCGGCGCCAGCAGGAGAAATAAATTGGGCCCAATTAAGGCAGGCGAGCCGCTCGCAAAACCCCCCATAATTTGACCATTATTTGCGCCCCGGGGAAATGGTAAGAATCCGCGAGGAATCTTTTGGACGGCTGCCCAGCGCGTATTGCGACCGCCCAAAAAGAGGGCAAAAGACATCAGTCGATCGCGTTGGACCTCCTTCTAGGAATGTGCCATTTTTCAACTTCAGCCAGTCTCTCACGACACACGTGAAAAATAGGCCCATTTGTGGGAAAATGAGAGACGCTGTCAGGCTGCAATATATTTTGTTCGATTTTTTTTCAAAAAGCCACAATTACGCAACGATTTGCCAGCCGGGAAATATTTACAGACTTTTTTATATTCTAGCATTGTCACCGATTGATTCAGTAATAGGAATGCTAACGCTAGATTCTAGAGCCACTTAATCTTTTAGAAGTCGAGACAGGCTTTTATAAAATTTCTCTAAAAAGTAATTAAAGGTGAGAATAATTTATGATGCTTCTCATTCTCAAGAAATCAGCCGACGAGCCGGTTTTAGCCTGTTTATAAATCACGTAGAAAATGGAATTGTGGGAGAGGCGTGTTTGGAAAAATGCCGGAGGAAATAAGGCGCGTGCCCTCCATTCATTAGGAGAAGTGCGGTTCGCAGCTGCTACGTCTCAAAGTAATTACATATCTGCCCGTGCAGGTGAACCTGATCTGTTTCATGAATCACATTTTTTCATGTTCGAAGCAAAATGCGCTCTATTCTCGTGTCTCCGCAAGAAATTTATGGTCGTCATTATGCGAAAGTGCAAAACTGCTCGCCATGCAAATTTGGCGACATAAAAAGGCGTTCGCGAAAATTGCCCGGCTTTTGTGAATTTAGCTACATTATTTTCAACGACATGAACCCTAAGGGGGGTTGATCTTTGATCAATTTTACAGTTCTCGTTATTCTAAATGGGGGTTGAGACCTAACTGGAAACTGTCCCTGAAGTCCTTGACTCAGATTTATAAAAGTTTGTGATAAAACGTTGCAGTTGCAAAACTTTTGAATGTGGTTCGCAGCTTTTGCAAATATAACGGTTGTTTACAGACATAAGCGAATAGTTCAGGAAATTTACTGCAAAAGTTAATCAACATATCTCACACAGCAGCATTATTTTCATCGAGCAAAACTTGCACGCATGCAAAGCCCTTAATCCGATGTATTCCCTTTCGTAAAAACTGGACAAGGCAAGCCTTGTTTACCATCAAAATTCTCTCTCGAGCTCGCACAAATAGGCGGCTTTAAAGCAGATCTAGAGGATATTCTGCAATTCTGCATCGTCCCCGAGCGACGACTCTATTCACATTTTTGCTGTCCACGCGCGCTCTATCGATTTGCAACACGGGGCAAAATCCGCTTTGGAGAGAAAAATACGCTCAACTCGTTATTTTGTTCGCCCGTAATCCATCAAAAGCGGCAGGCAAATAGCACTATAGTGGCCGGCGATTAAGAGCGAGCCTTAATTGGCAATCACATGTATATACATTCATTCTCGGTGGCGGCACGCGATTATAGCCGGAATTCAAATGAGCATTGTGGAGCTGGGCTAATTGCCGTGAAATGCGCTTCGATTGCGTTTCGGAATGCAAAAGGAAATTCCCATTGAGCTGGGACGTCAGGTATTCCAACTGATTGGAGTGTGCGTGTTTTCCGCCAGAACGAAAATATTACCGCGAAAGTTGAAAGCCCTGATGGAGATTTAATCTCGGCCGACCTCAAATCTGCGTGCACAAGCACGGAAAAGTAGATGGTTGCTGCTTGAAACCACCCTCTTTGCACAATATCAGAAATCAATCTCGTGTGACCTCTTTGTAATTGCACTCTCTTCCCGGTGGGCGGTTCTTCTGAACAACAACGGTGGTGCGGTTTCTCGCTTATTTTGCGAAATTAGAGCGTGAGTTTCGAAATGCACAAAGCTTTGATTCCGCCGCAGTCTCCTACAGATGGAAGGTACAAGCAGCTCTTCACTGTCAAACTGGATGTTCCGTGCACATTTCCAATAGCAAAATGCAACGACGGATTTCAGGGTGGAAACTGCGGATTTCAACGGCCTTAGGAGGGGGGCTCACCAAGAGGTAAATGACTTGATCCCTGAACAATCCCGGTGCCCAGGGGAATTTTCGGAAAATATTGATTTATTGATTTTTAAGGGCTCTAAAAATCAGTTCTATTTTTTTCAATGCTTCGGATATTTACCAGCTTTTGTAAAGAACGATTTTAAGATTGTTCAAATGTGTGTTCAAGATGAGGATCAAGTAAGTCCTTGTAAAGCTCTAATTTCTTAGGATCAGAAGTCATTCCATGTCCTCCTGTAAAAATTTCATAGCCTATAATTAAAATAGGTGCTCGTTGCATGTTCAAAAGAAGAAGTTTATTCAAGGAGTGTGTAATTCGAATATTCACGTCAAAGCATACACTACATACAAGGTCAGCTTCTGAGCGCTCAAATTGTGAGGTGAAGGGGTAATTACCGGCGTGGTTTGCGATGAGCCCACCTGATTAAATAGCTTTAGAGGCACAAATTATTGCTGCATTGCGGATGGTGTCAGGAGCACGCATCGAGTAGCCGGCCAGTATTCAATCTACGTCAAATTCCTCTCAAAAAATACTTGGGATAAACGCATTAGGGAAATTACTCGCCAGTAATTATATATTTTATGTGAGAGAGAAACCTTGTTGTAAATTTCCATCCGCGAAACGTTAATTTGGACTTGACAAAAGAGCCTCACGCAAGTGTGCACTGCTTTTCAAGAAAATAATGCTGAGTGCGGAAGCAACAAAAGCGGCTCCACTTCATTCATTTTGCACGAAAGAACGCACGCGAGAGACATCATATTGTACAATGTTCATGGTTGAAATCCCACTTTTCGTTTTAGAATCTAAGCTATTATACGGATTTTCATTGTTAGATTAATGAGCATCTTAACACAAACTTGAGTCTAAATCAAAAAATACATATTTAAAGGAAAGTTCTGCAATTTTAAAATTCGAGAAATCACAGCTTCCAGGGCTATGCAATATTGTAACATTTTTTCTGTAATCAAAACATTTGAACTCATTTAATTGCAAAATGTAATAAAATAAAAGAAAACATGTGAGATTATGTGTTGGAAGTTGTGCATTATTTTTTCTCAATTATTACAATTCATAAAAACAAATATCGTATCTAATCATAATGTATTGTTTCGCAGCCACAACACATTATTCAATGTTGCAAAATTAAATCGTAAACACTGACTCGGCTCTTTTCTTAACAGCGAAAAGGCAGCGTTAGCAATTAAAAATTCATTATTATTTCATTTCGCGGAGCGGGCGCGGCGCCACATGACACGCGCAACGGAGTTTGCTTGGAGGCAGGGGGCGATTATTTAGAGACAAAGCGCGGAATAATGACGTTGGATGACTGCTTTCTTCGACTAACAGCCCGCTGGCTGCCGAAATGGAAGCGAGCCAACAAATTGTTTTTCTCGCCGGCCAATAAGCACAAGCCGCGAGGCAGGGAGCACACGACAACGACAATCGACGGGCTGATTTGCATTCTGCGATATTTCCGCCTCTGCTCTCTTTTGTTCTTTGTGGCAGCTTCGCGTTGCGTCTCCGCCACCAGCCCCAGATGGTCGCAACTTTGTTTGTGGGCCCGCCGGCCGCAGCAGGTCAGTCCTCCTTTCCAAAGAAGCCGACAGATTTTGCTCCTTTGCCAAGCGTATCTGACGCAAACAATGTCAAGGTCTAATATGGGTCGGATCAGTATGTGCAGCCCCTCGATGATTTTACGAGCGCCAATTTCGGCTCCGTTCTCATTTTTCTCATCGTCTGTCTTTTCTCATAAAAATCATCGCGCGTGCAAACTGCCACCCATAAACGAGGCAGGTCGCAGATTATATGCAACCAGCCTGACGCACTTGTTCGTCACGGTTGCACAGCAACGCAGTTTTGTCTTTGTTCACTGCTGAATAATCAAGATCTATTTTTATGAACAATGAGCTTGTTAGAGGTGCGCTTGGTTGAACACTAGAGAAAGTGCATGCAGATTTTATCAGTGCAAATTTCAAGGCTTTTGCTGCAACGCTGAATAAAATCCGCCAAACATAATTAATTAATAAACTCATGAGGCCTATTACAGCATCCATTAGTAACAGTTTTGACTTTATCTTGGAACTTCTTTTGAAACCAAGCTTATTTTTCTTGCTCTGAAAAACATCAACAAGATTTTTTACTTTTTGATGCGCTGGCCTTATAAAGAACTTATCTGTGAATTATTAATTCAAAGACATGTTAAGATAATATCCTTGTATTCAAATAAGCAAATTCAAATCATTAGCAACGTTTTAAATGTAAAAACCCTACAAATTTATTTCAAAATTTAACAGTGTTTTGAAATATTTTTGTCAACTGGCTCAAAAAGTCATAACATTATTTGTTCACTTTTACAAATGAAAATTTATTTATCTCCATACTTGTTGACTGTTTACATCCCTTGAAACTACAATTTCAAATATATAAAGCTTTAACACTCCAAAACGACTGGCACCAAAAATGATTCGCCACTGAACGGAGATGCACAAGTTTTACTAATCAAGAAGCATTACTCAATTTGGCATATAACTATTCGTTTGCGCAAAAGGAACGAGCAGCAGCTGCTCACATTGTGTGTCACATATGCAATCATCCATATTACGAACCGACAGAGCGACTGATTATGAATTATGATGTTCGTCAGTAGCAGGCTGAGTGTATAATACATTATAGCGTGCCCAGGAGAATATATGGTTGAGAGCGATAAGCCGCGATGCCTCTTCTTGTCATCCTGATTAGCCCGGCTCACATGAGTGCGTTATGTTTCGTGATTGCACGACATGCTCCTTCACTACTTAATTTCGCTAATCCCATTCCGAGTTCAGCGTTCAGCAGCTCAGGTTATGCAACTTCCACTGTCAATTAAGGCTGACACTTAAAGCACGCGGCAATTCATCAAGCACGCGAGACGCACACGCACGGGAGATGAGAGAGACTTTTGCGAATTTTACAATTAAATTTGCCGAAACATAATATCCCACCACTTTTTCTCGGCTGCTAGGCTTTAGACGACCGAGAAGCTTTGAATCTGTTACTCTCACTGGACCTTGTGCCTAATTACGATTTTTGCAGTACAAGCAACACATAAATGATGCAATAACAGTGGCCGTCCGTTGTAGTGAAATTTATTAATCGCCGCATGCCATTATTTGCAGCTGGCGTAAGACCGCTGAGCGTGAAATTTACTCTTAGACCACAAAGCCGCATCGTGGATAAATACTTACAATTAGACTAACAAAGCATTGATGCGTGGTTAACATTACAGAAAACAAAAGAAATCGTTTATTTGGAGACAAGGAAATGCTTATGAATAGCATTCAAAATTAAATATTATTTTGAATAATGTATAATGTATTTCACCATAACGTAATTTATTTATTAATTTATTCTCCCTATACAATAACAAGTAATTGGGTGATATACAAAATATTTTTGATTTATAGATAAATAAAATTCAAATAAAAAACACATGAAGTCTCACAAAATAACTTAATGAATTTGTTGAAGACGTTGCTTGTACACGAGAACCAAAACTGCGGCTGTTGATGTTCCATCGGTTGGATTTTACGTATGGTCATTGCATTAATTAAATATTTCAAAATTAAGGTGAGTTCTAATAGTCTACTTACAAATGTCACAGTAATTAATATACATCAGCCCTGAAATTAAATGCAATCCTGTGGAAGGATCTTGCAGTAAGAATTAGTTTACTCAGAAATCGGCGAAAACGTCTTTTGATTAATTTCTACGGACAAAAAATTGTGGCTAGACCAGTTTTCTAATCTGTGTTGACCATTTAAGTCTGTCTGTTCGAAACTAGAAATGACCACACTTTATCAGAAAAATGTGACAATTTATTTCGTAAAAGTGTTCAAATGTGTGATTTGTTTCCAAACTTATTTTACAATATCTTTTGCGACAGATCTACAATTTAACCTTGGGATCTTGCGTGTAGTGTGATGTATGAATATCTTCTGAAAAAAGTTGGACGGTGAAAGTCCAGATCACTCTGCCACTAAATATTTACCAATACGCTGTGTTCATGACAGTTAAAGATAACTGTCTTTCAGAGTGCCAATTTTAGCCGCGCGAATTCCGTAGAAATCGCCATATATACCGATTCTGGGAGCTCGATTTTGGCCGTTTCCCCGCGATGATTGCCAAAAGTTAATTGCTTATTTTCTCTAGATTTGAGTGCGAGAGCAGGAGAATGCCATTCTTCTGCCAGAACAAAAAATTTCTCTACACACAATATGTTTAGAGAGAGCTAAAAATTGAGCTATTATACAATCATTGTGGCTCAAACAAAACCTGGCCCATATACGTGTGCAATAATTGAAAATAATTTGAAAATTTTGTCTATTCCAAGGAAACCTGTACCAAATTTATTTATACGTTTTTCACTTCAGAGAATTTTATAACTTATTAATTGAGAATAAATCACGTTTAGATAGCAAAGACGAAATTCGGTTTTTAATTTCTCTATAATTACGAAAATTTCATTTTTGACATAATATAGCACGTTTTTAAGAATAGGCTCGGATCTGGTGGGTATATTAATAAATAAATAAATATTGTAATTTGCAGAGATGCCTGTTGAAATTACGTGATTCGGCAAGTATATTTAAGCTGAACGAACGGACTAAATAGCTGGAGCAAAATGAATTCAAAACAGTCTTGACCCCATATGAAGCGAGTGAAACAACCTTGACAGCGTCTCTTGAAACCAGTGTTCTGATCTGCTGTTTTGATTTTGATGAACAAACCCACTCCACTCCACACTTAATTATAGTAACCATATAAACCAACTGAAAATATCGCGTTGATTAAAGAAGGTTAAAAAATATAAATTGGGTCAAAATAATTAAAGCCCTAGATCTATTGTGAAATTGTTATGCACCATATTATTAAATCAGATAATGCGCTGCAAAGATGGCCTGGATGTTCAAATTATCTTACTTTTGTTAGCTTTTCCTGCAATTTAATACGGAAATGGTGGCCGGAAATTCTGAACAAATTTTTTGAATACTTTTTTAGTATTTAGAGGGGTAGTGCTAATTATTATTACAATCTATTTTGAAGTGTCCACTATAGTTTTTAATTAAAAAAAATTAAAATATATTTTATAATAGTACAAAACTTGTTATTGGTTCTAGCAGAGAGAATTAAATCTGATGTATGAAGTGAAATTGAGAATACTTAACACATGACATGAGGAATAGCCTTATATAAAAATTAGTTCTTCAAAATCACATTATATAATTATCTCAATGAATATGATTATAGTTTTATAATTTATTTTCAATATATTTAACACCTATCAATGGATCGAATCCATAAACATTTTGAACTGCCATTTATCCGTTTATATGAAGATTTGGCTCAAATCGGATTGTTGTTGGTCAGGTACGATGAACTCTGCGCCGGCGGCGGGTCAGGGGATGGTTGCCCTCTTGGTGATGGTGGCCATCGTGTGTCTGGTGCTGGTCTACTACTGCTGGGGCGCATGCTGCCGCTCCATCTGCCCCCGGAGAGCCTCTTCCCTTGAACTCGACCCCGAGTTCAGTCAGCCAACCATTATCCTACTGCCCTACGGCCGCATGGTTGTTGTAGACAGCAGGGTGAGCATAATTAATCAATGCGCGCAAACTCATCCATCATTTTGAAAAATTGATCAATTCGGAAAATACGCGATGTGTGCTATTAGGAAACAAAAATGTAAGAAAAATCGTTAGCAAAATGCTGCAATATATATATATATTAGGATCTATTTTTTGCGTAACAAGTTGATATAAAAACTTCAGCTATAAACGTCTAGACGCATTTATCAAGTTTTATTCTTTTAGCATCGTCATATCGTCAACCTCGAAGTAGACGAAAACTCAAGTCGGAAAAGATAAACAATTACATTTTAGCTCAAGTTGAATATATATATATATATATATATATATATATATATATATATATATAAAATGCGAACAAATTCATACTCCAGGGAAAAAGCAAAGATAAAAAAAAAATATATTTCACGTGTGCACATGATACAAAATCCAGTTTTTAATGCGTTTAAATGATTTTGATCTAGATTAATGTATATTTGCATTTTTATTTGCAGTTGTTTAACCAGTTGCAAGCAGGCAGTGGGCTGGACCTGACCGAGATAGGTCGGCAGATGACGGAAGAGGCGGACAGCCCCGCTGAAACGCCGGATTCAGAGGCCAAAGACAGGCTGACCGCGTTGCTTATGCCTCCTCCTCCTGCCTACGAGTCAATTTTCGGCCTGGAGGACAACCCACCCTCGTATGAGGACCTGCTGCGGAGGCAGAGGGTGTGCATCCTCACCATGGAGCCGCAGCCATCAAGCAGCGCGACCAACTCGGACTGTGGAGACGATTCCCTCAGGGAAAGCAGTGTTTAAATTCGCGAACAAAGCAAATCATCGTTTCTATTCTATTTTTGTGACTGAATCAAAGTACATATTATTTTATCCTTGTGTTTCTTTCCGTGAGAGTGGCAGGGAAGTTAGTAAAGCCACAAGTAACTGTGATATTACTTGCTAAGAGATAGAAATGCTCGTAGGGGATTCATGGGAAGCTCAAAGTGTACCAAAAATTATATAATGGATGACTTTGACATGGGTTTGAGCCGACAATAATAACTCCATTGTGCTCTATTGCTGATGTAAGTCTTCAAGCAGCTGGCCTTTATCAAACAGCTGCTTCAGCACTAAACCACAAAATGTCCATTGTTTCAAATAATACTGATAGGTACATAAAAATAAATGCATGAATTTAAAAGAAACATTGAAGGTCTAGAGTTGCCAGTACAGAAGACCAAAAAAATCCTTGGATTGCTATTTTAAAGGCCGCAATTATAATTTTTGCGGCATGTTAAATGGAGTCGAAAATGCTTTCTAAGTTATTGTGGTTTCTAATCCCTTAATATATGTATAACTTCTGCTGAAGTTCGTGGAAGGGTCGTTCTATGGCTTGCGTGATACCGTTAACGGCTACTTTCAAGTTTAATGTATTGTATAATTCTGGCAACTCTACATCCCTGTTACAGCCAAAATATATACATTTATATTTTCTAGCCCCAGATCTTTTGGGGAAATAATGAACTCATTTTATCAGTTTCCCATTTAATGTTTTATGCTCCAAAGATCAAATTTTCTACTTCACTGTGCTCTCTAGTCAATGTCAGATTGCTATCAGTTCACGAGATTGCCCCTAGAGAAAAGGTGTAATGTGTTTTTAATGTTGAAATGGTTTAATTATCAAGTGCATCAGCCACTGATGCTACGAACGTCCAAGTACCTGACGATAGCTGCAGCAAAATAGTCGCCCCCATTTATGGTCTACCTAATTACACCAGACATTCCACCCTTCAACACCATCTAATGTCTCCTTGATGTTGCCCCATTTTCCACTTTTGCCATTGTTCCAAGATTATTCCATTATTGTCGGCCTCATTCAATTGCCATGTACCAAGACAACACATTAAGTTGATATTTCAAAGATATTAAAAAAATGTGTTTTATTCTAAACATGGTTTTTATTTAATTCACTCATCACTATCGCCGTCTGAAATCGACTCACCAGCAGAGGCTTCACTCCCGCTTTCCTGCTGCTTGTCCCAGTCCTTCAGCTTTCCATCTCCCATCATGAAGTCGTCTCTCAAAACACTCCAAATCGGAGCTGCGTCATCCTGGAACAAATTAAGGACTCAGTTAGTAACAGTAATACAGCCCTAGGTAAAATTGTGAGACATTAATAAGACAGTTCAAATAATTTAAAATCTTCTAACCAGACAGATTATATTGAAAGCCATGCCATTCAAATCAATACTTATCGCATTAAATCATCACTAAAAAATGAATAGTTTCTCAACTCTTAATCACTTAGGGATTTAGGTGAGTTCATATACTTGCCTTATCATCTTTTGGTTCGACTTTCTGCGACTGGTTCCTTCCAATGAGTACACTCTTTGACGGGCCCATCAAGATGTCAAGGAAACTATTCTTGTCAACAGACTTCAAAACTTTTTCCCGTTTTCTCTCTGAGTGTCCTGCATCATCAAGCTCTGCTTCAATGTCTTTTTGTTGCTTTTTAACCGCATTAAAGAGCTGCACCACTCCTCTGAAAATACGAAATATTTGTTGGTTATTTTATTCCGCTAACTTTAAAGCGTTTCAACCATTACCTTGTGGCAATTTTAGACAAAGATTTTTCTCGATCCTTTGCTAGAACATTAGGTTTGCTCCTGCTCATAGTTTCCCATAGTTTTCTCTGAAATATTTAACAAACTATAGCAATTATAATAAACCAACTTACTACTATTCACGCACCTTTTTCTTTTGTTCCCTCAATTCAGCAGCGCTCAATATAGGTTTCACGTCAGGTTTTTCTTCGACATCTTCAGTTTTGTCTTCTAGATTCACCTCCTCGCCATCGATTTCAAAGCCTGGATCTTTAGGTTCTTCTTTCAACACAGTTTCATTCAACTTCTTTGCTCTAGACAAAACCAACGTCTTCTTTTTCTTCGGTTTATTGGTTTTCAGCACTTTCAAAATAGCGTCCGCCCAACCAGCATTTCCGACTGCTGGTTTTTCCTCATCATCACTGCTCCCACTGGCATCCGCACCATCAGACTCTTTACCACTGTGTTTGGCTTTCTTGGAAGGTTGTTGCTCTTCATCTAACTCGCTGCCTTCTTCCTGAATGTCAGAGACTTCCTCTCCAGAATTTCCAGACTCTGAATCACTCTGCACAGTAGTGAGCTCAGCTGCAAAAACACCACTGATTTATCTTGGCCACATAAAAGAATTAAATGTATTTATAATACTAAATATATTATGTGTAACTTATTAAATTGTAAACCAAGTTTTGTTTTGAATTGACATGCATGCGTAACTCATGTGAAATGCTGACAAAAAATAAAATATCACAAACCTTGACGAGCTTGCACCAGCGCCATGATAATTTATAATTTTATTGCACTTTTTACTGAACTTAAGGGATGGTCCGTGTTTTTAACACGATTACAGTAATAATGCGAAATATGGGAAATAGGAAGAATAGAACTGGACGCGAAAGCTACATAAACGTGAAAAGACACGTGAGAAGCGACGAACAACTCGAGGAAGCAAATTTTAGTAAACAAAAAACAAAAGAGTAAAGACATGTGCACCAATCACAGCAGGGATTTGCTGCCAGCACGATACCAATGCTACCACCTTGCGGCGAAATAACGCACTGCGTGACAGCTGTACTAGAAAATTTCAAAACAATGAAAATTTTTTCTGCTTTTTAGTTGATTTTATTTCTATAATTTAGGTAATTGTGTCCAATTTTCATCTAAATTTAAAAACTAGGTAGCCATATTGATGTTTTAATGCAAATTGCAGGCTGATTGGGATCTTCAAATTAAGAAAGATGACTACAAGTAAGCAGCCTGTGATGGAATTAATTCATTCGGCATTTCCACCACTGGTCGCCGCCCTTGTATCCCCGCTGGCAGAGGATGCGTGTAGAAGAAACAACCTGAATTTTGTTGAGATGCTCCAACCATTCTGCACTCTTCCTGGTGACGGTATGGATTTTGATCTTTCACCAAGGGTGGGTCTGAATTGGGCGCGCTTACCTCAACCGTTTCCTCAACCATTACCTCAATTTCAATGAAACGTTGAGGTAACGAGCTGATTTGGACTCACCCTTAATTGCCTTGAAATATTGCATAATTATTTAGGGTAAAACCAGTCGCCAATCCTCTAAGGCCATATTAATGAAGAAACCAATTTTTTTGTAGCTCATATCAGAGATCCATCAGGAGCCCTTTTATCAGTCCGCCCTGGATTAAGAATGTGCCTGCAGTACGCCAGCTGGGAGCCTCCAGCGCCTCCACTTGCCAGAAAGTGGCTGAATGAGGCTGCAAGCTTGCATCCGAATCCCAATGATATCATCACAGTTGAAGCTGGTAATATTCTCCATTCACAACATTGAAATCCATTGTAATTTTACGCACCCTAAGGCAATCAAACCGTAGAGATGCCCGCAAAGACTCCCTGGTTTGAAGCATGGCGCAACGTTTTTCTGCAGGTCCAGTATCCTTCTGACCACGAATTTTTGAAGCACTACCTCGCCTGCATTATTGTGGTCAGCTCGGAAGACCCTGACCCGGTTGCCTGTGTTCAGTCCCTATGGTCTGCCTGCACAGCAAACTCGGGCAACAATCCTCACCAGCTGCCTAAATGGTTTTTCAGCCCAGCCCTGCAATATCATGTGCTTTTGCATGATGCCTCTTCGCCAACTGCTGACACTTCAAAGTAAGATAGATTTCTACTAAAGGGTAAAAACAGTGCCAACCATCTCTGGATTTAGGGCTGAGCAGCATTTTGCGAGATTGAAAGCTCAATTCGGAGACTCCTACTGCACCCTGCTGCCAATTAACACAGAATCCAGCTTGATGGATGATGACAAGAGCCCGCCTGCCGATCCTTGGGCTCAGTATGTGATGGCCTCTGCCCGTTGCCCTCAGCCTCCAGGCATCCTAAATAGTCCAGGTGCTAGAACGCCAAATGTGCTTGAGGAAGCGCAGGAAGTGAATGAGGAAACGATTCCGCATCCTTTGAGTCCAGACGCCCCTGACGTAAATTGCATGTCTTTGAAGTAGCAACATTTAAATCTCTTGTCATTAGTCTCCTGGAATGCCACCAATAATGAAGGAGATAAACTCTTACAATGAGCAGCCTGTCTTGGCAGGCGTAAGAGGCAAACATCTCAGTGCGGAGGACAGAGAAAAGTTGCGACAGCTCATACCAGACTTTGCAACTAGAGTTTTACTGCCATATGCTGAGAAACAAATTCATACCTTGACAGAATTGGTAATGACATGATGTGTATGCTTTGATAATAAATATTTTTTATTTCCTGTTGAAAATATTTCTGAAATTCTTGAATTAGATCACTTTGACACTCGCTCATAATTTTACCCGGTGGTCGGTTCCAAAAATTCCAAAACCACCCCGGATTTCAGAATTTTACCAGGAAATTAAAAATATATTTTTTAAGCATGCGTGTTCTTAGCTAATATTGTTGTTTCTTGAAGGTGATAGCCAGGAAAGGCCTCAGCAGATCCCTTTTTTCTGCAACCAAACGATGGTTTGGTTCTAGCAGCAAACCTGGAACCACCGCCTCTTCGCCGCAATCAAGTCCTGCGTCACAGAGGTAGCATCAGCTATTAATTAACATCAAGAAATAAGATAATACAACGCATCTGGCGTTTTCAGTTATTCTGCTGACTCAGCTGAAAGAGGTCTCAGAAGGCTGGGTGACCTCAGTTTTCTTCTTGGACTGCCTCAACTATCATTCCCTGCATATCATGCACTGAAGCGAGACCTAGCTGCTGATCAGGCGTGGCTCATGCTAGCAGGTGCTCTTGAAATGGCTGCTCTTAGTGCTTTCCTACTACCGGAACAGCCACCCACTTCTCCCAAAAGAGCCCAGGAGTACATGGAAGAAGCAATCGACACCTACCTGAAATTTTGCAAGTGAGTTACAAGATGTACCTGATATGGCTAATGTAATATCTTTCTCTAAAATTATTGATGCATTGAAAAAATCGCAAAACAAAGACGGAAATAT
The DNA here is from genome assembly GCF_949628265.1 of Cloeon dipterum. Taxonomy (NCBI): domain Eukaryota; kingdom Metazoa; phylum Arthropoda; class Insecta; order Ephemeroptera; family Baetidae; genus Cloeon; species Cloeon dipterum. The sequence continues at coordinate 27,729,766 of NC_088788.1, forward strand.
CATTGATAATTATTGGATATTAGATGCGTCATCAATTGAAAAATTATATTATAAAATTAATGCTAAAATCTACTGCTCAAACTTTGTTTTCAATCAGAACAAAATGTAAAACCTTTCCTTTTCGCCTACAGGTTGCCTCAGTTTGCAACTAGAGCAGCTCTGTTGAGCTCAGAAATTCTTAAATCTAGAGGTCTAATGGGTGAGGCTGCGCAGCAGTTAATTAAACTGACCAGTGAAGATTCTGATTTAAGAAGTGCCCTTCTGCTGGAACAAGTATGCCTAAAAACTTCAATGTACATGATCCAATTTTACGTTGCAACTCCTTTAGGCTGCTTACTGCTTCTTTGGAAGTCACAAACTCCAAAAGTTGGTGAGAAAGTATGGATTTCACATGGTGCTAGCTGGGCACAGATTCAACAAAGCTGGTTTGCGACCACACGCCCTGCGGTGCTACCAACAAGCCTTGCAGGTTATAAATCTTGCCAAATCTACCTCAAACTTGTGCCTCAAAATTGTAATAAAAAATGACAAGTCAAATCTCTGTCTTACAGATTTTTGAAGGAAAACACTGGGGCCTGGCAGAAGACCACATTTTATTCACTGTGGGACGCCAATCGGCCTTCCTTAGAAAATTACCTGAAGCGAGAGACTCATTTGCGAAGCTTCTTTGTTCTGGAAGCCAACAAGCATCAGCACAACAAGCTGTTTTCTTGAGAGAATATTTGCAGACTGTTCAGGTATTATAGATGTTTAATTTTCAAGCGTAATACGTTACTCTGCTATTGAAAATTAACAAAATTACCTAACATTGTGTATACATTTTGACATATCAGATACAAGTCGTGCAAATTCTAGAGCCTTGCTAAATTTCTCTGTAATTAACAATGGTGTTTTAGGGCTTGTTGGCCATTGACAAGGAAACCGGAATCCCTATAATGCCAGTCCCAATAGTTGACTGCAAAAATTTGCAAACTTTGCTGGGAACACCATCAGAGGGTCAAGTACAGGCTGATGTAGCCTTTGTTTCTGGTACCACTTTTGACTCAAAATTAGATGGCGAAGAGAAAGTTGTGTAAGCGAACGTAAACTATTTTATCAAATGAAATTTGATTATTCGTTCAATGTAGTTGGGAGAAGTTGGAAGAACAACTGGTCACTGAAGCTCGTCTTGGCCAGACATTTGTTTTCAAGCCAATTCTACAGCTCCTCACGCCAAAATCAAACAATTCCACCAAACCAAATGCAGTAATCAATGGTAACATATCAAAATGATTAGATATTGGCAGTGCAATTATTTGTTTTCATTTGTTTCACAGAGCATTTAGCAGTCCAGCTAACAGTAACAAATCCTCTGCAAATTCCTATTGTATTTACAAGCGTTAGGCTTGTATGGAAGTTCAGCCCTGAAGGCCAACCTGGTACTGAAATCTCAAATGAAACCGCCAAGGAACAAAACTCAGTTGACACTCAAACCCTTCCCTTGCTGACCCTGGACGCTGGTGCTTCACAGAAAATTGTTCTTTGCGTCATACCTCGACAGGTTGGAGAGCTGAGCATCACTGCTGTGGCTTTTGATTTGTGTGGCCCAGCCCCGATCAGCTCTGACCAGCAACCCATAGCTGTGACAGGTAAGGAAATCTTTCCTAATTTTTTGTTGTCTGTACCCGCTGTGTATTGACGAAATGTGAGAATGAACAATAATACTAATAAAGGCTATATCATGATAACCAACTTCATTGATCATAATTTACAGGCAAAATTCCTCTTAGCGTCAAAGGAGAGCGGCTGAAGGGTAAAGATAATCCAGACTACAGGCTGACCATCACTATTAAGTCACCAATGCCTCTTCTGCAGGTTTGAATCTAACATAATGTTTCATGATTTGCACATGGCACAATAACATTTTGCAGGCGAGACTTGAAGGTCTGGGAAGTAAACTGATGTGTGGGGAAACAAAGCGGATTGGTGTGCTTTTGCGAAACTCTGGTCCACAGCCTCTGAAGAACTTGCTAGTCAGCATTTGGCCCCATGAAGCTCAGTGTCTCGCCCTTCCAGTGGGCAGCAAACCCCCGCAGTCACCACTGAGTAACCTTGGCCCTCAGCAGCAGGGATATAGGTGAGTTTGAATTCTGATTTTGTGCATTTCTCGAATATCTCCTAGCAAATTAAAAATTTCTTGTTAAAACTATATCAACTGAAATTCCAGGGTTGGCACCCTAACAGTCTCAGCTGAGCCAAAGGTGTTGAGAATTCCCCTGCCTGGGGACGTCTTAGGACCAAACCAAGAAGCCAGCATCGACATTTGGATCAAAGCACCCATGACACGGGGCTCTCTAAAACTGCACCTCATGATGTACTATGAGGGAATGGAAAACAATCGGTTAGTTATTATTCCTGCTTGATCGGAACATGCAAAACAGAGTTTTATATTAGGTACCGGACGCTCCAACACTCTTGGCGAGTGATGCTGAACAATCCTGTGTCGATCACAGCGCAAGTTGTACGCAGCTCTTGTCCGACAATAAACGGAGAACAAGCAAGGTCTGAGTCATTAAATTTAGCTCTTCAGATTGCTCACATGTCTTCTTTGGTATGCATATTTTATTGAGCATTAAGGCTTTTACTTAATGGTTGATTTTTGGCAGGAGTCCGAAAACAGTGAAAGTGATTTGAAGGACTCCTTGTCGATTCAACAAATTGCTGTTGTTAGTAAACATTGGCACCTAGGGCCGATGGTGATTTCCCCTAAAGGTAAAATTGACCAGTGCTGTTGGCTAATGGATTTTGATTCATTTTTCTTCCTGCAGATTGCAAACTTAAGCCTAGTGAGGCATGTCATCTGCTGTTCAAAGTTCTGCGATCTGCTGACACATGTAAATAAAACTTTGGAAGTCAAATGTAATCAGTTTTACATAAAAAAATACTTTGTAGGTGAAGACAAGAAGTACATTTACTCTCACTCTGGAGTGGGAACTAGTCTAAACAGCCAATTCACATCATGGCCAACGTTGATTTTTTTGATAAAAGAGTTTTTAGCAACAAACACTAGCACTGCCGAGTCTAAGCTAGATCTCACTCTGTTATTGAAGTGGAGGGTAAGCGTATTTTAACAATGTTTATCAATTATTTCTGATGTCAAAAGTGACTCCACAGGTGTTTACTGGGAAGGAAATCCACGAAGGACAACATCAGCTCTCAATCCTTGACTTGGGTACAACGAAAACGTGGCCTCAGTATGGAGATAGTCCTATGCCTCCAATCCCAGGTAAAACTAAATTTCCTTTCCTTGTGGCCACTTATTTAAAATCTCAACCTCCCTCAGTGCTCTCTCCGCCACCTGAAATATCGCCTGAACTTGCAACAGCTCAAAGTCTAGTTTGCTTCAGTTTGCAGCACACTGCCTCAGTGATGCATGACTTTAAGGAGATGTGGTAAGATCTGATTTTTCAACAAGGAACATATATATCAAGCACAGAAATGGATTCTTGACTGTTTAAAATAAAATCCTTGTGAATTTGTCTAATTTTCTCACAGGTACAATCATTATCCAAAAAACAAGCGCGCCAGAATAATTTTCACCCTTAAGAATCCACCTTCAAGCTTTAAATATAAAGTTAACATAAAGATTTAACAAAAATTAAAACTTATTTTTCCAGTTTTTGTGTGATTCCTGTAAAAATTCACCTTCAAAATTGTTCAGACCTGAGCCTTCATGTGATTGTTAGCTCCAACGAAACACCAAGGTAGCTATTTAGTTGTGGTATTCATATCTGAACTTTTTTGGATATATATTATTACATTTCAACAGTGGTGGTATTTTGAGGAGCACTCAGCTATACTCGCCTCATGCTGGTTCTGGATTTTGTTATCTGGGACCATCACGGAGGATAATTACCTTGGCCCCCAGAGCATCAGCTAATGTGGACCTGAAGGCTGCCCTCCCCCGCCCTGGAACTTACGACCTCTCCAGACGGCTTGCTGTAATCAGTGGGGAGTTAGGCAAAATCGAAACATCTTTACAAACGTGGAAGTGTCCTTCCCCTCTCATTGTTAGCCAAAAAATATGAATTGTTTTACATTCCTTTCACAGCCAATAAATTGTGATTAGTCTTCTAACTCAAAAGCTGGTTTTCAATTTTAATACAATTTGTGATTTACTTTTAGTTTAAAGTTCAAAATTTAGTGGGTTCTATCAGATAAAATAAATACTGCTAGTAAATGGACATCAACAGCAGCATTCAATTTAATCTTGATTTAAAGTTGATAATGCTATCTCATAAATTAATAATTAGATAAACAGCAAAATAGTATTATAATTTTGTGAAACCGCTAAACTATATAAATAAGCTAAATAATAAGTTAAAGCAGAGAGGGGACCTTAAGTCGAGTTGATTCCTTATTTCTAATCATTAACAATAGAAAGAGAAAATAAATTTGCCTTGTACGTGAAAATCTTACTGTAAAATTGCGTGCATTATGTCATTTGATGTCAATATTGATTACTTAAAAATATTTTTTACCGTCAATGGCTCTTTTCATATTTTTATATTAATAAGTATAACATGTAATATATTAACAATGATCCGTTTATGTTCATATAACTTAATTTATAAGCTTGGTATACATTCATATTTTGTTAAATAATTATTCATCTTATCCTAGTGATTACTAATGAAACATTGATTAAAATTTTTTAAATATTGTTGAACTTTTTTTTCTTGCCTAAAATTTCCCACGTCAATTAAATAGATAATATCTTAATATCATACACGCACCATACTGTAATATTTTCTATTTATCGTATTTTCCTGATCGTATAATTAACATCAAATTCCTCTCATTTTTATCAAGAAAGGTTTTTCATCATTCATCAACCTGCTACTCCTGGCAGAACTGACAATGTCACTGCCACTAAACTTGTCACTGCAACTGCACAATCAGCAGCAAACGAGCAAACTGAGCAAAGAGCAAACTTGCAAGCTGCGATCTACTTTACTATCCTAATTTTTACGTTACTGCTGCTTGCTACACACCGCTCAACAAGTGTTAGATGGTACAACAGAACTCTGAGAACTCTCCTTAAACAGAACTATAGACTTAGACTATAGTAGAGAACGAGAGAGTAGAAAGATCCTTTTTTCATGCTTTTTCACTCGTCTTCCAATCTTCCCTCAACCTGCCCCCACCACAAAACAAGAATCTGAGTTAGAGTTACATGTTAACACCGGCGGAGGTGGAGGTAAGGAACGAAAGTGGCAAATCGGCAAAAAAGTCAACCATTTTCTCAGAAACTCCTCTTGTGGTCGGTCGCCGCTTGTCAAAGCCAGCAGATCTATGTAAGCCATAAGCCCCCAGAAATTCTAATTTCCAGTTTCCAGGTATCAAATTGGGGATTTTCTTAGAATGGATAGCCTGCTCACACTTGCCATTTTACACATAAAATACTAACCGTATCCATCATTTTTGCGTTTAAACATAATAATTACGTAATATGATATAATATATAAATGAGCTTTAAAATGTGCATACATACATATCTGCGTTTGCGACTTAGATCTTCTTAAATGAATGGTACATAATGTATCATACATACATTCACAGCTACGTGTAGTATGTATATTTAATAAATTTATGTATACATACTTGTGGTACACCATTATTAAATATGTAATGAGTGCAATACATACATATTACGTGACAGCCTACATGATATTAATTATTGTATATGTGTGGAAAAAAGTCATTTCGTCGCCTCGACTTTGGTTCGTCACCCCATACTTATATTATCATATAATATTCTTTTTCTTACTGGTGAGAAGTGTAACTCGGTAGAAACTAATTTCTCCATTCCTGTGTGGCACTAATATGCTTAATATATTCAAATTGTTACATAATTACACATCTATTAATATCTTATATCTGTCAATTAAATTATCTGCTTGCTTAGTGTGCCATGTGTGAATAATTATGTACATACATACATAACATTTTTTCAAATGAGATCGGCGCTTGTTAAGTTCACCTTGATTTGTGATTAAATGAACGAATTCTGCAAATGTCATTAAATACATAATTATGTTATGTATTAGTTCATTTACATACGATATAATAATTTATTAAAATTGACAAAAACATTCTACAGCTGAAACAAATTCTATTAGGAAGAAATGTTAACATGACTACGGATGGAGTCATTTACATATTCTTGTTTATTCTTGCAGAAGTCAAAACAATAACTACATTGAATAGAATTTCTTTCTCGTATTATGGTAGACTCGCACTTTTCGCCCAACAATCGCACTTCTCGCTAGCAAAGGGCATTACATTGATTCTTTCCCATCAGAGAACGAGAAGTGTGAGTCCCCCATTATGTACATTCTACATGCGCAAACAATACATAATTTGAAATCTTGGTGCTGGCTTGAACTATGTATGTACTTGACTGTTATGTAGCATGTGTAGCATAAACATGGTCAGAGTCAGAGCTCCTTGGCTTAAAACCCCGCCATTTTTTATTACATGTAAAATGAATATTGCCGCGAAGAGAATGATTGGCCAGAATCAAACCTTAATGAGTACAATGTATCAAAGTTAGTCATGAGATGAGATGGCCATTTGAAAGTTATGACGTCTCCCCCCCCCCCAAATTTAATATTACTTATTGGGGAAATAGATAAATTTAATACTAGATGCGCTAGTAGAAATTGACGAATCGCCATGATGTGTTCATATTGTGCAACGGTGCAAAGTGACCGTTTTATGAGAAAAATCAATCCATGTATCTATATTTTCTCAACCTTTGATACTTTTAATATTATAAATTAGTTAACTGTTACCTATTATCGATCAACTAAAGACACTTGCAAAAATGCTCAACAAAATAAAAAAGATTTAGAACGAAAAAATGCGTAATTTAAGCCAGTTATTTACTCACACCAAAAGCCCACTCGATACCTCAGTATATTCAGCTAAAATTTTTTATAAAATTTTTGATAAATATGAAAACCATTGCCCCACTGGACGTCATTATAATATTTGGCAAAGATGTAAAATCAGTATAGGTGATATTAAACTAATTTAAAATGTGACACCATAATTTACGAGAATTTAGACTTCGTTCTATGTTGTAACTTCTACCATTTAATAATATGGCAAAGGCGTTGCAAACTGGAATGGATTTAATATAGTTCACTGATATTCCCGCAGTTGAAGAATTGAGCAAATTGTAATTTCATCTGCAGTGGTGTTGTTAAAAATATGAAATATTTTGCAGATCAACAAAAGAAATGGCCTGCGTTGAAGAAACTCAAGCACCATTGGGCAGCAATGAACTGCCTCCTGAAATCACTTTGATCCCACTCGGCTCGGACGAAAAATCCGCTGCTGAGATGGCTGCATTGAACGAGAATACGCCTGAATCTGGAGTTCCCCGCAATGTGTCTCCTACATCTGCCCAGGTCATGAAGAGCGTCTTCTTCAAAGAGATGGTCGTGAAGACCAAAGTCTGTGAGGAAACATCCTCCATTGAAGGATCTGATGAGGATTCTGGCGAGGAGTCCCCTTGCAGCTGCGATAACGGAGATGACAGTGATGGCGAGGAGTTGCGCCAGTGCGCCAAGGAATGCGTTCACTCAACCACTGAAAATGCTGAACAGGACCAGAATGAAGACAAGGAGGATGTACTGGATGCTATTGTGAAGAAACTCTTCAACAAAAAGGTTTAAACTAGATTTCAACATATGTTAAGAAGGCTTTTATTCCTTATTAATGAAATATAGCAAGATCAGGCGGAGGCAGTTGATGGTGAAGAAACCAACAGCGTTTCTTCAGAAATCGAGTTAAACTACAAGGGTGAAGAGACTGATAACAGTCAGGATCCGACTGTTGACATTGTTGCTCAAATCGCAGCAAATGATTTTCAGGCCAGCCAAGTGGAAGTTGCTCAAAGCCAAGCCAACGCTCAAGAGGAGCAGGAAGCAGCCGAAGCTGTGCTCCCCGAGACTGACCAGCAAACTCAGGCTGCCACCAATCAGTTGATGGTCTATTTGCTGGAAGAGGGACAGAACAAAGAAAATGGAACCCCAGCTGTTACCGAAACAAGTGAGTTGAATTTAATTTTAATTTAGCTTTTCTTATCTAATATGTGATGCAGTGGAGCTTACAGTCCCCACTGGCATGGGCGAAGTGGAAGAAGCAGCCCAGGGAACCCAAGAAGCTCTTGCGCGTCCTTTGACCATGGAAGAAAAGCAGATGCTCATTCTTCACAAGTACACGCCTGGATTGGGTAACTAAAATTAAATTTTTAAGTCCTGGTGGAGACCATACAATAGTTAAATAATAACTTTGTCTGGAGTTTGCAAACTTTGAAAAAGTAATTAAAAGCGTTATTTCTTTTCTGCATATTCTTTTTGGAAAAGTTTGAATGTTTTATGATGTGGATTAAAAATTTTCTTGTCATGCTTTTTGTTACTTAAAAACACCTTTCCTTAAGATGCATTCTAAATATTGTAAGTTGCCATTTTTTGTGCTCTTTATCGCAGCAATATCTGCAATTCTTGAAAGTAAATAATCAATGTTTTCCTTGAGGCCTACTTTAGAGGTACTCATACATGATAAACAAAACGAAAATTGTATATTTTTTATAAAATTAAGTGTTGAGCGCGTTTAAATCATGCTTAGGATTATCACCAAAATATACATAAAATTTTAGCGTTTATGTAGAGATGTTAACTTCAGTTTTTTTTGCTGTTATATAGATGCTGTCTTGAAGGATGATCGCTGGCTTACAAACAACCCTGAAGGGTACAGCTTGAGGGAGGCTCTTGCCAATGCTGGTTTTTGTGCCACAGAGCTGATTATGCAAGCCTTGCAGGTGAATCCCTGCTTGTACCATCTGAAGAAAGAAGATGACTGGTTTGGAAGGTGAGAACATGTGAAAATATTCTGAAAATAAATGTGATATTCGCAACATTTCTTGGCATAGGAACATGCTTGGAAAGAAAGGTGTCAACGCTGTGCTTGCTAGGATTGGAGTCGTGGAAGGCCACTCAACTGAATACGGACCCGCCTACAAACACGTTCAGAGGTTCTCTGGCACATACATCTTTGTGCGCCACTCCCTTGATCATGGTATTAATTTTTCTCGTGTCCTCTGAGGGTTAATGCGCTTTGCTCTTTGCAGGAGATTTTCCTGGATATCTGAACAAGCTTAAGGAAAAGGCAGAGATGCTCAGGGGCGAATTTCCTCACTTGAGCAACCCTGAGCGCTCCAGAACTCCCAGGTGCACCCCTATAATCCAAGAGCCTGAAATCATCTTCCAGTGTAAGTTTCAAGCCTTGATCTTGCTCCAAAGCAGATAATTAATTGCTAGCTATGCAGATGTGCACCCTGCGTTGGATGAGATGGTGGCAATTGCTAGAAAAGGAAAACCCAGCCCTCTGTCCCCAAGAGTGGCTAACAGCAACACCCAGCAGCAGGTTCCCAAGAAGAGGTGCCTGCAGTTCAAGGAGAACCAAGAGCAAGAATCTCCTACCAAACGTCCACGTGTTGCTGGCAATGCTGATGGCCAGGTGAACAAAATCCATTATTTCACCTTCCCAAGGTTGTAAGCAGTATTCATTTCTACGTGGTCTTGATTATGTTTTTGTAATCTAAAGCAGATCTGCATACCAGTTTTTTTGTATGGGAAAAATGATTCAAAATTTAATTTTCCTTGTCACTAACAAATCCTTTAACTCGAGTTGAAACAAGAAATAACCAAACCTCAGTTGCAGTGGCACAGTTAATGGCCTTAGTTAATTTTTATATTGTTGCAATACCAGCTATTGTAACTTATGTATGCAAAATATTTTGTCCTTTGAAATAAAGTTATTAAAAACAATTAGTTTTTTCCTCAAATATCCTCCTTGTATTGAAAATATCTATGAGAGTTAATAGGTATAATGCTGATATAAATTTGACTTGCTAGCAGGCAATGGGAATATAATTCAAATAATGATTAAAATTGCACATCGCGAAGGTTAACAATAAAAAATCACATTTTTCATGATTAATCATTTATTGTCTCATTGGCATGAAGCAAGCCAACTATTGTTACAAATAACAGTAAATATTTATTTTGCTCACATGAAATTTTAAAGGCTAGACATTTTGCATTTTTATTTTATGCTTTTACGGGAAACTAATGATTTTTAGCAGTAATAATATATATTGTCTTCCAGTTTCCATAATAATGAAGATAATTCAGCAAAATTCGCGTACAAGTTGTCCTCTACAGGCTTTCCTTTACCAGACAAACCCATAATAATTAAATTGCTAGCATATTCAGAATTTCTAAAACAAGACAATTAATATTGCTCATGTGCATACTGACCATTATTTAGAGATGAATAGGACAAGTATTATAGTATTTTTGTTGCTATACCTTGCGATAAATCATACACAATTGAACATGTTTAATGTAGCCATAAACAAAAAACAAACATCAAATTTGAGCCCTAACTTTGATTAAATACAGTTTGAATTTTCACTCCACAGATGGTTTTCCAGCAACCAATCTTGTACTGTGTGTCCAGTACAAGCTAAAATGCGTGCAGTGAAAAATGTAAATACAGTTCCAACTCTTTGGCATTTGGCACATTCAAAAGTTTCTAACTTTCAGTTGCTAATGCAATCACTATAGAACACAACAAATTTGACAGTGATATATATTGTCGTAGTCAATATTGTCTTCATTTTGGTTTCCCTAACATTCTAGCTAAGTCTATTATGACGAGAGATAATCACCACAGAAATACGCGCAAATGAGTGCATTTCATGGCTATTGTATACATACTTAGCAATATAATTTTCAGTTTCACCTCTGCCAATAGGAAGAAAGTCGCATGATTTTTCTTTAATCCTAGTAGCTATCATGAATTTTGTGCTTCAATGCACGTTTTTTCGAATTTGTGGCAATTCCTCAGCTGCCGCTTTGTAAATATTAGTAGAGAATATAGAGACAATAATCTATTTAATTGGTTTTCTCGACATTTCAGTTGCACTGCAGACTATAATATTGTGTGGGAGTATTACAAATTATATTTTCATCAACGGTTAGACGATAATTTTTTAACAAACCAATCACGTCCATTCAAATTTTAAACAAAGTGACATTTATAGCTTCTTCGCAGCGACCCAATACTTTGATCTTGCTGGCCTGAACTGTTGTTAGTCATTTGAGATCTCTTTTTATAACAATTTTATTTGAATGAGGAAAAGAAAAAAATTAATTTGAATAGAATGCCAATCAATCATGCATGCTGCTTCGTTCTTATTTTCTATGTACATAATAATTTACCAAACGTAAAATGCAAAAAATAAAGACTGTCCAGCGAGTTTACTCTCAAGCCGGCAGATATTTGACTGTGTGCCATTTCAGACTGGCATTGCTTTGATTTAAAACCATCCACAGGATGTTGTACTTGCTGAGAGAGGACCGTTTTCCCTAAAAATGAATATGATTTAATTTGCTCCGTTTTGGGGTCCCTTTGATGCATTCTGCCGCCGCAAGTCGGACTTGATGATAGCCGTGAGAATGACTCCAACCAGCAGTGCGGCGCACGCGAAGATGTTGGCTACCATGTCGCCCCACTCGCCAAAGAGCCACCCATAGATCAGGGTGAAAACGACACCGAAAATTTGCGCAAAGGCATTCAGAATTCCAGCAGTGGTACCTTCAGCTTCGGGGTAAGTAAGCTCAGCTCCAAACTCAAATCCAACTGGCAAGTATCCGGTCATAAAGAATCTGAAATTAATGCGAATTATAAAATTTCCACATTTTTATATTTCCTTGTTCTAAACTTTTCCTCCTCGTTCAAAATTATAGGGATAAACTTGTATTAAAAATTTTTGACACTCAAGATGTCCAATAATTCATAAGAGTGATGATAGAGAATTTTAATGTAGTATTTCATACTAACCCTAATGCTGAAGCTGTGATGTAGACAATGATGATCTGGCCCACTCCCAGCGTGGCTGAATATAAAATCATTCCAACGAATGAAAAGGTGTAAACAATCAGAGTTGTCTCCCTGTAAACACAAAAAATCATTTTTATTTGATTTTTTGAGCTATCAAAAAATGCAACAGATTTGATCTGACAATGAACCAAATAATTTAAATTCATTATTGAGAGTCTTTTACGAAAGGAGAGTATGCAACCGGGAGAGCGGATATGATCCACGGGTTGCATATCTTTTATTCAAGCAGGCGCTTAAGTATGTCTTTGAACGTTTACATACAACTACATATATTATGTGAAGTTGTGCTTTGTCAGTTAAACAAAGCTGTCATGGAAATTAAATCTTGAATTCGACTGTTTGGCTTTGAGTAAATAATTAAATCAATAAAAATCAGATCACAATTAACTTGTCATTCTCATCCTCGCCCAACCAATTAGTTTAAAAGAATGATCAAATTGAAACAAAGTTTTTGCTCTGCGTTTCACAGCAGCAATATTTATAACCTTCGTAAGCAGTTTCAAAACTTACTTAAATTTATGCGTTTTGTCGAGAACAATGCCGCAGACCAAAGATCCAAGCATACCAGCGAGGACAATGCACAGTCCAATCGTTCCAGCATCAGAGTCAGCTCCCTAAAATTAATGAGCATGCGTTAGAGCTATGATTTAAAATTAGAGGTCAAAAGATCTCGTATTTTAATGGCACTCAGCTAGTTCAGCTAGTGCATTCGTTTCTGAACATCAGCAAAAAGAACGAACCTCTCCAAGAAGGAGCGTCGCCCCTTGAAAACATATTCGCTGACAGTGCACTTCCGACCCGCGTGTCGATTAATTGAGATACGCACAAGAGCGCATTTCATTCAACAGAGTGGGAAAAAAGAGATGAAACAGCGCGATGTATTCAAAAGCGTGCGGGGGAGCAAAAACATGGCTCGCGCCTTGCAGAAATCAAATAATTCGTCTGGCTGCATTGCAAATCAGGCGGACGGAAAATGAAAATGAAAAAAATTCCGTTGTGATGCGCCAACGAACAAAAAAAGGACGTGCGACCAGTGAATCGCGCACATTTGTCTCGCAAGAGCAGAGAAATGGCTGGTGAGCAAATGAATTTGCACAAACACACACACGCTTCACTAGTCCGTATTTGCAAAGTGCACTAATGGATTACTTTCAACGATTTTAAAAAAAGTTAAAATTTTTAGCGAAAGTGCAATTTTTCACAAATTGTATAATGATTCAAAACTAATTCTCAAATCAAAACTTGCATTATAAAAATGTAATAAAATCGACCAGGCCTGCGTATTTCTAAAAAAAAAGAACGTTGCTTTTGCTATTGACACTCACGTACCGGGAAATTGGCGATAACGATTTGGTTGAGTAGGGTGGAGAGGGCGTAAAAAACGCCGACGTTAATGCCGTAACTTAGAAGCAGAAGAATGTATCCACCATTCTTGAACAGTCGAACCAGCGTTCTCACAAACTCGGCAGCACTTTCGTCATCCGCGCTGGTTCCACGGTTGGCCTGAGCTGCACTTGGAGGGGTTGGAGGTTCTGCTTTGAAAACTGCGGGCAAAATTTTAAAATATTCGAGATAAAAAACAGAATAATTTAAATAATTTGTTTTTTAATAGAATGTACTTACAAATGACAAGAAATACGAAGAGAATGGTCGTAAAGATGGCCACGCCGTAAAACATAAAAGATAAGTCGTAACCGATGTCATCAAGGTTATCATGGTTTTTAACTAGAATAGGTGGCAGCAAAAATCCAGACGCCACACCAAGCTGAAATCAAAGTTACACAGACTTTTTACTCTTCCAGCAAAAAAAATTGTAAAATAGAGATAACTCATGCAGACAGGCAAATTGCAACACACGACACGTTGTTATTATTCTGTTCTTGCTCTCGTATTCTCATTCATTTTTAAAAACACCCTTGTTTGCCTCCTCTCTGAACAGATCAAAGCTTTCAAATCCCGCATATTATCTCTTTTTAATAACACACGCGTTTGTGACGATTTCAACAAAGCGAGTTTGAGTCGGAAAAAGGAAGAGTGAGAAAATAATTCTTTTGGCTCATTAGTGTTGGTAATTAAGGCATGATGTGTGCAGTTTTTACGTTTATATAAATAACTTATAATTACTGTTGAGCTGGGTTTCAAACAAAAACCGAAACAATAAAAAAAAACTCTGATACATATCATTCCAGGGTTTTATTCAAACAGACATGTACGTACTCAAAATTAAAATTCTAGCACGATTTTTAACGATTATAATTAATTAGATTTCGATAAGTCCTTAAATTTTTATGATTTTAATTTAGAATTACGCCTTAGGCAATAAAAAATCTCCAGCGATTAGAGTGGATTATTAACTCTGATGAAGCGTTAAAACGCCCAAACACACCGAGTACAAAAAATTGCAGAAAAGCAAAGGCGCACAAAGAGATTCTGTTTGGCACTGCTGGTGTTGCAATTACGCTCGTTATTTTGCACAAACCAAGGGAAAGAGGGTTGTACGTCCGCGCGAGTAATGAAATTATTATCTTCACGCGCCGCATCATTCTGCTGGCTGGTCAGAAAACGTATATCTGCACACGCCAGATAAATCTCGAAGCAGCTTAAACACTTCACTGCGACAGGCGTAATTACACTTTTAACCAAATTAAAAATGGGGATAGCGTGGGCACGAGGTGCACGACGTCGCTCTCACTGTGCGCAGAGATGAGCCTTTGGCAGCCACTTATTTCCATCCCCTCGCGCAGATGAGCGTTTTTCAAGTTTGCTTTTATGGCCTCCGACGAAAGAGCTCTCCTTATGTTAACACAGAGGAAGAAGCGTAAAGGACGGAAAGCGTTTCCCCTGCTTATCATAAAATCCACTTACGAAGCGCCGCCAAAAATCATTTTCTGCTGCATTCCGCTAAAAATCGAGTTAGCAGGAATTTCGATCGGAATTAATTTTGCTCAAAAGAACTCCATCTTGTGAATTACGTTTCAAGACAAATAAGGCAGATTCCGACAAGACGTCATTCACGGATATGGGAAGGATCATGTTTTTTTGGAACATTGAAAATGTGATAATAGTAAATAACTTCAGTTTAGCATCAGAATGAGTCTAAAATATGTTATGTATGTTTTTAACATTTAATTAGGAAACATTAGTAACATAAAAAATGCAGTTTGTAAAAATATATATTAGCATTTTTGACTGTTGCATCGTCTCCCTCGTATGTAGCTTGACTCATGACATTTGTTAACTTTTTTATACTATGTATATTGAAAATCGCATGTTCAAAGTCTTGATGAGCAGAAGGAAGGAAGCTAATATAAAGGGCGGAGCAACTTTCTCGAAAGTAACGAATGGAACCATTTTCCATCCGGAAATTAAGCAGAACACTGTGTTGGCTCAGCCGGCATTTCTTCTTATTTCTAAAGGAGAGCAGTACAATTTGTCTGCGCGGACGCAAAAAGAAATTAACGACTGTCTGCTTCACGGATATTGAAACAAAAGTTTGGCCACATTTTAATTAAAAAAGAACGTCGAAGTTTTGAGCCAAATCCGAAAGTGGATATAGAGGCAACACTGCCGAAAATACCCAGCTCTGCTTCCTCGTATTGTATAATAAAAGCTCATAATTTATTCAGCAGGCGAACTTTCTTTTCTTTTTTGCAATATGCCGAGGTCCCTTTGTGTCGTCAATATCACGTCCGGCATTGCTCTGGCCTGCTGTGCACATTCAACTTTCCTTCCCAGACGTAAGGAGGAAAAGTTGGTCGACGGCTCAGTCCGTGCGAATAATGCGTCGAGTGTATCATTTTTTATTTCACTCGTCACTTGCCACGCACATGAGAAAAATATCTTTCTCTCCTTGGCAATGGTCTCTTTTCCGTTTGGACTTGTGGGAAAGAGGCGAGGGATCAATCATTTCTCGTTCTCCACTAAGCCAACACTTTTTATTTATCGCTTTTAGTGATGAATGCTTCTACAGTGACATTATGTCCAAGTTGTTCCGATCTTTAACGTCAAATTATGATTTAACCGAAAACATATAATATAGATCACCAGTGCATCAGATAGCAAAATTGATGAGGTTTCTTGAAGTGCGTCAAAGTTTCTAAAAACCATTTTCACAGTAACCAAACCATTCTGATACAAGGTAAATTTAAAATAAAATTAATATCCCATTTTGCATGCTTAAAAATATCTTAAATATATTTTAGCCTTTCCGCGATTATGAAAATATTTTTATGAAAAGACAGGATAGACACACTTTTCAAACGAAACAAAAGAATACCCTACTGTTCAAGAATAAATGTAAATGAAATTTGTCCTTCGACTCTCAGTCAGTGGCCGAGCTTTATGCATGACAGGCCAGTAAGCAACATCCTATTACAAAAGGACCTCTATTATTTGCTGGCTCGCAATCCGTTTAAACTTATTGACAGCAGCTGACTGCCTCTGTGTGCAGCTTGCGAGTGAAGTGAGTTCAAGCATTCCGCATTCGAATCCATTGTCACACAGCGTTTAATTTAATGCACTTCCATTTCGAATATTGAACTGCGCTTATGTATAAGCAACTCGTTTGATCAGCGTGCACTCCCATTCCATTCCAATCCAATATAAGCGGCATTGTGCTCCTTGTGCACCCAACTCAATAAAAAATAGAAATGCCATTTGGGAATTAATTACCAGTCAGACTATTCTCAGAATCATTTTATTTAAATTTTAAACTTATATAGTTGAGCTTACAATTTTTTCTGTCTAAAATACCTACAAAATTTAGTGAAAATAACTAATCAGGCCAAACACTCAAGGAGAAACCCCCACATTATTTCGAGTGCTGGACAAAATGAAAAAAGAGCAATCATTTGTGATATCAAGGCGTAATCTACGTTCAAGATAGTGAGTACTTGGGCTGGATTAGGGTATGATTACATGAAACAGGAGTATTCGTAAGGCAAGTAGCGTAGTTATCGTCAATAATTAGTTAATAGCTGACGCATCCCAATCTCAACTAACTGTAAATTTTATGCCACAAAAGCAACTCAATTTTTCTCTTATTTCTTTAGCAGATCTCCATTATCTCACTCATTTCAATAAATAGGCTTTACGGAGATTTTTCTGCCACGTCAAAAAAGTATTTTCCAGCCGCAATCCAAATAAAAAAATCATTTTTATATTTTAATTGAATCTCGTTTATCGTCAAATGATGTGGCATAATCCACGAAAAACGAGAGAATATATAACCCAAAGAGAAGTATATATACCCAATGAAAATGGTTCGCAGGCACTTGAAAAATGCATATCATCCGCTGGCATTGCAGACAAAATGCTAATGCAAGCAATGAAAGCGAATGTTGCAGCCACGAAAGGGTCGATTAACTTTTCCGCTCGGCGTTAGCGCCGCAAAGGGAATTTCATCGCCAGAAAGCCACTGGGCTTAGTGCAGTTTCGTATTCAATCGCCTGTGCTATGGCGTGATAAAAATAATTATATTGCTACATTAATCCGCAGTGATATGTTAAGATTTCGCACTAGTGGCGGAGGCGGCAACGGCGATTGCTAGCCGTGTGTATGGTTTACGCTTGGCTTGGCAGTTAGTCGATTAGGCCGCCTTCGCAGTCACTTTTCTTGCCTAACCAAGCGACACTAATTACGTGTGCAAGCAGATATACACCGCGAAGTGCAACCGCAGGCAAATTTGCTAAAGGTTGTCTCGTTTGCGATCGAAATGAATCAGTCGATTGAAACGCCCCTGTTCCACTTCATCTACACATATAATATCCTTTAGGGAAGCCGCGCTTGACGATCAAAGTCTTCAGTCCGCCATTCGTGCGTAATTGAGCTGAGAAATCCATCCGCCTTTGAAACCGCATCATCTGACTATTCACTGCATTATTTGCAATCGATAATAACTGGTTTCAAGAATTATAAAATAAATTTGCCACTGAACAAAATAGACGAGATGCATAATTAACCCCTAGATTCTCAGGAGTTTTAAAGCAGTTTTATTAGAAGTCTCAGCCAGCCACGCTGTTTACCACGCCGGCCGGCTAATTTTTGGTCCCGTGGTCAGTTGCCGCCAACTGCGACTTCGGCAAAAAGTAAGCTGCGTCAGCCATGCCAGCCGCCGGTCGTAAAGTCAAAAATAATAAAAAAAAATGGCCACCGGCACTTCAAGCCACTAAGCATTTTCAAATTTCACTTTTAAAATTTTCACACCAGCCGCCGGTAAAAATTCTCAGCCACCACCTGATTAAAATTTGGCTAAACCGGTCCAGCCAGCCGCAACCTCAAATTTTTGCGGCTGAGACCTCCATAAAAATTAATTTCTTTGTAAACAAAAAATTTGTGAACTTCTAGTTTTTTTTATTTTTTCTTCCTTTTTATTCTATATTTCATTTCAAAATCATTAGTTACAAATCATTTGCAGTCTCTTTAGTACTTCACAAAGAAAATAGAAAGCCGGTCCATTTAACTGATATCTTTATACAGGTTTCCAAGTGGACATTATTTTTTGCTCGCCTGGACAACCTTTTCCTGTTTAAAAACCTAAATTACAATAAAAACAGAAACAAGTTAAATATAAAAAGTAAAAACAAAACTATATAAAAGAAACTGCTTTTCTGAACTTTTCTTGAGCGGTTCAGTGCTCAGTTGCTAGCTGTTCCAATGGCGATAACAGTGAACTTGGAAGAGGTTTTGCGGTATTTTAACAAATATGAAAGTTAGCTGTCAATTTCATTGTGAACTGTGCTTTCGTACTGCGAAACAGCTGCGAAACAAATGAGCTTCACATTTAAGGGCTAACATGGTAGAAATTTCTAGAAAACCGAGTTTAATAGATGTAAAGCCAGTGTAAAAAAGCTAGTTTTTTCCTATCCAGGTGATGACATTTGGTATCTTGGTATTATAAATGGATGTATAAAAATTTTGGTGTCTCGCTAAAAAAGAGGTTTTTGTATTGCCTTCTATGAAGTTGGAATTGAGTTGGTTTATTAGCTATTTATATGTATTTTGCCGTATTTAAGGCACTTTTAAGCAGAGATCTCTTTAATTTAAGTTTTAATTCAAACCGAGTTTTAAACCTGAACGTGACAGCCAGGAGCTGAAAAATTCTGGCAGCGTCGTGTCTCCACAATTATGTAATTAACCCCGTCTCTCCGCACACCCCTCGCTCTTCATAGGCTCTCGTTAATTGAGAAAGACAAGCGGCGTCCGCGCGCGTTGCAAATTAAGGACAACGAGAGAGCGCAGGTGCTGCTGAGGGCGGAGAGGCGATGAACGAGGCAGATTAATTGTCTCGAGGACTATCACGGGCAATTGCCGTAAATCACCGGATGAATGAGACCGGCCGGGCTGAATGAGTGCCGTTGCTGGGTGGTAAGTGAATGAACGGGGCGTGCTTATGAAACAGACGAACGTGTTCTTATCGCCGAGTTTACTGTCGTCGCTCGGCAACTTTTAATGGCTCTCTGTGCTCCTCACTCTATAGCATTAAAACTTGTTTTCTCGTTAAAGCGAGCATAGCAGCATCCCACTAGAGGACTTTGTTGTGTAAATAATTTCGCAGCTCGGCGGAAGCAAAAACGCAGCTATTATTTTTCAGACGGAAGTTGCATTAGTCGGCAGGCTCTCATTAGCATGCGAGGCAAACCACGACATTGTTTAAGCTATTTAAAAACCCCAATCTGGAGTTTATCATTTTTCGTAGGAGAACCTCATCTAAACAAGAGGGACACTATTAATTTTTACGAGAGGCTTGAAACTGCTGAAGAAGGGCACAAGTAAGCTTTTCATGAAATGATCAAAACGCATGCACAATTAACATACATCTTAAGTTTGAAAATTTGTTAAAGAAAACAAAGAATTCTTGGATTAGTTAAGTGAGACAGTAAGTAATTTTTAGAAAATTGAGTTTCAAAAGAATATAGATCAAGTGTAATTTGTTTTTGATAATATTGAATTTATGTGAAATGTGTACTTAATCACTCTTCTGGCCAATTCCTTAGCTTCCTCAAAAGTGAATTTAAGAATCAAATAGAAATAATTTTGATTCGACAAGGAATTCTTATTTCATGTATAATTGCCAGTGAAACGTATTCCATGAAGTTCCATAAAAAGGTGGATAGAAATAGCAGATTTTTTCAAATTTCATGGAAGGTCGTTTTTTATAATTTTTTAATATTTGTGTTGGTCTATATGATTTTGTGAACTTTAAACAAATTAATTATTTTTAAAATTAGCTCTAAACGTTACTCAAGTATTCCAAGGAGTGCGTGTAGTTCCATCCCCCTGTAAACACGTCACTGTGGTTGTTAACAGTGTTTTGCGACGTGGGAAAGATAATTAGCAATTTCCTATTGTGTCGTAATAGCTCAAAATTTGTTTCGGTGGCTCCCAACAATTTCCTCTCCACTAACCAATTACCAAAACGAGTAATCCAATTACGCCACCCGATTTCAGCATCCCCCCTCTTTTGTCCAACAGCATGAGCAGCGCCGAGTATTGTGCTGGTTGTTTAACCGCAGCCGAAATTTGACGTCCACTCTTGGCGAATCAATCAAGCGGGAAAAACAACAGACGCGACGATGCGAAAGCCTGGTGTTTTCGAAATTGGCTTTCTGCGGCATTTACGCTGCTCTGCGTGAGCGCACAAGGCAAATACTTATACGCTAGACTCTTGGTTATTCTATTGAGCAGAACAGCGCGTGTTTTGGACACACCACTGGCCGTGGGGACATTGTGTTGTGTTGCGCTGACAGGCATATATGTATATTGTATACGCAAATGTTGTGTATGCGGAACCGACGTTGTGAAAGGGAAATGATTCCTGTTAGTTCAGTCATCTGTAGTGCCTTCAGAGTCGAAGAACTATTTGACATTTCATGGAACAGAAATATTTTTCTTCTTCATAAATCCAACAAGCGAACTATAACGTTATTGAGAGAGAGATTTCCTTTTCTCTGTATATATAATTAGAGGAAAATGGTTTATTTTATTTTTTATTTTTGATCCTCTGCTCAACACATCCCGTGGGATATGAGCTCACCAGGGACCCAATAATACCGCTTAAGTGGTTAACATGGGTCCCGAGTGGCCAGAGAGGAGCTTGGGTCCAATGTGGTCATTTTTTCACTTCCTCGCACCGAATCATAGACTTCAAATTTATTCGACAATGAATTCAAAAGAATTTGGAATTCTTTTTTACTGTTTTTGCTGCCCTATGTTAATTTTATGCCAAAAAATCAAATTCCACAGCAATGCACAATAATTTGAGGTGTCCACTCTTAAACTTTAGGAATGCCAAATGCAGTTATTTAATCAGCTCAAGCAGCAATTTTTTTTATCGGGATCCATGGATTTGGAAAATCGCTTTGTGGCAAGTTTTCCCCCTGAGAGCCAAGAGCGCAGATAAACCAGCAATAAAAGGAATCAACGTTTCCTCTCAGAACTAAAGAATGATTGGTTATAAAAATTCTGTCAAATAATAAGCCTTCATCTTGCAATAAAAATTATCTCAAATTGTATTTAGGGTTATTGCACTCGCAAGAATTCACTGCTACAAAAAACTCCGCGTCATATATATCTTTTGTGATATTCACTCAATCTAACAGTTTTTTCCATTAGATAATTCAATGGATTATTTAATGATTTACTTTCTCTGTCCGCTTTGGAGCTTATTGAAATCATATTTATAGACTTCCTTAACTAAACAACCTGGACAGCTATTTATTAGTTTCGATTTTTGCAAGAGAGGAGAACTATAAAAGGAGCATCACCAAGGTTGAATGTTGCTCCTATCAAACGCAATTACTCAATTCCTCTATCGTGCCAGCCATTAATTTTCTTCCAAGGGCGTGATAAGGGCAAATAAACAGTGGAGAGGACCGGCTGAAGAAATTAAGGATGCGGCGACAAAACAAAGACACAAAATGCGCTCCTTCGTCGTTTGACGCGAAAGAGACGCCAGAGAACTTTTTATCAAGTCAAACAGATTATCTCCTCAAGTTCGTAAAAAAAGAAACAGCGCGGCTTTGGAGCCCATTAACGGAGGAGACGGAATTATTAGGGGCGGCTTGAGAGGAATAGAAAAAGCACTAGCTCTTAATGGCATATTTATGGCCGAAGTGACACGCATGCAAAGTTGCAAATAACCAAAGCATATATCCATTGTCCCTGCGCGTTGCGCACAGGAAATTTAATAACATTTGGACGAATAAATCGGCTGGTTAGGAAACAGATACTGCTGTTTACGTGAAATATATGCACGACCTTCAACGAATATGGGCAAAATGTGAACGTGTTACTCAATGATCAAAATCAAAATTATCATGTCAGCTATGCTATAGAATCCCTCTAACCAATCTACGAGAAATATGTCAAATGGCTTTTTGTTTCCACAAAAAAACAATTCAAAACTTGATTAATAGAGAGCCTGAATAATTTTTCTTAAGTTTAAAAAATTTCAATTTAAAAGTTAGCTCTATTTTGCACATAATTTTCTGACAGCACATCTTTATGTCTTTTGATGATACTGGATTCATCAAGAATTTGTAAATCTTCAACGGTCTCTCCGCGGAAATTCTGCGAACCATGTGTTGCAGTAAGCCTTGGTAGGGTAAGAAAACGTCTGGGAAAACTGGCGTTGCTCACGTATAAGATAAAAAAAACGTCGAGGATTTCTCAAGGTTGAAATGCATTATTCGCGAGACGGCGGCAGGGTCATTTTTAAACTTCTCACGCGAGATAATGGAGGCGTGCTGTTCGGTGCCTTTTCGCCGGCCGAGACTTTTTAATAAACCTTCTCCTAGCTTGGCTGACAGCTCATTACTCTCAGCAACTAACTCTCCTGCATCTTCTGCAGCCAATATACAAAGGCCAGATATTAATTCGGATTTAATTTTGCACTGCACTGCTATTAGTATTATTTTAAAATTGTATCCGAGTGGTGGGCGAAGCAGCTGCTGTTGCAAATCACCGCTTCGCTGCTGCAGCCAGCCAACAAGCAGATGAGAGATGCCCTAGACGGCCGGCGGTTTATTCCACTGATGTTTGGACTCTGATGGCCGCTCGTTTTTCATGAGCCTTTTATGTTCGCCAATAAAAGGCAGATTAAACTTTTTACTGCTGCACTTTGACGCATTGATTGGAAATTATAAGATCTAATCGATCTAATTTAAATTCAAACCACGCTCGCATCATAAAGATCGATGAGTTTCCAATTTCATTTTGAAAATTGTTGCAAATAAACGCAACTTTTTTGCAACACATTGATTTTTTTATTTGTTTAATGGGTTTATATTTTATAGTGCACTATTTTATACTGTAGTAAATCTTTACAAAAAATATACGTAAAATCCTTTTTAAATATTTACTAGAAATGCTACCTAAAAATGAGGAAAAGGCTGAAAAGATTCAAGGTTGCCGTTTAAATTTTTTAAAACACGTCGGCTCAAAAGTTTGCATGCTAATCAAGCGGAGAAAATTTAACTGTTCCTCGGTCCTAATTGTTCGTCTGTAAAGCTCTACTTTAATGCATTGACACTTTCCAAGCGCTCTGAGAGAAAAATCACTGGAATTGTTTATATATCTATCATCATTCGGTTTGAAACAATATAAATTTTTGTTTCGTAAAACCCAACTCACACAACAATGAAAGAGTTCTCGCACCTTTTCCAAGTCCGAATGCGAATGCATCTTTATTTTAAATTAATTGCTAGAGCATTCAAAAACTTACAATAGCT
Organism: Cloeon dipterum; assembly: GCF_949628265.1. NCBI lineage: Eukaryota > Metazoa > Arthropoda > Insecta > Ephemeroptera > Baetidae > Cloeon > Cloeon dipterum. The sequence goes on from NC_088788.1 coordinate 27,753,516, forward strand.
GAATAAGTATAACTAAAAGTCAGCGTTTTTCATTTAATATTAGCCCTAGTCAGGCAAAATGAGCGTGCTTAAATATAATAAATTAAGGGACCAAGAAATTGGTGATTAGAAAATTGGGGCAAGCGCAAGAGATAGTTGGCAGACTGACAATGAGCTGGAGCATCGCTCGTAATGGATGAGTAATTGGCCAATATGGGTTGGGTGGAACACACGAGGGTCCCCCCACATAAGAGGGACACGCTGCTAGCCTGCTTTTGCCTTGGCGCGTCCGTATCCGCCTGCAAAACGAGAAATCGCTCACAGTCCGGCACAAGCACTGGTCGCTTTGCCCCGGCAAATTGAATTGAGAGGAGACGCACCACATCAAAGAGGTGCTTTTGCCCCAAGTGCTTTTCAAACGTGAAAAACAAATTAAATTTCTTTCGAGGAAATGCGTAAGTTTTGATGCCAAAATGAGCTCGGCAGAGTAATTAAATTCTCAAATTTCACGTAAGTGACCACACGATAACGCGAGGCTTGATGCAACGACTCGGCTCAACAAGCGAAAGGCGTGGTCTTGAAACAATTGGCCAGAGAGGAACTCTTAATTTATGGTGCGGTGTGACTCACAATTCATTGCTCCCATTTTCCAATTCTGGCCCAGGGACCCGTCAAACAGTTTAATTAAATTGTCTTTCAGAGCAATCGACGTTGGCAAATTGCGTTCTTTAATTGGCCATGTTAAATGACAGAGAGAGCAATATAATTAAACGGGCAAGGACTACAGTGTTTTTCGAAGCGACATTAACTTTAATTGCGATCGAAAAAGGTAGCAAATTTTCTTAAATCGAATGAAGTAACTCTCTGCGCTGAATTGAGTAAAGATAGACGACTTCTAGTGGAATTTTGAGAGTAAAAAATTAAATTCCAAGTGTATTTTTCCGTTACTCTCTGTTCTCAAACTGTCTTATTGCGGTTTTGACGCCAGACCGATGCGTTTGTAGACGCCGGAGAAGAAGAAAAAGTAATTGAATTCGGTATCGATTGCCAGAGAAGCGATTCGCGCATCATGTGCCAAAAATAATGACTCTGTAAAGAGTTGGAGCATGTTAGTTGTGTGCGCGCGCCTCGCTACTCATTCACCTGCTCCTGTGAGATTGAGTGGCTCCATTAGACCAACGCACGCCAATCCTCAGGGATCACAACCTACTTTGTCACTGCGCTTGAAACGGATTCTGCCCGATTTGTACTAGGTTCCAATATTACACCTTGCGAAAGGCTAGCGTGCTTTTCTAGAGCACGTTAAATGCTTTTAGGGCACGTGCTTGTAACAAACTTTTGGGTCTGTAGTCACCACTGCACACAGTAATTCTCACTTACGAACTTTTGCTACCGAGTTAGCGAAACTAGCTGTCTGAAGAAGTTAGCGACAGTCTCCAATTTCGACCTTATCTGAGGTGAGCAGTCCGGGCCTTCCGCGACGCACAGGGAACTAATGATAAATGGCAAACTATTCCCTTTGCGAGTGATTGCTATACCCTTCGCAGTGCCGATACACGCGTGGTTTCGATCATTATGCCGCGTTTCATTATCAGAGAGAGCGCTCCATGTATTTTTTGCCAATAGCAGTTCCAATGAGATATATTGCGCCACTGTTTCAATTTCCTCCCACTCTCAACCAGTTTTTTTGAACATCAAAGCGAGAGATTTATCGACTCAACAGACTTTTTCAAAGGCTGCGGGAGAGCCCTCGTTTGTCCTAGAAGCAATCATTTCATGTTTCAACTTTATTACATTCTGCGTAAAAGGATATTCTCCCCTGCCTGTGTTTTATTTGTGAAAAAGATATTTGTTTGGAAATCTTCTCGTGCCAAACTAAAACTATTTTACGACTTCACCAGCTACGCCAGCAAGAGAAATAAAGGGATGCGTTTTACTGCTTACCTGGTTGCCGAACACGCCGATGGCACAGGCGGAAGACACTTGTTTGGGGCCGAACCAGACGGCCGCCAGTCGCGCGGGCACCGACAAGATGAAGACCTGAGAGACGGCCACGATGGACTGGCCGCCGAAAGACACCCAGAAGCGGTCAGGCGCCACCGAAAACACTTTCACCCAGGCGCCAAGACACGTTCCCAGCGCGCCAAGCAATGTCGTGAACCTCAGACCCTGCAAAAAGGCAATACAACAAAGATTAATATTTATATCTAGCAGCCTTTGTCTATATGAGAGTGATGGTCTTTTTTATACTTATATTACTATACACATCAATTTATCTTTGGATAGACCATCAAGTCGGGGCAACGAATGCGTAGGGGTGGTGAACCTTTAAAACCAAGTGGAGTGACATTGCGTAGTTCACGAAAAGCATTTTTATCTTCTCTAAAAATTAGGTCCGAGCTCAACATATTTGTTAATTCTCACAAATAATAAAAATGTTGTCAAAAGAAAGCGGTCACATTTCAGCCAAATGTGTTTCGTGATAACGATAGCTCTAAGCCCAGGAAGGCAAAACTGATATTGACCAATATGAAAAGTTACATAATTCTTTTTTTTTTACTCAGGTTGCCGTGTTAATTTTCGAGACGAAATGTTTTTTTAATCATATTTAAGTTCGATTCAAATATGATTATTTACTTGATAAAGTTGAACGGTGTAAAAAGGAAATAAATTATTACATCACAGTAAAATCAGATCCGGGTACAAATGTGGAATATATGGAACAACCCTTAATGATTTGCACCAGTGTCCCCAGGGTGTTTCAAGCCCACAGTATTTCGCGCTCACTGAGCAGGAAATTATTAAATAAAGGAGGGTGGCGAAACGACACACGAGTGCGCTCGAAATATAATTCGACCTGGGAATTTTTCTCTTGAGCACCAATCTTTCTGCTCCGTTAACAAACTCTCTGCGGATCTCATTATACTGCCAAGTGAGATGCAGTGCGGTGTAATGCGAAACCAATAATTATTCTTGAAAAAAAGCGTTTTTTACGCCTCTTCAATCTGTCACCCCAGATAAGAAGAGTTAATTTATTTTTTAAACTTTAAAATGTTTAACCATATGGATATCACAAATGAAACAGAGAAATGTGGATTTCATCAAAGAAAAAAATAACTGTAATTTTATTTCTATACAAGGGAAAGCTTTTTTAATCGGTCAAAAAATTCAATCGCAACCACAGGCATTGTTGGTTTGAATGTACATTCAATTTAACAATTAATCTCAACAAATAAATACGGATTAAAAAGTAACGCGAGTCTGAATCAACCGCCACAGGCAATTGACATCAGTCTGCCGAACAAAAGAAATCAATTGAATGGCCTCTACGGCATTTCGTTTGGCGTCGTATTATTGGACGTACGGAGCCTACAGGTCATAAATAACCTAAATCCAACGCGTACGAGGAGGCAGGAATATTTTAGCATGCAAATTTATTTCCAGAGCAGCTCGTCGTCGTCGCGTCTCCCCCAAGCCCCCATATTTACTCCATATTTGGCGGAATGATTTATTCCGCACGCGCAGCGTAGCACCGTTCAGTCAGGTAGTTCTGGCAAACAGCCTCACCACTACGCGCTTCTATCGTGCTTATTTACGGCTCAAACACACCTGCAAACTGTGCACTCTGCACTTTGAATTACGAGCGAAAGTGGGTGGCTTGAAGGGTTGGAATAAATGTTCCATTTCCGGCGCCACGCAGCAATCAAACTGACCAATGAGTACGGCTACTGTGCACCATTACTGGGTGTCAAAGCTTTGTGGCTTTCTGACCAAACAGTTCAAACCAGAGTCTAAAAATACATATTAACTTTTATGTAAAGGAAAATATAACATCTGACAGCGTGATTTTGTGTTAAAACCATTGAAAATTTGTGAAGTCTGTTTAAGAATTAATGACGGAAATGAATTCATACAACCTATAATTTGTTTAAAAAAATTATAATAAAAAATATGTATGGAGTTTTCAATATAAATTTAATTTTTTATAATTCTGGTTTCATCAAAGGTGAAACATTTCATATAATGGTGAATTTCATATTACGCAACTGAAACCAGTCAAATACCATATCTTGATTGTGCGAACTATTAAGATATGAACATTCCTGATTTATTATGAATTCAAAAATTTATAAAAGTGAGAATAATTTTCTGTTCTAACTGGCTGTCTTTGTTAGAAGACTGCCTTTGAATGTTGAGCTCAAACTTTCTCTCTCTGATTATTGGCTTTTGCTGGTGACAATGGATATTGACAGGTAAAATGAAATTTTTAATTAAAAGCCGTATTGACCTCTCCCGTGACATGATTTTACGCCTTTCAAAGGAACTAATTAAGGCGCACGTTTTTATTACGCTAGCGAACACCGGATGTGCTCCAAGTTTATTGTTTGAGCTTAATTGATTGCATTTGTCCCTCTGTTGGTGTCAGCAATGCAATGAGAGAGCTCCGCCGTGGTGTATATTAATGGAAGTTTGCTGTTCTAGTTTGCAAGCGTCGGAAGGAGTTTAGAGTGGATTAAAGGCTGCTTAATTTATGCAGGGTTGTCTATTAGACAAAGGCCATAGTGCGAACATTAAGTGCACATGCACGGCAATTGCAAAAGCCGGCAATCACAGCTAGGATGTTTGCCGCATCGATGATTTCCACAGGCTGGTGACTAATTTCCAAACTTAGTGACATATTTTCATGGTCAAGCATTGCCACATTTTCGGAAATTAAATATGCTGAAGTTAAATTGATACAACTAACAATAAGAAAAAATATTCAAAGGTACTCTCTGCTGTGTTGGTATATAACCAGGATAGTTGGCTACGAATGCAATTAAAATTTTATACACTTGGAAATTTTTGGCCACCTACTGCCAGCATTAAAAAATTGTTACTTAATAATTGTTTGCCTCATGAAATAATACGCCCGATATTTCATGCTAATGCTATTTATTCTTCAATTAACCAGCCTGTTGGCTCGCATTGTTGAGGCATTCTCAGGAGCGTCAGAGCAATGGGAGATATTTGAGCAGTATGAGGATCTAATACTGGCTGCCTGATGTCAGAGATGGCAAAAGGTGGTTAGTTAAGTGACTCGAAATGCTCGAATAGCTTAACGGGCTATTTGACCCCGGCGCCGACTCGCCACATGCTGGTTTTCTCATCTTTCCAGCAGCTTTAGGGACAAATGTCTGGCGTTTCAATTAAAATACATCGGTGCAGGGAGGCGAAAAGATGGCCACATTGCTCCAAGCTCCTCTGCGGCCACCATGTTATTCACTCGGCGGTGTTATTGGGACCCGGTGTGCTCATGGCCCACGGGATGTGCTGAGCAGAAGTTAAACAAAAAATTGTATCCCAACATTCTCCCCTGACGACGGATTGGCAATGAGATCAAGCTCGCCCTTCGCCAGCGACCCGCGACGCATCGCTTACTTTGCCAATTCCTCCTTTTCCGCGTCAGCCGAGGAATTCAATCACGGAGCGCTCCAACAAGCAGCCTTGCCGTTCTCGCGGAATCAAAAGAAGATGAATTGCGCTGATTTGCATTCGCGCGTTTGGGTCGGCTTTGCCCTCTCGTCCACTCAGCACATGTCAGAAGCCTTTAATCCGCGTGCGCGGCTTAATGACCTTTCGGGAAGTTGGCGACAATTGTGCGGTTTCGGGTCTTTTCGAGGGGCCAAAAAGTGCCTAACAAGTGGTCACAGCGCTCTCTCGACGCATCAATCACGCTGCGCTAGTCAAACAAAGCCAGTAAAGAGCATCAACGCTTCTGTGCTCTTCTCAAGTCCTGTCCTGAAAACTGCCCAATAGCCAGTAAGTTTATGGTGGCAAACTGGATTTATATCGGTTCAGAGCTTTAATTAGAATCAATATTAATCAGTTTCGTGGCATAATTTTTGTTAAATACGGAAACGAAGTGAAGTTTTTACTTAGATTCTGGGAAAAAACATTAACATAAATTAACTTAGCCGTTGTTGGAAACTCCATTCCTTTAAAATCAACAGCTTCAGTTGATTGTAACAGGAATATTTTTACTATCCTAGATCTTAGTTGGTTTTACCAAAATGACTGCATTCCCCATTCTCCTCTGGTATGACGTTACCATAATGTATTTTAACAAAATATTTTTAATCTATGAGACTATTTTAAATTTTTTTTAGCTTCGCTCCTTCCCCAGCCATTCTTTAACTAGGCGATTCATTAAAGCAAAGTGCCTTCAATAGCATTTCCGACATGTTGCAAAGCTAAAAATATCAACTTTCTCGCTTAATAGGACAGAAAATAGGACTCGACTCTCTCACTGCATCGTGCCCAAGTATCTCACCGCCAGGCAGAAGGTTTTGCAGTTCAGTTTTTGCCTTTTGGAGAAATAATTGCTGGCACTCTTGACGCCGAATGCAGTCGAGCAAGATGAATGACTCGGCTCAAAGCGAATAAGTGGAGCAGATGTGATGCAAGCAGTGGTGTAACTTTGCACCAACTGCATCCAGCCCTAAGCAGGTGGAAATCTCACTCAAAGTGCTTCCGTGCACAGAATTCAATACCTTTTTAATTTGCTCCAGTGGTGCTGGAAAGTCTCGCACAAAGTTGCTCCGTTTAAATCAGACTCGGAATAAAAGTCACCATAGGAACTTTCTGCTTTGTCGAGTATGCTTTACAGCACATATTGAAAAGTTTACTAGTTGAAAAAAGGCCACCAAGTGCTATCAGATGGTTTAATTGACATTGAGCTTAGCTTCAAGTGCTGCGGGAGATTTTTTTTAAGTTCTGTTGGATTTCAAAAGAGTTTTAATATTAAATGTAAAGAATATTAGAAAACATCATTCAAGGGGAGCACATGTATCGTGAATTATGACTGTTTACTTTGTAGTTCGAAATAATTTATTTATGTGTAAATGTTTACTGCACTAGTACCTTGAAATTAACAAAATGCAAATTATACATGAAATCAAATGTTGGCATTTCTGATCGTCATTAACTTTTGTTTCTGCACGAATTGGTCAATTTCACTTTAAATTTAAGTTCAAATAGCACAATTAGAGAATGAGTTTTTTATTCTTTTGCAATGTCAAAGTAGATTTTAAAACCAAAATATTTTCAAATCAATATATTACTTGCTTAGAGATAAAATACTGCTACAATGAAACTTTGTTGCCTAATAAGTCTATTATCTTGATGGGGGAAGTTCGGGCTAAGATCTCTCCTGGAAAAAATCCCATTGACATTTATTCAAAATTTAGCAAATTAATACCATTTTTCAGCGTTAGTTATTGATATAATAACGGTTAAAATTGTAAAATAGCGTCGGTATTACGTCACTTTCTTACAGCTGAGAATTTCACAATTATCTAGACGTGGCAAAGTTAATTCCATTCATTGGTCAAAACAATGCAACAATCAATTAGCATTAGAATTCGGAGGAAGCAAACAATCTAAACGATATTTCTCACGAATTTCTGTCTGATGCAATCTTGGGCTCCCTCTCTGCACTGCTGCACCAATTCCCGGGAAATACAAAGGAATCGTCCCTTTGGCAAGAACTGTTGCCATTTCCCGTATTTGCATTTGTACAGCTGAACAATAACATGCTGGCATTGTCCCTGGCAACCGTTCGAGAGGGAGCATCCTCGGAAGCATCAGATAATGAATTTCCTGCGTTCCGCTGCTCTCCCCAAAAACGAAACATAGGGTGCACGTCATTAGTCTGAATAATAAACAGCACGCGTCCGGGCAAGTGCCGCTGGCAAATACTCGCGCGCAACAACAATTTAATTAAAATGGTTGCTATGTGCAAATCTTAAGGTGATTAAAAGCGCCAGTGTCAGCAGAGCGAGCCAGCGAGTGGTAATCTCGTCAGCTCAGCAGAGGCGTGTTAGTGCGTGCCGCGGTGATTAACTTGTCGGGCACGCAGAAGCGGATTCGTCTCGCATTCGTCGTGTGACTGAGCGCGCCCAAAATCCTTAATCAAAGGCGTTTAACAAGATATACGGTGTTCTTCTACAACTCATGTCGGATCAATTTATTCCATGCAAGATCCGGTAAAAATTCTCAAAGTGACTTTTAAAAGAATTCGTGTTAGAGTAATGCCAGAGAAAGTGTGTGACTATTGACAAGCACTGTATTTTTAGGGTGCATTGACATTGTAATTTAATATGCAAGTGTGGTTGATATAATGCAAATGATGTTTATTAACAAAATATTATGAACGTATAATTTTAATAACTGTGAGACCGCTCCAGGGCCGCTCTAGAAAATTACATATTTTTTTAGTAAATATTCTCAAGAAACCTTTGAATTCCCACAAGCTAATAAGCATGTAGGGTACCTACATTCCGTCAAACAATGACCATTCTTCAACACACAAATTTACACAACAGACAAATCACATTGTTTGACGAGCATATATAAACCGACGCGACCCAATTCAAAAGAGAGAGAATTCCTGCAGCAGCCAAGACGACCGGACCAACCCTGAGGACAAACTGGACGAGGACCCTGTAAGACGTAAAGATCACCATCGCAGCAGGACGATGAGCTTCCGTCCCCGATGTTGTCGATCGCACGCCTGGGCTTAAGCGGTACTACACTTCGGATGCTGCGCCACGCTTCACCGAAGTCCCTGACAAACCCACTCGGACGCGTCCCGAGTCTTTAATCCGTCCCATTCTCCGAGCCTCACAATTCCACACATATTCAGCCCCGCAGCCAGTCTACACTTTTCCGATGTCGTCCCATCTACCACAAGTCGCAGTCCACACACGCAGCCCACAACTACAGCTTTAATAAAATTCATAATATAGGAAACCACTGCGCATCGTTATTCCTTCCTATATATTTGGTGACCCCCGACGATAGACGCTGGATGAAGACAGCCAATTCTCAAGAATTTTTCAAACTGGAAGAGGCCGCTCAACAATTAACAAGAATCAACAATTAGTTCAAAATGCATCGCGGCCCTCAACAATCAGGTATTTAAATTCATCCAGACAAGAACACGCAGAATTCTTCGATCAAGACCTGGCAAGTGAGATTCAAAATTTTCCACCTGCATACGACTTCCAGTCTCAGTAAGGGGCGTATGTAGGGTACCTACATTCCGTCAAACAATGACCATTCTGCAACACACAAATTCACTCAACAGACTAATCACATTGTTTGACGAGCATATATAAACCGACGCGACGCAATTCAAAGAGAGAGAATTCCTGCAGCAGCCTAGACGACCGGACCAACCCTGAGGACAATCTGGACGAGGACCCTGTAAGACGTAAAGATCGCCATCGCAGCAGGACGATGTAGCTTCCGTCCCCGATGTTGTCGATCGCACGCCTGGGCTTAAGCGGTACCATACTTCGGATGCTGCGCCACGCTTCACCGAAGTCCCTGATGAACCCACTCGGACGCGTCCCGAGTCTTTTATCCGTCCCACTCTCCGAGCCTCACAATTCCACACATATTCAGCCCCGCAGCCAGTCTACACTTTTCCGATGTCGTCCCATCTACCACAAGTCGCAGTCCACACACGCAGCCCACAACTACAGCTTTAATAAAATTCATAATATAGGAAACCACTGCGCATCGTTATTCCTTCCTATAAGCACATTATCATTATTACAATTTTTCATTACTTAAACTATAGGTTATCTCGCATCTTGAGACGCAGCTATTCAACTTCAGAAGCTTGAAACTTGATAAAAGTTGGCACAAAAAATGAGCGTTAATTATGGACGCAGTTAGCATCTAATTACGGGATGCTGCTGCGTGCAATTAAATCACAAAGAGCGAGCGGGTGCAAATCACTTTTGGCGCAGCTTGTGCTTGTCCGCGACTCGTTTAAAATTTAAGTTGCCAATTGCAACATCTGAGCCGCGCCGCACTTTTCCGTCCGCTGATGGAATAAAAGGCGAAACTTTTCGCAAACGCGCTGCTTGCTTTTCCGCGCGCCTGGCGAAAGTTGTTACGCGCCCGGAGCAGGAAGCCGGTGGGGCAAAGTTAGACCGACGGGCCATTATCGCGGAGGGCATAGGAAAAAGCCCTGCTTTTTCTCAGTCACGCGTCTGCAAATTGCAAATCGCGCCCACGAGCAACTTTCTTTCCATGCTTCAATTAGCATGCTGGAAAATACGATTGGAACCAATGCTCACGGGAAAAGGCGAATGAAATTCTATAGCATGCGTCGTGATTGATTTGGGGATTGAAAACGAACTGTGATCAAGCAAGCACATCCGGAGCTGAATATCAAAATGGAAAAGGATTGGATTGCCAATGAAAGATCAAACTGCTTGTTTAAATTTATTTCATATGCTGAAATAGCATATGTGTAAAACAATTTGTTCTACAAATTTCTACAGTAAAAATTCCAATTTTTCAAATTTTCTAAAAAATTTACAGCGCTTGACCACATTTTCTTGGCAGATTTTGATTCCTCTCTTCAAGATCGCTTCAACAGTGTATGACACTTTTTAGGAAACTCTTTGTTTTCAAATAAAATCAGATTTAAAGTAGGTAGACAGTCCTTACCATTTGAAAAGCATGCTAACTTTGCTGCCTGCACTTTTCTAAAAAAATAATAATAATAATAATAATTCAAAGCTACTTAGGTCAATTTTGGCTTCAACTGAATCCTAACGAATGAGCTCATACATTGGCAACAAGGATTTGAAAGAACATTGCAGTATCAGTCCTCTTTAATGGTAGTAACAAGAAGAAATCGTCAAACGCAAAAAGTTGCTTTTTGCTGGATTTGAATAAATATATCCTGGGCAAAAACCGTTTGAGAGCGCAGCTTGTTATTTGCGAGCGAGTATAGCGAGGCATAGAGTTGTGGCCCAGATTGCAAAAAACGAGCAACATTTTTCAAGCTTAATGAATTTTGAATTAATCTGCTCGGGCTGAAACCTCACATTACAGTCAACGGCCTCCATGCTCGCGTACCCCTTGGGTGCAAATAACGGGCAGGCCGCGGGGCCTGACTATTTCTCCCTCGGCAGGAGATTTGGCTGCGCGCCAAAAATCGACAGCAAACCTTGTTGTACATTCGCTACATCACCAATGAAATAGATTGCATTATTTTCACGGGACAAGTTTCTCCCTTTCGCTCCCAGGGAGCAATTTGAGGGGTTTCGCCATCCCTTCTGACGTCTAATTTCGACAAGTGACAAAATGCTGAGACCACACGAATGCATCCTCGTTCGGTAAGGGACGTGGCAAATTGAGAATCTCATCAAATGTCAAAGGCTGTCAAACAAGAAGATTGGCAAAAACTGGGTCCGTTGGGGAAACTGACGTAGGCATATCATCAGCAAAAGTGTTTTCTGGTATGAATCGAAAGTAGCTTTAAGCACACCTAATAAAATTGAACAGAAAAACTGAATTTCTACATTATTTCACCACAAAAAGAGCAGAAAAAATTGGATTTCAAATGCAGCCGTTGCCGCTAAAATGTCAGATGCTTTTTGCTTGATTAAATGTTCATAACTGCTTATTTTAACATTTTCTGCACATAATATAGAACCAAAAACCCTGTCTAGAAAGAAAAAACTATTTTATACCACCCTTGTGTGTTAGGGTTGCAGATATGCACCTAGTTTGTGAAGATTGGGCACGCTGCGCAGAAAAAAATGATCTTGTAAATCATTTTCACGCTAAGGTGGCTGCGGAGAAGTCTCGAGTAATTTTATAACTTATGGGAGGAAGGAAAAGGCGGCGGGAAGCCCATCAATATGCATTAGTACACATCGCGGTGAGCACAGCTATTTGGGACACGCTCTTCTCCGTGAAATTATCGCTCCCGGTCCCGAGGATCGATTTTTTAAAAACGACTTAAACGGAATTTTGTTCACTATGAGATTTTTAACATAGCGCTGATTGTGCGAGTATTAGAATAAGAAAACATAATATATGATACATTATCATAATAGTTTTATAACGATTTTCTAGATTTATTGTTGTGCAGTACAAACAATAAAAATATTAACAACACAGAAGAAATTAAATGAGTAGCGAGCTGTTTACTTTTTCACATTTCCACAGAGAGGGGCTGCTCAACTAGTTCCGGCTTCTAGTTTCAGCCCTAATTCATGAGCTAATTTATGATAAATGAATAAGGACTGCAATCAGTTGCTGAAACAAGTAGAGCAGGATCTTCCTGTAGAAATATGGAATATTAAACAAATCGCTACACACCGAGGACGCTGCATTTAATTTCTTCGGACGATTATGACAACTTCGCGTGCTTCTGCCTTCATTGGCATCTTCTAAGAACTATTTACACAGCAAACAGTATGAAATGAAATAAATAGAAACCCAGTCGTAATCTTAGGTTGTAGTAGTATTTACTAAACAATTGCAGCTGTGTACGGAAATAGACAAAACAAGAACAATAATTACTTTCTGAAATAAACCTACATTGCTGCAAGTCAATTGTAGAACACAACTCGAGTGGGTCAAGGTTGCGGAAATCTCCTATGTTCACAAGAGAATAAATTTTCTCGTCACTTATATAAAAGGGGGTGCAACACGCTCTCTTTGTGTGGATTTGCTCCGGGAAAAAGTTGGTTACTGCTGTTGCCCCTGTGTGTTTGCATTCCCATTCACAGCAAACGGAGAACCATACTGTAAATAATACTCCTCCCCTGTATTTTCGTCCACGGCGAACAAGTAATTGGAATTGCTGGTTCAAATGAATTGTTGCTGATTGAAACAGTGCAAAAGAAACGGACAATTTATTTTCTCCTCAACTTTTCTTGCCTCTGAATTTGAAAATGATGCACGTTCATTTTCCAGCATAAGCACAAAATTCGTTTGGGAGAGGATTGAATTTGATAAATACTCCATTGACTGTAGTAAACAAATATAAGCATCCGATTCGAATTCCATCTGCGCATTCCATCCAGGAAATTATTTTGCGGCCAGAGCAATCGCGGATAAAAACAAGTTTGGCGCAGATCGAGCTAGAAATACACAGCAGCCGTGTTTACTGCCATAAATCGGCCGCCGCTGGCCGTGCTCGGCGGGAATGAGCTGTGGCCTGCACACATCCTATATATTATGTGCTCCAAAGTGGTAGAAAGTTTGCCCAGAGCTGCGAGTGTGTATAGAGCGAATCGAAATCAACACGCCGACTGACTGGCTGGCAGCGCTCGCAAATTTGATCAACGCTTTGCGTGAGGGAGCGAGTGTGTGTGTGTGTGTGTGTGTGTGTGTGTGTGTGTGTGTGTGTGTGTGTGTGTGTGTGTGTGTGTGTGTGAGAGAGAGAGAGAGAGAGAGAGAGAGAGAGAGAGAGAGAGAGAGAGAGAGAGAGAGAGAGAGAGAGAGAGAGAGAAAGAGAGAGAGAGAGAGAGAGAGCAACTTTAAGCGGAAAATTCTGTTGTCTTTCCTCCCTTGCGGAGTGCTTTCAGTGGTAACGAGTTGCAGAGGAAGCGTGTCGACGGGTTTCCTTGTTTTCTTTTTGCTGCTGACGATGATAAATTAGATTTGATTATTGTACCAGGCAACTTCTTCACACAGGTGTTGCGCAGGTTGCATAAAGCTTATCCATAAGATTTCGTTAAGATATTATGAGCGAGTGGATTGTTTTAATGCATTAAAACTCAAAAACTTAGACAGTGAGTTCCCCTTTGAGAGTTAATGAACCAAAACGTTTTCTTATTTTTCACACAATGACACTTCGCCGCTGCATTTAGCCCCTTCGCACGAAATCACGTCGTAAGCACTTTATTTTTATAGTTCGACCGCCCTAATGGAGCAGAAAATAATTTTTTCCGCCGACGACCACCATAATTTATACCTCAAGAAAGTTATCCTTCACTTGCATCCCTGCGGGCTCTCCTGCTCACCGCCACGGCTTTCTTATTTTTATTCGTTTCCGCAACAGTAACTGCTATTTGTTATTGCCCTTTCCAAACGGCCGAATCTACGTGTGCGTGCGTATTATGTAAGATACATAAATGTGTAAGTCGATGTTTGGCTTGATTAGGAGGATTGCCAAGTGTGGTAATTTACGGCGAGAGATTGCCCTCGAGGACGTACAGCAATTATCGCTCTGATCGAGACCCTTTTGAGCCTCGTCCAACACTAAAAAAAGGCCAACCAACCGCACGCAAGGGAACTTTTTTGCTGAAATCAGCAACTAGCACCAACCCAATAACCTTTTAAAAAACTTAAGTTCTTCTATGCGATTGAGTTACCCTCTGTCCAACTTTCGAGTTTTATGTGAGGGTATAAAATTTCTTTATTGATTGATGCATTTATTAAGCACTGAAAAGTGTACAACTTGGTATAATAGGTTTCATCTTACTTGGTACAGATAGACTAATATCTCTTTTTTGCAGTTCAGAAAATGTTATTAGCTTGCTTCCTTATCGCAGAATTTACAAACACAGTCTGTTATCGACTCACAATGGTAATTTTTGTTCTTACACCATATATAATGGAACACGTGACAAGCGCAAACATGTGCCTATTATCACAAAGCGTTAACTTTCAGTTTTGGTCGAGCATTGCGGGCGAGTGTCATAAAATTTGGGCCCGATCTGTGATATCTTTATAGAATATTCTATTCTTTATAGAAAATTCTATTCTATAACCTTTAACGCCTCTCATGATGTTAAGAAACTAAAAAATTCGTCCAAATTAAAAAGTGAAGTAAACATGGAGTAAACTAGTAATATTAAATTTTAAATAAGTAATCTTCTGATCCGAATTGTATAAAAATAATTTGCTAAATGGCTTCCCACTTTTGGATCTAGAATAATAATGGAAAATTGAAGCCTATTTATAATTTAATGGACTTTTTGACCTAAATCAGAAGAAAATTTCAAAAATGTTGTCATAGAATTTGATAAGGATTTGATTGTCCGTTGATATTTACTACTGCTGACTACGCGCACATATATACAGAAGTTTCTTTATCAGAAAGGGTTTGATAACGTGAAAGATAAATAAAACTCTTTATGAAATGGGAGGAACATCAAATAATTATTTTCCTACTTGATTGTGCAAAAGCAAAGAAAGGCCTTTCTATGTGCCGCTCTTTACGAATATAAACTTTGTTTACTGCGACAGTTTTGACAGATTCGCCTCGCATGGCTAATCCTGTTGCGCCGCTCGGCAATAAATAATAAAACCCTATTGCACACACAGCTAGCGCAGCCACTTTCTTCCCTTTTCCGCGATCTCATTTTGGTGCAAAAAGTTGGCTAAGACAGAAAATTGGTGCTAGAGCCACCTAAAATAACACAGCAATAATCCTCAGCGCAGCATTTTTTCGGGGCCGGAGAAAAGCAATATTTCATCGCTCGAGCGAAAAGGCTCGGTGAATTACGCGCCGCCGTTGATGCAACATTTTATTAACATCTAGAACGACAGCTTTGCAATTCGTTTTTGGGTACACGCAAACACACGCCAGAAAAATATGCACCAAAATGAGAGTGACCTTTCCAGTCTTAAATAGCTGACCAGCAACTAATTGCTGTAAATTAGGTGGAAAGCAGAAACAGCTAGCTTACTCCTTTATTATTTGTTTTTTATCCTTTGTTAAAAATACGCGACAATAATGGTCAGCATTATTGAACTCTCAAATTGACGCTGCAAATTTAAAGACGCGTGGAAAATCGGTGCATTGACTTGGAAATTCTATCAGAATTGATGTTATCTCTCACGTACGCATTCACCGGAAATAGTATTTGAGTAATCATCAATCGTCGCGTTGAATGCCGCGTGATTGAGGACCCACATAATTTAGGAGATTAGATAATGCATAATTTAATGAACTTGAAAATTGTAAAGCCAAATCCACGTGTCGAGGTTGTGGATAATTTTCATTGAAATTTTTTAATGTGGAGCACCTCTGTCACTGTGATGTTTGTAAATAAATTTTTTATTTGAATTGAAAATGCATCTAATAGTGGTGGTCTCCAATAGAGTTCAAAATTGCAAAAATGAGGGATATGAGTTCCAAGATCATAAAAAAACCGTCGGTAGAACCACGTCAGACAATAATCTTTTATTGGGTAATTTTCCAAACATTATACATTTTTATTATTGGTCTGGATGTGGCAAAGTATATGGAAAGCTTCCTTATATAACCATAGTAAATTTTAATTAAAAAGTTGCTCAATTTTTTTTTAAATTTACCAAAGTTGTGATTTTTAATAATTTTAAAATGAGAAACTTTGAACATCGGCTACTGCGACAAAAATTAATAAATCCATCCGCCGGTTCGCTTCATATCTTCATTAGCATGTGGCACCACGCGGTGGCCTTTCTCCCACCCAGAGATCATTAAGGGCAGGCCAAGGGTCAGTCCGTGCAAACGAGCAGGAAGAAGTGAAACGATAACGCACGCACCGCGCGTTTCCACCAATGAGCAAATTGGCTCCCCGCACTTAAGTCCTTTGCTCTGTTAACCATCCTCTGTTTCTCCAAAACTTCTATAATTGTGAAACAAAGTCCTAAAAAAATCGAAGAACCCTCAAATGAACAGTGATCTTCTCGTCGACTTATCAAGAGTTTGGAGAAAATTCTTTCTCCACGTGAAGAGAATGGTTTAATCAAATCTGTGAGCTTAAATAATAAAACTACTAAAAATAACTTAATGAGTGTATTTCCGAGTCTATGATAATAGCTGCATTGATACTTAAAGGATATGCCCGCAATAATTGATTTATGTTAGTTGATTTCTACTCTGGTGTTTCGGCTATGTAATCTTTTTGAGCTTCTGCCATCGCATCCTAAAAATGAAATTTAAAATGAGATGCAGTATTTTTCTTATTTATCAATGATAAAAATGTTAAGCCTTTTTCACTAAATAAATTGTTTTTCTTACATTTATTTAAAGATCACCTGAAGCATAAATGGAACTAGATACCAGAACAGAAAGCGACAAATTGATGTTATTTTCTCTGTTCTTTGTACAACACCATAACTAACAAGGTAAGAAGATCTCGGACCTCTTTTAGTATCTTATTCCAAAGGTGAACTTATCATGGAAAAAATGTATTGAATTTGTAGACAAAGTACATCTAGTATTTGGGAAGATGTACTTGTGAGCTGCTTTGCCAACATTTTTATTTACAAATCATTTTCAAAATTCCAAATAAATGTAACTCTAAAAAGAATGCGACACAAAAATAAGGTTTCTCTCTTACGCATCATATATGGCAGGGATTTTAGCTCATTGCCAAATAAAACTTGCCGATCCCGTAACATTCATGATAAGAAAGATAGTTGTTTTTTAGTTAACGTACTTCAATTTTGAATGATCAGGAGGTGCTTCATACCAATATAAAAAGCTTTATTTGTTTTTTTCGACTCCACTTGGGTAAATTCTTTTAGACTGAGAGTTGACCAATCAATTATAGTAAAACCACTTCCTACCTTTTTAGTGAGAATCCAGGAGCCTGGGAAGATAAGTGGAATGTAAGTGATCATGAAGATCATGGAGGTCCAGTCGATGGCCAGGAAGCTGACGCCATAGTAACGTTGGACGACGTTAGCGATGATGGAGTATTGGATCCATTGCATGGCGTTGGAGGCCGAGTAGAGCACAAAGAGGGCCAGCACCAACCACCGCCGTTTGTATGACTTGTACTCTCCGGGCGGCTCCTTGCTCACCAGGGGGTCAGGTGTGGAGGCGGCCAGAGCCGAACTCAGGCCACTCTCCACCGTTGCGATGCCCTTTACAGTGTCTTCTGCCATTCTGCGAACAAAACAAAAGGAAAATTTCACCCATCTGAATTTTTTGTTTTCAACAATAGAACAAAAGAAGGAAATCTCCCGATTCAGTCCAACAACGGAATATTTTTGTTTTTAAAGAGGAATGATACTGCAAAAGCCTGGAAAAAGCTTGTTGCCAATGCATAAACTCATCCCTTAGGATTCAGTTAAAGCCTTAATTGACCTAAGGAGCGCTGTAATTTTTTGAGAAAATTGGCTGGAAAGTTACCGTGCTTTTCAAATGGTAATGGCTGTCTCGTTACTTGAAATCCGATTTAATTTCAAAATCAAGAGTTTCCCCAATAAGTGGCACACACCGTTGGACAGATCTCGACGAGAGGAATCGGAATATGCCAAGAAAATATGTAAATTTTGGAGAAAATTGGCAAAATTTGAATTTTTTAGTGTAGGAAGGTCCTTTTTTATTATTGCAAATTGTTGAAAAAATTGTTTATCGATCAATTGTTTATGGCCTCCAACAATTCAAATAATTTTCAATTGTTGCCCAGTATCATTCCACTTTAATAACAAAAAACAGGCTTTTACCGGGTATACTTCGCCATGTTTTCGCTCCCGATTTTTAAGCGTTTTATCGTTTTAATATCTAACTCGGAAAGGCGGCAGCAGACACGTAATTGTGCTCACAAGCGAACGGAGAATGAATAAACGGGCGCTCGGTGGAGCGTGAAGTGGCTACGAATGTGTAATATTATTGTGCCCGCGCACAGCATCGGATGTGTTGGAAAACTCCTTTTTATATATAAAAAACCAACCGACACATTCCAGCTGGGACTCTCTTGTCTCTCGACGTCGACAAACAATTGTGTGCACCATGGGGAAATTCTCGGTATTTTATTTGGAAAATATGTCATACGGCGTCACGATTAAAATACACACATAGCAAATTTGAAGCATACAAGAGAAGCATACAATTTCGTCAGAAATGGCCGAGCTCATTCTACCAGACGTAATTCGAAGGAGAGTCTGAGCTGCTAGCAGAATTCGCGTATTTTATATCCGGTCCCCGCTCTTCACGTTTTTGTCTGACCTAAATTATGCTCACGTACGTCGTCCACTTAAACACACACGTTTTCTGCGGGGGTGGAACGATGCTAGTCTGAGCCCGGATGGAGAAGTTGCACGCTACCTTTTTGCCACTACTCGGAATTCGGCTGAAACTGCGTTTTCTCTACTCCAGTGAGCTTTCCCGTCTATTACCCTTAAAACATGGAATGCGTTCTAAGCCCCAAACACCTTATGACCCTTCAGTGAAAAATTCTTCATAATACCAAGGGAAATCTGATTTTTGCACTTACGGTTTTACAATTCGAGATTTTGTGAGCGTAACTGTGTCCCTGGAACAAATCCTTCCTAAAATATTTTTGAGCTTTTATAATTTTCAACGCTTCATCAGTGCTCGACTTTTCGATAATAAGTCTTGTTAACTCTCACATTTGGTAAAAATAGAGAAAGTTAATTTCAATGACTTTGTTATGAAGAGCCTGTGAAAATAATAATCATTCTTAATTACTTTCAAATTAAAAATAATTACTTTGCCCTTCATACTGATTTCAATATAACCGATGAATTGCAGCATGATGTTAAACTATTATAATTGAAACTATTAACTCTACAGAAATTCATTTTTCGATCTTTTTTGTCCGTCCAAATATTATGGGATTGAATTGCTTGTTGGTGCGCAGTTATTAATTTAAAAATACAAACATCCAGTTCAATTAAAACATTGAATTAGAGCTTGTACTGAACACCATGAATGTATTTTGTTGTTTTTCTATACTAAAACATGCTGTACGCATGACATGACCATTTTTAAACGAATCTCGCATTTAAATTTGATAAAAACGTGCCTGTGCATTTGTTCCCAGCACGTTTTCCATTTCCAGCGTCTCCTCCCGGCTGGCCAATTTATGTCGGGGCTTTGTGGATAAGGAGGTGGAAAGGGCGCAGATCGTGCCAAAAGACGAAACCACCCTCACTGTGTAGCACCAACAATGTCTTATCCCCGACCAGATTTATTGACCGACTAGGAAAATAAAGTAGGAATGGGTTTGAAAAAAGGAGAAGGTCCGGTCTGCGACCGTTGGCGCGAAATAAAATAGTCTTATTGCAAGTTTGAACTGCTGCTCACGTGCTTTAGTACGGTTTGAAGGACACCTTTATTGACATTTGATGCATGTGCTTGACGGAGTTTTCGCTAAAGAATAGCATATTTTTTAAAATAAGTATATATAGAGAGAGACGAGGAAAACGATATTGTTTTAACTGGAGAATGATTTGCCTGCTCTTGGAAATACATTTGGTGCTCTGTTATTTTTGGCACCCTAACTGTGATAATTCCATTTCAACTACGGACCAGAAGTTCCACGCTGTTTCTACAACGGCGCAGCTATTTGCTCCAGCTGCTGCAACTTTATTCAAAACTGTAGAACAGGAAAATCCACTTATTCCCGTCCCGAACATAGCAATAAAGACAAATTGCTCTCGTTTAAATTCAAAATGTATGCGCAACAGCAACTCGCGGTGGGGAGGGCGACAACGGGTCCTTCTTGGCAGTCTTTTGCAAAAAGTGCGTCGCGAAGAGATGCTTCTTCGGACTCACTGTGTGCTTAACAACCTGCTTACAACCGTGTTTCTGGAGGAGAATTTTTTTGCAGCGTTCAAGCATATATAATATTTAAACGCGGGCTGCAAAACTGGCAGGCAACCAAGAAGTGCGAGAGCGGAAGAGTTCCCACGAAAAAAGAAAAAGAAGGGTCGGCGCACAACCATTAGATGACGACAAAGATGAGCTATTTTCCTACACAAACATCATCACAGGAAGCTGAATGAACAACTTTTCCAGTTCCAACCCCTTCACTCTGCACAGAGTCCGGGTAAATGAGATTCTGCGAGGGAAACAAAAGAGACGGAGTAAAAAAAAACAATGATTCTTGCCAGATGGTTGAAGTTTTATGATATGTTTAACTACGCTTCTTCACGTTTATTACTGCTAGACGAAACAAACTAATCTTTAGTTAGT
Source organism: Cloeon dipterum (assembly GCF_949628265.1). Classification (NCBI taxonomy): domain Eukaryota; kingdom Metazoa; phylum Arthropoda; class Insecta; order Ephemeroptera; family Baetidae; genus Cloeon; species Cloeon dipterum. Next base: position 27,774,241 of record NC_088788.1, read on the forward strand.
AATCATTATTAACGACTTCCCATTAGCTGTTAATTATTTTTAAATCAGTCTTAAAAGCGTATTGAAAAATATCAATTCTTTACTCTCATTACTAACTTAAAAAGTTGTTTATATTGGCGACATTGACATTTAATTGATTAGATATTAATATGCGTATCATACTAGTTTTTTTTGAAGGTTTATTTAAACTAATAAATTGCGGGATACGCAGTTCATTTAATCATATTCCAAATTTTCGAAATAATTATACATATTGACATCGCTGAGAGTTGTTGCTGGATGATGGAGCAAATCAAGGAGATGAAATGACGTCTTTTGTGTGCACTTGTAACGATGGAAGATTTCGTCTCCAAAGAGGATTTGCGCTGAAAATTTAATGTAAGCCGCGAAAGGAAAAGAACAAAAGCGAGACGCCAACGCCAACTAAACCGACCTATATACGAGCCAAACAGAAATCGAACGACTTTTTGATCTCGTGCAACACACTCGTAAAAATTTATGTCATAGCAACGTGAAATAAAAAAAATGATACACGCCTAAAACGTTACACGAGCCTTAGAGGAGGAAACAAATTACAAGTCTATACAATGAATCGTCTCTTTAACTATTATTTGTTAGAATCACCATATGCACACGCACAGTAAATTTACAAAACTCATCATCTTCCATATTTATGCAATATAAAGGACGTTAAAATAGGAGGGAAATCAGTTTGAATATTGAGTTCTCCTTATCGACTAACATCTTGGCGTGGCTTTGTTTACACACATGGCTTTGGTAGCAATGCCAGGAGGGGGATAAAGAGCATTGCAAAACATGTCATAAACACGCAACATGCGTTCTCAGTTGGCTACAGTTTCTGTGAGCGTTGCGAAACTTGCAATCAGAGCAGCGAGAATCGCGGAAAATCCGGTTGCCCTTCGCTAGACTGTTTACTGCTCATGCACATTAACTCTTGTAATTGCGCGTGCTAGACAAGTCGCTTGCTATAGAGAGCAAAAGCGACTGACAGAGTCATTGCCTCGTCGCTGCTGTGTTGCTAAATACACGCGGAATCACGCCAATTTTGCCGTCAATTAGCTTAATTAAACAATTTGTTTGCGCGCACCTAGGCAGATTAGTGCGAATTCTATATTAAAGCAACACTGACTTTGTCGTCAATTATTAAATTATGAGGATCTGAGGGGCTATTAAATGCACTGTCGTTTGGATCCGGGTTGAACAAAGAGCAGATATCACGTTTGGCAACGGACCAGCGCCACCAAGGCTACACGGTCATTGATAAGAAGGCTCGTTGATTAACGTTTCCTTTTTTACAGCTTCATCGATTGACATGTGCCCGATATTATAATCCTGAAAAAAAATAAACCACTCACGGGCCTAGCGATCAAGTTTTTATAAATATTTTCTTGTGTCATGATCTGCATCTAGCTCAGATAAATACAAAAATAACATCAAAACTAGTGAGAAACCAAACCAAAATAGCAAATTGAAATAATTGTATGTGGGTGGTAAAAAAATGAGATGATACAAATGATCACAATGCAAACGATACGGAAATGTTATAGGTTTATTTTTAAATTTCAAGAGAGGAAAATTTTCATTTGAAAATAATACTATTTAATTTTGATCCATTTCTGTAGTTTGCTTTTAAAATGGTTCAGTCTGTAATGCTTGTTATACACTATTTGATAGAGTTACTTCGCCAAAAATCGCAGTCAAAAAGCCAGAGTATCAACCACGCAAGGAGAAAATGGGAGAGGAAACCGCAAACAGACGACTTACAACAAACGCCGCTCTTGTTGGTCTATGGCGTCTACAATTCCCTTTTCCTGCGCTACACAGACGACAGGCGGGCTCATTTTTCACCGGCTCGTGCTTCAATCCGCTATCCGTCATAATCGGCAGCGTCAGCTGGTGCTTTTATCACTATAGTCCACACTGGAGGAGCAATCGCACCAGCCGCTCAAGACTAACTCAACTCTCGTGATTTATTTTTCAAGGGTTTGGAACATGTGCATAATCTACTCCCCCCGCCACCGCTTAAGCACGCATACATATATTCACCCGTTCTCTCACTAGACGGCCAGCATCACTTTGCGACATTGATAAACGACCTGATAAGCATTTTAATGAGCTACGGACACTTTGTCACATGAGAGGAAAGGACTCTTTTTGTTTTTGCCGAAATCAATCACCGATTTTGTTCCTTTTTTTAGTGAGCGCCCGCTGTAAAAATTGACGAATCTGCTGGCGTGAGTGCACAAAGTCTGACAAAAACCAATCAATTTGTGCAAATTAATCCGCGACCGAGCCTTTTATTCAAACTCGCCGCGTTGGCAGTTTTCCCTCTTCGTGAATTTGCGGGTGATTGCAATCATTATGTGCTTACAGAATAAATCAACAGAGTTAAATATTTGTGAAATTGAGTGGTAATTTATCATATCATATTTGCGGAATATTTTCTGCTTGTTTTGCACGGTGATAGGGATTCAAAGAGCAGCTTTTTCAATACATTTAACGAGGCGAACCATATTTAAATTAATTTTCAATGCTCTCTATCACCTAAAAAACTTTCCGATGCGAATGGTATTGTTTAATTTATAACATCGACTCAAAAAATACTCTGGATCCAAAATTGAATTAAATGTTTATATATCAAGGAATAATAGAGAGGGAAGATTTTCTGCAGGAAAACAATCACATATCAGGGTAGAAGCTTTGTGCAACAATTTACTTGAATGAAACCTCCAAAGTAATCATTTCTAGAAAACAATTCATCCATAGAAAGGATTGCACTACATCTGCAGATAAAGAAACTCCTCAGAGCTTTAAGCAGAGGTTTCATTACTCTGTCCTTAGCAAACAAACACCGAACGACTGAACTCACTGTTGCAATCGGATAATCTCGCGAGCTGCAAGAAAAATTGCACGGAAGCAATTATTTCGCAAGCGCGGATACGGTGAGAACTACTCGGTTGGAAAGTTTTGCGAGAGCCCGACGGAGAGAGTCAAAAGATTGAGTGAGTGCAGCTCTTGAGCTCCTCGGCACTCACTTGGCCTGCTTTTGAACCGAGGGGTAACTAGGTGCGCGTACAATATGGTGTGCATGCGAGATGTCACTCACTAGGCTGCGAGCGGACGGGCGGGTGGGTGGGCGAGTGGGCGAAAGAAATACCAACCGGTCCCTTTTGTTCACGCAAGCCCAGCCCCAATTTGCTTCACGGAAACAAAAAGAAAGGCAGGGTGCTCTTACTCTCCTCGAAGCTTCTTCCCACCAATCCAATCTCAACGCCTACAAAAGTGGCTTTCCTGATATTGCACCTGGAGTAAAATTCTCACAATACATATACCTCTCCATTTAGGCACGCATAATTGAAAATTAATTAAAAAAATTAAATTTTACTCGGTACGTAAAGGATATCAAATCTAGAGGTACTTGTTTGAGACTTCAGGAACTTAACAATATTTTATTTTGATAAACTTTATTGTTTTTTTTTAGGAATAATAGTTATGGCTGAGTTTTAAAAAGTAGTACAACATAAAGTTAGACTACTGGGTATCCTGACAGCAGGGCTTGTATAACCATACATTGGGTGCTATTTTTAATTTGCTAGATACGATGGTTATTTTTTCCCGTCAAGGGAGAATGATATAAAAATTGTGTCTCAGTGAAGCAGTTTATTTAACAATTCATTAAACAATTTGTTGTAACCATTCTTTATTATGCTGCGATCGTTCACTATTCCATTCCGAAAAAAATATAAAGCTGTAATCCTTCCTAAAATTGATCTGGAAATTCACTCCAAGCTAGCAAGCAAAATCAAATTTTGCGTCAATTTCTCGAGGATCCCTTAAGACTATGGGAGAAGCGATCCCTTTATAGCTGCAATCGAGTTGTTCATCTTGAGCTGGAGGCGAGAGACTCTCCTTACCAGCCGAAATTGAATAAAAACAGCACTGAGCGCCTGCCAACAGGCTGCTGACGCAACCTGCCCGGCTCACCTGTGTGCCGGAATGCATAACCACTCCTTGATGAAGCAAGGAAGAAAATAAGTTTATCAGACATTTAAAATGTTCGGTTATTAAAACTTTAGGATTTGAATACGTTTTGCACTGGAGAACAAATATGGCTCAAAAATATCAATCAGAGAAATATTGTTTTACAGCATTTTAAGAGAAGCCATTGAATTGCCGATTGTATTTTTCCACTCATCATAAATGCTCCGCACGTGCGAGATTTTCACATCTCAAAACAATTGAGATAGATAGACCAAGTTCAGTCTGGGATTAGCGCTCAATCGCATTTCATTCGTGATGGAGAACAATAGAGCGAGAGATAAGCTTCAACGTGAGTCGGCGAGACATATGTGCGAGAGAAATTCAGCAGTTTCTCTCACTCCAGACACAGAGAGTGTCGCACCGGCTGTTTATTATTTTATGTCTTTATATATACGACGTCTCTCGAGGATATATTCCTCGATTTTACGATTCCAGCGATAAGATCTGATGGTGTGAGTCTGATCTGCACAAGACACTCGCTCCACTCATGCCACCAGTACCATTGTATAGATAGGAGAGTATTATATCGCATATTGAGGCGATTATATAATTTCAACATGGAATTATTATTCATTCAACTTGGCGCGCGTTTTGTCGAAAGGCTTTTTGCATGTCAATTTGCGGTTTAATACGATGAATAATTTACTTTTGTGCATACTATATTAATTAAAAATATATCGATTATTAAACACTGTTTTGAAAATACCAAACAAGAAATAATAAAACCACGAGGTAATCCTGTACTTCAAATAATTTAAAAAAACAAGACAATCTTCAATCCCGTGGCAAGTTTAGCCAGCCCGTTGACTCGCATTTTTAAGGCATTCTTAGGAGTGTCAAAGCAGTGGGAGATATTTGAGCAGTATCTAATGCTGGCTGCCCATTGTCAGAGATGGCAAAAGGGGGTTAGATAAGTGACTCGAAATGCTCAAATTGCTCAACGGTCTGGGAGGCGCACCGGCGCCGACTCGCCACTAGCTGGTTTTCGTACCTTTTCAGCGGCTTTAGGGACAAATGTCCGGCGTTTCAATAAAAGACCTCGGTGCGGGGAGGCGAAAAGATGGCCCCATTCGACCCAAGCTCGGGCCACTTGTTCCATGTTATCCGCTTGGTGGGACCTGGGACCCGGTGAGCTCATAGCCCACAGGAGGTGCTGATTGTGAGCAGAGGTTAAAAAAAACACAGTTTAAACTTCCTTTTCAGCCTGATGTATTTGCCGCACTTTCTATGAAGCGGAAGCCATTAATCAGGATCAAAATTCACGAATGTGTTTAAGCATGTTGATTTACGACTGGCGTGATTCTGAACAAGACAAGAGCGCAGTTCGCACTTTATTAGGGGATTTGGAGCACGAGCGAGGCAGCCCAATTTAATTGCCGGGCAGAAGTTTGCAAAGTAGGTTTTATGGTCGCTCTCCTCGGAGCGAATAATTGAATCTTTATCGTGACAAAAGAGCAGTAAGTGTTTGGCTAACAAATGCGAAGGTTTCAACGGCGAGTGTTGAGCTTGCTATCGAATAATTTATTTGGAGTTCTTTAAAAATTTTAACTCTAGGCCATCAAAAAATCAATACATTTATTCCTATTTAATTTTGCCAATAACCATTAGCGCTGGCACCCGATATAATATTCATTGGAGATAATGACCCAACATAGCATGATTGGATTTCCCGAATGCCTCACTAACAAGCATTCTCCAACGATTTCGCGCCAGTTTAGAGCAATGCCGCCTGTTGGCGTGGTTTTCCTCCAGCTGATTTCTCAGCGGCCGCATTGTTCGCCATCACATTGTTTGGCTTCGAACCTCATCCAGCAAACACAGTGCTCGCTCCAGTGACTGCACACCGCCCCTGGCCATCTCCGTGATACGTGCCATATCGTTTCGACAAACACGTGACCCTGTCAATATTAAGGAGTGGGCCATTCTTTTTAATATCTGCATATACCAAGGATAAAAATCTTTTCATGAAAATCTTGCATTACACAGCTGCCCAATATATTTCATTTAAAAATATTGAATTTCTGGAAATTCTGTATTTTTTTCAGCTGGCTAAACACGAAAAATTTTAAATTAATTTTTCGTTTACAAAATGAAACAGCATATTAACCATTAGTTTAGCCTAGAAAAAATGTTAGCGCCTCAATTATATCTTTGAACGTTTGCACAGTTTGAATGACATTATTTAATACTATGCAAAATATGCACTAAATTTTACACAGTTTTAATATATTTTAAGCCATATCCTGTTTTTTTAAAGCAAGACCGAGCAAGGCACAAACAGGAGTTTTAATTACATGGTTTTACTTTTGCGATGATTAATTTCCCTCTGTTGCCAGCATCCAAACGCAACCATCACTCGCCTGACGTGCATGAGCTAAATGATACGCGTTCATCCCCTTGGCATGGAATTACAGTGAGTACGAAGCAAAATTTTCACCGCGCTGACATCTCCAAGTGAGTGGTTTCGGCGGCGCCAAGTTTGATAAATGGATTGCTCCACTCTTTCACTCATCCTGCCAGCAACGAAATGAAGGGTTAACCTTTGACATGCGAGTCCCACACCAGGCAGATTCATTCACCCGCCCTTTCATGAACACACATGATGATGAGAGAGCGACCGCCAAGTTTGCTCTTTTTCTTACGTCGAAGGGCATACATTTTCCGCTTTTTGGCAGCGATGCGTGTTTCGCTGGTCTACGAGAGAGACATTTTAACGCACCATTTGGCCACAAACTTTTAGATCTCTCAACTTATTTTTCTTACACTGGACGACGGCTGCAAGTGCATGTATGATGGTGTGATAAATCAGCTGGTCGCGAACTTTGAAGAAAATCCGCAAAGTTTTTGCGTTTGCTCAAGTAATTGATGGAGAAAGGCGCTTTGTTCGCCTCAAAATTTATGTTTGCACAAGAATGCAATAGAATTGTTTTAAATTGAAATAAAAACACAAGAGTTTATACACATAATATAACAGACACATGAGAAAGAAAATATCACAGCGTAAATTTTGTTGAATAAGTGAATTTTCATAGCCGAACTTAAAAATTTGCAATTTAATTCGTCTTCAAATAGAAATTTAAAAAGTGAAGACAATTCAGTGTAACATTTCACAACACTTATCTTAGAAGAGAGCTGATTTTTATCAACTTTTAAGTTTTCAATTAAAGTTTAATCTAGATCTTGCAGAATGTTAGCAAAATGTTTTACGAAAGTTGCATAACAAGCATTTTTGTATTAAATTTTCTGAATACACAAGCCTTCTTTGGTTGGTGATTCAACCGTAGATGTGATAAACCCAACAGGCCCTGCGTTTCCCTCTGCTCGCTGCAGAAACCATGGGAGACGAGTCGTAAGATCAATTTGTTGCGTCCTTTGCAAACTGCTTGGTGCGTCCTAAACACGCAGCGCAATCTGCGGCCACGAACCCGAGCAACTTTTATCAAGGATTCGCCTTTGAAGTGGTGCCTAATGTATGCGTGGCCATACTCTCTCATTAAGCCTCGCGTCGGCATATTAATTCATTGCACTGCACAGCGGAAGCAGCGTCTTCCCTAAATAGCACTAAAAGCGTCCCTTTCGCAAGACAGATAGACGCGAGTGACCAGAGGAGCACAGCACTATGGTCGCTGGAGGCGGGCGTTATTTATTTATTCGGTTTATTCGTCTGCCACCCCGGCAAAAATCATTGTGAGCCTTCTAGCCACGTGAATATTGTATTCTGCACTGCACAAAAATATCATTTTTTTTGGAGATTTATGCAGGAAACCACTCTCTCGGGAGATTGCGGTCGAGATGTTGCCAAGAATACATTCCCGTATTGGTTTTAATATTTAAAAATGAATTCCCAGTATCCACACACTTCTAGAACTTAACGGCCATTGTATCTTGATTTCGAGCTGAATTTAAATATTTTCAAAACAGAATGTGTTGTGGTATAAATCTGTCCTGAAATTCCCTCCACTCTAGAGTAAAAATATGCATCTCATGCCAACCTTTTGCAAACAAAGAAAACTTATCATTTTACGCCCTTAGTTTCAAATTGATAATTCTTACAAATCTTCGACATAATTTCCTATTTCATTAGTCTCAAGGTTGAAATGAAGGAATAGAGAGCCGATGTCTGCGTTACAGCTGTAGAACGAAGTTCAAAAACACTAAATAATCCGATAAAATTTAATATTCGGATCAAAATTCAAGATATTGATTTTGATTGCTACTTACTGCGGATTTTCGGTGGGCAGTGACGAATATTTTGCGTCGGATGGCATTTTTGGTGACGGAGCAAACGACGCGCGAGGACTGTTGTAATGACGGTGCTCCTTTTCTTTCATCCGCCAACGACAAAAGATGCGAAGGAGCAACTGAGCGAGATGCTGTTCTCGCGGTTGTTTGTTGGCATGGCACTCCTCGTTATTAACACGTGGCCAAAACTCGTTTTGGAAACCAACACTCAGCACGAGAAGAGAGAGAGAGAGAGAGAGAGAGAGAGAGAGAGAGAGAGAGAGAGAGAGAGAGAGAGAGAGAAGGTGGAACAACCTCCGACTGTCACACAGCACATGGCGTTATAAAAGTGCGAACTCCCCACTGCATGAATATTCATTATTGTCAGTGCGCGAAAGGAGCTCCGGGTTAATATACTGCAGACGACAGCGAGACGGTGGCAGTAAATTTGACAAGAAAGCGAGCTTGCGATGATGAGGGTTGAAGGGAATTTCATTCAAGGCCGAAAACTTTGTCTTCTGGAGCTATTTAAAGCTATGATCAACACTTTGCTCATTTTGCCGGTAAGTTTTCGTTTCCCTAAACTATCTTTATGGAACCTACGAAGAGGTTCAGTGAATTCTCTTTAGTGCAATAACTTTAAATAAACTTGATTTTTAGTTTCAAATCAAAATGCATTTTATTTAAATAAGGAAAAACTGATTTAAATTCAGTTTCATTTACTGATCGATATCATTCCGGTATAATGATAAATCATTTCGGAAAATTTAATGGTACACAGGTCTTCAGAAAAAATCTCCAAGTTGCTTGCAGCTCGTCGAAGAAATAACGTCGGAGATATGATGTCACACATTTCGTGCTCAAAATGCCAGCACGTTTTTTTCCTCTGCTCGAACACACACGACATTTATTTTCACACCGAAAAATTGACCCCTGTCTATTCGGGGCCGTGATCAGAACCTTTTCTTGAGAGATCATCAAGCCCTAACCAAATCAGTTAACTTTCTACTACCTTTTTGGCAAATTGGATTTTTTTGTAAGGGAAAAGGCCCCAAATAATGCATCAGTGGCATTGATTTTTCAATAAGTGATGATAATTTCTAGGACATATTTTCGCAGTCTTTATTGATCTGTTCAAGGTGAGAAGTAGCAAAAAACTAGGAGCCTATTTCCCAAACTTGCTGTTTATTTATGAAAGCGAAAGCAAATCTTAAATATTCGCAGTCGGTCAAACGTTGCTTTATGCAGTTAATATTTTTTTGAATATGGAGTATTGCGCTGAAATCAACTCGAAATAATAATGAAGTGCAGACGTAATCGTTGGATAAGCGTCATCAGGCTAAAAGCCCATCCGAACGGGACCGTGTCCTCTCTTATTTATCCCGAGTGTGCCAAAAAAGTAGGCTGGAGCGCGGCCCCCTCGCGTGTGTAGCGCCGACCTTTATATTTGATAAATGGATGATCAGCCGCGCGTCGTGGGTGCTAGAAGTGAGAGAGATTGTATATTCGGCATATTCCCTCGCCCTTTGCCCGATGTTGCCGAGTGCAAACACACTCAGCTCATCTGCGTCCACAGAGAGTGATTTCGTTCACATCGTCCGTTGGCAATGCAAATAACATTGCGTGTGCTTGGCGACCTCCAGCACCATCGCCCAGAGTGCGGGAAACGAAAAACGGAAGCAAAAGCGCCGGCCCGTGCTTTCGCGATTTTTTCATTCCCTGCCTGCCTGCTGTCTGCTCACAAGTGTGTGCAATTTATTCTGCAAGCAGTACGCATCAACGCTTTTTGCAGGCTGTTATTTCATTTCTCAACGTCCCGCCATAAAAATGTGTTGCTAATTTTTTGTCCACTCGTCTCTGCTATTAAAATATGAAGCAAGAGCCCCATTTGTTCTGAATCTAAAATGAGTGATAAAAAAGCTACCCAATCAAAATTAATAGTCAATATCGAAAAGCAAAACAAATTTTATTTGACTTTGTTTAAGAAAGTTTGAAGCGTAAAAATTTTATCGATTTTTTTTCATAATTTAATTTAACTTTTTTATCTTTGATATGGCAGTCGAAAACGTTATTTCGGACGGAAAATTAAATATAACAATCGGAAGATTTTGAAAAAAAATTTAATTTTGGCGTTGCAGGTTGCAGATATGTTATTTTAATAAAGCAGTTTCACAAAGAATACAGTGTGTCAATGGAGTAGTTAAAATAGGCAAGGATAAGAAAATGCACTACCAAGAAAAGATTGTGTCATAATTATTCAGTATTCTATAAAGACGTGCAAATTAGTGTAGATACAATCGAAAAAAATGTACAAGAAAAAATGCTGTTTGTGCGTGAAATTTGTAGCTGCCTAAAGCCGTATTTTTCACTGTTTTGCATTAATTTGAAAACTACTTAAAACTTTGAGTAATAAAATTGAATACAATGGTGTTATTTCTGGTGGTAAAAACTAATTTCATTGCACCGCAGGGACAATTGATCACAAAATCAACTTAAATTACTGCTAACTGTACCAAAAGACGAACATAAGAAATATGATTTTTTTTAATATCAAAGGTTGAAACTAGTGGTTTATTCTCATCTTTTATCGCGTGATGATTTCATCGCGTGAAAAATGAAGATCAAAGCTTACTAGCAGCAAGCAAGTATTAAGCGATTCAAAAAGATACAGCAAATCTCTATCAGTGCACCGTTTAAAAAAGGGTTGAAGAATCTGCCAAGAATCCGAATTAACCTCAGGCAAAAAAACTGCATTCCTTGCTTCGACAAAGCTCTCGTGCACCCACCCACAACAAACGTTTGACCCATTTCCGCAAAACCCAGGCGACTCAAGTACTTTGCTGGCAGCGAGATATGGCAAAAAGACCGCTAAAATCGCTCTTTGAACTCGGTGATTCACCTCAAGCGGCACATTCCTCTCGAATCGAGCAATTCATTGTTGATGGCCACCGATGTTGCTATAATTAAGGCACACGCGTCTTGTATTTAGTGAATTCGATGAGAGAGTGGATTCTTCTCTTCAAACCAGCGGACACAGCACGAAGAGAGACGTGCGTGTCAGCCTTTCCTCATTGGGTGCTCACTAATAAACCCAGAATAAGCAGGCTTGAGTATACCGAACCCTAAAAATGCGTGCCAGCGCGATGTTAAAAGGAGACAAGCGCAGTTTTATTTAGAAGCATCGCACTTTTCATCACATCAGAAATGTGACACTATATATTAGTCCCATCATTGCCTCTTCAATTCACGGGGAAAGATTCACCACGGGTGTATTTTTAAAATTGTTGAAAAACAAAACGTGTAAACTACAAAAACATGCCAAATGATAATGGTATGGTGTTTTTAGAGAAAAATGAAAAAATATGTTAAATATTGCTATTCGGTTTATTACTAATTCAGATAGCCATAAATTCTGAAAAATTTGAATGGTTTGATTTTGTGTTAAAACACAAAATTCGACCCAAGATTTGAAGCTATCACTGGCATGTTGCGTTTTGGTTTTGCACCCTTCGTGTTACGAATGTCACCTTACCTGTTCGGCGAGTGCTGCTGGTCGGCGACAGGGGGAAGTGTTATTCAGACGGCGGCGTGGCCCGCACTGCACATTCTGCAGCGGCGGAGAACTGCTGGACTCTCGCGCGATATCAAACAGCCCTCTGGTATCAAATCAAAATGCGGCCGCCATTGGCTGCTGGAGCCGCCAATGGATCGGCCGCAGCCGCATGTCGCGCGGCAGCCCTATCTAGCTGTACCCAGGCTGGAGCTGGCGCGATCTCTGGACCAGCGACGCAGGCGGCCCAGCACGCACAAATCTAATTTTCTTCTTCCCAGGCTCCCAGCAGAAAATTTCGGGAGAGAAATAACTGGAAAATTAAACAAATCTTTTTCAATAAATGAAGTGATTGAATCAGATAAGACAGTAAAATTACTTTTTAACCTTAAAAGTTAAATATTTCTACGTTTCCGCAGGATATCAAATAAAGTCATTCTATGCGATAGCGTTGGGAAATTTGAGCATGCATTTCATAAAATTTTGATCAGCCGAGATGGTAGAAGTCATTTTTCTTTTTATGAACTCCATAAAATTACGAGTTATAAATAATAACAATTTTTCCACTTCCGGTATGTTTCATTAGTTTAAACGATTTTGTACGTATGTCCAGCAACTTAGTAGCAGTTTTTACTTTATTTTAGTGTTTTGCGAATTAATAAAATTTATGTTTAACAGTAATTTTGGTTGCTGCAATAATATTTAAAATTAGGCAAATAAACCTAAACTGAAAAATTTGTTTTCATTCAAGATTCAAGGCATCTCTTATGTCCAAAACGTAAAAAATCGGCACCATATAACACACACGTGGTGCATATTAGGAGTCAACAACCCCAGAGTCCACTCTTCCAAAAGTATAACAGAAACGCCGTTCCAATGTGGCGAATCTACCTTCTCTGGGAAGATTCGCATCTTCTGCTGGTGTCTCACCTTAGGTCCACGGCCGGCAGAAGTACAGATAACCCTTCCAAACAGTGGGAAGGGACGCGAAAATTGTGATTCTGCGAATCACATGGCCGATAAACAAAGGCACTGGCTGGCTGGCACGTGTCCAACGCATGCGTGAATTTCCACCCGTCGGCAGCCAGCATCTCGCCGAAGGATCCAAAGGGAGCACCCCTCGCGTCTCGTGCCGGTCGATAAGCACCAGGCCAGACAGACGCACAACGCACAAGCGGCGGGCGAAACGCCCGTCGCGTTACGTGCATGTTCGAACTTGTAATTTCGCCCAGAGAGGCCCTCAGCGTACGCAATTTTCTTGCAATTTTAACTCAGCCAACCCAAATTGTCACAAATATTGTGATGAGCACCAAACGCTCAGGTATCAGTAAATTGCGCAACCACCATCATTTGATCTATCTCCTATCTCATGCATAACTTAACTAAGTCAGGAACTTAGGATCATTGTCTGCGATAGAAAACAAAATGGGCAAAAACTATTTTTGTATGATTTTACTCTTTCAGTTGTTCAGAAAAATAAACACATTAAATCACGTTCTCCTTCTTTATTTTGCCTTTAAAATTTCACAGATGCGTGCCTCAATTTTCACCAGACGTATGCATTTAAATTTTATTACCCAGTTTATAGAAAAACTCTGTTCATACGATTCAAAAATTTATTTACTTACATTACTACATCATGAGAATAATAATTAACCGCCTATTTGTATCAATACAAGTACATCCAATTGATTAGGAGCCAAAGTTTCTTCAATTTCTTCTTAAATGATGAATAAGTGGTCAGCAGCAATCAAATACGTACAGATCCAGAGCAGAGTAAGTTTGCTTCACTTCTTCATTTTTCGTGTCTTGTTTTAAATTTGGGACATGGCTTAAAATTAACTTTAACGAGAGTAAAAAATAACGCACAAATTGAAACACTGCATGATAACATTGCATTGTTCGCGCGGTCGGTGACACATGAAGATTGAAGTTGGTTACCTTGTCAACTTGCATGAAAGTTTTGCTTTTACACTTGCTTGCTAGACATTGAGAATTTGCTGCTCGTGAGGAATGTCTTGCAAAGAAAAAAGATAAACAATTTGCAAATAATTACAACTACCGGCCACCGTCGGGGTTCAAGTGCTTCTGAAAAAAAATCTGTCTGTCCCTCAGGTCTTAATGTGAGACGAAAATGCCAAAACAACCTATTGCACTAAAACGAGAGTAAAGACGCGCTCCGCGGATCGAAAAATAAATAATCAAATACGTCTCAATCAAAGATGCGGATTAGATTAATAATTACAAAACTAATGCAACGGAAGATGAGTAGAGAACCAGACAAAAATGCCGACAGGAAAGAAGGTGTGAGTGTGTTCTGTGTTTGTGTGTTGCATTACGAGCTCAAGCCGCTCAGTCATCGATAAGTATCAGATTCTTGTCAGCGCCACCGCTGGCACGGGCCCTGCCCTCGTCAGAGCGTCCAGAAGTCCCTGCGAATCATTTATGTTTGCCTGCATCAATAATTAGAAAATCCGCGTTTTTAACACACGGTTGGTTAGTTGCTCAGACAGAGAGTTCAAGATGTGAACTCAACACAAAACATTCAGATATTGAAAGCATCATCACTGCAACTAAACATATACAAAAGCAACGGTCTCACCAGTTGTAGGCATAATTCAAGAGGTAATTTCCTGAAAGATGTCTCACTTCAGCCTCAAATGGTAAGAGCAATAAATCATGCAAAGCATCCAAAATTGAAAATGCCTACAAACACAGATTTAGGGTTGTCACATGCCAAAAACACATAGCAACCCTGCCTGGACCTGGAGAGTCAGAACAAAAAAGGGGCGATTGCTCTTAAATTTTTTAAACTTTTGAATAAATTAGTGAATAATTTTTAAATGGGGGAGGTCATTCAGAAGCAAGAAATGCGTATCCAACATGAACAAATCGGTCTCAAGGTAAAAAGCGCTTTCGCAAAAAAGACAACATTTCCTCAAGTGCAGATTCACATTTATTGACTTAAGAAATATCGAGCCTGACACTTAAAAACAGTAAAGTTGTCATCCTTTTTTAAATTTAAAGAGAAATATCTTAAGAATATGAATTGAGGATATAAAGCAGCAAACCCTTCAGTTATACTGACTTCGGCCAGGTCGATGATCTGTTCTTATTAGATGATTAAAAACAGCGTTCTGAGAGAACAGCCTACTCACCAGAGTAGCCCCCAGAAGAAGACTGAGGCTGTCCAGGAACAGAGTACTGTGGTCTGAAGTTGGCAAAGTTGGCGGCGCCAAACGAAGCAGGCAACTGCCCGGTGGGGAAACCTGGTGGGAACTGGCCAAGGAGGCCGGCCGCCTGGGCTGCGGCCACTGCCGCTGCAGCCGCGGCTGCGCTTGACTGTGAGCTGCTGCCACCGCTGCCGCTGGGCACTCCTCCCGGAGAGGCAAGCCTCGACAAGATGGAGCGTTCTGACATCTGCAGCCGTTGGGCGACAGGGGGAATACGGGCCAAGGTGGCCGGCAAGCGGCTCACGTCTGACTTCATGTCCGACAACAGCTCCTCCAGCTGATTTAAAACCTGAAAGTTGCACGTTCAAGACATGAGCTAATTATCTTGTGCAAACTATATATGTGACTTCTTTAAGCAATTAATATTTATTTCCTACTTTTCGGCAGGCACTACTAATTCTTACCTTATGGAGTACGGCGTTGGCAGGTTTATTGCCAGCCAGTGACTCCTTGGAGAGATGCTGGTGGGACTCAGCCAAGCACTCAACCTCAGCAAATCTTGCGTTGAGGCTCATTGCAGGGTGGTTGGGGTCCTGAGTCAGGTTCAGATAGGCAGCACGCCTTAATTGCTCCTCAATCACCAAAGCCTGTTCCAATAGCTAAAACAAAACATTCCGTGATAAATAAATTTGAAGTCGCAAACTATTGCGTGGCTTCTAAAGCAAGAACTTACCTTAAATCTGCGGGCGAGGAACTTGTTCTTGATTTCCAGGAAGTTGCCCTTGCCGACGTCCATCTTGAAGGGCTCATTTATGATGGCGAATCTGATGTCGTTCTGGATGTCCTGCCATCTGCCATACCCGTGGGTCACAATGCCAGCGAGAAGCCAGTAATCGTGCCTTCTGTGCCAAATTTCGTACTCTCGGCCAGGTACTGCAGCTTTCTCTTCATTCTGCCAAAGTGTGTGCAACTCTGTGAAGCCTCCATCGGCAATGTTGAACATAAAGCGGCGTTTGCTCTTGTCCTCCTCGACTTTGAGATCCTCCTCAGGTTTCTCTTCCTTCTTCTCCTTCTCCTCCTCCTTTGTTTCCTCATCCTTCTTTTCCTGTGCAAATTTTGGCTCAATTAATAATTGATTCATGGTAAAAATTAACGCTATGTTCTATTATGTCTCAGATAGAGAGTTCAAGAGTAATGGTATCATTTCAACATTAAATTCAGACTGATAAATCATCATTGTTTTTTCAAGTCAAACGAAACTAACAAAAAACACTTACATCTTTTTTGGTCTCATCCTTGGATTCTTCTTTAGGCTTGTCACCCTCCTCAGATTTCTTCGCCTCCTCATCTTCCTTTGCGTCCGCCTTTACTTCATCCTCAGCCTTTTTATCTTCTTTTATCTCCTCGTCAGGCTTGTCCTTCTTGGGCGATGCGTCCAATTCCATAGGCTCCTCTTTCTTCACCTCAGACTCCTTGGCCGCCGCGTCCTCCTCTTTGGGGGCAGCCTCCTCTCCTCCCTCAGTCTTTTCCTTTTCCGCCTCCTTCTCAGCCGGCTCTCCTTCCTTGGTGCCAGCTTCCTTGCTCTCCTCCTCCTTCGGAGGCGCTGGACTGGCTGCTGCACTCGTCGCAGGCGTGGCGCTGTTACTGGTGGCTGTGCTCTGCACCTCAGGATTTTCTGGCTTTGCTGGCCGCTTCACCATCTCAGGCATGCTGTAATACCCGTTAATGTGCTCAAACTCCTGCACTTTCTTCCTGATTAGCGACATCACGCCGATTCTAGTGAGCACATGCTGCCTGCTGAGCCCCTCCCTGGGAACGCCATCAGCGAATGTTTCGGCGTTGTCGGCGCCAGGCTCGCACAAATGGCGCATGAACAAAGACACGTACGACTTGAAGTTGCGCTCTGACTTGCCACGTAAATCACGTACCAACCTGTTGAGGGTTTTTCAGTTAAGAAAACGTGAAATAAGCGGGTTTTAAAATTTATCTTAAGCACAAACATGCGTCAGAAAGAGAGTTCAAGAAAGTTGACTCAGCATAGAGAATTTTAAGATAAGAATGATTTCATCATTAATATTAAGGCATCTAATTAATTTAAAATTTGAAAGCTACTATCTAAAGACTCACCACTGTGAATTGAAGGAATCCTGTGGTGGCATTCCATATCGCATGATCGCATTGAGGAAGGCTTTCCTCTGTCGAGCATTGAAGCCAAGGACCTGAAACATCAATTTACTATTATTACACCTGATTTTAAGTAACAACATAGATTGCGCAGTTTTGTATTAAAAAACATCAGTGTGACAAGTAAATCACATGGAGCCACACATCTAATGAGCTATGGATCTAGTGTACTGGGAGGCCTTTAATAACAGTTCAATGCTCCAGAAATATTATTCTATTATCTCCCAGTCTTGCAGAAATTTGCAAGTTAATGTGCCGAGCCTTGACCAGCATTAGAATCAAGACAAAAATGCTTCCAAGTAGTAAGTCTCGGGTGACAAATTAATGCTCTATCAATTGAGTAAGGAGGTCATCACTTGATCGCAAAGTGACAGTCATCAATAGATATTAACTCACCTCAATGTTTCCTCCAACACGAGCGAGCAGGGGAGGCAAGGGCCTATCCTTCTCATCCCTGCGCTCCATTCCCCTTCTTCTGCCACTTCTCCTTCCTGCTTCATTTCCGTCACCCTTCTCATCAAAGTCATCATCCTCTTTGTCATCATCAGATGGAGCAGAAAACTCAGAATTGTAGTCCGATAAATTGTCCTGCCACGTAGTGTCGTCTCTCCCATCGGCAGCGTCGTTGTAATTGACCTGTTTGCGGACACGTTTGCCTTTTCCTAGGGTGCGCGCCAAGTCCTCCTGCTGTTGCTCATAATGGTGCCGCAATAGCTTGACCCAATATGCTGGATCCGTGTTTTCAGCTTCTTGCTTGATAATTTCGGTAGCCGTTTCTTCTTCTTCATCGTCACCTTCCTTGGTCACATAGCTAGCCACCTGAATCAGATTGATATAGGTTTAAGATTTAAAATTAAATGATTTGAAAAATATTCAGAATTTAACTAACAATGATAAAACTCATGATTTTTAGTAATGCATGCCGAGAAACTTTAATGACTACTATAATTTGCAAAAGATAGCATTTTGCAACCCTCTAAATATAGCAAAAAAATGTAAGTATTTTAATGGCCAGATGCAATTGCCATTAGCTAGTGATGTGTATTTTTGCACCCACAGACTCATTTTTAAAAAACAATTTGTGCTTTATATTATAGCCCAATGAAATGATTTCTTTGAGACAACAATGCTAGTTAAAGATGTGTTTTAATTTCATTAACAAGCGGCAATACTTCTATCATAATAATAAATTTCAATACTGAATGGTTCCACCTTTTAGTTAATAGTTAGAATACAAAATTCTTCGCATTACTCTAGCGCAAATAATTATGTTTCGAAATTAATCCAAAAATTAACTAATAATATTGTATGATTGACCTACCTTGAAAGATGAAAGATACTCGTTTGCCCAGTTTTCCTTTTGCTCAATGCCCTCTTTGGTTCGGTCCAGCAGGTCAGCGATGGCTTTGTCGTCATAATGAATAGCCTCATCCTCTTTACCTTCCTCCTCCTTGAACAGCTCCTCAGTGCCAAACCTAAGGATGTCGTCCAGTTCCTGTTTGGTGAAGTTGGTGCTCTTTCCTCCCATACCAGGTCGCACCACCAAGTGGGTCAGCATCATTTTCCTCTTCGCCACCTGAGTGACTCTCTCCTCCACAGAGTTGCGAGTAACAAATCGATAGATCATGACCTTGTTGGCCTGACCAATACGATGGGCTCGAGAGAAAGCCTGGATGTCATTGTGAGGGTTCCAGTCAGAGTCGTAGATGATGACAGTGTCGGCAGTTGCCAAGTTGATACCAAGACCACCAGAGCGGGTGGAAAGCAGGAAAACAAACTGCTGGGCTCCAGGAGCGTTGAATCTGTCAATGGCTTCCTGTCGCATTGTGCCGGTGATGCTGCCATCAATGCGCTCGTACTTGTAGCCTTCACCTTCTAGATAGTCCTCAAGGATGTCCAACATTTTCGTCATCTGGGAGAAGATCAACACTCTGTGCCCAGTATCTTTCAGCATGTGTAACATTTTCGCAAGAAGAACGAGCTTCCCAGACGCTTTGGTCAACGCCTGGAGCTCATAGGTTCCGTTAATGGCCACAGGGGCTTCCATGGAGGCGGCAGGGAAGAGGTACGGGTGGTTGCAGCACTTCTTCAGATCCATCATGATGTTGAGCAGAGATACCTGCTGACCACCACCCTTGGCATTGAGAGCCTCGTAGTTTCTGGTTAGAATATATTTGTAGTATTTCTTCTGCATTGGAGACAGTTCAACACGGACAATGAACTCAGATTTTGTTGGCATATTCTGTAACACATATTTCGACTTGTTAGTATCTCAAGCTAATAATTCAAAGGCAAAATTTTGATCTAAATAGCGTTTAGTTAACACATTATTACTTTGAACATAACCATTATAGGACTATTTAAAAATCCTTTTGTAATAATCTAAACTAAGATTTTCACTGGATTTTTTTAAGGATTTTAGGAAATATTATTACGCACCTTGAGCACGTCAGCTTTCAAACGACGCAGCATGTGTGGACCCAACATGTCGTGCAGCTTTTGCACTTGCTCCTCCTTAGAAATGTCCGCAAACTCATTCTGGAACTCCGACAGATCGTTGAACTTGTCTTTCTCCAAAAAGTTGAGCAGATGGAACAACTCCTCGAGGTTGTTCTGCAGCGGAGTGCCAGTCAGCAACAGCTTGTATTGGATTCTGTAGCCGTTGAGCAGTCGGAAGAACTTGGACTGGTTGTTTTTCAGTCTGTGCGCCTCGTCAACCACCAAACAAGCCCAGTCGATTGAGCCTAAGCATGCAGCGTCTATGCATACCAATTCATAACTTGTAAGCAGAACATGGAATTTGACATTGTTGGACCGCATCTTCGACACCCTGGTACCTCCTCGGACAGCATTCTCATCAAAGGACAACTCATGCTCTCTGATGACCATTCGAGAGTCCTTGTCGCCTACATAGGTGACCACATAGAGGTCTGGCGCCCACGTTTCAAACTCTCTCTCCCAGTTAATGATGGTGGACAGAGGGGCGCTGACCAGGAAAGGTCCCTTACAATGTCCCTCTTTGAACAGTGAATACAAGAATACGATGGTTTGGATTGTTTTTCCTAAACCCATTTCGTCAGCTAATATCGTGTTGATGCCCTGGCCCCAACTGTAACGCAACCAGTTGAGACCTTCCAACTGGTAGGGGTGGAGAGCCATGTTAGTCTGGTCAATAAAATCTGGTTGGCGTTCATATTTCTTGCTCAGATTGGTGGTCGGCCTATCTGGAGGAGGTGTATAGCGCCTGGGAATCCGTTCCTCATCCTCCTGCAGTTCCCTGGTCTTGGACTTCTTGCCCTTGCCCTTCTTGCCCTTTTTGCTGCTGGTACCATCTGCGTTCAGTGAGGCACGGAGGTCCTGCAACACAATGAGACATTCTTATCAGCAGCCCTATTGATATTACACGATTAAATGAAAAACGTTTGACACACTCCAAAACGCTATCAGTTTGTCTGTGAATGATACCTAAAACGTAAAAGAAAAATAATTTTTTCTAACCTGGTAGTACTCAACAGCTGTGTGCAATCCATGAATTGTGCCATCATCAAATTCCCAAGTAGTCTGATCATAGCCAAGATCCCTCCATTTGACCAAATACATGTAAGTACCATCCCTCAAGGACTTGTGATTGATGGTTCTGTGCACGATGAGCCACTCAGGCTTTACACCATACTTGTAGAACCTATCTTCAAAAGAGGCGTCGTCGACGCCAGCCTCTTTGAGTCTCCTCATTCTAGTGTCCATCTCATCAATGGACTCATCCAGCTTGGGGGGCTCATCCATGTCGTACTTGCGGCAGTAGCAGCGGTACATAGCTGGATGGAACACGTCCATCTGAAGCTCTGTGATCCAAGAGCAATGCCAGTACGATTTGTCGGCCCACTTGACAAAGAACTCCCTCTGCCGCTTGTGTATCTTCTTCTTTGACATGGCTAGCTGATCTTCGTCCTTCTTCTCATCTCCATCCTTCTCCACCCAACGCCAGGTGAGGATTTTGCTTACCTTGCCCTCTAGAGGCTCGGCAGAGCAACGTGGGCACTTCCAATCGCCATCTGGGATTTCTTGCAGAGGTGGATTCAGACAGAATGTGTGGTAAGCGGAGGGACAGGAGTCGCAGCACAGCAGCTCGCCACCATCCTTACAGACTCGACAGAACTCCATGTGCTCATCCTCCTCCTGCTCTTGGACGCCCTCGCCTTCGCAGTGAGGACAAGACCACTTGCCTTCTGGAGCTTCCTCCAACTCAGGCTCCAAGCAAACCAAATGGTAAGCCCTAGGACAGGTGTCGCAGAGGATGATCTCTCCACCTTGTTGACAAACCTCGCAATAATCCTGGTGATCGGTCACTTCAAATCCTTCCTCTCCTTCGCCCAGTGGGAACTTGCAGGTGGTTTTAGTTTTCTTCTTCTTCTTGGTCTTATTACCTATCTTAGTCTTGGCCTTGCGCTTCACAGGTTGCTCTACAGGTTCAGGTTCAGCTTCTTCGGGCTTAGACGCCTCTTCAGCTTCCTGCAGCATTTGCTCAAACTCTGCGTCAGAATCGCGGTCGCTGGCGCTCTTGTCTTCGTCAGAACTGCCTCTCTTGCGCTTGCCAAGCTTGATTTTCAACGTTGGAACTTTGCCAGCGCTTTTCTTTCCACCCTTCTTCCGCCCTCGTTTTTTCTTGCTGCGGTCATCATCTTCCTCATCCAAATCTTCCTCCTCCTCTTGGGGAGTGGGCGCTGCTGAGCTACGAGACCTGCTTGGCTTAGGTGTATATTCAGCCTCTGCGGGCGTTTCAGGTTGCATGTGGGGATTTTCGGCTGAAAACTTCCTCCATTTTGCAGCAACCAACATCATGATCTTTGACACGGCAACCTGAAACATAGTCATTCAAGTCAATAACCACTGCAATGTAAAATATGGAGACCAGATAAATATATTACAATCAATTTAGATTTGATAGTTTAAATAAGTCAAACATGAAAATGTCCAGCTGTAGCATGTAGTCCTTTGTTATACACCTACACAGTGAATATTTCAACACAAACACACCTTAGGATTTTCCTTAGTAAGTAATGGCCTTATGTGAGCCATGTATTGCTTGTATGTGACCAAATTGGCAAGTTCCTCGTCAGTGTAGTCAATATCGACATCTGTCAAGGTGAAAGTCTTGCAAACCTCTTCAATACTGGGCATTTCACCTACGAAAAATTTATTTATTCCTGCATTGATAAAACATAAAAAAAATATCACGTTACCTGAGGAAGCTTCTGCAGCTGGAGTGCTGGCAGATGCACTAGCCGCTGGAGTGGAGCTTTTCTGGCCTCTGGACCTACGGCCTTTCTTGCTGCCATAGTCAGAGTCACCAGCTTCTTCTTCAGCGTTCTCACTCTCTTCAGAATCGTTCTTCTTCTTCTTCTTCTTCTTTTTGCCCTTTTTCTCCTCGCCTCTGGCTTTCCGCTTTTTGCCCTTTTTGCGTTTTTTAGAATCCCCAGGCTCATAGTCATCGTCTTCCTGCTGGCCAGCCTGAGCACCACCCTCCGAGTCCTTTTCCTCTTCACCAGCGGCTTCTTCATCACCGCCTTCAACTTCTTCTTCCTCCTCTCCTGAAGCAGTATTTTATTTAAATAAGTTGTTACGAGATGGTAAAAATTTAAAAAAAAATAAATATGCTAGGGAAAATTTGTTGAAACATTATATTGTCAAGTGGTTTAAGAGTAAAAAAATTAGAATAACTTTATCAACGGGAGTTCGTTATTGTGTCATTATTTTATTGATTGCTTCACCATTGCAGACACTGTGATTACTACACACTTGGGTAACACTTAAATCAACTTCTTGATTTCCGTTTTTCAAATAATTATTTTAAATTTTTATACAGGAAATAATACCAAATTGTAAAAATGGAACCAAGAAATAGATTATTATTGATTTTCTGTTATATTACATTTTAAGAAAACTGTTCATATTTCAGCATTTATTTTAAGGAATTGAACAAAACACCGCGATTTAAGTTTACTGTACCAGCATTGCTGCAAACTAAACAAAGCGAGATGCTCAACTTTTTCACTTGTCCTTAATTAAACGGCCGAGTGCATTTCGCAGCGAGGTTACCACAGGTCAAAGACCTCGCAAAGTCATTATTTTTCTCGCCAATTTTTCCAAAAGAATAAAAATGCTAAGAAAAACGCGTAATTCGAACGATACTCCGTTTTCGAGACATGAAACGGAGCTCGAGTCGGCCGGAAATGGCATTACGCGTGCTGTGCCGAAATTCGGCACTGTCGACCATGTGAAAAACACGCCAGGGCCGTCTATAAAGCAGGGCCGGCGACGAGAAAAGCAACGTCAGTTGTACAACAAAAGCCGAATTTCGATCCCGACCGAAGCGGGGATGCTGGGCTATGGCCGTGCCTTGCCGACGGTGGTGGCGAATTTCGGCGTCGGCTTTGGCACGTCGATGCCTTTGTTTGATGGCCTCCATTTTGTGGAGGGGTCGCGGGAGTCGAGGCAGCAGCCCGCGCTGTCACAAAAACTCCTAATCACCCGTCAATCGGCCGCTTCAGCCACCCCCGCGCCCTTTTAGTCCGTCGGCAAAGTTGCTGGGAGGGTTGCCGGGTCCCCAGGGCCCAGCTCCAGTGGCCGAAGAGGCCAGCGACGGCCGACCGCGCGGTTCGGCGTCGAATGTTTGGGCCGATCGGTAATTAATCAAATGAGGCGGCCGCGGTGCATGCGGTGGTCGACTTACCGGCGTAAGTGTCTTCCTCGGGGTCGTCAGACGCCATCCTGTCTGTAATGCCGGATCTTAGTGTGGGTTTAGCAGTCGTAAAATGCAAAAAGCGGCCGAATTTATGCCGACTTGGCGACAGGAATCATCACCGAAATCGGGAGACGACTCTTTCGCCGCAGCAGCTTCTTTTTTTGCCAATCGCCACCAGGGCGCATGCGCGTCGCTCGCGATTTGGTGCGACGTCACGGCTACCCGGGTAGCTTGATTTTCATGCGTGCTTACGTGCGAGTGCAGTAAACGCGCGCCGCGCGGCACAGGAAAGGATAATAAAAAAAGAAGAAGGTGCGCGAAGCTGCACACCTCCCTTTTGATGCATTGAACACGGCTGCATGGTACATTTTATTTTTCTATGCAACAAATAATGCATGCTTGACAAAATGGATTGCCATCCATGAATCGCCGTTCAACTGGGGAATCTAAGGGTCGAAGAGATTATAGGATCCGACAATGGATCTAAATTCCTGTTACATACCTCGTTACCTGGGCTGATAATATAAGAATTATACTGAGGGTGAAAGTATATTCGAATCCTATTCCTCTCTACCCTTAGGAGAATCATTCTATTGTACAACCATTATTTAATATCTCTTTAGAATACCAGAATACCTAAATTATTGCTCGTACTTTGTTTGTTAGTACTTCTCGTACTTTTATACGAGCTTATAATAATGTCATCAAATCACCTAAATCCCAAAGCAATTAAAAGTATGAATTCGCTAAAAAAGGTAAAAAAGTATTCGATGTTGAATGAACGATTTTAATCATGATTTATAAAAATAGCAAAGAAAAAGGATTATAATAAAATGAAATACAGGTTGGGTTGTAGCTGTAATAATCTACTCCCTTGAAAATTAAACATTTGTTGTTCAACAAAGATATTTGAAATTGAACCACTCAAATGAAATCATTCCAA
The DNA here is from genome assembly GCF_949628265.1 of Cloeon dipterum. Taxonomy (NCBI): domain Eukaryota; kingdom Metazoa; phylum Arthropoda; class Insecta; order Ephemeroptera; family Baetidae; genus Cloeon; species Cloeon dipterum. Next base: position 27,799,116 of record NC_088788.1, read on the forward strand.
ATACAGTAGAGTAGAAGGCAACTCATTTTGTGGTTGTTCATAAATTAAAGCACATACACGCCACTATTTAATTTATTTATGAATATGATGAGCCTGAAATTTGATCAACCGTTAAATCGAGTAGTGCATAAACTAAAATTTGAGCCCAATTCTTACTGTAATTAAATTAATTATAGTTAAAAAGGCTATGTATATATATTTTTACATGGTTATTGTATGTATTGAAGAGTTTAAGAAATTTATCGTCAAGAACTATAGATGCAATTGTAATCGAAACAATACATGTCATATATCTCTGCGTATCTGCTAGTGCTAAATCTGACATTTTTATTAATTAAACTATAGTTGAAAATATATCACACGGCACTCTACCCATGTGAATTCACAGAGTAGAAACGTTCGAAAAGTGTCATGTGTTGTAGTATAACTGCCGGTAACTGCAGAGTGAAAAAAAATGTACAAGACGGTAATGCAACGTCTGGCTTGATGCACCAGCGAGAAGCGAGAGTTGCGTGCCCCCCGGCTCTAGGGTGGCGCGCACCCCCTCGAGGGAGACACACGCGAAAAAGCAGCAGCTTGTTAAAATATTTAGATTAAAAAGAGAGGAGGCGTTTTATGAACTGACGGGATGAGCAGGCTTGAGGATTTTAGTCGATTTGTCCAAAGTCTATTTCTTCTGCACAATACATCTTGCTGTAGAATACACACACAACACACAAATAAATGCGTTTGATCTATATAGTCTATAGTTTGGCAACAGAACTTCTGTCACAGTATAGTGTAAATAGGATTTCATTTTTAAATGTTTGGAAACCACAATCAGACGGGCTGCGATGAAAACTTTTCTTACTCGTGAGATTTGATTCCAAAAATAATCTCAAAATATCTAAAGATGGCGGCTCTAGCTTTTTTGGACATATGAGTAGAAAAGGAACGACCGGAGGACTGAAATATGACCCCCAAATAGGTAAATTCAGGGACGAAAATTATTTAAAATAAAGCATTTCTGGATTTTTCCTGTTATTTCACCAAGCAAAGAGGGAAAATTACAGTTTCAACTTTAATATTTTATAAAGCTTTAAATTGTAATAACTCAGCAATTTTTAATTTTCCTAGTTACAAAAAAGATATGATTTTACATTGATTTGTTGATATTTCAACCATTTACAAATAAATATAACTTTCGGTGTTCATTATGCTTTTAAATGATTTCATTAAGTATTTAATAAGGAAAATGATTTCATTTTAATTAAGTGTTTACCATATTAAAATTGTTGGGACAGTGCTTTCTGCTGTACCAAAAGAGCACACATACGCAGGCTGATAAGATATTTTCTTGGTGGAACTGGGTGGAATAAAAAATTAATTATTAGTCGGCGGAGGAATCAATTATCCTTAAAATCATCAATAAAATATTCAACATTAACGGACGTAATCCTTAGAGCATTTTATTTGTTGTATATTTCGAATGCCACAACTAGTAATCGATCAGATTGTTCGTAAATGTCCTGGCAGAAAAATATTTTGCTATCAAGTTGAAATAGCATCCGCTTGTAAAAAGTACAATGCATTATTGTATTAACGGAAAACGGACTTGCCCTCGTTTACAGAGAATTGTTGATTTTTATTGATCTTGACTATAATTTCCTTGTCGCTTCTTAAGCGTGACACTTGCCACTTTTGCCTCTAAAAAGGCCAGTTGTTAACTGTAGCGTAGCTAAAACTAGTCTAGATAAGTAAAAATCAACAATTCTCTTGACATCGAGGACAAGTTCGTTTTTCATCCTCCCGCCGGCATAATTTCCTAGCAATGATAGGCGATAAAAGGAAAAAGTCCGCTATCCCTCATTAATTTCAAACTGTCTGATATTAAAAATTTCATATTATCCAGTAACTCAGCAATTTTTACCAAAAAACATGTGTCTATGCTAAAGACGGGAGTTTCCCTTGCTTTTGTTTTCAGAAGAGATTGATTTTATTTGACTTATTTTTACTGAACCTCTGCTCAGCACATCCGTGAGCTATGAACTTTGAATTTACCGGGTCCCAATAAACACCTATAACACCGCCAAACGGATTTGATGTTTGATTTTTTTAAACGTCAGGTTTCAATAGTGCTTATCCAAAAAATTAATTGGTATTAATATTTTGTTTCAATTTTATTGAAAGTTAAGCCTTTACAGTACCTTTGTCGGTTTATATGATATGACCGACGGCTAATTTTTTAGCTTATGAGTAGCTGATCTGGAATGAATTCCTTTGTCTTCCCAGTTTGCGTTGTGGTGGTTTGATATTTTTTAAGTAATAAATTTAGTTTTTATGTATTACAAGTGTTAATTACCAATTTTATTGGATTAAATCCCCATCTTTACCGTTTAAAAACAGGATTTTTTGAATCGTGAAGGTATGTCGTCTGGGAGCAAATTATATTGAGTTGTCTTCAATTTTCAAGCACACAACATATATACGCACTCATAAACCGGCTTTGCAAAAATAATAACGATGTGGATTTTTCGACGGGCAGAAAAAAAATTCCGACTATTTTCCTCGAGCCAAGGGAGATGAGCGAGAGGCGAGAGAGATGTTTGCCGAAGAGCACGAGGGCGCGCGCGTGTGATCGATCTCGGGGGCCGCGAGAGAGGCTGCGCGGAGGAGGCGGCCTCCGAACGCGAGAGAGCGAGCGAGAGAGACGGAATATAAATCTTGGTGGTCGGCGGCCGCCAGCATCCAGTGCGGCGGAAGATGTTGAAGTAGGCTGACCTCAGGCATGGCCGACGAGGAACGCGACCAGCAGCCGCCGCAGAACAACGGCTTCCTGCCCCCAGCGGCGGCCGCCCCCGCCGCCTCCGACGAGGCGCTCGCGCCAACCGAGCTGCTGCTCCTGCGGCAGGCCGAGGGCCCCACCGAGGTGGTGGTCGCCCCGCCGGCCCGCCAGCCGCCCCCGGGCCCCCGCAGACGCCACCCCCTGTGCGTGGCGGCGGCCGCCGCCGTCGGGGGCGGCCTGCTCACGCTCGCCGTCACCCTGCTGCTGCTGAGGCCGTCCGCCCCCAACGACGCCGCCGCCGCCGCCGGTGAGTAGCCCTCTCTGCCTTCACTTGGCCCTCTTGTCTACCTGTTGTTTTGTTGTCGCCGGGGCGCACGTGGCTCTCTCTCTCGCTCTCTGCTAATGCTCCCTCGCAATATTTCATCCCTCTGCCGTCTCGATCGCGCCGCCGGCGGGGCCACCTCTTAGCGTTGTTTGCCCAAGTGCCGCTTTCGGCTCCCCGTTCCACTCTTTTGACGTTTACTCTTAACAGCAAAACATTATCTCTGGTCCAAATTTTTGCTTAGTAAATTTTAAATTCGATATAAATGAAATGTGTGTGGCTTATATTTCAGTTTCTGAAATTGAATTATAGAAACTCGTGAAAAATGAATTCTCCTAGAAAATATCCTATGATTTTGCCAAGTGAGTTAGACGCAAAATCTGCTTGAAAAGTAAGCAATAAAACAAAGCATCATCAGGCTCTCCCGATTGTGAAGCGAAGGTTAAATTTTAAACTGCATGAACACAATCCGGTTTTGATTCCCTCCGGATTAAGTTGCTCATTTGGTAGCTGTTGATGTATTCCTGGTTGATTTTTTTGTGACAGTCGCTGTCGCCTCCCGGTGAGCCGGATTGAGTTGCGAGCTGTCCTGAAAACCACCTGTTAATTGACGTCTCGCTTTTCGGGGCAGCAATCAGCTTCCAAGTGGTCGCCTTTTATTGTTCTCGGCTTTGATGAAACTTCTACCGAGCAAGCAGCACTTTTTACTCTCACCCTCCCTGCTGTTGCTGAAGTGTCCACAATCCGAGTAGAAATGGGCAAGCACCCAACACTTTCATCAAAGAAAATTATAGTAGCAGCATTGTTATGTAACGCACCAGTTGTATTTTAAAGCTGATTGTCCGGCCTACAGCACGCACCCTCACTAAGCTAAAAACAGTAAATGTGAACTTTGTCCGATGATACGTAAAATGTTTGATCTTTTAACATTTTTCTAATTAGTTTTTATTTTCTTGCAGGATTTTGTTTAAGGAAAGATAGACTTGTCGAGCAAACATGCTAAAATTGATCAAAACTTGTTCTTGACACATATACAAAACAACCATCAATTATATATTCGCTGCTGAATAAATTAAATACAAATAGGACCGAGTACAACCAGTGGTGAAATGTTTGAAAGTTGCGATGGTGAAAAAATGGCCAAGGGACGACCAACTTTTTACGATGCGCTCGCTGTACCGGTGCGTGTGGGCAGCAAAATCTGAGCTTCGCGTTTTAATCTTGCAAGATAAGGGAGATGCATAAAAGCGGTACGGAACGCGTAATAAATTTCAAAGATGTAGGGACGGCTCGCAGCTGCCAAAAACCTTTTAACCGGTTGTAAATTCACACAGAAATCAAAGCAAGGACGAATGTGCTCACGTCAAAGGCTCAAAACGAGAGCTAATCCCGACCATAAAGGTGATGATTTTTATGTCTTGATCTGCAATAAAAGCGGCCGTGGATATCTATACGTACGCGGTTCTCTCCTCAAAACGTATGTTTACGACGCTGATGAATATAAAATGAGAGCGAGGGGAAAGGGTAGCGCGCGTATAATAGCGAGTATTTGGTCGTTTGACAGACAAGAGCTGCTTTTTTGTATGTTGTCTCGCGCGCGCGTCCGCATTTTGTGCTGAGCGAAAAGTAAGCGACGCCGCGCCCCATTAAAAAGGAGTCCCCAACGGCAATATTTGCTCAAGCTTTGGAGCGTCTTGCCGCGCTTTCGGCGATTTGTTCAGCAGCAGCTACGCATACCATCCCTCCGCGCCTCGTTGCCCATTCTCCCATTCTTTTCACCAAAGAAGAGGATATGTTGTCGTGCAAAGATAATTGCCTGCGAATTTCGGCTCTGCAAAGAGGCCTTTTGTTGGATTCTCCCGCGTGCAAAAATGCTGGCCAACGTTGCCGGTCGGCGGACAAAGGGTGCGCCTAAGCTAATTACGCAATTTCGCTGCAGACGACGGGGGGCGACTTGAATTACACCCGAACAGCCAAACCCGTTCTTTCTGCGGGAGCCCCGAGAATGTGCATTACCACTGCCATGTGAGGAACTAAAATGACTTTATTATGGTCTGCTGCACGCGGAGCTGCCGACCTATTCACTGGAGAGTTGCACTCCAAAATAAGAGATTTTATTGTGCCAAACAAAGGATAATTAGATTAAAAATAAAAAATAAAACTTCCACGCTTTTTGTGTGAACACTTTTAATCTGTGCATTTTCAATGATTGCTTTTGAATTCAATAATTTTACCATTAATTAGTGGGCGTGTATACTTTCAAGCAAAAACTCAATCAATTTCCTATTTTTTGTCACCTCTGATAATTCAACCAGATCAACGGAAACGTACCACACACCTTTTGACGTGAAAAATGTTTCATATGCAAAGAAAAACTTCTGGGAACAATCTGTGCAACTGAGGCAGAAAAAAGCTTTCAGCAAAAAATTGCAATTCTCTTTTTGCAAGCTTGCGCCTCCTAGCTGGTGTGCAGATTAAATTTTGCACAACAATGGCTGGGATGGATTCATCCTCTTTGACGGAGAGTGTACATAATCCAGTGTGCGGGGCAATATATCTGCCTAACGCCATTGTGAGCCGAGCCAAAAGCCACTCGCCAAAGAGAGCACTCTCAGATGTAAATCACGTTTTTACATGCACCCAATAAAAAGGCCGCTTTATGCGCGAGATATATCGCATTAAAACTACCGTCTACGCTGGAAAAGCTTGGCATTCAGTCGGCTAAAGGAAGCTACGAGCAGGATGCAATAAATTTTGAGGGGATAAATTTTATTTTGCCGCCTTTCAGGTATGACAAGGAGCGGAAAAAAATTAATTATCCTGTCTTGCGTGAAATTAAAAATAAATGTAATTTTCACTTTTTTTTGCTCTTTTTATCCCTGTCCGAGGACCGGGAAGGGTGCGCACTGCACTGGCATGAATGGTGAAACCCGGGTGCCAATTACACCGCGAACGGATAACATGGACGCACCAGGCCGCACAGGGACCCAGCTCACTGAAGGGCCACTTGCCTTCGCACCGAGGACTGCATTGAAACGCTAGACATTTGTCCCGTGAAGCCAAATCACGCATGCTGGAAAGGTGCAAACCAGCAAGTAGCGAGTCGGCGCCGGTGCGCCCCCTAGCCCGTTGAGCAATTTGAGCATTTCGAGTCACTAAACTAACCACTTTTTGCCATCTCTGACATTGGGTAGCCAGTATTAGATCTCCGAACTGCTCAAATACCTCCCATTGCTTTGACTTTCCTGAGAATGCCTTAACAATACGAGCCAACGGGCTGGTCAAAGTTTGTGATTTTTATCATAAAAAACCCTCAGCTGGCTAATATAGATGAAATTGTATTGATTATCACGCAAAAAATGTTCGTAGAGGGACCACTGTCTCTACACAGATAAATGCTAAATATATGTTCGTTTTTTGTACAGCCATAAACACAAATTTCTGGAAAAAGATTAGCAAATTAGCAGCAACTTCTAAGGTATCGCAATGCATATAATTTGATCTTGATAAATAAATTTAAAAATGATTTCTGTTCATGAATTTGCATGAAAGAGCTTTCCCGCATGCTGCATGATAATAATCTAAATTTTCAAGATCAGAGTATAAGAAAAAAAACACACTTTGTTGGGAAACGCTCTTCTGCCAGAGGGCTGTATGCCACTTCCATAACGCAGGCGTACATATTTCATGTACGCGCTTATACGAACAAGACACGTGGCTCTATATACCTTACGTTGGGAGCGTGCGGATGCTGCGGGAGAGCTGCGCAAATCTTTTATATACTCTCCTGCACATCTATCAGGTCGCACCGCAAAACGGAGCAGGTACGCTCCAGCAAGATGATTTCCTCTCTTCTCTTGGGCTTGCTGCGAGAGAGAGAGAGAGAGAGAGAGAGAGAGAGAGAGAGAGAGAGAGAGAGAGAGAGAGAGAGAGAGAGAGAGAGGTGGGATCGATGGTTTTAATACAAGAAACCGCAGATTACACTTTACTAGTGCACATGAATAGTCATCTCCGCTGTTATGTGCGTTTTTTTATCAAGCAAAGTGCTTTTTACCGCTAACAACTAGGAGTTTCGGCCTCTTACCAATCTGGTGGATGGAGCTGAATTTTGGTTATACGCCGCGGCTTGTTATTGCCGTGAAGTAAAAGTCAAATGCGAATGCACTGCCGCCGAAGGGAAGAAAATAGCGTTAGAGTCGAGAGGGAAGTTTTGCTGCCGGGCCGTAATAAGGGCGGAAATAGAAAAAAGAATCCAATTAAGCGTGAGTGTTTTGCGTGCTCCGGCAGCATAACGGAAATTATTTTTCCGTAAACGATGCACGATGGGCTTTCAGATTGAAAAGTAAATTCGATGATGGAGCGAACTGAGGTAGAATTTGCGTCTGAAAATAAAGGAAAAATATATAAACGAAGCCATCCTCGGGTTTCCCCCTTATCCTGACGGCCGAGACTCAATTTCCATTTTCTGACGTGCGTTTCTGATCATTCTATTTCTGTCGTGTTTCCAGGTGGAGCCAACGTCTGCCTGAGCGAGGAGTGTGTAAGGACAGGTAAGCCGAGCCGATCAATCAAAATATCGACACGCACACTTTGACAAAAATCAAATATGAGCCGAGGAGCCAATTTTCTCAAGGTTTCGGTTGGACCTAACAAGTTTCTTTGATTCAATAAATTGGTTTGACAAAAGAAAAAGAAAAAATGCACCGCGCGTCAGCCAGTCTTATTTGCTTTGTTTTCATTCACCTTGTTTGCCTCCTGCGGACGGAGTTATTTTTATGGAAAACACCCGCTGAATCCAATTAATCCGTTTCAGTGATGGATTTTCAGGGCATATTAATTGGCGAGCTGAAAGCCACGGGGGTACCGCACGGGCCTAGAGGCCTGGAGAGAGTTTCGGCCGCAAGAATAGGCCGCGTGCATTAAATTCAAATTATATTTGGAATCCTACTTTTTTGTGTGAAGTAAATGAAATAATGTATTTCAAATTTTCTTTTCAATTCTTGCACTGATGTCACAATCACCTCGAAAGTCACTGGTAACACAGATGGTTCACTCCAAAGTTGCTAGCTGGAATGTGTTGTGAACCTTGTAGTGACGTCAGGGCGGAAATGATGTTAAAATGTGAAATAACCGATGAGTGATGTGGCTGGTGGACAGCTGGTTTCCAAAACGTTGATAAAATCAGTATCGGCCGAGCTTGTAGAAGACCGCATACTTTCATGAATTTGATAAAAATTTGTAACGACTTCTTCAAATTCTTTTGAAATCTCCGCCTGGCTTTCAGGAGAATCAGGACTGTTAGAAGATTGAACTAAAATTCACCTTTAATTTAATCAAAATTAATAAACTCTCAGCATTTAATTTTTAATTTTTTTGACCTTACAAAAATTATGCATCGATTAATTTACTAAGTGCTCCACAGTAAAATAAATAAAATTGCCTGGAAACAGTGACATGACTAGAATTTAAAGACGTTCTAATTTGCGATTCCAGCTGCTTCTCTGCTGTCAGCGATCGACGCAACAGCCGATCCGTGTCAAAATTTCTTTCAGTACGCGTGCGGATCGTGGAACAAAAAACACATCATCCCCGAAGATCGGAGCTCCATCAGCACCTTTGAAGTCATGGCAGATCAGCTGCAGGTCATTTTAAAAGGTCAGTAGCCACAGTAGAATGCAAACAAATTGCACCTCTGTGGTAAATAACAGTCTGGCTTTATGTGCCAAGCGACGAACAAATAATTGCAGGTCCTTCGTCTCTAGATTCCTTTACTTTGTTTCGCTCCGACTGTCGAGATTGCTTTTTCGCAGCGCGCGAATTGAGCTCAGCGTTTGTTTTCCCAACTGTGCAATTGCCCTCGATCTCTGTTCACTGTCGCACCGCGCGCAATTTGTATTTTCCGACAAGAGTAATGATGGTCGGCTTGAAAAAACGCAATTACGCTGCTTGACTACAGATGAGGGCCCGATTGCTCGTGGGTATAGTTTGATGCAGATTTAACGCCAGCGCGCGAGTAAAAAAATCTCCGCGCATTTCCAGAGTTGCAGATCACCTTGGCTTAAGTTTCAACCGAGCAACAGCCACGGTAAACAAAAACTAGGCAATCCGAGTCGAGTAATGCGATTGCTTTGTGCAAATTAATATCTATAATGAAAGTATCGCACGCACGACGTGCAAAATCGAATATATTGTTTTTGTTATGACTGCAGTTGCGTGTGGAATACGAGTGAAAGGTAATATGTATCCGTTTTCATTGCAGATTTAAATTCGTTAGCTCTCGGCTTATGTCACGTAAAATAAAGAAATACTATACTATACATGGATGTGCAGAGAACAATAAGAGCCTCATCACTTGAGAATTATTCCCATGTATAAAATTAACTAACAGATTGTTTTTGCTCCAACAATTCCAAATCCTTATTCCAATTCAAGATTGGCATAAACTATTAAAATTTGGTCAAATTAGCATTATATAAATAAAACAATTAAACATATGGCATTCAATGATTTATAACTTTGACCAAATCAATTGATTTTGCTTGTGTATATGATATTATTAATTTAAGACAAAATCAGGCAGAATTGCCACCACGGCAGCGTGAGGCTAATTTCATCGCCAAAGTTTTTCACCAACACCGTTCTTACTCGAACTTAAGAGATAGGCATTTTCTTACAAGACTAAAAAATTTAAACCGGGAAGACTGTTCTCAAATAATTTTTTCAGTGTATCAATCTCTGGAGGTGAAAACCTAAAATAATCTCGTTGGAAATAAATTAGAGTCGTATTGATTGAGACGCAGACATCTTTATTTTTAAAAACTGGATTTTGGGGAAATTTAATTTATGTTTTTTTTTGTTAGCGATAAATATGGCTCAAATTTCATATTTTTCCCAATGATTGCCGAAAAGAATGCTAAATTAAAAGATTTCTTTTAGTGCTTACGGAAAACCTGGTGAGAGTTCAATTTGGAAATAGCAAGAAAGCAAGCTTTCCCTTGAAATTCTTGGAAATTCACGAAAATTTAATTTAGATCGGACCCAAGTAAATAATTAACTTTTAAGAATGAAACGCAAAATTTCATTGAAGAAAAAATTTCCGGACTTGCTCTCTTTTGCGTTTTCAAAAAAGTTGAATTTTATTTTCTTGGGAGCCGAATTCGGCGCTGCTTTTTCTCTTGACTAGGGCTACACGAGTTGCTGAAACCTGAATCCAGATGAAAAAAAATAAAATTTTATGGAAACACTACATGCCTGATTTTTACTTAAACATATGCATTCCTCGAGTGAATAATTCTTCAGAAAGAAAAATTTTATGAAAGAAAAATTTTATGACCAGAAATACACTCATTATTTATCCTGAAAGTGTTTCAACAACTTTGTATAAATTGCAATCGTTGGTTTGCTTTCAGGCGTTTTGGAAGAACCATTTGATGAGCATGACAACGATGCCACTAAGAAAGCCAAATTATTTTACAAATCGTGCATGGACATCGGTGAGTCGCGAAGTGTGAATTTGAGATTCGAGAATTAATCGTGTTCAAATGCACAGCGAAAATCAGAGTACTGGGCGACAAGCCACTGCGACGGGCGTTGACCAGCTTTGGCGGATGGCCAGTGGCCACGGACAACTGGCAGCCGCCGTCCTACTCCATCGAGATAATGCTGGGCCGGCTGCGGGGCGAATACAATGAAAGGGTGCTGGTTGAGCAGTGGGTCGGCCCTGACGACAAGAATTCGTCAGTGAACATCCTGCAGGTGCGGCCCAAGTAAGAAGATATTCCCCACCCTTCTGCCCCTGCTCAAATCGATGACATGCTTCACGAATTCACATCATTTTCGATTTACGCTAACTTTAGTTCAAATGAAGGGTCTTAAATTTCTATAAACTCGTCAATTTTCTCAAAACAATTGCTCTTTATTTTAATGTCTCCCCAAAATTTAATTTTCATTGTTTTCAGTGTGTTACAATGTTTCGACTTTCAGCTGGATCAAATGGACCTGGCTCTGCCTGGGCGCGATTACTACTTGAAAAAGAACTCGGAGAATGAAATTCGCGCCTACCATAAATACATGATTGAAGTAGCTCTGTTGCTGGGAGCGAAGCAGAAAACTGCGTTTGAAGAGCTTAAACAAGTCCTGGAGCTGGAGAGGCGGTTTGCTAATGCAAGTATCGAATATTTCCTGAAATAAAAGATACCCACAAATATTTTGTTTTGAATATGTCTAAAATTATTACTAAGGATCGAAGAGAAGCACATTTTAATAAATATAAAGTTTATTGCAACATGTTTTCGTAATATCAGGTTTTGTACTTTTTATAAGCAGGCGTCGCTCCCTGAGGCGGACAGGCACGACACGAGCAGCATTTACCGCAAATTGACGCTGCGGCAGCTGCAGGCCGAGGTGCCGCAGATCAACTGGCTCGAGTACCTGAACGCCTTCCTGCACACCAAGGTGGATGCTGATGAGCCGGTGGTGAGCTACGCGATGCCCTACTTCAAGGAGATGGGCCGCATTCTGCAGGAAACAGACCGCCGCGTCGTGCACAACTACGTCCTATGGCGTCTCGTGATGAATATCATGCCGCACATGATCGACGACTACCAGCAGAAAAGGGTAGAGTTCCGCAAAATTCTCCTCGGCATCCTGGCAGAGAGGAACAGGTGGAGTCAGTGCGTCGACTGGACCAATAAGAAGATGGGCATGGCCGTCGGTGCGCTCTTCATCAGGGACAACTTCAATCTCGAAAGCAAGGTCAGAAGATAAAAATTTTACTGCTTTTTTATTATTTTCACGGAATGCGAACTTTATACGCAAAATACTTTTGTAGGATCTTTGAAGCATTTTATCTCTTTATTTTTGAAAAAATCCAAATTAATGTTGAAATAAAAATCTGCCACAAATGATATTTTGTTTGAGGAATTTTTATCATGAACGTCTGGCGTGCGACCGCGAATCGCACGACGTAATAATTTGCAAGACCATTTCTAAGAGCTCTTCTTGTTGCCAAATTAAAATATTATTAGACAAACAAACATTCAACATTTTAATAAAGCTTGAAGCAAACTTGTTGATATTTGATATCTCTCGACATTTTAACCCAATCACCCGCGCAGATGAAATCACGGAAGGCCTCTTGGCAGGGGCTGGTACGAGGGTCACGTTTCGGGCACTGCATTAAAATTCGTAGATGATTTGTCACTATGTTGACTCCCACGCAGGAGACGGCTCTGGAGATGATCCACACGATCAGAGAAGCATTTAACGAGCTGCTAGCCGAGAACGACTGGATGGATAACGAAACGCGAGCCGTGGCCAAAGAAAAGGCGGACCAGATGAACGAGCGGATAGGTTACCCTGAACTGCTCACCGACCCCAAGGAGCTCAGTAATGAGTACATCATGGTAAGTGTTTGCGCACTTAAATTCGCGTTCAGCGCTCCAAGGCCGAAACTGCCACCTTATCTCCTGCCGCGAGTGCGTAATCTTGAGTGCAATAAAGTGTCCTGGATGTGGAAAGTGGGACTCGCGCTCATTAAAAAGCAATCTGGCGCGTAGGAGAGCCGCTTTACGAGTGCATCTAATTGCTTTTGCAGCTCAACATCTCCGAGAACGAGTTCCTAGAGAACATCTTCAACGTGCTGCGCTACGATGCCTACCATAATCTGCAAAAATTGCGGCAGCCGGTGAACAAGGACAAGTGGTCCACCGATCCTGCCGTAGTCAACGCGTTCTACAATCCCAACAAGAACGACATAGGTGCGACTACTAACTGCACGAAGTTAAAATAAATAAATAAATAAAATTAAGAAAAGAATAGCATTTATGAACAAACCAACACGTTTGATTAAAATAAATCATTATAATGGATTTTTTTATTTAGCGCCTGCAAAAATAATAGCTATGCATCACGCGCTACAGTCATGTGAAGCGAGTTGTCTATTCACGACTATTTCTAATTTAACTAAATTTCTGATTGTTTTAGTTTTCCCGGCAGGCATCTTGCAACCGCTTTTCTACAGCCAGCATTTCCCGAAATCTCTGAACTATGGCGGCATAGGAGTAGTCATAGGCCACGAAATCACACATGGATTCGACGACAAGGGTGTGCATTTGACAATCACAAAATCCAAATGAAATCTAGCTCATTTTTGTCGGAGCAGGTCGGCAGTTTGACAAAGACGGAAATCTAATGCAGTGGTGGAACAACGCGACCATCGAAGCCTTCCGGAAGCGCGCCAAATGCATCATAGATCAGTATTCAAAGTACAAGTTGGAGGACGTCGATTTGTTTGTCAACGGCAGGATGACACAAGGCGAGAACATTGCTGACAATGGCGGTCTCAAGCAATCTTACAGGGTGAGATTAATTAATAAATAATTGATGATTACTTTTTTCATAAATAATTTTGATTGATATCTTTTTACTATCTCCAATAGCTAAAATTTCTCTACCTTGCAGTGTAAATTTGCGAAAATTATCGGTCTAAAGTTTTCCGCATGGTTTTTAAGTGCGTTATAGTTTGCCCACTGGAAACCTTAATATGTCGGCTACAAGGAAATTTTTCTTGCAAAGCCGTAGGCCGTTTCATGAGACGATTCTAAATCAGGCGGAAAAACACGATCCTCTTGCCGTGATATTTTGGGGAAAATGAAATAAAATCTGACGTATCGTTTCATGGTCCAATTTGTTGTTGCAAATTGAAGGACCACGAAAATGGATGCAATCCATTGTATGCTACAGCAAAAAATGCTCGGTTTTTAGGCATACAAAAAATGGGTGGCGCGTCACGGAGAGGAGCCGCGCCTGCCGGGCATCTCGCTGACGCACGACCAGCTCTTCTTCCTCAATTACGCGCAAATCTGGTGCGGATCGATGCGCCCCGAGGACGCCCTAACCAAGATCCGCTCTTCGGTGCACTCGCCAGGGCCGATCAGGGTTATGGGGCCGCTGTCCAACTCCAAGGACTTCTCCAAGGCTTTCAACTGCCCGCTCGGATCGCCAATGAACCCGGTAAGGAAGTGTTCTGTCTGGTAAGAGGAAAGCAGGTGCCACCGCGCCACCTTCGAACACGCACAAAATCTTTCTTTTTCTCCCTTTTTCCGTCTGAAAACATCAGGAACCGTAATATAAGGTAACACGCTGAGAGAGAAAAGGAGTGGCACTTTTAGATAACACAAATATACTGTTTTCAGTTGATATTTTATACACAGGTCCCATATATTTAATACACAATTCAGTATTAAAAGAAAGTACTTAAACAAGGTTCTTTTTACTAAAATAAATGTTGTTATTTATGCCCAAACATGCATATTCCTATAGTTATATAAATTTTCTGACTCGACTTATAAGAAGCGCGAATTCTATACTACACAACAAAAAAGTATTTGTAATTTTCATCTTTTCATCACGCTACTCGTTGATATGAAGCTTTAATTGTGAATAATCAAACACAATTTTTGAACTATATATGACTTACAATGATAGTTTATTGCATTAAAGCATAATATTACACGCACAAACAAAACACACATATAGTATGGTAGTCGCAAATGCGCGTAAATATATATGTATTGTATAACTTTGAGTGTTAACAACTCTTTTTTGTGTTGGTACTCACTCTCTGCTGGCGAACTAATAAACTTATTCTCTACACCTTTGACACATATTCTAATAATCAAAATAATTACGCTGATAAAATTTAACTGATATTTCCCTATCTCGATCTACAAGCTATTACCTGCGTTGCTTTATATTGTAAATACATAAAGTTGAGTTGACTCGCAATTATTCTTAAGCAATTTTAAAAATCTGTGAGAAACACGTACAATTAAACAATAACCACTACACAAACTGCTTTTTTATTCCAAATCCCTACTTGAACTGCATTAAAATCAAGAAGTACGTAGTCGTGACCCCAAGAATCTGCAAAATATTTATGCAAATACAGAATGATGTCATAATTAAACTAGGCTTGAATGTCTCACTGAAACGAAAAACTCCAAATTGAGGTTGAAAAATGGAGCTCCTATTTGCGGCAAGGAATTGTATCCATTTGTCAGGTTTGTGATCATCAGAATTGCGTGTTGGGTTTGCTTCGTTCCTTGAATCCACTGAACTCGGTGAGCAGCCAAATGAATTTCAAAGACCAGGAGACGAATTTTGTGTCCAAAGTAGCAGTATATGAAAATCTGCAGAAGAGCGATGACGCCAAAGCAGAAGAATGCGATGGCGTGAGTCGTTGTGAGAAAGCCCTAAAATGTTCATTACATACCGTATTATATATCAGACTGAAATTAATCTTTACTGGAAAATAATTAGTTGAAATAAATAGCACGCAAAAGTCAATAATATTTTCTCGCATCAAAATTAGTAAATGATATTGATTGATACCATCACAACTATGTAGTCTGTCACACAAGCCTGAAGGGTGCAGATGATTACAGAACAGATCACGCCTGGTGCTGTCGTCTGGTTGATTTTTTGCAAAAACCTATGAATGGGGAATGGTGAGTTTATTAATTTGTTTTCAAAATGTGTGTTAAAATTATGAACCTTAAGCATTCATGATAATTGAAGATCCAACTTTCTATTTGTTTTATGTCTCCAGAATCCAATGCTTTTGGTACGTCATCGCGAGTCTTTCGAAGCATCTTGATAATAAGGTGGTAGAAAAAATGGTAATTAGAGTCGCAAACAGTGAACTTCACCAGGAGAAAAAGGGATGCAGTGTATATCATGTATAGGTATATTGTGTACTCTTGTGATGTCATTTGAGAAAAATATTCTTTGTAAGTTGAAAACTTCTCGTAATATCCAGTTGTGTCAGTTTCTGTTGCATTTTCGTTGTAAATTCTCGATCTGTGGAAATACATTTTGCAGGATAAAAATTTATATCATGGTAATATTTCACCTACTGTTGATCAAAGAGCAGTTCCTTAATTTGTAATGAGAATAGTAAGCTACTGAAACTGATAAATATGATGAAGAATGACAAATTTATGATTAAATAAGCGATGCATTTGTTCGCAACCTCACAGGTTGTTTTGCCACCAACCTCGTCACTGTTCTTGATAAATCGGAAAAGAGATACCATATTTGAATGCTTATAGATCGTGAAACAGTTTCTCAGAAATGCCAAAATAACCCCAATGCTGCTCGCAAGAACGAAGGCAACGGTGATGAGTTCCATTTTGTCTGCCAGGATCGTGAAGGTGAAATTCAGCAATATTGTGTAGGTGTAAATAATCATGGTGAGATTGCTGGCTACAAAGAAGAACCAGCAAATGCAAATTTTCACAGAACGGCGCCTCACGTTGAGCACAGGTATAGCGAACGGGAGGCCCATCAAAACGTTCAAAACTAGCAGACCTCGCACACAATATCCGCTCAAGTTGCTTCTTCCGTCGCACTTTTCCGACCTCTTCATGGCTAATTTTGCTCGGAAAGCCATCAGAGAATTTATGATCGGCTTCATATAGCTGAAAGAAATGACACAAGAGCAAGTTACTTGGCTTTTGCGTATTCAGATAATCTAGGAAATCAATAATGTGCCGGCGGACTTTGGGTGAGTCATATATATTGAGTGATTATATCAAACTATTAGATAAACTTGCTTTCATATCCAATGCAAATAGGGACTGTTATTAGAAAATTATTTTGTGTTCAAAACAGTAAAAATTAGGAATTCAAATTTGATTTAAAAAGGAAAATATACAATTTTTTGACAAATCACTGTTTAATTGACTAAGGATGGATGAATATATAAGTCCAATTTGTAGAAAAAAAAAACAATCTCGCACTTTCTAGAACTGGGTAGCCACTGTGTTTCGGCCTGTCTCAATAGCCTCATAAGTAGAACACTTTCTGTTACTTGTAAAAAAGGGTTATTAGAATTCCTTGCAGTCTATTCACGCAGATTAGGGCCATTTTATTTTTATCTTTTAAGAATTCAGTCGTGGGTTTAAAGTAAAAAACAAATTCGTGTAGTTTAAACTTATTGTTTATTACAACATAATGAAACTAATTTAAGTTCTTTTTTTAAAACATATTTCTCTCTGAGAAACTGCTTAAACCTCAAGTCAATGCGAATTATGATAGTCATACATTGGAACTTTTTATTTCTCCTTCTTGAATTGCATCAATACAAGGAAATATGTAATTGTTACTCCGACGATCTGAAACATAAATTGCGAAATTTTTAGTGAGCCCTATTTGTGTTCCTGAAAATTGCTCCACCTCACCGAAACGAAGAATTCCATAGAGAGATCAAAAAACGGAGCTCCGATGCGCGGCACGGAGTTTGGCCCATCGGTGGCGCTTGCAATCATCATTACCGCGTGCTGAATTTGCTTTGGCTGCCGAATCCATAGCACTCTATGTGCGGCCGTGTGGATTTCGGTGACCAACAGGCGAATCTTATGGCCAAAGAAGCAGTAAATATAAATCTGTAGCAGTGCTAAGATTCCGAAACAGAGGAGGACGCTTGCGTGAAATGATTCAATGAGACCCTGTTTATAATGATAATTGTGCACTAATTTAATAAAAAATATTTTTAATATACACATTACTGGTTACCAATGCAACGATGTAATCAGTCAAACAAGCTTGAAGGGTGCAGAGAATCACTGTGGCGAATACATTTGGTGCTGTAACGTTGTTGATTTTTTGAAAAAGCCTGGAATCAAAACAATGAATATGGAAGATGTGAATTAACATTGAAAGTGTACCTGATGCAATTGTGGTATTCAAAAATCCACTTTTCAATTTTTTTTATTTCGCCGGTATTCAATGCTTGTGAGACCTCCCTTAGTGACTTTCGAAGCATTCCAATGACTGTATAGTAGAAAAAGTGATGGTTGACGTCGCAAATGGTAAGTTTTGCCAGCTCTACTAATCCAGAGAAATAAGCGATGATGACATACGTCACGAACATTCCGGAGCTCATTTTAGTCACAGTATTCGTGTAGCTTGGAAATTTCTCAATGTACTTCATGGTTTTGTCAACGGCAGTCACATTTCTGTTGTACATTCCAGTTCTTGAAAGAAAATTAGCCTTTTTCACTAAATTAAATGGCAAATAATACCCTTTGTCATAGAGCCTATCCTTGATTTGCATTGCGGTAGCAACGCTGATGACACTAAACGCAGCAAAAAATGACATGTTGCAAATCAAATAAACCAGACTCTTTCTCGCAGCGGCCAAAATAATTTTTTCATCAGTTTGATTGCTTTGGTTGATCAACCTAAACAGAGAAACGATTTTGATTTTCTTTGCAATGGTGAAAAGCGACCTCAAGAAGGTCAGAATGATGCCAATGCTGCCAGCGGTGACAAATGCGATGGCGGTGATTTCCAATTCCTTGGACTGGATCGTCAAAATGCAATTAAGCAAAATGTTGTAGGTGTATAACAGCATCAGAGAGTTGCTGAAAATGAAGAAAGCCCAGCTTATGTAGAATTTCAGAGTGTGCCGCTTCACGTTCAGCACGTGGATGGCGAACGGATGTCCCAGCAAAATGTTCAAAAACAGCAAAACTCGCACGCAGAAGCCTTGCAGCTTGCAATTTTCTTTGCTCTTCGTTGCCATTGCGCGATTCTTGCTCACTTCTTCCCTCAGCAGAATTTGCTCACGCTTCTCTTCAATGAAGCCAAAGCTCGTTTAAAGGAGGCAATCTCAATCACACTAATAATTATTATAATGATATGAAAGAGATAAAGTATTGATTATTTGCGTATCCAGAAGGGGTGAGAAGAGGGAGAAAAAATAATTGCAGGAATAAATCATATCTTACAAATAAATTGATTTTCTAGATTTCACATCAATTGTAAGGATTTCAACTGACGCTATTGACATTATACTTATAGCTTAAATTTATTTACTGCCTTTACAAAAAAAATGGGTTGTGTTATCAGTTTCTATATTCTATCGATTCGATCAAAAAAGATAACGAGTTTAGGTATTATTTTATTTAAACTTCTGCATACACTTGTAATTAGACTTTTCATTTTTCCGATTACAATATTACTTAAACTGCAGTAGGACCAGAAGATAGGTTATCGTGACACCGATAATCTGCAATCCAACGGTATTTAAGTTTAATTAAAATAATTTGGGCGTTAACAGATCTCACCGAAACGAAAAATTCCATGGAGAGATCGAAAAACGGAGCGCCGATGCGCGGCATGCAGTTTGGCCCGTCAGTCAAATTCGCAATCATCATTATCGCGTGCTGAATTTGTTTTGGCTGTCGGGTCCATTGCCCCCTGTGCACGGTAGTGTGGATTTCAGAAACTACTTGGCGAATCTTGTGGCCCAAGTAACAATAAATAAATATTTGCAGTAAAGACAGGACTCCGATGACAAAGAAACTGAAAGCGTGGTACGGATCGACAACGCCCTGAAAAAATCGTCTTTAGAAATTTAAACAAATTTTTCTACTTTTTGAAACGAACCATAGCAGCAATGTAATCAGACAAGCAGACTTGAAAAGTACATAAAACAACAGTCGCGATCACGCTAGGCGCTGTCAAGTTGTTGATTTTTTGCAAGAATCTAGAATATTTAGAAATTATTTTAAGCTTTCTCATTAAAGTCTAAAATAAATACCTCATGCAAAGATGATAGTTGTTGAGCCACTTTTCAATGTGCAGGATGTTTCCAGACTGAAAATATTTTGTTACATCGTCACGACATCCACAAAGCATTGAGATGACAATAAAGTAGAAAAAATGATTATTGGCATCGCAGATTGTGAGCTTGAACAGCTCAATCACTCCGAAAAATATGCTTAAGAAAATGTGAAAAATAAAAATTGTTGGTGACAGTGTGGACATGTATTCTTGAAGCGTTGAAAATTTCTCCATGTATTTCAAAGTTTTATCTGTTTCCGTCGCATTAAAGATGTACCTTCCTGTCCTAAAAATAAAAAATTTAAATTAATATAAAACAAACGTTTTCAATTTTTCAAACGCAGGCCTACCTTTTATCAAAGAGCACATCTATTAACTGAAAGGCCATAATAATAGTGATAATGAAGAATGCGGCAAATACGACCGCGTGGAAAATAAGGTAGACAATGCATTTTTTGGCAGCTTTGAAGGTGCTCTTGGCATCGATCTGATCACACGTTTTTATGAACTTGAAAAGAGCCACGTATTTCGAGTGTTTGGAAATAGCGCACAGTGATTTGACGAATGTTAAAACGACGCTGACGCTGCTCGCAACGACAAACGCAAGGGTTGATATTTCCAATTTGTCATTCTTGACCATCAGTGCGAAATAATGGAGAGAGTGATGGGTGTATGCGATCATCGATAGGTTGCTGAAAACGAAGGTGATCCTCCACAGGTAGTACTGGCAGGAGCGGTGCTTCACGTTCAAAACACTCCATGCGAAGGGGAATCCCAGGAGAGCGTTCAATAACAGCACAATCCGTACGCATCTTCCATGGAGCTTGCTTTTTCCCTTGTTGTGGAAAGCTTGCATGAGCTTCACAAATGAATTCTTAATCAACTCCATCGCAGTAAAGCTTTGAGCCAGTTGCATAAGAAATGCTTTGGTGATTTGCTTCTATTTGGCATTTATTAGATGATAGATAGCAGAAATGGTAAACATCAAGCAGATGGCTGGTAGAAAATGGAGATTATATATGCGATGTTCTCAAACTATTGTGTGAATCACTGACGCAGATTGTGCATCATATAAATACTTACTGTTAAAAAACTATCTGGACGTGTTAATTGATTAAAACTATTCTATTATCTATGGTAGAGAGCATACGATTATCAATACTTTTTACACTGTCATCATTATCTATGGATTGAGGAAAATAGAAATAAACAGCGAATATTTAGCTGGATTTTACATCACGTTAATGAATCTTAAAAAATTTATTGATTTTTTACAGCATGAATATGACATATATTTTTTACATTTTACCAAAGGAAAAAAAGGATTCTAGCTCTCAATAACTCAAATGATTATATAACTTAGATATCAGTGTTTTCAGGGAAAATTTTACGGCGTTAAATGGGATGAGAACCGCATGGCATTTTCAATAGTTGTGTTTTTTCATAACTCCTTGATTCATCTCGACCAGCTCATTTTTGTATTTGAATGATCACGATGAAATAAGTAAAAACAGCGCTCATAACCTGCAACATTGGCGCACACTGTGTTAGTCAGCCATGAAAATGTCAAGTATATACACACGTGTTTTAGGAAAGGAAATGCTTACCGTGGCGAAAAACTCGAGCGAAAGGGCGAAGAACGGACTACCCGGAAGCGTTAGACCGGCTCTTTCGTTGGCCGCCGAGCAAATCATTAGTGCCGCGTTTTGCAAACGCTTTTTTGCCCCAAACCACGAGCTGCGGAAAGCGGTGGCGTGCAACGCACTGATCTGTCAAAAGGCAGAAAATCCACTCACATGAGTAGAAATTGGCATGAATGCGAGGAAATGTGGACCTTTTCTTTGATCTGCTGCCCCATCATGCAGTAAAGAAATACCCTCTGAACCAGCATCACGCCGGAAAGGATCATGTACGCTGAGTTGAATTCAAACGCCATCTAAAAAGATTCATTTTTAATAAGCAGAGAAATGTGTGTAGTGTTGTTTGAATACTTTAACACACGCGATCGCTAATAGGCATATTTTGAAGCCGCTTAGAACCACCACAGCTCCAATTACTGGCGAAAGAAATCTGTTGATGTCACAAAGAAATCTGCGACTTTTAGAGTTAGAGAAATTTAATGAAAAGCGTTAGTAAAAAAATAACCTTGAGAGATCCTGCTGGAATAAGAGCCACTGTTTCAATGACACTCTTTGTACTCTTTTGTCCCTCGATATGGCCAGCGGCAGTTGTTGCGTCAGCAAAGCAAAACTTTCCAGGAAGTTAAAGTACCACGAAAAGAAAATGAGGTCCATTGACACAAGCCGACCAATCATGAAGAAGGAGTACAAGTAGCAGGTTAGGACGATGAGGGTGGCACAAAGCTCCTGAGGCAAAAAATAGATGAGGCCGCTCAAGACTGAGAGGACCTTGGAAAGACCGACCACGATGTCAAATGACCGATGCTGCGAACTCTTTGCTGCGATTTCCTGTTTTATTTGTCTTGACATTAGTTTATGACGACGCGTCGCAATATTTACAGAATTACTTTGTGCATGGTTGAATTCATGGCTGCAGCGTTCAAGTACAAGGCGGTGCCGAACATAAACATGAAATATACAATTAAGAAAAGCAGCCAGCGCGACAGCTTCCTCGATATAACTTTCTTGTGGGCTTGAACATACGGGTGGTTTAAGAAATGTTGTATTTTTACTGAATACTCGAGCAATTCTCTCTCCCTAAAACAGCTTCAGTTAAAAGGCTTCAATTAAAAAAAGATGTTTTACCTAATTGCGACAAAAGCGCTTCTGAAGACGGCCTCTGAGATGGTAATGTAACCAGCGCAGAAGTAGAGAAACAGAGAAAACTTGTGAAAGCTATTTGATGCGATGTAATCAGAACCAAATCAATATCAGAAGTTAAAACCCAAACCTTAGGTACAAGTTGTAGGTTCCCAGAGCAAGAAATGCGATTGTGATAAAATCAGTGGTAAATTTGTGCGTCTTCATCAGGAAGGCTCGCCATCCTGTCAGACTAAGAAAACTCTGACCGCAGAAGGCGCAGAAAATGAGCAGCAGCCTGTGGCCCTGGCCGAAATCTGGCTCGCCGATCAATTTCATTCCCGATGGAACGCAGCCCCTAAACTGCGGCTCTCCGCGCGACAATTGCGACTTTCTTATCTGCAGACGGGGTGAGGGCAGAAGCGGCGACAATGATAAACAGGCGCTTCACATCAAAGAAAAATTAATCGGTGATGCAGCGTGCTGTGATCGCCTATAATAGAAAATTAATTAACTATTGTTATTTGCCATAAATAACTATAGTAAAAAATGCAATTGCTTTCTACTTATAGAGCACACGAGAACATTTTTTGGAATAATTATTAAGGCTCATGTTCATCGCTGTAAAATTAATTTATCAATCTCACAATTTTGCTAATTGATCCATATTCCGTGCAGTTTCTTGATATGCCAGATGGTTAATTTCCTAAGCTACAGGTTCTGAGATATCAGGCGATAACGTGGATAATGCCTTCAGAGCACACCGTAACAGCATTAGCGCACAACACGCTTCCACTGCGTGACACCTCTATCTCTGGAAAAAACTGTCGTCTGTCGGCTAAAGTTCACTTGACATTATGCAAGACCAAACGCTTCCTATTCACAGCCAGGTTAGTGCAATATTACATCATTTTTTCAATAATTCCTTCTATACCTATAGTTATGTGCATAATTAATTTTAAAATCTTCCCGCATTAATATTATTAGTCAGAAAATTTGAAACAAAATATGATCTTGACATGAACCTTGAGATACAAGCGCTTTAAAGTTAAAGGTGTAACTATAGGACTTTGATTATAATTTGACCAATATTAGAAAAAAGTTATTTCATTTAAAATTAATGAACGGCTCTACTGCACGTGAAATTTAATTCAGGATGGTCAGCTAATAATTTTCTCGCAGAATTTTCACTATTACGGACCATCCTGAATTAATTTCCACGCGAAGTAATTCTATTTAAAATTTAAAAAAATAGCTTATGTGTGTATATTTCTTAAAGTTAATTTAATATAAATACATTAGATAAGACCGCATTGAGTTTTATAAATTAAAAATGAACACCTTATGAAACTATAAAATATTAATTGGTTGTATATTATTTAAATTTTTATTGGATGTTTATTCTCACACTTTGTCATAAATACATCAATGCATCACAGTAAATTACAGTAAATAACTAAATTTTCATGTTCTAGCAAAAGCAACCGTGTTTTGGGTACACCCTATTGTCCGTTATGCACTTGGTGTGTGGGCAGAATATTCGCCTGCCACCGAAACATCTCAAAATAAGCACCTTTTGGAGGGTCGTCCACTTCCTCTACTCATCGATCATCAATCTTGCGGTGATATTTTGCGTAGGGACAACGATTTTGACATTTCTCAAGTACCGTGAAAATTTTGGCCACGCGCTCTTCATCGCGTCTAGCTTTTTCGGGGTGCTCGAGTGCTTCATCCGCATCACTTACACCACAATATGCGGAAAGAAGATTGAAAATGTCGCTGCCAGGGTGTATGAGACGCTTGAATTCACCGAAGTAGACGCAAAAAGGCAGAAAACATTTATTGTGAAGATGTCAAGGTTAAAACAGTATAACCTCATTCATATTTTTTTAACTAAAATATTCTGATTATTTATAATTCCATCATTCCTAGACACTATGGTAGCGTAATTTTTTTTATTCTTTGAACACAAAAAATGCCATTTATCTTAAAAATTCTGTTAGATAATTTAAGTTTATAATTTCTTAAGATAAACGATGTTATAAAACATTTAAATGTTAAATACATACCTTAAATACAACTTAATTTTCAGAATTATTACGATACTCGTGACTGTTTTGTTCTCCGCGTTCATCGTTTCCATCAGTGCAAATTACTTCTCTACTTTTGGCCAACTGGAGGATATTTTCGGCAATGTGAATGGAACCGAGGAGGAAATCAACCAGCAGATGATGTCCAAACAAGTGCCTCTCGAGGTGGTTGAGGCATGGACCTACGTTTGTGCCTTTTTCCAGCTCTGGCCGTCCACCGGCATGCTGAAAGTGTACGCTGCTTTTCTGCACGTCATAAATTTTTTGGGCATCGGTCGGATTATTGTGTCCGATATTTTATTTTACTCCTGGTACGCCATCATCATCAATCGGTACCACATGCTAGCCAAAAGTGCGCCGGCCGTGTTGAACAAACAAGAGAACGATAAAAGACTGGTTGATTGGATCCAATTTCATCATACAATTAACGAGTATATCAGTTTAAAATTAAGTCCCAGACTATTTAATCATAAAAATAATATATATTTAATAGATTGCTTCAAGAAGTGAATGAATTGTCATCGCCTGGTATTGTAGCGGCTGTGGTTTGCACTAGCTTGCAAATTTGCATTCTTTCCTACGTGGTGATAAAGGTATGCTAAAATTCGTTTATTAACAATAGGGATTGTATTGTTGACTAAAGGATGCTCTTTATATCAGAGATTTTTCTCAAATTTGAAATATTAAACACAAATTGCTCAGTTATTGACATCAAATAGCTCGCACTAAAAATCTCGCAGCTGCAAACCGACTTTGTTGAAGTCAATTTATTTAAACGAATTAACTATATACCTCTATATCATCCAATAGATGCATGACAAGGCAATTATCTGGTCATTCCTGATGTTTGGAATTGGTTCGATTTATCAAGTATTTGTGTACTGCCTGCTTGGCCAGTGGATCAAAGATAAAGTAAGTGTGTTCTCGCTTAAATTAAAATAAAGAGTGCGAATATGTTTATGCACTTTATATAAAGAATTTTAAAAATGATTTCCTTCTGTGTTTGGCATAGTAATGTGAAATAAAAGCAAAAAATCTTGAAAAAAAGACATTTTAATGTGACTCATTTTTTAATTCAATAGAAATTTATGGCTTATGATAGCAAAAATTTATGAAAATTATTAGTGCAAAATTATCTCTAAGTGATGTAGTGAATTCATATTTATTTTTTTCCACCGTAATTTAAGGTCATGGAACTGCATTCTGAGGTATACAGAGGACCTTGGATAGAGAACGAATTCACAAAGCAACACGCGGCTGTGATTATTTGCTCTGCAGCAAGTGAAAAAATCGGCCAGTGCCTTCCAGGCGCACCCTTCTTCTCCATGTCACTTCAATTTTTTGCTTCGGTATTATCCATCTCGACACAATATCTATAAGCTCTCTAAATTTTTATTTTCACTAACCTTTTTCAGATGACCAGTGTTGTTTTTACGTACATCATGGTGTTGATACAGCTAAATTAAAAGGCAAAAGATCATTGTCGGGATCTTTTTTTTTTATCAAAAACCAGAATGTCAGTCAATCCTTTGCAAAAATTGTGACGGATGATTCCCTCATTTGAGAAACATAAATTTAAGTTATGACTTAATTCCTTTTAAAATTTTCTGTAATGAAGGTTTTACACTTTGCATGTTGTATGCTAATTTTTATAATTGTGATTGTTCGCATTGGAATATACTGAAAGTACGTAAGCTATCGACAAATTATTTGTATGAATACCTTTTACAGTCGGCCTGATAAACTATTTCCATATTTTTTGAGACGATTTCGTACAATTTATCTCCTCAATATACTGATCTCTAAATTTACAGTCTGTAATGTACAGTGTTTTTACGTACATCCTGAAGTTCATATACCATTAAAAGAAAAAGATTTTAGGTAACATAATAATTGTTTTTCAAATACCTATATATTTACGCTTATATATAAGATGGAATTCCCTAAACTGACAGATTATATAGATAACCTTACTCTTTTGAATACGCAGAGTATCCGTCGCACCAGTACGAATCCCGTGTACCATGAAGATTAATATTTCCTTATCAAAATAATACTAGAACTACGAAACGATCGTTTTAATTATTTTGAACTTTACTTAAATCATTTATGACCTATCAAGAAGAGTCGCATAATCAAAATTAAAAAATCTTTCGCTATTAACAAATCATATTACAACTTTATTAAAAATTAATATCTGTTTCAACATCTAGCGGTGTCAACTTTTAATAATTGACCAGTGTGCGAATGAGAAATAAAAACGGCTCAGAGATCTCCGATTCATTTATTGTTTGATAAAAGTGACGTTATCAAGTTTAATGATATTAGCCCAGGCGCGAAACACAAATATTAGTTTGCTCCTTTGTTTGATGCTTTATTTGCGACTGGTAGGTAGCCACAATGATCCTTAAACTATTCGTCCTTCTTTGGCTGTCACTCTGTGGTATCCAATCCGTTCCTGTGCTTAGCAGGAATGAAGCTACGTACGAGGAAACGGTATCAAAAATCAGAGAGCTGAGCTTAGGTTTGCCTGACGAGCGTGTTGGTAAGTACAATAGGTATAATTATTCTCATAGATAGATTTTGAAAAACGTAAAATAATTATATATTGGTATATTTTTGGCCTTTAAATTCTTGGAGCTTAAATTTTAGTAATAAATATATACGTTTAAAAATCAGTTAGTTTAGTCCTCAGGACAGTGAGACTACTAACTAATTAATAAATCCGATTAGCAGTGTCGTTAGAAAAAAATAAAAGTGATAAGAGACAGCAAATTGATTATGTTTGGTTTTTTAGGGGAAGCTGTAAGTAAATGGTCTGCGGAGTCAACAACTAACCCTGAGGAGCTAGGCTCTTACTTTGAAGGGGACATTCTAACTGTTCCCGAAGAACCTGGTAGAAATGGCATAAACGGATCTTATTTCAGATGGCATGATGGCGTAATCCCTTTCGTGATTGAAGAAACAGATTTTAGTACTTAAAAATGCTTTCAAGAGCGACGCTTAAATATTAATCCATTCTCATTCTAGACGAAACGGAAGTCCAGTCTATTTTGGCAGCCATAGCTGATTACCATTCTAAAACGTGTTTGAGGTTTGTGGAATATGATGGAAACCAGACAGACTACATCTCCATTCAAGGCGGAAACACAGGATGCTGGTCAGGGGTTGGAAGACTTGGTGGCAAGCAAACAGTCAATTTGCAGCCGCCTAATTGTATCCGGAGGGTAAGGTCCAAGTAAAGTCAATATCGATTTAATAAGTCGCACCCACCAACCGTTCCATTATTCAAGTTTGGAGTCATAATTCACGAGCTCATGCACACCGTTGGCTTTTACCATGAACAGTCGAGGATCGATAGGAACGATTATGTTACAATCAACTGGGAAAACGTTGATATAAGTAAATCAAAACATTTAATTTGGAACGACTTTCTCGATAACAAATTTTAAATAGCAAAATTTCATAACTTTTTGACAATGCCAAACTCCTATGCTTATGGAGTGGATTACGACTATGGCAGCGTGATGCACTACACTGAAAACTCATTTTCTAGCAATGGAAATAACACCATTGACACTAAGGTTTGTGAAAACCTCCATTCTAGGACTTGAAATGATGCTCCTGTTCCATATTTTAGCCTCCTGGAATACCAATAGGGCAGAGAGAGGGCTTCGGTATAATCGATCTTGAAAAAATCAACCTAATGTACAACTGCACCGTTCAATAATTTCAATGCTAGCCCAAAATAACCATAGATATTTCAATGCCTTCAATGAATCGGTTTTGAATGAATTTAACAATGATTTAGATTACTTGGTTATAAATTTTAGCTAGTGAAGTGATTTTGTACTTTTACGTTGATACCTTTGAAGATGATCAAAGCCATGATGTTTGATTTGTTTGCAATAAAGTTCATTTTGAGTTATATGTAGTATGATAAATCATTGAAAGATAGATCATTGAAAGGAAACCAATGATGTCATCTTTGATTAATTTATAAGAATTTCACGAGACAGATTACACTCTCATAGGAGGAGAAACTAAAATCACTCCATCACCACGGACGAACAGCATGGGAATGTTCCTTTTAGTTGTTTGGTACACTTCTTCATAAGTCTCTTCATCAATTTCAACAGTGGTAACTGTTTCCTCAACATCGCCGAGAACCATGTTCAGATGCTGGTCATAAGCCTAAATGATAATTTGCTTTACTTTAGTTATTCAATTAATGATAGAACATAATCATTAGGCAGTTTGAATAAAACATAAAAGTGTACATTCATATATTATAACATACATATGTACTAGAAAAACACTCGACAATTTAAATTCCAGTCCGAATTCAAAATTGCCAGCCCGTGATCAAGTTATGTAGTAAGATACAAATTAACGTGATATTGTATGTATGTATGTATGGTATGTGTACATATCGTTTTAAAGAAAATCATAAATTAAACATTGTTAAAAAGACCATTCTACCTATGCAATATTATAATCATAAGTATCATAGATACATATATGTAACGCAATATAAACTCACATGGATGCGACCCCTAAGTTCGCGTTCATTTCGCATTTTCACGTAAATCCTTTCGTCAAGACTCAATCGAATCAAGTCCAAGGGTTCCTTTACTGTGACTTGAGTAACCTAGAAATAGCATGGTACATAAAGCTGTTTTAATGGAAATGAGTTCATATAAATAATTAAGAATCATTACCGTGTCTCCGTCGTCTGCCATCCTTGCTTGTTTACAAACAATGCCAACAATTGAAGATCGCAGCAAAACCTTTTCGAACTTTTCAGCCGGCCGCAGAGTTTTGTTGTTGTTTGATTTTTGATTGGAAGATTGGAGGGTGGACTGCGACAAAGGCCGCGGCGGCAGATTTAAATAGCAGCTTAAAATCATGGCGTCGCCTGGGCCGAAGTCACCTGAACAGTCGGATAGAAGCAAGAAATATGATCGTCAAATCAGGTATCTTGGTCTAATTAAATTTTCCATTGAATATATATAATACCTATGCGATGGAACAGTATTGTATAATTTTATGAGTAACAAATCAGCTGCAAATTTAATGTGCAACTCCAACTTTCGTTGACAGCAGATTAGGTTGAATTTTTTAAAATTGGTTCAAAATTAATTTCAGATTATGGGGTGAACATGGCCAGTCAAGACTTGATTTTTGCCACGTTTGCCTGGTGAACGCTACAACCTTGGGCACCGAGATATTGAAGTCTCTTGTCCTGCCCGGCATTGGAGCCTTCACTATTGTTGATGGACACATGACAAGCGAAAAAGATGTCGAGGCGAAGTATTTTTATTTTCAACATACATAACTTTATAGGATAATGAAACGTTCTTTTGTCTTTTGATCAGCTTTTTTCTAGATCCAGACTCAGTCGGAAAATCTAGGGCAGAGATTGCCACTAAATTGCTGATGGAATTGAACAGTGACGTGCGGGGTGATTTTGTGGACGAGTCAGTGGAACAATTGCTCAACAACAGCCCTGATTTTTTTGACAACTTTACCGTGGTGTATGCTGTATCCCTTCCGGAGAGGTATGAATATCATTTGTTGGATTGCTAACATAAATTATTATAATATTTAATTTAGGACTCTGCTCCCCTTGTCCAAGAAACTGTGGAGTCAAGGCATCCCTTTGATTGTCTGTCGAAGTTTTGGTATGTTTGGAAGCATAAGAGTTCAAGTTCCTGAGCACGCTGTTGTTGAAACACACCCTGAGCACCCTTTGCCAGACCTGCGGCTAGACAAACCATTTCCTGCACTCATTGCCTTGGTTGATGCCATCAACTTGGGCAGCATGACTCTCAAGGATCATGCGCACATACCGTATGTTGTGCTTCTCTTCAAAGCGCTCCATGAATACAGAAAAAGACACCCTGGTAGCCACCCTTTGAAAAAAGCAGAAAAGGACGAGCTTAAGCAAATTCTAAAGGTAATAATTCTTTTATCAGACATAAAATTATTATAGTTACTGTCGAAATATTTTAGGATTTGAAACTGAGAGATGAAAATGGAGATCCCTTGGAAGAAGAGAATTTTGAGGAAGCGATTCGAGCTGTCAACGCAGAAATTCAACCCTCAAGAATCCCAAGCAATGTAACAGACATCCTGAATGATCCATGCTGCATCAATTTGACGTCAAAGGTGGAGCAGGAAAATTTTGCAATTGACCTTTTATATCAATTTGTAAACCATTTTAGAGCAATCCATTCTGGATTACAACAAGGGCCTTGAAAGACTTTGTCGAGGGGGAAGGAGGTGGACTGCTTCCAGTTAGAGGTTCTCTTCCGGATATGACTGCAGAAACTTCAAGATACATCTCTCTCCTCACTGCGTAAGTTCATAGAGGTCATTCTCATCAGAGGTCTCAGCCAGCCGCGCTAGCCAGCTATTTTTGGGTCATGCGGTCAGCCATCAGCTGCTGTGACTTTAGCTAAACTGCGCCAGCCAAGCCAGCCACTTGCCAAAAGTCGAAAAAAAGGTCTACAACCTTTCATGCCGTTAAGCATCATCAAACTCCACTTTAAAAAATTTTGTCAGCCGCCGCAAGGCAGACAGCCATCCGTCGCCTCAAAATTACGCAGCTCAGTGTTCTGTAATTTTAATTTGTTCTTGTCAAACTGGGTTTCCTTTCATAAACAGTCAAAACAAGTTAAATTGAAAACTTGTCTAAAACAGTATCCTGTGAATGTTAAAAATAATGTATTTTTCAAGTATACCTTAAAAAATAATCAATTATTGTAACGGTGTGTGCATTCTTTGCACTAATTTCCTAGGGATGGATGTCAATATTACTAATTAATTACAGATATCATGATCAGTCACAACGAGACGTTGAATCGGTCTTTAGAAGAGCTCAGCAGCTGCTTGTGGAGCTCAACTTGCCGCCAGACACAATTACTGAGAAGGATGTGAAACACTTCAGCAAGCATTCATATGATCTCCACGTCGTAAGAGGCCGCTCCATTGCAGACGAGGTTGATCCACGCACTGCTAACACCCAAGAAATAGGTTTGTGGACCAGTTGTTTTTATTGATTCTGTTGGTTACTTTGCATTTTCCACAGCCTCTCAGCTGGAAGACCCTGAGAGTCTGATGCCCCTGTATGTCATCATGAGAGGAATCGATCGCTTTTACACCGAACACAACATTTACCCTGGCAGTTTTGATGAGAGCTTGGAGCCTGATATTGTAGAATTGAAGGTTGTCATTGATAACTGTTAAACTGGGATTGTACTAATGATAAGGTTTTTTGTATCAGAGCATCGTGAACAAATTGCTGGCAGAACTGGGAATAAGCTCCATAGGAAAAGATGATCTAATACACGAATTTTGTCGTTACGGTGGCTCTGAACTTCACGCTGTCTCTGCATTCATCGGTAATAAGATCTCAACTGCTGACAATGGAATATTAATAAAATCTTAATCCTTAGGAGGTTGTGCCGCTCAAGAAGGCATCAAGTTCATCACATCCCAATATAAGCCAATCAACAACACCTTTATTTACGATGCCATGACTGCTCAGTCTTCAATTTACGTTTTGTAGTTTATTACACTTCTGGCGCTGGCTATTGCCTGGGGCAATAGAAATGAGGACCCATGAATGTTCCAAAATTGGAGCTAGGGTTATTGCAAATTAAATGTTTTGCACTTGACTTGTAAATATTCTTTTCACTTTCAATTTCAACCATTTTACCTGATAAAGCTTCCAGTTGAATAGCATAGCAGGAGTTTCTCACTCATTACATCTCAACTCAATCTTCATTAAAACACTAAAGGAATAAGCAAGTAAAATTCACAGTCTCCAAGTTCTTTGTTCCTAGATACAGTTTATTCATAAATTTAACACACACTTGCTCTCTGCCCACTAGTCACCGGGACTGTGAAATTTTAACCTGACAGCTGAGCATCAAGTCAAAGTGTCACAATCTAGGCAAAATGTGACATACAAATGTTAGCAGAAAATGGCTTTTCTCCAGCATTGTGGCGTAATAGCGGTCCAAATTAGTGGAAAAGGTAATAATATAAGGCATTTCTTTCTCCGGATTCAAATAAAGAAACTGAAATAGGCCGCTCTATAGCAAGAAGCAAAATCGATTCCCTTACATCAGCGTATACTGCAAAAGGAAAATTACAGGAGTTGTAGGCTAAAGCTTAGGGTGGGTGTATTTGTCTGTTAATATGGAGCGATTCGGATCGAAAGCCTGAGACCAAGGATGTTTGGTTTAGTTTTACTTTTCAGTTCAAAGCTCAGAGCCACTCATTCTTAAGAATTGATTCGTCAAGCTTACAACAAAACTCACGTGCATAGTAAGAAAAGTGGGGAAGCGCTCAAAAAAGGTTAGTCTTCAATACAAAGTTGGTTGAAATTCCTTTTCAAGGACGCTTCCACAAAATAAATAATAAAAACAATGAAAAGAGCGTAATTATTGATTACTTTATATATTCATGTAATAATAGTTAACAATTTACATAATCAATATGGTTCATATCAAATACACAAGCCAATTACAGTCCAGGATGAGTTGATTGGTTGCATAATTCACTTACTCCATTATGTACAGTGTTTTAACTTGCGTGCTAATTAAGTGGGGCCATTATTGTTCCAGTATCTACAACAGCACCCTTTCTCGCATTCTCAAAACTTAGGAGGCTTCTACATGAGTGGGGGAGTACTTAGAGCTTAAAACATGCACTACACAAGCTGGGGGCTCAAACCAATTAACAGTTTTGTTATCCAGAAGAGCTCCCAGAGAGGTGATTGCGCAACATCCATTTTTTAGCGTTAAAGAGCGATTGAGTAATTAATGCGAATGGCGGAAACCAGGCTTAATTTTAGGATAAACTTCCAAAAATTTGCGCAGCCAAAACTAAAGAATTTTTGTGTAAAATCAGCACTTTTATTGCCAACAGATATAACTCGTGAGACCTCTCTGGTCTGTTGAAAGCTCTGGGGACAATGGACAAAAGCAAGCAGGCCACTACCTTTAAAAAATTGTTGGGCCGGAAATCCGCGCTTGTTTTTAACAAGAATTCGTCTTGAGGACAAAACCGAATCAGTTGAAATATACAGCTGACTTTTGTACATACAAAAGAACCATTTTGGTACTTATGGTTTCAAAATCCTATGCAAGTTGTATTTTGTCTGGATAACAAATCAATCAGTAGCAGCAGCATTTAGGCAAACTGGATCGGAGCTTGTGGATTTGAGATGAGTGACAAGTGACGTATGGCTCAGAGCAGGAACTTTCCCAACAATATACCAAACAAAACCGCAAATATGCCCAGGATAAGGTAAACTCGGTTGTTCTCCATGTTTGCGAGTGTCTGCGCATTGGCGCTGCCGCCTCCAATCGCCGAGTCGCCTGACTGCTCCCGTGCCTCCCGAGTGGCCTTACGCAGTCGCAACACTTCCTCCTGGAAATTAAATCAAATTTCAGAAAAATAAAATTCAATGCAGGTCTGGTCAAAACTAAAAACCATAAGTTAAAACTTAGGAGAATGAATGACGTTTAAGGTTGCGTAATAAAGATTTTCAAATGAAATATTAATAACGCCTTGATGGAGTTTACCACGTTTCTGTTCCATGAAAACACATTTTGAAATTGAAATATTGAACGGGTTTATTTTCAACAATGTTTATTGAAAGGTTAATAATCTAATTAAAAACTATGATTTTGTCCCAGAAAATCAAAAATCGAGCAATGAAATCATTTTGATTTTAAAATATTACATAAATATTAAGCAATAATTCCAACTGTCAACATGTCAACAAACATAAAATCTTTTAATTTTTCCATACTATGGGTTAGGGAATTGTTTTACTAAAATTTAGTTAATTGTGTGGAACCAAACCCCATTTGAAGCGTATAGAGGAATGTGTTTAAGGCTTTGTACCTTCAGGGCAAGATTTTCTTGTCTAAGAGTGCTCTCCTCTTCCCTAAGTGTCTTAACCTCAGCAGCTGCACGAGCCAGCTCATTTTCAGCCTGAGTACCAACCTGATGGTTAATATCATCGATCTTTAATTAAAAGGAAATCAGAAGTGGTGTCAAAAGGCGAAACAACTATGAAGCTACAAGGTGTACTGTATGCAAAGTTGGCAGTCACGTGCCAATTTTGCAGCTGCAAATCTCCATGCAAATTGTCAAGTTATACTCACAGGCCAAGTGCATAAATTTGAAACTTGGTGGCTGATCAAAGAACAATCAAATCGAGGAAAGCTTTGCAATTTAAAAGAGTAAGAAATAGGACGAATTATTCATGCGCAGGAAGTTTGCAGCTGTGACAGTACCTTGATTGAGCTTTTTACGGAGCTAACCTTGTTGCTCTTGGTGACTTTCTTTTCCTGCACAGGCGCTTCTTTGACACAGTCTTGGTTTGCTGGAACTTCCGAGCCACTAGAAAACACGCATTTGAGTTTGGAATCCATCAGTTTGTCAGGTGTTATCTCCTTCCACTGAAAACACGATCATTTAATATGGCAAACAACTAAGTTTTTTCAGGCAAACTCACTAATTGGTCTGAATCGTAGTCACCATCAGGCGCAAACATTGTCTGCACCATGAACTTGTGCTTATAGTTCTCACTGCTTGGGAAATCACCCTGTTGAGGCTGTAAGCTTACTGAAATAAAATGAAAATAATTTATTACTTTGATGGTGCCACACTTAGTCAGAAATAAGAAACTTTCAAGGGGTCCTTGTAATTATTTGTTTATTCTTGTAATACTTGATCATAGGGTTTCAATTGTTGTTGTTTTGCTATTTACTGGCTTAATGATACACAGATAACAGGAAAGCTATCCATGCACATTTATTGCGTTTGAGATTGTCGGCCCTACGTGTGTAATATTTTGCGTTCCAGCCTAATGAGAGTGGATTCATAGAAATCTCTGATAAAAGAATATGGCAGAGCATTTTGTCAAATATATGTATTTCATCACAGAGATCTGTTGGGAAATGATAAGTACATAATATTATTACATAGTTGTATTATCGCTTTGAGTTAGGTATGATAAATATCTATTCTATTAGCCCGTATGGGTGTTGCTAGTTGAACTTTTCGTACCTGCTATCTCAACAGAGGACATGGGATCCAAAGTTCCAGAGTTGGGCCTTACACAGTACTGCTTGGGAGCTGTGGTTTTGATTTTATAGCACACCTTTTTCTCCGACGGGTTTTTCAGAGTTATGTACGAAGTGACTGCGCTGGTGAAGGGACCTGCAAAAAAACAAAATAATCAGCTTCTCACAGGCAATTTTGGTCGGACACCAAGAAATAGTATGATGACTTAATTAAAGCTGAATCACTGCCAACAGGCACCTTATCCAGCTGTCTGCGGGTTTAATTAGGCCACACTGATTAAAAACGCAGTCAGCCCCCCGGCCCACGGGACCGAGTTACACTGAACTCAGCGTGCCTGCCGTCAGAATGGACGCTTCAAACGATGGGGCGGGCCTGCGGGACTCTTGGACTCAACTACGGTGGGTGAAATCATCCGTTCGAGCACGAAAATACTCTCTCTCGGTGGCGGGCACGGGCAAAATCGGCCGCCGAATCTGATAATTACCTGTGAAGCGCAGCTCGTTCGACGGGTCGATTTGTAACACCTGCTCCGGCTTTTCCCCTTTGAACATGTTTGCCGATCGCTCGATCGCACCGCTCGACGCCGAATTCGACTTAAAATACAGACAATTTATTGGCAAACGCAAATGGCTTCGTCCCGGCCTGACTGTTGTTCGTTGTAGCTATCACGCATGCGCACCGTCTAGCGCCAGTCTCCAACATTACTCTCCTTGCTTTCGTGGTTGGCCAAGGTGGCAGTAAAGCAGTGTAATATTATATGACGTCATTTTTTGTCTTTTCTTGAGAGTCAAAACACAAGAAATCAGTGCATTTTAAATGATTCCAAATTAATATGTGTATAAAAATTTAATAAAAAGTATTAAGACATAATTGCAACCACATTCCAACTATATTTTTACTGCTTTTGAATATATTAATACCATAGAACATAAACAAAGGTTTTATTGAGCAATTTGTTTTTAAATTTCCCGCACAAAATTACTTTGCAAATTCAATGTGCAAACTAATATTGTCAGCCCGCAGATGTCATTGACCTTGCCAGTAATATTAGACATTTTCATTAAAACTCTTTTAAGATAAAAACAATTAAAACAATAGCAGCTTTTTGCGTAAAAATAGTAACTTAACTGATATGCAAGTTACTGACATGTTGGTAGAACTGTCCGCAGCTGAATTCAGTAAACTCCTAGAATTTGGGCCGAAATCTTGTTAAACAGACGTCAACATTTTTATTTTTCATCCAATTTCAACCCGGATTTTCGTCTAAACAGCTATAATATTGTATTTCTTCTGATGGGCATGGTAGTCTAATCCATCTGAACAACGATTAGAGGAAAATAGTACGTATAAAGTGCTGCAGAATGTGAAACATTTATGTCCCTATACCATAAATTGGGATGAATCATTTCCTTGCTTCCTCAAATTAATTTCGGGTTTGATTCTCATTTTACAAGCACGCTTTCTGAAGTCTTCAATTAATTTAACCCCATCATCGATTTCGTTAATCAATAGTACAAAAACGAATTGTTACTCTGCTGCGTCATTTGTTTACGTACAAACAGTTTTTTTCTGCCAAAAAATGATAAATAACCATGTGTTTAACTGTGCCATGTCGAATACATACCATGATACATAATATTATTTTGTTACTTTTCAAGCACACTTGTTAATAACAGTGGTTGTTTCTTGTTTCTCTTCTTACATAGCAAGCTACTCTGATACCGTAAATTATTTGCACTTATTCTGGTAGGCCCGAGTGCCAAAAACTTAAATTAAAGATTTTCAATTTTTTATTTTTAGGTGAAGTAACCTCACCTGCCCTCCTAAGGAGAAGTTAAGTAACATACCAGAGAAAGAAAAGTCATGGCGACTGGAAACACTTTGCAGGTAGGATGCAGACGTGCTTGTGTCGTTACAGTGGTTGCATAAATCCAATAATTTTGCAGAGAGCCATTGATCTGGTTACTCAAGCAACAGCAGAAGACAAAAAGAAGAACTATGCCGAAGCCCTTAGGCTCTATGAGCAAGGAGTAGAATTTTTCCTGCATGCCATCAAATGTAAGCTATAATTTAGTTAGCCTCGTCACAATTAGCTATTGGTTTTTGAACAGATGAGGTACAAGGTGAGAAGTCGAAAGACAGCTTGAGGCAAAAGTGTGTCCAGTACCTGGAGCGGGCTGAAAAACTTAAAAAGTACCTGGAGAGTGGTAAAAGCAAAAAGCCAGTTAAAGAAGGTGACTCAGGCGGAAAGTATGTTCTTGTTTTAATCTCAGCTTTCAGCGGGTTTAACTGTAGCGAATTCTAGGAAGAAAAGTGAAAGTGACAGCGATGAGGAGGACCCAGAGAAGAAAAAGATGCACTCCAAACTGGAAGGCGCTATTGTTGTGGAGAAGCCGCACATTAAATGGTCAGATGTTGCTGGACTCGAGGGAGCCAAAGAAGCTCTCAAGGAGGCAGTCATTTTGCCCATTAAATTCCCTCATCTCTTCACTGGCAAGAGGATTCCGTGGAAAGGAATTTTGTTGTTTGGGGTAATGCTTTAGCCTGTATGTGCGTGGCAATAATAATCTAATGTATCAACTTCAGCCCCCAGGTACAGGAAAATCTTACCTGGCCAAGGCTGTGGCAACCGAAGCCAACAACTCGACCTTCTTCTCCATTTCCTCTTCTGATCTGGTGAGCAAGTGGTTGGGCGAATCTGAAAAGTTGGTGAGGAGTCTTTTCGAAATGGCACGCGAGCACAAACCATCCATCGTCTTCATCGATGAAATCGACTCTCTCTGCTCGTCCCGCTCGGACAATGAATCTGAATCTGCCAGAAGGATCAAAACCGAATTCCTTGTTCAAATGCAAGGTAGTTTAATTCATTTTCCATTCAGCAAACTGAGCAAATGACGATAAAAATTATATCGGTCCTCTAACCATCTGGGTTTAATCGTAATGTTGCAGGCGTTGGGAGCAACAATGAAGGTATCTTGGTGCTGGGCGCCACAAACATACCCTGGGTGCTGGATGCAGCCATTAGGCGAAGATTTGAGAAGAGAATCTACATTCCTCTTCCTGAAGAGCACGCTCGCGCCATCATGTTCAAAATTAACATTGGCAACACACCGACCTCTCTCAATGATTCGGATCTCAAGATTTTGGCAGCTAAAACCGAGGGGTGAGTTGTTTTTCAATTCTATTTGTGTTTATTTCTCCAAGTCATATTATTTGACAAATACTTAAATGTCATGAAAATCTCATTAGAAGAAATTAGGTTTATGCTGCGGAAATACAGCCCATCTCTTATCGTCGCATTTGTAAAGAATGACACAGCCATTTTTGCCAACGGTAAAAGAGATTGGCCGTATTTCCGCGGCAGAAACTGTTAGGCATTTGTAGTTTTAGTGAACAACTCGTGAATAAAACAGTAGCAAAATGTACCACTAATTTAAACACAATTTTCTCCAGCATTTCTCCTGTTGCTTCTGAGTTGGAAACTTTAAACATCATGCAATGTGTCTGGCAATTTTGGCAAAGCTGCGCTCTTATTTTCATGACACCTAGGGTTGGATTTCACAACATATTTCTTTCTTTGATAAAAATCCGACTAATATTTTCATATATTGATGGCAAAAGCTAAGTTAATACTAGGCAACTTCTGTGGACCCGACAGATAAATTACAAACCATTCAATAGTACTATGGTCCGAAATGAATAAAAATAATGTATATCTCAGTTGTTCAGTTCATTAATACTATCTTATCATCCTGGTTAATATCATAAGAAATATTTGTGTACTCAAACCAACTGATATAGCAAAACATCAACAGAAATCTGTTTAGTTATTGTTACTTCATGCATTCCCCTACAGTTTTCTCAGCCTTTGTTTTGCCAAAATAGCTTCTGTACATATCTTTTGGAATGATCAGCAGTGTTAATAATCATTAAGTTTATTACTTGAAGTGTTGAAAACCCACCAGCAAGTTGCTATTTATATTTTCAGCACTGAGAATTGCCTATGTTTTCTTAATTTAATGCATATTGTTGAGTTTTATCTCTTAAACACATATCTAGGATTTTAACTAAACATAGTCTAGCCAATAAAATATTTTAGCTCACTTGAGACTCAATTTTTCTGGCATGTGTAGAACAAATAGGCATCACCTGTCTGAAAATTTAATTTACTCGAACATATGAGTGGACGTTAAAGTCGGTTAAAATGTCTTGTAGTGCTTCAAACAGTAGATATAAACGTAACTGATTGATATTTTTATAATTATACTTGTAAATAGTTCTCTGCTTGGCAATTGTATAATATATTCTAAGTTGAAACGTGGAAAGAGCTTTTTAATAATTTTGAATTGATTTATAATTGCGTGCAGGTACTCTGGAGCTGACATCAGCATCATTGTGAGAGACGCCCTGATGCAGCCCATCAGAAAAGTGCAGTGCGCGACACACTTCATGCGCTGCAGCGGACCTTCAAGGGCTGACCCTAATGTCATTGACCACGAATTACTCGCCCCTTGCTCACCTGGGGAACAAGGAGCAATCGAGATGACCTGGATGGACGTCCCTGGAGACAAACTTCTTGAGCCCGTCGTCAGCATGGTGAGTTGCCTTAACATCTTGGCTGACAGCCATGAAAAAACTATATTTGTTCTTTAGAATGACATGCTTCGTTCTCTGGCGGTCACAAAGCCCACTGTCAACGCTGACGACATGTTTAAGCTGGACAAATTCAAAGACGACTTTGGCCAGGAGGGATAGAGCACCTTCTTCTTTTGTCCACGCTGGAAAATCACACCACTGATTGTATAAAAGAATAATTTTTAAAGTTAACGCTAAATGTTGGAAGTGAATTAAGCTGCATAACATATGATACAGAAATGCTTACACGGTGATACATCTTAACAGCCTGGCTAAATCTATGTTTTTAACCTGTATTTTTGAGTGGCAAAGATAAGCTCCCTTGTCAGGTCTTGTGATGGATGAAAAATACTGTATGTTTCAGTCTATTCGCCTTCTTTTTTATTGTCGTATATATAAATTAGAATTTAGGCAAAATGTATTTGTTATTCAATCAGTATATAAATTAATTAAAACCACAATGCATCTGCATTCTCTACTAAAGGAAAATTTAATTAAAAATACGTAACATCCACATACGCTTCAGACAAACATGGGTTCTGAACTAAATAATTCCACTGTAAAGTGTCAAGTGGCAAAATACTTCTAAGTTTTCTCGGTTTGCCAAAGTGACACATTACATTCTTGTGTACCAGTAGTTGTTTTACCCTCACACAAGTTTCTGCACAATCACACAATAAATAAGTAACAATCAATCGACACTTGACCGACGATTGTTTGCTCACTTGACAGATGGAAAAACTCAAAACTGGGCAGTTCAAGGGAAATTAGGCAGGGGTGGAATCGAGTCTAGGCCCTCTTCAGCCACAGTACTGCCGTACTTTGGCCTGCAAGTGCATCCGCTTTCGACGAGAACGTAGTCTTGGCCCGTTAGGGTCACTGGGCCAAGGGGGATCACCAAGAAGAGGTACGGCACGTATGTTTGCGTGCATTCGCCTTGTATCACTGCACACTCCTTCGACCTGTGACAAATGCGAAACAAAAATTGAGATAAACAGGAGAAGAGATAACGTTGCAATAAAACGAATACTTTTGGAAAAATGCAGATCACTACTAGTTTTTTTTTCATTTTTCTCGTTTACAATAATGCAGAAGTGATTAGCCCTTCAGTTTGTTTTTTATTATTATTGTGTCGATACATTTAATTTGATATGAGGGTGGACAGAAAACTCTGGCGAAATTGAGGGCATAAGTTGCATTTTCAAACAAGAACTCTACACATAGCAGCAGAAATTTTTCACCACCTACATCAAATTTAGGATTATATCTTGGGGGACAAATCGACAAAACAATTTCTTGCGTTTTTTACTCAATAATTCGGTAAAAATCAACTGGTTAAAACCTAACTATAAAAAAAAACAATTGTGAAAAAATCTAGATGGTACGAAAACCCAACACCCTGACAATTAAGTAGAACATATGAATTGCTTCCAAAAGTGAAATTTTATCCCACCCTGGTCAATCACCCCAGCAAAAAAAGGATTTTCTTTTGTGGAAATTAATACTCACTCGCAAACTTCAAACACAACCTGCTGCAAGAGGTCTGGGAACTTCTGGACAATGGTGACTGGCTGCCCAGAGGTGAGCGACACGCCGTACATAGGCGCTGTGGTGTTGTATCTGGTTTTGCACAGCCTGCCAGGCATGTTGTACGCGCAAGCATCTTTACCTGCCGCAGTAGCCGGGCTTGTCGGGAACATTTTGCTGCTGCCCCTTCCTGCGCATTAAAATATTATAGCACCCCTATATGATTGCCTAAAATCAGCCTTTTTACCTGATCGTATCGACTCAACGGCGTTGTTTCCTTTGGAGATTTCATAGGCCTTCAACAAAGCTTTTCTTGTCACGAGGGGTTCCATAAGGGGAGTCGAGCCGAAGGTTCCGCGCCCAGTCCTCGACGAACCGGTCCAAAATCCATCTCCACCCCTCAATTTTCCAAACATTCTGGCGATTTGAGCACTGAAATCCCAATCGGTTGAGTTTAATATCAGTTTATAATATCCTGTTTGACCACATTTTTCATTCATATATGTATTTGCGAAATATTTGTGCGTGGAAGAGGAAGCCCCGCTAGCTTTAACGCGAGGAATTTGTTTTTATGTTACAGTACTTTTAAGGAACTTATAACTTGCCGCACAAGTGAACAGTTACTGCGCTTGTATATGTGATTAATAATTAACATACAAAACGCAATTCATTCTTAGTCAATAGTGTGTATTTGTTTATTCCTATAAAATGCATGTGCAACTGAAGAAGTGAGTAAATTGAATAAAAAAGGGAAAAATGCTGAGACTCGATTTACATATTATATAGCATTGTTTTGAGGGTCGTTTTAATGGGTTAGATTTATGGTTTGAAACTAAAAAATAACTGTCAATAATGAAAATACACTTTAAAAAATCTGATTAAGTCTTGTTCTGTCAGAAAATAATATCATTCTCAACTCTGATTCACAATTTATGACATGAAATCCATTTATATAATATATTGTCAAGAAAGAATGTTAATTATACCTTGGATAAGGGGAGCCCTTCGGCCCGATGCAGTCAGGAGAATCTGTGAGGGCATCCCCCCAAGTGTATTTTCCCTGCTGGCCGCCGAGGTTGCCGCTGCACAAGTTACTTCCTGATGCGCTCCACGCAACTCTGGCCAGACACGCCTGCAACAAAATTAAAATTTGCTTCAATCATGGGGGTATTATTACGATTATTAGTTGTATCTGGCCAATTTAGCATCACATACACCAAACGATAAAAAAGTTTTTCAATGATCTATGATTAAAATGATATATTAATTGCAATTATATAAAAAAGTTAAAACATCGCAAGTTAACAAATTGATGGCTCGCACAAAGCGTGTGTTTTTTTGGGGTTTGATATCGAATTTGAACAAATTTGTTGGGGCCTAATGCGGGAATTTGACTCCATCGCATTGCCGTTCCATTCAGGTTTGGGAGGAGTGCGACTTAGTCTCGCTTCTTGCTGGTTTGAACCGTTCCAGCAAGCGTGAATGAATTTTATCAACCTGAGAAAAAGAGATTGCTGTGACGAGCTGCTGTGTGAGTTCAAAAATGTTATTCTCTAATTTACAGGATATCAAATATGGCCTCATAGTGGTAAAGAACAGCAGAAAAGTAAGTGATCGGCGAAAGATAAATGCGAACAGTAAACTGCGATGAAAAAAATCTCCTTTAACATTGTAAAAATGCCATATTCCTAAGTTAACAGTATGACATAATTTTGATAGCTTTTAATGTGGGAATTGTTGCTCGTGTACAAAATTGCTGTGAAATATGGGCCACATAACTTCCTGGCTGACACACAAATTTGGCATCTTCTCTTTTGTTAAGTGCTGCGAGTGGCGTTCTCGCGCGCACATTGGATTTTGACAGAGGGCTCAGAGGTGCATGGAAATGAAACGAGAAGCACCGTTCGAGGACAAAAGCCACCGACTTTATTCTGTGCGGCATCACACAGTGATGCAGCTGACAATGAGGACCACTATGGGAAATTATAATTTCGGCAAGCGTGCATGCACATGACAGGCAGCACACAATAAATAAAACCGCCGCTGCGTTCGCACACTCGAGACTCGAGATACATCATTACCACTATGCTTAATGACTGCGGTGCGCATCGCAGAGGAACACAATGAGCGAATGACGAACACTGTAATTGATGTACGTAGCAAAACTATAATAAATTCTAGTTGAAGGTATACGCATGGCATATTATACAAAGAAAGAAACATGATAAATTTGAAAGTGCACAATTACAAGGGAAGACATTCTGAGCCACACTTAATAATACTCTGGGAAATTATCATAGCCTCCTTAATAAATCCATAAACTGTTATGTAATATTTTAAAATTTCCAGTTAGCGAGGGAAATGGCAGAAAATATATGATTTGTGTTGCTAAAATGTCTACTTTAAGTGCTTTAAAATGCGCTTTGATGAAAATGTTGAAAATATCAGGGAAATTATAATTTCCATTAATCGTTCAGATATTTATCTATCATTTTGAGAATACGCGACTATTATGGAGTAAAATTAAGTCAATTAAAAAACAGTTTTAAGTATTAGTTGATTTTTTAACAGTATTTCACCTAAATTGTCAAGTAAAAAGCAAAAAAAAAACTATGTGGGTATTATCTGTCTAAAAATATTTAAAGAT
This sequence comes from Cloeon dipterum, assembly GCF_949628265.1. Lineage (NCBI taxonomy): Eukaryota > Metazoa > Arthropoda > Insecta > Ephemeroptera > Baetidae > Cloeon > Cloeon dipterum. The sequence goes on from NC_088788.1 coordinate 27,843,604, forward strand.
AAAATAAATAAACAGGTGGGTTGAAATGACTTTAGATTCAAAGGTAATTTTATGGCGGACTTTACTTCTTTGGTATTATGCGTTCCTGATACAAGATGATTCTTTCAAATTCGCACTCTTAGTTTTGAGATAACCGGTAACCTCACAAGAGCGGTGCTAATAATACACGTCCGATAAGACAGACATTATAGAGAGATTTTGAAATCAAGCATATCACCTAAGTCACAACAATTTCGACTATGATTTTCCTTGTTGTCGTCACAGGGAAATTGCCAGCTTAGGGAATATTTGCAGCGCGATTCATCCGATTAGACGGGATATGCAGGAAAGAAAGTACTGCTGTTCGCCGGTGCTTTCTGCATTATTTGCTCCGTGTGCGAGAGGGCATCTCGCAGAAGAGAAGAGTGAGGTCATACCCGGCACGCAGACGGAGTGTGCATGTGTGTGATACAGAAATGAGAAAATCCAGGGCCGGCTCAAGAGCATAATCACTGCGAGAGCCGGTAACGGGACCTGCTCGGAAAGGTGCTGCCGGCTGCGGCTTCGGTCAATGATCTTCTTCTCATTCACCCACCCAAGCGATGGCCTGCCGCGAGGGCTGCACTTGCCAACTCGCCTCGCATTTTGTCAACCTAAGCCGCGCCCGAGGAGAAAAGCGAATTTCGCACGGCTCGCCACTGGGCCCGCAGCAAAAGTGAAAATAAAAGGCGCTCGGCAACTCGCTTTTCAAGAGCCGCCGCTGGCCACGATGGGCCGTTGATGTTGTGTGTGATTACGATTTGGGCTTTTTGTCACGTTTTTATCCGCCCGAAAGATATGTTTGAAGAATCGGTGTTATTGCTGGTTGCGGGTTCAGTTCTGCACTGTAATCAACGTGCCACCAAATCGCTTTTAGAGCCGTGAGAAAATCAATCTCGGAATAATATTACATGTGATGTGTTTCTATTGTGTGGTGTGTGCGCGCGAGCAGGTACTGATGTTGCCGCAGTTTAAGAGCCATTTATCGTTGGGGTAATTGACACTATGCGAGGTGCCGTTTTAAAGAAAATGCAAGTTGTGCGTGTAAGATTTAAAGGGTATTGGCAAACAAACGCGAGTGTTGACCCAACTGAACAAATACTTCCCTCGCACTTTGTGGAAATTTGCACCAGGTTTGCTGACCCGTCGCATTTCGCGAATAGTTGAAATTTCATTATTTCAAAAATCATTAAACAAGCTTTATTGCTGATTTTCTTTTTTTATTATTAAAATTTCATCTTTTTTTTTCTTTTTTGTATTCGTATTTTTATCTACATAAAAAACTGAAAAAACACCGTTTAAATAATTTTGGATTGCTTTACACGTGCTTTTATAAGTGCCGTGTTCACCGGCGGAACCAGCCAGCGAAATGATAATTGAATCTCAGGACTGATTTAATAAGTTATCCGCAGACGATGCATTTACACCTTGAGTGAAATTTGCAGCAGCTCATGGATACGCTCCATCAGCCCTTTTACCTACACGGAAAAGCGAGTGCGGCTAATTACGGTACTCGCAGAGATTAGTGAAAAAATGACACGTGCGTCGCTGCCGCAGGTTCCTCAGGCAAATCAAATCGTTGATTCTCTTCTCCGGCGCGGAGCCGTTTAACTGTGACGAATCAGTTATCGTCGCCGTCTTTGACGGGAAAATCGTGTTTTTGTGCTTGGGCGACGGCGACACACGAGCCCCGAAAAACGCGCGCTGCAAATTGCTGGACGGAGGTTTCTGATCTCTGGCATGATTTGTGGGAAGATTCTGTCTCCTCGCTGATTGATCTGATCGTTTCAAGGAATTTGCCATTATGGTAATTGTATAGCTGTAAACCGTTTTATTTGCCTCAATGGACTGGAATGAAAATATCGCGAGACATTTTATACTGAGAAATCTTTTCTCCGAAAATAGATCTGTGCCAAAAAAGTGCAACAAAATAAAGCGGAGCTAAATCTTTTTGAATTGAGTAGAAAAAGTCATGATCCGTTAATTTCATTTGAATTTGTACAATTCAAGTAATTGATTCCACACTCGATCCACTCAAACAGCAGTGACTCCGCAATTTCCGCTTTGGGCTGCATTGTTTCTTTGTATGAACATCGGCATATTTTTTGCCGAGCAATAACTTATAGTACATATACGCCCATGTGCGTTTGGCTGCACACACGCGATCAAAGCTTGGCTGGAATAAGCGAGAAAATCTATTTCCATGCCCAGCATGCACAACAGTTAGCCATTCAGCTCTTGCGGTTGGATTCTTTTTTCTGATCACCGCAGCAAACACGCGGAAATGAAAAAAGTAATAATTTAATTCAGGTGCCAAAACGCAATTATACGCTATAAATATGTTTCGATCTAAAAGGATGTGCACGCCTTGTAGTTTTTCAGACAACTAATTGGGATGGACATGCAAAAGAACCGTAATTTGACCTGCAGGAGGGAATTGCATTTTTATTTTTTTTTTACAGAAATTCACGATTAATTTAATTTTTGTGCTTACTATAAATTAATTGAAAATTTCCAACGGAAAATAAAATACAATTTTTTGGGACCGGAAAATTATTATTCGACACACTGCATTTTATATAAAATAATTTTCTAAAATAAAATATGATCAAACTTCAATGAAGATATGATGAATGTTTAAAGTAGTGGCAAATTTTGCTATTATTATGCTCAAGATTTTCAGCGGGTTGCTCGCTAACACTACAAAATGCCTTATTTCTCTGAATGTGAATGAAGATGTTTGTAAAAATAAAAACGAAATGAATTGAATTGAAAGAGATTTTCTCTCTTTCAAATATACTGCAGTGAATATGCTCGTAGGTGCAAAATGAAGGTCACAGAAATTTATTTTCTTCATTAGAATTCACCAAAGAGCCCCGCCACCAGCAATTTCGCACCATGAATTTTTCAATACTTTCTCTGGTGGGCGTGCTAGCATTCTCATTTTCTTGAACTTGGCCATCAGACGGAACTGGATGACTCACCTACGCACGCAAAGGTGAGGCTTCGAAACTGTTCTTTCACTGAAAGCGCTCATAGATTCACTGCTGGTAGCGCGGATTTTGCTTTTCATCAGCCAACCATCGCCGACAACTGACAAAAGCTCACTTTAAAGCGTCATTGAGGTTCTTGTTAAACATCACAATGAATCCTTTTCAGCTTCAGTTGACAGCTTGATTTTCTTCTCACTATTTTGGAATGTGTCAATGGCTTATCAAATTTCAATAAATGGATATTTTAAAAGTACATATAATTGTAAATTTGTAGTGGAACCCAATTTGGTTAAAAATGCTTATAAAACTACATAAAAGTGACACTTCCTGTGTAATTTGAAACTTTTCAAAATAGAATAACCTTATTTTTATTGTTTTTTAATTAAGATATAAAAATGTAATCCTAATTTTTGGGGCAATGACATTTGCATAGCCAGAAAGGGCACAGACCGACAAGACTAAGTCTTGGTCTGTTTTAATTTTCATACTGTATGATATATTTTATATATTTGAAAGCTTTTTGAGGGTTTGTAATTTGAGCCAACGTGAATATTTAATTAACTTGAAAAGTGATAGCTGGAAATTTTTTAATTGCATCTCAAAACTGTCCAGTGAAAAATGATTGAGGTTAAATACTAAATCTTTAAATTTAAGAGTTTAAAAAAGGAAAGGAAGAGAATTACTCGCTAAAATTTTAGCATTCGTTTAAGCGTCTCCCCAAATGTTCCCATGCACTTTTCACACGACGTGATTCACGTTGAGTGTCGGAATTGGCATCTGAGGAGCACTATTGTGCACGAGAGTAAATCCTTTCCCGAATAATGCCATTAAAAGGAGCAGAAAAGCACCGAAGCCTTTATATTTCCTCTGTCCTGACAGACACAATGACTCTCGCCTTTTGGTGTTAATCGCAGAATGCACATTGTGATCTCTTCGTTATACTCGCGAAATAGGGAACTGGAAACTGGATCATCTTATTCAAGTTTTTCATTCTTGAGAGGGAAAGAAAATTTTGCTGCTCGTCTTTTGAAAAGAACGCGTTTTGTGCGGCTTTGGTGATTAATTGTACACTCTACTTTTTTACTTTGTTCTTGGACATGCCAAATTAAACATATAGGAAACCTGAAATACATAGCAGCTGTCACAGTATATTTCAGGCAAAACAGCGGTTGGTTCTGTGCTAATTATTACAAGAATGAATTCTATGATTGACCAACTAAGAAATAGTTTTACCGCTGCAAGCTTTACAACCTGCTATTAAGTTCTTGATGATCTCGATCTCTTAAAGAACCATTTTTTCTCGTGGAGGTAAATTAGTTTATATCGATAATATATATAGAAACAATTCCGTCAACAGAATTGCTTTGTTTTAGATTTATGCTTGTCTTAAAACCGAAATTAGAAAAAAAATAATAAATTTATGCAACGTATAATATGCTACTGATGGCTTTCTTGAGGGTGAGTAAGGGAAATAAATTATAATTTTTTTTTCAAATGGATGGAGATTTTTCAGAGTTAAATATTTAGATCTTTGAACCTCAATGGTTGGCAAATAAGCAAGATTACAACAGAAAATTAACCGTTGAATTTGTTGTGTACATCTACAGGCAACTCTTTCAAAGTCATACTAAGTTATTATATTCTTGTCCATTGCAAAATGATCGGCGTCATCTCATTCTCGCGCGTGTCAAAACTCAGCGTTTGTGTTTGGATGCGATCGAGTTCCTTTTTCCTAATGACACACAAAGACAGCTGTCGCATAAATTAGTCGGCGCAAGTAGCGCACTGCCGATCATCAGCAATTGTGTGTGCGAGCGAGCGGCCGGCGCATTTATTCGCTGCGAGTCTCTTTCTTTATTTCTTCCGCCGTGGCACACATTTATTTAGGCATGCAGTGCTAATTAGCCGACGTGGTCGCAATGACCGCACTGTTTGTTTTGCGCTAAGAAAACGCTTTATATTCGCGCTCAGCTAACTGCTCTTGGCTCTCTACGATTAGCCCTCTTTCGATTTACGCGTTTGCTTCAGCGAAATATTCAAAGTGTAGTCGCCCTTCTCCCAATAGTAAGTCTCTTTTGAGAAGAAGGACCAACAGAAATTCTATCATTTCAATTTGCGCTTAGAAATTACATGAGCAATGTGAATCAGTAAGAAACCTAGCTAGCATGAAACAAGCTTTCTGGTTGTTGTATCAGCAGTTTTTAGGGCTAATCGAAGAAAAATACATATATAATCTGGAAATACTCTCAAGACAAAAATATAGACGGAAAATAAATAGCTTGGTTTAAAAATGAATAAATGCTCCATATTTAGCATTGAAATATTTAAAATCACTGGCTTTCTTCCATTCCCAAGTGGCACAGTTATTAATTTAAAAATATAATGGAATAAATTATTCATGAATTTAGCGAGAGTTAACTCACTTATCCTAATGTGCACTAACTCACTGTAGGTGAAATGGTAAATTAATTATTTGTTCAAACCCAAAATGAGCATGGAAATGCTTATCTACTCTCAATTTCACCGGAGGAATACATGCACTCCAACTACTGTTGTGTAAACGAACATATACCCGCATTTAAGGAATTTTAAGTTTGCAGACTATGCTGACGCGCAGAAAGAATTAATGTGCCGCATAAACTATGGTCATGCTCGAATTATGGAGGTGCGAGCTTATTTCTTTTGTCTAAAATCTCAAACAGATGTCAGCCTGAAGGTCAACAATCTTCCCTGAAAGAGCCGCGAGGGCTCATAAATACATAGAATGCGCGCGCCTGGCTCGTTGGTCGCTATGGAAGCAGCAATTTATATCTGAGATGTGACTTGGCCGCGTGTTTGCGTCAGACGAGAGGAACACAGACTGACCACTTTGTGACGGAGAGGTGAACTTGATAAGTGTTCCTGCGAGTCACGAAATATCTCATAAAACAGAACGGCCACAACAAGCGATACTATAAAATGCTCAAACTGTTTGGCGTTGGATCGACGACCCTTTATTGCCTCAACGTTAAATCGCAAAAAAATCACAGAGAGTATAGAATGCGTTTACTGATGATTTTTAAAAAAACATAACTCGCAAGCTATTTAAATTTTTAAAGTTCCTTTTCTTACTTAAGTTGTTAATATGCTTAAAAATTTTCAAACAAACTATTGAAAAAATAAAATAATTAATTAACGTTATTAATATGCTATAATTTGAATAAAATTAAATTTGCTTATTGGACGACACAGTGCAATGTGTCACCTAAATATCGAACTAAAATAATTTAATTGATTTAAAAAAAAAATGGAAAACTTACGAGTAGGAAAAACGTCCCGATCGCCGATCTCTTGAGTGCCTCCATTGCAGACAAAAGTGCTGGTGTTTCTAGCCGGAGGAAGTAAAGGGCATGCCGGGTGCACCTGAGGAGAGCGCGTGGCAGACTGGCCCCTGCTTGCCAGCTCGTTCTTCGGCAGGCTTGGTCTTTGGTTCGCTTCTCAGGCGCGCAGCCCCGCTACCTCTCGCCAGGTACTGTTATCCCCAAACACACACACACACACACACACTCGCGGCCTCAGATATATCGCGAGCTCTCTTATGCATGAATTCGTATTAAAATAATTTTTTCTCTTCCTTTTGCGCACATCGCTCTTGCGAAGAATCAACGCAGTCATCGCGCTTTCCGATCCTGGCATTTAGCTAAAGGGTCAATTTTAAGATATTTTTGTTCGTGCATCATTCTTCTTGATATACCGCATTTTCTTTCTAATGTGATTTTGAACAACAAATTATCATCGTTATTTTAATACTTGAAATTGTAATTTTATGTTAATTACCTCTAGCTTAAAATAATTCGTCAGAGTTGATTTGATATAATGTAAGATGAATGTATTGCAAAATAATTGAGATTTTTAAAAAATCCTCATTATCAGAGAGGTGGTTAAATAATTCAGTGGTGTTCATTAATAAATCTTCACCGGGGACTTATGTGATCCTGTTCGCAGGAGACACTAAAACATGAATAACCGTCGGTTTAGCAATGGTGGCAAAAATCGACTGTGTGGCCTGCTGTGCGTTGCAGACGAAGAAGACCTGAACGATTTGAGCTGCGGACTCTATAATGTATACACAGAAATAAAACCTAACACATAACATTATAGAACATTTCCTACATTTTTTTTTAAATTTTAAACACCTGTACTCCAAGGCATTGTTTTGCAGTTTTTAATGAAGAACCAATTTATTTAAATCTTCTTTTTGCAATCATTTATAATTGGAATTCATAAAATTGCGAAAACCGATATCCGTTTCAGCGTTCTCACAGTATTGAGTCACGGCCGCAAAGCCATAGCGTAAATTTAGTTCAGAACAGTCCGATAGAGGTCTTCTAGTATCAGAAAAACACGGGTTCCACGAGTAGCAGGGCGTGAGGCATGATTGCGCAGCTGTTTTATAAACGTCATTGTTTAGGCAAGGAAACACAGGCAATACAGAGAGCACACCTCAAATTTAATTAACTAGCATATTAGACTATTTCCACTTATTATTTTGCGATTTTCGACAACTTGGACATCAAAATGCACGGATCACCAGTTTCTCAGGCCGATCCGCGGAGACCGGATAAAATAGTCAGGTATTATTATTTAAAGTTTGTTCTTAAGTTCCGAACCATTTATTATTTATTATTGAGTATGATTTATGGCAAAGTTACAGTTTCTGCCGGGTAAAACATCTCGCCAGTTTTTATGAGAATCACATAAAAAGTGAGGGTGGCGAAAACTGTAATTTTTCAAGTAGATCGACAGTCCAAATCCAAATTTAAGAAATATTATTTAGTGCGTTGCTCACCAACGAAGACCCTTCTACTCTTGCAAGATGCTTTTGATCCTGAAAAATTCGAATATTTTTTAATTAAATTTCTTTAATTTAATTATTCTTGCTACACAGAGATTATTATAATGCCAATCTAGGCTATTGAGCGTAAATAAATTATTATCAAAACATGTCGCAGCTGAAAAAATATTGTTACTTTTCTCATAGATATAACTGAATTTTCAGAAGCTTTAACACTTAATTGTGTTTAAAAATACCTAATTTTAGGTGCAAATATAAATGTAGTGCTACTTTTTTCAAAACAATACAGAAATGTAGCAGAATTCCATTTAGACCATTTCAAATTAGGTGTTAATATAGGGGCTTTAAGGTTTCCTCTGTCAAATTCACATTTTAAATTTAGGCTCTCTATTTTTCTTCTTATTCTTTAGACCAAATGAAAACTATCCAATACACATCACCAAATTATGTGAATTAATATGACACTTTAATTCTCTCTCAGGTACAAAGCGCCCGCACCCCTGTCGCAGGCTTCTGGAGCAGCCCCAGGAGAAGATCTCACCCCCGACTACATGAACATTCTTGGAATGATATTTAGCATGTGCGGGTTAATGATGAGGGTATGTTTTGCCTTGAGTTAAATTCACGAACAAGGGGAAGTGACTTATTAGATATTTTATTTGTTGGCAAAATGAATAACAAAATTGGCCTCTTACAAATTCAATTTGATTACAGCTAAAATGGTGCGCCTGGGTGGCTCTGTATTGCTCGTGCATCAGCTTTGCCAACTCGAAGGTCAACGACGATACAAAGCAGATCCTCTCCAGTTTTATGCTGTCCATATCCTCTGTGGTCATGTCCTATCTGCAGAACCCCACTCCAATGAGTTTGCCTTGGGCCACGACATAACCACAAGGGCAAAATTCGAGGCCAATTTGTGTGTACATAATTATGCGAATGTTTGTGAAGAAAAAAGGAACTGCAGTCACTTTTCGAACTGGACAGAATATCCACCAGCCTCATTTGGAGTCAGTTTAAAATTGTTTGTGGACAAGTTGAATGGACGAAGAATCATGTCACCCAAACCCTTCAGTTTGTCTGAAAATCAAAATTTTGTTACAATAAACTTCAAGACCAAACAGTACTAGAACTCTGTAGTTTGATTTAAACTGTGTTTATAAATGGCACAAAGACGTTGGCCAGTTAATTAAAAAAAAATTAAGTAGGAAAGATGGTTATCAATAATTAGCAACTGAGACTAAATTTTGTTAAATAAATACCGATCATATCTGCTTTTAGTTTCTCATTCCTCTCATTTATTTCTCCTGGAAGCCTCTGGAAACAAAAATCCCCGCAGTAAGATCAAAACAACCTTCCACAATAATAATAATTACATGGATAGCTGCTCTGGCCTCTCTGTGGTCAGGGTCGATTTCGAGGACCTGTTTCCAGTCTTCAAGGGCTTCGTCCAGCTTTTCCTTGGTCTCGTAGGCCCCCGCCCTTCTTGCAAACGCCCTCACATACTTGGGGTCCAATTCAACAGCCTTGTCGCAGTCCTTGATGGCCTCGTCCACGAGGGCCACCTTCAGAAGGGCAGCTGCCCTATTGGCATGCAGGATCGCCAAGTCCTTGGCCATCGAGCGTGGACATAGCTGGAGACCTCGGCCGTAGCCGGCTGCTGCATCTTCCCAGAGACCTTCTTTGAATTGTTTATTTGCTTCTGCTTTGATTTGAAGGACCTCTAGGTGCACTTCCTGCATACAAAATAAAGGGGGTTGATGAATTCTTGAATTTTGGATAATTTGCATCAAGTCAACATTTGTTCAGTATAGTTTCTACATGCATTCTTGGGCAAAAAATTGTACAAATCATTATCACCACGATTCATAATGAACCTTGGCACAAACTAATTAAAGCCCTGAGAATCGGCATTTAATTTAATGGCGTATGAGCATCAGAGGTCCGTCGTCTGACGCACAAGATCAAACACGCAGGTTGCCCTCTGCCCTCGGACTGACTGACGTTACTAAAAATCTCGTGAATCTTGCCAGTCACCTCTCTGTGCTGCTGGCTCCATTCAGAGTCGTCTTGTCCAGAGGGCTCCTCCTCCTTTGGGGCCTCTTCTTCGGGCACCCCAGCTGCCCCCTCGCCTTCTTCCCCTGAATCGTCCGAGTCCTCCTCTTTTTTGGTTTCCTCTTCACCCATTCCGGCCTTTCTTGACGATTCTGCCTCGGTAAAGTTATCCATCTCCTCGCCTCTTATGTTTACGTCGGAAAAGGGGGCGTTGGGGCGTAACCCATGCAAACAAAAGAACTGAAAGATTTGAGATAAAATAATTCACTTCGCCCGCGAAGTCAGCAGTTATTGACTTGACTGATCTATATATTTGGAAAATAATAAAGTTATGTTGATTTTTCTAGGCAGTATGGCTAAAGAATGAATTTGACTTTTAAAACCAACTACAATTTAAACTCCCATGATTACACGTTACACGAATCGTGTGCTGAGACTGCTGAGTGAGTCAATACACGTACTATATTATTGCATTAGCGGTCGTGCCAGTTGCACAAGTATCAAGGAAATGAGCAAAGAAAAAATTGGAAATAATGGAATTTATTAATAAAAAAATTAGATAACAAATTTCATGTCAATATAATAAATCAAAGAATACGTATTTTAAAAAAATATGAAAATTATGTACTTGAATTACGATTTTTTCAACGAGGAAAATTTGGAATGTAAGCTTTGGACGGAAATTATGTAATTTTAAGGAGTTTTGTTAGGAAAAATAAATCTCAAGATGGAATGAGATATTTTCCCGTAGTTTTAAACGGTCAGGAAATTGAAATATAATACAAACAGTTCATTTGAAACGAGACAACGAGAGAGCATTATATTTCAATATCCTGGCCTTACAATCTTGAAATTGAATTGTATCCTACAATTTTAAAACTCTGATTAAAATGGTTGATTTTATTCTTAAAGATTTTTTTATTTAAAATCCTTTTACAAACCTCACATGACCTAAAACAGATTTAGATCTATTGAAATTCAAACATCATCATTATTAACCTCTTAAAACCATACATTTTGAGTCCAGGCGCAAAAAGATAAAATCATTGGTATTAATCGTATTAATAATTGAGCTCGCATTTTTAACTTGATTAAAAATAATTAAAAGTTAAGTTATTAACTAACGCAGCTATTGAGGTTCTGAATGTTCAAGCAAATGCGTATATATTTGATAACCCTCAATGAGCTGACTCTAAATTGTATAAAATAGCCTAATGTGATTAACAGGTGAAAAATTGCGCTGAAGACACGAGAGACTATGAGTACGTGCTGATGAAACAAGCAAAAGAATGTGTATTTATGTATTTTAGCGGTCCGAAACTATAAGTATAGCAGAGAATGGTCTAGAATAGATGGTGTGTCAAGTCAAGTGCCTCCGCTGCTGGATTCCCTAGCGGTGAGGTAGGCGAAATAAAATAAAATACAACTCAAGCCAGCACGCGGTCCGAATTGGGCTTGTCTTCGAAAAGATGCATTTCGCCAGGGCTGCGAATTTTAAACAACTAAAACCTATTTTTAGATGCGTAAGTTTGATTTATTGGGAGCTACAATATGATGTCAAGAAAAATAAGCGTTGCTAAACAATTAAATAAATCAGCCCTCAGATGCAACTACAGCTAAACTTGTCAAGACCTGGTGCAATATTGATTTTTCATGAGGGTATATTAAAAATTTTCTACTCAAACTGTATTGGGGAAATTAAAATGTTTGGTTAATTTATAGCAGAGATAATTTTTAATCAGTGCATTTGACATCGGATGCTGCACTTTCTTACGAACAAAAAATACAAAAAAATTTAAATTTTTAGTCCAAGCTAATATTTTAATTTCATATATCTTATTTCGATTTTAGAACAGAAAAAACTTAAGCCTGGAACAATTGAATATTCATTTCTTTTCGCAATTTATTTGCTATTTTTTGTGAGTTTGAGTTTCGTTTAGCAAGGCAGCAAAGAGTGTGCACACGGAAATCAGTCAGGCCCGGTTTAAAATTCGCAACCCATTTGAAATAGTCGAGTTCTCTCAACAGAACATGGGACGAGCTGCAAAATTAAATGTGGCCCCGTGAGCGCAGCCTTGCGGCCGGCGTCACACACGCGTTTCCTCATTGTTGCTGCTAATGCCGGCGCGGTGTGTGACGCGACAACCCTACAGACAACAGACGGAGCAGACACACGTCCCTCTCGTTTGCTTATTATCTTCGCTGATGCGCTGGCTGACAAAACACGCGGGGAGACGCTGCAGGAGGCCGAATTGACTGAAAGCGGCTAACTTTTTTGCTCTTATCGTTAGGACTTTGCACATGCTGCAAGCCGACAAAATGTTTTTGGTGTAATAAGTCACAAGGCGATATATACGCTAAAATTGTTGGGTGTGCAAATAGGTAGCTCTATTATCTGGAGTGTGCGTGCTTGGGTTCTGAGAAAGTTGAGAAAACCATTCACGTCAGATGCGCATCAGTGGATTGGGTACGCAGGGAAAAATATAATAGCAAACGTTTTTAAAACTGATAAGATGACAGGGTGATTCGATATTTCAGGAGCGAAATGATGCATACTTATCTGGAATGTGCGCGTGGGTTCCATTACATCACTGGTATTTTTAAAGAAGATTAATACTTCGAAACTGCAAATATCTCTGGGCCCACTTTGGCTTTGTCCTCATAGGGTCTTGAAGAAGTGATGTGTCACCCTTTCTCTCGTGCTTTTAATTTTGACTTTGACTATATTATTGTATTTATGACTAATTGGGAGAAATAAGAAACATGTAAGAAACAATTATATAAGCCAATGCTATGAAGATTGAATTAAAAGCTAGAATTTATTCAGTGTAAACTTTGAGAAATGCGACTGTTTAAATCTCATTTTATTTCATTCCAAAGAATTTTCCCAAAACAAGGTGTACACCGTTTTTTATAGATTTGAATGACAGGAATCAAAATCAGACATGGAACCACTGTGAGGAACTAAAAATATCCAAGTAAATTCACAAAATTTGGATTTTTATGTAACACTTAATTTGCTATCGTTTGAGTTCTGAACACTGGTGGTCAATTTTTCCTATTTTCACGCAATCAATCGACCACTCACTGAAACCAACAATGCAAAATAACTATATCAATTTTTGGCCAGCATCAGCCAAATTTAGGGTATGTGGGTGTGCATAAACCCAAAACACTAATGACTGATGAAAATTAACGATATCATCAAAAAATTACTGCAAAACTGATAAGATTTATCTACTTTTGCAACTAAGAAGAGGAGTTTAGCAAGTCATTTATTTTTTAGTTTCAACAAAATTGTGAATGAATGCGTTCTTCAAAATATTGATAAATAAATGCTATATAAAAATTTTAATTGAATGAAACTGCCAGTCGATTATGGACATGGACACACAAAGCATTTACTTCAGTAAAATATATCAGCGTAAGGTAAGGGTGAAACACCTGACTCAGGCTCAGGGATTTTTATTCTGATCAGCTATTTTTAAACTACAGAAGTAAAAATAACATAATAGCTCTTTTTATTTGAATAATATCCTATCAGATTATATTCGTTTTATTCTAAAAATGTCTCAATATTCAGTTTTTTCTTGAACGGCAGCAAACTAATAATGTTATGAGGGAAAATATATTATCGTTTTTAAAATTTAAACCTAATTAAACGGAAAAACACGCTAACTCAGAAAAACTCTGAGTTAATAATAACATCATTAGCTTTCCCTTAATGAATAAAGCTTTCATGCAAAAATAAAATCCAACGTGAGCAGTGAAAATATACTTGATAAATCTTCATGGTCCAAAATCAGCTACGAATATCAAAACGAGACCAAGTATAGAGCATGGTCTTTTAAAAACCGAAAAAACTCGAAAATTTAATAACCACCGGCCCGCTTCCATAAATGGTCATAGAGAAAGCGCTTCGCAGTTGTTGGCGCGAGCACAGATGCTCGCGAGCTAACAAATTGAATCAACGAAATTACCACTAATTGAACCAACTAGCCAGCATCAATTAAATGTCTTGCAGAAGAAAAATTATTGTGCATCAAACCGTTGGATCGGCAATTATTTAATTGATCTGGCGGCAGCGGCAGAGAGGCGGCCAAAAAAGGCGTTGCATCTGGCGGCGGCCGCTGTGCCAGCCAGCATCCGACGGGCGGACCACAGAGGCACACAGTGGAGCGTCAACGCGCGCGCCTCTGCCTCCACTGACCCCCTGCATCACGCCGCTATTTCTCGCCCTATCTAGCCAGAAATAACGACGTGGGAACCTCGAGCAGCGCGCCCCATAAATGGTGCGCCCGCGGCCCAAAACCAAATTTTCAGTCAGCTCCCAAGGCTGTTTGCAAGTACTTAGAAAGCCTATTCTAATCATGCACTATTTGAAAAATTTAAGTGTTAAGTTTCTCTTACATAATTACAAAATATAAAAGCATAAAAATAATATCATCGAGTTGGACTTTTTTGACGTTTTCTGAAATGAATCACAAACTGATAATTAAATAGATTGTTCTGTAATTAGCCGCACCATCCGGCTCATGAGGGTGGGAGCGTGAATTTAAGTCCGTGTTGGGTCAAGTTCACGACGACGCGAGTGGTGCTAAAAATAGATGCCGGCGGCTGACGCTGTGCAGAGCGGCCGTCTTCCCTTTAAGGATGCAGCTGTTGCAGATGAAGTAAAAAGTGAAATGACAACAGGAGAAAAAACTAGAAGCTTGAAATATGTTTATTCTCACAGTCAGAACGTTGAATTTCCATTGGAAGAATATCCTCAATTTGGGAACTTCCAAAAATCAACTAATTAATAATTTTTTTATTGATTGGGTTTGTGTTTAGTTTAAAGCGAATTTGGCAAATGTTTAAAGGTTTAAAGATAAATTGACTATAAGTACAGTTTAACAGTCCCTGTTTGTTGCATGGCTCACGTCAAACTTATTTTGGGATTCATTGACAATCATTTGTGTAGTCCCGCTTTGTAAACACTTTAAAAATGTTGCAATAATTTCTAGTTTTAAAACCTAACAATTATAGAGCTACATTTTAACGAAAAGCATTTTATTAAAAGAGCGAGGATGGCTGGAGAGAGGGAGATTTTCAGGAAGACTTCTATTGGGAAAGTCTAAAAATAATGCATACAAAAAAGGCGCCTTTAAAAATGACAGACCGAAAGCATTTTGAGCCGCGAGAGTTGAAATATAAAATTAGATTCTCGCGTGCGCAATGTTTATCACTGCGGAACAACGAAATGCAGTTCGCGTTATCGCTTTTGCAAAACACTATTTGTCCCCGAAAACAACAAGAAAGTGCGCCAAGCAAATCAGTGCATGTATTACAACAAGAAAACAGATTTCAAAAGCTCAAAGTATTTATCTATCGCGTGGAAGTGGATTTGATGCGATTAAACACCGCGGATTTTCTTTTCCCAGTGATAAGACATAAGGCATGCCAACTTTTTATTGCATTAGTACCCTAACAATTATTTTGATTGACAGGGTAATCTGCCGGTAGTAAGCTCAATCAACTTTAGTAATGTAATATCACGCATTGCCAGCATGTATTATCTAAGATTCAGCTGTTCACGTGACAGTGGAAATCGTGGTAGATTGACGCCCGTATGTTTACTGATCAGTGATCACGATCACGCAGGATTATATAAGGATTAGTAGTTGTCTTTCAGAATTTCACTTTTAGTCAGCAGTTTGAATTGCACGTGAAATAAGACATCATTAAAAATCACATCTAAAGTTATGATTGAGACTTGATAAACGAAAGGAAAAAATTATTAAAGACAGTATCCTTGTGTTAACGAACATAGTAAGGCGTGAGTTACATTAATGATCATTACCTATTTTGAAATTTAATTATTATACTTGTTTATTTTCATCTAAGTCAAAAATACATAAAACATAATTACATTATATATTTGGCTGTTGTAATGGTCTGTTAAATCGATTTTCCGCTAGCATTGTTGCCTTTTACTCATCGATAATTTTTGACTTTGACATGATGTACTATATGTGTACTGTATTTGTATTATGATATGATGAGAATAAACAAGAATAATAATAACAGTTTTAATCCGATCGGACACAAATCAAATACCAGAACGGAAATAGTTTTGCAATAATAAGTGATAAATTCTTTTGCTAACTGACTGTTGGACTCACCCCTTTGAATCGGGTTCTGCTCTATTAAACGACTCACGTCAGTACCGTGTGGCTGACGGGCGAAAAATGAATTCTTATTTTAAAATCATCTTCCTGCTATTAAACAATAATGCAAAATTACAATATTTAGAACCGCCGACAGTTGTTGGCTGCTAACAAAAAGCAGGACCGCGCTGTTGTACCGCTACATACATAATAAATTTAATATTTGGCTTGGAACAAGAATTTCTTTAGCATTTTTCCCTTCCAAACAAATCAGTTTTAAGACTGGCAAAGAAATCGGAAGCTGTCGAAGCGTGCAAGTTTACGTTTCCTCGGCGAGACAGTTTGAAAACACGGCGCCCCCGCTCTCGCGCTATAGTTAGCGTCGGGCTCGTTTCTTCCAAATTTGGGTCTCGCACAGACTCGACTTGTGCAAGAATGCGTCGGCATTGGCGGCGGCGGTGGTGCAGCAATCACAGTCACCACACGACAGGGTTGTTTGGGGGCTAAAAATAGGTCCGGTGCAGCGAGGGATGCATCCCTGAAAAGGAGTGCGCGGAGGGGAAGACGGCGCTCGTCGGGGATGCCCTTGTTTGGCGGGCGCCTGGGTATTTCGGGAGAGGAGGAGGAGCGGAGGATATAGATAGTGGTTCGCCACACGTCGGAGTCCACTCGATACTTGGTTACCGAGCACGCCGGAGCATCCCAAGCAGGGTACGCGTGTGCTTCTCAGGATATAGTGCTTTTGGTTTTTGAGTGAGAACGAGAGCGAGCCTTCAAAGTGATTTTCCGCGAGTGCTTTTTGGATTTTATAGTGCGCCGGCAGTTGATTTCGCAGCTGCATTTTCGTAACTTTTTACATTTTTTTCCAAACTTGAACACAGTCTAAATTTCCAATTTTATTTTTATTCTGATTTTTTAATTTTCTAATTTACTTTTAACTTAATTCGGTTCTTATTTTTGATCATTTTTAAAACAGTTTAGCGCCGATCAGGCCAACAAACTGAATTTTTGTACGGATTCAGCTGCAAACTCAACTTGGGGGATGCTACGAGTGCATAATTTATCGCTGGCTGGCGTGCCATTCACGCGGCTCTTTTTCGCGCCGTGGTGGCCTCGGAGGAATCGGGGCCGCTAGCGGTGCGGTGCGGGCCTCATGACCATATTTGGTGATGAGCCTCGGTCGGGGGGTAGGACAGGAATAGAACGCGAGGGGAGGCGCGGATGGCGGACGGCCTCACTCAGTCTCAGCTCCGCTTGGGCCTCCGCCGCACTTTCGCTCCGACCGGTCTGATTTCTCTTTTCACTTTCCAAGGCTCGCTTATCTTTTTCCTCATTTTCCACAATTATCTAGTCTCGATAATATTTTTTCGGATTGACAAACAAGTTTTTGTTATCACGACTTTCCTTAATTTTATTTTGATTTTTAAACTTGAGAAATTTTAATAGTTTAAATTTAGATGAAAAACCTCAACATTTAACTAATTTTCATTCATTTTTTACCCTCAGGTTGAAAAGAACAGACCTCCACCATGTGTGACGACGATGTTGCTGCTTTGGTCGTTGACAACGGCTCCGGCATGTGCAAGGCCGGTTTCGCCGGAGATGACGCTCCCCGCGCCGTCTTCCCATCCATCGTGGGCCGCCCCCGTCACCAGGTATAATCATTTTACAATTAAATTTAACTTTACAATATTAGTTTTTGAGAAAAATAAATAAAATCATCTCTCTATTGCAAGCTACCAAGTAATAAAACTGAAGTTAAAATTAACTCGTCACTCGAAATAATGCATTATGTTTTGTTCTAAAGAGAATAAACTATTTAAAGATATTTAATGGAGCAAAATTTCTAAATTTAAAAGCCTATTTTTTGGGTGGCTTCTTCGATAGAATGTAAAAACCAAGATGATAATGAAATCTGCGCTCTTTTCGCCGTTAAACTAATATGAAAATTTCTCTCTTGCACAGGGTGTGATGGTCGGTATGGGTCAGAAGGACTCCTATGTCGGTGATGAGGCTCAGTCCAAGCGTGGTATCCTCACCCTGAAGTACCCCATTGAGCACGGCATCATCACCAACTGGGATGATATGGAGAAGATCTGGCATCACACCTTCTACAACGAGCTCCGCGTTGCCCCCGAGGAGCACCCCATCCTGCTCACTGAGGCTCCCCTCAACCCCAAGGCTAACCGCGAAAAGATGACCCAGATCATGTTTGAGACCTTCAACACCCCCGCCATGTACGTCGCCATCCAGGCTGTGCTCTCCCTGTACGCCTCTGGCCGTACCACCGGTATCGTGCTTGACTCTGGCGATGGTGTCTCCCACACCGTCCCCATCTATGAAGGTTATGCCCTTCCTCACGCCATCCTCCGTCTCGACCTGGCTGGCCGTGATCTTACTGACTACCTGATGAAGATCCTCACCGAGCGTGGCTACTCTTTCACCACCACCGGTAAGCATTCGCCTTTACGACCTTGCTGCTCGCCGACCCGCGGGTCGGTGGGCAGGTACGGTCGTGTTTGCAGACACGTGTATACTTATCTGAAAATCTCTGCCCGCAGCCGAGCGTGAAATCGTGCGTGACATCAAGGAGAAGCTGTGCTATGTCGCCCTGGACTTCGAGCAGGAAATGGCCACCGCCGCCGCTTCCACCTCCCTCGAGAAGTCCTACGAGCTTCCCGACGGTCAGGTCATCACCATCGGCAACGAGCGTTTCCGCTGCCCTGAGGCTCTCTTCCAGCCCTCTTTCCTGGGCATGGAGTCCTGCGGCATCCACGAGACCGTCTACAACTCCATCATGAAGTGCGACGTCGACATCCGCAAGGACCTGTACGCCAACACCGTCCTGTCCGGTGGCACCACCATGTACCCCGGTATCGCTGACAGAATGCAGAAGGAGATCACCGCCCTCGCTCCCAGCACCATCAAGATCAAGATCATCGCTCCCCCTGAGAGAAAGTACTCCGTCTGGATCGGTGGTTCCATCCTGGCTTCCCTGTCCACCTTCCAGCAGATGTGGATCTCCAAGCAGGAGTACGACGAGTCCGGCCCTGGAATCGTCCACCGCAAGTGCTTCTAAGCGCGTCAGCAGCAGCAGCCGCCGCCGCCCGTATCTTTATTATTGTCCACCAACAACGGCCAAACCGTCCGCCTGCCCCTGCTGGACTAATGTCGCCGTGCAGCATTATTATTATTATTATTTATTTATTTTTCATTTCGCCGCGCATACTCAAGCAGCCATTCTTGTTATCAAATGCTCATATTGAGAGAAATGTATCTGGACACAATAAAGGGCCTTGATTTATATTTGTTTTATAAATGAGCTATAATATATCATCTCATTCCCGCCGACGCCACCGCATATCACCTTAATTGACCAGGCGCGTGGACACGCACGTGACCGGCCTATTTTTGGCACCGACCGTATCGCATTTTCCCGCCAAAAGGCTACACTGCTTTCTATGGTCGCTCTCGTTTTCAAGTAAAATTATCTCATCGCCGCGCGCGCATTGCATAAGCTCCGGCCCAGGCAGAGTGCCAAAAAATCGCGCGACCGCGAGGATGGAAATAGCAAGCGAATCCGCGGCCAGTGGCCAGAATTGGCTGTTACCCGTTACCAGTGTTTTGTGACAAGAAGCATTATGATCGCTGTTCGCACACATCTCTTCGCGCCAGGGAGAAGCCGTGACAGAGCTGGCAGTGCGCATGCCGGCCACTTTCCGTCACTACCATTGAGCCACAATCGTTTCGTTCAACTTTGTATAACACACGCGCGTAACTAACACCCAGAATATTTAGGTTAACGAAAATCTAACTGTAAATAAACATGGGTTGTACTAATTATTGTTCACACAAAATAAAGAAGACTAAAAAAACATTTTTTACTAGTTTTAAATATTTTAGCAACAAGTAACAGTTCTTAAGCTATACCCTATGGCAATAAATGATTAACTATTGTTACATAATTAATGGAAAAACCAGCCCTAACACCGATTGCAATCAGCACCAAGCATTTATACTTTTAGAAAAATTTTTTAACGTAGTTCGCGATTACTCGAGACAAGAGATAGTTGAGACTGAAAAGAAGGCTCTTACATAATATTGCCAAGAAATCCACTCGTAGTGATTGCTATACTGATTTGGCGATTTCGGAAGTCTTTACGAGCAAAAATGTTTTAGAGGTAAGATATTCAATAAATCGGGTTTGATTCAAATGAATTCTGTAAAATCGAATACTGATATTCTGACTGGTACACGTTACAAGTAAGTACAACTGAATACACACTTTCCGCAGGTGCCAAAGTCTACGCCAAAAGTTTATATAATGTTCTTAACGACTTTTACATTTTTAATGAAAATATCTATATGGGGAAATGTTAGAATGATTTTTAAAAACACATAAGCACAAAAATCCTCCTTACCAGCAAATCACTATTTTGCAATAATATATATACATTAATTAATAATTGCGAAACCCTTATGATGGTACTCAAAATGAAACCTTCACAATACCACTAGTTTTTAATAAAACATGATAGTCTCAAACACTTTATTTTTAATGCACTTTAAACATATAAATATAAAAAATTTAGGAATGAAACGCTTTTTAATGGATAAAAAGGTTCAGCTTTTAAAATTGAGAAACAACGCTTTTTTGGAACTTTTCCATAAAGCTTCCCGTCGATTTAAGTGAGTTTATCGAGAGTGCAGCGTACTGAATCATCAATAATGCAATCCAAATTGTTGGTTACGAAAAGCGAGTGCACGTGGCGAGCAGGTGTTAGGAGAGTGACGTCGCAAACGGTCTTTGTACTCTGCAGTGCATTTACTCGGCAAGAACGCGTTTACGTTTACACATATGTAGAGTGCAAAATCTGGCTTGGCGCGATGACACCTGATGCTCGGAAAAAGACAACCGCTTCTTCGCTTTCGACCAGCGGACGAGAGCAAACAGGAGCCAACATCGTGGCGGGCAGCTATTTTGTTAAGACCTCCCGTCAACACCTTTGTCAGCAGCTTTTTGTTTTTCACTTTGTGACCACTACGACGGAAAGTTTCCGTTAATTGCTCAATGCCCTGTATAAGAAGTCTCACGCTTATGCTCGCAGACGCATGTACCTGGCTATTTTGTTCCGTCGCAGTTTTCGCCAGTTTCCTCGCAAACCGGTTGAGACGATATTGCGAAAATTTCGTGCAGAATTGAATTAAAAATGTCAGTTTAGACCGGAAAAATTGCGTTTTATTTGTTGCGTTTGCATTTGAATAAAAATACGATTTAATGTGAACTCACACTCTTTCCTACTTCCCAGTTATGCAAACATCGATTCTTCATGTATTTGCAATTATGGCATTTTTTTTATCTAGCTTACGTCGGATATTTTTCACTTTCTGGCGGAAATTACAGAGAGAAGTCTTGCAAAAGCCAGCAGAAATGTGCAAAAGTCATTGTTTTGCTGCTTGTGTGTGCAAGCGCAAGCGATAAAAAAATTCAATTGCCTACCAGTTGAGGATGCATGACCGATTAATTAAGATGAGCGAATTTTCCGGGACAGAATATTGAGCTCGCGGTCGCGGATCAATATTCAAAGCACGTTTGACCGATCTCGCACAAAGTTGTAAAGTTCAATGCCTTGGGCGAGGGCGGCCAAATGTGGGGCAGCTGATGGCGAAGCCATAAGAGCAGGTCCCAGCCTCAGGGGGTCGTCTGCGAGGCCACTGCGCAGAGGCCTTGGCCGCTAATCAGCAGGCCGTTTGTCTCAATCCCGGTGACCCGCGCTATCACTGCGGATTCCGCGAAAGTGTTCAGGAATCTTCGTGCACCCTGTATACAGGAGAAATGCGGAAAACGAAACGATTGATTTAGTCGGTACATTTAGCCACCTCCGTCATTAATTGTAAGTGCAGCTTGCTATTCCGAAGAAAAAAACAAGAGGCATAAGATACGCAGCACACAGTGATAAGGGAGGTGGGAGAGACGATTTTACTTGACACCACGCTTGGGAGGAGCAAATGATATAAAAGCCATCGGCTAGTCGCTGGACCTCTCCAGTCTCAATCAACGCTGTATTTTGCACTTGCCACTGGATTAAAAAGCTTTCAGGTAAGCGGCGTAATAGTTTATTTTTCACATGTTTTTATTTATTACGACCTGCACATTTTTCCAAAAAAATATACAAAATATTTTTTTTTCAAGGTGTGTCTCTTGACTACTTAGTTGATAACATGGAATTCTCATATCTACCGAATTATTAGTTTAGGTTTCCACCAGTTATTTTTGTTTCGAAATTCATGGACTTTATCGCATGGCTAAGGGAATCTCGTGAAAATGTCCGTAAAGCAAAAGTGGCGAGTCCAGCAAGGTAGTCAACGAATTTATTATTACTGTTTTATCATTCTCACCTTTATCAAAAATATTTAAAAAAAAAAAACAATCATTGAAACCACCACATTGTAAAAAAGCGTTCGTAGGTGGTGGCACAGATTTTGTTCATTATGTATTTGTGTATCAAAAGTGTTATGAAATGATTGTCTCTTGCGCTCATTAAGTTGACTATATATTGTTTTCTTTTCAATGTGCCGTTTTTACGAACACAGATTTATTTACATAACATACTTTTATTTAAATAAAAAACTCCTTCTTCCAACTAGTATCACTGCGTAGTATAACATTTCAGTCGCACTTAACCTACATCATTAGAAACAAATCACTATTAATTTGATAACATTGAAACTTGGCGCGTGACGTATATTTTGATGTGTTGAGATGGTCCATTTGCCGGCTTGTTGGTCGTTTGACCTCACGTGGACGCTAATTCTTGACCGTTCAAATCACAAAGTTCACAAAATACGTTCTCCGAGGTCAAGTCAGAGCGCAAAAAGCATTTACGTTGGCCTATTAATGATTCCACGATTATTAGATTATTTTTATTTTAACGCCATAGAGTCACATTATACAACATCAAGCTAACCGAGTTCTAAATGAAAATGCAAGTAAAATGCCACACGTGGTTTCAGCATTTCGAAGAGGCGCAAAATTTGAAGGTCGATAACCTATTAGAGCCAGGTTTCAAAGCTCATTGTCAGTAGAGGTGTGCGCGTTCGAATGTCCGATCAATCTTATTTACCGAAAGATTATGCTCGCTTTCCAGAACAACACAGATAATGAAACTATGAAAAATATATAAAAAGTTGAAAGGTACATTCTTATCAGGAAGAAAATACACACAAATAACAATCAGAATCCCCCTGAAGCGCACACTGTCCAGAAGGTTTGGCGTGTATTTTTACGGTCACAATCAGAGCGTGGGCTATAATTGCGCTCGTCATTATCACCCAGAGATAAACACGGAGCAAACGAGGCCAGAGGCAGCAGTAGCAGCGCAGATTGCGAATCTTGGTGCTTGTCAACAACTTTTGCAACTGTCAGTGTGCACCGTGTGCGCGGCACGTTAAACGAGTTTAGTATTTTTATTGTGTTGTTGCCGTGACGCGGCCAAAATCGAATGAAACCCCAGAACTAACATGAAATAACGTGAAATTTTTTTCATTATTTGCGGAGGCCATTTTTAGAACTGCAGCAAATCTTAATATATTCCCAATAAATTTTATTGCATTCTGATAGAGCAATCAATTTCGCCAAGCTACTTTTGGACCTCGGTTATCAGTTCGTTGAAGATCGCGTCTGGACAACAACATCCATCTATTAATAATGGGCGCGAGTAGAGCCCACCGGGTCAGCGGGATCGTGTGTGGCGCAACCCCACGTGTTTTTCACGTGATTCCCTCACCCACGACTTCTTTCCGTTGATATACCGTTTACATAATTTGCGCGCGCCCCGCGAGTGAAGCGCTCATTGTTATCGCCGCGCTGCTTGCGTGTAATTTCTCAAAGAAATGACTCACTTTCCGTGTGTAATTCCGTTTCATTAAGAGATCATGCCTCGGCCGCGTGTCGGCAACATGTTCCACGTTATCAGGGATACAAAAGTAATGCATCAACTGTCCCCATATATTAATTTATTAATAGCCACGGTCTTATCAATTGAGCGAGGAATTTCTTGGCTGCATTAGTTAAAATATGTTTTAAAGAACGATTCCTTCTCTGTCGAACGGATTAAGTAAAAATGAATGTGCATTTATTACGTCTGGTTGCTAATTGCAACGGAGTTTCTTTCATTGACTAACTCTTTTTTCCTATGAATAACAAACCTTCTTGTTATCTACTTGGATAATTAATGACAGTTATCTTACATAAGTATGTCATTTCGCACTGTTTTTCATGCCATTAGCGCCTTTTTGTAATTACTGTAATGTTTCTTCTGTTTATTTTGGCATTGTAGTAAAAAACACATTTTACAAAAGCGGAATAAAAATCTTGCTTATGTAATGGTTGCAAAAAAGAACTAACCGCCAAAGCAAGACATATGATCATTTCTTCCCAAAACCAAACTGTTAACAAACAAACTATTGTCGCATCTAGATAAGCCGTATATCTAAACAGAAGGGACGCTAGTTTAATCACGTAGTCCAACTGCGCCGCACCAACAAACATCATAAAATATAACCATCCGAGAAAAACACAAACATTTGCAAAATTCCATCGTGATAAGAATGTAAAACTAATATGTAACACCTACTGTCGTTGCATTTTTACAGAATTACGCCCCAAATAAAGCGAGAGATGGTGCCTGGCCGAGTATCCCAGGCACCACTGGTGGTCGTCTCCAACAGACTGCCCTTCATCCTGGCCCGCGGGCTCGACGGTCGGCTCGAACGCAGGCAGAGGTGAGAATTAATTCTGACCAATATTGCCAACATGGAAAGCTGTTGTTCTTCAAAGTAAATAATTTGCAATTTCTCTGCCGACACGCAATTACCCCACTTAACTTGGAAAAAAACAAGTGTCAGTGAGTAACTAGCTACCAAGTGCTTTGCTCGTTTGCTCTCACTTTTAGTGATAACATTGTCCGAGATAGCATCAGGTGATCCAATTCGAGTGTCAAGTGTTTGTTTGCACACTGGGTAATAATTAGAGCCGTGCTTGTTTGTCAGGCTAATTTACTTTTAGTTGATTTGGCCCTGGAAACTTACACTCGGCTATTTGTCCTGCATAAATGTTGATCATACCATCCCGCAGAGTTAATTAATTTGGGTGGATTTTAGCGAGACATTTAAAAAAGTTAGATTTTCAAAGTCAATACTTTATTTAGCGCCGGAGGTCTGGTGACCGCCGTTGCCCCTGTTGTGATCGAGTGCAAAGGAACCTGGGTCGGATGGCCAGGGACGTACGAAATGCGCCCTGGAGAGGCAATACCTGAATCGGACGCAAGTGATCAGGCACCAACCGCAGGCCTCAAGTCTAGTCAGGTTTGGCTTTTATTCGTTTTCGCGAACTTTCAATTAATTTGCAAATTAAGGTCGTTGCTGTCAACGTGGCCAAGGACAAGTTTGACGCATACTATAACGGATGCTGCAATGGAACCTTTTGGCCTTTATTCCACTCCATGCCTGATAGGGCCGTGTTCAAAGCCGACACATGGAATGTAAGTTGCTGTGTCATTTTAGCACATAAGAGTGGGGCTTAGTCGGCAACAGAATAAAATTCACACACGCTACATTATTTTTCACATTGGTCTGTCAAAATTGTTTACTTTGTTTTCTCTTGATAACGCGATTATGGCTGTCAAATTTGCAACCCTTCTCAGACGTGATTATATTCTCTATAGCAATGACCTCGGCCTTCGAGAGAACGAATCGCGAAAGCAAGGACACGAAAACACAATTTTCTTTTGGGAAAAGTTCAGATTTGATAAAATATACACTATCTATATCGCAAATGAAATTAAATAAGATATGATAAAAGTGGCACGGGACGTGGCCGATTATTTCCAATCTCTACGGCGATCAACACGCCTAATTTCTGGGAAAATCAAAGTCGAGTTAAACGCACATTAAATAAAAAATAGCCACTTATACCGTTTGATGTTTACTCTGACGTAAATGACGAATCTGCTGCGATTCCAGGCATACTGTGAGGTCAACGAAGAGTTCGCCCAAAACACCCTGGCTGCCCTGCGTGCGACCGTGGCTAAACTGGACGCGGAGGGCCGTGTGAACGTGGCCCCCATCGTTTGGGTGCACGATTACCAACTCCTGGTGGCCGCGGCGTCGATCAGGAAGGCGGCCGAAGAGGAAGGCCTCCGCTTCAGGCTCGGATTTTTCTTACACATTCCTTTTCCCTCGTGGGACATCATGCGACTCTTTCCTTGGGACGACCAGATTCTGCAAGGGATGTTAGGTACGTGTGTTTGCTACTACATAAAATCACAAATATCCACTGAAGTTTTACTTCTTTTGCACAGCTTGTGACGTGGTTGGCTTTCACATTGAGGACTACTGCCTGAACTTCATTGATTGCTGTTGCCGTCGACTTGGCTGCAGAGTCGACCGGAACCAAATGATGGTCGAGTTGGCCGGACGCACTGTCCACGTAAAAGCCCTGCCCATCGGCATTCCTTTCGAACGATTTGTTGAACTTGCCGAAAATGCTCCAAAGGTGAGGCGTCCAACTTCTTTCTCTTGAAAAGATGCAAACAAACAGATCCCAAATTTAGCAGAAGGCATAGACACTATGGAGATTTGAAGGGTGGTGGCAGAGATTCGATTTCTCTGCCACCAAACGGCTGCAGCCAAGTAAATACAGATTGTTTTTTTTTAAAAAAATAGTAATTGTATTGTTAGATTGACTAAATTTATTTCACACTCCGCACTCTCTGCGTGCACACATTCATGAAATATCTGCGTGAATACTTGGGATATATAACAGTAATCAACACGAGATTTTTAAGGAACAAAAAAGAGACGCATTATTACGAAGAAATACCACTTGAAGTAGTACATTTACTTTTTTTCATAGCGTTGTTCTTTGAGTCTGAGATCATAATTGAATCGCCACTCAACACATTTTATCTCTTGCCAAGACCATTCAGTTTACAATGATTATTATGATCTGGCCTATTTCTTCGAACTCAAGTGGCTAAAATCATGTCTAAATTAACGAGATTAAACTGCAAAAGCAATTATCACGGCATGTTTCTAACACTATGGCGTTGCAAAATAATAAATCTTTTTCAAGCAAAGGTCTTCCTTTGTGATAGCTTCAAGTGGATGAGCTACAAGTATCCTTGAACTCAAACGTGCAAATAGTGTGTCGTAAACTGTGTAGTATTATCTAATCATTTGATCTCTTGTTGTGCATTCTGTTTTTGCCAGTGGGATAAGAGAATGCAAATATTACAAAGGCAACTTAAAAAACAAAAATAGGCATTGACTGCGTAATTGAGGAAATCCTATTTATAGATCGAAGAGTGGTTAATTTTTTAGATTTCAAAATTTTCATGCTGTGCTCCAGGTGCTGAAGACGACAGAGGAGAAAACTATTCTCGGCGTGGACCGCCTTGACTACACCAAAGGCCTTGTCAACCGCATCCTCGCTTTCGAGCTGCTTCTAGAGAAGCACCCCGAGCACATCGAAAAAGTGACACTGCTGCAAATTTCCGTTCCGTCGCGCACAGACGTCCGCGAGTACCGCCAGCTGAAGGAGGAAATGGACCAACTGATCGGGCGTGTCAACGGCCGATTCTCGCATGCCAACTGGTCTCCCATCCGCTATATCTACGGCTGCGTGTCGCAGAACCAGCTCGCCGCGTTCTACCGCGACTCTGCAGTGGCACTAGTGACGCCGTTACGCGATGGAATGAATCTCGTAGCAAAGGAATACGTCGCGTGTCAGATCAGGGAGCCGGGCGTGCTCATTCTTTCACCATTCGCGGGGGCAGGGGGCTCCATGCACGAGGCCCTGGTCGTCAACCCTTACGAGCTGGACCAGGTGGCCGAAACCATCCACAGGGCTCTGAGCATGCCGCTGGACGAACGCGAGCTCAGGATGACGCAGCTGCGCAGACGCGAAAGAAAGAACGACGTGTCGCGCTGGCTCGAATCCTTCCTGGACGCCATGGACGGTGTGAACGACGAGACATCGCTCGTCGGCAACCTGGCGCGGCTCACTCTGGACGACTTCGGGCAGTATCTGGACCTGGACGCCGCCTGCAAGCTCAGTCTGATCCTCGACTACGACGGTACTTTGGCGCACCTTGCCTCCCACCCTGATCTCGCCATCATGCCAACTGAGACAAGAAGGGTGCTTGAGCGACTGGCCAATCTGTCCGACGTCAACGTGGTGGTCATCTCCGGCAGGTCGCTGGGTAACTTGAGCAGAATGGTCGGCATTGAAGGCATCACATACGCGGGTAGCCACGGTCTGGAGATCTTGCACCCTGACGGAACTAAATTCGTCCATCCAGTGCCACTGGAGTACGAAGAGAAGTTGCGCGAGTTGTTGAGAGCCCTGCAGGATGAGGTGTGCAAAATTCCCGCTTTCACTTAAATCCCCAAAATATAAGGAAATTTCCCCAGTAGTAGACATAAAATATAAATAACGCTTGATAAATTTGTTTCATGGATTCAGATTATTTACAAACGCCTGCAATTATAAAATGTATGCAACCCCCGCAACACGCGTGATCAACTGGTTTCATATGTCATTCTACCTACTATAGAAAAACTAATTAACGATTTAACCTTTGACTCTCAACTCACAGGTTTGTCGTGACGGAGCGTGGGTTGAGAACAAGGGCGTCCTGCTTACGTTTCACTATCGGGAGACGCCGGTCACCGCCAGGGAGGCCATCGTCAAGCGAGCAGGACAGATTTTCAAACAGGCTGGATTCGAGCCTCACGCGGCACACATGGCGATAGAGGCGAAGCCACCAGTGAAATGGGATCAGGGCCGAGCTTCCATCTACATCTTGCGCACCATGTACGGCGTCGACTGGACGGAGAGGGTGCGCGTCATCTACGCGGGTAATGAAGACGCGATGCAAGCCCTGCAGGGTATTGCTTGCACATTCAGGGTAGACTCAAGTCCAGCTGTTCGCACCGCAGCAAACTTTAGGTAATGCCCACCACTAATTGTTGTTTAATTTCATCTAGGTCTCATCACATCAGTAGAATATTCTCAAAAATATAAATCCCCTTTGTTTCCTAAACATTCGAAAAGCAGGCTTTCAAAATAAGCAAAGCCAGTTAAATATTTCATAGATGTCAAGCAGTTAGTCATTCAGTTGGAATTATTCAAGACAGTAAAATCAAATTAATCGAGAACTCTTCAGCCCAGAAGACTACCCCAGCCTGAAATACTTGAATAGTAGCTTCCTTCAATTCGTTTATTATATTGAACAAAATTTGGAAAAGTTGACAGTTCAATCCTATTTATTAAACATAAAAACTGAATGAGCTGAATTTGGATTAATTCACTGAATTGTGATACAGGTTAGCCGATCCAGACGCAGTTCTCATCATGCTCAAGTGGGTGGAGAAGCAAATGAACAAGAGGTCACCGCGACTTGCAAGATCACCGAGGTTAGGGCGGTCGCCCACTCAGTGCATTCATGCGCAAATGAGTTTCGAGGATGAGGAAGAGGAGATCCGCAAGTCTGCGCACGGACTGCGAGCCATTGTACAAACTGCTGTGCGGGAGCCGCTTGTTAACAAGGCTATGTAAGGCCGGCTGTGAGATTAATTGTTGTCCAAACCTTTTTGATTGACCCTTGAGAGTGAACCAGGCGCTGATTTCTACAAAAATTCCAATCAAGTTTTTTCCGGGATATCCAGTTTGATATTTATAACTTTATCCCGGATATCATATTGCGTTAGAATGAACTTAATGTAACGTTGTTTTTGCAAATCATCTCAAATAATGTATAATTAAGAAGGTGATGAAGGTTCACTATCGCACAAGCTTTAGCATGTTTCAATCTCAAGGATAGGAAGGTTCAACTAAGGATTGCAGAGACCACGATACGACAATGGGACATAATATTTGATTCTCTGCCATAAAAATCGCCTTGTCGGCTCCTCACCTCTCTTTTCCTTAGGTTAGACCTAAAAAACGATTATGTGATAGTTCAATAAATTAATATATTGATATTCTTGCAATAAACAATGGTATTTTGATTTCCTACAAAGGCAGGGACTTTTATTTTGTACAATTTTAATATCTCAGTTTTTTTTCTAAATATATTCTCTAATAGAGCAGTTTCTTTAAAAGATCAACATCTCGCAGATTTTCCTTAATACCTTGTCTACACCATTGAAAAAAGAAATGGATTTCTACTTCCACGAAGTGGCCTTGTGCCGACCAGAATTTTATCATAGAACGGTGCATTTAGTTCCCTTTTTCTAAATACGCTAATACAATCGATTAATTTAACAAGTTAGTCAGGAATGCGGCAAGAGTTATCACATGATATTGTCGAGTGCTGGTAAGCTCCTATGCGTCGCTAGTTGAGCAAGCACTAATAGTAGTACGTTGGAGACCGCTCACCACAGCAGTTGCTCTAGTAACTCAGACCACACAAAATCACTTTCGAATTTGAATAGCAGCTTTAAGTTTGCATTTATCAGGGTCTAGGTCAGAGAGCACATGCTGTCATTCACAGCTCCAAAAGCAAAATGTACAACGCTCCGAGTTGTCGAACAACAGCGAATAAATTAAATATTAATCAATTGTGTGCTGCGCGGTGGCCGAGCATGTAGTCGGCCCAGCGCATGGCCGTTCGCTTGAACAGCTCCACCTGGGGCTCTATCGTGGCCAGCATCAGCAGTTGGTTCACGTGGGTGGCGTGATAGTCCCAGCGGGCCACGTTAGGCGCACTGCCCAGCGTCACGTGGCGCAGATCATAAACGGAGGCGCTGCCAGTGTCATAAACGGGTAGCAGGGCGCGCAGGGACTCAATTCCCTCAGAGTAGAGGATGCTGGCATTCTTGGAGTTCCCAATCATGCGCAGGTCGTGCAGACCCAGCAGGGCGTAAATGAATCCATTGAGCACAAGCGACGGCGGCGTCGTGGGGTACTCCTCAAACCACGTGTGGCCCCACAAAGAGGCGCGCACACCGCCCTTGGTCGAGGGTAACCGGAACGGAGCCAGGCCTTTTTCTGCTGCTTCTAAGTACTGCGGATCGCCGGAGCGGTGGTAGGCTCGCGCCAGTAAGGAAGCCGCGTGGCCCTGGGCCATGGCCGAGAGCCAGCCAGGGGCTAGGATACTCATGCCGGCAACCAGGCGGCGCCGGGCTGGAATGGGCCAGCCCCCGTCAGAGGACTGGTGTCGGACAAACCAGCGCGCAGCTGCCCAGAAGAGGGCATCGTGGTCTGAGCCATTGGATAGCGAGAGGTCGTCTAGCCGACCGGAGCCCTCGAGGCCGATGGCCACCACGCGCAGATTTCGCGGCCGCTTCGAGACACGGATCGCTTTTTGTAAGTCCAAGGCCAAGTCACGGCTAAGTCTGTTCCACTGGCCGCAGTGGCCCATGCCGTAAAAGCAGTCGCGGCCGTCGGTCCAAATAGGCCGCGTCTCGCCGCAAACGTAGTGCATACGTCTTGTTGGCTGGTGCTTCTGCTCGATAGCCACCCATAGAGAACTGTTGCTGGCCAAGGTAATGTTCACGTCCAGGTAAGCCATATCAGAGGAGACTGGAGCGTGTACGCGACCGGCAAAAATTAATACTTTGGATGATCCATACTTCTCTCGTTTTGCGAATGACGAGTCAGACACTAACCAAGTCGTCTTGCTGGTGTCTCCCCCGTCTTCGAGGACCTTCCTCGTAACTTTAGGCTGAGTGAGATTTTTGCTGTAGTGGGCCAATCCAAACTGAGCCACTTGAGTAGGGTAGTAATATCCTGAAGAGTCCCATTGGGTAGAAATAGGAACTCCTGCAAGTGATATTTTTTTTAAAATTTTAACTCAGCATATAGAGAAGAAATACAAATTATCTTAACAGATATATGAAATTCAACTGATTTTACAATTGCTACTCTCAACAGCAAAAATATGGCAGGAAAGGCTAACAAAAAATACCATCACACGCTCTAGTACTGTGCCATCTTTTATTATATACAATTGTTAACACTTGTTAGCCTTCCGTGCCTGATTTTTGCTTGCCATTGTTAAATCAGTAGAATTTAATTCACTTGCATTGCATTTTCTTTTGAATTACGTTGGAAATAAGAAGGTTACCTTCGTCTGCAGAGACGCACATGACCCTATCTCGAACCTCCACGTTGTAGTTGTCAAAGAAGAGAAAGACGCCCCTGGGGTCATAGTTAGTCTTGGGCTTGTAAACCTTGGATGTCGAGTGCCACAAGTCGAAGCGCTCGCTTCCCCCGGGCGTCTGCTGGGTGAACTCGCCAAAGATCTCGAAGTACTTGTGCACGAATGAGAAAGGTAGCCACACCTGTTCATCTTGTCGCAAACAGGGCACACTGTATTCGCCGTTTATCCGGCACTCGGTGTCGCGGTACTCCACCTGAGGATGAATAAATAATAAGTGGAAAGGTATTTTCAGATCGATATGCTTGAGTTGACATAAACGAATGGATCGGCTTAGTTTTAATTTCGTTCATGTTACTCGCCAAAATTCTTTCTCAGCATTTTTGGCGCCATTCCCAAGGATTTTTTGCTGCTTGAGTTGCTCGTTTGTAGTTTTGTGAAAAGCTTAACATCTAGCTTAAAACGCCTGACACGTAAAAGACTGTAGTCTGTGGTTGTTGATGCGTATTTAGCTCAGCTCAGAATATCTCTTACAACCAACACCGTAACGAAAGCACTGTCTCATTTTTGAGAAAGCATTACCTGGCACTGAACTTAACTTTGAACCAAATATTATTGAAGAAAAGGATCAAGTTAAATATTCTACTAAAGCTTGTTAAGAATCTTTAAACATTTCATCCAAAATATGGCTTTGTAAACGCTGGAAAGACATTTATACGGCATAATAAATCTACACAGGCTGTTTACTTAGCCGTTGCCAGAAAGATTGTCTCATAATTCATGCGCAACGGCGTCTGGAATGTTTTCCTTGGCATTCATTTACGCTGAGTTTGAAATAAAGGGGGAATCTAAAATGAGCTGGCATTTGAGGTGCCTGGAGAGTGGATACCATGATTGGGCGTGTATTATGTCATAAACAACGAAATATTAAATTATAAAGAACATTTTGCTTAATCGCTTCTTAAAAGATATCACCTAAAAAATTTCAACTCTCAGTTGAACTTTGCTTTGCTCAGTTGAAACTGGTTGTGCAACCTGGTCATTAATCTGAAGAGATGAAAGTCGTCTCTTTCATTTCTGCGCTCTCGACATGAAGCGTTGGTAAAAAATTAAGGTCAGTAGCTCTAGTTGGAGCCGGGTTCAAACTAATAACTGGGAATAATATGGTGTCAGTTTATGGGCACGGCGTGTATAAATGCAATTTCAATAACTTCATACTACCTAAATTGTCTGCTTATCAGAAGCTGTATACGAATGCGAAAAGCGAATTCTTTTACAGTCAATCAAGTTTTATTAAACACAAATCGTGTACATACAACTAACGTTATCTATGATATCACTTGTTTAAATAAATATAATAAGCAGACTTAGCTGCTTGTGTTAGTTTGGGTATTATCACAGCTTAGAAAGTGGTAGAACTTCATATTTTTTCCACACAGTTTGCAAACACACGTTGGCTTTGCCACGCAATGATACTCTTTGGTTTGGCATTGTACAAAATGAAAACCGTGACAGGTATGTCTCGTGATTGCGAATTCTCTTTGCGCAAGATTTTTCATTTTTCAAATAAACTTAGCTTAATCTCAGGGATTTCAACAACTTTTTTACTCAATGCAGCATAGTATATGTACTTAAAATATTTAAGTAGATATAGGTTTTAAATCAGCAAGTTTAGGTTCGGTTTTGGCGACGATGTTTTGCATCCAATCACATATATTTTTTACTACCAATGATTTAGCGAGTACCGGAAAGACGCTGCATTAGTGCGTCCTGTGATCAAGTTTCATCACAACCGAACAAAAGTGACTATCGCCGCCAATACCTAATTATTAAAATTATCATCATTATTGCATCAAGAGGAAATGCCAGAAGATCTCACAACCTCACAAGATGAAAACACAATATGTATTTAAAAATGATTTTTCCAACAAATAAAGTGGAAATTTGAGAAAAGGGGATGAGTTTTTATTAAAATTGATTATCTATCCTACTTTTGAATCCTTAAACAAAATGAGAATATTGTTTTTTGGAATTTTAAAATGGTTTATACTGTAACAAAAAAGGGGGCTGTTATACACGCATTTTGTTGAAATCTTAAATATGAACGGTTGGGGATAAAGCACCAGCAAAAGTTTCAACGGACATAAAAAAATAAAAATTTGCGCAAGTATGTCGTGTTCAAACGCACAAGCGATGATAACAACGCGCGTGGTGGTTTAATAATAATTATGATCCCTGTTGTCCCCTGTAAGCCAGCCGACTGGGGGTCGCCGAGACACTCAATCACGTGTCACATGTGCAGACATGTATTACTAACTCCGCCAGACTTTGCATAGCATCATCATTTTTGTTTCGGGCGCGCATCACTTTCATGAGTGCTTTGATCTCCCATCAAGCGTGCAACGTCTGGATGATCTTCTCCAGAGATATGGGAGGAGGAAAAAAATATGGGCTTTTCTTGGCGTCGAGTTACTCCACACTAAAATTGGCCATATGGTCAGCGCCAACTAATGTCAAAGGCTCGATTCAGATGCACATACAATCTGAATTAGACCATGTGGGCCTCGTTGTATCGCTAAAAATAAACACAAAAAAGGCTGCAGGAAGGAGACGAGCACAATTAACGCATCCATATACTAAAGCCAGTGCATTTGCTGATTCAACATGCACCCTTTTCGCTTTTTGCGCGCTTTTCGCTCACTTATACTCCTCGTTTTTTCTATAAGAATAACAATTTAACCGAGAAGTAAAAGTGGAGGGTGAAGACTGTATGTTTAGAATATCAAATATGGATAATCATCTTGTTACGAGAAAAGGCACGCGCTAACGCGACACGCATGTCACGGGCTCCACTACTTGATACGTAAAAACAAAGTTTTCATTTAGAATCGCAGCTGTGATAAAAAGATTAACTTTTACCATTTTCTCTTCTGTGATAAGAAAAAAATAAATTATCTATGTCGCAAGCTTCTAAGACTGCAGTGCAAAAATAATTATCCAACTACTGATTAAAATCACAATTTGTGTTTGTTAAAGCGAAGTATATAATTATAAAATGTACTAAGTTCATTCTAATACCCGCCTGTGGGCTCGCATTATTAAGGCACTGGGAGATATTGGTGCATTTCGGGGATCTGCTACTTGCTGCCCAAAGTCAGAGATGGCACAAGGTGATTAATTAAGTGACTCTAAATGCTCAATTAGCTCAATGGGCAAGATTTTTGAGCATTTCGAGTAACTTAACTTAACCACCTTTTGTCATCTCTGACATTGGGCAGCCAGTAATAGATTCCCGAACTGCGAGCCAACGGGCTGGTATTATGTGTTAAGGTTAAGCTATCTTAGTCGTAAGAAAGCTTCGTGGATAACCTGTAAATCGTTTTTTTTAAAACTGCCTCTTTCATCTCAATAATAGAAATACGAGATAACACAAACGTTAATCATATTTTTGCTATGTTTTATATAGTTCTTTTACCGATATTCATAATTTATCTAAATTATTTAAACAGGAAGTAATTTATTTGACTGCTTCCAGTTGGTATATTGTATATACATACACTCACAGCAATAATTCAAAATGTCAAGATAAGGATTATCCACCAGGTGCCAACTTTAAAAATTAGGCGTGTTTGCGCAAAAAATATTTTTTTGCGGTTGGTGTACACAAATCTTACTCTTCCGCACGCAGAAGATATGTAATTAAATATTATTCAACTCAGTACTATTTAACCGAACTTTGTGAACGAATGCCGTGTGGGTGTAAATAAAGGTGCAACCATAGCCACTGTACTTAGCGAGGTCACGGAGTATCCTGGGTGTATCTGAGCGTGATTGTATTAATGTCAACAATAAGGTGCTTCCTCACCTGCAGGGGCTGCGGGGCCCTGGCTAGCGGAGTTGGACCGCATTGGGACCAGAAACTGGCCAGCAGCACTAAACACACCACCACCACGGTCAGCAGCAGCTTCAGGGTGGCCCTGGCCATCGGTCACATCCCTGCGGGTGTTGGTCCACTATTCCTCTCGTCTGGATCGATGAGACCACAGTATGTATAAGTGCCCCACAACAGTGAGCGAACTATTTACTCGCTTATAACACCACCTGGCGGCAAGGCTGAGGGATGAAACCGGTTTTTGAACAGTAATAATTATTGTTGCAGGTCGATGTCAAAATAAAAAGGAAAATTTAAAAAAAGCACATAATTGATCACTATGAAGAAACATTTCAGTTTCGAATGATAAAAATTTCGTAGGTCTTCTTTGTATTTCTAATTTAATTATGAAATACAACCGATTTGTGTCATAAATTAGAACCGGTTAATAACATATCTTTTGCTATACTACGTTTCTATTGGTCGAGGGAGGAGGGAATCAACCACAACCAAATTAAAAGTCTCGACTTTGTCTTGGCAGGGCGCTACAATCGCTTTTACAAAAATCAAAACAAACCAACCGCCCCTCCTTCATGCTGCAAACACAAACGCATACCGCTGCCACTTCATATTCATACCTACACACGTGCTATTTTTTGTTGTTTGCACATTTTTAACATGTTTTGAGCCATTTTTTCACTGTGAATTGTTGAGGTAAAACTGCCATAATTATATCAAATTTGTAGTCGACCTGTGTTTTATTCCAAATTAAATCTACAGATTGAACAGGCATAATCTACATACTTTAAATATGAACACGGCTGATACGGCTAAGTTGCTCTTTGGAGACACGAAAGATGATCTGAGACGACCTGTGAATAATTTGGAGGAAAAGTGGAAGTTGGTGCCCGCCTACCTTCAAATCAAGGGCCTGGTCGCTCCGCACATCGATTCTTTCAATTACTTCGTGGGACATGAAATTAAGAAAATTGTAGAAGCCAACAACAGGGTCATGTCCGACCATGATCCCAACTTCTACCTGCAGTATGAGGATGTTAGAGTGGGAGAGCCGCGCATTGAAGAGGTTGGTCCCGACGAAGGACGACCCGCCACACCGCACGAGTGCAGACTGAGGGACATGACTTACGCTGCCCCTATTTATTGCGACATCAGGTACGTTTCTGGACACGAGACACACGCTAAGAAGAATGTGTGCATTGGACGACTGCCCATCATGCTCAAGAGTGACAAGTGCGTCTTGAATGGCAAATCTGAGGCAGAATTAGCCAAGCTTGGCGAGTGCCCACTCGACCCTGGTGGCTATTTCATTGTTCGAGGACAGGAAAAGGCATGTTTATATGATTTTGAACTTAAGCATGTTCATAATTCTTGCTTTTCACACTTGACTTAAGTACACAAGAGCCACAATTAATTTATTT
Organism: Cloeon dipterum; assembly: GCF_949628265.1. NCBI lineage: Eukaryota > Metazoa > Arthropoda > Insecta > Ephemeroptera > Baetidae > Cloeon > Cloeon dipterum. Next base: position 27,881,126 of record NC_088788.1, read on the forward strand.
TAATATTATAATTTTCTCCAGGTTGTCTTGATGCACGAACAAGCTTCTAAAAACAGAGCTATGCTGGAGAAAACAAAGCAGGGATTTATTTGCTCTGTTGTGGCCGCAACCCATGGCACCAAGGCCCGAACAGCAGTCGAAGTGAAAAAAGGTCGCTTCTACGTGGCTTGCAGCCCTTTCTCTGAGCCCCTTCCTTTCGTTATCGTGGTCAAGGCTCTAGGGAACTTTGCAGACATTGACATCGTCCGGCTTGTAGGTACTGAGCCCCATGTGCAGGAAGCTTTGTCAGCCTCTCTCTGGGAGTGCAAAAGAGCTGGAGTCTTCACAGAGCAGCAGGCTATTGCTTATTGCGCTTCCAGACTGAAGACCAAGAGATTTGGTGGCTCTAGAAGACCGCCAGAGGAGGAAGCCTTGAGTCATCTGAAAAATGTTTTGCTTTCGCAGGTGCCGGTGGGTGAAATTAAAATTATTAGTGACAACAGCACCAAAAAATAATGTAATTTTATACAGGTTGAGAAAGACAACGCATACATGAAAGTACTGTACCTGGGACAAATGGTTCGGCGCATCATCCTTGCTGAGACAGACCCAACCTGGATAGACAGCCGAGACTACTATGGCAACAAGCGTATTGAATTGGCTGGTTCACTATTGGCGCTCATGTTTGAAGACACTTTTAAGTTCCTTAACACGGATCTCAAGACCACAGCAAATCATCATCTAACCAAAATAAAAGCATCCCAATTTGATATCTCACGCCACATTAGAGAAGACAAAGTAACAAATGGGATTGAGACGGCTTTGAGCTCTGGAAATTGGAACATCAAACGATTCAGGATGGCACGTAAAGGTGTCACTGGAATTTTGAGCCGACTTTCCTACATCTCGGCTTTAGGTTAGCTCCCCCTTAAAATCTGTTCTACAGCTTTTCATAAATTAAATTTTATCCGCAGGAATGATGATGAGAATCAACTCACAATTTGAAAAGACGCGTAAAGTGTCGGGTCCAAGATCTCTCCAGCCGTCGCAATGGGGCATTCTTTGTCCATCTGACACTCCTGAAGGAGAATCTTGTGGTCTGGTGAAGAACCTGGCCTTGATGGCTCATGTGACAACTGCTGCTGAAGAAGAATATCTGGTTAAAGCCTTGTGTAACATGGGTGTGCAGCATCTTGGAATAGCAGGCACAGAGGGAATATACCAGGCAGACTCTTATCTAGTCTTCCTCAATGGTAACTAATTAATCTCATCTTAAGCAAATGTATTTATTTGGATTATAGGAAACATAATTGGCTTGACAAACTGCCACAAGGAGCTCCTGAGGAATTTCAGGGAGAACCGTCGGCGCCGCTTTATCCGTCCTTACGTGTCCATCGCTGCCTCTGAGAGCCACCGTCAGGTGCACATCAGTGCTGATGCTGGACGACTATGCCGACCTTACATTGTAGTTGAAAATAGCCAGTCCTTGGTGAAGCAACACCACTTGGAGGCGCTCAAGGAGGGTAGCATGACCTTCATGGATTTTGTGGACGAAGGACTGGTTGAGTTCTTGGACGTGAATGAGGAGAATGACAGTCTCATCGCCATCCAAGTGTCTGAAATCACTAAGGACACTACTCATTTAGAGATCGAACCATTCACAATTCTTGGTAGGTTTTTAGTGATGAGATATCTTTGCTCAGATTGAACTAAAAATTTTCCTTTTCAGGGGCTGTGGCTGCTGTGATTCCTTACCCCCACCACAACCAATCGCCCAGGAACACCTATCAATGCGCCATGGGCAAACAGGCAATGGGCACGATTGGATACAATCAGCGAATCAGACTGGACACTCTGCAGTACAATATGGTCCATCCCCAATGCCCACTGGTTAAAACTAGACCGATGGAACTAGTTAGCTACGACCAGTTGCCAGCAGGGCAGAATGCCATTGTCGCTGTGATGAGCTACAGCGGTTTTGACATTGAAGATGCCCTCATTTTGAACAAGTAAGAGAAATTGTGGTATCTGCAATACATGATAATTTTCACACTGCATGTCATATACTTAATAATAAATTTGTGAGGCGAAGTTTAGGAGCGAAAATAAAATTTACAAAACAGAAATATTTGTAGCCATTATCAGGAAACATTTTAATTTTTAATTTTTTTGTTGAAGGGCTTCAGTTGATAGAGGGTATGGTCGAGTGGTAGTATACAAAGGCTACAAAACTTTGCTGAGGCATTACGCTTCAGGCAGTGACTCGATCCCAGGCCCAAAGATAGACCCTTTAACCAGAAATCCAATGGCATTCCATGCGGCACTGGACAGTGACGGCATTGCACACCCAGGAGACATTGTCAAGGATCGGTCTGTGTTGGTGAACAGGCACACTCCTCAGGGTGAACAATCAACCAAGACAAAGACCCCTCGAGGATCCACCTGGTATGTTGACAAGTCGTTAATCACCGCTACCAAAGACAATTCAACTTTGATCAAGGTGAGAGCTTAACGATATGATGCTGTGTTTAGTCTAAAAGGTAATTTTTTTCTAGATTCTCCTACGACAATCTCGGATTCCTGAGGTCGGCGACAAATTTAGCAGTCGTCACGGGCAGAAGGGCGTAGTTGGCTTGATTGTACCTCAGGAAGACATGCCTTTCAACGAGCTTGGCATTTGTCCTGATGTCATCATGAATCCACATGGTTTCCCTTCTCGAATGACAGTTGGAAAGCTGATTGAACTCCTTGCTGGTAAAGCTGGATCTTTGGAGGGAAAATTCCACTATGGAACAGGTGAATTCCAAACAAATTGTGAAACGCTTATTCATCAACTTTATCTTGCAGCATTTGGCGGTTCAAAAGTTGCAGACGTGATGAAAGAGCTTGAAAACAATGGATTCAACTATAAAGGAAAGGACTTGCTGTACTCTGGTCTCACAGGAGAACCAATAGAAGCTTACATCTACCATGGACCTGTCTTCTACCAAAGACTGAAGCACATGGTCATTGACAAAATGCATGCAAGAGCCACAGGATCAAAAGCTGTTTTGACAAGACAGCCTCTGGAAGGACGAGCAAGAGATGGTGGACTTCGAGTTGGTGAAATGGAAAGAGACTGTCTGATCAGCTACGGAGCCAGGTGATTTTCGTGGAATTGATGTTGAAAATTAGATTAATTTAACATTTCATCAGCATCTGCACTTCATTTTCATAAGAGTTCAATTAAATAGTTTAGTTCATCAATTTCTCTTCATTGCTTTATCTGACTAATATTGATTGTTTTGTTTCAGCAATTTGCTTATTGAGAGACTGATGTTGGCCAGCGATGTCGCATTGATGGATGTTTGTGAGAAGTGTGGATCTTTTGGCTACCAGGGATGGTGCCAGTTTTGCCGCAGCAGTGAAAATATTGCCACTGTCCGAATGCCTTATGCCACCAAGTTGTTGTTTTCTGAGTTAATGGGCATGAACATTAACCCAAGACTAGAAATGAAGCCTCAGGTTGTCTAGTTCTAGAAACTTTGTAAAATGTCAAGAGTTCAACCCTGACAGTTGGCCAGGCGCATCCCACCTGCGCGCGGCGTGGCCCTTCAGATCCTCCTCAGAGATATTCCCTTCAGACCCCAATAAAATATGTATGTTGTGTATGTTTCACGAATTAAACATAATGCTCTAAGTCTTTAATGTGATCAGTTTTTAATTCACTTCTCTCCTTAAACATTAATGTATGTTATCATAGTTCAAATTAGTATTGTTATATATTCTTAAGAAATGTGATTGGTCTATTTGTGGTGAACTTTACTTCTTCATAATATGTTGTAGACGTAACACATATCTTAATTAATATGTGACCTTACAATGTAATTCTAGGTATTATCAAATGTTGGCCACCAGCAAAACAATCTTGATTTTGAAAAATTAAATTGCTCACATACCACCAAATTTTGGTTTTAAGTTTACAAAATATTTTTGTCTTGCCTATATGCTCGTAAATAAGTGATAGATAAATATGTAGTAGCAATTAGGTCTTTTTGGTGTCACCTTTTAGGGGTAAGCTGCAAAAAAACTTTGTTGCAAAATATACCGTAACTACTTGATGTTTATTTATGCATAATAAATAAGCATTCAGGGACTGATTCAAATCGAACAAATAGCTTATCTGGCGTTTTCCACGAGACATACATCATATACACAATAAAATAATTGGATCCTCATCCCTTGAAACAATGGGATTCCTTAATTATATGAAATTTAAAACATATAACAAAATGTCAAATAATTGTAAACTTCAGAAATATATAGCTGTACTCTTAGCATACCATTTTACTAAATGACAGCACTTAGGATTTCAAACGGACTCAAGAGATCTATCTTTATATCTCATTTAGACTCGATCTTCATCACAGAAATTTGATCTTCAAGGTTATCACTATATTTTCTGAATAGCTGCACCAGCGCTTCATTCCCTTCAGCAATTTCAGATGGAGTCAAACCCTCTAAGTTCAGCGTTTCAGGGTCAGACTCGGCATCCAACAAGACTTCGCAAATGCCTCTGTGTCCAGTCGCAGCAGCATAATGAAGGGCAGTCAGTCCTTTCCAGTCGCGGACATCAATAGAGGAAGCAGCTTCCCTCACCAGAAGCTTCACGCAAGCCTCATGCCCGCCTCGGGCAGCAATGTGCAGTGGAGTCAGCCCTCCACTCTTCTCTGCAATCGCCGCGTCAACTTCATGGGTCAGCAAGAAAGAGACAATTTCCTGGTTTCCAGTGGTAGTGGCCAAGTGGATGGCTGACTGGCCCGAGTTGTTGAATTCAGCAAACAAATATTTAGCTTCTTGATGTTTAATCGCTATTTCCGTCAGGGATGCAATGTTTTCTTCAACAATGGAAAGCCAAATTCTCTCCTGAATATTTTCTTCAGTTGAATGTTCGAAACTGCTCATAGTCCTACTGGCTCCATCCGCCTCAATTGCATTCAGTAGAGACTCGATATCTGGTAGTAGTTCATCGAATTCTGATTCGTTGTTAGAAGACAGTTCTCTTGAACAGGTGTTGCTTGGCATCTGCAATTTTTTTAAGAATTAGATGTGAGAGGTTGCAACTATATAATTAAAATGACGAGGTGAGCCTTTTAAGGCAGATGCTAACTGAAAATTACTGCCGCAATAACCTCACAATGCAGTGACTGACGTGGCTTACAGAATTAAAATTGTGTAATTAGTTGGTGCTAACTGAAAAAGCCATTGAGGCTTGAGTTATTTTCAAATTTGTTTTGTATACTCAAGGTGGCATCGCATGTTACTCAAAATTTCTTAACCAATAACGTGGAATGAGACATTTGCGCAATTTTTAAACATGCAAATTAAATTGTTATGCTCTTAAGAGACCAAACAATAGTGAAAAAACTGAAGTTAATTTTATAACTCAATTTCTTACACTGCCTGGAAGTGAGAAAATGAATGTACACTGAGTGCGCTTAGACAAAAAGGCTTAAATTATCACATTACCTCGAGATCAGGGAAAACTTCATCCTCAACTTCGTTCAACGCATTTCTCTCAAAGGGAATTGAAGACACCAGTTGGTCAGTATCTAAATCTAAATCATCTTCAAATTTTCTTTTCTTGCAGGGGCACCCATTTAAGTCAGGAAGATACGTGAATGGAATTGCAGTCGATTTTGAATCGTCGGATGGCCTCACTAGCTCGTAAAATACCTAAGTAACAAATTAGTGTGATATTTGATAAGAAAAACACATTATACATCAACATGATTTTGAAGATTTAAATTCCTGTACTGAGGGGTGAAAAATACAATGCCGTACTGATAATGAACATCGCACTCATTGAATGTTCCAAAGGCTTGCCAAATAATTTCACCCTCGTCATCTTCTTCAAAAAATCTGATTTTGACATCTCTCTTGTTCACTTTGTCAACAAAAAGCATGACTTCTGTGTTGCCATAACAGGTCCCAGAGGTCACACTAGCCTTGGTGATTTTAAGCTCCTTGTTAGCAGCGCATTTTGTGTTCAAAATTGGCGTGGAAAACACAACCAATGGATTTCCGTAACAGTCCATCAAAGGAGAGTTGTTGATCGGGTTAACAGCTTCAAATCTCAGTCTTACTGCATTGAGATTAACCTGGCGGAAAATAGCATTAACAATTAAAAACGTTTTTCCAAGATGTACATAATTAAAGAATCTTACTGCTTTGGCTTCACAGACTGCTTCTTTTTCTATTTGTTTTTTATCCTTGGGAGAGTGAGGCTGGACCACACCACACTCATTTCTCCTCCGAATTTTTTTGGCCCTCAGCACTTTGTTTGCTTGCTTCCTTGTGGTGCTTAAAATGCCTAGTTTAAATTTTGCTTCCCAATTACTCTCTTCATTTACTTCTTCTATGTGTGGCTCCTCAACCTGGACCGTGTTTTGAAAAAGTTATAATTATTAACTATAATATGCTTCATGAGCATACTTTTATCAATTGTACAGATCATACACCTTGGGTTTTTAAAACTCATAATGAGATATATGATATTATATCACAATCATTACTTAATATATGACGAGAAGAATATATTTATGAGTCTCATGAATCGTTTATAATAATTTTTTGAACAAAAAAATATAATATAACGAATATAACATACATCCTTCTTTTTCTTCCTCGCCACAAGTAGGTTTGGGTGCTCCTTGTCCTCTCCAATGGTCGCCAAGGTGCATCGTATAGCAGCAGCAGGCTTCTGACATCCCCATAGTCGGACGGTAGGAAACGTTTTCTTGATTTTCAAAGAACTCGCTCCAGCAATGTAGCCATGTGCGCCGTGATTTTCAGTCGAATACCTGAATCTGAAGGTGCTGGTCGGTTCTTCTAAAATCTCCAATCGCAACTGGTCCTCCATGATTATTTAATTATTCTTCCTTTTTTGAAAATTTCTGTCAATAATTATTCGTACACTAGTAAACGAAATATACGTACAAGGTGTACTCACGCTGTCCGTTTATGTACTTCACACTACTTGTTCGGTCTGCAAGGATCAATGTTTTACCCTATCTCACTGAGAAGACTTGTGTATATATATATATATATATATATATATATATATATATATGTATATATATCAGTCGATCAAAAAGTGTTAATCAAAACTGCAAGCCTAGGGTGAAAAAATTATTTTCTCTTGTCACCAAGTGGCCGAAAGTTGCAAGGCCACTATTCAGCCTCCGCCCTGTTTTGGATTGGTTTAACAGCAAGCAATTCTTCCAGTTCTACAGAGGATAAATATAAAATATTCTATAATGTCCACTCCTCTCCCTCAGTAGATATAAAAATATATGTTACGACATAGCCAGCTAGTCGTAGTATTACTAATACCGGACACTATTTTTGTATTTTTCCTATTTTTTACTCTCTGACATCAAAACATCACACAGCTGTTAGCTGACACGTGGTGGGATGTGGGCTGGTTGGTACTGGTGGGTTGATGCAAAGTGCAAACCATCAACCATCCAATATCCAATCACCTGTATACATGATGAACTCCACAACTCCACTCTTATCATCAACTGATATCTTTTAACATGATCATTCCTTTCTCACCAATATGAGTCTTGTAACCCAAATTTAATGAAATTGAAAGTGTTTTAGCGAGTTGTGAATTTTTAGTATTTGCCGATTTAATTTGCCGACGTTTCAGCGGCATTTTCGCATTGTACATTATTTATGATATGCTGTGCCTTTTTCACTTCTTTTGTATTATGTGATATCAGTGAAAAAAGATTATAAATAAATAAATACAAGGATGATTCCCTAGAACGTGGTGCATATCAAAATCAAGTTGTAGATTTTAATTTGCGACAAAATCTTTAAAGGAAATTTAATGTATTAAAATAGACGAATTTGTGTATAAAACAATAATTTTGCTATTTATTTATCTATTATTTTGTTCATCTGATACATGACTCATTTTCTAACTCATCACAGCATGTGTATCAACATAGTATACTGTCGCGATAAGACACAAATTATGTTTGATAAATTGATAGCCAATTTTGCTTCCTGTTCATAATTCTTTTTCTAACAAATTTTGTCAAAATTTAATTAATGGTCTCAGCCAGATATTTTGAAAATGCTATCACTACGCCTATTCTGACTCAATCTTTATTTGGCCAATTCTCTTTTCAATTCTGTTTATGTACCTTGCAAAGATTTGCACTAAGGCTTCATTCTCTCGAGCAACATCAAGCGGGGTAACATCGTCCAGATTTGGAGTTTCAGGGTCAGACTCCGCGTCCAGCAAAGTCTCGCAAATGTTCTTTTTCCCAGTCCCAGCAGCGTAATGCAAGGCAGTCTGCCCTTTAAAGTCACGGGCATCAACTGCAGAAGCTGCTTCTCTAACTAAAAGCTTCACACAAGCCTCTTGTCCTGCACGTGCAGCTATGTGCAAAGGGGTTTTCCCTCCACTTTTTTCTGCACTAGTGGCGTCTACTCCTCGGGACAGCAAGAAGGAGAGGATTTCAAAATCTCCAGTGGCAGCAGCCATGTGGATGGATGCTTGACCAACATTGTTGAATTCATTTAGAAGACAATTAGCATTGATGTTCTGATGCTGCTGCTCAAGGTGATCTATTATTTGAGTCAAGGTTTTCAAGTCCTTTCGATATATGGCAGACCAAATTTTCTGCTGAATATTTTCTGTTGGTGAGCGCTTTAACACTTTCCTTCTTCTGCCCGGACCATCTACCTGGATACTAGAGGAACCAATGAGTAAGTCTGTGAGAATTTGGTCATCAATTCCTTCCATATTATAATCGATTAGTTGCGAACAATCTACAGGCAAATCCAAATAGTTTGAGCTTGTGACCTGTAAAATGAAAAATCCATCTAAGAACAGGAGCAACCAAAAACCATTTTAAATATACCTCATTGTCCGGGTTGGGAATGACTTCGTGTAAGAAGCTATTGAAACTGTTTGTTTCTTTAGGCACCACTGACATTAGTTCGGTTTCTAGTTGATAGTCAACCTCAAGGAATTCACTGGTATTTTCCAATTTTCTCTTCTTCCCAGGGCTTTCTTCACATGGCAGATAAACAAATTGAATAGCAGAGGATCTTTCATTGTCTTTTGGTCTCACAAGCTCAAAGAAGACCTAGCAAATCAGACAGATTTATAAATGTAAGAAATAACATTAAATTCAGGTTGAAAATTACTCACTTCTGTGTTATTCTCAATATCCAGCCTCCTGTAAGGCGGAGTGTTGAACACAATGCCGTACTGGTGGTGCACATCACAATCATTGAAAACTCCATAATCCTGCCAGGACATGCCTCCCTCAGAGTCTTCCTCGAAAAACCGGATCTTGATGTTCTTCTTGTCCACTTTGTCGACAAACAGCATCACCTCTGTGTTGCCCCTGCAGGTTCCGGCAGTCACGCTGGCTTTAATGATTTTCAGCTCAGCATTTGCAGCGCATTTCTTGTTCAAAATCGGTCTGGAGTATACAACCACTGGCTTTCCACGGCAGTCCTCAATTGGCTCGTAGTTACCATCAACAGCCTCAAATCTCAGCCTCACAGCATTCAGGTCAATCTTGTGAGACATGAGATGTAAATTTATTTACTACTCTAATAATTGAAAATTATCAGTTTTACATCCATGGCCTCATCAGCAGCTTCTTTGTTAATCATCGTTTTTTCCTTAGTCGTCAAAGTACGCCGAATTCCACATTCCTCTCTACGTCTTAATTTCTTCTCCTTCAGAACCTTCTCTGCGTCTCTCTTGGCCGTTTGGATGATGCCTACCTTAAATTCAGCCTCCCATCTATTTTCCGCATTAATTTCAGCATAGTGAGGCTCACTCTTCTGAAATGAATAATATACAATAATACAAATAATTAAAAAATCCTAAGACAGTAAATTACATACCTCCTCGTTCTTTTTCATCTTCATGACTAACAGGTGTGGATGTTCTTTCTCTTCGTTTTCAGTGGCCAAAGTGCATCGAATGTATGCAGGTTTGAACCATCCAAGGAGGCGCACCCGTGGCAGAGTTTTGCTGCTCTTCTGCGACCTTTCGCCTGCGATGTGTCCGTGAGCACCGTGCATTTCAGACTTGTACCTATATCTGAATGCTGCACTCGGCTCCTCCAAAATTTGCAGTTTGAGACCTTCCATGGTTAAGGGGTAAAGGAGTCCAATTCGTTTGTTTTACCTCAAACTCGGTCAGTCCCCAACCTCACTACGAGCAAACAAGAACCTAATGTAAATATTGTGGCATGAATCAGTGTGAATCATTAACCCCACCAAGCGAAATACGATAAGTGCGAGCTTAGTTTGGTAAAGTACCAATTATACGCATATATCGCGTACATACTAAACGCTTCACATAAAACACAATTTTGACACACCATTTTCATTATATTCAAGCAAAAAAATTGAAAGTTTTCAAAATGACCTACCTAGGTTTTCAGGGAGATAACGAGAGCGCAATAATTATTAGCAATTAAATAAGTCGTCAAAGGATGACGGTCTTAGATTATAACATCATACTGTCCTTACTCTGGTCACATCGCTCAAGCAAAATTTTCCTGCTCCTCCCCTTCTGTCTCTCTTCTCTACAACCATGCTGGTTCGCTTAGGAGTTGGGAGAGGACAAAGTGGTGGGGATCGGATGTGTGTAAACAAGTTGTGCGGGGTTTTCTCATGCAGTGGAGAGTAAGAGTATAGTATGCCATCTGAAGATTTAATCCGAACTAATATTACAATTATTATTCAGCAGGTGATTTTGTAGTGTCAGTGTCAGTCAGTGTCCGTCAGCAGTTGTCAGTGGTTGTTGGTGTTTCTGCTCTTTGCGTGTGCCCTTTCTTTTCAACCACTCAACCACGTGGTGCAGAGGTGTGACGAACAACGAAAACACTAAGTAACAAGGCATTTCATAATCAGCATTCAGCATTCAATTTTTCTTTTCTCGATCTCACATTCACGTTCACACTATTGTCACCTCTTAAAATCACTGCAGAACAGAGTGGAACAGAGCACTCGCACGGCAATTTTGAAACCTATGAAGGCTCACACGCTTACACTGTCGCTGTACGCATTACGCACTGCTAGCACAATACTGATCGGATTGCGGATTGCGCAAAAATATTTTGCGTTGCGTTAACCGCGTTAACAGAGCAAGAAAACTCAGGAGAAATCTTCGGCAATCACTAAATCGTTACTGAGGACCTAATGGGATATACATAATATACATATAAATTAATAATGAAATAATCGAAATAATTCAGTACGTTATATATGATACATTTATTTTACACATTTATTATAATGTCCTTACGGTTCTGGACAGATAATTTTTATCATCGTAGAAAGATATTCTAAAAATGTCTTTTGCCTTGGTCAGATTAGACGAAGTCTAGTTACGTTGGTCTTTGCCCATGCCCTATTTTTTGTTACTGTTTCAGAGCATATATAAGAAAGCACAAAAATGCTCAGTTTTTACTAAATGATATATTTTGAACTTTTGCTCCCTATCATATTATCTCTTTGAAAAACATAACGAGAGAAAGTGCAATTTATTACTTATGTAACAATGATATATTATGAAATTTATCATGCACCTGTAATTTTTGTCACGAATAATTTTAAATTATGGAAAAGTTACAGTTCTCGCCGAGTTACAGTTTTCGCCTTTCAATGTTATTAGTATAGGGACGACAGATTTGATGCGTGTAAACGGTAAAGTCGGCGAGAACTGTAGCTTTTCTATATACTCGCTAATGACCTAATAGGATGGTGATTATTTTAATTTTTCAAATAGCATTGTAGATGTTGCAGGATATATTATACGTGTATATTTTGTATACACATGATCTTGAGAAAAACACATACAATTTTGCTATTCATTAAACAAGCTAGCTGCTTAAACCCTGGGTCAGTTTTCGAGCGTGTTAAAGATCCAAATTACACTTGTCTTATTGTTGGGTTTAATTGTGTAGCAGGCTTAGTTGGGGTGATAGTAATGATGACATTGAGTTCATATCCGCATTTGCTCTAAATTATCCATTTAATATTATAAAATTTCTCATAATGATTTTACTTAATTTCTTTTGCATTGCCTTCTTAAATGAGTTCAAGTTATTTGTAAATTTATTTTTGAAGTAAAATTTTTACAGACAATGCATAACTCTACAAACGCAACAAATTTCTGAAAATACCTAACGCATCAACCATTCCACTAACAAAAACAACTTTTGGTATTCTGATTTCCACATATATGTCTTACGTATTTAGAGCTCGCAGATAAAAAAGCATATTAACTATAGCGTCAGTCAGATAGCGTCAGTGTTTTTCTCGTTTCTTAATGGTTTATGCAGACGTGTTTTGTTTTTACCTCGAAAATTAAAAGGCAACCCTGGAGTGTAGCAATTCTAAACTCACAAAATAAATTTTATGGGGTAGGAATAAATGGATCACATTTTTAAATAAATACAGGCCGACGGTAAAATGACAAAATTTCCAGATATTCTGTGCACCGTGTACATGCCTTGTAGTGTCTTCTTAATTGAACAGTCCCTTTGCAAAGCCCTAAAGCCCACGATTTTCCTCTTTTCGGTTTCACACACCTTTAAGTTTCATCTCACAGATTTTTTTTGTTTCTGGGTAAGGTGACCAGCTGCAGCTATGAAAATTAAAATACATTTATAAATGAAGAACCTCTTTTTTGTACCTCTATCTCGCATTAGAATATTTATTTCCTTTTGATTTAGTTTACAACAGCTATAAAATACAATCAGATTAATCATAATGTTGTGTGGTTTACAGAGGTTCCATTGAAATGAGAGTTACTCTTATCAGTGTCAGCGTGTGCTGTGCGGTCACTGCCCTTGCCGTGTCAATAAAGTAGGAATGCATTTGAGCAAAAATGCTTTCGTTAATATGTATACTAGGATTTTATTGTTACTACTAACATTCCCAAACTTCCAGACGCTACTTTGGCGGGGCTAAGTGCAAATGTAGGGCACGGCTAGATTGCAAAGCAGTAGTCATTACTGGAGCTACAAGTGGAATCGGCAAAGCTTTAGCGTACGAGGTGGCGAAGAGAGGTTAACTTTTGTGAATTTTCCTTTTTGCTACATACATGATTCAGTTTGCATCGTTTTGCAGGCGCACAAGTGATTTTGGGTTGTCGAAATATTGATGCTGCTTGGGATGTAGCTAATGAAATCGCCTTTAAGACGGGGAATGAAGGAGTGTACGCTTTGGACCTTGACCTTACAGACTTCAAAAGCATTCGAGAATTTTGCAAAGAATTGGCAGAATGTAAGGAATGAGATTTCATATTTTACTCTCACGAATAATGTGATTCTTGAAGGCGAGCATGAAATTTACGCTCTCGTTAACAATGCTGCAGTATTTTACCATCCTAGGGAATTGACGACTGATAACTATGATGTGACGTTTCAAACAAACTACTTAGGTAAAATTAAAATTATCTTTAGAAGCATATGGTAATTTACGAATTTTCAGGGCCATTCTATATGACAATGACATTGCTCCCCAAAATGGCAAAGAATGGCAGAATCATCAACGTCTCCTCAGAGGCGCACAAATTCTGCAATGACTTGGACTTACCTGAGGAGGCCAACTTGCTTGATGTTTATGGCCATTCCAAAGCGTGCTTGAACCTCTTCACATTAGAGCTGGCTTCAACTCAAAAGGATGTGGTCTCAGTATCTGTGAACCCTGGGAATGTGGCGACAAATATCTTCAGAAACTACCCTCTGCTTACCAATCCAATTTTCAAGTTTCTCTTATGGCCCATCAGGTTTTTTGTGGTGAAAACCCCAACGCAGGGCGCGCAAAGCGTTCTACATTCCATTTTATGCCCTCAAATCAGAAATGGCTGCTACATCAGGTACTGAAGTATTAATATAAAATGAAGCAAGGAATTTTAATTTAATTTTCAGTGAGTGTCGTGAGGGTGATCCAAGTGAGTTTTGTCAACGTCGCGACTATGCTGCAAGTCTTTGGTCCAGAAGTCTGAAGTGGACAAATTTAAAAGAGCCACTGCTGCAGAAATAGATCTCATGGGAACATCAAAGAAATGTAATGTTACATGCGGTGCGAACAATTTTAGTCATAAGCACAATGCCTTACAGCACCTGAACCTTAACTGATGCCAGTAATTCCATCCAAAGACTATCAAGTATATTTTCTAGAAAAGGATTGAAATAAAGAAGCTTTAATTTAATTTTCGTGACTTTTAATATCAATTCTCATACAAATAATCAAAACAAAAAAGTCCATCATTTTGAATATAGTCCGTTTTTATGATACAAGTTATCACAATACATATTTACAGAACATTCTCCTTTACGCTACCAATAACTTAAATCTGGGGGTACATCTCAGTGAAGGTTTCTGTTTTTTATATATGAAAAGTATTGAACCAACTCAATTCTGCTGGTCTGGAATGTTTGCTTTATACGGAGTATGTTAAATGTTATAATTGATACACATTGCCTGTTGTGCTAAATGAATTACTTTATTGTGATACTTTGTCATGGCATTGAAAATTTTGTGCTCTGCTCAGAATTTTATCAATTTGATTCCAGTTGCGTACAGACAAAGTATAATTATTTCCATTTGATTAGGAATATTGTTATTATGCTTCCATAGCTGCGCTGTGTTATCATCAAAATATATATTGAGATCTTTTCAGCTGTCAATACAATATATTATGAATACTTTAGCTACCGTTTCATTCAAATGCAAGGGGAAAATAGTTTTATCATTTCAATCCTGCAGCTATGGTTACGTGGAAATGAACATTCAAGTTATAGCTCAACTGCTATTATCATGGTATGTACATGATGACTAGAGATCATGATGGGGTGCTCGTTCAGTCTGAGCAGGAATGCAAATCATGGTCCATTTGCGTGCTACCACCTACAAAAACATTAGTGCAAATTCCAAATCCACGTCGACTTTAACTTTCATGATTGATAAATTAACATCAAATTCTTAACGAATCGGTCGACTTGGCCACTAGTACGCCAAGACTAAAACGCTTTCTTCTGCAACATACAAATCTCTCGCGCACGCACACGGATGGGCAAACGCAACACAAATGGCTCCAAGGACATAGAAGTCGACAAGAGGAGGGGAGGAGGACGAGTGTTCCTGGCCCCCAGGGGGGGCGCAGACACAATCACAGACGGCACAGCACGTTACACGAGAACACAGAGCAGGCCTCCAGCCAGCAGGGCTAGCAGCCGGCCAGCCTGCAGGCTTGGCCCGATGTTGAGACTCGACGTCTCGCTGATCAAGCCCGAGTTGTGCTCGATGCTGTTGCTCACCTCTACCCGGCCGGGGTCGTCAAGCTTTTTCTTGCGAGACCGGCAAATCCCTAGATTTGGCTCTCGGTGAAGACGGCTCACATTCGGGAAGAAGAACAGTTTTTCCTCCGTATCCTGCAACAGTAAGTGATTGATTCCTAAGAGCTGCTCTTGGCAATCTGACAGTGAATTTATGTGCTGCTGTGCATCGTATTTGGTTTTCTAGGAGCGCTTTATCATACAGATTGTTTTTCTACTTTGCTCCGACTTGGCAAAAAAGGAGAACAAAAAATATGATAACCATAAATTATCAGCAGGGCAGAATGGATAAAAACAAGGCTGGTAGTAATTTATGTTCCAGCGGAAATAAAAAAAAATAAGAAGCAGGTGAAAAATTTTGGCACTCACAGGCAAGATGCCTCTTTTGGCACTGTGCCAGCACAGCGGCTTAAAGGAGCCAAAGTGGGTTGTCTTCTGGAAATGGAAAAAGTTTTTTTTCCAGTCATAGTTGCGCAGACGGTGTTCCAGCGTCATGTTGGCCAGCTCCAGGGGTGACTTGATTTTCACCGGGTTAGAACCACTAGATGATCAAAATTAAAAATCAGAAGTAAAAATAAAATTATTTAACTTACGGATAAAGCTCCTCAATGCCGAGCGAGTGGAGGACAGTGGGCAGCGAGGGCAGGGAATAGCAGAGGGATAGTTGGACCTTAGGCCAGTAGAGAGCGACGGCCATGCACATCTCCTCTCGAATGGTTACTCCTCCGAGGGTGATGGCGCTGCGTGCAGAGCTGTTGTAGACGCATTCACTGTAAAGATGATCGCCAGGCATGACCTGGGTTGGCACTGGCAGCCGCCTGAACTCCTGATATTCCGGATCGTAGTTTGAATCAGAAGCTAAGGGCGCCAGTTCTCTGTTTCCTCTGATGTGACGCAAACTTGCCTTTCGACCTGTCAACGAAAAAAAATGTTCAAAACGCGACTCCAGTTTGGCAAATATCATCTTTACCTAGTTGGTGAGTGTGCAACATCACTCCAAAGACTTGAACCCCTTGACTGGGAAACGACCTGTTGGTGCAGACACCCATGCAGTGGCCCTCCGAGACAACTGCTCGCTGTCCGGGGGGAACTATGTGTCTCCAATTCGGGTCAATACCGACTGAGAGAACCCCAGCGTCGTTTGGCCGTAATTTAGTTGTATAAAAAATTTTGATTCCAGATGAATCCTTGACTCCAGCGTGAAGGGTAGGATTTATGTAGTGGGTTTCCATCTTAAAGTAGCGAGAGCCACTCCGAGGGTCCAGTGGGTAGCCTGCCTCAGGTGGGAAAGTAAAACCCTGGAAAAAAGAATGATTTGCTTTTATTTGAAATATCTTATCGTGTTTTGATAAGTATTTTGAGACAGTTTAAATGTTTCCTGTGTATTTTAACATTAAAATTGTTGCATACCTCAGAGCCATACGCCCAGGCTAAGACGATATTTGTGCAGGAAGTGTAAGGCTTCGGTGTGTCTGGCTGATAACAAGGGACACCGGGTGAATGGTACAAATCTTCTAGTCCTGGGTCATTTTCACACTCGTAGATGTGTACGTAGTGCATATAGGGGCGGTTGCCTGGCTGTGTCACTGGTTCGTACTGCAGAGAAATGCATTTTTAAAAAGAAATCCAAGAGAAATCTTTTATGTTTGAACAGGGTTGGAAGCAGAGTACAAATAGCGGCGTAGAAGTTAGGAGCTAGGGAAATTTATCTGGTTAAAAAGTAAGGCGCGAGGCATGTGTTTGAAAAGAAGGAGAAGGAACTTTTTGCCGAGTTGCAGATAGTAAACTTACTCGAATAATGTGACTTTTCTCAGTCATGGTGGCAGGCAGTTTGAAGATTTTGCACCAGTTGAGCGACTCTTGCGTACTCGGCAGCAGCACCTAGGCAGGGAAAGACGGTCAGATAAGTATAGTGAGAAGAAAAGTCGCGCGCGGGCAAATAAGTTTCGGGGATAAATCCCTGCAAAGTCGTGTGCGGCGCAAGACACACCGGTGAAATTTTTACAGCCAGTCGGGACAAATCGGAGGCTGGATCAAAAATTTACTAGGCGGATTTCCCGAATCAGACCAGTGACACTTTATTACCGCCCTCAAAAGTAAGGACGACCGTCATTTGGCCTAACAAGGGACCATCTCCCCTTGGGGCCTCATTGGCTGATCAATGAACCAGGGTGACGCGGAATTTGGCACGCAAAAGTCGTAAACGGGATGCAGCAACTTTTTCATCAAGTTTTGGACCACGCTCAAAGTCGAGGGACGCCCGCCCCATTGCAGGCCAACGTTCACGAGGACATGATGCGCGAAATAGTAGTTTTTATGTATGCGTTAATAAGATATCTTATCAACTTTAGGGAGCTATCAAAATTCTATTCATGTATATTGTGTCTCAAGGATCGCACCAAATTGTTACGACATACAGGGAAAATTGATCAAAATCTAAAACGTAAATTAGACTTTTACCGAGTTATTTTGTGTTAGCTGAACGCCTAGTATCAGAGTTTAAAGGTTTTCAAGTTTATTGAGAAAATTAATTTTGTTTTCGTACAATATGTTTATTGTCGACCATAATTGTTGTTTAATTTTGAATGAGCACACCTCTGGTGCATTAGTAGTAGATTTCTGCAGTAAACGTTTAACTGGTTTTATATTAACTAAAATTAATCGCTGCACTGAAATGAACACCAAGGAAAAATTTTATAATTTGAGCCGCCTGAGCGTTAGAGGGCAAGCACACTGGGTTCAGATACAGAGGCTCATCTTTTTCAAGGCTATCTGTACTCAATTTTTTGCATGCCGGCGTCTCGCCTGAGCATAAGCACAAAAAGAGGGGGGAATTACTAATGGGACGCTTTGTAATTTGATTGACCAGCGCGATACAGCAGGGAGAGAGGATGAGCACAAGCAAAAAGGGGTTGCTCGCGGGGGTGGCGCCGTTTCGTCGGCCAGGCCCTCGCCACAGAGGGTTCTACGGCGTCGTCGGGGCAACTTTGGCGCGTGCACGGCGGCGGCTGCTTTTGGCAAATCCTTGGCATCGATCGGCCAGCAATAACTCACCGAGGGATTTCGCAGCTCCCAGGTGTGCAGCACCTCTTGACTCGGCTGCGACTGATCCACCCTGAGCACGAGGAAGGCCGACCTGGCGCCGCGCTGGCCGGGTCCGTGGTAGGGCATGGGCAGGCCGGGCACCGGGTCTTCACTGTGGTACGCCCACACCATCTTCATCGTGTCGTTCTGTGGGAAAAGCAGAGTCAGAGAGCGTCTCGTTACTTATTTATTTATTGATGAGCGTGTTCGCGCGCAGATAAGCATCCGGCACCACCAAGAAATTCATACATTCTCTCGTTGCTCTCTCTCTCACCGGCTCTGCGGCCAGGTAAAGAGTGCCTCAATAATGTCAGGGTTTACATGGAAATTAAACAGAGGAGGTGCCCGCCTGGTGACTTTTCTTGCGTTTTTTTACGCTCGCACCGTGTGTACAAGGAGGGAACCCTTCAGCCCATGTTGTTTGGTCGGAGCTGCTTTTTATGTATGCTGAAAAGCGCCTCTCATTTTATCGCTAAATTTATTAAAGGATGCAGCCAGCAAGCATCTTCCAGCAATATCTAAGTAAGCGGCACACATAAGCCATTGGAAACTAGTTTTTGTATAATCCTGAAATGCTGCTGCGCAAGTGATATTTCAGCATGTTGATTTTTTCTGCATCAGCAGAAGAGCTTTCCACCGAGAGAAAGAAAAAGAGAAATATATACATATATATAAGTATGCAAAGCGCTAGCAGCTTGAAAATTGCTCGAAAGAGAGAGAGAATGAGAGAGAGGAAGCCGCTTAAAAAGTGAACACTCCCGTGGGACTCATTTTTACTGCTGTGCAAGAAAACAATGATTAATCGTTTCGACGCCAAAAAAGAGAATTAACCCTTTCTTATTCATAAAGCACGACTTTGTATATGAAGCAAAAGTTTTTTGTCCTCCTAAATGCTTGTGTGATGCGCCCATCTCTGGCCACTAATTTCCCGCACAAACGTCACAATCGCGATTATTCAAATCGAGGGAACTTTTGACGGTGCAGGCATGGCGAATTTCAAATTTAAAATCCGCACGCATATCTGCCGTCCGCGTGACTTACTCGGAAATGAATATATTAATTTGTGCCCTTGTTTTTCACGCACAAAAAGCGGCTGGCAAAAACAGGAGAGCGCCAGCAAAACAGCAGCACACGCCAGGAGAATAAATTATCCAAATGCTGAGCGCAAAAGCGCGTCCGGATTATTTGTATTTGCTCGTGGAAGTGTGCACGAAAAAGCAAGCAGAGCGCGCGCACTGGGTGAAAAAGTTTCGGGTGAGAAAAGCGACATTTTCTGGCAAAATTGAATTGGATTAAAAAGTTTCTCGGCGACGAGACGACAGCCAGAGAATAGAGGGGACGTGAAAAAGACAATGCTGCAAATTGAACAAAAAGGCAAAATAAATTCTTCGCCTCCTGTATAATTTGTTATCCAATATTCAACATGATAAAATTGAAGCATTTTTTGTGAATCCAAGAGTTTGACAACCCACTCTTGGGTCAGTTCAAGTTTCACACTAGAGGCACGATAAAACCTAATTTCTAAATGTGTAACGAGTAGAATAATCACTCATATAATATCATAACAAAATTAAAACAATCCATGACCTCCATTTTTTTAAAGTTTTTCTTTAGAACTTAAATAAAAAAAAAGATTAGAGAGTGCCTTGGAAAGTAAATCCATTTTTTCACAGCCCCTGAACAACACAGCCCATTTTTGCCACATGCAAATGGGCTGCTTCCCGAGCATTTTTCAACATGCAAAATATGCGGCTGCGTTCATTGCTTATAAATATTCAAGTAGATGTTGGAAAGCTGTGCCTGAATTCTTAATTGTGCAGCTGCCTGCCTGCAAAACACTTCACCACCCTGGGGGGAAAACTGCTCATTCGACACTAATTGAACAGGCAGGCATCATTTGCAACTTTTTCTTAAGGACGGACACAGCCGGACGGCCAGGCAGGCGGGCGGGTTGTATCATTTAATTATTAACCGCGCAAGATAAAAATTCACTCGAGCAGGTCTCAAAGGAATCTTGCTGGCTGCTGCTCACTTGAATTGAGCGGCTCACGGAGAAGAAGAAGAAGCAGAGAAGCTTGCGCGCCTGTTTCTACTTTTTTCGCTGGGAAAAATAATGAACACGACGCGCGGCATTCATTTGGCTCCTGGGAGGAGTGAAAATCATCGCTAATTGGCAATTCAATTTAATCCTGCTGGCAAAACAGCGTGCTTTTTCATATTTTATTTAATTAGGGTGAGTGGCAATGCCGCTTTTCTCGCAAAATTGCTCACCATTTTTTTTGTGAGTAACAAGAAATGAGAAATGGTGCATTGAAGTGATTTTTTGAGGAAATACGCTGCCTGTTGGTTCTACAGAGAGAACGAATAGCTTTTGATGCCATTTGAATAAAAAGCATTTCGTTTTAAAGCTTCAGTGAGCCGTCATGTATAAATGTCCTGATATGGAAATGATCATTAATTCTTAGGAAGCTACATACCATCATTAAAGGCACAAATTTTCTTATTTGGATAATTGGCCCAAAATAATTATTTTCTCAAATATGCTGATTTTAAAGAAAAAATAAAAAACCTCAGAATGTAATACTTGCTTGAATAAAATAGGGATTTTTGCCTATATTAGTGGGCTTTTCAGCTTGATTTTTTGGACATTTTGACTTGCTCAACGGAGTTTAAAATACTTAATGCCGACTGACGGAGTGGAAATGAAATTTTATTAACAACGAGTTATATAAGTTTTATTCCATCATGGAAAGATGTCTATTTCGATCCTATATTTACGATACAAAAAATTCTTAAACACTGAAGATCACCGAGCAAGATAAAAAGCAGCTTTTTTGAGTTATGGCCGAACTTAACGGTGGCATTCCATTGCTATCTGTACATTTCTGTGAGCATGAAAAGTTCTAAAATTGTGCGGATACAGAAATGAGCGGTCGAATATTCGGGTAAAATACAACTTGTCTTAAGCGGAGGAATAAAAACGGCAAATTCAGAGGGCCTTCAAAAGTTGGCACCGAGCGGCACGTCCGAGAGAATTATATGTACGGGTTCGAGAGCAGCCGTTTAATAAGTCTCAAGTAAGAAACGATCTCTAATACGCTGGATCTATGGTTTTTGGCCAAATTCTGCAAGCTTTCTACAAAACTAGCTCTTGGGCCGGCTGTTAATTTTTACCCGGACTTTTTTGCTCTCCCGCGCGCGCGTGTGATATTTTTCAAGCGAATATTACGGCATGCCCGCTGATTCCTAACCACTGCAAAACCAGTTTTTGCTGCACCATGAATATACATTATATCAGTCTGCGGGGGAATAAAATTTCATCCTTACAAGAAGAGGCCAACTCTTGAAAAATTATTTAGCATACACTCGCAGCATATTTTGTGATCCCCGCAAATCATTTTCTCTTGGTGGCGTGCATGGGAAACCTAAGTAGGAGCCAAATAAGCAAGAGCCCTCGCTTGCTCGCTCCTAAAATATTCATCCCGGCGCGGCACACACGGCCAGCCTGTACTTAAGACGTTTTCCCTCCCATTATTGAGCCACTGGCGGTGTAAAAAAGATGAAAAAACCAGAGGGCTTGCGATAATTGCGAAAAAATTGCGGGGAAGTTTTTTGTACCGCAACTATAGAAATGACACTGGAGGCGCTCAGCGGCGTCGTTGACACAGCACATCAGACTTAACTGAAGTGAAATTGAGCGAACCAGTGTTCAAGGCTCAAGTATATGTTTCAAATATTGTTGTGGAACTCTCCAATTTTTAATTATAGACAATTAAAGAATTGATACAGCAAAACCATGGAACATCCTTGATGTCAATGCATTAACTCATCCCTTTGGATTCAGTTGTAGCCAATATTGACCTAAGCAGCACTGTAAATTTTTTAGAAAAGTGCTGGCTGCAAAGTTAGCATGCTTTTCAAATGGTGAGGACCGACTGTCTCCCTACTTGAAATCTGATTTTATTTCACAAAAAAATTTCCCCAAAAGGTTTCATACAATGTTGAATAGACCTCGACCAGAGGAATCGAAATCTGCCAAGAAAATTTGGGGAAAACTGTAAATTTTGGAGAAAGAAAATTTGAATTTATACTGTAGCAAGGTCCTTTTTTACTGTTGCAAAATAAATGAATAAATAATTCAAACATTTTCAATTGTTGCCCTGTATCAATCCACTTTATTATCCCTTACGACGATTTACTCTACTTGATATTCTTCTTTTTGAACAAACCTGTATTTTTTTTGCATACAAAAATCGGTCGAACCTCGAGCCCGCCATTTCACTTTTGCAATTTTCCTTTCACGGTAGGCCCCCTAAGCTCGTCTGCGAAGCGTCAACCTCAAAAAGAAAAGCAGATAGAGCGTATTTCATATTCCACGAGTATTTCAACGGTAAAGGCAAAGCAGCAGCTCTTCCATCAGCGGCGGCGGCTTATTCGCGCATTTGCGAAAGAGGGAGTAGCGAAGCGTTATGAAAAAATTCACTTGACTGTTGACATGGAAAATCCGGCCGACGCGCGTTTCCCATTTTCCAACCTACTTGACGAGATTACACCGGACGATAGCTTTAATAATAATAATGCAAGCGCGGCGGCAGCGGCGCAAGATTCAACGCACAAAGCAAAAGGGCAATTAAATATTAATTAACTAGGAGCACGGCATTTCATGCGGAATAATTACGCCTTGCTGGCAGAGAGAAAGACATCGGCTCGATAATAAAGTTACTCTTTGCTCTCTCTAGCTCGCACTCGCTCTATTGTGTTAAAATCAATGCTTCAATAAAATCAACGAGGCCCCCACCATATAATAATGAACCTTGTGTGTGAGTTAGTGGACAGGGGTGTGCGAAAGAGTCGAATTCTTTTTACTTCTCTTAAAATCCATGATGAAATACGAACCCGGCTCATTTTCCGAAAGACGCTATACATTTAATATTTTACGAGCACAGACGTTGAATCATCTATGATTTCTCATTCTCTTGCAAGAGAACGATGTAGGTAGAGGTGGAAACTCTACGTACCCGTCAACTTCACGTTAGGGCCTAAAGAACCCAAATGGCCAATTAAAACTTTTGCCAATCTTTTGGGGTGAATTCACGCATGCTATTTAAGTTGTGAAATTAGGGAGCTAAAGGCATACTTCTGACTACAAAGTTGCATAACCAGGATGTAACACAAGCAAAAATGAAAAGCAAGTTTTTCAAATTAGTTTAGACATTTACTACTACGATTTACGGAGAAATTTCCTTGCTAGCCAAAATTACATGCACCCTTTCCTACTAGTGAGTTTACTCAGAATTAACATTAATTATTCTGATTAATGATCAAATTTATTAACTTAAAAAAGTTTCTCAAATCTCCTTTGATAACCTGCAACGCGAATGCGATGCGTGAATACTTTCAGGTAAATGTGTGAGAAGTCAAATAATCTTGGAAGGATAATGGTAAACATCAAATCTCTGATACCGAAGTTCCCTAAAAACTACTGCAATCAGCTCAGCTCTGACGGTTCCATGGCTACCTGCTATTTATCACGTCCCTGTGGAATAATATGCAGTGTGCGTGAAATCCTTTATCGAGTGAGTGAGAGAGCACGAGTACTGTATACATATAGCGAGCCGCCTCATTAATATTGCTCTCTCTGCCTGCACAATTGATTTATTTCGGCCAGAAATAACTAGTCTATGGCTCGGCGTGCACATACAAATAAATTCCAAAGCCAAAGTTGCGCAAACACGGTGTCTGTTGCGCTGCATCGACCTACGCGCGCGCTCGACTGCCGTCGCGACTGAGCGAGATCGTCTTTACGCTATTCGAGAGAGCTTCAAAATCGACCCAATTTTTAGCCCTTTGATTACTTTGGTCTGCATGCACGTAAGTCGGAACGAACTAAGTTCGAATGTGGCCGAGCGAAACTTCAAGAACCGCGACGGCCGGCTGGGTCTTTTGTCTCGGCTCGCTCGCCGTATTAAAAGCGGCTTCTCTGTCTTCTAGCCATACGGGATGGGATTCTTCGGTTTTTGTTTGCCGCTCACTTCACAGTTTCATCAGCAGCTTTGAAAATTGCAATATCCATTAGACTGAGAGAATAGAGA
The DNA here is from genome assembly GCF_949628265.1 of Cloeon dipterum. NCBI lineage: Eukaryota > Metazoa > Arthropoda > Insecta > Ephemeroptera > Baetidae > Cloeon > Cloeon dipterum. The sequence goes on from NC_088788.1 coordinate 27,905,658, forward strand.
AACGGAGTTTTTGCATTGTACCTCGATATCCATTCTCTCTGAGACGCCCAGCTGGTGCATTGTTAACTCTCGGGGCCAATGGCTAACTAAATGCTGCTCAAAGTACACACACTCACTCGGAATTTTGCAGCCAGAAAACAGTTTTGTTAAGTCACTGGGCACCGATAAGCTCTGTCAGAGTTTATTTATTTAATTAAGCGGAAAATGGTCGCGGCATGAAAAGAATTCCGAATTTTCCCTCCATGACTGGCAAGCTGCCGTCAGCGGATTATTTGTGTTTCCCTTGCCTGCAAGATTTATCTAAGCCTTACAATCTGTCGCACTGGGCGCATTGGTCACTTTTGTGAAAGCCTGACTCATCATATTTTTATAGGAAAACACGTCTGTGCGCGTTTGTCACAAACTTTTTGTGTGGAAATAAGGTCTGAGAGGGAAGCGTAGCCATTAAATGGGATTAGTGCTGGATTAGTCTCTTGCTTCAAAAAATTATTTGGTCATTAGTTTAAAAATCTTTAAGCGAAAAAATCGCCATGAGCACACACCTATAATTATGGATTAGGAGTTTTAGCAAAGTAGAAGTAAAGGAGCATACAAATATGTTCATATTAGATTGAAACCGCCTGATTGTAACAAGGCAGATGATTTAAATATTTGCATAAAAAACTGAACATAGCGAAATACATATTTAATATGTCTTCAGGCTTACGGCAATTGCACAGCAGGTAGGCTTGGACAAAACTATTAAATATCGTTCTGAGTGCTATTAAATTATTATCTCGAGTGTTTACTTTTCTCTCTCTCTCTCAGTCGGCGCGACGATAAATTCAAGCGGCGACCGACCTCTGGAGCAAATTTCAGGCGCTCCACGAATCCGACCGCAATACATCATCAGCGCGTATAAATAATTACCGTTATTCTGATGTCTTGATCCCTATCGCAGGTGTCGTAGGCCCTGCGGAAGGTGAGCACGGTGTGCGTGTCGTTCTCCATGCCCTGCAGCAGCTCCCAGTCCTGGCTGGCGTCCACGATGGGCTCCACGTGGCCCCGGGACACGTGTCTGTCCTGGAAGATGGTGCGGCCGTGCTGCACCCAGCCGATCACCACGTCCGAGCCTTGCATGCTCCCGTCCAGCGACACGCCGAAACCCACGTAGCCCAGCGTGCCCACGGTAACCTCGAACGTGATGTCCTCTGCGCCCGGCGTCCATCGCACCAAGTACCGGTCATCCAGCCACGCCGAGTGCGCCCAGTTTTCGTCCAAAGCGGACGCGCCGGACACCCAAGTAAGCAGCAAACACAGCGCCGCGACAAACATCAGCCCTGAAAATAAAAATGAATGTTCTATTAGTAAACGTTGCTGGATTTATTGATTATTATTTTTTATTGTACACGCAGGAATAATTTTTGACAAGTTTAATCGCAAATCCACGCTGACAAAGCCAGAACGGTGTTGATCAATCTCGCGAAACTCATTAAATCGTAAACCCAAACACTTTGGTACCCCAACAACAAGCACACAATCTCATTCAAATATTTGGAAAATTAATTTCCAGCCAGACACAGAGCTCGCGGCCTATGGCTTATAATTATGCCACGGGAGGAATGAGTAAACAGAGCACACAATAATTCATACTCGCATATCCATCACGCTGGTGATGCATACGTTTACGCTACACACCAAATATTAATCAAAATCACGCATAAAACTGATTTATTCATGAAGACCGGTGCGCGAGTGCCGAACAATAAATAAATGAAAATATCGCGCGCGCAGCGTGTGTGGCGGCTGCGAAGGTTCACAACGTGAATTTTGATAAATAAAAAAGGCCGAACAACCACGTATGTTGTATAAAGCCCAGAGATTACATTATTGAATGGAAAATCAAAACCCAGTATGCATGAATTTTACGCGAAACCGTTCGCAGAGAAATTCATGTTGCATGTTTTATATGAAATATTCATCTGGAGTGGGATCAAAATTTCAAAATCGCACAATTTGCTGGCGGAAAAACTAGCTGCTTGTCAATACAGACGATCAATCACCGCTCAGCGTTTCTTTTTGCATTGTCCTTTTACAAGAAAGACCGGCGAACGATTAATCTCGCCTGGCGAGGAAACTGAATCATCATCATCATCGATCACCGCGGGCGACTAAATGCTGTTACGTCCGAAACAAATCATTCCCGCGAAAGAGAATTTGCAAGGGAATCTTTTTGATGAAGTAATTCACCAGGGAGAGAAAAAAGAGTACCGTGTGACTTGCAACGCAATTTATTAGCAAAAAAGCTCTCGAGGAAATGAATTCGAGCAGGAAAAAGCAGCTCATCATCTGGAGCGATATTGCCACTGCCGAGGCAGCAACCGTCGTTCCATCAAACCTGACACTTTATTCCGATTCGCTCGGCTAAAATGAGCCCGAGGTGCACGCGGAAAAATTTATAAGTGGGAAAATCATGGGAGAGGAAACTGGCTGGCTCCTGTTTGTAGCCTAGGGTTGCCAAACCCAGAAGAGTGTCGTTTATCACTAGTCAAGATTCGCTTGATTGTTCTGGCAGAAATAAATGAGGTATTACAAAGGCCTTGGTCTGCTTTTGCTAAGTAATGCTCTTCGATATTTAATGTTTCATCAGTTGCGTTTGAAAATTTATAAATTTGTACATCAATTTGCAGCGATCAGATCCTTAAATATTTCATTTATGCTTTTTTATTTTTTTTAAAAATTGAAGAATTTTTCCAGTATTTAAAACATTTTTTAATCGAACAGTATTCAAGTTTTGGAGCTTAAACAGCGTAGGCATTTTTAATGGTTCCACTGGGGAAAGTGGAAAACGACTGCCATAGTGGGATCGAGTAGGCCTCCTTAAACTGTCAGTCCGTGCCGAAACATTTCATTTCCGCCTCTTGACCACTGGCAACCCTGCGCAGTGTGCGAGGGTAGCTCGCACTTGAGTGAATTACCGCATGTATCAGATGCAAGGGCGAAAAATTTGCGATTGGAACGTAAAAAGCCTCGAGGCATCAAAGGGAGGGAGGAGTGCATCAAAAGCAAAACTCAAAGTACCCGGGTGCTGGCAAGTCTGGCAATGGCACAAAGGAAGTGGGTAATTGAAAATTGATTTCTGCGGCGCAAATGACAAAGGCAGAAACATCAGGCCAGGCCACGAATTTGGAATTTATTTTTCACGTCGGATGGCAAAATCAGCAACTCCTCGCCGACGCGCCGCGGGGCCTCATAAACGCGATTACATCCTTTACGACCTGCTTTTCCGTCCGGAAAAAGCGAACGAACCTAAAAAAATAATTCACCGGATAAAACGGCCTGTAAAAGCTTTAAAACGGAGCCGATTGCTCAATAAACGGCTGAGGCGGCGGCCGGAATCACATGCAGAATGAAAGAGAAAAAAGGCTCTCGGAGAAAATACCCTCTTATTTGTTGGTCGGGACCCCAGCTCAGCGTTGAGTTGGAGCCCGTGTTTTATTACCAGAGTTTATTCCAGGGGACAAAGAGCCGCGCGCCAGCGAGCATTGTTATTACCATTATCATTACATACCGCATTCGTCGGCTCTCGCGGCGGACCTTTTATAAAGTTTCAGGTCAGATTAGGTCCGGACTGGGCCACCTCCGAAGCCTGAAAAATCGGCCGAGAACGGTGTCATCTCGTGCGGGAGGTCTCTGCGTGAAAAGGCTTCGAGCCGGCATTTCGTTAGATCGGCCTCGATTATCAAAAGCGCACACAAAAGGAATAAAAAGCGAGAGCGAGCCGGCAAAATGAGAGTTTTGATCTGCTTCAATCAACTCGTTGTGCGCGCGCGAGAGAGAGAGAGAGAGAGACTGGCTTTTCTTTCTTTATTTTTCTTTCTTTCTTTTCTCTGCTCTTTATCCCAGCTAGTGAGCAAAGTCGCTTTGAAAAGTCGCCTCTAAATGTGTAAGTACGCATTCCATTGGCAAGGACAATTGATTCGGATCCCTTTCGGCGAGCACCTTTTTGGCATGTGTACGCAGCCAACCGCACAATCGAATTCACTTTCCATCGAGTAGTAATTAAACACCAGCCAAACGAATGAAAGGCTTCGCAAAGAGTTTCGAGGGCGCGAATTCCAGCGTAAAAGGGTTGAATTCGTAATACCATCGATGGATTTGCGGAAGCCTTTCAAAATGTGTGTGCGGATTACTTTTGCGGCGCAGAAACGGTTATTTGCGCTCAAATAATATATTAATTAGGAAAAGCCGATTCAATGTTCAGCTCGTTTGTTAATGGCTGCTAAAAGGTGGAATTTGGAAATTTTTCGGTGAGAGAGCAAACCTGCAAATTGAGCGGGAGGAAAATCGCTGTTATAATCTCATTAAATGCTGTGTTTCAAAATAGATCGTTTTAGATACGGTTTTAAATTGGCAGATAGTGCAATTGAAAAGCTTGGATATGGTGCCCTGTCGATGTAGCGCACATTGAAAAATACTTTAAACTTTTGTCTGGCAGGGGGAACCTATTGAATATTTCAAACAAAAGAGCAGCCTCCATTTCCTCTCTTCAGATATTAATTTCGGACGGAATTCTGGCCTGGCTGTTAGCTCTCGAATTGCAAACTTTCGGGGGCTTAATAAAGGATGGCAAAAATCCTATTGTGATCGGAAACCGTCATAATGTGTATGGAGGAGAAAGGGGCGCAAGTGAGATGGGTTTGTAGCCTTCATTGCGCATCTGACGCTTTTCCGTTTTGGGGGAGTGCCTTTGCTCAAAGTTTGATTCCACCGGGTAGACCTTTTAGTGTGACGAAAATAATCCATTTTCATTTGGCTGCGAAAGCGAGCGTAAAAAAGTGAGTCACCAGGGAAAATCGCTCCGGCGGCAGCGGCGGCGGTGGCAAAAAGAGATATTTAGATGGAGTGGCTCAAAATCCAATTTCCGCAGTCGAGCTGATTAACGAGAGGTGCTCCAGAGCTTTTAATTGCCTTAATCAAATAAAGGTATTTAACCGGTATACGCAGGAGAGAAGAGATAGAGACCGACAAATCTTACCCTTCACGGCAGCGGCAAAAAAGGACCAAGAGAGGCAAAGAATCGCTAAGGGAGCGAATTTATAGTTGAATGCGTGAGACCACCTGGCAGATTAAATTTAGGGCCAGTGTAAATTATGCTCTCTCTCCTTTGATGTGGGTTTTTATCTTTTTTAATGTGCTATTTAATTAAACGACTATAAAGCCTTTTTTTGAAGACACCCAATTAAATTATCTCAAGTCAGTAGCTGCGAGGCAGCTTAATAGTTTTGGAAAGCATGTAATTTGCTAATGTGGCACTTTAACAGTCAAATATTACTGTGAGTGTGTTGGCAAATTTCATTGCCGCTTCACAGCCACAACGCAAACATAGACGAACCGCCTAGAAATCCCATCCCGAAAGATCCCGTTTGGAGGCGAAGGCAAGCAAATCCGCCTGCAAAACGACAGTGGTTTCCGATGAGCCGGTTTTAATTCGCAGTCCGTGCCTGGCGCGGCTAATAGGATTAGAGGTGCTGCAGAATAAGGAGTTTGTCTTCAAGCGGAAAATCCTCGGAAATATTTCCCGGCCGATATTGTGCCATTGTTATCTATTGGCTTGCGTGTTGTGTGTTTAATGGATCAGGAATGTCGGTGAGAAGAAACCAACTGGCTCTCAATCTGTGTACAGTATATACCACTGTATTTATGAGTTATGTTCGGGGCCATATCCTCCGACATTCACACACACATACACAGGAAAGATATTTCGAGATGACGTGTCTGCAGCTCACAAAACCGACGACGGAACGGACGACCACAATCATCCAGGGAAGAAATCATTTCTCAAGCCCAAGCTACCTGGCAATAAAATTCAATTCAACCTCTGCTCTGGTGTCGGCCAGAAAAATCGCTTTTTGCGTGCGTGTGTCGTCTTCCTCTCTGCTCCTTTTAACATCTCATAAAAATCTCTCCTCAGGAGAGAAAAAGACCGAGAAACAGAACAATCTTCGGAATTTTAATAACACGCGCTGGAAATATTTTTTAATTACGCTACAGGTCGGTTATTTATTATCCAGAGTACGTTCTTAAAATATTCATGCGTCTGTTATCCAAGGCGGATAAAGGGTTCGGAATTATATTCTCATGAATAAGCGCCTGCGACAGGACATAATATGCCAATGAATTCAATTGTCATTGATTGAATATTGAATTGCACTCACAGAGTGGCTGAATTGAACTCACAAAAGGGTGCATTTAACTAATAAAGCCTGGATCGTCATTTCTAGTTGACGCAAAACACTCTCTTAAAGGAGTCGAACAAATATTACAAGTAAGCCCGGATTGAACTGTTTTTTTACAGTTAACAATAAACTGACTCGAAAAGTCAAAGATTGTAGAGCTATACAAAATTTCAATTAATCAATAGTATACTTTTTAATAGCATTTCATTGATCTATATGCCTCATCAAATAGTTATTCAAGAGGGCGGTACAGTTAAAAAATTCATTCAGTAAATTAGAGCCCTTGAAATTTAAAGCATTTTCTTCATACTTGATGCGCTTTTATCTATTTCATAGTTAACCAGTACAGGGGACCTTTAGGTTCAAGCGATGACTAGAAACTTTTGATCGACTAGAATGCACCAGCCGCCGCCATCCAGGTTCCATTTTTCATATTTTCTTTCCTGCTCCGAGATTCAAGCACGTCTCGTCTTGCAGCTCTCGTGCTCACGGGAGAATGTGCTGTTTTATGTGTCAGAACGAGAGTTGCGTGATCTATCTCAAAACAAGGCAGCCTCCACGCAAATGATTCATCCGAGGGCACGGCACACAGCAGGATTTCGCTGCCGCCGTTCAAAAGGGGGATGAAGGAACTTTCCTGCTTTTCCCACAGCGTGCGAGTACATAAGAATACATGCGCGTGAACGTGTGCCGTGCCGCTTTTGCTTATCCCGGCACCGTTTGGAGGGCCCGCCGCAACTTTTTGCAATTACTTTTTTGATTAAATTCGTTGCAGCTCAGCATCCAGCAGTCTCGTTTCGCCACGAAGAAAAAGAGCGAAAATACAACACGAAATTCGAGTGGTTTCAAGAAAGATAAACAAAACGCTCAAGTTTTAACAAGATCAAGAAATTGCGGAAAGATGGAAAGGCGACTTGTGGGATTAAAACAAGTTTCGGTGGTGCCAGTGGTTGTTGGTGGCGGCTTTTTGCAATCTGCCGAGTGGAATCTTACACAAACGCAGACGTCTCTTTCGGCCCAAGTTTTTGCCTCGAAATCCGCTGTGTTTGTGTTACAAATGACTTAAAGTGCCACGGCAGCGGCAAGAAGCCGACTGAGCGCGAGAGTTGCTCAAGCAAATGCCTTCTGCTAAAAGGCACGCAAATCGTGCAGATTTTGAACTAATGGAAATTCCTCTCGAGATGCGCAAGTGATGTTGATTGAAATTAAAGTTTGCTCGTCTATGAAAGCAGCTCGAGATGCTCCTTGATAGTTTAATGGAAATGCCGAATCAAATGTTCTTAGAATTACATTTAGGTTCTGTTTGCACTCCAAACGCCCGTTCTAAATATAATTTCCTATTCCTATATATTGCGTGTACTGAAAAAAACCTTGGAAAACGGACATAAAAATAAACAAACTTGATTTTAAAAAAATCCACTTGAAGATACAAAATTCGATTTTAATCATTGCGTTTTAACTTAACAAAAATAAAACATAGAGATAGAGGAAGTGTCGTCCTTGACACTTTTTTAATGAACATGAATAAAATCCCGCAACATCTTCTGCGAGACCCATTTCTTTGAATACAAGCTCAAGTGGTTGCAGGCTGCTGGAAAGAACCCTCCGGCTCTATTTATTCGCATCTAAATATACACAAACTGCAATATAAACAAATTGCTGCTGGACGTTGTGTGCGAGTATACACGAACACGACGAGGTTAAGATATTCCAGCACCCGGCGAAAAAATCCCCCTGGTGGCAACTCATTCAGCATTCCAAGCAGTGATGAATTTGAATGTAGAATATATACACATACAAAAAACGCGTGTTCCTCAGCCCTATTGTGTATGTGGCTTGTGTATTAACTCGGAATTTTGTTGCTCACTCGCGGCAGTTTCAATTTTCCCCCCAGAAATGCCCTTGTTTGCCTTTCATGGCAGTCCGTGCGCCACGAGAAAGCGAAATTGGAGAAAAACTCTTTCGCCACAAATTTATGCAGGATAAATATTTTATGTGCAAATTTCGCAGCTATTTGCATGCGGACGGAGGAATTTCATAGCGGCAAGAACAAAAATAAAAGCAAAATATTATTCACACATGCACACACATATAGACACATAGAGTGGCGGAGGGAAAAGCATCTGGAAAATGGCCGCGTCGGGCTGCTGGCAGCTGTCGCGTGGCAAAAAGAGACCGCCATCGCGTCGAGCTGCTGCTTGCTTTTCGCATGAACAGTTGCCGATTTTCCCGAAAACGACTTCGATTGCAACAAATGACAATGAATGCGCGCGGGTCGGGAATTTGAGACAGATTGAATATTGAAGCCAATCATTCGCGCTGACTGAACACGAACCTTTTCAGAACCACTTAAGCGAGATTGAATTTGCACCGACGCGAGAGTTGTTTAGCTCAAAAACCGTCGAATTTACTCAGTCAAGTGAACTGACATTGTAAAATTCCCAATTTCAGCTCGGTGTGGAGAAGGCATGACCAAATTACCATTATTTTGAAATGGAAACAAAGTAGAAAAAATGCGACTGTAATGAAAAATGGGAAAATTATTTACCCGAACGATAGGAATTTATAAGCCTCTTGTAAATATTTCCACAACATTTAATTTCAATGTCCTCTATTTCGGTAACGAATGCCTGTTGCGGTTGGTATTTGACAGGTCTAAAATAACTTCCACTACATTATTTGGTATAAACAATCTCGATAATTTCACTAGAAAGACATCTAACAAATCGCGACTCTCATGACACTCGGATAAATCATGCTTTTTATTTTTGCCACGACACTTTTTGTCCGCGATGGCGAACTGCTCGCTGCTGCTAATCCCCTTTTGAAAAGTTTAATTTCAAGGTTTTCCGGCCGCGCAGGAGCTGCCGGCAGAGAATAATAAGAAAATAATTTCCTCCGCGCGCAGGCGAACGGGAGAGACATAAAAATAATTTAAAATTTTCCACACTTGGCGCGCCGAAGTTTTAACGTCAGGCCAGATGAAAGTTATGCTGAATAATGCCCGCGTGATTCATGTCGTTTCCCATATTAAAATTTCTAACAGCAGCCGCCGCCACCGCGGCGAGAAACTTGGTGAGGGCATAATCTTCCTTTTATTGGACTATTTATCACAAGTTTTGAAAATTAAAAAGCCTTAATTGCGTACATATTGCATATTAAGCAGCCGCGGGTGATCCAAGTGAGTAATTATTTCGCGTCCAACAGGCGTTCTTTTTTTATTCTTTAATCAGACGCATTATTTCTATTACGAAGAGTCATAAAACGCGGTTTATGACCGCCGACGCCGGAAAATATGGTGAAAAAGACACATAAAAAACGGCTCAGCAATTTGCTCGGAAAGCGCAAAACACGCATCGCATGGAATGATATTTAATCAAATTCCACTTTGTTGCAGCAAAAATACGGCAGGGAACGGAAAAAAGGCACAAATAGCCGCTTTGGGCAATTAATCACGAGTCGGAGCAGCAAGAAAAGCAGCTCTAATCTTTTGTAATATGACGAGATTAGTCAGTGGATGCTTTAATTAAATCATTTTGCTGCTGCACAGCCCGCTGCCTGCCCGTTATTTATAGTATCTGCCACCTCTTTTCAATACGAAAAATAATAGTTTTTATTGGCTTGTCGGTCGGTTCTCTGCCCGAGTTAAAAGTTAGTTTGCTCGGCATTTGTTGATTCAGCGCGGCCCGCCGCTACTGCTGCTGTTTCACAAGTTTTAATGAAAGGAAAGATTTGTTGGCTCTGATAATAATAACCAGGCTGCCATACAGCGAATGAGTCTGCGGGGATGTGAAAAACGGAGTCGCTATTCGTGGCACCCAATCGACTAATGACGTCAGATATTCTGCGAAGGCGAAATTCTCATTTTGAGATTCCCAATAATTCTCATTGGTGCTTCAAAAGAGGTTGAAACTAATTCCCTGATAAAAAGATACGATCATCCTATAAATAACTGACGAAGGGAATATTTTGCTTAACAACGTAATCATTCAGGATTCCTAACAAGTCAACGAGGTAATAGGATCGAGCAGAATAATTTTAAAAGTCTATATTTAGTAGATTAAATTTACTTTTATTGAAACTTATGAATTTCCGTAAAAAAAAATCCAATGAAAAATCGTCCTTATTGGTATTGAGCTTCTATTCATACCAATTTGTAAACCTTTAAGACCAGTAAATACACTTAAAAATCGCAAACTCTCACGTTATAAGATTGGTGGACGGAAATTTGAGGACCATCATGAACTTCACGCAATAGCAGACAATTGAATCGCTGAAAAATTTCTAAATGGTCTCCACATAATCAGCGACATGTGCAGTCTTTCACTTCCCTGGGAAAGAGATAGAGGAAATATTTTTACTCTCTCCCGCGCGCACAAAAAGCGCAATCAGCGGGCTGGCGAACGAGTGAGCGGGCACACCAGCAGAAAGAAGTAATTTGGCTGGCAAAATCAAAAGACAATTGCTTATACACAATATAGAAAAGGTAATTTGGCTGTTTTTCAGCGGCGGACGGGCGTGCGGGCGCAGAAGGGCGGCGGCAGTAATTATGGGAATTTCGTTTCCACCAACGACGCCGGGCACGGAAAGAAAATCTCCCTTTTTGCGGTTTCGGCCGCTGGAGACTTTTTCCCTGGGCTGACAAAAGAGGGAGAGCTTGTTGCAATTGGAAAAAGGATCGCGTGTGAAAAAGCAGCGAGCCGAGCCGTGAACGATTGGCGGCGCAGCAGGTAATTTGATACTTTCGTGAAAACAACAGGGTTTAGCGCACGGGTAGCTGACCAACAACAAATCATTGGCCGGCTTACACGGTGTTAAATCATGGAAATCCAGCATCCTAATGGATTCGCAGTCGACGACAATAATTCATGCACGCTCGCGGCGGCCATCGAAGCGAGCGAGCTAGCGAGCAAACCAAACCAACGACCGGCGCAGAGAGAAATATTATTGAAATGTCGGGGCGAATGCACCGCTCGCCGGCGTGCAGAACACTCTGAAAAAATTCATGCCCTGCTCTCGGGAGGAATGAGAGAATGGAAAAGAGCAGTGCATCCAGCGAACAAAAAGCAGGCGACGAGTGCCAGCTGAGTCGCAGTGGCGCTACTCGCGTTGCACATATTTATCCAAGGGCCCTCGAGGCTCGAGAGAAGCGAGTAGGGCGATAATTCAGCGAATTCCGCGTGTTTTTGTTCGGCTTCGGGACAGATTTCTCGTCGAATCGTAACACCAGCCGCATCTCATTAAGGGGAAGCCTTTAAAATTAGGTAAATTCTTAACAGGTGTTTGTTGGCTTTAAATCTAGTGGAAAATAATAAGGTTGCCTCACGGAATTTCCTGAATGCTGGGTGATAATTAATAAGAAGTTACGCAGCTGATTTTCTTTTTTAATATTGAATTATGATTATTATACACCGAAAGTTATCGATTGGATGAATAAAATTGAAAACAAAAGAGTTCTTTCAAACTTTTATCAAATAAAAAGGTTCCGATTGAAGATGCTTCCATTTTTCCTCTCAGAGCTCTTATTTTCATCTTGAATAATACTTTGTTGTAAGCATCGAAACAAAACTTCTTGCTGTGCTCCTTACAATAAATATCGACGTTCCGCCACTGAGCGGAGACTTTTGAACAGAGAAAAGCAGTCGCGTCATTATTCTCCTAACTCCTCTTCGAGCTCATTCTCTTCTTTCTTTCCCAGGCCTGCTTTCTAATCGCTGTGTCAAACCCGAGTTTTCAATTATGTAAAAATGTAAATGGGCGACACGTTTCTTTTTCATGCTCAGCGCTGCAATTTACGCCTCGGGAGAGTGGACCGTTTAAAATTCGCCACGCACTTTTTTGGGTCACTTCCCTGCTTCAAGATGCTTGCGCTCGCAGAGGAAGCAATCCTCTCGATGCATTGTTCGGGAAAGCACTGCTGCCGTGCTTTCCTTTGCTTTTTCAACACTAAAGTGGTAATAAACTCAAGTGAGAGCGCATTGTTATGTGGATTTTCCTGTTACTTTTTAGTTCTGCTTGTGGGCCGTGCGCTTTCAAACTAAGGAACGCAAACAAAGTTTGTTATTGGAAATCGGTAAATGATGCAGGGAGAGATCCCAGGGTGTTACGCTCTTGTCCAGACAAAAGAGTTGAATAGACCTTTGCGACACATCTGCAGAGACCTAATTTCTCAACGTCAAGTCTTAGGGGTTGATGTTTTTTCTAGAAATAACTTGCATTCCAAACCCTAAAATTCTATTGTCTGGACGAAAATTAATGGCCCTTCGATATTGCAGCAGAAACTATATTTGATCTAGGTTCAGATACGAGCGTCGAAACATTCTCCACTCTGCTCCATACGCGTTCAAAATAATTCCGTGCCGTTTCATAATGCACAATAAGACCTCATTAATCCCGATTTACTGCGTATAATAATACTCGTGATTGGCCTTTCCAATTTTCAAAAGTATGCAACCCGTTGGGTGCAACTGATGAAAATTGCATAACAGCTTTGACCCAAAAACACGATTGTTTCGAAAGAACTAACTCTTTTGATCTCGTGGAAATGCGAATCGCGAAACATGGGAAATGCACTTTCCATAACAATCACGTTAGACGCAATTAATGACTTAATTCACCGTTGCTGCTGTTTCTCTGTGTCGAGCAAAAATCAACAAGTACATATTATTTGCCGTATCTCTCTCTTTGCGGTTGTAAAAAATGAATTTTTAAATTCACATTTCACAGAATGATATCAGATTATTCGCGTGAGTATAATACCGGCCTGTCGTCTATATGGCAGCTGTACAAAAACAGTCATTCTGGCTAAAATCCAACGTATACAAACACAAGTTTGACGTTAAATAATGATCACGTCATTTCGTTTCGGAATACAAACACGACAGTCGCTTTTTCACGCTGGAGAAAAAGTGCGCCGGGGTAAAAAGCAAACACACACACGGACCGTCTGTCAAGCGCACATAAACAACGTACCTGTTTGTCTAACGATCATTATTCGGCGGGCGAGTCGACTGCGTTTTTCAGCAGCAGCAGCTTCGGCGCATCTCCTCCGACCGATAACAAAAGTGCAGTCGTCGACGGGAATCGTCGGGCCGAGGCGGATCGGCGCCACGGCGTCGATCGGCGGCCGCGTCGAAAACAAGGACTCTCCCTTTGACCAAACGTACCACTCGCACAACACACTTTGCCGACTCAATTCGGCTCAATTTGTCGGCATCACGCACGCAGCGACTTATCCACTCGAACGGCTTCGGTCTGACTAGTCGAGCTGGCCGAGCTGCTGGATACTACTCCTCGCTTCTGCGCTCTCCGTTACCAGCGCCGCGGCTGCACTCGTGGTGGGTTGAGCCGGGGCCTCCTCCGCCAAACGGGCCCACTGCCGAATGGCTTTAACACGTGCGGGGGAGGATAAACAGCCGTGGGAAAGAAGTGAAAATTTCATCACTCTAAGTACGAGAGTAAATTTTGTAAAACTTTACATTATATTAACATTTTTTGAAACTTGTCTTCTTTGCAGCTATTTTATTATTTTTTAGATCAATGTAGTGGTCGCAGCCAGCCGCGCTGCGCCGCACCAGCCGGAATAGTTTGGGTCACGTGGACAGCCGCCAGCCACCGTGAACTGGTTAAGCTGCACCAGCCACCGGCGAAAAAGGGTCAAATATGAAAAAGTGCAAGAGAAAAAATGTCTTTCGGTCCTTCAGGCTTTTAAGCACTTTCAAACTTCACGATCCAGCCGCCGGTAAAAATAGCCAGCCGCCGCCAGAAAAAATTCGGCCAAGCTGGTCGCGCCAGCCGCCTTAAATCTTGCGGCTGAGACCTCTAGATAAACGCAAGACACTGAAAAAAGGCGACTGTTGTAACGAAGGAAAATTTCGTTAATTTGCTATCGCAAAGTTTAACGATTCCTTTGATTTTTTCTCATTTTTCTCTTGACTTCTGAGCCATGTTATTTCGTACAGGTCGTGCTAAGGCCCTTTCCCAGGTGGCCCCGGAAGGAGCGAGTCAAACACACACGGCCAAGCTCAGCGAGCAGCCGAGTCGAGCCAGCGAGCTTGCTGCTTCCTTCTCCTCTCGCACTCACCATAGCTCTCCTCGATAGTGGCCAAATGGGTCACTTTTTGTGTTTAATGGACGAGCTGTGTTTCGGCTGATTAAATTTAAGCACCCGACCGAATTGACACGTCTCGATATGTGCACGCCCGACACGATGAATAATGATGGCCAGTGGCGCGAATGGACCTTTTTTGCCACGGACAAATAAGGGTGCTGCTTTGCTACTCTCCAAAGGGGGTATACAATTGCAGAAAGGCTGGAATTTGCTTCAATAGGAGTACACTCGTTTCTTGTTTCCTAATCTTTCACGGTTTGAGGATAATCGCATGTTTTTGAAATAACAAATCCCTTGGGACAAACTTTCCAACATATCGTAGGTAGTTTTGAACACACAAAAGATGATGTTTAATGTTTTCTTTTGAAATCCTCACAAAAAGTGACTTCGTTGATGGAAAATGTTCGTGCCCTCAAAGAATGCTCTTCTAAAGGAGAGGGATTTCAGGATAAACCGTGCTAAAGTGGGACTAATGACAACAAATCTGACTGTCATATAGCATCAATTTGTTTTTATTGGTATAAAATGATTAAGCATTTTTATGTTATAAGATGATTTCGATTTTATATGAAATACACCAATAGATGAAAAATTTCCTGCCTTTCCCATTAATTATGTAATTAATTTTAATTTTTTACATGGAACTGAAAAAAGCTTAATTATAATTACTATCATGTTTAATAATATTTAAAAAACTTCAGGTCAATGATTCAAATATAATTGACGTGATAATAGACTCTGAAGCTTCATTTCCAATAACTTTTAGCGACTTATGCTTGAAGCTAAAAACCAATTTTATGTCAAACTATATGCAGGTCATTTTTATTGAAAACTTCCATTAATTTCTTACTGTCAGTTTTTGAAGACTAAATTGTACCGAATATATTAGCACATTAAGTCAAATGCCAATACCAATAAATTATTACTTACCGCAAATACGGAAAATGCAATAGTTGGAAAAAATTGATTACTGTTTAATACTCATTTAATAATTTTTTACAAATCAATCACGATGATGCCTTTTTTTAAACGTCACCAAAAGGAAACGAAACTGTGGCAACATTTTTTAGTTATCTCATATTTGAAATTAAAAAATATCTTCAATCATGTCTTTTTAGAGAAAGAGAAAAGCAATACGCAATGTAACTGAACGAAAGGAAAAATAAATATATTATACGTTTAGGAAATATCTCCTATAAGGACTTCCAAGCGAATTATTATTTTATTAATATGAAATCTTTGCCATTTTTTGCTGGTTTTAGACAGTTTGAATCGCATTCATACATAAAATGCCCATTTTTCTTTGTGTATGCGTCTTTAAAATTAAGTTATATAAATTTGTAGCACCATGTATAGCTTCAGTGCGGCGAGAGATATTACTCTTGTAAATAATCGTTTTTTCAATAATTTGCTAGCATTGTTTGCCCTTTCTAGCTATACAATATCTCATTTACAATATTTTACTATAATGCATTTTATGTATCGATAAGGCAAGAATAACCAGGTACATAATGAGGTTGAATAATCTAATATATAGATAATATACGCAATATAACTATAGCACTTGATATAGAAACACCGAGGAATTCAACAATGAAAAGCATTTGAACTTTAAATAGGAATTGTGGACACCATTATGATATTGAGGTCGGAAGTTCGCCGTGCACCAGTTGTGATGAAAACAGAGGACGTGCTGGAAAAAGGCGTGCAATTCATGCAAAGCAGAACAATAATTTGAAATGATTTAAAGGGTAGCAATATTTATTCCAACAATGCGGATGCACGCGTGTCCCCTGGAGGTCGTCTGCACCGCTGGCTGGATTGAGGTGAAAGGTTGTTTTGAAAAAGTTAGCCGGCTCGTTTCCCGGGAGCAGTTTTTCACCGGGGTTCGGCGGTGCTGACGGTACGGATCGGCCGCCGTAAAGCTGCTGTGGAAAATGCCGCCAGTGGCTCTCACAGTTGAACCTGGTGCCGTTCATTAATTTTTCCAGCGGCAGTAGCTCTGCCCCGGCACCATTCCAATTACGAACATAAATATATTCCGACGAGCCAACTCTCTGCTGACTGCTAACTTTTTCATCCGGGCGGCAGCGCGCATCATTAAATCTATCAAACGCGCGTGAGAGCAGAGAAAGATATATCTATATAGAAGTCGGCAACTCGTGCACACAGCGCTGGGGATGCTGCTTATATTGCACACCACTTTAACCCTTTTATATTTAGCTGCGCCGTGTCTTCTATACATAATGAAACAGATATTACACTGTCAGGTGGGCGGAGTGCTGGAAAACTTTTCGGCCGGCTCGAGAGAGCCGCATGCGGCTCTTCTTGTATACTCGCGCGCGGATGGAGCTTTTGCACAATTAAGTATGCACGTCATGCGCGCACGGCCCCGACTATGTATATGCATGTAAAAAGCTAAGTGAGCAATGTCACACTTTTTGTCGGCAAATCTGCTCGCGGTGCGGGTCGCTTAGCGTTTTGGTGATGCAAGCCATGCATCACCCCATAATTTGGTAGTCGACTCGCTTCGAGTGCGCCTGCAAAAACTCTGCGCGCTACGCTTCTGCTGAAATAAAAATTACGCGACCGCGAAATTGTAATGGTATGTGTTTAACGCGAACAATGTTTCAAAACGAAAATTGTGTGTGTCCAGGAATGAGAATTTTAGTCTTTTTCGCTTTTGTGTGTGCGTTCATGAGTTGTATCAAGTTTTCAAAGAAATCTTTGTCATTCGTTGATTACGATATTAATTATTCTTTTGAAATAATTTGAAGCTCGTAGCTCGTCTACCCCAATTTTTAGCGGGTAATTAGCCAGAGTAAAATTTACTGTTCAGGCTTTTTAGAAAAAACGTCAATGTTTGAACCTGATAAGTATACTAATAAAAGTCAGACCACGAATGTTAAAACTCAGCTCTATATTGGGATGGCGAATGCTTTTATCCTGGTTCAAAAATGCACAACACTGATTCAAATTTAGCCTGTTCGCTGAAATCAGGATCAAATTGAATCAGCGTTTCATAGCGGTCATATACACACTGCTTTCCATGTTGGAAAATGAAATTTAGTTTTCTATTTTTTACACTCTTTAGTTTTTTTTACTCCGGGATATTTAATCCAAAACTATATTTCCTTCGCTTCTGACTAATTTTTATGAAAATATTTATATTTAACAAGCTATATGAAAGTCTAATCTCTGGTCTGAAATATTTAATTTTGATGATACTGCGTTTTCTGCATATATTTTGTTACCATAGCCATGCTCAAAACGCGCAAAAAATCACCAGATGGGCAAAAATGATTAAAATTCACCACCCGTTGTGCCTCCGGTTCTATCTTCGCTACACCATTTTGCACGCGGCAGGTAATATGAAAAAGTGCACACGTGGTTTTGGGAAAATTGTATGTACTCTCTTTGTGTTTGTGTGTGTGTGTGTGTTTTTTTTTTTTACATATATGTGTTACGCAAGCAGGGCTGCTGATGTTTTGCTGTCACGCCGACCCTGTGCTGCTAGATTGTCATAAACATAATTCACCGGGCGCTGCGCACACATGCCAAGTGGAAAATTATCATTAATTGCCTCACGTTGGTGTGTGTTTGTCAGCGTGTTTAACGAGCTGCTCTGCGTAATAACTTTTTTGATTAAGACTGTTTTAATTGGTGTCCAAGCACTGCATATTGCGTGCGATACACTTGAAAGTGACATAAAATCTACTTTACTGCCGTGGCGTATTCAAGTAACACCAAGTTAAATGAGGATTTTACTGCTCATCATGATAATTTCGCATTTATGGGTTATGCAATCATTTTGGGCGTGAGTGTCCTGCTGCGCTGCATGCCATTTGTTTTTATCGCTTCCTTTCCCTTGTTCTTCAATAAAAAAAGATATTAAAACATCCGTTTTGAAATGAAAAATGGAGAGCAAGGTTTTCCCTTGCCAAATTTTTAATCATTTTTTTTAAATTAGAGAAGAAGGAAAATCATGAGAGCTGAATTCAATTCTTTATATTGATTTTACAATGACTACTCACACACTCAAACAAATAGGAACGTAGGGCTAACAAACTGAAAAATTTAAAAAAAAAACTAATATCACTTGCTTTTCTACTGATTCTAAATTCTCTGCAGCTAAAACTGTGGCTATGAATCTTGTTTTGGAGTAAAATTATTCTGCTTTAATAAGGGCAGCTGCTGTACTATACGAGAGCGCGTGATATTAATTTTTCTTTTACAAATTTTTCAATTTATTATATAGCCTTCCATGCCTATTTGTTTGCTTGTGGGAGTAGCTATTATTGTATGATCAGTAGAATCATCATTTTTTTCATTGCATCATGTTTCTT
Source organism: Cloeon dipterum (assembly GCF_949628265.1). Lineage (NCBI taxonomy): Eukaryota > Metazoa > Arthropoda > Insecta > Ephemeroptera > Baetidae > Cloeon > Cloeon dipterum. Next base: position 27,924,332 of record NC_088788.1, read on the forward strand.
TTGAAAAGGTTTCGCCGTGAAAGAGACTGGAAATATAAAATATCAAGCTGTAAGTAGCTGTAATTTAAGCAATTTATCATTTTGTAATTATTCCCAACGAGAAATGACGTTCGTTGTAATCAGTAAATAATAAAGTGCTCCTTGAAGCCGTAAAGGAAAATACATCCCCCAAGACGCATATATTCAAAGCAACGCCGGCGGCATGACCGCTTTTCCGCAGCGAAATTTATAATCCTCGCCTTGCTTCGGTCCCTGCGCGCGGCGTTTAGAGCATTTTTATATTATTTCAAAGGGGGAAGCAAAAGAAAAAGGGAAATTATTCAAAGCGGCACTTTTCGCACCAGCAGGAAATTTAATTACACGCGCGCGGCAAAAGTTTGGCGGCACGGGATTACGGCGAGAGCAAAGCTTCTGTGTTTTTTCCAGCCGTTTTGCCGCGAAACCGAAACTTGCCACTTTGGGCCACCCAGCTGCACGCACTCGGCGAGAATTCCATCTGTCTAATTTGTTATTCTAATTCTCCGTCGGTATGAAAAGAAATAACGAAAGGAGGAGAGAGTGCGGAGAAGAAGAAAAATCGTTCGGAATCCGTCAGAAAAATGCTCGTTGATAAAAGAGAGGCGAGAAGCTGCGGATGGCTTTATTAAACTGCTGCCACTGTTTTCTTTTTGATTTCCCCCTCGACTGTCTGCTGCCGCTGCGACGTTGAAATTGCAATTGTTGATATGTAAATGGCACAGCACGCACCGCAGGCCGACTTCAATTAAATTATTACCCCGGCCAATTTGACGATCGAGTTTCCCCTTTGAGTGCGCGGCAAGGGATGTGATAAATGGTCAGAATCGGTCACTTGTATTATTCTGTTCGAGTTGAAAAAAATTGAAAATAATGTCCTCTCCCTATTTTTTCAATTATTAAGTTTACCAAAATTCACTCATGTGTATGAATCTCCTTTTCCCTCTGTTTATTTCATTCAACCCCAGAGAAAAAAACGACATTTAAAAAGTTAAATTGTGTAGCGCCTGTTGGAGACAAATTAAAACTTCAAATACATTTAAAAGTTCTCATTTCTATACTATTTTTAATTTAAAGGGTTCCGTAGTCATGGTTTCATAAAACCAACTCTACAACAAAATTGTTTTTCCATATTACTTTGGGTCCAATTTAATGTTCCACCGAGAAGAATGTTGTTTTCTTCGATGCAGGAGTTCACTTTGAAGATTTTTACCTTCCGAAAACATTTTTCTGCCACAACACAATCATTAACAAGGACTACCTAGAGGTCATAATTCTCTAAGCAACTATTTTTCACATCCCCTGGAGTAGAACGCAGTAATTTAGTCAGCATTCTCATTGAAAAGTCGGCTGGTTATGGTCCCCTAATGCCAGAGTTGAGGAGGTGGCCCCCCGCTGCAGGCGGAAGGGAGGCGACGATGCCACCCCTGAGAGATGTTGAGAAATTAGCCGCTCTTTTCAGGCCCTTTCAGTCGACATCTCGCGAGCGGTGGCCACCTCGTATATACCTTTCGAATGAAAAGGAAGAATAATTCTCGAAAAGGTCGACTGCAGCTTCCTCCCGACAGCGGCGAACAGGAATGGCGGTGGTGACGCGACGTGATTTACTACGAGAGGACGTCAGACGCGGCGCGACAAAAAACACGAAAAACACGTCTCCCCACCTCAGAGGAAAACCCTCAAAATCTTTTTGTCATTTCGCTGGGGGCGCTGCTCGTTCGCTCGTCGCCGTTTTTTATTTTCACATTTTCCGCGCATTGGCAGCACACGGGGCTGGCTGAGTGAGGCGCGCGCGGAACAGCGGAAAAAAGTCGAGCGAGCAGGAAAATATTACAGAGGGAAAACGAGGCAGCCAGAGTCTATTAGAACAGGGCGCAAATATAGAGAGCAGCCTGCAGGCAAATTTTGTTTTGCCTCGACGAATAAATGAGCAGGCTCACGGCGAAAAGAGAGAAGTGAATTAGCGCTGCGGTGCCTGCTGCTTGGGGTCGTGAAAAACGGGTTAAAACGGAAATTAATATCCATGCTCATTAATAAAATTAATTGTTAATTTACTCAAACCTATATGCTTTGTAGTGACTTGTAACAATCCCATTTATAAATGTCAGATTATTAAAGGTCTCTTTAAATCGTTTCAATTGGAATTAAAATTATTCTGAATGAATAATTTGAATGAATAATTGGCTCGCATTGTTAAGGCACTCTCAGGAGTGTCAAAGCAATGTGAGGTATTTGAGCAGTTGGGAGATCTAATACTGGCTACCCAATGTCAGAGATGGCAAAAAGTGGTTAGTTTAGTGACTCGAATTGCTCAAATTGCTCAACGGGCTGGGAGGCGCACCGGCGCCGACTCGCTACTTGCTGGTTTGCACCTTTCCAGCATGCGTGATTTGGCTTCACGGGACGAATGTCTAGCGTTTCAATGCAGTCCTCGGTGCGGAGGCAAGTGGCCCTTCATAGTAGGCTGGGTCCCTGTGCGGCCCGGTGCGCCCATGTTATCCGTTCGCGGTGTTATTGGGACCCGGGTTTCAGCATTCGTGCTAGTGCAGTGCGCGCCCTTCCCGGTCCTCCGGTCCTCGGACAGGGATAAAATGAGCAAAAAAAAAAAAAAAAAAGAATCTAATGTGCAAGATTGAGGGTATAGGAATACGTATCAAATGAAAAATGCTAGACACCACCTTTTGTGTTGAAGAATAAATTTAAAATAATTTTCATAGCCACCAAACACCTGAAATGCACGTGGCAATATTTTTCAAATTAAAATAATAATTGGATCTTTTCTTAAATATTTAAATTTAAGAGCATACCGAAAATTGCTTTCCAACTCTGAAAAAATATTTGATATTATTATATTCTGTAGAACAAGAGGCCGTTTTTCACAACCCTCAAATACAGAGCCAGGGTTGTTAGCGAGTAGGAGTAGTGTGCGTGGAAATTTAATGATCGTTTGGACCTGGTAATTGAAACATGATTTTTTGTTGTTTTGCTCCTCGACTTGGCCAAGCGTGAGATGCGCGGCGCGGCTAGTGCCGAGAATTCCTGTTTATGCGCCGCGCGCGCGTTGTATGAACGTGCGCAAGAAAGGGCGGCGAACGGGTTTTTGCTACTCGTGTTTCGGGGATCAATTAAAACGCAGCGAATTGACTGGAATGTGGATTACACCGAAAGGCTTTTGAATTTGAAAGCGTTTTTACAGCTGCCCAAGTTGCTCCGCTGAAACGATTATTTGTATCCTGTTCCAACAAGAGGGATAAAAAAAGGTTAAGGAATGATATAGTGTATTGACTGATTAACTAGTCGAGCTTTTATGTACCGCGCGCCGTGCATTTTTATCCTCTATACTCGGTGTCTAATTGGGGGCTGCTTTTTTACTTGCGCAACTAAAACTCGGTTAATTGATGGGACCAGCAGCATAGCACTCTCTTGTGCGGATTGTGAGATCAATATTATATGTGAGAAAATAAAGAGATGTATTTCTTAATAAACTATAGCCGGTCTCTACTAATTGCTACATTTCACGTCTTTTATTTAAGATTTCAAAAAGAAAATTTATTTTCACATTTGCTTGTAAGGTCAGGACGATAGATTTCAAAATCACGCAAGAAAGAAAAAAACCAAAATCATTCCATCTTACGGTTTTTTTAATTTTTAATTATTTTTTTATTATTAATCGGTCAAGGAAAAATTCAATTAACCTCTCGAGTGAACGGGCAAAATTGTAATATTATCATCAATTAAACATAAATTGTTTAACTTAAAGTAAAAAGAGTTGTTAATGAAATGCTTCATGCACAGTATTTTTTCCAAAAGTGCCAAAAGTTTAGTCTGCAAGAACAATCCGAAGAAAACATTCAGGTACGGCATACCAATTTTAAGGTTGAAGAATGCTTTGAGTAAATAACTTTTGCTGGTGATCTAACTGAAGCCAAGTTGTTTCAGGTCAACTTTCAGAAAGGCTTAAAAGCTATAATCTCAATAAGTTCCCCTGAAGTGTATGATATGTTTTGTTAATTTTCATGTATATGTATCAATGAATATCTTCAATTTTAATAACAGAATCATCATCTTTTAAATACTTGCTGGATTGCAACTGTCAGGAATCCCTTCTGTTTGTTCAAACACTGCTGAACCCTTAAAAAAAAAAGAATTCAAAAGTTTTAGCTAAACGTTGCGCGAGTCGTGCAATCCAGGGGACATTTAGAAAGAAGAAAAGGTTTGGAACCATTCCTCATAATTCTTTTCAAATCTGTGTTAGAGAGCAGGATAATTTTGACAGTTGGTCATCAATTACCCTGCACGCCTGCACTATAGAAATTGCATTGGAGGGAGGGTATAACAAAAAGCATTGTCTCTACCATCTCAGTCTGTTGGCCTAGAAACACTGTGCGCAAACACCCTGCGTTTTGGAAAGCACAATATAATTTTTCTTGTTTAGTGAAATATGTCTATGGGCTGTCAAGGGGTTGAATGGATGAAATTTTGTGAATGTCGTTTGTTCCCAAAGTACACAAAAAAGGTTAAGTTTTTTCAAGTGCAGAAAAAGTAGTGTCCTATAGATTCCCTAAAATATACCACCAGCTGGGACAACACATTCATTACTCTCTATGTCATTCTATGATCTTACCGGCATTGGAAGAACCAGCGTGTATGACAATTCTAAAGCGTTTTTTTTTTCTTAAAAAAGATGTAACGGCGAAATTAGTCGCGCATTGAGCTCGCAAGCTGGAAATATTTGACCAAGGGATCACAGACTGCTCTCGGATCGAGTGCTCTTTGAAGAGGACTAAAATTTAATGTGTGAAATCTCTCAATTTCTCGAGTGGCTCAGAGGAAAAACCACCCAGCCAGGTTGCGTCTCGAGTGCGGAGAGAAACGCGTGAAGAGAAATCTCTTGTCCTCGGCAGCCGCGCGGCGACGGCAAAAGAAAAGCGTGTGTGAGTGAGAGGAGGAAAAATGCACCTTTGCTTCAACTTCTAAACGCATTTTTCACACTCGATTCCCGTGAATGCCTTCGGAGGCCCGGCTGGCTGCTTTCGGGGGCGAGCCGAGGGGGAAAGAAAGGCATTTTATCCATTCAACTCGCGCTGCTGATACACTTATCAACGTGGATTGCCGTGTTTTATTATTCGGGCTTGGCTGCTAGCTGCTAGCAGATGGCCCATTGCTTGGAAGCAGCAGGTAAAATTGTTTAGTGAACCCCACAATATGCGCCGCCGCCGCCGCTGCCGTCATATGGAGTGAGTCGCAATATATCAAAGGTATCAACATGCAGCTAAATTCATTAGGCCATTAGAGTATCAGATGCCGGCGCGCAGATGTGTTTATCTAATGGATCCAGTGAATTTGGCAACCCAACACCGCTCTTCATTGTTATCGCTCTAAAATGCCTGCCTGCCTGCCGAGCAAGATCCTCTCTTCACAAATTGAAAACCAAGCAAGCAACCTCGCTCTCTGCTCTCAGCTCGCGCGGAGTTATTGTCATTTTTATTATTTTTCAGCGCTCGAATTTTTCAATCGGCCTCTCTGTCTGGCTCAAGAGATGCTTTTTATATTGACCTGATCTGCGCCGCCGAGCATTTTCGCTCTTTGTTCAGCTGTCTCTTATTTATGATTTTGTCCGCGTACGGGAACAGATTGCTCGAATTTGTATTATGACGAGACGCGCGTATCCTGCCTATTGCTGCTCACAGTTCGCTTGGATTTATGAACAACCTCATTTGTCTTTCCAGGGGATGTGAAACACATTCAATATGAATCTGGATCGTTTTTCTGTGATTTCTTTGATAAATCAGATATGAAAGCATTAATTTCAACAATTTGCATTTATTTATTATGACATTATAAAATGCTGTTTGAGCATTTTCTTTGTATTTTGTTTCTTCTGCTTCGTAAATATAACCAAAACATTATGTTTTACCAAATTTTGCGATTTGATTTATAGTTTAATGACATTTAAGTGATTTATCTAAATCATTCATGTGGTGCATTATACTGTTTAATCAATTTAATAATTTGAAAAACAAAATTAAATAAACCTCGATCTGGGGTACACCGACACCGAGGGAAATGTGCGAAGTAAATTTTTTGAAGAAATGAAATGAAAAAACGACCTATAAATCCACTGTTTTACACAACCCTAAACCGTGCTCCTCCAATATACGAGTTTACATATCTTCGCAGACATTTGTATTAAAAGGGGGTTTAACTTGCAAAGCAATAAACTTCGGGGATTTTATTATTACGAGCGCTATTGAAATCTGGCTGGCTCGCTATCGACAAAAGGGTCTAATGGAAATCTTTGCTGGCGCGAAAGAGCGCTCGTCGCGCGCAATTTTTATTTTGGATATTAAACTTTTAGTGCCTATCCTGCAACGGAATCCGGTGCGTTTGCCGAAAATATCTCGCATTCGGCCGCGTCTATTTTGCTTGGCTGCAAGAGGAAGGGGTTTGAGTGCCTGGGAATTTCATTTTTGTGGTATACACCGCAGCAGGAGAGTTACCGGATTTGGAGCAATTTCAGTTTGAGCTGAAGGCGGCGCCCGTCGGCTTTTTGCTGAGTAACAACTTTTTATTGGCCAATTTATTATCTTCCATCTCGGCTTCTGATGCTCGGAATCCATTCATTCTTTGAAGTTGCAAAAGTACACTAAAGTAATGTGGGAGAACCAGGTTAGATTGCTTCACTTGAAAAACGTTTTGTTTCAATTTGTGCGATCGCTTTATGCTTAAGTGCCTTGTTTTCTCTGATCAGTTTCTACTGTCCAACGACGAGAAGTAACAGACTTTGAAAGGCTTACACTAATGAAAAAGTGGGCGGCACCTGTAAGACGTCCAGTTATCAACCCTGGAACATAATAACCACTAATAACAGTCATCACTCGATGATTTATTTGTATATAAATGGAATTAATTAAAAGGATTTTGGCTAATTTTGCTTGGAGGACGTCATTATGCGGAAACCTTAAAAAGTCTGAAATATTTTGAAAGATAATTTTTAGTAATTTTGCATACGGTAATCCTCATTAATATGAATGAGGCTTTTTTCCTACTTAAAATTCCCTATAGAATCAGTGAAGAACTTGGAGTCGTAAGACCAAATTTATTTTCTAAATGTTTGAGATGAAATTCATTCATCTGACGTGCATGACGTCAATTGGCTGAAGAGAGAGAGAGAGAGAGAGAGACCAGGAGGGAAATTAGCATGCGGAAAGTTTGATTGCTCGAAAAGTATGCACTTGAAATTTCAACCGCAACGACGATGAGCATAATTGGATGAGCCGCTCACGGCGAGGAGAGGCAGCGGCGAACATTAATTTCTGTTGCAGAAGTACAATTAGCCGGTTGCTAAACTAATTTCCATGCCTGCCGAGAGGTAGGAATGCATGCATATCGATTTTCGTCGCTTTGCTTAATTAAAAAGTCTCCTGCCGACGCTCTTGGTGGTTTTCGTCGTCGACGTGTATAATACGTTTCTGCGGCGATGGTTTTGCTCGAATTTCCCTCTCGAAGGGAAAAGTGCCGTGTCTGTGTGCCTGGCTCTAGGTGAATCTCGTTTTAAGACTCTCGAAAAGCAGAGCACTCGCGCACGTTATATATATATATATATATATATATATGCCCCGCTATAAATGTGTATTATTCCCGGCGCATGCAGCTAGACTATAACTTCCCCAAAATGATTTGTGGCCCGCACCTCACAAATCCAGCGGATCCAGACTCCTCTCCCGCAGCATATTACATAAAATTATACAAAAGTGCCTCCGGCCTCGGACCATTACACAAAAAGTGGAAGCTGCCGCTTGAGCTGCAGATGCCGGAGAATTCGACCGGGGAAATTATAATAAAATTTGAGAAACGCCGGGGATTTATAAATGTGTGTGCGTAATTTAAATAAAATTATTACTTATGAGGATACGATTCAACCCCCCAAGGCTGTCAATAAAAAACTTTACCTAATTTGATGCAAATCGTATTCTCCGAAAAGTGCTGCTACTCAGCTGTGTTTAATTTTTATGGCATTTCGATGTATTCACCTGCGCTTAAAATGTCCTCTCCCGGCTTTCCTCACTTATGTCTTCAATTTATCGATTTTTTCAACAGAATAGTACTCAATGCCACGTTTGCACGCAAATACATACGTGAACAGGATATAAGGATTTTCTGATGATTGTTAAGTGCAAATTTATGTTTTCGTGCACTTGTTTACAAGACGATTGATAGCGTAGAAAATCTGCAGGAATACTTGAAAGAGTTAGATGAGTTAGAGGAGCTGTTAAAAGACAAAGAAAAACAAGACAAGCATTCTTCCGAAAAGAAAAACGAGAGTTAAATGCACTCTTTGATTCTCAAACTATCGCGGAAATAGTGAACACAGATTCACACCTTATGACAATAGCAAAATTGAACTATAGTACGAATTTCAAGTGGTGAAGTCTAGTAAAATAAATTATATTCATTCTCATAATGGCGGGGGTCTCATTCTTTAAAAAAAAAATTGAAAAAAAGTAAGTAATGAAATTATTAGAGCTAACAAAAGGATGTTTAAAAAATTTTAATATATGATAACTTAAAATATTTCATTTTTTTAACCTCTGCTCAGCACTTCCCGTGGGCTATGAGCTCACTGGGTCCCAGGTCCCAAATAACATTATCTTCCAGCGGATAACATGGAACAAGTGGCCCGAGCTTGGGAACAATGTGGCCATCTTTTCGCCTCCCCGCACCGAGGTCTTTTATTGAAATGCCGGACAGTTGTCCCTTAAGCCGCTGGAAAGGTGCGAAAACCAGCAAGTGGCGAGTCGGCGCCAGTAAATTGCAATCATCCCCTTACGTGAAATGATTCAAAACCCTAAGGCTGCGCCAATAAAATTTTGTCTAAATTTATAATGCAAATCGTATTCCTCAAACATTACATTGGTGCCGCTCGATTATTTTAATATAATTTCTGCTCCTCGCGTCGGCAGCCCCTTGCTGACGAAATTTGATACTTATTATGTGACTGTTGAAGTTTTACATTAACATTAATTTCAACAGAATTGTCTCTTAAAAGGAAATTCCTCTCCCCAATGGCGATATACATCGGCAGCCGCAAAAGCCCATTATAAAATATATAACATGTCGTGAGTGGAAAATTCTTAAATATTTCTCCAAGAAGAATTTACATCAGCATTCGTGCGCGCAGCAGGCTTGTTTTTTTCTCTGGCCCGAGTTATTAATATAATGAATTTCGTTTTCTGATGGTGCTTGTCAATTTTAAAAAGATTTATATTGAAAAGCCAAATGACACAAACCCGGTTGATTGACATCGAGTGGGTTGCTTATCTCCTTATGTGCTGCCGTTGCGGCTGCTGGGAAACGTGAAAAGCAACCTTCTCGCGTCTCAGGGCACCTCGATATACGAGTTTGAATGTTGTGTGCGTGGAGTGGAGACCGCGCGTTCGTTCATTGCATGCTGGGCATAAATATATTCTGCTGGTCTGCGGTTGCGGTTTCGAACAATTTCCCCTTGATTTCGTACTGGCGGCAGTGAGATTGAAAATTGAAAATAATATCAAATTGAATGAAGGGTAACAAAAAGCTTGTCGACGTCAATTTCGTACACCATAGGAATTTCTGGTGTGCGAGGATGAAGACGTGGAGAGAAATGAGAGAGGAAAACCTTGGAATATGGCTGAAAAATTGAAATTAACCGCACGAAAGTTGCTAAAGGTGCACGATCGAATTTACCGGGTCATTTTCAAGTGGTAGAGATATTAAAAAATTTTATTATCTGGAAATGATTTTGTTTAATTTTATAATACTATGAACTGTTTTAAACGTATATTAACTGCTCACAATAAACTGTTTTTCTGATATGTTCAAAGCCTCTTTCTTACTTATAGGCTTACACAGCTTAATTCTAATCTGGGTAATTTGTGGAATTAAATAAGAAAAATCCCAACAAAAGAATAATACAAAAATTTCTCACGTGTTTTTTCAGAAAAAAATACAGCACTATGGGGCGTAAATTAAAACTTATAAATTTTAAAGCAATCCCAAGATGAGTATGCGAACTCATCTTTTCATCAGCACCGATATCATGAACTTTTTTGTTTTGCAGTGCTTGTTTGCTCGCCAATTGGAGCGGCTGAAGATACATAAATTATAAAACTGGCCAAGTTCATTGTCGGGCCATTACAGAGGCGAGTGAAGAGTGCACAGCACAATCTTTTTGTCTGGCGGGAACAATTGACTCGGAGGTCCCCAAACCCACACGCTGCGTGTTCGCCGGGTCAGGCGCGGCTCCGGCGAGCGGTGGGAGCGCGCATCTTTCTTTCGGTTGGCCGCTCGGCAATCACGAATTATCACTCGAGATAACAACAAACTCATCATCATCATCACGGCCCTTTTGAATTGAATAAAAATCCTCCATTAGACTCGCTGAGTCACCCCGAATAAAAAGCTTTTTTATTCTCTGTTCGCGGCTGGCCGCGGCCGCCTGCATGCCCAGGCTGATGCGCGCGGGTGACAGGCGCGAGTGAGCTTTTAGTGCTTCCTGTGCGGCGCGGTATAAATTTAATGCCTTCTCAGCACTGCACATCGTTTTTCGAAAACAAATAAATGGCTTGTGTGGGGCTGGAATAATTTTAACGACCGCTCGCCCGATCCCCGGCCCCGCCGCCAATGAGATGACCCTCATCGGAGCAGGAATTCGAAATATGCTGCCGGGCATCTCATTTACATTCTCCATTCGGCCTGCTCAGCCGACCGACCGACCAGACGGCGTTGCATGCGCGCGAGACAAAAACAATCCAGCTGCCTAATTAAAACGAGGCGAACCCTCATTGCGGCCGCCCGCTTGGCCAGCAGGGCGGGGTTGTTTTGGCTTTTCCAGCCGAATTTCCATCCATCGCTTCATTAATAATATTGTCCGGCTCGATTAGCGACGCTTGGTCCGTGTAAATGACACGGCGTGCATGCAACGAGTGCCTGCCGTGTATATATTTTTATATCTATTCCCGGAATGCCCGGCCGTTTAATGTAATTATGTCCGCCGCCTGTTGATGTTGAGCTGAGCACCGGCGAGCACAAATCGTGCGGACCGGCCGGCGCAAATAATAATAAGTAGCTCAAAATTAGGCGTGCACTCCCTCTAGCTCGCTCGCTGTTCGCGCTCCCCGTAATTGCATGGCTAGACTTAATTGACTGTGAAAGCGCAGCTGCTATCAAACGATAATTGAAATAGGCGTAGTTTTGCACAAAAAACGTCATTGTGTCATTAACAATGATGTAAATGATTACCATCTTTATTTGTAATTTTTTTAATTAATAGGTATTTATCTGGCACTAGATCAACATGCGCACTAAATTTGAGCAATTTGCATGTTATAATATATTACACGCGTGTCAAGTTTTGGGAACAATAAAAAAAACGAATTTTAGAGTTAAAGGACACTCAGTTACACATCCATTCCCAGCTTATTACAACGACCATTGTAAACTCTTGTTTTAAAAAGAAAAAAGAGCACTGTTTTCTTTCGGATTCCAATTGACTTCTGCTCTAGGACTTTCTTAATGAATTAAATTAACATGTGCTCATTCACACAATAGGTACTTGTTTTTAGTTGAGAAATCAATCTCTAAACAACTTAATTGCTCAATCCACTTCAGAAGTCGAACTCAGTTTTTCGATCAATTCTTTTCTATGTCTCTGACAATAGGTCACTGGAATTTAAGATATCAGTTACACTATCAGAACAACACTAGAAAAAGACAAAAAACTTTCGAAATCGGTTTCATGACTGCCTGCAAGTGTAAACCAGGAAGAAAATATAGAAGGAATTTCCCTGTTAGTCATAAAACTGTGAACTCAGGAAATCAATGTCTGTGGAAATAAAGATCCCGTGGAGCATGAAGGCCGAAAACAAATATATTATATATATTTCCTGGCAAACTGGGTTAAAGATCAGCCTCTCCACCCTTGTCAAAATTTATTGCACACTTCACAGACTTGAAAGAAGAATAATTCGAGCCGTCGAAAATCCTGGTGGTATATAATGTAAAAGGCCGGCGAGACGTAAATAAGCGTCCAGGCAGGCGCACATAAATAAATATACACTTCTGGCCGAGTCGTGTATAAAACAATAAAGTGCTCTCCAGTGAGCAGCGCGCGTACAGTGCAGTGCAGTGTGCAGGAAATCCATCCTCGAGAGCCGCGCGAGTGTGGGCAGTCGATTCGGGGCCCTCTTGATGAACGGCCTCGAATTAATTATAAAACCCACATATGCGCGTGAAGGGCTGGCCAGCGGTGGTTGATTTACTTCTTCTGTTGCTGCTTATTCGGGCACACACACACACACTCACTCACATCTCGAGGGGGTTGTGCGCGCGCGAGATCGATTGATTTCGGGCTGCCAGCTTGATTGCCTTCTTGTGTGGCACGCGGGGCTGACTTGAGCACAGGCAGAAAAACTAACCAACTCGCTGCTCTCACAGGAAATAAGTCGAATGCGCCGCTGGGCTCGCCGGAAAAGCGCATACTAATGCAGTTGAAAAGGATGAAGGGTCGCTAGTTTTTGTTTCGATTGTTAACTCACTCTGCTGCCGTGTGCTGCGGTTTGCGTGAAAATTATGCCGCTCACTTTTTGTCTCATTGTGTGCGAGTCTCATTATGGAGATAATTTTTTGATTGTGTCTGCAAAGCGAACACGAAGCTCGACAAAACACTGGCCGGAGCAATTGGGGCAGCTGGCCGTAAATAGCTTCATTTCCTCAAAGACTTGCTTCCTTGCTTGCGTCAAATTTCAGCATACGTCACTACTTTAGTAAATTCTCGAGATATCTCGTAGGATGCGTTCATACTCGTGGGAAATTAATTGCCTACTACTACAACTTTGCCCGATCATGTTTAATTTTTAAAGACACATTTCATGAAGCAAAGCAAAAATATATTAAGTTCCTAAACTGTGTCCGGCGGTGGCATTGAATGACGTAGTTCGTTAGGAAAATCAAATATTTTAAACAAAGATTTCAGAGTAAATATCTTTAAAGTGTTTGTCGAATTGGCTTGTTCAATGCAGATCGAATTTTTGCAATGGAGATGTCAATCGACTCGACACTTCATGTATCATATTTTCTTACCTTTCCCTTCAACGATTTTATCCTGAATGTAAAATTTTACTCCCTTCCATATATTATATAATATAACTTTGGGGGTAATGAAGAGGGGCTTGGAATGATGAAGACCGATGAATTCAGATAAAGAATTTTGTTCGTGGATTGGTTACAGTTGGAAATCCGATCGGATGCTTAATCAAATACAAGAACTGAAATTGTTTACAATAATAAGTTACAATTTTTTTTTGTTTAACTGACGGTTGGACTCACCCCTTTGAATCGGGTTCTGAACAATTAAACGAATCACGTCAGCACCGTGTGGCTGACGGACGAAAACTGAATTCTTATTTTAAAATCATCTTTCTGCTGTTAAACAATAATGCAAAATTACAATAATTCAAACCGCCGACAATTGTTGGCTTCCAACAAAAAACAGGACCGCGTTGTTGTACCGCTACATAACCATTTGCATTACTATGTTTTCCTTTGAATTTTGAAAGAAACATGACATTTTTTATTTAGGCATTGCTAAAATTAAAAATGCTAAAATAGCCGCTTGTTTAAATGCACACCAATAAAAATATTTTTAAGTAAATTTTTACTGATTTATGAATTTGCAAAATTACGTTATGGTAATACATTCCAAGATTTATAAAAACATCATCGTTGAGCTTAAACGTAAATAGTAAAAAATGCAGTTATTTAACTATAATTCGGCTCATGTCATTCAAAATTTAATTTAGGGACGTATAAACCAGCTTCGCCTATTAAATAAGGTATTTAATTCGGAATGTCAGCAGTTCAATTGCACAGGCAAGGCTATTTAATTGGCGTGTGGCATATTTTGATATTTATACTTTAATAACTCTTTTGAAGCTTCTGCGCGTATAAAAAGATAATCAGAAAACGTTTCAACATATAAGGCAAATTTTTGATGTAACACGCTTAACTTTGCTTTTTAGCCTCAGGAATTTTCCCACCGGCCAGTATATTCAACGCGCACCTGCTGACTCTTAATATACACGCATTCATCGAAGAGAAATTTATCTCAGTAATATTCGGAACATTTCTCTTAAATATTTATGAATACAGTGGAGAGCTGCCAAATAGCCGTGCACCGGCCAAGAGATATGTTTATTACGGCGGAAAAGTTAAACTGCGGCCAACCATCTTTGAAATTAATCGCACCGCGTGTCAATTTCCTCTCGGCTGGCACGCCGAACTTGGGTTTTGATACGCGATGGTCGATCAAACGATATGCCATTTCCAACTCCTCTAATTGGCAGCTGCTGAACTCTCCACTCGGATATTTTGCCTCTGAGGGATAAAAGTTTATGAATATTCAATTCGACTCTGACGTTTAGCTGATTGATCACCTCAAATGCAGTCAGCAACATTATTATTCCGAAAGAAAGAGCTCTGGGAGGAGGCGGAGAGCTGAACAGATGAATAATAATAATAAAAAAATGTTCATAAAAGAACGGCAGCCGCATGTCTCGAGTTTTCCTGCCCAGACGAGACGACGATCGAAGCCTAATGATGTGCTGAAATTATTTTTCGAATTAACCGCTGGCATCTCCGAGAACACGGCTGCCATCCAATGAATAATTTTACCATTAGAAGTGACGAAAACATTAATATTCCAATGACGCCTCTCTCATGCGTTTCCTGTATATCGGTTCTGCGGCGCGTCTGCCCGCGCCTCATCCGTCTTTGGTCCTTGACGCCGACGCTGCTGCTGTGTCTTGTTTGCAATGCAAAGCCAACAGGTCCGCATGCATAATATTGCACTTTACACGCAACTGCTCATAATGAGAGCCGCTTCCATAAAAGAGCGAGAGAGTAATACCAATTGTGTGGAGATAAGCACACGCTTTCAACGGTCTCTCGTGAGATAAACTCACTCGCGCGGGGCGATTTCGACACCCGGCCACTACGCTTATACGGCCAAACGATCACGAAAATCAAATTTGGATTGCGCCGAATGTCACATTACATTTTCTATCGCATTTAATTACTCTCTGCCTCTTGCGCAGGGCGTATCCGCGTTCATGTGACATTTATGGTCATGAACTGATTTTTATATTCTAATTGCGAGTCTGGTCGTAAATCTCTCGGCTTTTAGGCATAACGTATAGAAAGTGGAATCTGGGTTTACATCATTTGTTAACGTCAAGGGAAATAATTAGGCATATGCATGAAAATGGCTCTCACAAAAGACTGTATATATATTACGTCAGACTTTCTTTTAAGATATGCACATTGATTTTTTCTTAATTAAAAAAGAACAATATCTTTGCTTGCAAGTAATCGCTCACGTTTTTTAAAATTTAATTAGAGTTAAGTGAGCCTTTTAAATATCCTTTTAATTGATACACTTATTAACAAGAGAGTAAAAAAATTTATATGAAGGACAGCTAGTGCAGATACAATTTACAACATCACGTAAATAACGAACCCAAAAGTTCGCGAAGAATTTCTTTCAAGTTTTTGCGAGCTATTTTTTCAAAGGCTCCTAATTAAATAAGCCAAATAAATTTTGCATATATCTGAGACAGTCGCGGAGTTTCTGAGGCTTGATTAATGCAAATCAGATAATTGTGAACGCAGAAAAATACCGAAATTTTTTACGGAATTCCACAGGCTAAGCAGTAAAAATTCATGCCAAAACCGTCACGTTTAATTAGCCGCGTCACCATAAACATTCCATTCAATTGGGCCACTTTAATCAGAGCGGCAGCGGCGATAAGAGCTACAGCTCAAACAAATGGACGGCGTTCGTGACCAGAAGTGTTAAATCAAACCTTCTAAACAGGCCCAAATTAGAGGGTCTCGCTGTTAAATAGATGATCATGCAAGTGTGCTCTCTGCTTTCATCCGGACGAGAAGAAAAGCAACGCCAACGCACTCAATTCATACACAGTGCAAATGCGTCAGTCAGTCGTTCCCGTTGGTCGGTCGGGTCTCTCAATTATTTTATTATGATTCAAGAGGTCCAATTAAACGCGACGACCATTTGTATTAATAAAAAGTGTCAACTAATGGCATTATATTCACTGCGGCTGCTGATGGTGTCGAGTGCACACTCACACAGCAGAAGCAGCAGCCGCATATCAGGCTATTTGTTTCCATTGTAACGTACACGGCGGCAAAATGAGCATGTTCGCCGAGAGTATAAATACGGTGTCATGTGATTGATCCTCTCGTTCCAGACTCCATTCCGAACACACATATTCACAGCCGGCCGAGCAAATAGACCCATTGTTTTATTGTCTGCATGCGCTCGCTGCCTGTTCACCATATTCTCTTTCTCTCTCTCTCTCTCCCTGCGTCTCTCGCTCGGCGGGCGCGTGTAATTTGTACAAAAAGACTTTAGATCATCGCCGTGAATATAAAACCTAAAAGAGCAATAAAAATTTGTTCTTTGTCGTGCTCGCGTGCCCACACACTCGCGCGCCGCCGTCTATATTTCATCCGTGCTTTAACAAATTAATTGCGTCACTCGGCTCACTCAGAGCTCAGACCCACATTTCAGGAGAAATACTATACTTTTATTTGCCGTTCACGATTTGTTGCCGCACTTATTTTTTTTGATCCGCTCTGGATGTTCCTCGGAATGAATTCGTCGCGCGGTTGGGCTTTTGTGCGAAAACTGGCTGCAATAATCCACTGTGGCCATTGTGCACGTCGGTCGGTTTGCGCGGTGCTGCTTCAGTGCTTCGAGTAAGCGGAATTATTTAGGATACATTTCACCTGTAACTGCACACGCAGACCGAAATAAATTCTTTTTGTCTCGTGTGACAGCTCCGGCTTCTGTTGCACTGTCAAATTTTGCACGTGAAAGAGCCCCGCCACTGCGGCGAGGGAGAGCTTCCCACCAACTGTGAAAACACTCGTATCTCTCATGCCCCAGAAATTTAATATTTCAACGAAAAAGGCGAATTGTATATCGCATTAAAAATGAAAAAAAGGATGAAGAGTGCAGTTTTCGTGAGATAGCTTATAAGATTCGGAAATTTACACGCGCGGCTTCTGTGGTTTGAGCAACGTATGATTATTTTCTGGCGTAAATTTCAATATTTGGGACAAATACACGGTTTCTTTTTAAAGCAAACTAGTTTAGAATGTCTACAGAATGAGACCTTCATAATATTCATTAATTCTTGTGATGTTATAGGGTTTGCATTTTGCTTAAAAAAATTTATCTTTATTACTGATAAAATTTTGTAAGACTTTGTTTTTCATTTCTTATTATAAAAGCTTAAGAAATAACAAAAGAAGGCTTAACTCTGCGTAAATTCAAAACCAGGATGTGTGGCTAAATTTGAAAAAGATTTTGAATCCCTGGCCGTTGAAAACGATAGACTGCTCTCGTTGTTTATATAGCACAGTCGAAAGGAGAATATTAAGTGACGAAATCTTATGAAATCTCACTATTCACACTTCTTGCGACACAACTTCCTTTTTTTAAAACTCTCAATCGTGTCATTGTTCTTTAGATAGCAGGTTTCTTGAAGCGTTTTGCTTCAGATATATTTAGGAGAAAAAGTTTCCCAAACAACACCAACTTCCTACTTTGTAAAAATGACGAGAAACCCACTTATTTGAAGTTAAAGTTCCCACCTCAATTTATGAGACACCAAGTGAACCTATAATTTTGATCTTGCAAGACACATTCGATTAATATCGCAATGCGTAAATTTGATTGCGACGTGGAAAAGGTTGCCTGAAGCAATTAAGAGACGCATTAGCCCATTAAGAGTGGAGCAGAAAGTATTAAGGTTTCACTTCTTAATGACGCTATACGCCTGGAACAAGAAATAATTTACATTTAGCAGTGCGGCAATGAGCGTCGGGGCAGCTTAAAGCGGCGATACACACGCTGGCGGGACTGATTTTAAAGTCGAATATATAAAGTATAAAACGCCCGTGCGGGCCGGGCGAACAAGAGACGCGCGTTCTCTCGAGACTAAAAGTTGTAAGCAAGCGATTTAATGAGTTCAAAACTAGTGAGTACGTACTTTTGGGACGCGCACTTTTGCGCTCTTGCGGAATTAAAGCCGATTTTTATGGCTCAGCACCTAGGCATTTGCATTTATTCGCCTCGCCGCACGGACTTTGTGCCATAAACACCGAGACAACGAATACAAAACGTGTTCCAGGCGAAATGTGTCTTATTATATTCGCGCATTTTATTACTCGAGCGCCGAGAAATGTCAAAGAATCAAGAGCAAGAGGAGAAAAGCCGTGTGGCGAGACAAAAAAAGCAGCGTTTTGCATGTGCGAAAAGCTGCCTCGCGCGCGCGCGTCTTTGTCGAAAAGCTGCGAGAGCGGATATAAAAGGGATAAAAAGGTTCTTTTCTCTCTCGCGCGCTCTCCCTGCTCTTCCGTGCAACGTGCACGTCAGAGAATTCCAATAAAAGCCGCCCGCTGAAGATTTAATTAAGCACCACACGAGCTTTTAATATCGCGTACATGTGGAAAACACATTTCCAGAATAATATTTTCAGCACAAGGGATTATTCCCCTACATAACTCTCGGACAAAAATTCAAATTGTCGCTCGTTCGGTTTTATGACAATTTCTTGGAAATGGGGATGTGAAAAAGATTGTATACGTATAGTGTGTAAAAGCATTTCTTCTCTTTTCTTTTCATAGAACACTATTATCTAAAGCACCAAGTAAGTTTTTTAAATTTTTATTCGTGTATCCATTTAATACACGTATACCCTTTTATCAAAACGTATGGAGTTTCAAAATTTTAAAGCTAAAATTGATATAAAACTTAAAGGTAGCATATCAAATTAAACTAATTCCGTTTTTAGGAACAAACATCCGTTAGTATTTTAGGAGCTGAACAGTGATGATGCTAAAAATTTATCTAGTACACACTGGCATTTAAACCTGGTCCTATATGTAGTTCAGTTTGGACTGGGAAATGTTGTGGTCCAAAAGGAACGTACAATCGCAGTGATTTATTTAGTCAACTGTAGCAACAATGTTATCACTGCAAATTATCAAATTTGACAATTCTTCACGCCCCTGCTTGTAAAAGCAAAAAGAGGCTAACAAGCCAGAGCGCACAGGGCAGGGGAAACGGACCGTTCTTTTATCTCGAAAAAAAACGGACACTTTTAGGAAATGACATTTCAGAGGGTGGAACCAATAACTTGAAACAACCTGCAGTTAGCTTATGATTTACAACCGTGACAAAATTTGCATCGCTATCTTTTCTACTCGGTTGAAAATAAACAGCAGTGGTGCACAGGAAAGGGTTAATGGAAATATAATAGTTAATGATTCTGGAAATATATGCAGGCCGAGCAGAACATGCCGAAGTGACACTTTATACCAGCACGGAAAAGCGATATACATTTATTTAGGAGTCGGAGAGCAAGAAATTTGTGACGGAACGATGTACAGCAGCGCAATAGAGCAGAGCAGAGCAGAGCAGAGATAATATTTTATCATTACAACATGCAGCGCGCGCGAGTTTCCGCCCCGGCGTTTTCTCTTCTCAGCTGCCTCCTCTCTTTGGTGCATGATCGGAGCGATTAGAGTGTCTCGTGCAGGATGCTCTTTTGAGCAGTTTCGAGGGTGTTTGGCACCACCACGTAATGCATACCACGCCAGTATGGTTCAGACACCGCTCCCCGGACGCCGAACATTTTAATAAATCGCCTCGAATCATATTTCCATAAACTTGTCGTAACGGTTTTCGATGCTCGAGTAATTTTTCTCTGACATTTCCTTTGCATTTAGGACTCGTTAGTGTAACAAATTTTGTTTCAAAAATAGAGTCTGATCTTCAAGTCGGATGTGTGTGCCACCCACGAAAATCTTTTCATCCGTGTGCACAGGCCGAAAAGGAGAAAGAAGAAAACTTCGAGTCACCACACCAAGGAAAACAATGATTAATTGAAAAATTATAAGCAGGATCACGTTTGCCTCTTTAAAATTGATGCATGCATTCCACCCAACTTTTTAAAGAGTGCTTGTCAAATTTAAAGTACAAAAGTTTGTTTCCCGACAGAGAACAATTTTTTATTCTTTAAATGATTAGAAAAACTTGTAGTGATCCCCACTGAAAGATTAGAAAATTCTTTCCACTCTTCTGATCTTTTAGAATACGGCTTCTCTAAATTAGAAGATATAGATGCACACCTAATATTTTCATGATATTAATTATGGTACTTGGGCAAAGTATTCATGCAAAGGTGAAAAGATGCTGATATCCTCGACTTTTGATTTTATTGAATTGCGCAAGAGGCGAATCCTTTTGACCTTTTCCTCAATTCTCCTACAATTAATTGTTGCTTGCTGATGGCCACTAGTGGTTCAAGGCTGTATGAAGTACGTCCATCTTCTTTAATCCCTTTGCTTGCTGTGAAGCCGTCATCACTGTTTGAATTATTAATCTGATTGCGAATTCAATAAATTATCTAATGTAGCCAGGGAAAGAATAATCACGCGGTGAGAAACTGTTTTATATACAGACAGATTATCAACTCAACGCGCGCGTCCACGCTTTGTGTGCACACTTGAGCGTAAGGCAACAAATTTTGTAATTACAGGGCGAGCAGTCTCACGCGCACTCCTTGTGCCAACAAATTTCACGAAACACCACTTCATGAAAGTCAACGGGTTAGCAAATTTAATTACAGCACTGCTATGGGACGAAATTAACTCCTTTCTCGCAGCACAATTAATTTCCGTTCAACGCGGCCAAACTTCTGGTCGCGTTAAAAGCTCGTTTCGGGGTGGACAGCGGGCGAGTGAGCGAGCGTGAGGGGTGCGAAAGCGGGTCTCTTGACCCTAGCAATAAAGCGACGGCGGCGGCGGCCACGATCCGGGTTCTAACTGCAAGTAGCACGTATTTATACCGAGAGCTGAATGAGAGCGCGCTGTACAAGCGGGGTGCTGCACACAATCAATTACCGCACGGGGGATGACTAACGGCTCATTGTTTACCGAGCTCGCCATTATTGGGTGCGCATTTGGCATTGAGCATATTGTTAAGGGCCGCGCGTCATTCTCACCGCCCAGTACTCCAATAAAATAATATATAAGAGAGGTCGACGGGTCACTCTTGCGCGCACAGGCTGACTGAGCGCGCCCGGGAATTGCGTTCCGTGCGTTTAATACAAATGTATTGGCGCTCGAGGACATAATTTCAGCGAATTACTTCTTCTCGGCCTCTCTGCACGCTCACTGCTCAGTCTTGCCTTTCTGCTCGGCCACCTTTGTTAGCTCGTGGAAAATAGTCGATTTCGCAGCTCAGCTTTTGTTTTAAAACAACCTACTGTAGTAGAGGGTAGAGCTAAACGGATTGATTGAACTATAATCCGGATTATTCTGTTATTTTTGCGCTTTCAGCTTTCATTCCATTTTGATATTTTCAGTGTATTATTATGATTAAAATCTTGAAAATCTAATTATGAAAAAGGTTCAACATATAGATTCTAAAAACAAATCACTTTGATTTTTGCAATTGTTTCTTACATTTAATTTAATTAGCATTGATACTTCTTTTCTAATTTCAGATTCAATCATTTACTGTGCAATCTAGACCAGTAAATAGTTCATTATTTGAAGTTCTGAAAGACAAAATTGACTCAGCCGGTCGTGTTTGAACTGTACAAAATACAAATTTTCAAGAGAAACCCTTTTTTATTTTGTTTCTACTGTGATACTGTGATTGTCTGAACCGATTTTATCAGCAGATCTGATGAAATCTTTTCTTTCTAAAATGCTAAATAGCAGGATTAAATTTAAAATCTCAGTTGAACTCCCAAAAATGGTAAATATATGCTGTGGCGCCATCTGTTGGCGGCTTCAAATTAGTTTTTATAATAAAACGATGAATATTAAACAAATAATTATTGTTCTTTGTATCTAGATGGAAGGAAAAATTATCAATACTTTGTCAATCGACCATTTTTAAGGTCAACGAAGGCTGAAGAATTGTTTGCAATCAATGAAACTGCAATAATGCAGTTTTCAAAGTAAAACGTCTCCGAAGCCAAGCCCATTCTACCAAACTGATCGCATTTCTCGAGGACTGACACTGCATAGAAATTGCTTTGGCATGATCACATCTGGGAGCATAATGCTTTCAATTAGGCTAGGTTCGCATCTGTTCAAACGGCAAAGGTGTGGCTGCTGCACAAACAGAGCCAAAGTGAATAAGCCAGTTTGATTGACTGTTTGCCGAATGCAAATCGATTGTCCCCAATGAACACTTTGGTTGCATGTATAAATTAGTAGAGCAGTGTCTGGCCAATGGCGATTTACACGCTCTTTGAACACAAAACACTTCAACAAGGTCGATGCAAACACTTTCACATCAACGCCTTGCATTGTTAAGACCACCGTGTTACTTAATAATTATGATTGTAAAACAATAATGTTACACGATGCGTAAAACTAAAAAAAGGCAAAAGGCGAAGATAGGAATTTTCATCTTCGCCTTTGCGAGCCCTCTGCTTTTGTTTCACTGCTAGATTATCCGACACTAACGCGGTCGTTTGAGGTCTGAAAGAAAAATAGTAGTGGTCGGACTAAAATCACCAAGCCTTGGTCTTCAAGGGTTAAAAGCGTCTCTTTACTTAATGACATACGCCAGGACCATAAATTTTTCGTCCGTCGACGAGCGTAAGAAAAGAAAACGATGCTCCGCTCATCTTGTGCGAGGGGTCAGGAATTTTCAAAGTTGTGTGATCGAATGTAAATGCGTTTTTGAAATGAAATGCGTGTTTTCTGAGTCGTTCTCGGCTAATGGATTTTTACCACCGGCCAGCCACACTGCTTAGGCCCTTTTGTTTTTTATTTCGCCTTTTAACCGTCTGGCACTTGAATTTATATGCGTTTCTCGCTCGCGTTAAGTTGGTTTTACACCGTGTGCGTCTCGAGCTGCTTAATTCGATTTTATTTTATTGGTAGGAACTAATAATGCCGAAATGCACTTAAGAAATTACGATAAGTTGTGTGTAAAATGCTTCTTACTTAAAATGTTAGCTGCTCCTTTTAGATTCACACATTTCACAGAGCAACTCGAGTTTATAACTAAAACTTTTCCCAAACAATATATTTTGAGACTTTCAGTTCGAAAAAAACTTCTAGAAATGCTGGTTTGGCTTGAGTGCAAGAAAGAAATAAAATTTATGCTGAGGTAATGAACAAAATATGACATTTAAATAAATTAGGATTTAGAGAAAGGAAAATTAGGAAAAAAAGGAAAGCAAGAAAAAGGAGAAAATTGGTCACAAGGATAAAGTAACACAGAAAACAAATAAGCAAATTGGGTAAATTAAACGTCATGTCAGCTGTGCAGCAAATTTGTAAACTTCCGGAAATCACTACTGAATTTTCAGATATAATTATAATTATATCTTAATTGAGCTCTTTATAAAGAGCTCAATTTGAATACTAGACAATCATACACGCCTATGAATTTTTGGCGCTTAAGTGGCTGGTTTATTTTTAATTAGTGAAAAAAATGCTGCCAAAAAGTCAAAACGCCTTTTTTATTTTAATTAAAGTAGCTCAAAATTTCAATTCCGACACTGTTGATTTGGATTCGCAGAACAAAGGATATCAAAAACTGTTATTCTTCTCGTGAAAAGAACAGAGAGAAGGAAATTATTCCGAAGAACAAAGAATATGCACACACACGCAAAAAGTGGCGTTTTATTGAGCTCCGTGCGCATGAAGCTTCGTTGTAATTTTCAGCACACACTAAGCACGCGTACAAAAGAGATTAGCCAGAAAGAAAGCAGGTCTTTTTACACTCCGCGTTTCCTAATTGCAAAAAGTCGGCTATGTTTCGGAATGTTTTTGCTCTCTCGTTTTAGCGTTTTGCAAAGCCGCCGTTTCCGCTTGCTGCGCCGAAATGAAAAACAATCAGCAGTTAAAAAAGGCATTCAACGCGAAATGACCCGCCTCTATAACAATTTTCCGTCCGAGTGCGATGTATATAGAAATAAATTTTGTCGGTTCTCGTGGTATAAGAGAAAATAATTGCAAGCGGAGGAAAACGTGGCGGCAAAGAAAAGCGTTAACTAGCCAATTTCCTGAGCAGACTGCTCGCACAGCGTTTTGGGGCCGAAAATCACAATAAAATATTTCCGCTCCATTAACCATTAAGTGAGAGCTACTTCAGCAGCCAGAAGCTCTTGTTGTCTGCAAAGGCAAATTTGATTGTGGCTGTTGCAAATTACACAGCAGCCGCGCGCACAGGCAATTATTATTAAATAATTACACGCTCAATAGGATGAAAAACGAACGGGCTCTCAACGTAATTTTTCTCTGCGCGGGCAACCGACGAACGGTTCCACTGGATGAGCAATATTTGAATTTAAAATGAAGCAATTACCGCAAAATGGCGCGTCGAGCGAAAGGCCCTGCTCGTAAAAATCCCATTCCGAAGGGAGTTTGCTGTGGAAGAAAATTTGCCCAATCTCGAAAGACATGAGCCAGGCAGATTTTATTTTCGTCGTTTATTTTTTCCCTCTCTCCGCGATATATCTGCACGCATTAAAAGCAGATAAAAGATGATGGTGTATACGTCGTACAGCGCGCAGAGAGGAGAGCGACCACTTTTCATACATTTCGCCGAGAAGACGCAAAGTGTTTTCTATCAGTCGGCAAACTTATTCTCCTTGGAAGAGAGCGACACAAACATTTGCCTGCTTGCTCGAAAAGCAGCTCTGGTGCGCGGATAAAATTATGTGCCGTGTATTTTTCTTGCCCGCCTCGCACGCTTGCTTGCTGCTTAATGTATTATTCGCTTACATTCGCTTATGTGTATGGGGTTGTGAAAAAAGGATTTATTTTAGAAACCTGCCCACGCACATCATTTCCCCAGCTTTCACACCGCTTTAAACGCTTTCAACAATTTAACAAACTATACCAATTTAGCATCTTGTCTGAAATGGTTGCCACCAATAATTAAATATTTTTATTTACCTCCTAAAATGTATAAAATATAATGGAGCCTTTCTATCATTACACGAAAAATATTACATTTAGTTGAATGGTCAGTTTTCATTAAATGTATTAAAAACATAATATAAATGCTTTCTTGATTACTAAAATTTAAGATTGTAAAAGATTTTGCTTTTAATCTTAATAACTAATATATAGTTTCAAATATAATTTCCCTTTTTCCTGTACAAATAAATGATATAAAAAATCAGATTATTTAGTTCATGAAAAACAATTAGATCTTTTTCTTCTACTGTTTTTCACATCCCTATATGACTCCTCTCGGATATACAGCGTGCAGGCTGTGGCCAATTTTAGATCCCCTGCCCGTACGCCGGCCTATTTTCCCAAACGAAAAACTCTTTTTATACACCATTAGACCGTAAAAGTTGAATTCCCGAAGGCTTTTACACTGCTTGTCTATTTTATCAGGTCGAGACGGAGACCTTATCTCTTTTCTCGGAGCCGATTCCGCCCTGCGCTTCTGCTCGCTCGACAACGAATTGGGGGGAAAATCACGCGTGCAAAAACGGCCAGGTCGATATTCTCATCGCGTATATATTATTATAACATATAGTTTTGATTTACAATTAACGTAAATTTTTACGAGCATTTCTGCCTGCCGAATTTATCTGCCTGATGTTTCCCGATCGTCAGGCACGCAGATATCTGGCATTCAATCAACCTGCTTTTCGGAGGAAAAAATTCCGAAAGCGCGCCGCCGCGCGGTTATATCTGACGGAGGAATCTATCAATTGATAGTCTGTGTATGCGGTGATCCGACCACGTACACAAAAACCACAAATATCCTGTAAGACAAGTTTTTTTGTCAATCCGCGCGGCTTCCAAAATTTATTGTATTTTCACTGATATAGCTGTAATGCGGTCTGACGATTCTCATGGCTTGAGCCGGCGGCAAAAAATGGCCAAAAATTCGTTTAGCCGGCGCAAAAATGGGATTGAGTGGTTTTAAGCAGCGAGCGAGGCTGCTGCTTTATTGAATAGTTCGATTTGTGATTTATATGCGCCAGCAGGCAGCGCCAGAGTGGAAAACAATGGAAAGCGAGCTTCTCAAACTAATTTATCTCAGGCGAGTTGTTTTTTAAAGGTCGGCGGGAGATGTTGCAACGGAAATTCGAGCCGAAAGATTAGCGTCCACACTTTAGAAAAGTTGAGAGCCTCGCGTTTCTCGTGAGACCAAACAAAGCGGCCAAGCCATTTACCAATCTGCACTCTTCAGCAACACACTGAGGCGGCTTAAGAAGTTCTTAATTAACAACAGACGAGCACCTGCTGGCATGCGCGAGAAAAAGATCGGAGAGGAAAGAAATTAGAGGAAAAAAAGTTATTTGCATGCGGCGGCGCTGTAATTTCCGAAGAATTTATTTTGTATTAAGGAGACTAGAAGAAAAGCTCTTTCCGACTACTCCCCCGGGCTGCTCTTCTCTTGAGTACGAAAAAATTAGTTAGCATTAGGGTCGAGAATTTTAATCCCTTCGCCATTCAAACTGGTTAATCCGCGCACGGTAAAATGCAGCAGATGAATCGAAAAGCATTTATGTAATTTATAGATTTCCGAAGCGAATTTTGTGTACGCGTGGCCTTTGTCAGCCATGGCAAACTGTATTAGCGACTGTTACACTTCGGAACCGGCCAAAAATCGGCTTAATCGAATGGCACACAGCTTACAGTGCTGTTAAATGCAAAGTAAAAAAGTCACGTGTCAACATTTACAGCGAAAAATCCGTTTAAAATTCACAACCCGACTAAACAAAACATTCCTAGAGCGCAGACTATTCCGTCCAAATAGCTGGTAAGCCGAAAGGAAAATAATTGTTTGTTTATTTTGCGGTTGGGAAAATGTAAATTACTCCGGAGGGCCGAAAGTGGGGCTCATTAAAGAAAGGCCCGGTTGGCTGGCTGACGGAAAGAGCAGCTCGATCGAAAAAGAGAGGATGAAAAAAGGAGGCAAAGCAGCCGGAGAGGACTGCGGGCCCTAAAAAGCGATCACGCCAATAACAGCCATGGGCAGGCACATTAGCATTCGCGGCCGGTGTAACACTTTTCAATCAGGATGAGAAGAGA
This sequence comes from Cloeon dipterum, assembly GCF_949628265.1. Classification (NCBI taxonomy): domain Eukaryota; kingdom Metazoa; phylum Arthropoda; class Insecta; order Ephemeroptera; family Baetidae; genus Cloeon; species Cloeon dipterum. Next base: position 27,951,512 of record NC_088788.1, read on the forward strand.
GAGAGAGAGAGAGAGAGAGAGAGAGAGAGAGAGAGAGAGAGAGAGAGAGAGAGAGAGAGAGAGAGAGAGGACGTGCTCGCAGGCTGGATGGATACCGGGGCCGCCAGAAAATACCGTACCGCATCTTTTATGGGAGGTTACACGAATAATTATAAGCGCGCTTTTAAAGCTGGCCAGGCGTAACTAACAAGTAACATTATTAAAAAGTTAAATTACGCAGGCAGGCCAGCCAGCCGCCATGCTGACTGCTGTCATTCATGGGCACAATGTACAATCTTTCGTGCCCGTCAATCATAAGCAAGCGTAGCTAAGGGATTTAGCCGTGCCGCGTGTGAGAAAGACGACAATTTCTGCTGCCTCCTCCGCGCGCGGATGTTCGATGGACCGGCCCTTCATCTCTAGCTGGCAGTGGCGTAACTTCAAATTTGGACTCTAACAAGCCCTATTGAGAATATTGATTTTAGGGCGTAACTCACGGCGTCAATTTTTATCCCTTTATCCCCTTCGGTGGACTGGAAAAGGTTCCTCGCCGGAACCGCATGAGTTCCAATAAAGGAGAATCCAATTCGGAGATCGACTTTTTTGGAGGCGGCTTTAAAAGGTGGAAATCATTGCGGAGATTGCCTCCGTGATACGAGGTGCATTCAATTTTTGTGGGACAGAAAAATCGGATTCTTGGGAAATAACGCAAATTGAGCGAGAAATCGAGGCTGAAAGATCCCCCGGAAAACGACGTCGTTATCAGGCCGCTGCATTTAATAATTCCGTGACCGCGCCTCTCCGGGCGAAAGCGCAGGAATTCCAATGTGTCTCTTGACCCTGCGGTGAACACTTGGATTTTGCGTTGTGTCTGTCGCACGCTCCGCCACTGACCGAGTCTGCAGCTCGCGATATTACATTTATTGTGTATAGGGCCCCGGTGTCGGTTTCTCGGACGAATTCGGCTCGCCAGCGAACGGGTCACATTCCTTGCCTTGCAGATGTTACCCGATGCCTCTCTCGGCGGCTGCTGCGCTATTAGAGATGTGCCGGCGTAATTATATCTTGAGGGAGGATGTGGCGTAATTTCAGCGTGTTCGAGGAAAGGGCCGCGAGCCACAGCGTCTCACTATATGCTCTCTCGGGGGCTAATTGCGTTTTTGACAACAGGTGCATTTAAAAGTGGCTAATATCCGCAGGACAACAGTTGTAAAACGTGAATCGGGAATTAATTTTTGTTCTTTCGAAGAAGACACGGCTCACTCGACCGCCTTTTGGCTGATTGTTTTTAATGAGACCGAGCATCAGGAATTCCAAATGCCAGAATCGATTGCCAAGTGAGGCATGTCGTCTCATGCAGATGCAGTTTCAAAAGACTCGCTTATTGTTAGGCTTTTCCAGTTTGCGGGGGAAAAATTCATTATTGTGTGTTGGACTGACCATTGTCCCAAAAAATTTCAAATCAAGAGTCTTATTTTGAAAGTTAACGAGGTGAAGTCTATTAGAGACAAATGAACTCGATGGTATAATTGGCACTTAAAAATAATGTATTGTTTTAGCAATATTTTTATTTTCATGCTTGAGATAATTTGCAATTTCCTGAAGAATATTAACACAACAGCATTTAATACCACCACAATTATTGTAGCGTTTTTCTTCCTCGAATGACTAATTTTGATACAATTTAAAGCATAAATGCCAAATTTATATACGGTCGGGAGTTCATTCAGTTGGCATAATTCATATATCATGTCATAAAAGGGAAAGAAAATTCTAAATGGAAATAAACATTTTCTGTGCGATTATGTATATTTAGTTTGAAAAAATGTGCAAAGAGATTGACAAATCAGTGCTTGGTCAATTTTGTTATCCATGTATATACTTGTATTTTTTTTTAATTCTTTCAAGCTTTACAATCTAACAGAAAATTTCTGAATAATCATTTTCCTACATCCAGTATATTTAATAATGTATTACTATGGGAGCAAAAATGTAACACTGACATTTTTACTCACCTGAAAAATATCCTGCGATACGATATTACGAAAATTACATCCCTCACAAAACTAATTTTAACAGATAATCACTGTTTATTTTCCATTACAAGTTCCGCTGGCCAACACCTCTTCAGACTACATAGACGACCATTAACATTGTGTTCGCGTTTGCACACAAACCACAGGGAATTTTCCATTTTAATCCAACTGGCAGGACTCTTCGTGAACAACGTTTGAACAGTGTGCAAATTTAAACGAACCATAATATCACACATCATCGCTGAGCGCGCCGGGAAAAAAACAGCAACACCACTTGTGCGAGCAGGCAAGCGAAAATGTGCTCATCGAGAGCGAACCCATGCATGATGTTTACCCTTTCCAGAGTAATTAGCTACTATTACATTATAATTAGCATTATTTAACACGTAAAACTTTTCCCACAGCGAGCGTTGGAATGCCGTGTTTTGTTTCGACTGCTGCTTCAAATAATGAAGCTCTTTTAATCCGGGCGCGTGTGTGTGGCGGCGCACAATATACAATTCAAAGAGCAGGACCCGGCCGATGTAATTAACCATGAGCGAGCAGGAAAAATTATAAAAAATTGCGTCACAAATCATCTCATCAAATCAAAATTAAAAATTCACAACACACACACGCGTGAGCGCAAAATCGCTTTGATAAATTAGCCACGGTGTAAGCTCCAACGCGCGGTTTTTGACGCAAACAAATCGACGAATTCAAAGCAGCAACAAGAGAGCAGAAGCCACATTTTAATTCATTAGAGCGCTAATGGAGCCTTTTAGTGTATTTGCAAAAAAAACAGCAGCATCGAGAGCAGCTCTCTCGCATTATGATAATAAAACGCGGTAATCTGCTTGGAAAGCGGCTGTGGCGGTAAATCTGCAAATCTGGCTGCGGCGCGGTTTTATTTTTTGTGTCCAGCCAACCGCCCGACCGACCCACTCGACAGCCGATAAACAACGTCGGCGGTGATCCCGTGAATTATATTCTCTGCCGTAACATTTAGACCGGAGTAACAAGTTCGGCGGAAAAGAGCAAGCATGTGAATATCATTAAAAGAGCAGATCGCTAATTAGTTTTGGCCAATCGATCATGGCGACGCCGAGTCGACCAGCCAGAGCGTTTAGGGAAAGGCACCAAAGCAGCCCGCAGAGCTATTGTGTGCCGCTCTGGCACGAGAGTTATAGGGATGTGAAAAATGGTCGGGCGATTTGTCTCGAATCTCCTCAGACACCTATTAAAACCAAACAAAAAATAAGTTTGACCACTAGAGCTTGTTAAAAAAATTCAAGCATGCGTAATTGGAAAGAAGGAGAAGGTGGGAAAGAATAAATAATTACTGAATAATTATACTTGCAAATTTAATCTGCCAGATTGTTTTAAAAACTGCATCGAACATGGTGGGACGACTTATAAAAATGCAACTCAAGAAATAATACTCCTTCCAGCTATTCTATCACCAGTGTTGGTTTGATCGTGAACGAAAGGAAGAAATCGACATTTTTCGCATTTTTCACATCCCCACAGCGAAAATAAATTCACGCGAGGTCGAGGAAAGCCGGAATGGATGATTTTCGTTCGTTTGGTTTCAAGGGCGGCTGATTGTTGAATGCTAATATTCACTGGGTGGTGTCATGATTTGAACATATTACGCCTGACCCCAGAGGTTAAACGGCACTTCTTGCACAGCCAGCCAGTCCCTTCTTCTTCTTCTTCTTCTCTGCATATATACAGACTGGCTCGACCGGCCTGCCGGCGTAGGTTGCTTTTGAAAGCCGCTCAAGGTAGGGGACACCACCATCTGAACGGAGAAACCAATGACACGGCCAGCCGGGCAGATCCATCATTTTTTACGCTGCTTTTATCGCATTATTCCTGCCTAACTCACTTTCGGCGTTTTTATGAAATGCTTTTTAAGGAGCTGTCTGTCAAAGTGTGCGACTTCACGTTTATAATGGAGCTGCCTGCTGCATTATTTTATTAATCCCCGACGCGAGTTGTACCTTCCTGTTCGTTTTGGGTATCTCTTCGCAGCCGCGAGTAAAAATCTCGTGGGATTTTTATATCGACGGCTTCTTTTCTTTTTCGTAGATAAACACAATCTACTTGTATCAGAATTCCTTCAATTAGACTTACAAATGCGAGGAACGTCAAACAAATTGCCCATATGAATATTCATTCGTATCATACTGTTGTTCCACCATATCATTTTTTTTCTTTAAATTTAAGAAAAACTGAATGGCTCTACTCTGTGAGGAAAATTTACTCTGGATGCTAATAGTGAAAAATTAAATAACAAGTTCTCTCCCTGTGCAGCAGCTGTTTCAGCCTCGCAGGCCTCATCACTAGTACTTAACCTCTTAACAAAATTCATAACTGCACATAATTCTGAATTAGCGATCGTTGAAAACGTCCGGCTGTACTCATCGCTGAGTAAAATAAAAAAGAGGGCATATGAGTGACGAAATCTTGCCAACCCCACCACTCGCCCTCCCTGTTGTGATTTAACCTTCTCTCATTCTTTGTCTTAAAATATATTTCTCGTTTGGGATGATGAATCAGGCTTTTTGCCTAAAATCTTTTTTAATAGGGCAGCAGTTTGCAGCCGTCAGTAAGGTACAAGGGAATTATTCCTCCGTATATAATTGTGTATTTCTTTAATTTTTTCTTGATTTTTTAATATTAGTAGGAGTTATGTTTCTCAATTTTACTTCAAACCGCGCCGATCGATCTTAGTTTTTTAATGTTCTTTAAATAAACAAATAAAAATTTCAGCTTTTGGTAATTCATTCACATTTCTTGGCTTGGAAATGACCTAGCTTCCGTTAGCATCGATTTTGGCAATATGTTGTATGTGTGGTTTTGCCAAAACGGAAAAAGAAAACCAGGGCTATTCAGCAGTCAAAAGCTTGACTAAAAGTAGGAAACATTAACACCACACGATGAGAACGCTGGCATGAAACCAAATTTCTTATTCAACGTGACTGATCCTGTGAATGCATGGAACCGCCTCATTAAAAATTGCAGTCGATTGTTCAAAGCGCACGCAAAATGGATAAATTTACGATGCGAAAATTACACGTTCCAAATTTTCTCTACTCCTTGACGGTAATTTATTTGCGCTCACCTTTTTAGCGCTCAGCAGCTTTCGAAGGAATCTTCCATCAGAATGTCAATAGAGCCGGTCTCCGCCAACTCACGGCAGTCTGCCGAAAAGAAAAAGGTAAGAAACCCATCCATCTGCAACACGCACAAACAAGCAGATCATCAAAAGTGCTGGTGCACCATTTTTCATTTCGTCAAAAGCGCGAGCACGCTGTTCACTTTTCAATTTGCCCGGATTTCATTTTAGGCCGAAAACCCGGCATCTCCTCGGTGAAAAATAAATTAACAAACTGCCTTCACCTGAAAAATGCGTGCAGGCTGAGCACAACGATTTTTCATCGGACTTTGACAGCGCGCAAGATGAATAATATTTCCTCTTCTTTCTCACACTCAGGCGGAGCAGTTTGTTTGGGGCCCGTGTGTGTGTGTGTGTGTGTGTGTATAAAATTAGTTGTGTGCTTGTACGAGCGAAGAATCGATTGGCCCAATTCATTAATGGATCGGGATTAAAGGTCACGAAACGCACACTCACAAGCTAGGCGGAGCCGAAGAAAAGATTTCCTGCCGCCCGCCGGCGTCGGTCGGCTGAATAAAAGATGGAGAATTAGCACAAATTTGGGGAAGTGCAGCTTATGCAACACGCACGTCGCTCCCCCAACTGACTGACTGAGTGAGTGAGTAATGTGGATGAAAGTCAAACACACGGCCGACGAGGATGTGTGCGAGTTGAAGATAGGCAACGTGCTTGGCACCGCCGACCGACGGGTTGCAAACAACCACCCCTCCAGCACCATAATGTACACCGCCGCGCGTGCACGCATTCTCGACTGGGTGAGCACACTACAAGCTAAAGACACACTTGCGCCGCTTTCAAACGAGCCCTACTCTGTGTGCACTTGCAATTAACGAGCGTTTTCTCATTACTGCCATATATACACCGGGGAGAACCCTGATTATTACACGACATTATCTACTTTGCTTCTTAAAAAAAAGAAATAAATCAACAAAAGCTAAATTCAGCCTCATATTTGCAACGCCTCTCTCTTTACAAAACTCGTGAACCAATACAAATATATTTAAAGAAATAAAATTATTCCACTCTCATCATGACAGATGAAAGGGAAATTTAATCAAGGTTATATTTAATTTAAGATTATCTGTATTATTCAAAGGATCATCGATATACCAATCAAAGATTTTGTGGGGACGTTGTGCGGGATCTGCTACTGTACATAATCAAGAGTCACGAATCATTTGGAATTTTCAGGAAACGCTCGCTGCTAATGATAAATGATGAAATGTCGTGTATTATTTTAATTTTTCTTTTTAAAAATTTCACTTACAGCAAAAACTCCTGAATTAAATATAGTGATTAGTTAGTTGAGCTTTTTCACCTTGTTCTTTAATTTTTGTTATATCCTTCCCGGCCACCCCGCAACAACATACATTTCAATTTTCCCATGCGTACGTTCTTCATTAATCAAATACTAATATTTATTTTATATCGTAAAAGTTGCTATGAAGGTAGTAACATTGCAAAGTTTGCTGGGTTTCAGTAAAAAGCCAAAGTGTTCGGTTTCTCCCCCTCATGTCCTGCAAAAGAAGCAGATATCACGTAAATATTTACAAGGCTGGACTGGGGCAGAAATTTCTACCGGGGCGCTCTATCTAACATTAAAGCAATGGGAGCCTTGGGGGCATTCAGCCAGAGGGGCGCTATAAGGCTCAAGTTAAATGTATGGGCGGCGCACTGGGCGAGCACCTGGTTCGCCTGATTATCCAGTCCAGCCCTGTGTTGAAAAAGAAAATTAAGATAATGGGGTTTACACCATTTTTTTATGAAAAAGGAAAAAGTTTCAAATTTGTCAACATTACGCAGGATAGTTAACTTTTATTCTTTAGCCAGTTCATATTTTTCCAAGTTAGTCACATAAATGACAGTTAATGTTCAGATAGGAAAGGGCCTTTTAAAAACACATACATAAACGTTCGTGGCATTTTAATAACACACATTTTTCTATCAACGATCACGATCAGACACATTTCACCTCGACAAGCTTATAGCAATCGCCGAAATCTCGCCGCAGTTTAGAGCCAACTAATTTCACATATATAGGGTGTTGTTTTGCTGCGTGGTATGCGTGAAACGAAAAAGGCGCCCTCTCGCGCACCACGCATGACAAGTGGCATGCGACTTTTCTCGCAAATGCCGCAACTAGCGGCCCTCTTGGGCTTCCCAGTCGCAAGCAGGAGCACCATACACAACGAACAGAGCAGCCAGCATCGTTAGCAGCGTGCATTCCAAATGGGGAAACAATCACGCAACTAGTAATGGGCCTTGTTTCTGTCTCGTTTTATTGCGATAAGCGCGCTGGCCAGCCAGCCCAGCCAGCCCAGCCAGCAGCCGAGTGGTCTGCCCCGGCAGTAATCTGATATTGGTGCCGCAAAGGTGCTCTCGCTGCAACCGCAGGCACTGCCAGTTGTCAACCCAAATCCCCTTTTCAAACGTCAACGAGAACTATTTTTTGACTTTTTGTGCAAGAGTTATTGCCAAGAAGCGAAATTACGCTTTATTTATATGAAAAACTTGTGTCCAGAAAATTAAAATAAAGCTAAAATCATGATTTATTTAAAAAAATTTCATGATATTTGTGAGGGAATACGCAATGAAAAGGACAAACATTCATTAACTATCTAGTAATCTTATAGTGAGTACGTTTTAAGCGTCGGGACAATTTAGCTTGATTACATTTTAAGGTGCAAATATTTTGAAGAAAATTCTTAAACAGAGGAGATAATAGAATCAAAATTAACACACTTCTCTTATTACTTAAATTAAATTAGTCGACAAATTTGAATAATTCTTTACAAACTAAAGATTCAAAATAAAATGAAATGCCCTTTTTGTAATGATAATACTTTTGATCATGGTTTGCTCTTTGAGTAAAGTTTCGCTTTTTGCGCTCAACACGCATACATGCGGCTTCGTTTGGTGAAAATAAATATGGAAAATATGTACATGCGCGCGCGTCGGGAGATAAAGAACAGGAGAGCCGAGCGCACGCAGCCCGCAAAACGGCATTGAGCGGAAAGGCGCTTTGTGTTTTGCTGCATGGAAATTATCAACCAGGAGCAGGCAGGCCTTTGATATTTATCTCTCAAGATGCTGCGTGGGTTTGTCTCTCGTCGCTGGCAAAGAATTTTGCGCGAAATTAATTCAGTTCTTTTTAATAACATGCAGCATAGAACTGTCTGTTCCGTCGCGCTCTCCTTTGTGCTCCTGTGTCATTATGTTGCCGACGCTCTTTGATTAAAACGGCCAAGATTTCTCCTCTAAATGTTTATTTTAAGACGCGAGGGAGAATTCTAAATTGTGACTCAAAAAGATGTAAATTTTAAGCCACTATCCAAATCAATGTAGAATTTTGGAAGTGATTTTGGTTTGAAAACGTTTTGAAATTACAAAGAAAATTCCGGTTGTGCTTACTTTGACTCAGTTTACCCCTTTTGTAATCAGCAGACACATTTTTTTAAATAAAACTAATTAATTAGAGTAATAGCAATATTCTTTTTAATTATCTACAATATTATTTGATGCTACTTTGACTGCTGGCTTAACCACCTTCAAACCCAAACTGTTCAAAAGTGCATTGGGAGATGGATCACGACCTCTAAACCTCCTAAAAGCAACAGCTGGCTGAACTGCGCCGCCAGGTTCAAGAATGCATTGTCTAAATCTGTGAAGATCAAATTAGCAAGGTGTATTGCTGTTGAATTAGATTAAAACAAACCTCTTTCCAACCTCCTCAACATCTTCAGAAGAATCCTTAAAAGCATTGTACGCGTCAGCGGCCACCATTCTACCCCACAGGCCTGAGTAATAGGCTGCCGCCCAATCCCCAGAAAAGATGGGTGTAAAAGAGCAAGGATGGGCGTCCCTTTTGTCTAGCTCAAAGGGCATGTACTGCTGATAGATGCGCTTCACTGTGTCCAGCCAAAACTCATCCCTTGGTTAAACAAAAATGTAAACGCAAGTTTAAAAATAAAAATTGTGCCTACGTTGAATGCAAATCCATGTCCAGAGTGGAGAGGTACAGCTCGCGGCACAGTTCATGGCCAGCTAAAATGCGGTTAGATTTGGACAAGGACGCGATTGTCTCCTCAGTGAGCTGCTCTCCAGTTGCGTGGTGGTGGCTGAGCGATTGTAGGAAGCTTGGGTCAGTCAGCCTGCCAGGCAACAAAATCCAAAATTTAGCGGAATTGTCTCCATGAAGGTTTTTAGTGCATACCACATAGACATGAGCTGGCTGCTGATGTTGACAGCGTCCCACTCAACATTAGTGAGACCAGAGACTTCAGAGCAGGTTGCAGTTGCCAGAACTTGTTGCAGTATGTGGCCAAACTAAAATTTAAGGATTTAATTTAAGGGTGAATTTAGACCATTTTGAGAACTTTTAAGTACTAAACTGCACTCACAACTAGTTACCAGCAAAATTGACAAGTAAACCCCACGTTTCGACCAAAATTGAAGTATTTTTTTAGTCAAGACTTTCGTGATATTTGACAAAAATAGCCAATGAAAAGTTTATATCTAGCACCATAGGTGAGTTATGGAGGCCAACCTTAGTATGGGTCTTATGGGAATTTCCCTGAATTTTTTTTTTAAATTAGCAACTCTAGTTCAATATAAGTGAAATTTGATATTATGCAGACTCTCTCCTTGTCGAGAGAAATGAAAAAACGATTGCTATGAGATTTTGACTATTTAATGCTCGATTGTTTACTTTTTTGCTCTTTAAAGAGCTGGTAACACGTCGATTGAAATATTAAAAACTGGCAGTAGTAATTTCTTAAGTTAAAGAATATTTCACAATCTGACACTTTTAGAAAGATGTTTTTTATTTAATTTATTTAATGTCTAAAGATAGATGCAATGCTGAAAAAATTTAGATGCGAACTATAATCTGAATAATTAATTTTTTAAGCATAATATTGTTTATATTTTTAACGTCTTTTGGCTCAAAGTTACCTCTATGTTAAAATTAAGTCGTTTTCTGGTAGTAAAATACGACCCACCATCCCACCAATCGATTTGTTTCATTAATAGGAATCTATACACCAAAAATCATCATGGCTGAACAAAAATGGATTTTTTTATCGATTTTCAAATTTTTCAAATAATTTTGTCCAGTCTGTATCTCAAAAGCATTGGTAAATAGAAAAATTTTCATGTTAACATCAAATGAGTATACACGTTTTATGCAAAAATATAAAATTTCGGGGTGGCCGGAGTGTGGGGTTTTCTTGTGAGCCGCAAAATTACTTATGTTTATTTATTTGTTCACTTTGTATAATTATAAACTAAATTAAGCAATTGGTTTATCAACTAGTTCCAGTAACAAAGATGAAGCCTAATTTTTGATTAACAAGAAAATCTCAACCTCAAATTATTCTTAAAACTCTATTATTCACATTATCGTACATCATGAATTTGTTATACGTAAAAAAATTTGTAGAACTTAATTGTGCTACCATATTTTCAAGAGAATTTATATAATCAATCAATTCCAGCACTTCTAAGATTGTTTGAAAGGCTTGGAATATTTGAGTCAGCGATACAAATACCTCAAATAATTTCCGCAAAAAAATTAAGTACCATAAAAAAGAAAGTATTTTTCAATTAATCGTGCAGGTGATTGTAAAATTGGGCATAGCTCAACAACCAAACTCAATTTTCCTTCTTGAGAACAAATTTTCTCCCTAGTGGCAATAATTTTCCTTGTTGTAAGAAAAGGCAACAATCTATTTGACAGTGAAAATTTGAGTGTGTGTAGAGCCGTAGAGCGATGCGCAATTTCACTAGGATGAAATGTAACAATACCCATCAATATCGCGCCTTACCTTAGAGAAGAGCTCCCTCATTTCCAAGATTGTCAAGCATGAAGGAGTTCCTGTGGTCGTGTCAGGAGGAGCGAAATTGAAAACCAGCCCGCCAAGGGGAACGCCACCATTGGGAATGGCCAAGTTTCTGCCTCTAACATTCAACATCCAACCAATCGCAGATTTTCCTTTGGATTCCGGTCTGTGAATATTAAATTCTTGTAGATAGCAGATCCCAACAAATGACAGTTACCTCAAGAAAGGATCAAAGTAGAAGCCTCCAAAAAGTCTTCCCTCGGCACTTCTCACTTGGTAAAATGCAGCGTCAGGGTGCCAGTTGCTTGCATGTTCATCCTTGACAATCTCTAGCTGGAAAAGTTTTTCTGCCAACCGGAACATGCAGCTCACTACATGCTCCAAGGGGAAGTACAATTGCATCTCTTCTTCAGTCATTCTGGAATGAACCGGATGGTAAAAATTTCAAGGACAGAGCGACTTAAAAATTACTTGAAAATTGATCTTTGCTGCTTTCGTTTCCAGTACGGAATATCCCAAGGCATTAAACCTCCTTCAAAGCCTCTTTCTTGCGCGAATTTCAGCAAATTTTTTAGTTCCACGTCTTGTGCAGGCTTGGCTGAAATGTTACAAATACGCGCATTTGCATTAAGTGAACTGAGAAGTTTTATAAAAGGTAATTAAATTATGTGATATAAAAAACATAAAAATGATGAACAAAAACACACCTGTATGCCCTATTTTTAGATTTTAAAACAGCTTTGAACTCTATTAGAAGAACGCTTATATTAAAAAAATTCTAGTGAACAAAAATCTTTTCTTTTGAAGAGCTCAACCTGTTTGCATAAATTCTAGAGATATAATTTTTTTATTAATCAATGACGGTATTTCTATTTCTGAAGAAATCCTACGGTCAAATGGGGTTAAGTAAGGAGGGCGTACCCTTCCTTTTCATTTTTTCAATAATTAGCGATTTTGATGAAAGATTTTCCTGGGGTTACATGCTGATGATATTGTACTTTTAAGAGAAAATGTTAATGATATCAGTATTTTACTGCTCAGAACCAAGTAATCGAGGGAATCTGTCACTGGTGTTATTTCTTTTGTGGATTTCAATGATGTCAACTCTAAGAGACAAGGAAGCCCCATAGCCATCTCAAAAATCTTCCTCAAAGTTTTTATAAATACAAGGACAGTTCAAAAGGCAGCGATTTTTTAACACCGTTGATACTCTTGTTCCACAAATAATAATTATGAAAATTACCTTTAAGCAAAAGAGTTGCAATCATTGACCTGACTGTATCCACCTTTCCCGCCATTTTGGTCTGCATCGACATGTCAGCAAATGTATCAAAGCCGAGCAGCTTGGCCTGATCCTTGCGCATAGACCGTAGCTTTTCAATGTGGACGCTGTTGTTGAGCTCTCTGTCGCCTTCATTGGAGCACCGTCGCACACTTGCCTGCCACACGTTCCATCGGAGTTCTCGCATTGGGCAGTACTGCAAAAAAGGCTCTGCCACAGACTGTCTCAGAGTGACGGTCCACGGTCCTTGACCTGGCTTTGCTGAGTCCTGAGCAGTGGCTACCAGGAGACTGCGAGGAAAGTCTCGAGTCATGCTCGGGTCCCCGATTATCTGTTTGAACGCTTCAGTTGCAACCTGGAAAAAGCCACCATGTTTCACTTGAATTAAAAATGTGTTTAAAACTGTCAACAGAGGCTGAAAGTTGACCAATTTTTTGTCATTGTATTATTATTTGGGGCGTTTAAGATACCACTAATCCAGACGACCATTTTAGAAATTTTCAATCTTGGCCTCCTCGATTTTTAAAACGGTTTTTTATTATGGTTGGCTCTCATCAACACCTAAATTTTCTCAATATTAAGGCAAATATTTATGAAGATGCCTGTTTTCAGGAATTAAAAGGTCTGGTGAATACATCTTTGAGCTTTGAACGATATAACGGGCGCATCGCGACGACTACGGTCTGTTTTATCGGTTTTTCGCTAGCTTTGTAGCCCTTTTTCATCTGTATATAACCTGACATTTGCATTTTATATGTATATTGACTTAGATGAAAATAAACAAATATAATATAATAATAATATAATCTCCTTTTCTTTTTAATCTTGCAATCAATGATATTAATGAGGTAATTAATCATATTCCTGGACTTAAAGCTATTTTATTTGCGGATGATATTGTGATGACTAGTGAGACACTGAGTGATTTGTGCATTGCATGTGTGGCTGTAAAGGAATACTTACAAAGTAGAAGTCTTCAGTTGAACTTAGGTAAATGTAAGGCAATGAAATTTAGAAATAAGGGACGAGGTCGTTATGCATTGAATGAGAAAATTGAATTAGAAGGTGTGAATGTGGATTTTGTCCCAGAATTTTATTATTTGGGTGTTATGTTTCAAGTATCAGAATTATCCTTTGGTAGGCATGTGGAGAAACAAGCAAGGGCAGCCCTTATGGCGAACTTATAGTATTAAAAACTTGCATAAACTTTCCATTAAAACGGCAGTTAAACTCTTTGACTTGAAGGTTTCTCCTACTGCCTCTTATGGCATAGAAGTTATTTGGCCTTATCTTACAATTAATGCTTTTGAAACATTAGAGCGAGTCAAAACCCGATATCTAAAGAAAGTGCTGGGGATCTCTAAATACAATAGATCGCGATACGTCTATGAACTAGTGGCCAAAGACTTAAACTTTTTTGCTACAGATCTTAAAATGAAATATGATCTCCCTGAAACTGATAATTATAAGAAGTTTGTTAACATAAAGATTATAAATAGACGCTTGATTTGTGATGCATTTTATGAAACTCAAACAATGATGAATGGGAATTGGAGGGTGCCGAATTTTGAAGATAGACATGTATTTACTTGATTTGCATGCCATGGATATCACTATTTGTTCTGTGCAACTCAGATGTACCATTATGGACCTCAGGAGATTTGTAAATGTAGATTTTGTGGGGAACAGTGTGAAAAATATCGTATTTTGAAATAATAATATAACACTTCTTGTCACTTGTGCACCAATTCAAAAATATTTTGTTACAAATGACGAAGGAAATATATTAAGAAGTAATTGGAAATCTATTACCAAAAATTTTTTTGTACCTTTGCTTTGCCGAAAAATTGACCCCTTTCTTGTCCAATCTGACCCATGATATTGGAGTAATGCTGAAATTCTTTTGGTGCTAAATCCAGTCCATTCAGTCTACCCTCAAGTACAAATTTCTTAACAGTCCTTGCCTCTTCCTCGCTAAACTTTGAGCCGCTTTCATGGATTTTCTACAGACTTGAAGAGTCAGAGTGGGATAAAATTAGCAGCAATAATCAGGCACCTTCATTGCTTCGTAAATTGGCTTGCTGTGCATCCTCTTTGTCTTAGCTTTTCTGGCCCGATCGTGCACTTTCGAGTAGCTGTCCGCACTGATCAGTTTGCTGTTAACTAAAGCAAAGGTCTTGACGATGCTCCATGCTGAATCCAGAGGTAAAGCTAGTTCATCCAGCTTGTCAACCACGTCGTCGTATTTGACATCATCTCCCAGAGCTAAAATTTATTTGCGTTTGTCAACACGAAATAATCCATAACAAGATTTTTCAAACATTTGATGCCATCCTCAAGTTTCCAAAGGTTCGTTTCGTATTCCAAAATAATTTTTCCTAGAGAGTTAAGGCATTCCTCCCCGTTGACATTGGCGAACGACGGGAAAGTCTCGTCCGCCCTTGACAGAACGTGCTTTTCCGGCAATTCGGATTTGGTTTCTGGCAATCTGTAAAAATCAATATGTATTGATGGCACACTTATTATGAGATATTAGCAACTTACAAGACATAGTAACCGTAGTTTCTGCGCTGATAAAACCGAGCGGTGCTTTGAAAAAGAAGCTTCCTTCGAAGAATACTCGCAGCCATTTTTTTAGATTAAAAAATGTAATAAATAACACTGGGACTTGGTTAAGTCTTCCTTGTGGCGGCTGCGTCTCTACTTCGACGAGAGCATCTCAAAATTTAAAGTTGGCTTTTGATGACGTGATTGGAGCGAAGAATTTTTCAACTTTTAGCAAGACCAGTTTGTTTTGAAACTCATGTGTGCGCTGAATGCCCTCTGCCCCAGATGGTGCTTATGCAGGCACACCCACTTTTTGTCAAGTAGGGCGGGAATGGAATGAACAAAAAGCTTTCTCAGCAAACACGCGCACCACCTAGCATTTTTCATTTTTTGTTCAAGTTTTTTCTGTCGCTCAAGTTTGGATTCGAAATTTCTTGCAGTTTTAAAATTTTTAGGTTCAAAATGATCTTTCTTGGTTCTGCCCCATACAATATTTCCACCTCGACAAAAATGAACAAAATACACAGTTGAAAATTGAAAGAAGGGTGAGAGACGATTAACATTATGTTTATTACAACCTGAAAAATTATTGTTCTTTGAGTTTCTCTTGAGATGTTATCATCAATTAAACACTATTTCGGCTGTAGATTATTCCACAAGTGGTAATAGTACTGATTGAACTTGAAAATAATTCTCTGACAATTTGACGCTCACAAAGGAGTTTTAATGAATATAGCATCAAACTTTGATATAGTTTCATTTTGAAAAATATATTTTTATGTATCAATCATCAAGAAATAAAATATTCCTCGAGTGGAAATTTCAAGTCAAATATATTTTTATAATTTACCGGAAATCTGATAAAAATATCTGTAGATGACATTTTTAATAAACTATTACATCTCCATGACTAATATTTCGGGAATGAATTGACTGAAACAAAAAATTTCATGCTTATTTTGAATTCTTTTCTTTATTTCCTGAAGTATATACATACGTATATTTATAATTACAAAAGGAAACTTTCAAGTTTCAATTAAGTTTGAAAAAATTCTACGAGAGTTTAACAGCATATTTATGTTTGGTTTGTCTGTTGTTTCTAGTCTGTATGTGTGTAATTGCAATTTTTATGGGTCGTAGATTGTTTCCTCAAATTCCCTCTTATCCATTTCTCGCATCGGGCTTTCGTTATCAAAACCTCTCCCTTGTCTTGCGCCTCCCTTTCTGCAAATGGAACAAACGTCAACGAATTAGATCAATTCGACAAATTTTAGCTTAAAAATTACTCAGCATCATCAACCAGTCGATTGGCCACGTCCTTCAGCAACTCAGATTGAACCGCTATTAATAGAAATTAAAGTCTGTATTTTGAACGAATCCAGAATTTTAAAACAGTGTACCTTTATCTTGGGCCAAAACGGCAGTCATCAGCACGGTGCAAAGAATAAGACAGAGGATCTTTTTCGCCATGGTGTTCAGCAGTTGTTGCTCTTTCGCAGACTATGTGGATTGAGTGAGTAAATGAGGGACTGGCAGGCTTTATATTATGTACCCCACCTCTCCCTATAGGTTTATCACATTTTTGATTAAAATAGCAACAACAGCTCATGTCTGATTAACTCAAGTTGTGACAAACTCAATTTCCTCTCCCTGTGGTTTCTGATTTGTATTTTACCGATAGCAAAAATAAAATATCAACCAACACAACAGATATTTTCATGAATCTGAACTGAGATCCCGAAATTCACAGTGTTGGAAAAGTGTGTTTGAAACTTGAAAAAAATATGGCATTATGTACTTTTTCCTTTGTACATTTGTACCACCCTATTATCTTTCTAAGATCAGTGAAAACGTTAAATAAAAAATATTTCGCCATTGAGTGGCCTGGCTGGAAACTATGATGAAGATTATTGTTGAAATAATAACACCCTAGTAATATTGAATAATTTATTTCCAATTATAATTTTCTGACCCATTCTAAAGCAACAACAAATTGTCTTGCAGAGTTAAACTTCGATATATAAGGAATGGGTTTTGGATGGTATATCACATGTCATTATCATAGATAAAACATAGAGCATAATCCATTAGTGATAATTTCTCTCAGCATTCATTCTTAAATAAGTGCTTAATAATAGTAATAAGTACTTAATAAATTAAGTGCGCCAGCCTGGACAGATCCGGCAAAAATTTTCTCGAATGTTAGATTCTTTTCAGTTTTTTTCCGTCAACTTATTGGTTTACTTGCCACTTTTCATCAGGGGTTCATTTTTGATTACGCTGTTGAAGCAAGAAAAATGCTGACCTTTAATAATTTTTTTTATTAAGCTGTTTTTTCTTGTGATGACATTACGATTACACTCTGCAAAGATGTGCCTAAATTAAAAAATTTTCCTAGTGCAAACATTTTCATATTTAATATGTTATTAAATTATATCCAAAGCTCAAATTTCAAGCTTTATTTGACACGATGAGTTTACAGAAACGATTCCTTCAACTATAATGTGCGAAACAATTAAAAAAAGCTCAGGTATGGGATTACATAGGCAGTTAAAAAATACTTTGTACAATTGATAAACTATTTATTAGCTACCTTATGATCAAAATCCCCAATTTCTTATAATTCTTACAAATAATATCTTAGCAATTTCTTTTAGCAATACAGAGCACGACTTCCCTGGATAAAATTTTTTAACCTACGTAGTGCCTTAAAAGTACCAAGAAACAGGTAATCATCATTGTGCAGGACGCGGCTGACGACCTGACAGAAGCACTTTTTTCTGTGCAGTCGTCCGCAATCAACGCGAAATTCTTTGCGTCTCCTTTTTCTGCATTTGTGGTAATCATCACCCTGTTGTCCGTAGCACGGAGATGTTCACTTTCAAAGTTGAGCACGTTGACCTCGGTGACCATGACGACATTGACGGTCGTGGGTTCCGTTTGCTGCGTGGTGGTTGGCGCCTGAGTGGTGGTCATGGTGGTCGAGGGAGTCGTGACAGATGGTGCCTGGGGCGGCATCTCGTGCCAGTAAGGGTTGGTTTTACGTCGGCTGAGCGCGGCAAACAGCTTCTGGAATGACGACGAGCGCCGCTGCCGCGAGTGCGAGGCGTAGAACAGTCTCTTCATCCTAACAAATCAACCGGCGAATTTAGATTTGCGAAGAGAACTCAGAATCAATTAAATTTGCTTGTTCATCCTTACTAAAATAAAATATGCGTTAAATTCAAAAAAAAAAAATTAAAGAAAAACATGAGCTGGAAATTATTTAAAACGACTGAGTTTGGGAATCGTAAAAGCAAAGGTAAGGAATTAAGGAAAAGGAAACTTTAAAAATGTGACAATATTGGAACCAATTGCTGACAAATACAGAATGTAATTTTTTTGTGTTTGGAGAGTGAATTGAAATGTTTCTTTTCGTGCGGTTAAAATAAGTATAACCGCATTGACCAGCCCGATGTCTCGCATAGTTGGGGGTTTGTCAAGGCAATGTGAGATATTTCAGGATGGAGGTGTAATAATACCTATAGTGACAGAGATGTCAAAAGGAAGCTGATTTAGTGACTCTAAATGCTCAAACGGCTCAACGGGCTAGGTGGCGCACCGGCTATTTCACGTCTATTTCACACATTTAAAGTGTCTTTAGGGACAAATGTCTCGGGTTTCAATCAAATACCTCATGCGAGGTGGCGAAAAGATGGCCATATTGGGCCCAAGCTCCTCTGCGGCCACTCGGGCCACTTGTTCCATGTTATCCGCACGGCGGTGTTATTGGGATTTTTAATGTGCTGAGCAGAGGTAAAAAATAACCACAAAAATCAATCAAAATCTGAATTAATTAATTTTATATTTTAAATAACAGGATAAAAACAGGCAAAAACCGCAAAAACATTTTAACCGCTCTACCAAATTATAAATTAAAAACACTGGGGTGACCTTAGTGAAATTTATGTTGGAGCAAAACAAGAAGAAGTGATAAAGTATTGCAAATCGGAATCATTTCGGTATTTATCAACAGTAAAAAATATTTACTCTGGTATAGCCAAGTTAAAAACAAGAATATCCTTACTGTGATAGCGATGCTTGATATAGGGTCAAAAGTAAGATATCACGTTATTGCCAGATAAGATTGCGGCCGCATAGAGCTAGTATCAAAAAAGGATAAACAGAAAACCACAGTGGGAAATAAATCAGGCGTAGAAAAGATAAAAGTCTTTCCTTGCAAGGTTTTAAATTAATTCAATGTGAGCTGAACTTTAAATTAAAATGAACGAGACACTTACGCCGATGAAAAAATGCGTCCCATCATGTCACTCCTCTGGCGGCTTTTCATGGTTTCCTTTAGCAATTGCGTAAAGTCTATTTCGTGAAGCTCCCCATTTAGTTTGGTCCTTCCGCCACCTTAAAATTCGTTCCAGCAATCAAAATCTTTCCAGATTCTTGAAGAAATAAAAAAATATACCGGAATCTGCGTTCATTTCTCTCGGGACTGATTTCTCGTGGGCGAGGCTAGTCTCGTCGTTACACAGGACAAGGGTGACAACTAGGACAGTGCCCAGGGCAAAGAGAACGCGCACTGCACGACCAACCATAATTTCTCTCTAACTCTGAATGCAGCGTTTTGTATTTGCACCCAAGCCAAGCGGACACACAAGTGCTGCATCAGCCTTCAATGCTAGTTGGATGCACAACCGTTCCGTTTGCATTTGAATTAATTTTTTTATCCAACTCTGGTATTAAAAATCCGGCCTGATACAAATGAGTTTGTTTTTTTTTATAAATATCTTACTCTTATCATTTGTAATGCAAAAAATAGTCATCATATTTAAGTTAAATTATTCTAAAATTCGCATATCATGTCGCAAAGGCCAGTTTATGCGATGAAAAATCCCATATAAATCAATCGTATTTTCCTTGACACATATTTGACAATGAGAACCATAAGTTTAATTAGCTGATGCTTGAAAATTCATAGGTTGCCACTTCAAAGAAAAATACTGATTGAAAGATGCCAATTTTGCAGATCCACTTCCTTCAGCTGACTCAGCACGCTAAGGGATTCCACTCGTCTGCCAGAGAGGGTATTATTATTTGAAAATGTATTGCATAACGGACTAACTTTCAGCGATTATCGAACATATGCTGCTCGCGAAAACGCTTTATTTTTCAGGCCATATTTTCATCCTGACAGCAGCGGGCTTCCTGTCAAAGGAGTAATGAGATCCATCACACAGTAATGCGTGTGTTTTGATATGTTTTTAACCTTAACCTTCCACGTAAAAAATATTTATCATAGTGATATTATTAATATCGGCTGTTTTATTTTATCATAAGTCGTTGATTGATATTGTTTAAAAAAGCTAGTTGAGAATATTTTCCGCGGGTTATATATACCTGGATTTAAAAAAAAATCGAACAAATGTGAGAAGTCCAAGGCAAGCCCTCTGTTTGGGTGCAGACTGGCCGCCGCAGGGCCATTTTTACCGTCCAACCACATTTCGCGTAGGCGAGCGCACAGCGCACACACACACAGAGCGACCATCATAAATGACATTGCGGTGGCGACACAGACACCCGCGCAGCGCGGAAAAGAGAGGACCGCTGTGCTCCAGTGGTGTATAAATCAGCCGAGCTGGCCATTCCGCACTGCAAGTCGAGTGTAAAGCTGATGATAGCAAAAAGTAGTTTGTTGAGCAATAAGATGGTTATCGCGTCAATTAAAATCGGGAGAAGAAACCGTGATTTACGACCGGCGGCGAAATTGGCTCGCTTTTTAACTGGAAATGCGCCTTGGCCATCCGCTGTTTCGAGCGCCGGACGTAAAACTGTGCGAATCCATTTTCCCATTTATTTTGCACTATTGATTCTTCATAAAAACGGCCGTTACTTTCCGCATTTGCTTTCTCGCCCTCTAAAGGGATCAAAGTCTCCCACCTTTTCTAGCTTATTGTTAGTGAAAATTGCAAATAATAGAATTTTAAAGGGTTGAGCAATTAGCGCAAAAATTTAATGAGTGTTTATAACTGATTTGATTAATGAGTGGGTTAAATATCCCTCACCGTCGGGGTCGAATCGGAATGGTAGGTAGACAGTTTTGAAGATTTTTTAATTATGAATAAGAATAAAATGACCAATTATTAATTAACGTGCAAGTTAAAAAAATATAATAACATTTACTTATGCATATCACCTGCTCAGTATGGCGAGAGATTGCCCTGTAATTTTATCGTTTTTTGCAACATTTTTCTAGCTCTATTTGCCATTTCTTGCATTTTTTTCTATTAATATTATTTGTTATACATTGACTGCAATATTAAACAAGTGTGTACCACCCAAGGGAATTTAATTATATCCTGTCCGTGTTGAACAACATATTATGCCAAAATGAAATATTTGTTTGGAATAATTCTCACTCCAGTTTCAACATATATTTTCTCTAAAACTTCGATTTCAATTAAATAAGTAAATAAAAATTTACCATCGCAGTAAATAAACTGAACAAATTTGGATCATTGCGTGGAATTCTCGAAAAATTAATAATTAAAGAAGTTTACGACAGTGGTTTTTTTCTACAGTAAAATTAGATGCGCGATTAAATGTTTTGGACGGTTTTGCAGGAAGGACTCAGGAGTGATAAATAGCGAAGCACGCGAGCGTTTTTCTGCAGAACAGCAATCATGGCCAAGACGCAAGCATTGTATCTCCTCCTGTTGTTGACAGCATTGGTTTTGGCTGTCCAATGTATTCCTGCAGGCAAGTAACAAAACAAATAGAAAACATACAATGTACCTGTCGAGGCACCAAGAAGAACCAAGCGCATCGTAAAAAGCAACCCTGACGTGAAATTCAGGTATATCCAGTATCATTGGCAATAGTTACTTCAAGAAGAAATTGCAATTCAGAAAAAAAGTAACAAAAATACAAGATACAACAATTTTGAAGTCAGTGTTTGATACGGAACATAAAATAGGTTTTAGTTATATGTTAGAAATTTCACAAAATTTGAAAAAATCCTTAAGACTCAAATGCTTTGTTATATTTTTTGTTAAGTTCTGGATGTGGATGTATGGGGCACAGTTGCCCTGCTGATCCGTAATAAACAAAATTTGAATCTAAACTGATTTTAAAGTTTTTAATTTGGCTGTAGCGTTTACACTTGAATAGAATATTCGGACGTTTCAGATTTCATTTGAAATTGGAAGGCACCCAATAAGAGCTAAAATAGTTTAGTATTTTTCCTACATCATTAAAAATCATTATCAAACGAGATTTATTAGCAACTTTTTTTAAAGACTCAAAACCTCACCGTCGGGTCGAACCAGATTGGCAAGTAAACAGTTTTGATGACCCTTATGAGTCCTTTAAATTATGGATAAAAATAAGATGGTCAATTATTAACAAACGTGCTATGTATTCTTTCGTTTAATATTATTTATAATGTATTGACTCCAACAATAAACAAGTGTGTATTACCCCAGGGAATTTAATTACATCCTGTCTGCGTTGACCAACATTTAATGCCAAAATGAAATATTTGTAATCAATATCCTGCTAGTTTGAAATTACGTATGAAAACTCTGATGGTAAAATAGAGGTAAATTCCGTAACTTTGGAATATTTACGAAAAATAATTGAAAAAAAATGCAAATTAATGAAGACACAAATATTGCTGGTTGTAAGAGGAATGGAAACTACCAATCCGTTTGTTGTAAATCGGTGGACGTTTCATTTGAAGCAAAGCTGAATCTAAAGCGACTGCGGAGGGGAAGAGGCAAATAAATAATAATCAAAGCGGCCAGTTAGAATTGGCTTCATATTAAAACTGGTACACGCACACAGTGTGTGTTATTGCCTCGTGCAGACCACATTTCCAGGGAATAATTTTAATTAATTTCCACGGCGGGCGGCGAGCGATAAATTAATAAATCCAGGCGTTCGGCGGCAAAGAGGTTCTCGCGTATGTGGCAGTCGTACGTAAATAGCTTGCACACACCAGGGCGAAGTAATTCGAGCGTCGAGCTCAGCTCGCAAATGTGTTTGTGTGCGTGCGAGAGAGAGAGAGAGAGAGAGAGAGAGAGAGAGAGAGAGAGAGAGAGAGAGAGAGAGAGAGAGAGAGATTGTGTGGCCTGGGGATTGTTAATAATAAGCAACCCTTGCAGGTGAAACAATGCCGGTCGGTTGGCCGGTGATTTAAATACCGTTTATAATGGGCCTCTCATGAATATCTCGCATAAAGGAGCGCTGCTTTTGCTCTCGCCTATCTCACATTAAATATTGCATACACACACACAACACGATTTCCTCTTCTCCAGTTCGCAATTGTATTATTTTCGGGGTCCAGGCTACCCGAACGCTGGGCAAATACACATCTCGGCATTATGCACTTCTTTTGACGCCATCCCCCATTGTGCGGGTGGGAGACCTCTTTTGGCATGAATGTTTCAAATACCGACCAGTTGATGTATATTTGCCTGCCGCCGCCTTGCTTCAGTTGGCCACCACTTTTGGTCCGAACTCGGCTAGTCCGACCAGTAAGGCACATTCATGCATGCAGATTTGACGCCCCAACACTAGTGTATGCGCCGAATTTGCATCACATCATTGGGTTGAAAGGGTACTTTGATTATTTTAGGACCTTTTCCAGAACCTGTTCTCGTGCAATTCTTCATTCCTTTTCATTTACTTGTTAAATCCAAATTAAGTGCCACTTATTTTATTTTTTAAGTGAAAATATATTAATCTGAAAATATTAATTAATATTTTATATCTGGGTGAATTTTCAGAGCATTAACATTAGTATTATTCCCTAAAAAACCTCGCACACAAATATCATGAAATAGTACAGGCCGCAAAAAGGGGAGTATCCCAAACTTGCAGTGGATTTTTGCGGTATTTACCATTTTTGTGCTGTTTTTTGCACCTCATGATAATATAATGAACAAATAACATTTTACCATATTTAATCTCCTGCCCTAGTCAGAAAGTCCACATATCTTGCTGAAATTAATATTTTATGTAGACCATTTGATGCATATTTGTTAGGCTTAGTGCACGCTACAGTTGTCCACTGTAGGTCCTAACTGTGGCTCGGGTGGTCCGACGTACGAACAAAGCACATATTCATACATGCAGATTTGACGCTCCAACACCTGTGTATGCCGAATTTGCATTACATCATTAGGTTGAAGAGGTGCCAGTGAGTATGCCTCTCGTTTTGGTCGCAGCCGCAGAGAAAATCGTGCAATCAGTGCGGTTTAAATTCGATTTTGTTGGGTGAATGCATTAAGCACTGCTTGTTATTCCACTACTGTCTGGAATACTGTGTCTTAAATCAAGAAATTTAGGATAGTTACAAATTTTACGAATCAGGAATAAAAAAGAGCCTTGGTTTTATTTCTATGAAGTAGAATAATGTGTATTAAATTACTATAAATTATTACTTGAAATAAGCTATAGCAAATCAAATAAATATATTAAATAAATGAAGCATCAAGGAGATTTATATAGTTGATTGAAATATGTACCGAAAATGGCTTCAAAACTGAATAAAAGAAGTTTAAAATTGAAATATTCAAAAATTAAAATTCTTTAAAACCACAAGAAATAGAGTCTACGTTTAAAACAAAATATTTTAATTTAAATGGTAGTTCCATTTTCATAAGTTTTGTGTTTCACGTGAATCAATGTGAAAGATAAGCTACGCTATTTTATATAGTTAGAGTATAAATATGGACATTCGTATAGATGAAAAACTAGTTTAAAACACAATTCGATCCCATAACGGTCTCTCAATTAAGGAATGGGTCGGTGTCTGAAAAATTGAGGAAGAACGAGCTCTTGAGAGCCAATGCAAAAATTGATTTCCTCATTGGTATAGAGTCTTATATCTCGTTAATAATATTAATATTTCGTGGTTTCGATGTGTAAAAACAGATCAAATAAACATAATAAACCCTCGGTAAAATCGATTGATTGTGGGATTTCTCCTTAAATTTTTCTGAATTGTAAATCTGGGCCTCGAATTTCTTGCAGAGCAAACAGTGATGCACCGTGAGCCATCGCCAAAGCATAATTGAGCCCGGCTGACGAGCGAATAAATACTGTTCTGCATATATCGGCGGCAGTTTGCGAAGTTCAGGGGTCAGTCAAGCTCTGGCAGAACTGTCCGTCCCCAGGCTACGGTAAGTGGCTGTGTAGTATAGTATTATTATATTGCGGCACATATTCAAATGCGGTGCGGTCATTGCGCGCAAGAG
Source organism: Cloeon dipterum (assembly GCF_949628265.1). Taxonomy (NCBI): domain Eukaryota; kingdom Metazoa; phylum Arthropoda; class Insecta; order Ephemeroptera; family Baetidae; genus Cloeon; species Cloeon dipterum. The sequence goes on from NC_088788.1 coordinate 27,976,612, forward strand.
CGAGGAGAGGGAGACTGCTGGGACATGCGAGGGTGTTTGTTATTTTTTTCCGGCCGGCATTGTGCTCTGCCATTGTCCGAGAAGGTGCTTCCTACATTAATCAAACCATAAATTCTCTCTCGCTCTCGCTGCTTAAAGAGCGGCCGCCTTTTTTGCATGCTCTCGCTCTAAACTAAAAGAGCAATTCATTCTGCGCGCGGGAATATTTATTCAAATTATTCTGCCGGCGCCACTCTGGAAATAATACGTGTTATTTTTTGAAAAACAACGCCGACCGTCGCCCTGCTGGCTGCTGCTGTTTTATAGCATGCAAATTCCGCCGCGTCGGGGAATCCATTCATTGGCCATTTTTCCTGCATACCTCCGCATGTTGCTGAGATTGCCGCTTTTTGCGTGCACCAGAGCAATTCAGGTTCTTTTTGACTCGCTAAACGGTAGCCTTTGTTTGCATTTGGAGAGCGTTTTTGCCCAAAAGTTCAATGCAACCATAAGGTCAACAATTTATAGTTGGAGAATTTAATATCCCACTCTTTACATAATTTAACTCACAAACGAACGTGTTCTAAATGTGAAACTCTGCTTAAACCCTTGTTCAGGGTAAACCACTCCCTCTTCCATAGTCAAATTGCTGAATTTCGATTCGTTAGGTAGCAGAAGCAAAAACGAGCAAAAAAACTTAGTACTGATGACAAGTAGAGATGTAAATCCTTAACAAAGGCGTGTACACCGTAGACAACTCAGGGAAAACAGCAGAGAAAGCCAATTTTTGCCATCCCGGCTTTATTTTCGGTCCTTTTGCCAGGCTAACAGCGGGGTACGAGACAAATTCATGCTGTTTTCGTCTGGGAAATAAATTTGATAATATTATTAAATGTAGCGTGGACCATTTAAAGAGATTTTCAAGCAAATCATTTTTTTATCTTGTTACGGGCAGGATGAGCGCGCGCCAGCGGATTCTGCTGGTGACCACAGAAAATAGGAACTCGTATTCATTCGTTTCGTGCAGCACCAGCACAAAAATCCACTCTCGCAGTTCTCCCACTTGGCTGCTCCTTTCGCAGCCGCAAATAAATATAGTCATGCATAGCAGCCGACACGAATTTACGTGTAAAGCGAGATAGTTCTCTTTGGGGAATTAATTTTCCCATTGAGATTTGCTTTATGAGCATCGCACACCGTAATTTTTGTAACAAATGATTTTGGAGTCTTCAAAGTAGCAATTTTCCACTTTAGTCTCTTTGAATTTTGCCCCTCTTTATGTAAAAATTACTCATTATGATGCTGTAAGTATTAAAACAGCCTTTTATCCAAGAACCCTGATTCTGTACAAAAATAATTCTTCGTTAGGATTTTAACTGCTTTTGTGCTATTTTGTATCAGGCATCACAATAAAATCGGTACAAAAAAACGAGTTGTTTGTGTTCGCAAGGTCGAAAGGTTATAAAAAAAAATTCATAATTGATTTACTTGTACGCAGGAATTTTGCGGCCACAGTGTTGTTTAATCATTAAAAACAAGATAGCAAGGATGTTTTGCAGGAAGCCCCTCAAGGGAGATAAATAGTGAAATACGCGTGCCTTTAATTTTCAGTAGTGCAGGAATCATGGCTGAAGCACAAGCATTCAATTTTCTCCTCCTCCTCCTGTTGACTTACGCAATGATTATGGCTGTCCAATGTGCTCCTAAAGGCATGTTACAATACTTTAGTAAATTAAAAATATTAGCATTACATCATTGCAGGGTTAATTTCAAGTAAATTAATATTTTATGGTGACATCAGATAGTAAGAAGAAAGGTTTTAAGCCACACTATTTAAATGATAAAAGTGTATTAATGGAATATTTAATATAACATGTGAAGTAAAAATGTCTAATGTCTTAAAATTTTCAGAAGAAACATCTCCAAGCGGTGGAGTTAGGTGGGTTCACAGTTTGAGTTGAATTTTGATAATTTTAATGTGCTTTTTGCTTTAGAGAGGAACGCATCTGGAGGAATGTCATAGGTGCAGTTAGAGGAGCGATCCAAGGCTGGGGTCGATAATAAATGATGGTTCAAGCTGATGGAGAAAAATTATTTGGCTCTTTATGATTCTTAAATAAATTAATACAGCAAATACGAATCTGCATTTTTATTTCATTTCATGATATTGTCTCCTCCCCAAATGATCAGTAGATGGTGGAGAAATAAATCTCTTTATGGGATGACAATTTTTCGGCTAGCTTTTGAGCTAAAAAGGTCATAAAACACTGCGTAATTCTGAAATATTTATTTCATTAAAGGAAATTTTAAATACGAAACTTTTACACTCTCTAATATTTACATTTTCACTAAGCTCAACAGTTAAAATTAATTTGTCTCTTTCCTTTAAATCAAAGGCAGTTCATTGCATTAAAATAAAAATGACTGAATTAATTCACATGTAGATTTTCATTTCATGAAAATTTCAATTTTTGTGACAAGGTTTATGTTAAAACCACTTAATACATTTAATATTTAAAATTTGCTTGCAATAATTCTCACTCGAATTTCAACATTTATTTTCTCAAAAACTTCGATTTAAATTAAAAAAAATAGTTCAAAAATTACCATCGCAGTAAAAAAACTGAACAAAATTGTACGATTGCGTTGAATTCTCGAAAAATTAATAATTAAGGAAGTTTACGACGGTGCTTTATTTCTACAGTAAAATTAGAAGCACGATTAATTGTTTTGGGTGGTTTGCAGGAAGGACTCAGGAGTGATAAATAGCGAAGCACGCGAGCGTTTTTCTGCAGAACAGCAATCATGGCCAAGACGCAAGCATTGTATCTCCTCCTGTTGTTGACAGCATTGGTTTTGGCTGTCCAATGTATTCCTGCAGGCAAGTATCAAAACAAATAAAAAACATAAAAAACAGCTCCAATTAGATGACTGGCTTTTCTAAGTAACTGTAAATTTAGGAAACTCGAGTATCAATAATCGTTACTTTTTGGTGGTTGTCATTGAATTTTTCAAGTGTTTAAAATGTATTCTTTTAATGAATTCCAAATATTTTCAGAGGAAATGTCGCCAAATGTAGCAGACAGGTGCGTCAAGCCTATGCCATAAAAATTTCCGTTTTTAATTGCTGTTTACAATTTATTTTCCAGACACAAGCGCATGTATTTTCCACCAAATTATATCCATAGACCTTGTGGAAAACTGGGACTGGGTTGCTTGCCGATGAAAGCAGTCGGATAGATTGTTGGTGCGTTCCGTGATTTCAAATAAACTATATATGGTAATGCATTTGATTGGGAAAGCAACTTAAATGTTTGTTCTGTCTTGAAATAAATTTGTAAGTTCAGCAATCGCAAATATGTTTTATTTTTAACTGTCCCAATTTAAAGAATGCATTGTAAAATGGTAAGTGAAGAGCTCTCAGTTTTGAAGTTACATTGTTTGATACGGAATATACAATAGAAAAGTTTATGAAAATTAAAAAAATGCTTTACAAGAAACGTAATAAATTGATTTAAAGGCATCTATAGTTAGGCTGTAGCATTGAAACTTGAATAAAAATTACGGACGTTTCAGATTTCATTTGAATTTGGAATGAACCCAATCTAAGCAAAAATTGTTACATAATTTTTCTTAATCTTTGGTAGAAAATTATTAATACATTCAATACAATATAAACCAAATAAATTGTAGATATTAAATGCACCTGCTTTTTATGAGCACCATCCATCTTCTGTGTAAACGGAGAAAGGGAATAAACAATAAGTAGTCATGATCAAATGAAATTTATTAGCAGCTCATTTAAAATACTCGTACTCTCACCGTCGGGATCGAACCAGATTGGCTGCATCATTTTCTTTTATTGTTGGCAAAAGTGCGACACAAGTTTGATTGCATAAATTGCGCGAGCGAGCCGGTCTAGTGTTAATCCTAGCAAATGCGGCGCAAACACTGCGAAGGCCGCTGAATCCTGCGACCGGCTGCAAACGGGCTGCTCTGTATTAGATAAATTGCAACTGTGTGTATGCAAACACGCAGGCCGGCGTGAAAGGCAAGATCGCAATCACCCCCGCACACATACACACACACACACACACACACACACACACACACAGACGACTACATATGCAGAAAAGGGAGCGAAAAGTGTGCGAGTGTGCTGCAACAAGATTTGATCCCCTTTCAGAGCTGGCGCGCGAAAATAAGCACAGCTCTCTCGTCTCTGCATGGATGGCGTCTCAATTTCAGCGCCTATTTTTCCTTCCGGCGCGCAATTTTATTTCAGCAGTTGAGGGGGTCGCCTCTTGACACCTTAAAACAGGGACACGCGTAAATTTCTTTCTAGGAGGCACCTTTTATTTGAAGCCACAAAAGTCAAATTCCAGCCGTCAGCCACAGTAAGCAAAAGGTAGACGGGAAATGTAGCCGCCATAGCTGGCCGTTTTTTAGACCTTAAGGCCTACAATTGTTGCGCCCTAAAAGGCAGCTAGACAAAATCAAATTATGAGATTTATAAATAAACGCCTGATAGGAAGGGTGTCTGAGAATTAAATCTCAGTGTAGAGACACTGCGTATTTTTTTAAGTTTTTAAATTCTGCAAACATCATAGCATTTTATGTTAAATCAAAGAAATAAATGTGATCAAAATAACATTTAAGTTCGAAAAAGTCTTTAAAGAGTTGATTTCGTTACGTCAGGTATAAAAAAGGCAATTATTAGATTCAAAATTTTAGCCAAAATATACTTCGTGTCACTGTTTTTACGATCAGTGAAAAACGAGTGGTAGCTTGAGACGGATTTTGTAATATAAGACTTTGTTTTCACAAAGAATGTTGCCCGCTGGAATTATATTTTGAGGCAAACAAGGGGTGCCCCATAGCAAGACGGAGGCGCAAGGGTGGTGAGAGAGCGAGTCGAGACTGCTCGTTATGCCCTGAGAACTTCTTGCTCTGGAGAAAGACAGCGAGCACAATATCTGGCTGCCTGGCTTGCTTGCTCGGATTTCTTTAATTACGCGCGCGGCCAACAAAATTACTTTCTGTTATTTCCTCTCGCTTTTCAGCTCGTCGGCTGGCGTCTCTCACTCAGGGCGGCCCGCATTCAAAAGTGGCTCTTTCTCTCTGACGTTGGCCTCGAGACCGATCTTATATGATATTCCCTTTTCAGCCTCGCCTTGCTTTCCTGCCTCGCAAGTATTTGTAATTTAAACGCACACGCCACTTTGATATCGGACTGCTTTTCCTCTTCTTAACTTGCCTGCTTTTAATTTCCGTTATTGAAACAACGCCGCACTGTCGTCTTTGATGAGGACGCCGCTCGTAGCCAATGCCACAGCTCCAGCCTATGTTTTCAGAATTAGTTTCAAATAATGATCTTTGTTATGGTTCTAAAGGGCTATTTTGCCGCTTACATTGCCATATCAGACAAATCAATTCACGTATGAACATAATGGTTAAAGAGAGGTGAGACGTTGGTTCAATATCTCTTTAAGAATTGTTCTTTTAAAAATTCTTTTATTGCACTTAAGTTTACGTTCAGACGCAGATTCGGAAGAAGATCATTCCACAGGCGGTAGCTTTGAACTTTAAAACAGTTTCCGGGCACTTCAACACTTACAAACGGGGGCAGCAGTTTCATTCGATGCGCTCTAGTCCTCTGCCTGCAGGTTAGCATTGTTCATTTTGGTTGCTAGAGGGCTCAAATAAGGCGGACTATTTTTAAACAGAATTATAGGCATAATCTTGAATTGCAAACCGAAAATATGGCTGCTGAATTTTGTATTGACCAAAGTTCGTGCAAGGGTATTTTATTTTAGGTTTCGTTTCCGTTTTCTTGGAATTTAGCTATAAACAAATGAAAACAGGTAGAATTAATTTTGCTACTTTTAAGGAGCAAAAGGATCAAGCAGATTTGATGTAATTTCATCTACTTTTAATAAGTAGAGAGAAGTATAGAGACACATAATATGATTGGGATAATTTAATAGTTTATAAGAAGGTAAACAGGAAATTGTATGAGTTTTCATAACAAATTATGTATACATATATATAAAGATAAGATATGGAGGAAGCCTTTCAAGTGTGATAAATAGCGAACAGTGCATGCTTTTGACGGCACAACAACTGCAATCATGTTCACGGCAAAAACACTCTGCATTATCCTTTTATTGAATTTCGCGATGATTTTCGCCGGCCAATGTGCTCCTGCAGGTATGTTCTTGTTCTTGTTTGATTACAAAAGAAAAATTAAAACAAAAATTTCAACTAAAAAACCTACAGTTGCTCAGTCTTGTTGTTTGAATTTTCATGAAAAGCACACGTAGGATTTAAATTTAAAACATTGGCTTCGTTTGATGACTTTCAGCTCCTTTTTCAATTTAAGCTGAATTTGAGCGATGTTTTATATTTTTTTATTGCTTGCAGGGAACACGTTGGATAATGACGAATTGAGGTATGTTTTGTGATGAGAAACATTGAAAAGTTATGTTAATATTTATTATACTTCAACACAGGGATGAACGAATCTGGCAATACGCGAAATACATTCCCAATGCCATTAGTGCAGTACAAGGAGCGATCGATGGTTGGAAGTCAGGCTAAAAACGAAGGATGCAGGCTGATGCAACATAGCAGATGAAAATGTCATTTTATTTCGTTGTCAAAAATGATATTAATAAATAAATGTCGACAATCGCAAAACATGTCTTACGTTTTAAACCATTAAAAAACAGCCTCTCTTTTTTGGATCCAATTTATATTCTTTATAAATTCCAATCAAATGGAATTATTAAATTATCTCTTAATTTTTTCGTTTTTTCACATCATTGGGTTGAAAGGGTACTTCAATTAGCACCTTTTCCAGAACCTATTCTCGTGTAATTCTTGCCCCCTTTTCATTTACATTTTAAATCAAAACTTTAGCGCCACTTATTTTATTTTATTAGTTAAGTATTTACCGATATATGTTAAAAATATTAATCTGACAATATTAATTAACATTTGAAATCTGGGTGAATTTTCAGAGCATTTACATAATTATATTATCCCCTAAAAAAACATCGCAAACAAATATCATGAAAAAGTATTTCAAGTGGTGAGCCAAGTTCTATGAAAAGACCATATTTGTTTTGTTCATTTAGTTAGGTTAGGATGTTGATAATACTGTAACAGAGTATATTTTTGTTTTCACTTGTAAGATCAAGGGAGCAAAATATTTTGCGATTAAATTCACGGGTTGTTTTTCAATTAAAAATGAACCAGATAAGTTAGTGGTATTTGCTCAGCAGGAAGCTCCCTCAGAGATATAAATGGTGAAGCGCGCAAGCTTTAGGCACACATCTGAAAACATGGCCAAGGAACAAGCAATACATTTTCTTCTCTTGCTGACTCTAGCATTGGTCTTGGCTGTTCAATGCGCTCCTGCTGGCATGTATCAAAACATTAATATATTATCATTTAAGTCATCCTTCTAAGATTAGCAAGAATGGATCTTGCTGGTTTTAATTCTTTACAATAAAATGTCTTAGATTTGTTACATTTTAAATCATTTTTTCGATATATCGTTATTTTTTATTTATATGTGATTTCAGAAAGCTCTCAATCAGACACTGAAGAAAGGTATGTTTCCCAAAATACCGAGTCGCAATAGGTTTTATTTTTAACTTTTAAGGGAAAAGCGCGTATTTCCTTGGCTTATCGCTGGTGCAAGTGCATTGGTAGGAAAAATCCTTGGATAAATCAGGAACTGTGAAATGAAGAACAAAGCTGAGATGACCCAACGTTTTGAACAAGTAGTGTTAATAATGCATTTTTGAGGAGTCTGCAGATAAATAAATTGCTATCAATTAATTAATTGTTTCACTGGTGTTTTGTAACATGAATCCTTAGGGTACAGTTAAGCTTTTAAAATTTCTATCGATGTTAAATTTTTTATAATACTTTTAACTCACACAACTAGAGGTCTCAGCCACGATATTTAAGGCAGTTGCTGGCGGCACAGGCTTAGCCGATTTTTTGTCCGGCGGAGGCGGCCGGCGTGGCTTTATAATGTTTTAAACGAAATTTGGTAGTTCTTAACGGCCCGAAGTGTTACAGTTGGCCACCACTTTTGGTCCGAACTCAGCTAGTCCGACCAGTTAGACACATTCATGCATGCAGATTTGAAGCCCCAACACTAGTGTATGCGCCGAATTTGCATTACATCATTGGGTTGAAAGGGTACTTCGATTATTTTAGGACCTTTCCAGAACCTACTCTCGTGCAATTCTTGCCCCCTTTTCATTTACTTCTTGTTTACATATCAACACTTTCGCGCCACTTAATTTATTTACTTCTGTAAAATATTTACCAATTTATATATGTTAAAATATTAATCTGAAAATATTAACTAACGTTTGATATCTGAGTGAATTTTCAGAGCATTTACATACATTATCATCTTTAAAAAACATCGCAAGCAATTATCATGAAATTGTACATGCCGCATGGGGTGAGCTAAGTTTCATAAACGGACCATATTTGTTATGTTCATTTAGTTAGGATATTGATAATACTGTAACAGAGTATATTTCTGTTTTCATTTGTAAGATCAAGGGAGCAAAATATTTTGCAATTAAATTCACGGGTTGTTTTTCAATTAAAAATGAACCAGATAAGTTAGTGGTATTTGCTCAGCAGGAAGCTCTCTCAGAGATATAAATGGTGAAGCGCGCAAGCTTTAGGCACACATCTGAAAACATGGCCAAGGAACAAGCAATACATTTTCTTCTCTTGCTGACTCTAGCATTGGTCTTGGCTGTTCAATGCGCTCCTGCTGGCATGTATCAAAACATTAATATATTATCATTTAAGTCATCCTTAGATTAGCAAGAATGGATCTTACTGGTTTTCATTCTTTACAATATAATGGCTTTTGCCATTTCCAATCAATGTTCAAAATTTCGTTAATTTTGATTTATTTGTAATTTCAGAAAGCTCTCAACCAGACACTGAAGAAAGGTATGTTTCTAAATCTCCTAAAATACCGAGTTACAATAGGTTTTATTTTTAACTTTTAAGGGATAAGCGCGTCTTTCCTTGGCTTATCGCTGGTGCAAGTTGGTTGGTAGGAAAGATTACTGGATAAAGCAGGAACTGTGAAATGAAGAACAAAGCTGAGATGACCCAACGTTTTGAACAAGTAGTGTAATGATGCATTTTTGTGGAGCCGGCAATTTAATAAATTGTTATCAATGAATTCATAGTAACATTGGTGTTTTGTAATACGAATCCTTGGGTACATATGTTTAAGCTTTTTAAATTTTCTTCACGCTAAAACTGTTATAAAAATTAAAACAATGCAAGAAAAGCATTTAATCCCTTAGTAAGTTTCTGTAAAAAATTGAAATTTGAAGATGCCTCCAGCACACACAAATTAATAGTTAATAGTAGATATATACATTTTCATATTTCAGTTTTATTATTTTCTTTTCTTTGAAAGAATAGCTTTGATAGCTTAATTCTAAACTTTTCACAAAGAGACTGCCTGAAATAATTTTCGTAATATTATTTATTTATTTATTTAAAGAAACACCAATTGTGTACAACAAACATAGACATGCATACAATATTACAGTACACCAGCACGCATGAGAATAAATGGGATCTTCTCGCATTCCAAAAAGTGGTAGAAATTCACATGTTCATCACGGAACATACATTTACAATCGAGACCGGCCTGACAATGATATTTCTTGTTAGTAAAGTACACATAATTATGGTCGTGCCTGGTGAAAACATGTATATTTAGAAATCAGGCATTTTTTCGTAAAATTATAGTATGCATTATTTAGTCGTGCAAGTTGCCAATTAAATTACATATTCTATAATATATTATTTAAACATCTCCCCTTGAAGTGAAAAGACAACTCATTGTTAGTCCAAAATGAAATTTGAATTTCTCGCACAAACATGGAAAGTATTCTAAGCAACATAATCCGCTATTTTTTTACTTTGACACAGAGACAGCAAGGAAATGATTATTTGATATTATCGATTTAAAATAATTCATTCCTAAGAATTTTATAATATGATATATTCCATGTGTTGTACACTGTTGGTGTTTAATAAATATAATAATACAAAAAATAATTCATTCCCTGAGAAAAATTTACTCAAGTTCCCACCAATGCAATCTCATTTTCCAGCATTCTCTACACCCGTTTTCCTAGCCTGTCTTATTTATTTCATGCAGAAGGCGATGATATCTCCCAGCATCATTCTCCGGCAGGTCATTTTCGGCAATGAAGAAAGCGCGCGTCGCGTACGCCCGACTTTCACGCGTCCTTTTGCTGCACGTACATATGTAAACCACGCACAATATAAAAAAAGGGCTGCTCTGTCCTCCTTTATCATTTTGCATGAGGGCATGCACGCACGTTGGCTGCTTTTTTGCCGAAATTGCTGCTGCTTCTGTTTGTGACAGCCGTCGGAACACAAAAGGAATTTTTATCAATACCACGCACCAAGGACTTTACGCTCGGCTGCCCGCCCATTCACAGCCCTTGCCAATAAAGCTGCCGACATCATTATCATATGTATTATACGGTGCGCGTGTTGGCACTTATTATTATTTGTCAATCAAAGGCTTTAAGCGCGCAATTTCCTTAGCAAGCGTATTAGCAGCTGCCACTTTCATCAAAACAGCCGGCGAATCCAGCGCTCACTTTTGTCGCGATTGTCAATTACACTCGCAGATATTCGCCGCATGGACCCTCTTTGAACGTGAATAAAAACGCCACTCTTCATCAGACGCGCGCCATCAACAAGTATTGGCGGCCGGGGACACTCTCCTCGACTTTGCTCTTCTAGATGCCATCGCAGACACACCTTGTCCAGATGTGCGCAAAATTATCAAGGATTATAAAAATTAGACAAAAAATTTTAAAGAAAAACAACAAAAAGACACATTAATGGGCTATGAGATATTTACCTAAAAATCGCTTCAATGGAGCCAAATACCGCCAAAAGGGGTCCAAAATACCATCTAAATTGGCATTAAAACCGTCTAAAGATATAGTCGTCTCTTTTGTAAAAAAAAAACATCTAAATATCCCAACCCTAAACTTGACACCACATGTTCTATTGGAAATCCTTGGAGGAACGCATGAACTTGAAACATGATATCCTGTTAGTTTAGTCATCTTCAAGACGTGGAAAAAAGTACGTCGACTTAAATTCCCACAATTCTTTAATAATTATTTGTCCATAAATGCTCGCGGATCTCTGTTCAAGGTGTGTGTCTGCCTAGCTCAGAAGAAACGCAGAGAAGAAATCGGCGGGATCGAGTGGATAGCTGGGCTGTCAATTTTCTCAAATTCCATCTCACTCGCTTGTGCGAAAGATTTCAAAGGCGCCTGCTCCCCTGCTTCATCTGCGTTCACTCTTCATTCTGAATGGCGCAACTAACTGCCGAGAGACGGAAATTGATTGACTGCTCTATCTGCATATATTTGCTTCGATTCAAAGAGATTGTTGAGGAAATTTCGCCGGCAGATGAGACGCGCTCACTCTTGAGCAGGAAAATGGGTCGAGGCGAAAATCGTGACAGAGGCAATTTTTACTCCCGGCACGAATTTCCATCGTCTATCCTTTTCTACGTGTGCGTGCTCCGATCAGCATCACACTACACCCCAGCTTTTGTTGCCCAAGGAAGATTTGCTCAAGAAATTGAGCTACTTTTCAACGTATAAATCCATCTGCATTAGTGTTATTTCAAGCCTTAGGAATCACTTGTGGTTTCCTGTTTTGCCAAGTGGTGCCAATAATAAAAATATGTTTTCTTGATTTTAATTTATAGATAGGACGAAATTAATTGTGTTTTTTCCGTGCGTAGTTGGACTTGCAACATGAAAACGCTCTGAATATAAATTTTGTTTTCCTTATGTTAGAAATTGTAAACTTATTTTGCTTATTTGACATTGCCTGATTTAAGTGAGATAGACCTTGCAGTATATTTCAAATGTTTCCGAATTATTTGTATTTCGATTAATATAACGACAAAAATGAATTTTGTAACTGTAGCTTTTGAACAATAAATTAATAAATTATGGTATGCTATATATACACGATAAAAGCGTTCTAGCATTCTTATCTTGAATAAATAGATTGAAACCACAGGGAAAACATTATATTAAATTTTAGTAAGGTATGCACATAAACGATTCAAAAGAAAAGAACATTATTCTTAATTATACATCTAGGAATTCGCTGCATGGACCATAAAAGGCTAACTTTGTTAAAACAAACAATATTTTTTTGTTGCCTGAATGTCGAAAACCAAATTGAAAGTTAATTTAGAGCGGGAATACAAATTTCAAAAGTGGCGAACAGCCATACATTTTGTGCAGTCTCATCATTTATATCGACCGGCATTGGGAAAAGGCCGCGAGGCTCGAATCAGATAAGCGGCGAAAATCAGAATTGCCGAAAAATCCAGTGCTCGCGCGCAATTCAGCGGGCGGGCGCCTAGCGTCGTTCCAACTTGCTCACATAAAGATAAATTTCGGCGCCGTGCATAATTTCCCACGAGTGAGATTTTTTAGAGTTATTCCGGTAGATTATCCTCGGGCTCTCTTTTGCCTGCACTCCTTCTCTCTTCGCTTCCTCGGCGGGCGCGGCATAAACCAACACTAAACATGTCATTCATAAAAGAATCTTTGACGACTCGGCCGTGCATCCACCTTGGGAGATATTCCTCTCTCTCGTCGGCTCAAAACTTTTTATATGAATTTTAATGCGACCCGAGAGAATACAGCACCTCGGAATTGAATTTATTTCCCGTTCTCTCTCTCTCTCACTTTCCTAGCAGCCCACGTTCCGTTTCTCCTCGCTACCCCTTTTGATTCGATCAACAACTCACCGCGAGTGACAAGAATATGCTTCCGAGGTCTTCCGCACAATTAAGCTCGCAACTTTGTTGAACAAAAACTTGCTGTACGAGAATAATATGTATTCTATACTTCTTGCGCGCATTCACTTTGGAATCGGAAAGCCGCTGTTGGATGCGGTCGAAGTTGAAGTTATTCTTGAGAGATCGCCACGAGACGAGGCAGGAATCCCTTTTCCTCAACTATTGTGGCAAAAAAGTTGCACAGTGCATTTCTTGTTGCATCCGGAAGTAACACAACTTCAGAATGTTGCTAGAAAAAGCTAATTAAAAGAAGCGCTGTAGGGATTCAGCGCTAATTTGTTTTTTCCTGCATTCGTTGCTAATATAAGCATTTAAGTTAAAATGATCTTCAACTTAACAATAAGTCTAGGGTGTAGCATGTTGGACACACCGGTTTTCGTTAGATCACCGAAGAACATTCGTTGCAGTCAGTATGTGGTGGATGGGTGACCGTCTGCATGCCGGCTGCATAATTCTAGGCTGACTCGCTACTTGCTGGTTTGCACCTTACCAGCCTGCGTGATTTTGCTTCACGGGACGAATGTCCAGCGTTTCAATGCAGTCTTCGGTGCGGAGGCAAGTGGCCCTTGAGTGGGCTGGGTCCCTGTGCGGCCTGGTGCGCCCATGTTATCCGTTCGCGGTGTAATTGGCGCCCGGGTTTCAGCATTCGTGCTAGTGCAGTGCGCGCCCTTCCCGGTCCTCGGACAGGAAAAAACCAACGATAAATCTCATGTTTGTTAGCTATGAATCAACTCTTTACCCTGAACACTCACGAGTTTAAAAGATTTAAAAAAGGATTATCACAAAAACTGTAAAAAATTATATCGTGTAATACGAGACCAGAAATTGGCAGTAAAATATGGATAGGCCAAAAATGGGCAGATTTTAAATGTTGCTCCAATAACATAAAAAAGTAATTGATCGGAGGGAGAGTCGGATATGATTGCAAATGAAAATTTGTTACATGTTTGCAATGTACACTTTTTTCAACTTTTCGTATGGTTTTACTTCGTTTACTTGATATCTGCAATAAGGCACAAAGTTTTCAATGTTTTACGTTAAATTTTATTTAGTTTTTCACATGTTTCATTTTTAGATAGTTTAACTGTTTTCTACTTCTTGTTCCTTTTCCTTAGTTCCGTGATTGATTTCAACCATGAATGCTTCTACACCCTTGACCATAGCTCTCCAGACCAAGTGCTTGTTCTTCCTGTGGAGAGAAATGGTTAATTTGAAAACTGGAAAGTATAAAAATTATTGGCATAGAAAGCGGTATATATATAAAAGTCTCAATTAAGTAGAGAATATAATATGTACTGACATGACAAACCCAAAAAGGCGCTTGTTTTGAATATTAGCCCCCGCATCCGGATCTGCATATCCTAAAATGAGATGGAAATTTAATCAGTAACATTTTGGTCATTATCAAGAACCGTTAATACCTATGGAAGCACTCTCGATGGACAATGCCAGCACAGACATAATCAGGAGGAGGTAGCAGAGCTGGGCTGAAACTCTGGCCATTGTTCTGGAGACTGCGTCGCTCTATGCACTGTGTGTCAACCAACGCTGTAATTAATTTATAGCTTGCGATCGAAATGATAACGATCACATGATTAACACTTCCTTAATATTAAAAATAGCGCTTCAAAAACTGATAACTATCACTGTATATTTGTAACGGTTAAAAGAATTCATCAAGAAGAAAAATACAATGTAAAAATTTCCTACTATTTTGAATACACATTAGTATATAGGATCAGCATGATGAATGTTTCGTTTTCTAAGTCTATATTATTATAGAAGATAATTTAAAAGATTGAAGGAAAATCAGGAAATATAATTAAATTACGTGTATGGAGGATCGCACTCGTTAAATCAACGATGGAGGCGCCTACAGGGAATTACTCTAGTAAAGCAAATGCTAATTAAAACGAGTGGCTGCAGGCGTGTTGCTAATTAAAACTTGCCGGCGAGTTAATTGTATTAATTTTTGCAGCGAACAATAACTCGCTGCTAGTCGGCAAAAGCGTCGAACAAAGAAACTTGTAGTTGCGAGAGGTTGGAGCAGAGCAGAAGGTATGCAACCTGCGCGTAGCTCGTGCTTGGCATTTTGCATCGGCTCACTCGCAGGCTGACATAGCGCAAATGCTAACGAAAATGAACGAGAATGTGGCATTGAACTGCTACCATTGTTCTTGATCACAGTTGGGAGTTTAATCGATTTTTCAATCGGCTGATTAATAATTCCAGGCTTCAGGAAATTCAATATCAAACTTTCAGACGGCTGCTCTTGCAAAGCCTCTCGCTGTCCTTTAGAGCGAACGTTTGTTGCTGCGAATTCAAAGTAACAAAAGGCAAGCTGAAAACACTTTGGATGTTTATGACAGCGTGTAAACACGTACACTTACATAGCCGATGCATAATACAGGTTGAACGAGTGCAAAACAGCATCGCTGAATACGTAATGAGACGCTAATACGCCTTCGATATATCGCACTTTGCAGCGAAAACGAGTCGAGTGCAAGTGCTTCGCCGCTAAAAGCAGCTAATGGAAACGGCGACAAATTTATCCGCTGTCAAAGAAGACAGGCGAGCGAGTTCCCAGTTGCCAAGCACCATCCGATAGATAGATAGATAGTTTGTCAATTAATTAGACCTGATTCGCCGGAATCCGTCGGAGGGCTTGTTTTCCGCGAGAGCATGTCCATTAAAAGTGTCGTCGTCAGCTGGCTATTAGCAAGAGGCGCCGATGAATTGTTAACGACGCCGCCGCCAGTGCAGCCCGACGAGTGCTTGCCCGGCAGAGCGGAAACAGAGACAAATGAGTGGCGACATCCGAGAACCGAGATGCTTGTTGCGAATCTTTCTCTCGCACACCACTATGCAGTGCACAGCGGCAAAAGCAGGCAGTTGCTCGTGAGTGCGCGCTCACTCTCTCGCTCGCTCGCTCGATGGAAACGGAGCACCTGATCAAAAGCTCGCAGACGGAAAGAGCGTGTTGACACTAATAATGAATTAGCCTCCTGAAATTTTTATGCTTGAGCCGTGCGTCACGAAAATTCGGACCATCGTTTTGAGGATTTTGCGCGACCATTTTTTTAAGCCAGTGGTGATTTTGTCGAGAGGGGGCGTTTATCAATTTCGAATTGAAATGGAGCTTATTAGAGGTCTGATAAAATAGTTTTCGAGATTTTTTCCTGGGAAAACTTTAAAATTGTATTATTTTATCCCGTCACAAGACCAAAAAAAGTTAAAAAAAAAGAGGAATTGCACACAATTTAGGCATGTTCTGCTTCAGTAAGTTATTAAAAAAATGATATTCCCATGAGATTTTTTAATGATTCCATTTAAGTAGCCTCGTGAGAAACGTTTTTTATTGTGGGAATCAAGAGCGGGATTTTTTCCTCGTTACAAAGAAAGTGTAGTTTTATACTCTATTTAAAAATAGCTTCTTCTAGTCACAAACATTTAATTATTAATAAACCCAACTTTCTGGTCCCTCGAGATAAACGATGTCGATAAAATTGGGTAAATCGAGTTCGAATTCGAATCCTGGTGCCAGTTTTTCGAAAAACTTGTCGCTAAACAAATTAACGGACCAGAAATGAAAGCAAGGCATAAAAACAAAAAAAAAACACGTTTTCCTCAAAATTTTGACCAGCCCGTTGGCTCGCATTGTTAATTCATTCTCAGGAGTGTCAAAGCAGTGGGAGATATTTGAGCAGTTCAGGGATCTAATACTGGCTGCCTAATGTCAAACATGTCCAAAGGTGCTTAGTTAAGTGACTCGAAATTCTCAAATAGCCCAACGGGCTGGGAGGCGCACCGGCGCCGACTCGCCACTTGCTGATTTTCGCACCTTTCCATTGGCTTTAGGGACAAATGTCCAGAGTTTCAATCAAAGACCTCGGTGCGGGGAGGCGTAACGATGGCCACATTTGGCCCAATCTCGGGCCACTTGTTCCATTTTATCCTTTCAGCGGTGCTATTGGAACCTTGGACCTGGTGAGATCACAGACCACAGGAAGTGTTGAGCAGAGGTTACAAAAATTGAATGATTTTTCCTCTTGTTTGAAAATGTTTGCATATTTTTCGGTAACTTGTTGATTTCTTTTGGATGTGGGGGCGTATGGTGTGTAAAGCTACCCTGTTGTTATACAATAAATATTTATTTTGAAAGTATCTATATTGCTAGGTAATAGAAAACTAAGCTCTCCAAATATATAAATGTGACCTCTATATGGTTAGAGCTTAAGTTTAGTTACTACCAACTGCGTTCTATACATGATGACGCGAATCTAAGGTAATGTGCTGATTCATGAACACACTAATTACGTATTAAAAAACCAAGCTGAACCACCTAGATGATGAGCATACACAAACACAACCTACTGAGTTCCACAAACAAGTTGTTTGCGAAATTCCTCTCTCTAGCTCGATGTTGCTTGTTTTGCCGCACCGAGGGACCAGATAGATGCCTTGTGTGCCGCCGGCCGGAATTAGAGGAAGAGAGGGTGTCGAGAATCAGAGATCGCATGGCGGGCCACGAGTTTCAAAAGCGCCTCTCGAGGTTGAGCTGAGCGCTAATTAATTGACAAACTATCGCTCCTCTATTCGCTGTATCGGCGCATTAAGTGGTCTCTCTCTCTCTCTCTCTCTCTCTCTCTCTCTCTCTCTCTCTCTCTCTCTCTCTCTCTCTCTCTCTCTCTCTCTCTCTCTCTCTCTCTCATGCTGCGTGCCTGCTGTAATGGACACGATGCAGTATGCTGGCCACGGATTTGAGTCTGCCCGCCTATCGCCAATAATATCGCGGGCAGCTCGCATCGCCTACGTGACTCGAATGTGTCTCTTTTCCCCTTGTAATAGGCAACCGGCGCGCCGGCCAAGAAGCTCTCCGCAGCCGGCGAAATGAAAAACAAAGGCGCTGGCTCTCTCGGCGGCGGTTCCGCATGAGGTGCTCCGTGTTAAGTGCTAGCCGTTAGAAAAAATGACCACCATCTCTGACCCAAGGATAATTATCAAAGCCCTCGCTCATCCAAATGCCGGAGCAATCGCCGCCACTGCGCTTACTGCAAAGAATGTCGCCAAGAATTTCATTTCTGCGTGCTTTTCGGGCATAACCTGCACATGAGAATGGAATTCGTTTCAAAATTTCAACTTTTTTAATGGTTTTTCTGCGTTGTTGCTTAAGTAATTCAAACGGGATGGTAGAATTTTTTTATAAAATATCAAAAAATATAATATTTTTTTAGATAAAATATCACAGAATAGATATATTTAAGAGTGGACAATCCTGTGAAAAACTTGTATGAAAGTAACCCATTTAAATGTATTTTTTAATATTCTATTTTACAATTAAACTTAAAACATTGTGTAAATCCACCTAATTAGAGTGAATTACTAAATGAGATTAAAATTACCACAATATATGACTTACGTAAAAGTTCCATTCAATTAAGTTTATGTCTACAAAACTAGTAATTAAATATATACAATTTAAAAAAATCAGAAGATCACATTTAGGAGAAATTAGGCATTTGTAATGTTAGCAAATAACCCGCTGGAACTCAGAAATAAAATAGAGGCAAAAATTTACATGGCTCTAATCACTCGCCACACAACAGCCCAAATACTACACAATAAACGTGTAGTTTTTTCTTCGTCCAAGTCTATTTATTTTTCTAGCCCTAACAAAGCGCTGTTCATTTTCGCCTCTCCATATATTTATAGCTTCAAAAGATTAGAGCAACAAAGGAGCTGTCAATTGGAAGGAATCGGCTCGCTGCAGGAAATTAAGTGCCGGCAGAGGTGTGAGAGAGTATATATGTGTTAACTTTGAGCACGCCATTCAAAATGATCAGAAACCTTTGAAGTTTCAGCGGGCCTCAATGAAAAGAATGCGTCCAATAAGAAAGTGTCAAAGCAGGTGCGGGGCGTGAAAAGAAAAAGGGTCCTTAAATCTCAGCCAGCAAGGCCGGCGGCGGGAATTAGGACGGCCGACCGTTGGTGCAGCACTAAAGGACACGGCGGCATTAAAAACGGCGTCGACGGCGGAAAATTAAACCATAAAGAGAAGGCCAACAGTAAAAATGAGCTGTGCGAATGTTCAAGCCCGAGAGCAAAAAGAGATTGTCTTATTATATTATCATGGTCGATATTCCGGGCACATATTTTATTGAAATCTCTTCTCGTTCTGAAGGGAATAACTTGCATCAGCGGTCGTATAATACTTTTCCTTTTGCAGCTCCACACTCACACACATGCCGGTTCGAAAATTGATTTTCAGCCCAGATTTAATCACATCCGCGGCTGAATATTTTACGTCGAGGTGTCACAGCGGCAAAATCTGCGCGCTTATTATCGCCAGGCCGGGCTTTAGTCGATTCGCGTGATTTTTGTTGGTGGTTGACAGCGATTTTATTAAAATCCATCGATATCTTCAGCCCCTCCCGCAGTGCTTCTTCCCTTCGAGGTCCCGTTACGACGCTGATGAAATGCCTCTTTTGAAAGAGTGCAAATGTGGTGGCAGCAGGACGCGCGATTCGATTGAATTTTATTTCACTTCGCGATGTGCTTGCCTCCGCATAAAAAAGCACTTCAACACTGGCATGATGAAATAAATGTTTGAAATGCAAAATGTGAACCAATTTTATGGTATTTTCAAAATGTATCTATTGAATTTTATCGTGACTTTTAATTTTGAACGTACGCAGGTTTAATTTTGATTGAATTTCGTTCTCTCCAAAATCAGGGTTATAATCAGAATTACATTTAAAAACTGTAATTCTCATAAGGTTAACCTGCAGAGTAAATAAAGATTCAACCTGTTTTTTTTTACAAACGCTGGGAACATGAAGAAATTCATGACTGCTGTCCTTTGATGCCGAAAATTCACGTGGGTTTTTGCAGTGGGTACGTCAGAACGGTGAAATATTCAAATTGAATCTCTTTGAGAGCTGCCTCGTTGAAGGTAAAAAGTCTGTGCTTGTGCTTTGCAACGCTAGCGTACTGTGAAATTTCTCGTGAAACGCACTGGATGGATATAGTTTCGTCATACAGTAATGAACGGCTCTGTCGCTGATAAATGGAAACGTCAAAAGCAGCCAGACGCCAGTGCGCGCGCGTATGCAAAAAGTGCGTGCCGAGTGTTAATGATGCCGAATCAATTTGTGCCCTTTGAAATCGTAATCCACACTTGTTTCCTGACAGTTTTACTTTATGGCTGACCCTCTGGCCGGGATATTTTTTCGCAATCACGACCCTGCTGGCGCCATCAACTTTTCAACTCAATAATTCAACTTTGTGTATATGTGTGCGAGTGTGCGGTTTGCCCCCGGGTGAAAAATTTTATACGCACTGCAGCGTTTTTGCTGCGAGCGCCCGCGCGTATGATTTATTTTTCCGAATTCCTCCGACTTGGCCACTTTTTGCGCCTCTTCCACGCCGCATTTCCAATTCATGGCCGCGAATTAATGCATTCCGCTTTTTCATTTATGTTTGAACGGCCAGAAGTGAGTGGTTTTTGCCCAGTCCCTCGACGGCGAAAGGTGAGGCGGAAATTTTCCACTCGTAGCTCAGATTCTGCACAGGCCGACAGCTTTTCCGATTTTTCGCCGCTCCATTCAACCAGCCATATACATTCATGCGCGGAATAAAGCTACTTACATGCACAGGTCCATCGGATCGCGATCATTCTATTTTGAATATTACTTGTCAACACTGTTAAGGCAATATATGGCTGCACGGTTTCTTATTCCTCACAATTATAGATGCTTCAGAGCTTGTTCACGTATGGGTACAAGTCACAATTTAGGACTTGGAATTTTTAGGCCCTTAATTTGGGTATTAGTTTTAGTAGTTAGTTAACTAGTGAATCAACTGGAGTAGAGGGAAACTCCAAATTAATTAAATTCGTTATAGAGAACATATTTAGCAAAAGCTAGTGTTTCCAGATTTTTGATTCAAAATCTCTAGGTCTGCAAACATTTAAATCAACAGATGTGCAGGTGAAACATTTACGTAATTTACAAGCTAGGAAATGTAAGGAAACAGATATTACAAGGAACTATAGACCTAGAGAAATAAATCCAACCACAAATTCAACAATGGATAAATTTTAAAATTAAAATTTTGGCCGAAAATTTTCATTAAATTATCTTGGTTGGATTATATTATAACCTAAATTAAAGAACAAAATTTTTTCCTCTGTCACTTTCTAGATTTTTCGTGACACAAGATGCAAAAATTTTATTTTTCAAAAAACCTAAAAAATATAACATTATGGAATTGTAGGCTTTAGAATTTTTGTAAGAGTCGTAGCAGCATTTCGCAAGATTTAGTCACTTGTTATCTTCTTTATTTTTGCTTATATGCTTGCCAAGTGAATCTTTTTCAATCTGATAATCTAGAATCTTCTCTGCAGTCAATTCTGTTGTATGAATTGTGTATACGCATGTAAATCAGTGCTGATGAGGTATGAGGAGCCAAAACAGCTGGATGTATAGCAGGAGATCGTGCAGCATTTTTATTCTGATTTAAACACCATTTGCATCAATTTTTCTTTAACTAAAATATTTTTCATTTCAAAAATTTAAAATTAAATTATTTGTTCAAAATCAATCGTTTTATGACGACTTGAAACAAATTGAAAGTTTTACCGAGCACTAAATTGTACTTAGAAAGTGCAAGAAAACGGTGTCATAAATAATACTTCAACTGTGGAGTGCACAATAAGCATGATTATAGATTCCACGTGATAATGTTTTGCATGCCTCAAGCTGTAATTACCACTGAACGCGCGAATTTCCAATAAACCTTTTCTGTGTGCACCGTTCGCTCTTTCTCCTCCATAACCAATAAAGCTGGGACTTATATTGATGAGGCACGCACGGAGGAAAGCGGATTTTGTGCTCAGAGGGTTGTCTTCTGTTTACCTGTCCAGAGGAATATCGAGTCGGATGCAATAAAAGTGATGATGTTTACCTCGCCCGAGAAGAGCGCAGACCCATATTTGAATAAAATCGATCCACTCTCTTGCTCTAAAGCACAAGATGCACACACAACGTACAGATATTCCATTTATGAATCGCCGTCTACATGCATACCACCCAAGCACAAAAGAGTGTATATATTAATATAGACTATTTGTGTATCCCTCTGACGTTCAATTTGAATATCGCGTGGTTGAGTTGAATGCTCAAGGAAAGCACTGTTGACCGTCATTTCTGCACATTTCATGTTTTATTCTAGCCGAAATCTTAACATTAAAAAAGAATTTCAGATCATTGACCCCCCAAATTATAGCTGTGCTGTCTATGGAACCGCTGCAACTGGTATTGGACCGATTACTACTACATTTGCCCTCATGCAAATCAACAATGTGCCCTCGTTGTAAAGCTTCCAAGTCAGAATACTTTGAGCCTGAAATAGAGAAGAAGAAAATAATCAAACTGGCGGAAATGAAAAGTATTGTAAATTTTGAAATTGGATGTAAAGGGATTGATCTTGCAATTAGATTGGCTTGGGAAAGTGTCAATGAATGAAGCGTTTGCAATTTGATTAGATATTAGTTAAAAGAATTGCCAATCCAGATCCATAACCCATTTGAAATTAACTGCCAAGTTTTTGTTGATTGATATAATCACATGACAAATATATATAATAAGTTCTCACAAGGGTCGCATCGGTGTCAATGAAGAGTTGTGCCGTGTAAACGTGAGTCTGACCGCCACCGATCGGACACGTCGTGAACATCAGAGCATCACAGTTTCTGGGCCACACGTCAACTCCGCGGCTTAATCCGAAGGTGGTGAGGGTGACGTCCGGGTTGAGTGAATTCGCACTGGAATCTAATGGGTTTCAAAACTCCAAGCGGCTGCTATAAAACGCGCGCAGAGAGAGAGAGAGAGAGAGAGAGAGAGAGAGAGAGAGAGAGAGAGAGAGAGAGAGAGAGAGCACGATAATCCGGCCGACTTTATTGTCTCAGCGAGCTGCAGCTCTCGTCGTGGATAAGGCTGCTGATTTACAATATCTTTGCTATTGCCACGACCGCGTCGGCAAGAGCAGAGCGCGGCTGCAATTTCGGTAATCCTCTTTTGCCTTTATGCTTTATCGCTTTATCGAATTCAATTCAGCGTGAAATTCTCCGAGGTTTGCTAAATCCGACCCACCAAACCTCGGCATTTTTCCAGCACTTGCCTGAATGGAAGCGGAAGGTGACGCTTGCATTTTTTCCCACCATCAGGTCGCAAGTTGACTCGAAGCCGTCGTCACATCCTTCGATGTCAACCTCAATCAAAGAGTACGCTGAACCTATAATATCAGATAATACATATTTGATTGTTAATATCCACTGAATTTGAATCATGTCATCATATAATTTTTTCGTTGACTATTGAAGTTGAACCATTAAGAAAAGATAATGCAAATGGAGTATACCAAATGTACTTGTACCACATTTGTATGTACACACGACTAATAGAAGCAAGAGAGTGAGCAGTGCCTGCCCTCAAGGGTCATTAATATCCGCGAATCGGAGATCCTTCTTTAGCCCTCTCGAGAGGCAACCGTGCAAATAATTTGACAATATTTTCATTTTTCCACATGATATTTCGCATTACTTCTTGCTCGGTAAAATGTGCTTTGTTGGTCGAGACGAAGTGATCGGAAACCAATATCCTGTGATTACTATATTGGACTTTATCATATCTCCAAACAAAACTGTTCGATAGCAATTTCAGACCGAGATTTGTCCGCTCGCATGGGAAATCTGGAGGATTAATTATTACGACACATCGACTAGTGCACTGATAAAAATAAAAGCGATGCAGATGCACGGGAGTTTGTGAGTGATATTAAATTCTGGCTTGCGTTCGCGACTAACCCGCTTCGCATCGCGAGTTAGATGAATGAAAGTTTGATGAGAAATCCTACCGCAATCCTCATAAGAGATACTGCCGGCGTGGGCGGCTGCAGCGACGAGCAGTAGCGAAATTAGAGCGAACAGTTGACGTGACATGGCGTCCAATTAGCAAACACTCGAATGGATCGACAGTTCACCTCATTTATAAAGGAAGCGGGGGCCGGCGATAAGATTTAATTTGCGCCTCCTGAAGTGCGCTTGACAATCTAATCTGCTGATCTCGCGCTCAAGGTGTCTTTTATCCTGCACTGGCAGCTCCGAGCTGGATTTACAATTTTGAGCGACACGGTCACGAAGTCTCATCAGATTTGCCCAGATTTGGATTACGCCGAGATTAATAATTCTCCCCGCAAGTGCATGTGTGAGCTCAATCACGACGGTGTCGCTGACGCTTGCGCCGATTATCGGGTCTTCGGCTCAAGAGCCACGGTGAAAGGACGGTGAGATCATACTTTTTTATCGCACGAATATTGAGTTGTTGTTTTGCGGCTGTCTAAATGATGTGTTATTGCTGATGGCTTGAAGTACTCTGGCGTCGGAGGATAATTAACAACGCCACAGACTGTTTATCACTGTTCGCACGCTGTATTTTGTAAGATTACTCTGTACGGTATCATTTGGTACAATCACAGTTTGAGACGTTATAAGTTAAGAGCTATCGTTTAGTTTATTTAATTTAACATTTGTACAAATAAAAATGATACCCTAATTAATCATGCACTTTGTGTTGCTCTGGCTGAAAATTGGTATTTCCTGTTTTAAAACTTTAAAAGAAGGACGTTGAATTGATCTTTTTAAATTCATGCCATGTAAACAAAGTACAGACAACCATGCCCATTTTCATAAATCAAATTAATTTTGATTTCAACCAAAAATTATGAATACCTCGAGTGCATCTACCTTCATAGGCATAATTCAACTATTTAATGTTGAATGAACACATTTAATCTGGCAATTAAACTTACAGGATTCTACGTGTCATTTTATTTTATGGTAAAATCGGTGAAATCATTATTTTCAAGCAGTTTTAAATTACATAAACGAAGGTGAGCAGAGGGGATTTTTTAATTCGAAAGTTTTTGCAAGCCATAGAGCTTCCAGACACCAAAGGAGTTATATCCTGTGAGAGATTTTTTAATTCAGACTTTAAGGCAAATTGATCAGTGTGCTATTTTTTCTTAGGAAAGGTCCGAGATTTTAGATTATATTTACTTTTTTAGTCTTGATTGGAAAATACATATCATAACACCTGTAGCAAGAAAGGTCAACAATGCTAGCCATAAAACTCCCGCGTACAGCTCGACTCAATCGGTAAAGTTAAAATTAAAGACAATGAAATTCAATTTAGCGATGAGATTGAGTTGCGAGAGGTTGAATTCGAGTTCAGCGAAAATGTGAAAAACCTAGGTATCGTTTTTGATAAAACCCTCTCCTGGCATGGCCAAGTTTCGCGAATTTTTCAAAGAGTTTACGGCACCTTTAAAAACAAAAATTTAGAAGCGTAACCCCAGAGAAAATAAGAGAACAACTTGCTAAGAGCTTAATCCTGCCCCATTTTGACTATGGTGATATTGCGTGTTGTAATCTCAGTACCTGTCAATTAAATAAGCTACAAATACTGCAGAATAATGCAATTCGTTATATTTATAATGTCAAACGTGGCCAAAAACTGTCTGATCTCTATAAAAAATGTCAAATATATAATGTAGTTGATAGGAGAAATCTGCACGTGTTAGTGCAGACACAAAATTCTGACTGTATAAAAATTGTCCGCCTTATCTGTGCCATTTAGAAACCAAAATGTACGATGTAAATCTTTTTGGCAGGACAAGAGCGCATCAAATGAAACTACTGGCCTCATTTGTAAGTGTTGAAGTGCCCGAAAAATGTTTTCAAGTGCAAAGCTACCGCCTCTGAAACAATCTTCCGCCCAATTTGTGTCTCAACGGAAACCAAAGTGCTTTCAAGGAATTTATAAAAGAACGGTACCTCAAGAAATATTGAATCACCTCTCTTTTAAACAATTATGTTCAAACTGATATTATTTTGTCTGGATATGGCAATGTATGGGGCAAAATAGCCCTGCAGAACCATAATAAAGATTACTTTGAAACTAAAATGCGAAAACCAAAATTTATTATAATAGCAATCTTACACCGCACAGAGCCACAAAATATAACTAGGGAAAATCGAGAATCGTTCATTTATTTAAATTTAAAATTGTAAAATTTGTCTTTGTATTTTAATTTTAAACTAGTACTTATAGATTGTTTTATGTCTCACAATTTCGTTCTAGTTACAATATTGTTATGTACAATTGTATGGGGAACAAATATAAAAATGGTCCAAATTTCCTTAGATGAATAACATGTATTCTAACTCGAACAAAATCATTTTGTTATAAACTGACTGTCGGGAAACGAAAAACTACAATATTGAATAACATGAATATAAAATTAAATTTTAAAAGATTTGATTTGTGATATCTTTAGCCCTATGATTATATGACGTGAAGTTTCCAGAGCTCAAATATATAGAGAGCGGATTTTAGTTATTGCAGAAGGTAAAAGTAATCAAAATGGCTCATCAATTGATTTGTCCCTAATCGGTAATCAAAATTTGATAAATTGAACTGCAAATTTTGTTTTTAATAAATTTTTAAAATTAAAGACATGTGAATCGCTAAAATTTTTGAATAGAAAAGTTTTGACTAGAACACTTCTTGATTCATCACTACTTGTCCTCTACGAGTTTTTTCTGTAAGAGTTTTTTCATCATTATTGAATACAAAGGAATTTTGCCTCATAAATATGATAAAAAAAATCACGATTGCAGGCGCAAATTAATGCAATTACTTTGCCGATTATTGTTAACGGAAAACCTCATGAACTAGGTGCATCAACCTTCACTGGCAGCTATCAACAACATAAAAATCGTTTCCTCCTTCAATATTTTCAGAACTTTAAACACTCTCTTAGTTGGAGATCGAAAATTTATTAGCCTGTCAATCTGGAAATTGGATTAAGCCTTTGACGTAAAGATCAATAAAAGAAGGGACGAGTTCCTCCGGCTTTGAGCATCAGATCTGCAAGATGGCAAGTTTCATCTTACTTTCTTGCATGCGAAAAGAGGGGAAAAGTTAAAAAACGCGATGAACCGGCGCGCCACTGCGTAATTTGATTTGGCGTCACAAAGCGAGGGCACCGCGCGATACCATTGTTGTCTCGGCGGCATTTTGCAATTGAAGCCTCCAAGATTGATCATCGCACGCGCTCGCTCGCGGGAGAGAGAGAGAGAGAGAGAGAGAGAGCTGCTCTCTCACTCTCGCGAAATATGATGTAGTGATGGGCCGTAATTGATGACGGGCCGACTTCTTGGGCGGAAAAGTTGCTGCCGCATTGCTGCTGGAAGAACTTAGTTCTCCGCCCATTATGGGGCCTAGTTGATAAATACGCAGGAACGGGTGCGGCGTGTGTTGCGACAATTAGCTCGCAGGCTTGATCTCGCGCGCTCGATCGCACCGAGTGCTTTTTCTTCTTTGCCCGGCTTGCACTTGAAGACTTTATCAGCCCTCGAGGAGCGAAGGCTGACATCATAGACGAATCTGGGACTCCAGTCGAGTGCGCGCCGGCCAACAAGCCGACTTGGACTTTGAAGAGGACGTAATTGTGCGCAATCAGGGGCCGGCTCTTCTCTGACCTGCGTCTGCCCGCAGAAAAGTGCTTCTTGAGCGCTTTTGATCCAAAGTTCAAGCAGCGCTTTTCAAAATGCTGTGTTTCTTTTGCCGACAACTGTGGTTCTCGTTTAATTAAGAAATGACTTGGACGGGAATAAGAGAGCGAATTGCGCTTTTTCTTTGTGGCTGAAACTTTTCCCCGTCTTGTACTGTCTGCAAGTGACACAGGTTGCGCCACAAAACGGCTTTTTTGTATGTTTATCCGGACGTATTCCAACTGTAAGAGCTGATTGCATTCTAACATCTCTCTCTGCTCTACAGCAGCGAATAAGCTATGCTGAAAGGAATATTTAAAAAATGGCTACCGTCACAAGCCACACTTAACATTTTGAGATATTGAAGGCTGACTCAAATACTTGAAATTGAGTTTAATATGACTCATAATCTTTAACTCCTGAACTACTCTCATGGTTAATCTCAAGTGCGGAAAATATTGCATTGAGACTTATTTTTCAAACTTAAAAAAACTTAATGGAAAACCCAGAAAACAACATAAGAGCAATCTCTAAAGATTGGGTGTCTGTGTACCTCAAGTAACACAAAATAGAATATGCTTATATTAAGATAAATAATGTAAATCGACGATAAATATATATTATGTTATTTATAATAAATTAAATTGACATATGAAGTCCTTTTTTGCACATTGAGATGGATTTATAATCAATCTAAATTGATTGCAAATATTAATTTTCGAATACTTAAAAATCAACAGCAATTAATTTAATATGCATCGCTCCAAGCTAATTTAATTTAATTTGAAACACTATCTCGAATTTATTACATCTCAAAAATAAATTAAATTTAAGCGCAAATTCTTATTACGTTAATTCCAGAAACAAGCAAGTAGAAGATCCTCTTTATTTGATCTCAGAGAGAATTAATACCCTAAATTAACAATTAGCATCCATTTGCTATATTAAAAACAAATTTCCCCACTTCGCATGCACCCCTAAGATTCCATTTCACGGCACGTAAATTTAAATTTCATGGAATTAGCGTACAAACTCCTTTCCAACGAGCAGAATTCGGCACCGTGTTTTGTTGTCAAGCGAGCGCGTGCGAACATCCCTGGCAAACAAAGTTTTTAGGCGGTGCGGACGGCAGAGAAGGATCGAAAGCGAGAATGAAATGTGCGAGAGAAAGGCAACTAGTTTGCTGCTCTTAATTTTATTTCGAGGTGCGGTGCTCATCAGAGGCAAATACGTTACAAAATGCGGCTCCGTCGGCGCTAATTAGGCAAGAGTGAGAGGGAGAGAGCTCTCGTGCGTGGATTCTCCAACAATATGTGCGTCAAAAAGTTGCTGGATTGCAAAGTTGCCTCCTTCATCCACTTAAGAATACACAGTCGAGTTTTTGTCCATTTTAATTCGCCGGGAACACCAAATGCGCGCCGACAAGCAGCCTCCTCTCCCAAGTTATGACGTGATTCTGGACTGGATTTTGAAGCAGTGGTAGACCTTCTCGTTGAAAATACTTCCATCTGACAACGACCAGGAGACGTCAACTTTGATCTGCGGAAAGATGCCGTTTAATTAGATGTCATAATCAGTCAAAATACTGCGCTGTGGAGTTGAAGAGTTGTCAAAGCAAAGGGGGAGCAACACAAGCATTTTACAAAAGGCGAATGTAAAATTTCAAGCATCCTTAACTCCAATGCAACAAAACGTGTGGCGTCTTTGAGCTCACGAAACTTGCATGATTTACCAAATGCTTGAAATTTTAACAAACGCCTTTTCTTCATGTTGAATCGAAATTTCGAACAGTATCCTCGAAGCTAAAAGCTCAACCAGTTTCTGCTTCTTCCTGAAAGCCAATTTAATGAACTGAAAATTTATTGAACAAAAACATTAAAAATAAAAGACGCCTTTTCTCCTCAATTTTAAACAAAAGATTAAAATGCTGCTATCAGCTGTCACAGTAGCAACTCGGGTCCTCTTTAAATTAATAATAAATTTGATCTTAATTATCTGAAAACACTTGAAAGTGTCACTGATTTTTTGCGCCGTTGTCCATGTTAATGACGAGATATTTACATCATCGCTAGTTTGTCATCTTTTTTAATGACGGCCTTTACTGACACGATCTCATCCAACGAAGATGCATGCGTTTCATTTTTTTGTCTTTTATAGGTGCAAAGTACAAGATCTTACCCTTGGGTACGAGTTCAATACGTCGAAAGCGTTTTTGTACACGTACTCCTCCCCAGCTCTCAGAGGGCATCCAACCTTGGTGGTGCCGTCCGCATTGTAGATGTTTCCACAGGCGTCTGTGCCATCGACGCCTACAAAGGGTAGAGGCACTCCAAAGACCACAGCGAACACGTTGGTCGTCAATGACTTGATGTCTTCAGCTAAAATTAATGAAAAATGTAAATTTAGAATAATTTTTTTCACGTCTAATGTAGATTCAGCTGAGTGGGCTGGGTCCCTGTGCGGCCTGGTGCGCCCATGTTATCCGTTCGCGGTGTTATTGGGACCCGGGTTTCAGCATTCGTGCTAGTGCAGTGCACGCCCTTCCCGGTCCGAGAGGACAGGGATAAAAAGAGTAAAAAAAGAATTTCTACTTTCAAACACAAAAGCTAGGATACAATGAAAATTACGTAACAGTTCATTGACGAATTCATCCATAATCCGAGTTTGGTTTTTGTATTTATATAAGAAAACAAAAATTGCTTTTCAAAAGCCAAGCCTGTTTAATTATGATTTTTGCTGCTTTCTACACCTCCAAGGTTGATTTTCCTATACAAAACCGATGTCTGTCACTACCAATAACCCAACGATAAGCACAAAGTTTTATTATAATGGTTCTATAAATTTTACAGCGTCATGTGGTTAAAATAAATATAAAAAAAAACGACCAAACGAATTCGACGTTTCCAGAAAGCGTAGGAACTTGATCTAAGAAACGGAAAAATACGTATTATGAGCAGCACTCAGGGTGGCCAGCAAAGCGTGAAGGTCCCGGGCCAAGCATCTATCATTCTGGCCTCTGCTTGCGGGCCTTGCGGTTGCACACGAGGATCTCGCGCCGGACAGGTCATTCGTTTACCATTCATAATGCATAGTGCGCGGCCTTATCTTTTATTTACAAATTGCCGAATAATGGTGGCCAGCGCTGCTAAACACTGGGTCTGGCTCTATAGATATACCTTCTAGACTCGACATATCAGAAGAAAGCGTGCTTTCAAGGCTACGCTTGGGCTGTAGAAATGCAGTCGTAAAATGCATATGATCAAAAGAAACAAATCAAAAATTTCGACGGTTAAAAATAACAGCCAAAGCAATAATTATTACGGGTGAATGAACAACGAAAGAATGTATATCTAAACATAACTGGATAAGGAATTCCTTAACAAGTTCTTCTTTGCCTGTCGCTTTAAGCGATATAGCTTTTTATCTGTGATCCGCTTAGTGGTGCATTAGTCCTTCTCATCCACTTAATTCGATTTCGTAAGAATATACGGTTATACAAGAGCGACCAAACGCATCGGAAGCTCCCCTCGGCTAGATAAAATCAGAAACACTACCTGGCTTCAGCTTAATTTCGACGCCGACTTTGCTCTTCTGTCGCAGTCGGCAGGGAGGCACGGCACAGTTGGTGATCTTCACGTCGTCCTCCGCAAACTTGACGCCTGCAACCGGCAAGAGAGTGGGCAATATTAGTCTCTGACGCAATCGCTGCAAGTGAATTAAAGGTTTCGATGCCAAAAAACTAACAATATGCTGCTTGCGGCTTGCGTGAGAGGCACCAGATTTCTTTCGCATAGACCTTGAGCTTTTTGTGCATATTTCAACTGAATCTGCAATTCATTGTTTCGGACGCTCGAGTACTCCTGACTGTGAAATACATCTACGTTACCAAAATTTGTTGATTTACTTGCGATTTAAACTAAACTGAACTTAAAAGTAGTTGAAAAATGCTAAAAAGCATTAAACATAAATATATTGGATTTAAGGAGTATTGAAATTAAAAGAAAATCTACTCGCTAAGAGTTTAAAAATCGCACATTTTGATGGAAAAAGACAAAATATTTTGTTTGATCATCTGATCACGCATTGAAAAGCAAAACTCAATGTCACTGCGGGATCGTAGATGATGGACAGGCACTGCGAAACGCGTTGCGTCAACTATTAATCGCCATCAGCCCATCAGAATCGCTAACCAGCCAAATGACGGAGAGTGCAGCACTTTGATTTACTCTGGGTTTAATCATTCGAGTATGGCAACGGAATCCTCCGAATTAAACGCGTGATTAAATTCGCTCAAAACCCGCTCCCACAGCATGACAAATGGCAAGCCTGTGACAAACTTTATTGGAAATGGTCAAAAGTGTACCGCAACATTGTCGTCAGATTTTTCATGAGATATTTTCTAAATTTTCCCTATTATCTTTGTAAATGGAAAACAACAAGAAAAGTGACATGCGATGAAATCCCATCAGTGTTATATCCCAAGAACCATGAAATTTTAAAATTTAAAATATTGCTATCAGTCAAGTGCTTAGTAAAATTGTCAAACCAAAAATATTAATTTATCTGTCGTCATATAAGTAGTGCTCCTGTGAAGAGAAATTTAGTTAATGAAATTTAGAAGACGCTTTGAATGTATAAAAATCAGGAGTGATCCGAATTTATGTGACATTTTAGTAAATAAATGGCAGGAGCAGCAAAAGGCCGAGAGGTATGAGGTGCCATTGTTCAAAAGAGAAATCGTGTGTGTCGCTTAATAGCAGCAAAGATTAAGCCGGCGAAACCAATCATTGAATCAGGGAGGAAGCACGCGCGCTTTTCTTGTTTTGTGAAACAACCTCTGTGTGAGCAAACAGCGGACGACAGGTATTCACCGTGGAGGTCGCCAATTGTAACAAGGAATGTGTTTGACCCGCCGAATTCTTTAAGCGGAACGAAATGTAGCTCTCACATAAATATTTCATCGAAGATTGTCGATATCTCACAAAAAAGTAGTTCCAAGTATTAACAACTTTTCCCCGTTCAAAATACACTTAAAATACTTTTAAGACAGAAATTATTATATCGTTATTAATTATTTTAAAAAAATGCTCTCAGTGAGTCCAAAAATTGTTGCTTGATTGTTGCCAACTAATGCGCCAAAAGCTTAAAACGTCACATCCAAGGAAGATATTAAATTTGTCATCACGCGACGCGCAGGAATGCGTTCACGAAATTATTTGTCGAAGTGTAGCGGAAGGCAGAGTCGTCTTCGCCGTTGCAATGCGTCGGCCGTGAATCACAAATATGGTATAAGCGGTGCCGCGTGACTTGACACTCGTAATCGCTACCGCCTCGTCTAATAAGAATACAAAGCGACACAAAGCGTGTTCGAGTAAGAAAAGAGATGCGCGCGCGTTTTGTTCACAGGAAGAAGGATTATTTTCTCTTTATAAGCGCCAGAGGCGAGCAAAATAAACTCGGTCGCTTGGCAAAGACAGCGTCGCAGATTGGATTTGCTGGGTCTTTATAATTGAACAGGCGGACTCGGTGACGTCCGCGAGAAAACTGCACGAGACTAGCGTTTAATTTGTGTTGATCTCAGTTGCAGAAGGTTTGCATGTGAAGATGTAATTAAAAAGATTGGGTTCTACTGTGCGAAGGTAATTGGAATGTTTGAGCAGGAGGTGCGTGCTTCAATTACCAATTAGCACGAGACAAACATTTTAGTTTATTTTAAGATGGCCTGTTTGATGAATTCGAATAACAATCGATTTAATATAATTTTGTGTGCTCCACTTGATGATTGATTGTTTTGTTTCTAATCATAAGAATTAAATTAATTAAATTCTAAGACAAGGAACGAAATAGGTTGAATGTTTAAATTGAATAAAAACAGAATGGCTCTGCCGCTCTACTCTGTGTGGAAAATTAATTTTGGATGATCAGCTATTAGTAAAATGTTTGAAAGGAAAAATTTAATAACACGTTCTCGTACTGTGCTTAGCTGTTTTGACCCCGCCGGCCTCATGAGCAGTACGTTACCTCTTAAACAAAATTAATAGCCGCAGTATTAGCTGTTATTTAATTTTTCCTACCAAAATTTTACTAATAGCTAACCAACCAAAATTAATTTTCCACACCGAGTACAGCCATTCAGTTTTATTAAATTTTAAATTATATTCCACTGTCTTAAATACGCAGGTATAAGTTTTAAAATTTTTACTGCATTAATGCCATTAAAGGCTAACATTTGGAGACCAGGCCATCTTTACTTTAGAACAGAAAAGTTGATTGATTCTACAAAGGGCAAATATTACAAATTAAATGCTAACGAAATGAATGGGAATTAAGTTAAACCAGAGGCAAAATCAAACCATCGTTAGAAAAAAAGTACTTGCTCTTCAATAGCATAACTCATTGCAGGAAAATTTTGAGAAATCTGATGAGAATAGCCTGTTCTGCCTGGTCTTAGTATGCGAGACTTGTTTTTATATGCTCTTCAACAACACATCGAGATAAACCATTTATCTTCATATATTTAGCTTTGATTTCTATGCTGCACGTTGACTACGAAAGGAAATCTATAAATATGAACTTCGAATGAAGGTCAAGTGCAGCACACATATTGCATCATCGTGAAAAGGTGTCACTGATGCCTGCACTTTCAAAGTGTCACTTTCAATGACATGCTTTCACTATAACAATTAGTTATACTAGATTGGCTTCAAGCCTCCTGGAATGGTACTCAAAATTTCTCTCCGTACCAAATTTGCCAAAATTGCTAATGCGTACCTTGCTGGCACGGCCGGACCTCGGTCGCGTGCACGGTGGCGGCGACGGCCAGTAAAAGCAGGAAGTACTTCATTGTGCGACTGCGGTCCAAACAGAACTAACGAGAAGCGGCTCCGCCGACTGCAGGCTCAGGTGATGCCATCCCCACCCTGAGCTAGAGGCCGCCGAGTGGAACACCTTCGCCTCTATTGCTCTACTGCTTAGATATTAAATATTGACGCTAGTTATTGTAATCACCGGCTTCTTGTTTTACTTTCCAAGAACAAAACAACTGGCGCGATAACCTGATCTCGAATAATATCTTCAATAAGGACTATGGTGTAAAATAATGGAGGAAGATACTGTTGCAAAAAGGAGTCCTTTGTAAGCAAAGCATGTCTGCGAAATGGAATTTGTTAATATTTATTGCGTAGATGGTTTCCAGGAAGCAGATTAATTGGAATCCAAGGTGTGCTGTACACGGAGAGATATTATAAGAGAGTTTAAAAAATATTAGCTCTCGCAAGAAAAATTACTACAAATAATAACACTCTATTTTTATCTCTTTTTACACATTTCTTTCTCTGGACATTGGATTAAATGAGGTAAAGCTTCCATGCTGATGCAACAGTAATTATAAAACTCATTTTTTTAAAATAATTTTCGTGGCTTATAGCGGCGTGAGAATGCCTTTGTAGTTACTTTTACAGTTTTATTGCTGACTCTGTTTTCAAATCTTGCTTCATGTTTATTTTAATCCTTGTTTATTTCTACACTATCCGTCAGTAAAAACCCTTTTTTTACAATGGTAAACCTCTCTCATCCAGGGAAAAGTGTTGAAATATTAGCACTGTGCTGGAGTATTATTTTACGCATCATCAAATACTGAACAGATCAACTGAAAACCAAAGAAATAACTTTTCACTTTTGAATGTAGATCCCACTTCAAACAACACAGATGCGGAGCATTGATAATAACTCGAAACCAAAGTCGGCGGTGAAACGGAAATCGAGAAGCGTTCGCTCGCAACAAACACAAAAGCGTGGCGTTGAGGGCACAGATTCTTTGTGGGCCTTTCCCCCTCTATTTTGATAAAAAAAAAATTGTAATAAATCGAGCAGCAGCCGTCTCTGTGTTATTTACCTCCAGTTGGTAAGCTGGCGGGAGAGCTTTTATCAATGCAAACTTGTGTCGGCAGCGTCTTTTCACGGGCGGCCGGATCATTTTTCAATCTGCTGGCGCTGGCGGGCTCTTTCTCTCTTTGTCAGCGGCCCGATTTTCGAATATGCATATAAAGTTGGAATTAATAGAATGGGCATTTTTCAATAAGTGATGATTAATCAAAAAAGCGGCGCTGGGTGGGTGGGTGACACCAGTGTGATGGATAACTGTTTCATGTTGGTGTCACAAAGAGTCGATCCGAATTTCGCCCAAGCTAGCTGCTCGGCTATTAATAAAAATTAAACGAGCAGCACAATGATGCGCCCGGTTCGCCCAATTTTTCACCCCGTCCGGGCCGAAAATCCATTTTTCGGCGGAGCCAGCCGAGTCACTCAGCAGTCCCAATCACTCGCAGCCAGGCCGACGGCCATTAATTTTGCGCCACCTGCACACGCGGCCGCTGCTGTGTTTATTATTTATCGTTGGCTGTTCCGCAGGCGGTGCCGCTGCCTTTTCGGTTGCATCATGTTTAATGCACACAAACGGTGCTCTCACCTGCAGATTGAATTTCGGAGGCAAATCATTCGACGCCGGGTTTTCCATCTGACCAACTACGGTCGGCTGTTTGTGTTTGTATATTTTAGGAGCTTCGCCTTGATTTGCTGCTGATATGGACTTGCAAGCTAAACCAGTAAAAACAATGAAACAATGCAAGACCGTGAAACCAGATTGAAGGAAATGATTTACGATTCAAATAAGTGGTGAAAATGCTTATCACATTTTTTGCAAGTGGCTTAATTTTCATTGCAAAAGTGAAAGTTACTCAGTATTTATTGCTGCGTCGGTAACGGTTTAGTGCGTACATAACGGTTTTGAACTGGCAGCAAGAAGTGTTGTTGAACCACGGTAAAATGCGTTTAGCTTCAAGAGGAAGGAAACATCTCCAATTAATTTCATAGCTATTTTCGAAATGGGATTGAATTTTGAATAATTTTTCGAAGCTCATTTTTTTGTGACTGTTATTACCTGTTGATAACAAGTTTTTTTTAAATATTTTATTAATTGGTTTGCCAATAGCGTGTAATAAGCTGTCTTGTTTTCATAGCGCAAAATGCAGTTTACAATCACCAGAAATATAGAAGAATAAACACACTGGAACATAAATGTAATGACTAATGAACAAAATCATTCCATTTTAAAACCGCGACGAGTGGAGAAATTTTTTAAATATTGTGAAAAATTCGATTGAACTTGAAATTTAAGTGGAAAGTTTAATTTTCTACTGGGTTTTATATTATGTGGTGTGAGGTAAAATAATTTAATTCCACTATAAAACAATTAGCTTTTGCACCTAAAAGAAATTGGTTTTACCTAGTTTATAGATGTTTTTAGTTCACGCGAGACAAGGAATGAGCGTGCTCGCATATTCGTGCTAATTGTTAGTATGTGTCGCTAAAATGTGCAACACTCCTATTAAACGGTCTTTACAACACGTAAACTACACTCTGCTTCAGCAAGGGAATCATTGGAGCTACATTTACAAACTTTTAATGCGATGATCAATGACTTCAAGAAATGTTTGTTAAAAGATATTTTCAATTACACAAAATTGTGAAATGAGCAGCATTCATTTTGAGGGAGAACAGCTTTGGTTTTTTTTGTATCTGGTTGTATAGTTCGGTCAATAAATTAAAGGCGAAATTGAACCCAGGTGGAGGCGAGGCAAGCAGACAACCACACAAGCTACATGCCTACGTCCTCAGCATCAATTAATTAAACGACTTGCGCTTTATTGGCTAATTAAATCGGCTACAAGTGGTAGAAACGTCGGGCTCATGCTGACTGCACATTAATTATACAGTCGAGAGGCCAATTATAAGTAGCGTGGGTGTGTCATTCAGCACGAAAAATAATCTCGACGAGATGCGCCGCTGATTTAGCGGGCGCGATTGACTCTCGGCATCTCTTGCTCACATTATCGCCGGGCCGTTGATAATTGAGCAGCGCGAGTAGCGCGGCGCTGCACACGCGCTCGCCTTGCGAAATTTCTCACATCTTTTGTTTACCCAAACCTCCCTCCAATGTGTGCACTCGCGAAGAAGAATTGACTGACTGACGAAGTGAAACCGTGTTTTACAACGATGCTGAAGCAGCTATTATCCTTGCTAGATTCTGGTCTATCTATATATGAGCGAACTAACTCGCGCTGGCACAAAGCCTCCATCGAAGCTAGCGTTTGTGATGATCTTGATAGTTTCTACTTCGTGCGAGCCAATGACGTCAAAGAGTTTGATGGGCTTATGTTTTATTACTCGTGTGTAGTAATTGGTCTTCTTTTCTTTTCTCGTTTGGCTTCAACGTGATTCTCATTTCTTGTAGAAAAACTTGCCAAATCAAACAATTAAACAATAGAATTAGTGTAATGGGTTTGGAGTACATTAATCAAGTTTTGGAATAATTTAATTTAGTTTAGCTTGCGGATATTTTTGAAGCAATCATGAAACTTTGATGTTTCTTTCGAAGAGGGAAAGTGTTTAAATGACGTGGGAATCAAGAAAATAAAATCTCCAAAACTTTTAGCGAACGCAAAACTTTCAAAAGGAGGTGTGACACCTTTATAATTTGCAGCATCGATTTAAGAATATAATTTAAGATCAAAATTTAGCTAATTAAATGGATTCTTAAAATGGCCTGAGTATTAAGATGATAATCCTTTGCTCGGCCTAGATGAGATGAAACCTCCATGCACTCACAACTAGTAGAATCATAAAATATTCTGCGTAAAGGGTATGCAGCGGAAGTGCTAAAACAATTGTCTGGCCGGCTGTGAGTGTGGAAGAGCGCGGTTGTTTCGCGGCTAATCCGGCGCAAATTCCGCCTTTTTGGCGTGCCGCCGCTGCCTTTGGCCCGCTTTCCGCATGCGTGCTGCTGGCCCGGCGAATTTCGTTCAAGTAATTAGAATACTGTGCCGCGTGTGCCGCCCGCCGAGCCGGCAGATTGTTTGCTTTTGGAAATTAAGTCACAATAAGCGCAGTGTGGATTAAGCTTGCAAGGAGCAGAGTGTGCTTCGGCACGTCGGTCCGGCCCACACAATAAAAGCAACCACAGGCCAAGCCATAAAAAACCGCAGAATTTGACCAGGGTGTTACGAAGCGAGTAATTTCAATATTTCACCAGCGCCCAGCTCCCGGGCGCTCCAGAGCACGATGGCTTATGAAGTGCGCCCAAGATTGGATCCTCGCACCACTCGCCTGCTCCGGGCAGATTATACGCACTTGGTAATTGCGGCTGAACGGAAAACGGCTGTCTATGTAATCTGGAATTATGTTCGGGTCCGAGCGACAACGGTCTAAGTTAGATACAAGGGGAAACTTGTTTTTGTTAACCGTTCTCTAGTTCTTGCCCAACATCGATATTGAAATAGAATTGACCTTTTAAGTTTTGGGAAATATGCAAAACAATCGAGTCTCTATTACCAATCATCACGAAAAATGCAATGTAGTAAGTTTTTGTGTTTCTAGTTGAATCTAATTAATTAAGCATTAAAAAATTTATAGCCAAAATATTTAATTCCTTTTACTCTTTTACTTTCCTTTACTAGGAATTTTTATGAAAAGGAAATGCGCTAAATTTTTTTCATGGAAGAATCGTAACAAAATAAATTATTAAAACATTTCGATTTGTCACTTGGGGCGACGTCTTGAAAATAGTTAATGACTGGAAGAAAATTATTGAATATTCTGTAAATTCAATTTTAGTGCAAATCAGTTATGGTTTGGTGAATCTGTATCCCCTGCAGCCTTTTTTGACTTTGTAAGAAGTCAAATAAGAATATAAATTTTGTGTTTTCAATCAGAATTTCTAATTTTGTTAAAAATCTATTGGTTAATACTAACTGACCAAAGAACAAAAACTTGATTTAAACATATCTATTGCGTTGACTAATTTTTTGGCAGTTTTATGCTCTCGCACGGGTTAATCTAAAACGTGAAATTTGAGTCAATTTATTGATATCTATCTCTTCTAGCTTAGAAAATGGATCTAGGTCAACTATAGATCATCTTTTAGTGATTCAAATGGATTTGGGGCAATTGTCTGAAGCCACACAATATCAACGGCTATATTTACGATTTCCCTGACCCATATTGAACTGTATAAAACTTTAAAAACAATGATTTATTTCGTGGATAAGAGTTGAATTTTTATATATACTCTCGAAAATGACTTAACATGTTAAATTCTATGTGTTATTCACTCTTTTCGGACTCACAAATACAGCTAGTCGAATTCAAATCTTATCTTCACCGCGATACTATACATAGAATGCAATTATTTTTTTCTAATACATTAAACCTAAAGCTTTTCCTTGTCAGTCAAATTCCATTGAAGGGCTCATCAATGGATAAAAAATTTGAGAGAAAAAAAACAATGAAACATACCCCAAAAATTTGAAATTCAAATTTTTCGAAACAAATAAACAAATATTGTGGTGATAAACAAACATGCAGGCTGGAACGTTAATTAGGCTTTCTAAAAATGTTATGTTATACAAAATTCAAATAGTCTTTGTGAAACCTGAACGTACTGCAACCTGACCACGCGATATTCTCTGACTGTGGCGCAAATTAATTGCCGTATATTACCCAAGCTAATCGCGGTGCTCACATTAACTAAGGTACACAATAATTGGCTCAAGTGTTTGCACTTAATTTCGCGGGGCGGGCGACGAAAGGGTGTGCTTCACATTCATAATGCATGCGGTCGAGTTGCTGGTCGGCCGGCTGGCCGGCCGGTCGGCTGGCTGCTGGTTGTGCGCGTTAAACGCAAAGCATCAACCCTTCCGCGGTGCAGCTATTAAATTATAGCGAATTTGAATAAAGGGAGGCGCTCGCACACAAACGTCACATGCAAATAATAGAATGGGGGCTTTGTTTTCAAAAGAAGCAGTTCCGTGGCCAGCCAGCGCCTGAATGCACGAGAGAGAGAGAGAGAGAGAGAGAGAGAGAGAGAGAGAGAGAGAGAGAGAGAGAGAGAGAGAGAGAGAGAGAGAGAGAGAGAGAGAGAGAGAGAGAGAGAGAAAACCGAGCAGGGCTGTTTTCCCCCCCGGCCCCACCCCCTCCGCCCCCGCTCGCGCGTGTGTGTATTTGTATGTGTGTATAAGCATGCTGGTGACAACAGTCGGCCGCTGCAAGGAAACAAAGCGCGCGCACAATAAGAATAAGCAGTCAGCTGAATATGAAAGCGGCGACGGCAGCGTCGGCTAAACAAAACAAAAATTAAAGCCAGAGCAGAGAAAGAGAGAGAGAGAGAGAGAGCAAGAAAGGGGCACACAAAGGTCTAATAAATGCCCGGCGCTCGCTGGCTGCCCAATTTTTCTGCAATCAGCCCGCCCACCGCAAAGCATTGTGTGCGCTTCTTCCTCGGGTCGCAAGATCTGTTCGGACTGGAGATTCAGACCATAGACGCATCAGGCTATATATAGTTTTTCATTCTCTCCTTGTTAAACTTTTCTGCTGGTCAAGTTACTTGTACAAAATATGTCGCTATAGAAGCCGATTTTCTTAAGCAACTAAAAATTGAATATTCAACCGGGGTTTGATCAGTCACTTCAGTGTGAAAATATAATTTGAATATTGTATGATTACAAGCAGCAAATAATAGTTTTCATTTAAGCTGGGTAAATTAATATATTTTTCTAATTCCTAAACTATTGCAATATTATCGGGTTAAATATTAAAAGGAAAATGGACCTAAGTGGACAGTAATATGTGAAATAATATGGATAATTAAAGTTAAAAATGGATTTCTCGTATTTTTTTTTATTTTGCTCCTAACACAATACTGAATATGTATACTTAAGTTGCCATAAACACATTTATAACATTTAAAACATCCTTCTTATGATTAATCAAAATTTGAGCCAAATTGCTTTAACGGCATAATCGCCAAAGATTTGGCTCTACTCCACATAATAAGTCATCCGTTAATGAATCCTCAACACAAAAATCTTAGAAAAAAAGAGGAAACTAAAAGTAATTTTATCATATTCAGAACATGAAAGCAGCTGAGCAAAGAAAATTACTCCAATTAATGATTGAATTCAGATAAAATATTGTGAAAAATTTCGTATCCAAATTTCCAGTCGGAACAAGTACGAACTCACTGGTCAACGAAACAGAAAGACAGAAATAATGTTTCAGAGGACAATCTGTGCTGCTGGTGCCTTTTGAAAGCTGGCGCGGCGTGACAACTGGAAAGTGGCCGCTGTTTTATTTAAAAACTTCATCTGTTCGCCGGTTGGCTTGTTGACATTTGAATCACTGGTGGCGGAAAGAGCATTTATAAATTGTTCTGCTGCGGAGGCGAAAACCAACGGTACAATTTAAATACTCGGCAGAAATGTTGGGCAAAGCCTTTCGCCGAAAAACGCAGTGAGAAACCAATTTCCGTAGTTGAAATGTCCACTCTGAAAAATTAGATTCAGGCGTTTACCATGGTTTATTCACGTACTCTTTCCTTCTCACCACTTCCATCAATATCATGTCCCTTGAGCCAATCTCACTGGCCGAAATATCTATCAATCCAGTCCATAACAACGCCCACGCACGTCAATAGCCGCTTTCCCATCGACACCTATATACCTCGGGCGCAGTCAGAAAACAGCTTGGCTTGTTTGATACATGCACATTTTGATTTATGTGCTTCCTCCTTGGTGCGAAGGATGCTCTCGTCAGGCGGCAACGGCGGCGGGTGGACTGCTGGCAGGAGGAATTTTCCCGTAGCACACTTACCGGCAGTTGATCAATTGTCAAGTGAAGTGCGAGGAAAGCAATATAGGCGCGCGCGAGAGCAAGCAAGACAGCAGAAAAGCAGCGCACAGAGTGCCAAGTGGCCTGAAACAAAAGGGCTTGTTGTCTGCGCGCCACGCTCGCTCTCGGGCCATTTGTTGAGTCATGCTGTCGATTATATGGTGGCGTGTCGTGGTCATTGATCTCCCTCGAGTGCGAGAGAGATGCCGCACACGCAGGAATGCGTGCCATTCCTTGTTCGTCGTTCGTCGGCCAGACCAGGCCTCCGCACTCCATGAAAAGTGCTGCTGCAGCGGGTCTATTGAATAAGTGGCAAAAATCCGGAACGATTTCCGCGCGCGCTCACCTGAATTTATCGCGCCCTTGCGTGCGAATCCGTCGAGAGGGAGGTCGGTGGGCAAATGCGAATTATTGGATTCTTGCATACTCGGCGCGGCTCGAGAGGGTGAACTTCAGGGGTCACTCACTGCATTGTTTCGCACGAGCAATGTGCGGTGAGGGACATTATGGTTCTCGCGCATATTTGCCGTTTTTGCACACGGGAGTAGATGTTTTAATTAAGTTTTCATTATTGGAATTTGGATTGCTTTTGATTTTATTGTAAGAGCTATCAATTGGCGTAGAGGCTATTTAGGAGATTTATATTATGTTAGTCCTATATCCCAGGATTTTTCCTTATTTATCGCTTTGTTCTTGCAATTAGGCTCAACTTGGTTCATTTTGCAGCCAGCGGGAACTAGGCTCGGCCGCGATGCTTTTTAGTATCTCGTGGCAAACGGATGTAATAATACACCTAGCGCGGTGAAAGATTGTGATTTGCACTTTTCCCGTTAGTGTGTGTTGCATATTTTTGGCAGAATCACATGTGTGATCTGATGTTTCATCCTTCCTCTTGATGATGCTCCACGGTCATCATTACTCTTTTTTAAGGGTTTAATTTCGCGGGTTAACCGCTAACGAAGAACCAAAGAATTTATTGATGCGATGTATGTGTAATAATATTGATAGGTAGTTATTTAGCTTATGTTATTCTTGTATTTAAATATTTGAATCTGTATTTAATTTTTAACTTGTGACGCATATATTTATTTTTAACTTAGAGTAAGTATAATGTAGAGTACTAAGTCTTACTGAATTTGAATGTAGATAAAATAAATCAATACTTAAAACATAATTCTAAGGAGAAAATTGTATGCAAATGCTATGTTCCTGATTAGCCACAAATAAATTTTAAACACACGCTTTTCTTAGGGAAGGAGTTCTAAGTAATACTGTTTTTAAAAATAATCAAAATCTGAGATAACCATACATTTTTAGGAGGCGCAAATCAGAAAAAAGTATCATTATTATTTTATTTGCAGACCCTTACTAGAAGAGTGTGTTTCCGATGTCCTCATCAGCTAGACCTTGGTGCAAAACTTGATTGAAATCTAGCTTTCTAATGTTTATACAC
Organism: Cloeon dipterum; assembly: GCF_949628265.1. Classification (NCBI taxonomy): domain Eukaryota; kingdom Metazoa; phylum Arthropoda; class Insecta; order Ephemeroptera; family Baetidae; genus Cloeon; species Cloeon dipterum. Next base: position 28,020,328 of record NC_088788.1, read on the forward strand.
ACCTACCATAGATCTAAATTATATTCTGAAATAATGATTACTGATAAGTGGCTATTTTAGATTTTAGTTTTGTTGTTTTTTAAATTAATGATGCCAAGTGTTGATATCACCACTTATGGTTACTTTATCAACCGTGTGATAATACCTTGATTCCTGCATATCCAATATAAACGTGCCCTCAATGTAAAATAAAACAATTAACCATATTGTGCTTTTCGTGTGCATAAAAAATAATCATGGTATCATTTATATCCTTTGAAGTCGCAATTAAGTGCCAGCTTTCATTAAAAAGCATTCATATTTTTGGGCAAACATTATCTGCGATTCCAGTACGATTGTTTTAACACTTTGCTGCCCTCAAAAGGCAGATTAAGCGTTCCAATTTCATGCATAGCGTGCGAATGGTGGGTGGTTGCAGGACATGGGACACATAATAACACAATGTGTGTGTGTGTGTGTGTTCTGAATGTAGTAGGTGTACAACAACACCAACAGCGGGATGCATAATCAAGTAAATCTCGCTGCGGCAGCATTCGACGGGGAATAATGCAGTTGGCTGCTGTGAAACGAGCCTCAGCATGCTGTGCGAATAAAATTATGATGGTGTGGGCTTTTTCATCCCCAAACGATATGTTGTACTGCACGCTTGCACGCGAAAAATTATAATTCCAACTGATTAGTGTTTGCGATAGTAATAATTATCTACATGGCTTGCGTTCGTGCCACCGACGCAATTGTGTAACTCAAATTAAATTATAACACAGAGATAAAGTTCGAAATGGGAGCTTTAGCTGCAACGAAAAGCGTAGCTAATGTTTATTAATGTTTAGTGGTCTTTGGTCTAGAACATACAAGCGAAAAGACATTAAAACTTGACTTGACACCATTGCATGCAAATTTCAAATCAGTAATTAATTAACAGACATTAAAATGTATGAAAATCCATTAAGTTTGCAAAATTCTAAATAAGAAAATTGATTGAGACATCTGTTGATAGACTCCTGCAATAAAAATTTCCTAGAAAGATAAATTAAATCAGTTTTTTTCTCGTTTTCCGTCGCATTCATCATTCCTCAATTATGCTCGTGCGAGTAGACATCAACTATAGCAAACGTTGCTTTATTCGAAATGCCTTTATTATTGTACTATACACAATACACACACGCTCTTTTCTGCACGTTCACAATTTCATGGAAACGCGACTAACGCTGGAGCGAGGCCGAGGCAGGCGACCGGCCGCACACGTACGCTGTGCACGTTGCATAATATCGACTCGATTTGGTACACTGGCCGTCATGCAAGCTTCAGCTGCCGTTTGTTCTGTTGAAATTAATATTGACTGCTTCAATTACACATCAATTTGGGGAATTAGTGAACATGACAGTATGGAAGGCCTTAATTTCGTTCTGCATGGGAAAGAAATTCATGAGAGGGGTCTATTTACTTCATATTCAATAGTGGAAATGCATAAGGCAAGAATACACAGTGAAGAATTTTTTCTCTGAGCACGAACAATAAATACATATATAAGTAATACGACTTTCAATAAAATATATACATTTTACTTTGGCACACGTTTGACCTATTTTCAAAAGTAGATAACAATTAGTTAAACTTTGAAAAAATATAAATTATTTGTCGATACCAATGAATTCAGAAGCACAATAAAAAGTGTCATTTACCAGCTGTAATATTTATTTTTTACTCTCCCGTATGTGTTATTTATATATGAATATTTGTGCCAAAATTTGTGAAAAGAGCACAAAAAGAACAACAAAGGGAAGTAGGGAGGTGATAACAGTGTGAGCCAGCTGAATTAGACTTTATTGTTTTAACAATTGGTTATGTATTCTCAGCCCTCAGACGGGACAGGTTGTAAATAATGTAGCTCATCCAAATTTTCTCTCAAATGCAAATAATCTTTATTTATTTTGTAAAGACTGAATCAAAATTCCACGATAATTCACTATGTTACTCTTTACTGCACTTCATGTTGTTAAATTCATGTATGGAAATTTGTTTACAAATTTATTGTGACTCATGTTACATTCTAACCCATGAATTAGGGCTGCAACGCACGACCAAAACTAGATAGAGCAGGAAATTTTTGTAGAACTATGGGGAAACAAACAGCTTGCCATACACTAAGGAAGCTGCATTTCCATTTTTAAAAAAAGGAAAAAAGGATGAATATACGCGCTCTTATACTGGATAGCAGCTGTTTTAGTCCCTTAGCAATAATTTACCTGCAAAACAAAATTAAAATTGAAGAAGATTTGTCTCACTGATCGTTGAATGCTGAGTAAGCACACAAAATATAGAACATGCGTTCAATTCTATGCGATATATAGAAATCCCTTTTAAAAACTCCACAAACTGAATTGATCATTGTAAGCGTGCAATTGGTGTGATGCAAGGGCAGGGGCGCTTTAAGGAAGTGGGGATGAGGGTGCTAAGGGGATAACCTTCTTTCTTAGGGGAGTAAAGCTACCCTCTCAAAAGATGACAGGCACAGGAAGGGGTTAACGTGGAGAACGAGGAGGAGCTAGACGCAGGAGGAGAAAGGACCGTATAAAAACCCGAACAAGGACGGAACGAGGAGAAGCGAAGTCCACGAGTTAAACGAGTAAGATCTCTGGAGCCAAGTAAATTCCTGTAACTGATTTTGTGTTTGTGTGGGCAGGCCGAAGTCGGACAGCGTAATTAGACAAGGTAGGAGATCACTTTTGGAGGGCTCGTGGGCAACGCCGAGGACTTCCGTCGCAGGGCCGTGCCGTGGACTTTAAGGTAGTTTTGGGCAGTAAGTTGTGGGCCGCCACTTAGGAATCAATTTCAGATGTCGGCGAGTGAGCGGTCAGGCTGCTGCTAATTTCTGCCAGTTTCGGCAGTGGCGGAGCGACGTAGGGTTTATGGTCCAGAAGGGAGCGAGTGATATCAGTTCGGGGGCGTCGGAAGCGGAATTCTAGTGATCCGCGTTGTATTCTTTCTTGTGTACTGTTTAGAGTAAATTAATAAAGTCCAATTGTCTTGTTAAGTTGCGCGGGTTTAAATTTGGCTTTCCCTCCTTTGTGCGTAGACATTTTTAGGATATTTGCTCAAGGAATTTCTGAATTTGCTGCAGCTGGTGGTCGTAGAACCCACCGCGAGAAGAAAGGCTTTGTGCGTATAGGTATTGTCGGCCTGAGCTTAGGGAATTTTGAGTAATTTTTTCGAATTCTATTTATTTCTTTCTTTCTCGCAACACAATAAACTCATTTCAAACAAAAACACTTTAAAATAAAAATGTAATCTTTTATTTCCAATACAATATTGCGAAAATCGTGTACTTCATAGCGCTTATGAACCTAAGTTTTATTAAGCTCTTGAATTTTGCTGGAAAGGGTCGTATAGCATAGAAAAATTCAGCACAAGTTTTCTTTTTAATTGCTAAGCAGTGTTTTAATTTTAAATAGATTTTACGAGCATCTAAATTGCCCACAAATAAAAACGTTTTTAGCTTAAAATTGACATCAATTATAATCACACTTTACAACTTTGACGAGTTGTAGAATAACCCTTCGATCCAGAGGCAAAGCCACCCTTATCATTAAGCAAATTGACGCTGATCGAATTCGCCGTTCTATGACAAAGCAATTGTGCGTGTGGGAGCGAGAGAGAGAGAGAGAGAGAGAGAGAGAGAGAGAAGCGGACGGTAATTGAAAACGGGGCGGCTGGCGTAATTGAACGCAATTAGCGGCGAGACCAATAATCGCGCTCGCACATATAATTAGCAGTAATAAGCGGATGCGCGTTGCCCGCCGAATTTAATGCAGGGAAAGAGAGCAAAAAGCAGCGAGAGCAGGGCACTTACAATTCATTAAGGCAAATCAGGAGACACTGGTTTATCATGGCAGGCATGGGGGTGGCCACGCAGGCGCCCCGGCGGCCGCCAGCGCCGCCGGAGAGCCGGTCCGTCAGTCGGTCGCAACCCTGCCACTCGATCGCACCCTCCACGTGTGTCGCTCTCACTCACTCTCTGACTCGGGCCGTTTGGATCGTCGCCGCCGCTCGTCGTCGCCCACGATGCCGGGCCACGTCGGCCTCTGCCTCCTCTGCCTCGCGGCCGTCGCTCACGCGGTCCGTCCCACGCCACCTTCCCTCAGGGTCATCATCCCGGAAAAAACAGGCAAGACCTTGAAACTTGTTTAGAAAGCCATTGACTGAGCAGGATTCATTTTGAACGCGTGACCCGAGAATTTTATGGCATCTTGCTGGAAAATCCCTCTTTTCATTCAATATGATTTATTGATTTGTCTCTGATGACGTGTATCCGATATTTTTTGTCTTTTCGGTTTCTTTTGGTAAAGAAGGACATTCAAATTTCACGCTATTGATTTTCTGATGAAACGTCAATTTACTCAATTGTATAATCAGCCTACGGCGAAATTTTAGATGGTAAGAAATTGTACTCAAAACTGCATAATTATTTACTTTAAATTGAAAATTTTAAGGATAAAAAATTGCAAGGTTTCCATACGCTTTTTCATATTTTAGCTGTTCTATTACTTAAGAAGTTTGAATTGTTTGGCCAGAAGCCTTGAGGAACACTTGGAAAATATGATATTTTGCTACAACTTAACTTAAGATTTTCAGGCTTTCTGCTCTCCTATTCACGGTAACACGAGATCAATTTAACGATGAAAGTGACGCGTTCAAATTTGAAACAAAAAGAGATGATTTTTTACATCTATCAACAGTGTTAGTCTTCCTTGGCGTTTAAATTCTCGACCTATTTAATGTCCCGCAATCACGTAACGAACACATCGACTTTGTTTCCGCAGGAACGACTGTGCTGAGTTCTCTAGAGATTTCGAGAAGCTTGCAAAAATACGAATCTCACTTCTTGATCCTTTCTATTTTCCTCGGCTGGATAGTAAAATCCTCTTCAACATCTTCGATCCGCACTCTTTGCTGAATTTCAACATTTTCCATGCCATATACCCCAATGTTTCTATAATCCTCTCCCTTTCGTTTTGTTTTTCTCCGCGAAATACAAGCCTCGAGTGAAATAATTTCCTTCGAATCCGTCGTAACGCGGGAATTTCTATTTACCAGTCGGGCGAGAAAGATGCTATAAAAATTTAGTGAGCGAGTGGCGCTTGTGGCTGCGGAACGCTGAATTGAGCGCTCTCGAGGAGAAGTCGAAATTTCCTGTTTGAAAATGCAGCAGCTGCCGCATTCCGCACCGGCAGAACTTCATATTGCGTCAGATCGTTCTTCCTGGAAATATCCGCGCCGAATATTATGCAAATGTTTATTCAAAAAGGCGGCAGAGGCGACATGGATCCCCCACTGGGTGCCGCAGAAATAATAGCAATTCCCGATCGCTCGGAAAAAATATTCCGATTGGCAGAGGCCGAATTTTCATTGCAAATGACTGGGTGCAAACGACACGTCCCCTACTCTCTCGCGTGGTCGTCACAATTACGTGACTTCTTCCGTGCTTATTTTTTTTCTAATTTCAGCCTCGACCGAGAGGCGTTGTCTGAAATTCTCTATTTTTCACTCCATGCCATTCACAATAGACTCTTAGTTGATTCCGATTAGAGATTCTGATTTTTTAACCGCATTTTGATAGTGTCTTAAATCCAAATGATTTTAATATTTAAATTGAATCGGTTCAATTTCGAGTTCTTAAAATGCTAAATTTACTAATGAGGATAATTGTTATGATACATTTCGTATTTTGTCTTTTCTATTTTGAAAAGGCAATTTCGTATGACAGAAAGAATATAAACAGGAGCAATCCATCAAAATTAAATTTTTTGCTAATTTTTTCCAATTCAAAATTTCCTTAACACGCTCTCCTAGGCTCGTAAATTATTCATAACAAGTTATATTTAGATTTTTTATTGTGCTCAGCAATGAGTGTTGGCGGTGATTCATAATAATCTGCAGTTAATTCATTGGTTAAGGATTTAGTTTTGCTGGTGAAGTAGTGCTAATCCGGGGCTTGGGAATACAGCTGGTTTACAGTACAATAACGTTGCAAAATAATTTTTCTAAACAACTTTTATCCTTTGGCTTTCCATCCTGGTTTAAATCCACCCAGTGTAGAACCATTATTCTTTTTTATATAGTTTTAATAAATATTTTGCGCTTTATATACATGTATATTCACTGCCCATCGACCATTAGCTAGTACGTATCGGCTGGGCAAAAATCATCTTCAGGGCTGCCATTTAAAACATTCTCAAACGTAATAAAACGCTAGAAAGGCCCTTGGGTATGCAACACACGCGAATATAAACAAGTTGCAGATCAAGTGGAGGCGACCCCTGGGGCCGGAGCCGCCTTTTGATCCACCCCTGAGCAAATAAACGGCCCATCTCGACCGATATTTCGACCGGCTGGCTGCCTGGCCGCCGGCACCGATTTCCCTCTATATTCTTTCCTCCTTATCTGAGCCGCGTGCGCGTTTTTTTTCTGGTTTCGTGCGCGTGAACGCCGCTCATTTGCATCTGCGGACGACGGGCGGCTTGATCGGCTTTATTAGCAATCTGAAAGGTGCAGTCAGCGCTTTTCTCTCCGACTCGGAGCCTCGGTTATGACTACTTTTTGACGAGTGGCGTGCGCGCCGAAATTGGCCATAAATTGCGCCCAGACGGACCAAGTGGCTGCCTTCAGAGTGCCGGGGTCTGGGAAATTTAGATTGAGAGCTTTTGGCCACCGCCGCCGCTTTGCCTACCTAGCCCGTGTCTGTGAGTGTGCATACGTGCGCGTGTAAGACAATCTGCGGAGAGTGCTCCAGCCTTTATTTGACCTGCACTAATAAATTTGGTCCCAGCAAGATTTGCGCGTCTAATGGCAGCAGCTGCCACTGCCTGCCCGTGAGCGATATTGATTGGCACGCTATCCGATACGCACGCATTAGACTTATGAATTTCGGCGCTCGAACTCCGGCGCTGTGGTCAAAGCTTGGTGGCGATACATCAAGAATTCGGAATTTTGTGCCGTTCTTTGAAAATGATTTAACGGACACGCAGAAACTTCATTATCGACGGCGAATTAATTTTACTTTCGAAAACAGCGCTACTCAAAATTTAGTAGACTAGCAAAAGCAGAAAGAAAATGTTTCGCTTCACTTTAATCGTGGTCAAAAATTACGAATATAACATGTTTTTGTTTCTAAATTCTAAATGCTGAACTTGCAAATGTTACTCCATGAATGGGGATTACACAAAAAAGCGCGCTCCCTCGCTTTCAGCAAAATATGGAACTGTTTCGCTTGCTGGGCCGCAAGCCCTTTTTGGCCAATGCATGTACCACCGACACGCACCGAAATTTGTTCGCATATTAAATTCGTGCCGAAAACCCATCCATGGAATGCGGACGCTAACAAGCAATTTGAAATTTTTCGCCTCAGACAAAGCGGAATGACTTTTATTTTATGAGTGCTGCCACCCAGTTTAATTTGCAGAATTTATTGTCCGCTTGGGAAAGTTTAGCTCACTGATTACAACTGCACACAAAAATTTCGGAAATGTAGAAATTAAAAATTATAATTATATTTGTCGTGACACATCATAAATATTTGTGTTTTTATTATTTATTCTCTATAGTCTCTGATTTGTGATGTTTTAATTCACATTGAAACGATTCAGATGAGCCCTCAAAATAAATATACAAGGCACAATATTTTTAAATCTATTTTAACTCTGTCACGGTCAGTAATATATTGCTGATTAGCTTGTTGGGTAATCGGAAAATAACTCAACCAAAATCAGCATTAATGGAAAATGTCTAGTGTAATCAGAGTTTAATCATTTACCGCGCCGACTGTCTGGTTGATATATATTATTATTCACCTATTTCGTAATAAACCGTGTTTCATTTAGTAAAAAGCCTGTTTCCATTGTTTATTTGAGCTTATTTGCCAAAATTTCAACCACGCGCGGTCTAAATAAACGACCGTTCCTTTGTGTAATAAATATTTTGCCAATTTATCATCAGCCCTTCTCAGCGGTTTGACGCTATATCGATTTTGCCGCGGGAGTTATAATAATGCGTAATTACGAGCCCGCGATAGCCGAAAAACAGACAAAAGAGACGCGTCGGCGTGCCGCAATTTGCCACTTACGCGGGCACACAAGGGCCGCATTCCGCCGAGGTGCATGTACCCACCGCGAACAACAAAGTGTCTGTTTATTGCATTCAGCAGGCGAGACTTCGGGAATAATCTGAATACTAGCTGTGGAAAAATTCCTGCGAGACACAGGGGAATTTGCACAAATTACAGCAGAGAGCAGTGTTTACTGAGTCGCAGAATTCACATCATCACTGCTTCAAGAAATCCCCGGATTTCATCCCTCCATTTCAGATGCATTAAAGTTTCTTTCACTTTTAACAATGTTGAATATTTGTTATATTACTGAAACTACCAAAATTACTTGTATATACTATTAAGATTGCAGTAATACAATTTCGCTCAGTGCTGATTTATTTTATTCAACATTACCTTTCTTCTCTAGTTGTTTCTTCAGCTTTTATTTTAATGCATTTCGATTATGATTGCAAAATATAGCCTTGTTGTTCCCTGGATTTCTCTTGAATCCACTAATCATATAACAAGACAAGTATACCAAGTTCATTAACAGTTTTAAAATATGCATATAAACATCTGAATTAATGATTAACTAGTGAAATCCAATTTTAACCACAAATTATTCTTGGCAGATAAATTAGCACTTGACTGGCATTTTTATTGCTCTCACTTATGCTCATTGTGAGTTCAAAGCAGCTATGAAGAAATGTGCATAACGCTCAAGATGCGGTTAGACAATTTTGCGAAACCCGATGTTTTATCCAATTTACGCAATTGGATAATCAAGAGCTTTGCTAATTCCATTCAAATGCGCAAGGAAGTAAGTGAATGTGTTGTTTAATTACGCAGAGCGCAGATTTGCCTCTTCCAAAGAGACGAGAGGAAATCCCAAGAAGCAGTACTTACTATTTGTCTGTGCGTTTGTTTGTGTTTGTGCACATGAAAATAGCGAGGCAGGCCTTTTATAGCAAATTGCTTTCATGATAATATCCCCGTTTTCTTATCCCCGTGCGCTTCTCCATTCGGATGTGTTTGCTTGGCAGCGAGTCTAAGCAGCATTATTTTGGTTAATCTACGCGCTCGCACGACCGAGTTGCATATTACTATTATTACTAATGCCTCGGAAAAGAATAAATTAAAACTTTACTGCGCTGACTGGAGCAGAGAAAGAGAGGCCGCACCTCCATCCCTATCTGCGCGTGCTGTGGAACTCGTGCGCGCTCTATTGAATTATAATTACCAAGGTGAAAAATAGCTAGTCACCGGTGGCTGGTTTTACATTTTAGCGCGAAAGATAAGTGACACGCCGCTAATTTACGATCTGACCACCTTTGTTATCGAAAATGCTGGACAGCCGAAAATTTATAGCCGCCGCTCTGGCGCTGCTGCCGTCTATCAAGATTTTGCACGCCTTTTTAGTATATAATTTGTAATCGGTGAATTTGCCAACCCAGGGTGAGAACTCAGACCGTCAAACACAAGGATTTATCTTTGATGTTGGAACAAATGGAATATCAAATATTATTAGCCCACTAGAAATTTCGTGCAAAATTTTGTGTGTAATTTCACGCTGTTTTTAATCCACCCCTTTTTGCGAAAATTTCACCAATAATTTGGATAATCCAAAGAAAAACCCCCTCTAAAATGAACCCTTTTTTCGTTCATGAAATAAGTTAACATTTAAACTGAAAAAATCCAAATTGGTAGTAATTTAACTTACATATGGCTGTTTGATCAAGATAATTTTTAAGCACACAGACTTTGTTCCCTGGCATAAAGAAACAATTAGCGCAGCAAAAATGCTAACGACCATTAAGTTATTTTACATTTTGCCATTTGGTATGTGTGCAATGAATCTTATAGGTAGTGTAAAAGTCGTGTCGTGTATTTTTCGAATTACTGCAGCAATGCAGAACTAAATGCGTAATTTAAGCAAAAGCACTTTTAAATAGCTGCAGGCTGCCATCATGTAGGCAGTAGGTGAGATATCATCACAATGAAATTAGCGATTTAAGTCAGCATAGAAATGCCTTAGAATTATCCTATGGGCTGAATTCAAACTAGATTTGTTTGTGTGAATTTTTTAATGTTAAAATTAAACACGATGGTCGATCTAGCAAAAATGTTTGGCGAAAATAAGCACTGGAAGTTCATTAGTATATTATTTAAAACACGGTTAACATGTAGTGCATGCGTGTTAGTGACAAGACATTTTCGCTTTGGCAAATCGTCTGTTTGCGTGTCGCACTCCTCTGCTGCAGGAAGCTGTAGTATACGCATTACTGTTTCATGTTAACATAATATACGTTTGCATGAAAAGTCAAAACATTAATAGCACTTTGGAGAAAATTAATTAAAACGACCGCGTCCGCGCATTAAATTCAAACGTTTTTCCGAACAGGCGCGCGCGTTATGAATGCTTAGACTGGTATGCAAAATCCGTGCATATTTATTAATATTTGCTGTTTGAAACGACACGGTACGATGATAGCTCTGTACTGACGATTTTCATAACTCTGCACAACAGTTCATTAAAAGTTTCGCCGCTGTAAATTAATATCTGCACTGCTGCTGCGATGGATATTTTGCTCGTAAATTGCGGGTGTTCTTCTTCAGTTGGCGCGGCGGACGTCAAAACAAACGGACGCTCTCGCGGCGAATATTCAAAAGTCTGAATGCATCTAGCTATGTATAGTTCGCGTCCGATATTAATTTTACTTCGCTATATGCAAAACGTGGGAGATAAAACTGGAGCCAATATTTGCTAATGCACGCTGCCAACTATAGATTTGAAAATCGATCACTATTTTTATGTGAAAAGTGGCATCGCTATAATTTATGATTGATGCGGCTGAAATGACTGGTGTATGAAAAGCTCATTCTGGAAATCTGTACAGTTTGAAATGCGAGCTATAATCCAGGAATTCAGAATTGATTGAAAGGCTAAATTTTATTTTGCAATTCATTATTTACTGCTAAATCTTATGTTGTTAATTTAATTTATTCCTACTTGCTGTTCCTGTAGTGCTATACGAAACACGATTCACAAATGATTAAATTACGAAATATTATTATGAGAATAAGCAAATTGCAATTTTATTCATTAGCGAATATTATTCAATTAGCAATCTTGTTAAAAATACGATCAGTTGACCGTCGAAAGATGCTCTTTCAAAGCAAGCGATCCATGTGCTCATTAAAAAGTCGTTGAGAGGCCTTTTTGACATTGAGTAAAGAATAGCCGCACATAAACAAACGGACCAAGATGCACGCGCACAAAAACGGGGGGCCAATGAAGAACGCCCTCCACTTTGCGCGTCACTTAATAAAGAACGAGCTCATTACTTTTATTTTGCGAATCCCTGGCTCGAATGATGAGAAGAGAGGCGGCGAAGAGACAAAAAGTAAAAGGCTCCGAACGGGGAGAGAGAAAAAATTAATAAGCGAGCGCATATATTTCATGCCCTAATTACGCCACTCTTCAGCATGAAAGATACGCCTTCTGCGCCGAGTTTGCATTCAGTCAGGAATGGCCAGGAGAGAAACGGCTGAAGGGTTCTTCTGTCAGGGAACAACCACATGTCACGTGCTCCATCTCCTCGCTTTTTAGCGTATGTAAGTTCTAATTTCAAAGTAAAAATTAATTATTTTTGTCCTGCTCGAAATTCAAGCATCTTTGACGTTAGTACAACTATCAGGCGACGAAGAAAATTATATAGGACATTGATATTGGCTGATTTTGATGAATTTTTGAGATCTAAAGTAACAAGGACCTGAGAATCATAAAGTATTTTATTTATTTATCTATCCAAAATAGTTCATTTTTTCAATTTTGTTTGCACAATCAACTGTCCAGAGTGCTGATCAATAGCGGCTTGTTCATTTAGTTTCTTTTTAAAGATTCCTCTTTTGTTCGTATGGTCAAAAAGCTGGTTGTATTGGGTTCCACTGTTGTATGCCACCACTGTCTGGCTGAAAATTAAACAGATTTTTGATTTGGACAAAACGCACCATTGAGCCCATGTTCGACAATTGTGTGAGCACACAATGCCTCATAGCGGGGTAAATAATTACAATCAACGTTAAACAGCAGTGTTACCCTGGAAAAATGAAACTGTTCAGAAACGCTTTACTAACCATTAAATTCACTGGAAAAAGTATCCTTCATCCTTAAAAGTTTCAATATAACAGGCGTTTTTTTACCTCATTTTGAACCAGGGCTAAAAGAGGCTTAAAATTTATAACAAATAATGTTCTAAATAACTTGAGCCTTCTTACAACACCAATTAATTTTTATAAGAGATTAAATTGTTGGTGAAAATAACTCTTTTATAAAAATCAACAGGGAAAATGCAAAACAAAAGTAATTTAAATATTCTCCGTTTGAACCAATAAACGTGTAAATTTCCCCCTCAAAAAACAAGAGCTATTTGACCTTTAAAGCATAACGAGCTTTTTTTGCACCAAAAATTTCCAAACGAGAATATGAATAAAACAAAATTAATTTGCTTCCCTTGCTGAAGAGTGGAGAGTTGAAAAAGCAGCGAGTTGTGTTTAACGTTTGATGGCGGTTGGCTGGCTGGTGTTCCCCGGCCGTGCAGGGTATAATGTATTTTGCGAGTGGAGCAAACACACAAAGAGAGTGGCAGGCGATGTGGTCGCACACAGCACTCGTGAGCAATTTTTCTTAGCCGGCCGCGTGTGCTTGCCGAGGCTGGCTCTGCCACGATGCGGGCGCGCACAGAACAAATGTCGGCCCGCCGCTATACGAGAGTACTCTTTTTGTGTTCCTTTAATTGCAGCCCCTTTTTCTGGTGCAAGTATCAAACGACCGGCTGTCAGGTAAAGTCACAATATTGGTCTTTGGCTATATGCACATTCGATTCTCGCCGGCAAAAGGCGCGCACATCCATTTTTGCCTTTGACTCAACGCACGCGTCTGCCCTTTGCGAATAAAGTCAACAGCGGCAAATCAAGTGAGAGAACAGTCAATTTGGTCTTGCAGATTCGAAAATGTGCCCTCGCGGCCGGTGGAAGCGAGACAGGCGGATGAGTAGTGAGCATCTGCACAGACAGCGAGCCGCCGGTATTTCGCGGTGCGCGCGAATAGCGCTTTTTGGTGCAGGCGATGTGAAATTGCCCGACCAGACGGTGGAAAATTCGCTCGTTTTTATGAGAAATGTGCGCTCTCGACCAGCAACACTTGTGAAATTGGTTTAAAATTACTTTGAAATGGGTCTATTCCCCTACTGGGAAGAGGATTGATGGCGTCGACCTCATCACACAGAGCAGGAAGCTCAAAGATCGTTCGTAGAATCCACATACATATTTCTGCATCGCACTTTCCAGAGTTAGAGGTAAATTGAAAAGGTTACAGTTTTGTGGCATATTAGCTGCCTGAAAAATTATTGTAAAGGAAAAATACTATCCACATTTCCGTGCTCATTCAGAAATAACCAAAGAAAGCCAGCCATTCCTGTGTGCCAAAAACTACGCAAAGATGCAATATTACACATCGCAGACAAGTTTCTTCATGGAGCAGAAAATTATTACTAAAAATATGAAAAGACAGCATTAAAATTGCTTTGATATTTCCCGTGTCTCCTTTGTTTTTATTATTACTACAAGTAAATGTAGAATAGCACTATTTTCCTATGCCTTGTCTACCTCTCTCCAAGCAAAACGGCTTGATACAGACAAAGAGAATTAGTGTTTCAATAAGCGCACGGCATTATTACACGCTTGGATTTTTGCATACTCAAACGCAGATAAGGCAGCAGCAGAGCAATCCCGCTCATTTGCCACTTCAAGTTTCGCGGAACTTTATCCTGAAAACTTTCGTAATAAATTCCACGCTCACTCGATGCCGGGGAAGCTGAGCCGCGCTGCTCGGCAATTGTCGGGCACGACGCGATTAATATTAACAACAAGTTAACAAACACCGCTTCGGCAATTATGCGTAGAAGTTGTTCCTTTTTATCGTTCTTTTATTATGTTGCCGGGAGAAACGATTTCCGGGCGAAACACTCTGGCCGAATCGGATTCCAGATGTACGTAAGCTGGAATAAGTTTTGGCCCGGTCGCGCCCCTGCGGAAAAGCGAATTTATTCCGCTCCATTGGGCGCGGAGGAGGGTGCGTGTGCATTCAAATTGGCAAACGGGCGCCTTGCCTGCCCCAGATGGAGACACACGGAGACAAGTTGCGCGGCACGCGCGGCGTGATTGACGCAATGCTGCTCGGCACACTCACAAGACGCAAACACACACAATTTGCCTGCGTCACTGGCTTCAACTGCGAGACCAGAAGTCGCGGCCGACAGGCAGCTTTTCCAGCAGAACCCACCGCACGTCTATTTTTATGTGGGATTTCAAATTTTGTTATTCTTTTCCTTAAGGCTTTGTGCATTAATCTCCACCAGCAAATCTGTCTTGGATTTATTAAAAAAAGTAAAGTGGAAATACGTTATTTTTTTTTATCAAATTCTTGATTCATTCACACATAACTTAAAGCTTTGAGAATGATATCTTTTGGTTTATTTGAACGTAAGTGTAAATGATACCAATATTACCAGAAATCTGACATGTTGTACACACATGTAAACGTGTCTAACGTAAATTTTTAATATTTATTTTGATCAATTTTAGCGATTAACTGCCACAATAGTTTTAACATATTTCTCCATTTATCAAAATTATTTATGCACATGAAATAATCCATCGACAATGATAACCTGAAATTTCGTTTTATATTATGCTAATGGTCAAGATTTTGACAGGCAGGGAAAATAATGAGTTTTTATGGGCAAATTTTATTTGATGTTCTGTTTATTCAATTTTCCTACCTGATGAGAAAACCCATTCAAGCGGAGGCAGCTGAAAAAAGATGAGCCAGCTTCCTCCCGCGGCTGCGAGAACAAAGGGAGATGGCGTCAAATGAGTTTGGCCAAATCCGATTAGGATGATGCGCAGAGCCCACCGGCAGTTGAAAACAGGCAATTGTCCGAATTTCCTATCCGTCGAGCTTTTGTTAATTTTCATAAACAAAACGGCTTTGGCTCGTTCTCGTTCTCTGTCTGGATTATCCATCCATCTGTACAAAACTAGTAATTTTTATGCAAAAATGTATTATTTAATCAAAGAAATCAGAGTTAGCAAATGCTCATATAACCATCGATGATTCGCATTAATTATAGATTGAGACCCGTTCAACGTAAAAAAATAATATTAATTGGCTGTAAGATTTACTTTAGTATCAAATTCTGCTGATTCGCTTGACCTCATATTAATAGGATTGCAATAGAGGATGTATGAGCTGAAATTAACAAGATAATTCCGACGTCGAAGTTTGCAAACGTCAAACTTAAACTGGAGCAATGTAATGTACATAGGCAAGCTAATCTAATTAATTCAGTGTATCTCGAATATTTGCAAAATACAAAAAGCTGAGAGGAGCTGTGTAGTTTGCTGCACGTACATTCCCCGAGCTCGAATAATTGGCTTAGCAAGACTTATGATGAGCATGCTTGCTAGTATTAATTGATTTCAGTATTCACTTGCTCAGCCATTCAGCCATGCGTAGGTGAAGTGTCGGTTTAATAGGATCCGGGAACATACTCTGGAGGTCGAGTTTAATATTAATACACAGAGCTCCCTATAGATTATTGATGCAAAGCATTCACATCGGTGAATAAGATTAAAATATGTTTGCAAATACCCATGAAACTCTCATAAATTGAAATATATTTTTGGGGGTTGGGAGGTGAAAATAAAACCTTGCAAGATCTTGAACAATTCTTCTCTTTTATAAGACAGTCACTTGGCGACTAAATCTAACAGAATACAAGGACCTTTAAACAGAATTCATAATCGACTTTAGAATTAAAAATTTAAGAGAATTGACTTGAAGAACAATTTAAAATTAGATAAGAATTTACCCGAATGAGCCAGGTCCTTCTCAATTAAACGCTCGGAACAATTACAGATGCGACTTGTTGGCTCGTGTGTCCGGCGAAAACTAATTTAAATTCAAAATCTCTCTCTGTTGCATAAACGAATTTTTAACAAATATCGCCTAGCAATCATTAATAACAATACCTTACTAGACCAAAAGTGAAAGAGGAGTGGGAGCTCGGCTCCGCAACCACTACATATTCATATTAATTAAACAAACCTCTTATTCGCACAGATACATCCTTTGAAATCAGAAAAATTAAATAAAAATTCACTCAAGAAATTTAATAATAAAAATAAATAAATGAAATAAATATTGGATCTACTCTGTGGTGATGTGGCTATTAGATTGGCGGCTAATAATGATAGTTAAAAAATATATCGCTCGTTCTAGAACTGGATAGCTATACTATTTAGGCACGTTAAACTTAATTAGCGGTTATATTTTTCCGGTAAAACAAAATTAACTTCCAGAAGTTCTAGCTGCAGGAAATTTAAAACCATCGGGTTGATGAAAATGATTTCTATTGCTGATACGACAAAATTTACTCGCATATTTTCGCTCTACCACATCAACAGTCCAACATACAAAATCCTTTCTTCTTTTCATGCCATGAAATTAATTATTCTTATTTGTTTGATCTGCTCCATTCTTTTGTCAAAAATACACCAGCACTGCGCTGCAGATTCGTTAAAAATTCATAAAAATTGCGTTAGGTTATTTCATTTGAGCTGTTGCCTTGTCCCTGGTGGTTCACAGCTATTGTATTCGGCATTGGGGCGTCATTTCCCGTCACATTGCTTTATATTATTTATCGGCCGAAACCATCAAGCAGTTTCAACACAAACCAAAAGCAGAAACTTCTTTGAACTCGGCCGTGGAAAGAAATAAAATATCGGCAAGGGAGTTTTAGAAGGAGGCGGCTCTTGAGCGGTGCATCGATCAGGGAGAAACTACACAGCATTGTGAGAGCGAAGGGTCGAATTCCATTCAAGAAAACGTACACAGCCCAAAGAGGCCGGAAGATAAAAGTGAGAAATATACACGGTCGCCCAAGATGAGAATATACACGAATCGAAAGTCTCGATCCGAGGGTACAAATTTTTATTTCAATTTGCCAGCAAGGAAAAATACTTGTGGATGGTGGTGCAGAAATAAAAATGAATTCAGCAGGCTCCTGGGGCCGCGGGTCATTCGTCGGAGGATTGGATGCATCTGCTGGGAGCAAAAGATGGAGCTCTCGCCACCGCTTAATCCGACTACTGATTGGTTCGGATTTTACAACTTTGTTGTTTCGCCCGGCCGCCGCGCAATTGTTTTTCCCCGTCGGCAGGCCGCTGGGGGCGCATGAATTCACGCTGTTTGCATACATAACCTCACACACGCGCGCGCTGTTTTCGTTTACAAACTTTACAAGTGATAACTTATGGCGTGGAGGAGCCGCCTGCCGCTATTGCCGCTATTCACATAAACTTTTACAGCGGCAACCACAATATTTTTCGCCCCGTGCATACATAAAAAGAAATTTCTCATGGAGAGCCTTCTGCCGCCGCGCTGCAGTCTGCATTTAACATTAATTCTGCTGCATGGAAATGAAAAAGTAATTTTGCAGGCGTGCTTCTACTCGTGCGCAGATTTAAATCAAATTTTAGTGCGACACTTAACGCGCGGGCGGCAAAATATTTTTATTATTAGCGTAGCCGTTTTTCACTTGCTCGACTGCTGTTAAATTTTATTCTACTCGGCTGCAGGCGCGCTCTCTGCTAGTTTAATGCCGATTAAATATGAAAATGCACGTTCAGAAGACGGGCATTTGCTTGCGTTTGAATAACATCTGTATTTTCTCGGGACAAACAGATTTTTGTGCAAAGTACCAAACACCCAGCAGGTCAGTTTGATTACTTTGCGAATAATTTTCACGCTTTATTTAACAGGTTTTTGTGTTATGTTTAATGTGTTGGATGAAAAGGGTTGGAACATTAAATTTCAAAATCAGACATTTTATTTTCCTCTCATCTCTGATACAAAGCCTTTACCCATATGAACAAATGTTTTACACAGGAGTGTAAAAAAAATTGATTTTGTTGAATGTGGAGCATGCTATACTGAAATAATAATTCTCTTCGGCTCAGCTTTGTCTATCAAGTGCCAACACTTGAAATGGAAAAATAGAAACACCTAGCTGCATGTAAATTAGCACTGCATCGCGTTTTATTCGGAGAGCAAATTTGTTCAGTTTCCATATTATATCTAGTCCGACACTATGTGCTATGTGTGCACATTCACAAAGGCGAGACGTATCAAAAGCCACCCGCATCGAGTGGGAAACAGAAGAGGTTGCCAAGCCATAGAGGCGAACGAACACCACAGCCGTATTTTGCATACCCTGTTTCGCCGTGTCATTACTCTTTTTGCATTATAAAGCGCCGGCGTTAAAACGGCGTAACTTTTGTTAAAGGATTCAAGTGGCTCGGTACGCAAGTTGGGCGTCGCCATCGATTTTTCATAAATTCTGATTAACAGGGTTGAATTTAAAACGAACGCGATCGTCGTAAATTCGGCATTTGTGCATCCCATTAAATTGCGATATAAGACCAGAGTGGCACGGATCTAATAAAGTCGATGAGCAAGAATCTGGTTTTTATATGCATCGATAAAAAGGCGGCGCACACTTTTACAACTGATCGAACGGAATCACGATGAATTTGAAATTTATGGACGAGCGAGTTGTTAACTAGGGAATGAAATCAGCTTTAGGTAAATATATGCACTATAGGCTGGTTTTCAAAATCCCATCTTCGTTCAGGCGGATTCCTCACTTCAATATGAGAGCACCGTAAATATCTCTTTTAGGAATCCTAAAATCTTATTTACCAAAGTTCCCAGGGGCCTCTCAGCTCTACTAAATGATCAAATTTCTGAATCCCATTCCATTTATTTTATCATCTGTGTGTTTAATAGAACAGTTTGGTTTTCCTCTGGTTAAACAAAGTCGAAGCAACTAACATACTATTTGCTCAAACTTTCTGATCTGAAAAGTTACACAACTTTGTGACTGATGCACCACTATGGTTGTCTAATTCCGAAACTTTGATTGCTCGCGGAAATCCACCTAAAGGCATTTAGGGCAAAAGTTTCGACCAGGTCGGGACAAGTTAACCCTGCGCTTCTAGCGTGATATTCACATCTCGGCACATGACTTCTGACTTGCGCAAACAGGATTATGAGCATCCAACGTCACCTCATTCCAATTATTTAAGCAGAGATTAAATAAGGCAATCGTTCAAATGTCAGACAAAAAAACCCAGTTAATGAATAATCAATTTTAAAATTACCAGCTAATCCCTTTCTAAAAAAATTTAATCTAAGGACGTTGTCCCAATTGTAAAACCAAAGTTCCGATTTTCATCAGAGCTATAGATAATGGTCATCATATAGCTCTTGCAGTGTGATGCTCACAAACATCCTCGAAACTGTGCTTTTGTGTCTTGACTTAGTACAAGGCGTGGTATAATTGATGTGCCGGCGGGTCACGTCTAACAATTGTCCCTTTTCCGCCGAAGAGGTTGCTCCTCCTTGAAGCCTCTTATCAGCGTACCTGGCGTCAGGGAACAGAGCATTCACTTTAGCGGCGTTTGAATAATTGACCAGCAGCCACGCCGAGCAGTGGCACGTACGGCGTGTACTCTAAACCATGTACATCACTCCCGGATGCGAGTTATCAGGCCGACGTGACCCACATAAAACACAGGCCCTTGTTGCTCTGCGATAGCCGGCCGTCCGTCCGTCCGTCGGCCGTTTTGATTTTCACGCACACCATACTTGCGCCGAAACGAGACGGTCGGCCGACCCGCCCTCTTCCACTGCTCGCCGCCGTCGAGATGAGCTAGCCTGGCCGGCTCTCTTTTAACTTCTCCCGTTTCAAAGTGAACCTTGCTCTCCACTCAAGGAGCGAGAGCACGCAATATCTCGATTCTGCCCCCGGAAGCGTGCACACGCTTGTAAAGACTTCATGCCCGAGATAAAACCGGAGGGTGCGAAAAAAATTGAAATAAAAATTCGCAATCGACCACAATGTAGCCTGTGTAAACTGATCAAGGGGTAGAAGTGGTTTTTAATCTGCCCCGCAATCCGCTCTTTGAAGTGGCCTGAATTTCGAGATCCTTATTCAATCTGTTAGTGACTCCTACTCCTTTTGGGCTTACGGAAATTTAATCTGGTTTCAAAATCGACTGCCACAAACTATCAGAACCGATCGAGAAGTTTGTATCAGATGCTAAAGTCAAGTTTCTGTTGAAAAGCAGCCCACTCCTAGCGGCAGACCAAACAATCTATAATTTGTTTCAAATGACAACTAAGCCAGAATAATTCAGCACGTCATCAAAGTGGTAGCGTTGCCTCTGTCTGTCCCAAATGAGGCCTCGAAAACGTGGCAGCTTGGGCTTGCATAATCAGTGAGGATATTGCGTTTCACCATAGAGCTCAGCCAGACTTAATAAAGGTGGTTCTAATTTGTTGCTGCTTGAGTTGTGTATATTTGTCACGACGCAAGCGTCTCGAGTCGTGCATGAGTGCATCGCGTAATTACCTTGCCCGAAAGGCGTGCCACTTTCCAGATGGAAAAGCGCTTCTCGATTTACGCCGGTGGCGCGCGACAACGCTTATATTTCATTTTCCAATGTAATTAAATCGGGAAAAATGAGCTCAAGCAGGTGTTAGAGCGCGCGCGCGCGCGCGAGAGAGAGAGATTCAATCACTCTGCTGAAATTTGCTTAGCGTTTTCAACGCATTTGGTCTCCAGGTGAAATTTCTTGGTTGAGGAATTGCAATTTTCCGCATGGTTAAATGCCCCACAAATATTTTCACTTAAGATAATTAACAAATATTCCAAACTTGAAATTAGAATATTCGAGTTTACGAAATTTTGTAATAAGATATTTTATAGTAAAAAAATATTCCGACAATTCATAAATTTTTATAAGTGGGCTTACTTAGAGATTACTTGAGTGCCTTTTGCCTGATCTACTATAAAAATCAAGTACTGCAAATATTTTGTCTAGAATTTAAAAAAAGGCGAAATTTGATTCAGAATCATCGTCAGCACTACATCCCAAAGCTATCAAAAATAATATAAATTTATATAATATTTAAAGCATACAGGAAGCTATTTTAAAACTATCAATCAAATAAATTTCTATCGGATATAAATGAATAATATTTGTGCACAGATGATTAATTGTGAAAAAACAACTCATTTTCAACAAACACTCATTAACGATGCAAATTATCCCTCAGGTGCTTTTGTTTATTACCACACATTACATTTAAAAAATATTGATTGTTTTCATTCTGAGAAAAGTCTCTTTGAGGAGCAGCGCTTTTGAACCTCTACCAACCCCACGCCGATTAGTGTTCCGAATGGGCATCCTTTGCAAAGAAGGTGTTTGTTAGCATCGGGCTTTGGCGAAGGCTGTCTTTTAAGCGATTTCGCGCCAGTTCGAAAGCAGATCCCAGTGAAAGCAGCTTGCTACTTTTGCAAATCGCAACGACGCACTACCGCCCGCCTTCTCCTTGAAAGCCCAATCTCGTTTGCCAATGTACGCACCGGGGCTTTCGCATCGGAGAGGCATGCAAATTGACCATCAAATATGTAGCAATCCCGCGTGCCTGATGTTTATGTATGTAACAAGTGCGTAGGCACACGCGGGGGTAGTGCGGATTAGAAGCTAGGGAAGTGAAACATTGTCCAATCTTGTAAGTCATCCAAAATCAAAGGGTAACCCATGGAGTCATTTCACAATTTATAAAAGGTTTAAATTGTGCTCTACAAACATTTTATGAACGATTTACGAAGATTTTTGTCAAGAAATTGAACAAAAACGCGATTTAATCTGTTTAACACGGCCCCCCTGTACGCAGCTAAAGTTCTACGCTGCGCATCTTAAGTGTTTTATGATTTATTTATACTACTTTACTCTGTATAGTACGGCGGCTTATCCACTTTTATTTTAGCGTTAAAGGATCGTAAAAGCGGCCGTAAAGTACACCGGTTTTTTGCCAGTAAATTATTACTTGCCCTAGTTGTTGGGCAAAACATCATTAACAGTGCTCGGTGAATTTTTCGAGTGCTTTATTTAAATGCTCAGAGTCGGACGTGTTTGTGTTCGCTCAGAGATGCCATCAAATTAAAATCGTTTGTGCAAAAGCCAGCCGCGACTTTGAACTCATTAAGTGTGGGTGCGCGCACAATTAAAAAGAAAGGGTCTCCTATTTTTCTCCCCTCGACGTGGGCATGCTTTTGTTCACTTTTCCCTCGTAATTATGCTTGCTTATCGTGAACATTAGGAGAGTGAGACGCGCGCGCGTGCTTTATTCATAAAACGTGCACGATCCTGTGCTGCGGCCGAATTTAATTGCAGCATTCGTTTGCCGCTCTTCCCGACAAACGGAATTTTTTAAAAGCCCGGGCCAATGTCATTACGCAGGAAAGGCTGGATTTCTTTGTTTTGTTATTGTAATTTTTAAACCAATGCTAAGCGAGCAGGTTCATTTTGTATTCATGGCTTGCTGGAAAACCAATATTTTCCACTCCAGCTGTGACTTAAATTTATCTACGTTAAAATCAGATAATCTAAATTGGTAGCATTTCAGTAGTTGTGCTTTATCTAGATTAGTAGGGCTTGGATCAACTTTTTTTGTACATCTGATTTATTTTTATACAGAAAATGAGCACGTATCACAATTTTAGCGATTCTAAAATCACCTATTACTGCAAAAAACTGCATGTGATGTCTGAGCAGACCTTTTAAAATAGCTCTTAGTGGTTTCCATTTTATTATTTCTTCACAAAAATTAACTTTCTCAGAAGTTTTAAAGGCTACTTTTGTAATCTGTTAGTTTCTGACAGAAAAAAATAAATTTTGTGTCATGTTTTCATTCAAGTCAAATTTATATTATAAGTATTAAAGAACTGAAAATTTGTGAAAACTCTTTTTACCTCTTCTTGAAATACCGTACAAAATTTGGAAAAAAAATCCAGGTTGTCATTTAAATTAAAAAGAAAACAGCTCAAAAGTTTGCATGCTAATCAAGCGGTGAGCACTGTCTCCTCATTAAAAAATCACGATTAATTTAACAGTTTAGGAATGTTTTCCTCAAAATTCGCACACCAATGGATTAATTGGATAGATTAAGACGAGAGGGATCGAAAGCACGCAAAAAATCATTGACAAACCGTTTAATTTTTCGAGAAATTGGGCCAAATCAGAAATATTTGAAAATGTTAGCAAATATATTTTGAGGCTCAGAGCAGCGCGATATTACTTTGTGATGGATCGCTTTAGCATTTTCCCGCTTGTACTGTTCGCCCTTTCTTACTTTATATAATCTTTTCATTTAATATATTTAATTATATTTGACTAGAGAAAGAATAAACAAGAATGTCTTTCTGATTATGTTTATAACATCTCTCTTGCATCTGTGTCGTATAATTTTGTGGTCTTGAGACATTCAAATTCGGTCGCTTATCCTTTAATACACCATCTGCAGAAACTTAGAGCACCACTTTGGAGGCAAAGGTTTGCAACACTCCAGTCGTGCAAAATCGAATAAACAATTCTGCGCATTATACCAGTGCAAAGGACACCTCGCCCGCCCCAGGGGCGTATGGGCGACAGCAGCCGGGAAACGGTTCATAATTCTCCCTTTCTTGCAGCAATTACATCAAACAATTAGGTATGCTGGAAGAGGCGAGAGTCGCTCGCTGCGAGTTAGTTTGGGGCTGGAGGGAGAGAAAGATGCACTCGTAAATCAGCTTCCGCCATAAAACACGGGAATTGCGGCGCGAAGAATTATACACGGAAAACTTTCTCTCGTCAAGACATAATTAAATGCTAATTAATTTCGCCACGACG
This sequence comes from Cloeon dipterum, assembly GCF_949628265.1. Classification (NCBI taxonomy): domain Eukaryota; kingdom Metazoa; phylum Arthropoda; class Insecta; order Ephemeroptera; family Baetidae; genus Cloeon; species Cloeon dipterum. The sequence goes on from NC_088788.1 coordinate 28,044,275, forward strand.
CCACTGCATTAGGCGGCGTCCTTGTGATGAACCCCCATCCACCCCCACCAGCCCCTAAAGCAGCTTGTTTCGCGAAAATGCGCTTCACGCCGCAGGGTGGATTTGCACGCGATTTTTCCTCCTAGGCGCGGAAAGTTTGCCGTGCAAAAGAGAACGAATTTCAATGACAATGCACACACGCACGCACCGACGCTGAATAATGATGATAATATTGATAATGCGCGCTGCGGCGTGATTGGCATGCGGATCGCGTCGCTGCGGGGGCTGCAAAAGCGCGCTCTACTGATCGCTCGCGTTAATGGATTGGCAACCAACGCTCGTGTGTGAAAAAGGTCAAACCCTGTGTTAGACGAGTACGAAGTATCAGCGTATTTTCACTATTTCCATAATCTTGAGTATATTATCACGTCTTTTTTCCGGACAAAACTTATATTTTTATTTTATTACTTTATTATGGAAAACGAAAAAGTTTTACACATGTTTAGCAAAAATTCTGATGATCAGTGATTCGTTGGAATCTTTAGAATCAGCAGCCGCGTAAAAAAAATAGCGCTCTATAAAAATATAGTATGATGTCATCACTGCTAGCATTGGCAGAGAGCAGTATAAATATATATATATATATGCCTTAACTTTTGACTTGAATTTTTGCTGCTTTTGTGAAGCATGTTTTGTATACCAGGCAATCACAACTATCAACAATGAGGGAAGTTAAATTCCTTGAAGTTTATTATTCCAAGTCATATCGGCTTTTATATTTGTAACGCTACAATGTACTTACATAGGCCCGACGATAGTTTATAAACGTGGTTGATTGTGATCATTTTAATGACTTTCCTTTTTCACTTGAAAAAATAATGATTTTACGTCCATGTCCTATTACTTAATTGATTTTAAGTGCTTCAAACGATATTTTTATTGATGACTTCTCTCCATCTTACACACTAAACATTACGTATACTAATTAAGACGTCTAGACCAATAATATTATTTTGCAACTCAATTTCTTTGGTCGACACTCCGTGTTATTTGGAAGTCTGAAATAGGTACTTCTTCATGAGCGAGACAAAAATTGCAAAAATAGAAATGGTCCATCACATCTCATTAAAAATGTAAAGGCTAAAACCTTTTAGCTCTCACAGGCTGAGCAAACATTAAAACTTTAATGTATATAGGACCACCTCAAAGTTAAAGCTCTTACCATTAGTCGATTCCGTTCCAGGAAAACTCATACCAGTTTGTTTTCTTTAAAACCAAAGCGATTCACTCCAGCCCGCATCGTTTCTAGGCGTATGCACAGACGATACGGACCCTGCTCAAAGTGGAACGTGACTTTCCAAAGCGCGATGCAGCAAGCGCCGACCATTCGCTAACGGCAGGAAAAGTGCCATTAGAAAATCTCAGTTTAATGGAGCTCAGCCGCGGGGCAAAAAAAGCGTGCGAAATCGATCAAATCTGCAATCTCCATATCTCACGACCGGGAAAATCCCTGCCGGATTTCGAGGAGAGATGCAATTTGTAGATTGAAAATCTCAGGTATGCAGTCAGCGCAGCACGCTAGCCCGACCGGTTGCATACGCCAGCGCCGGAATAACTTCGGCTGCGAATAAGCCAAGTGTCACGTTGAATATTGGAAAGGAAGCCGCGACGGTGGTGGCGGCGGCGTCGGCAGCAGCATTATTTCTCTTTGTCCCGGTGCCCTCGCGCACACACAAGCGTATATATCATATCCAGCAGCAGCAGCAGTAGTACCTTTATGAAACTTGAATCGAGCACCCTGTGGCTCTTATAAATAGCGCAGTAAAGGGCCCTTTGTGCACTGCACACGCCATTCGTGTGCGTACGTATGAACGCTATATGTCTCTCGCTCTCACTGCCTTTGTGTAGATTAGAAACAGGCACTTGTAAAACACGCCCTAACTTGTGTGCGTCGAACCACTTGACGAGCGGTTTTATTTTCCGATCTGCCAGCAAGACCAGCTCATTATGAGCTGAGCACAAGCGGAACAAATCAAGAGTTGGCCAATTTAATTTGGAAGCAGTCATGCGGATATTTTTTGCCTCTGTAGTGCGAGTGGCTTTATTTTTGCCTCGAATATGGCAGTTATTTGACTGATGTTTGGATTTCTCTCGAGGCTCTACGTCGATCAGACCCACCCTGCTCACTCTGCCGCATCGAATAAGCCGCCGCTTTTGCGGTTAGAGTGCACCGAAAACAATTTGGTTACCATTTTCTCTGAAAAACAGCTTACTGTTTTCCAAGAATTACTTTTGATTTTTGGCTCTCCCTCCGCATCACAAAGCAGGACCATTTTGAATTAACCTGTGTTGCCCTTATGAGAAGGCTTATTTAGAATTATGAGGGTCGTCATCAAGTTCTGATCTGATGGAGGATTTGTTCTGTTTAGTAACACAAAAACTTCTAACTTATGATATTACATTTGACTAATATTTTGGAGTTGGAGTTTAGCTCAAAATGATAGAAGGGACAATCTCATAATCTCTTTTAGCTTAAATGAAGGGATCATCACATCGAAAATCATATGATACTTTGTACTAGAGAGAGTAATGCTTAGAAAAAACTGTGAATCTACTCAAATAACAGAATTAAAAAATGATGATTTGTTTTTTTCTCACTTCATTATTCAGTACAGTTCATAAGAATTGCTATTTAAGATCACTACAGTCCAGAAGAAATAACAGTAAGAAAGAACAATTATAATTTCAACTGCCACAGAATCACTGAATGATATTATACCTACCACGAAATATATAGGCAGCAAAAGTTCCTCATATTGTTTACTGTTGTTTCTTAGCAAATCTGTCTTTCATCGAAGAGAAAATCAATATCGATTGGGTCAACAAACTTTTCTGTCGCCGTTAACACACGTCAAAAATTCTGTGACATGCTTGCAGCTATTTCCACTGTGGCTGCAGAACTTGCGCTTCAACGGCGAGCATTATATTCTCTTCTGGGAGCACCGACATCGCTTCCACACGTTCGCAGCTAGTTGTAGTTGTGTGTATATGAGTCGTACATATTTCTGCAATGCATCGACACGAAGTTGAACGCTGGCAAAGATGTCGAGAGAGAAACCGGCAAGAGAAAGACGCTTTCAGGCCGCCACTTGAAACATCACACGGCACGGCGAAGCAGCTCTTTTACTCAGTGTGTGTGTGGCATCTGCCACCCTTAATCTCGAGTCAAGGAGCAGAGCGACCACTTTTTAATTAGTCGCGTGCAGCATGGAAATCATCATTCCATTTAAAAGGGCGGACGCACGGCCGACCGGGTGACAAGCCTGGCTGCGGAAGTATAAGCTAGTTCGCCGTCTGGGTAGGCTGGATGGCTGGCTGGCAAACTTTTAAATTGCTTGATGCTCTCTAATTTAAGTATAAGCGGCGGCGGAGCAAGAGTCGGTGCACTACAACTTTTTGCGCTCCACCAAGTTCTTCCCATTCCAAAGGGTTCACGGCGACAACGAGGCCGAGCAGTCGCGGCAAAAACTAATTTGGCCTCGTAACTTGATTACCAACTCCCGCCGGAGACCTTTGTGTGTTGTTGAAAAAGGCGGCGTGGCCGAGCATATCGCACATTAACGGTCCCCGCCGAGATTTACTCCCGAGCGCCGGAGACACGTGTTTGCCGCCTTCGCCGCAAACGAGCTTCTCTTTAGCCGCGCGAGCGGTACGGTGCACTTCGGAAATTGCTACCAAAATAAACCTCCGACTCGTTTCTGATATTTTCCCGGCCCGCTTGCTCTCCGTTACTCTTTCGACCGCACGTACATGTCTCGTTAAGTGATTGCCAATTTCCGTTCGACGTACGTGCGGGATGCCAAAAGGAGATTCGGCAAAATTGAATTAAGCGTTGCCACTGCAAATGCGTGACAATGGTGTAATTCCCTTGAATGACGCGATTGGTGGCGTTTTCTCGAGGAAGTGAGCTCAAACGGAGTAAAACAGGTTCTAGACAACTAGATACTGAATTCAGTGTTTGTGCCTACACAAACATATTTTAGAACTTAATATGGATTCCATTTTACAACAATAATTTGACTTTTTAATTTGAATATGACAGTATATTTCATCTTTTTTCTTGGAAATATTCAGAGTTACCTAGGTAGAAGATTTGGATTCAACTTAAATGCTCAAGAATAATTATTTTACCTTTAATGTCAGCAAGGATTTTCATTTTATATGAATGTAAAGCATAAGATTTTCTGAAAAATCGTATGCTCGAGACAGTAAGAGATTTTTTAATTTCATACAATATTTCAGGATTATAATTATATGGCCTACATTCGTTGTGAGAGATCAGCAGGCATTACAAATCTACAGATTCCTTGTTTCCTGGTTTGGCGATAGATCTTGTGACGGTATATTTTTAAGAAAAGGTCGTCTTTGGGGTTCCAATTATAGTGAATAACAAAGCGAAAGGACAAAAGTGAGCATTCTTTTGGTGAGAGGTGCACCTGCAAATGATTAAAAAGCGTGCGAAGAGGAAATTTAAGGAATAAATGCATGCTCGTCAGGGGGTCTGCAACTTGGCAGCCCGCGCCGAAATGACGGGAAACAGGAAACAGAGGGCTACGCGATAAAGAATGAGAATATCAAATTTGCCCTTTTGTTCGCGCTGGCGTTAGAGAAATGCGCGAGTATTTCGAAAATACTACAAACGAATGAGCGAACATGCCCCAAGGTGGGGTGTGCGACAAGAATTGAATGGAGCGCGTCTGGGGAGTGTTTCCATGACAAGTGGTGGGCCCGTGGCGTTCATTCATCAAAGAAATGAGCGAAAAAATAATCAAGAGTGCGGAATGGAATAAAAAGTGAAGGAGGAATAGGAGCCGGTCGGCCGCAGCGGGAATAACGGCCATGATGACATGCCACATCAGATTAAAGGAAAGGAACCCAAAGTGAAGAAACGATTAGGGCTGGGGGCGGTCGACCGACTCGATCCCGCGACGACGTGATACGTTCGTTTGCCGCAAATTACAAGCCTCCGCGAATACATTAGAACTGCAAAGACCCACAAAGGAGATACGCAAAGTTACTTTTTACATCAAAATGAACGACTGAAATTTAAATTACAAAATGGCTCTTTAATTATATAATTAAATATTTTTTCGTGTTGTGTTTGCTGATAGAATACACTGTTTACAATGTTAGCAAATAAACTAGTCTCGAAACAATTGATGATGATGATGATGATGATAACGTCTAAAGTGGTGTTCTTATAAAAAATCAATCTGTTTCCCCTTGGCACACTTTTTCTCTATATGTATCATATTATAACAGTTTAAACTAATTTACATGCCAAAGAAAATATTTTTAGGTTTTTTATATTGACTAACAAAATTTATTATTTTGGCATTTCCCAGGGTCATTGAAAAATTAAATTAACATTAAAATAGCATTTGAAATTAATTTGGTGGATGTTCCTCACATACCGAAAGCACAAATTGTTTAATGATGCCGTAATCTGCAAAAGTTGGTGGTTTTAATCAAGCTAACAAATCTCGAGTAAATATGTGGTCTTCACAATTTAAATCAACTGTGTGCAACAATGTTATTTGATTTCAGATCAATTTTGAAATACGTTTTAAATAAATTGAGCAGGGAAATAAATTTTCGTTGGATTAACGATTTTTGTGCATTTTAATAACGCGAACCTCCACTCAAGGTATCGTATCACCGCCAGAAGAGACCCCCCCCCCCTCTCTCTCTCTCTCTCTCTCCTTATCCGACGCCGGGCGGCAATTACCCAGCGCGTAATGACGCTCACCTCTTCCTTCGCCATTTTTGCTCACACACACACACACACACACACACACACGGGCGCAACGCTGCCGCTGCTGCTGACATTGAATTTTTATAAGCTCGTTTGTGTGTTGCGAGGAGCTGCGTGGCGCATGAATGAGCTGCTGCTCCGGCGCTTTTTAATTGGAAAATTGAATTAGGCCGACTCTCTCTTGCTTCTCCTTTCCGGACCGGCTGATGAAGTGTTTTCTCAGAGGAGTTGACGAAATCCACCCAGCTCTTTGGCCAATTTTCACGCACGCCTCAGCCAGCGGCCTCTGCTTTGGTTGTCTAATTTGGAATTGATCATGGAAATCGGTGCGAAGATGAATCAAGCAAGGGAGTCTGCGTGCTGAGTACTTTTGAATGCGTCTTGGGTATATTGCTTTTTACCAAGGAACTTTTCCTTGCTCTAACAAAAATGATTGAACGTTGTTTTTATTTAGCACCATGAAAAACAAAATATTTAATGCAAGAGATGGTAAGATCGTAGAAGCAACAACTCCAGGGCAGGGATTGGTGATATTCAAACAGTTGATTCAATTACTCATTTTCTACAGTCCCGCTTTATATGCACCGGTTCAGATTACTATTTGTAAATCGAAGATCTAATTGCATTTAATTAACAAGTCAGCAGAGAGATACAGACACAAAAAATATTAACTGATCGAGTGATTCCAAAGGAGGATTGCATTTAACTGATTGGGTTAATCAGCGGGGATTCATATTCTGAACAAAAGGACCAGACATAATCTATTCATATATGTATAAACGGATATCCTCTCATTAAAAACCGTAATAGGGATATAGGCTCCTGATTAACAGACTAATCAACCCGAACGGCCAGGATTTCATGGTTCGAAGTACAGTTCCCCTGTGGAAATAAAGCAGTAGATCATCAAAGCGCACATCATGCTGGTGTGTCATTTGACCGACAAAATCGCTTAAATGCTGCAATTATATTCAGCTGCATTGGAAATTCACATCACGAACAGGCTGCCAGCGTATTATGAGCGTACAACACAACGCGCTGATAACGTGAACAGTATAAAAAAGTTGTAAAATAACGCCGCCGCCGACGGAGCGCAAGCGAGCGAGCGGCGAAATATAAGCAAACAAGCCTATGGTGTTTTCCGCGAACATGCAACTGGCCGCGGCGAGCGCGATGATCATTCATAATGCATGAAACGCAATAAATTATGACTAAAATTAAATACATCCTCGACACAAAAGCGTATATGGTGTGGGTATCAGCGTGCAGCAGTTAATCTTGTTTGCCTGATGGCTCGTGAATGCGCGCAGACGACGGGCGCAAAATAAAATCGCGCACTTGGGGGAGTGAAAAATGTCGCAGAAATTTCTTAATTGAATTTACATAATTTACACATGTGATTTTGTCGTTCCTTCCAAAAAATTTCCCTTGCATCTCTCCTTCTTGGCCTTCCCCTTTACCAACGTAAAACTAACCGACTAAAGAAACAGCTAAATCTGATGATTAAATAATAAAATCATAGCTACATGAAACATGAATTAAAGTATTTAAAAATATTTTAATAAAAGTATATTTTTAAAATTTAACAAAATATTTTCAGGTAATTATTGTCTCCTAAATTTTCCCGAGGACTCCCGTTGATATGAGAAAATCAATCATTATTAAAAAAAAAAACTCAGTGAAATCTCGTTGGAAACAATTCAAATCGCTGTCTGCTTACCACTGGGCTTGTGCTAGAATTATTTTTACGCACGTATCCTTAGACTTACGCTTAATTATGCATAAAACTAATACAAATTTTTAATGTTTTATGTCACCTATATAGTCATTTAAATTTTCACTCGAAGCAGGCGAGCGCTTGACTAAGTTTTTCACAACCCTATAAACAAACTGCAATTCTGCTCATCCTCGACAAATAATACACACAAACATACACAAGCGGACGTCGGTGTTTATTTAAAAGTGGACGGAAACGAGATTACGACTCTCTCGGCTGCGAGTTTGTCACATGCACACAACGGTCTCCCAGGGGAATTGGCCGTGGGCGGATGGACGCGGAAAACTGACGCACCTAACGATGGCCAGTGGAGATCCGTAGTCATTTTTAATGGCGGATCAAAGCGAAATCTCGGTGGCATTCCTTTTTGTCAGCAAACACGCGAGCGGGCGTCACTTTGATTCCGACTGTATATACCTCTTTAATTGCTTTTTTCATCGTGTATGAACGTTAGCCTCCTCGTTAAATTTTAACCGGCCGGCTGAAATTTGCACTGAATTTGATTTTGATTGCGTGCCCGCGCTCCAATTACGCCGCCAAGTGCGCAGTTAACTCTGCTGAGAGAGTGGAAATGGTCTCTGGTCGAGTTTTAAAATTTAAATGTCATGTACATGTTGGCGCACTGTAATTAAATTTGGGAGAGAGTGCTTTCTACTAAAAGTTATTTTAGCTCTTTAAGAATTAATTGCCATAATGATAGAAATTTAATATTGCCACTAAATGCAACCTATTTCACCCCCTAAAGTCTTCACGGATTTACGATTTTAAATTTATCTAACGATTGTTTTGTTGGCTAATGTTGAATGCATAATGCCTGCCTGTTGAAATAACTATACTATGGAAAATTTTGTGTCCGACTTTTGATGAACTGGGGTTTGCAGCGTAATACTCATTGTGTGGAAACATATTTCGAATATCAGATTTCTGGGAAGCCGGCGTGGAAAATGCAGAGCGAAAGCAACTTTCGATTTTGCGTGGCGCTGCGTGCTCGTTACGCAGAACCGCACGGATTTAAAATTCTAAATAAAGCAGGCTCCAGTTCAGACTGGATTTTCGCTTGGCAGCGAGATGTCATGAAATCCCATAACCGACAATGAGATTCCTCCAGAGAACATGTACACCAGGCACACGCACACACACACACACACACACACACACACACACACACACACACACACACATACTCGCCGGATTTGCAGAATGTCAGTCATTGGGAAGCTCATTATCCGGATATTGCGCCTCGCCGGATTCGATCCGGCAGCGGCAGCACTTTCCGTTGATTTTCTTCGTTCCGCTGCAAGCAAAAGAGACAGATAAATTGATCGGGAGCACCGCCGCTGGTGTTTGGCTGCAAAACAAGAGAGGTACTAGCTTCTGGGCGTTGATTTCAGGATTATCTCGAGCCGCCCTCCAAAGAGCAAATAGCGTCTCGGGCTCCTCTCTGATTTATCGCGTCTCGAGTCAATATTTAGCCGCGACAAATAATAAACGCAGCGAGTTGTTTGCCCGCCGCATCAAGCAACCTTTTGTCGGGTAGTGCACGTGCGCATGGCTGCTGTTTGCCGGGGTTTTAGCTTCGGCGTTATTAATGCTCTCGCACACACACACCGGTGGTGAATTTTAAACAGAGCACACTTTGCCGGATGCGGATTGAAAGCGGCGTTGCGCTGACAAATATTTGGCCTGCAGTCTGCTGCTGCGGCCGCAGCCTGGATATTTCCAATCGATTCATATTGAGAAAGTGAATAATGGTTTCTTTGAGTTGCGTTTATCATGCGAATTGCAAACTTGAAGCTCGTCGAGAAAAGTAGATCACTGCACCGGTTTATCATGGTAGCAGGCATCGCTGACACGGTGAAGCTATTGAATTATCCTCTAAATAACCCTCTTTCTAATATTTTTTTCTTGAAAATTATGATGAGAATGCACGTTGGCAAGTAAACAACTGCAGTGTATGTCATTTATCAAGGTCTGACAAGCTCTCGTTTCTGCGGTTCATAACTTGAGCAATGATTAATCAACTTTTTAACTACGAAGAGTAGTATAGAAAATATTTAAGGAGTTGGTTGATGTTTGCCACTTTGCTTGCATGCCAAATAGTTGAAGGTGAAATTGAATTGTGTACTAAAATTTTGTATAAATAGAAATATCAATTGAAAGAAAATTTCTGATTTTTTAGATAATTGTTGTCAAAAATATTGAGGACAACGTGTATAGAAACTATCTCATATCGGATGTTTCATACATTTATTAGAATATGATATGGTTAAAAGAAAATAGCATGACGCTACATACAATCAATTTCAATTACCAAGAAAAATAACATACAATTCACGGCATCTCTATTAATCGGAGCAATATCGTAATTGATCAGGCTATTGTCATGACTGACACGTTCATTTAGTTTCACTCGGCAATAATCGCTCCATTTATTTACTTCGCAACGTGTACACAATTTAGTATGTTAGCGCTCGGCAGAGAGAGAGAGACAATTTCCATCCTAGAGATGTGCACCAGTAATTTATCGACGCTCGAAATTAAATTCTCCGAGCTGCTACTGCGTCAACCTAGTAAAATCTGCTACCGGTGATATTTATGACAATGATACGTACCCCGCTCTCTTTCTCCTTCTTACAGGAAGCCACGCTTCAACTTTTAATGAGGTCCTCTCTCCTCTCTCCTTACATACTAGCAACAGCCACCGGCAATGTCGCTCACTTCACTTTTTATGCGAGCCCCCTTATGATTTGCCCAAACGCTTGTCACTGCTCAGGCGAAACTTTAGAGTGTCTTTCAGTCGAATTTAAATACTAAAAGCTGACCCTTTCAAACCCAGGAAAGTATTAATGGTGTGTTTATTTCTGTGTTGCAGGTAAGGAGAGATTCTCACCTCGATTTATTTTCCTTTGATCTCGCACTCAGGTAGGGATGCTTCAACTTGTTGGTGAGTTTTCCTGCTTTTCTACGCCGCTCTCCAGGAAAGAATTACGTTTGAAACTTTGAGTTCTACGTTTTGCTGATAGCAGCACTAAGCGGTAATCAAATTGTAATGACTTTCTCAAATCATACTTTGTAATAAAACAAGCTTATTGGATTAACTCTAACCTAAAAATGTCCTCGAATCTGTGGAATCAATCAATAGGAAAGTTCATCAGATTGCGAGAAGATTGGATTGGATTGCCGCAGGTAGATATAAAGTTGCCGCGCGTAGAAGAGTGGGTATAGGAGAAGGAGAGTAAAAAGAGGAGGAAGACGAAATAAGATCAGCCAGCAGCTTGAGCAGCTAGCAAGAAATAGGGCATCAGGCGGCTCGTTTTTTGCTGCAATTTACAAGCTTGATTTGGCAAATAGCATGTGAGTCGGTGGAAAAGTTAATCTGGCGTAAGAAGACGCGTGCGGCTCCGATAAAAATGAGGCCGTTCGGCGAAGAAAAGAGCGAACCGGTGATCTTATTAGCGCAATTCACGCATTTGTCACTTGGGGGGCGGACCGCCAAAATTGCATCGCCGGGGTGGGTTGGTGGGTGGTCGGGGGTGGAGCGGGGCGCCGCAGCTGATCCGCCGGCGATGATGTGCACATCGATCGCGAAAAACGACGCCGCACACACGTGTGTTGGCTCTGCTCTCTTCCCAGGTGAGTCGAGGGGTGCATTTCTCTCTCTGGCGCGCGCGTCCTCAACCCTCTGCCTGCTGGGATCCGAGACGCCCCTTGCCCTTGTCGCTCCGTTCCGTTCCGCCACGTATAAGCACCGCTGCTCGGCGGCGGCAGTGGCGGCGGTGGACAGGCAAATATTTGAACACGCACCATTTGCGAAACTTCCACGCCCGGTCTCGAACTTTCATAAACAATGCTCTAAATTGGACGTCTGTTTTGGTCTACGATACATTGGGTACGAAAATAATTACGTTATTTGGATAGCTTCGGATTTTATCTAATTTGTAACCAAGTCTGTTTACGTTTGAATCAACATTTAAAAATGGCCACCGTCTGTAGTTCTTAAAATAAAAGATCTTCCTTCTTTAAAATTTGCTTAAGAGATTTGATTTAAGTCGTTGTAATATTGTGTATTTAAATATTCATGCCACCTGCAGGGCATTAAATAAAGGTAATTTTATTATTGTTGCTGTTTATTCTCATCCAAGTCAAAGTACATCAAATATTGCAATGGTAAATAAAACGGCAAGGAAAGGCTACGAATATGTACAAAGCTGGCGGAAACCGATGAATATATCATAACCATTGCAATTCCCAGTTTGTGTAGTTTTTTTATTCTAGGGACAAGAAAAACAATTTCAATTCGTTTTTATTTCTCCAAACAAGTCATATTATTTTACAAATATTTAAAGTCAAGAAAATCAAAATAGGAGAAATAAGGCATTAATTGTAATGCTAGCGAACAACTCGCTGAAACTCGTGAATAAAATAGTAGCAAAATTTACCACTACTTTAAACACTCGCCACACTGCAGCCTATGCTATAACAATCAAAAGAATTAAAATGATGGAAACGATTTTAGAATGATCCAAACTCTGATTTTAATGGCTTAATCTAGCCAATTGTGGTAGTTTCACTCAATAAGTTATGTCTCAGATAAATTCGTTGAAAAATTTGCTTCAAATAGGATGTTATTTTTAGATTGCGTATATTTTAAACAAAGCAGGGAGGGTTATTTTCACTTTAACCCAAACGCACCCGTTAAATACTGACAAAGTTATTTTTCACGGCCTGTCCCTATCGCGAATTCACTTTTACCTCACTTACTCACATGGTTGGCGCATTCAAAATTCACGCCTGCGTCCACGCGCATATGCACACACTCGCTCACATGTTCAGTTCGCAAAAATACGGCTTAATGCTACCATAAAACTAGCACTAAAGTTTTATAGCCGGAAAAAATATAACAAAAAGCGGTCCATCATGCGAGGAAATGAGGCAAAAAATTACCCACAATAGACCATTTCGGCAGGAGCTGCTTTGGTCTCATCGTGCGTGCTCGCTTTCATTTGCATCATTCGCCGCTTCAATTGTATTACCCGACGCACGGACGTGATTCAAAACGGCGAAAAGTCAAATTTTTGTTCGCTCGCAATCAAAGCATACACAACTGAACCCGGTCGTGTCGCGGGGCAAAAACTGATTGGTGCCGCTGAGCAGACTGACTGACAATGGTTTAGTGAATGATGGCATCACAGTTGACGTGCGTTGACAAAAATTTTGTTGTTGGTCTTATTTCTCCCATGATCTCGGCTCAGCTATTTGATATTTCATAGTATATGTGAGCCATATTCAGTCAAAGCAACAAACTTCTGTCCAGGGGTCGATAGATTTTGATGAAATTTTGTTTGCGTTAATTTTGCCCTAATTGTACTTCAAAACAATTGAGAAAACTCCGACTTTCCAATTTTTGCGGGTTTTGCGGGCGTTCAAATGTCAAAATCTGGGAATTTCGAGTACTTCATAACTTTTCTCAGGGTAGTCCTAGAACAAAACTTAAAAAACCCGTAAACTCGTCTCAACAAGGCAAACAACTTTTACATTGACCTCAAAATGGTAGGTCAAAGGTCAAGGTCATAAAAATTAATTTTTTAATTTAAACTCAAATTTGAAAATGAATATATTGAAATTTTTTATTTTTTTCATATCCATTTTGTAGAGCACAAAAAATGAAGCTAAAAACGTTAAAATTTGGAATGGCGTTTTGCCTCATTTTTTTAATAAAAAATGAAAACTTCGTAAACCCTTGTTTTTCGAGGTTGGTAAAAAACGATGATTGGCCAAATCTCGACTTCTAGTCATCCGAATATGAAAAACCGCATACCGTTAGACTCGTCTTAACATCCCCAAGTGCATTAAAGGGGTATGACACCCACCAACCCCCTACCCCCTTTTAACCCCCTAAATAACGTGAAATTTAGAATTTTTCGTCCGTTTTAACACCTTAGCACGACGTTGACGAGTAATAGTCTTCTTCAAACCAATTCAGTTACTTAGTTCACTCAAAGACGAGTCAAACGGAACTAATATTTTGTAAATAGGACCACCACAACCTGAGATTCGGGTGCACAATGTTTTTTTATCGTGATGGGTGCAATAAAATGCTTGATGAGCACCAAATCTCGAATTCTGCACTACAAATCTCGTCACAATTATAAAATAAACAGCACACCACTCAACTGGACCTGAAATTACTTTCGGGATTAAAGGGTGCAATCCCATTCAACCCCTAAGACACACCCCATCCCAAGCACGTTTATTTTTGTATTCATTTTTGTGCGGAAAAGTGTAATTTAACCACCTCCGAGAGACTGACAACAGAAATGGAGACCCCATATATCCATATTTGATATTTGGCTTTTAGCTTCCCAGAAACATCAACCCATTTAGTGCAGAATTCGAGATTTGATGCTCATCAAGCATTTTATTGCATCCATCACGATAAAAAAAACATTGTGCACCCGAATCTCAGGTTGTGGTGGTCCTATTTACAAAATATTAGTTCCGTTTGACTCGTCTTTGAGTGAACTAAGTAACTGAATTGGTTTGAAGAAGACTATTACTCGTCAACGTCGTGCTAAGGTGTTGAAGCGGACGAAAAAATGCTAAATTTCCCGTTATTGAGGGGGTTAAAAGGGGGTAGGGGGTTGGTGGGTGTTATACCCCTTTAATGCACTTGGGGATGTTAAGACGAGTCTAACGGTATGCGGTTTTTCAAAATCAGATGATTAGAAGTCGAGATTTGGTCGATCATCCAGAATTTTATTGCATCGCGTGTAGAATAAAAATCTTTGTGCACCCGAATCTCGGATTGTAGTGGTCCTATTAACAAAAATTAAGTACCTTTTGACTCAACTTGAAGTGAACTAAGTAACTGAATTGGTTTGAAGAAGACAATTACTCGTCAACGTCATGCTAAGGTGTTGAAACGACCGAAAAAATGCTAAATTTCACATTATTAAGGGGGTTAAAAGGGGGTTGGGGGTTGGTGGGTCTAATACCCCTTTAGTGCACTTAGGGACGTCGAGAGGAGTCTAACGGTATGCGGTTTTTCATATTCGGATGACTAGAAGTCGAGATTTGGCCAATCATCGTTTTTTACCAGCCTCGAAAAACAAGGGTTTACGAAGTTTTCATTTTTTATTAAAAAATGAGGCAAAACGCCATTCCAAATTTTAACGTTTTTAGCTTCATTTTTTGTGCTCTACAAAATGGATATGAAAAAAATAAAAAATTTCAATATATTCATTTTCAAATTTGAGTTTAAATTCAAAAAATTAATTTTTATGACCTTGACCTTTGACCTACCACTTTGAGGTCAATGTAAAAGTTGTTTGCCTTGTTGAGACGAGTTTACGGGTTTTTTAATTTTTGTTCTAGGACTACCCTGAGCAAAGTTATGAAGTACTCGAAATTCCCAGATTTTGACATTTGAACGCCCGCAAAACCCGCAAAAATTGGAAAGTCGGAGTTTTTTCAATTGTTTTGAAGTACAATTAGGGCAAAATTAACGCAAACAAAATTTCATCAAAATCTATCGACCCCTGGACAGAAATTTGTTGCTTTGACTGAATATGGCTCATGTGTGTGTGTGTTCTTGAATTGTATATAAAATGTTTTTAAATAAAGCATTAAATGAATTAATGTGAGCTCATTAGACTTGGGGTTGAAAGTCAACTCTATATATTTAAGCTCTGTTGATGGCATCTGACAATGCATATACTTTAATGATAATTTAAAAATAGAGTAGTCGTAAAACAAACGTTTTTCGACGAAACTGCCCAGAGACCATATAGGACTGAAAAATTTGTAACTTGCTGAAAAGCAAAAATATTCTCTGTATCTGTGTGATTTTTATTCGCTCAAGTAATATTTTATATCTTAATTTATAAAGTAAAATATTGCGGTGCGTTATGATTAATTTCAGCTCTATGGAGATGATTTAGAAACGCTACAAATATTAAAAGTGATTATAGCTGATTTGATAGAAGTCATTTGTTAACTATTATATGTTTAATAATTTTTGCTCTAGATAAAATTAACAACCAATTTATCCAAACATCACTTAAATTCGATTAAAAACAAACAACCAATACAAACAGCTATTTCAGCTGGAAAAATTCTGTAAAACTGGTTTATATTTACACTAAAGTGTACGTTTGAGCTCAAACAGGTGTGAATATTTTCAAATTATTTTAAATTCAATTCAGTGTCATAAATATCTGGTACAAAACTGTATATTGTAAAATACCCAGTTCCCCCCCCCCCCCCCCAATTCCACACATCCCAATTAATTGTGGAAGCTGCCGAGTTAAATTTCATCTATTTTGAATTGACTACTGTTAACATCTGAAACAACATACGCATCAACGCACAACCGGCACAACTGTAAATTTTGCTCAAAGGAGCGGCAATTCTCGTAAATGAGCGAACAGCACCAATTTCAAAGAGGCTGCTCCCACCAAGCCGCTTTAACAAGCGTCAAAAGCAACCAACCCTCAAGCTGTCTTATAAATCAGCCTTTTGAGCGTGTTCCTCACCGACTTAAAATTCCCCAGCCGAAAAGTAAATGTCAAATTAATGTATTTAATTTTCGTGTCGGGAGGCGAAAAATTACGAGTGCGCCAGTGGAAATGCTGGACAGCGACCTTTGCACAAAAGCGAGTGGCGCCGCGCCGTCAAAATAGAAAGCAATATAACTGACTGCTGACTGAAATTCAGCGCTCTCCCAGCGGATTTGCCTGCTGCATGTGCGCGCGAGAGCGGCACAAAACGCCCGCCCGAATAATACATATTACGCCAAGTGACTGACGTACACATATACACGGCACGACCTTTGACTGTGCTGCGTAAGTGAAGGCCCTCGTGAGACGCCGACGCTAGACGATCGTCGTGTTTGAAGAAGTTTTCAATATGCTTGCATTTAGTTTCACTTAAAAACCTTGATATGATTGAATGAAAATTAAGTTAAAAATTTTAGTTGATGCGGACTCCTGAAATTTCTGAGAAAGCAATATTTTTATTCCCTTTTGTTGCACTCTTATGATATGAATGTTGGCGTGTTTTACGCTTTAAATTAATTAAAGGAAATTTTTATCAACTCAGCTGCTTTGATTCACATTGTTCAAAAATGTCTTATAATCGCTTCACGTATTAAAACTCAGATAGAGGTATACGTTCCACCGTTTCACCCAACTAAAAATACTTCTTTTAATGGCCCACTAATGCAAAAAGCGATTACATTTAATTTTCCCTTTTGCATTTATAAATGCCGTATACACGTGTACAATATAATTAAAAGGTCTAATAAAAGACTGGGTAGATATACTAGTCGGCCGCACTATACCACTACTACAGCTGTCAATAAAAGATTGTAGCGCGTGGAATTAAACTTATCACGCAATTCCAGGTACGCTCAGACCCATGTGTTGGCTCGGATGTTAACACACAGTCCGTCTATAAACGTTTTTGTGATGGAGAGTGTTTGCGTTCGTGGCAGTAAACTTTAATTAAAACGGCTCTGATGTGTTTCTGTTCACTGGCATTTGATATTTAAATTTTATGTACTAATGGACGCGATTGTCAATCTAAAATGCATGTGGGCGATAATGCGAGTGAGTGAGCCCGTTACCTGGGAATTGTGCGCTAGAAAGTGTGTCGCGCAGAATACAGTAGCCGGTTTATTTAGATTTCCAATGCAGGATTTTACATAGCGATTGATGCGACAGTGGTCAATTTCTGTTTAGCACTTTTCGCAGCTGACAGAAGAAAATTGAATAAATAACTCAAACCCTCAAGAATTTTGCGAGAATTACCTTGATTAACTGACAATGAGTAGTGTAGCTGATGTAATTTTTTTGTATTTAGGTACATATAGAGCATCGAATGCGACCTCTGACACCTTTTTATAAATTTCGCAGGGCTTGAGCAGTGCCTCCAAGTCCAATGCTACCGTTTATAAAACAATCTAACTCATTCAGGCATGAATAAGAACTCGAGTGCATTGAATTGGGCGATCGAGAGTCTGCTGTTCTCAAAATACTGAAATCAACCCTCTCTACACTACTTAGATTTTTCTTTTCTTTACAAACTGTATATTTTGGACTTTGGTAGGTATTGGGCAAAATGTATCTGTAGGCTGGAAGTAAAAAAAATTTAATTTTTAACCAAGAACAAACTGTACTTTTCAGTTTCAGATATGTTTTACGGAAACAGTTGGTATGTAGGAAAATCTAGTCAGAGTGTGTTTTGACCACTCGAATGAAGGGTCTGGCTACTTGTAAGAAATCCCCCTGCCAGACAAAAAGCATCTTTGTTTGCCCGACCCAACTTCTATTTTGTGTAACTCCAACACCGGAAACTTTCCGCTCGTCGGCAACCCCATAAGCGCTCTCTCGGCAAAAAGGAGCTGGAAATTCTAATTTTATCGGGTGCGCGAGCAAAAAATTCCCACCGTCCGCGGCTCCAGCGCGGTGGATGGATGGAGACTAAGACAAACAAATAATAAAGTTTCGAGCCGTTTGAGAGCGTTTTAGAGGTGTGCCGCGCCGCCTTTCTGCCTTTCCGGCACACCGCAGCCCGCACAAATTTAATAAGCAAAAAGGAAATTTCGGAAATTCGCTCGCTGGGTGTGCGGAGACCTGCTGCGAAAACGACTGACTCTCCAGCCCACTTGATGAATTTTTCAGATGGCCGGAATTTTTCATCTCTGCGTGCGTAGTAGTGTGCACGGTTGAGCCGGCGACGAGCAGTTGGAGTGTGTGCACCGCAGGCAAGCGTCTTTTTCAACTCATAACTTTATAATGAGCTGCGCCAACTACTTAAAAGTCACAAGACACTGCAAAATACGAAACATTTTCGGCCCGATCCGGACCAAACGAGCCTGGCTACTAGCTTGATTCATTTATGCGAGGCTCCGTCCGAGGAAAAAATGATGAAATATGTTCGCTGCAAAATTTAGCCACAGCTCATTATTAGTGAGAGCAGAAAAAATGTGATGTACCTTTTCGCTACACATTTTTAACGAGAAATTATCTTACAAGAATATTAATGTATGCATGAAAAGTAAAAAGTGTAGACCTTTACAAAATTAAAATTTCAAAGAAAAAATCCGCGTTGGCATTGAAACTATTCGTAATTTTGTTTCTTATCATCTCCACCATTTAAAGCTGTACATTTTTCCAAAGTCATCATCAATTCATCAAGTTTTCAAATTCTTAGAGCTGTATTGCTATCGATTAGTACAAAACATTATTTGTTTTACCAATATTATTCGCTTTTGCTTTAGCTTAAAATAGCCTGATTTTTTTAAATGTAATCGCTTTCTAAAGTTTCACATCACATGACTCCTGCTTAAAAAGTTCAAATGGGCCAAAATATCAACAGCAAACTTTGTGGCCGGATTTGAATATTTCTAAGCCAAACAAAAATGAATAAATCAATTTTGTTGTCCTATCCACCAGAATTGCACCAGTTTTCCATATAGTATCACGAAATCATGACCGTTTTGCCCAATAGCCAGAGCATTTGAGTGCTGGGATGGCGCACACAGCAGAGAATAGAGGATTTTCATTCAGGATGCGGCGTCTGAAAGTTGAAAAAGCGCCGCGAAACATTTTTTACTGAGCTATTTAGCACCCTGAAAGCAACTTTTGCAAACTTGGCCGCGCCGGCGGGCTGCTGCCGAGGATCAAAGTTGTCGCTTTCAGCGCACCAGCACCGGCAGTCAGTGGTAATAATAATATCCACAGAGCTGCTCACCATCAAAGAAACTAGCATTTATTTTTTGCACACACACAAACCCATACTCACTCTGCCGCGAGCGCACGCGGTACCGAGAAAAGTGAGCTGAGCGAGAGATTCAAACGCAATAAAATTGAGCCGAGAGCTGCAAAGTCGGTTCAATTTGCGTTTCTTTCTCTCACATCGCGCGAAAACGGCTGCCAGAACCAAATCGCGCCACTGTGCATGGCTTCCTCATTTCACACAAAGAAGCTTTTTCCAATCGAATTTTGAATTCAAGAGGTCTAAATCCGAAAAATATTTAAATGGATTTTTATGAAAAGAACCTTTATCCATGACGGCTGCACGAAAAATACGAAAAATAAAATCAGCCTCTTTCAATAGCATTTAATTTTAATAAATTCGTTCAAATTCCTTGAAATTCCGGAAATCCCATTTACACACGGGACAAAATGAAACAAATTACTTAGCGGCTGGTGAATAATCCGAGAGGACCATAAAAGTGGCGGGCGGAGTGTGTGTTCATGCAGAGTACTAGTGCACACAAACCACCATAAAGGCTGAAACAGAGCAATTTGGGCAAACACCAGGAATTCGCCCTACGGAATTCAGCGGGGCAGGCCACGTGGGAAGCAGCCATTTGAATGCAATTGTCTTGGTTTGTGTTTTGCAGCCGATTGCGGTCCGTGACTGGGTTAGTGTTGCTGATGCTTCCTTCGCTCGTTCACGGCGTGCTTGTGTGTAATTAAACCGCATCACCGGCAATATGGCAGGCCAATATCAAGCCTCGTTGCATCGCAAAAAGATTTATGCATGCACACATGAACGTGCACGGTCGCATAAAAGAGAACGTTCCCTTTGCAGTTGGATAAATATCAGTCCGCAACAAAATTATGTGCTGTCGTTTGCGACCAAATTAACCGTCGTCCTTCGGAGTGACAGATTAATTTAAATTTTCACTCTCATTAACCAGTGTCACCAGGAATTAGCTCAGCAAATCAAATTTCAAACAATGCGTCATTTAGGTACTTGTCGGAAGGAATTCAAATACACTAACAGTTTTTAAATGCTCAAAATACACTTGCCAGGCGTGCCAGGCAATAACGACTTTATGAGCTGGAGCTGAATTAAAAAAACTCGCGCGGTTTCGAATAATCTACCATCAATCACAAAAAGCTGCAAAAGAGAGCATTACAAAGGTGAAACAAGTGACCAAATCTGCGGCAAGCACACAAATAAAAAGCCACCCTCCACCGTAAATTTGCATTTCACATTATTCATCCGCAGAGAGCATTGTTCCCCACTTGGCCCCTGCGAATAAACACATACACTCAGCAACAACCCCGAAAAAATAAAAAAGCTCACGAAAGAAAGGGATTTAAACAAACTCGTCACTCGGCGGATGGACGGCCGACGACAGAGGCGGAGAGACTTACACACGGCGCTGGGAGAAAAACTGACAAATTGTCTGCAGCAAATATTTTCCTTTGTTCTAATGAGGGCCGTCAGGCAGCCGAAACACAAGTCGGTCGTCGCAGCAGCGCCGAGATCAAACAACGCCCAGTTCGAGCCGGCGCTCCAAAAAGAATCGCGTGACACGCTACAGTCGCGACGAAAATGGAGAAGGGAAAAAAGCAAGAGAGCACCTATAGTCTTTGGTTTAAAGAAAACTGCGGACAAGTTAACACAGGCACGACTAAGAGAAATGCTTGAAAAGAATGAATGGCTAATATTTTGAATCAATCAAATATTGTGCTCAATGTAATTTATGTTTTATTATACGCGTAATTTATAATCGACTCCAACAAAGAAATATGTTGGTATAATCATTATATCTATGATTGTGTCATGAGAAGCTAAAACATTTTTACTGGACGTAATAACGAACTGATAAAATAAAACAATTGCCTGTTCACTGGTCTCTGCCACTAGTATTATTTGCGCTTTTCAAACACAAAACTATTTTTGTAGTCGTATAAAAGCTAATAAATGAGAATGATTTACTTTGCAATGGTGCTTTTAAGTGCGGCTAAAAAACACAATGGTTAATGTTGGTGGATATCCTACCGCCACAAAAGAAACAGATTTTGAGATGAATTTTAACATTTCGCTGCTTTTCTAAAACGTCAGCGTGAGAATTTTTGCTTTTATTTGGGTGACAGAGAGTGGAGCTCGACGGCGAATTAATTCCTCAGTTTAATGTCTGCTCGGTGGCGAGGGTTGGCGGAAAATAACTTTCAGCGTGAGGACCCTCCAGCGCCTTGATTACGCTGGAAAGCGGGTGAAATTGTTGATTCCGTGTGCTCATTATTCAGGCAGAACAAACATACAAACGTTATTTGTCTTGTCTGAAAAGGCCAGAATCTGCAAATAATGACCTCATTCGCAGAATGAAACATTTCACTTGTGGCTCCCATTATTATTCCAAAAATCCATCTTTCCCGCGCGTGGATGACTGCACGCACGCACGCTTTTCAAATAAAAATCTTTAGAATCCGGCTGAACGCCGGCAGCAAATCCGGTTTGCTTTTCGCAAATCGATGAGTCTGAAAGAGCTTGCTTGTTTTGGCACGGCTTAAATTTTGGATGAGCCGTGCGTACGCAGCATAGTCCGCGGGTGAACAGGGGCCGGCCGGTTAATTTACTTTGATGCACACACGTATCGCAGTAATTGCTCAATTCGGGGCCGCGCCAGCGACAACCATCACGTTCCAACTGCAATTAAATCGGCCTGTGGTTGTTTTACCGCGCGCAAAATACGCCGTTCAAAGGGCCCGGGAAAATGCTGCGGCGGTTCACTCACGCGTCATAATTGCCCGTGCAGCTGAATGCAAACACCGTACATCTCGCATGTGGGTCACCACTGCGAATCCTAATGGGATAATTTTGATTCAATTATGCCGTCCCTACTTTTCGAAGTGAAATAATTTTCTCAATTTATGAAAAATCAACAATAACGTCACCGCTATTATGTTGTATCATGAGAATTAGCGTAAAATATAATCGCATTTAAAAAGTTAACTGCATGTGTGTGATCATTTCAAAATTGTTTTCAGTGCCGAATAATCAGCTGACTTTGATGTTTTTTTTGCAAGCAAATCATAGCTTAAAATTGGTTGCTGAATTGGTTCCTGTGCCTTAACATATTTCATTACAGTGCGAACTTAAAAAAACATAGCGCTTTCATCATGCATCCTTTTACCGATCATTCTAATTGTTTATCAGAAAAATGTCTTTTTTGTGGAATGCGCGTGTCTCTTTTCTATAATATGCTTGGACTTTTTAATTACACTTCAAAGGACGCTTCATGCAGCTCATAGAAAACGATATTAAAAAGTCATCTGCCGTTGGCACAAACGGTATTATTGCAAAACTCGCGAATTCCTAAAGGGCATCAATGTACCAAAAAAACTATAAAAACACGCACCTCTGCGAGTAATTCCGAGCGTGTGTATTTCATTTTATCCGTAGTAATAAAGAGCCTCATAGGCGAGCAAGACAAAAGGGATTGTTTGCATCGGTGCACACGCGGCGGAATGCATTTAATTGAACGCTCAGCTGCAGCAGCTGGCATGTGCCGTAGCGTTTAATTTTTCCAAGTGGTCACTACAAACGGCTGGTGCGATGGAATAAGCTGCAAATTGAAACGAATTGCGCATTTTTCGCCATTACTCGAGCGCCAGGCCACTCAAATTGATTGCTCTCATTAGCAGGACAGGACAGTTAGAGCAAATGGGGTGGGGGATGCAGCGTGGAACAGTGGAACAGAAAGGGACACCTGCAGTGAATGCACTTTGTTTTATGCCAGCCTAATGTGCCTTGCAGCATTAATTAACTGGCCGTGCGCAGCCGACTCGAATTAATGCGGCGCACGTTTCGCCTGTTTTCGCGCCTGCATTTGCATAAGGCCGGCGTCCATCATCGCATCTCGCCGGATTTTAATCAGTGCTTGCTACTTGGCGATTCTGCCGTCGGGACGAAATCCGACGCCGGGTGCAGATATCCGGTTTCAGGTGTGATTGGTTCCCAGATTGATTTGTTTTCTGTCAGACTATGCCATCAGAGCATTTCTCGTCTGGCGTGGTGAAAATAAAACCATCTGCTCCAAGTTGTGTGCTGACGAGTAATTGATATTCTCGAGAAGAACGAAGAAACTTCGTTCGGTCGTGCTATTTTCATCAACTTAATTCTGAAGCAACTGCACTACTTGCTGTGAAGTTTGAAAGTTTAAAACGAAAAAACTCGAAATTACCAAAGCTGAAATACAATTTTTTTGAAATACTTCATATTTCTAACGGTCTCTGCTCCGATTTCCAAGCAAATAATATCAGTTCATAGCGCAACACGCGCAACAAAAGAAAAAATATATATATATAAAAAAATCTTTTTTGTGCTATTTTTTCTTTTTCTTTTAGATTTACAATTTTCTTTTATTTTATGAAACAGTTATTCCCAAAGTGAGTAAAAAAGACCCTCTTGTTTAAGCCGTTGCCGGCAGGTGAAAACGAGTCATGTATGTGTACCCAATAACGGGAATAACAACTAACACGAAAATTTTGAATTTAATCTTTAGATATTTCACCACAGATAGAGAAAGGTCAAGATTTTCATCGCCTGAACGGTTATAATAATTTGTCACGAAGAAATGTTAGAGATGCAATGATCCTTACCATCATGACAAAATATATCCATGAAATATCGTCATACTCACCCACTTAAATTTAATCAAAAAATTTAAAACTAACATAAAACATCATAATTTAATAAATTGCATTGAATATTATTGCAGCTCCCCGCTCAACTTTGGCACTCACTGAACTTTTCTCTACTGTACAAAGCAAATTTGATCCAACAGAGCAGGAGAGCAGATTTCCGTCCCTGATGCACGATCAAACTCTCCTCTCCAGAGCGCCGGGCGTTTCTTGAGGTTTAATTAGTTCGCGAGTTAAAAAGTTGCCGAACTTTTTGACAAGTCAGCTCGTCGGCTTAGAGAACAGAAGCCCCTGCATGAAACTGTTTTTGTAAGCAACATTCTAAATCCACGGCGCAAAAAAGATCTTCGGCCGCCCGCCCCCGTAATAAATCAGTTTGTACCAGCTATAGACACAACAACAGCAACTTTTCATGTTCCTTAAATTAGGTAACACGAAGCGAAAAATGATGACGAAGGAAGCAATCTGACGACGGCTTACGCCAGAATAATGCGGATAAAGCAGCAGATCTGACAAAAGGTCAGAGCTCGACAGAAAGTGGAAGCTTCTTTGCTGTCATTTATAAAATGCACACATACCCGGAAAATATTGCTCCTTTGAAATGGAATACAGATGTAGGTGTCTTATTATTGTTATATCGGATTAACCCTTTTCTGGGTAGCATTTTGTGACAAAATCTAGCAGGTTGAAGGGGAAAGGTTATTTATTTGTCCTTCACATAGACTCTCTCGTTTTTGTTATTAATTCAAGCTCCGTAGTAATAATTAATAGAGAATAAGGGTACATAGGGAAACTTTGCTTTTCTAATCCGCGATAATAAACCAACTTTTTGGTCCTGAAATCTTAGCATGTCTTCCAGTTGGGAAGCCTGTGAAAGCTTCTTCAGATAATAAGCTATAGTTTTCTGTTTCACGGGTGCCATTGATCTAAACTTGCTATGGGGTCAATCTTGACTTTGTTGGCGTTTTATTCGGTGAGGTTCTCAACTTGTTGCCAGAGTGCGTGGAAACTAAAGCAAGAAACAAATTTCATACCCTTTCTTGGTGCCATCCAACTTTTGCTGCACTTGTACTTTATCATGCAATCTCGCCTCTGCGGGGGAAATAAAAACGGCAGCAAGAAGCTGATTCGATTGCGGGCAAAAAAGTGAAATTGCAAAAAAAGTGAGTGAGCCTGCGCAAGAGGCAATAAACTTTCGAGATTCAGAGTAAGCTGGGCCGAAAAGTGAAATAAAATATGCTCATGAAAGTGGGCGGCAGTAAAAGGGCAGTGATGCACGTAAGGGCCATCGTGGAATAGTTACATGCTGCTCATCCCGTGAAAAGTTGGCAAAGCTGTTTTGCGAAACTCTCCCCGCTCTCACCTGGTGTGTGCGCGTTCGATAAGGCCACTTGCATATCTGTTTGCTGAGCCGGAATTCGAAACTGTGCAAAAACGCTCCAGCGATAATCCGGTGCCGACGCCGTATTTGCGTTCGAGTTTATTATTATTTGGAGAATAAACAGAGGTGTGCACGCGATTATGTGTTCTTTATAACGCGGGTGCAAACACCGGACTTTACGTATTTCTGCGCATTTGCGATAGCTCGTGCGCTCTGAGTAGAAAGGAATTGGAGAACCACGAAAAAGCATCTCTACGGGACTATTCAAGCCAAACCTACTTGGTATTTCCTGCCTTTGGGCTATTTTGGATATGTATTACTCAGCTAAAAAGTCCTGAGTGCAAAGTTGTTCTGGATCCCAAATAAGTAGAGTTAAATTCAATAACTATGAAAGTGAACTTCGAAGTTTTAGATATTGGAGCAACTTTGATTCAACTTTGTAGCTAAACAACGTGACCTAGTGGGCCAAAGTTCTAGAGGAATGGCATTCCTTCAGCCATCTTCGGATTGATAAATCGTAATTTTTTGACAAAAAGCGAGGACTGTCATAAGTTTTTGTTTGAAATGTATACTTAAATAATTTTTATAATACGTCATATGCGAATTTTATATTTGCTTCTATTAATTACATTGCACAAAATGAGAAGTGCATTTAAAGTGAATAAATGGCTCTAATCTTCGCGGATTAATTAGCAGACCATCCTAAATTAATGTCTGGGCAAAGTAGAGCCATCCATTCAATTGAAATTGAACAAATAACCTGCGAGTGTATTTTTGATCGGTTCCCCTCTTTTGCACGGGCCTAATTTGAGGAAGCCCATTCCAAAAAGGACCGCCCCCGCACATGTTACCGCCCCCGCACCGGAAGTGAATTGAAGTTCTTCCCGTGAAAATAATTTATTCATGCAGGAAAAGTTCAAGCCAGCAAGTAGCGAGTCGGAAAGTGTTCGCAATCCTTCCAAAATCCGAATGGACTTGTCATTGCAATGCAAGATAATCAAGTGTAGGTGAAAATCATCCCGCAATCGACACCAAACATCGCTCAGATTCTCGCAAGTAGTGCAAGCAACGCAAAGCATGTGCTCAGCAATACGAGTCAACGGCTTGGTTCTCAAGCAGAAGAAGTGCATTGTTAAGAAAATTTTAATAATTGTGGATCATGATTAAACAGAGGGCATAATTAACATAATATCATATTATTATTATAAATATATAATTATTTGCTGATTAAAATCGAATAATAATGACCAAAACACGTTGATGTATACATTATTTTTTCATAATGTTTAATATTCATAAAAAATATGCTTAGCAATTTCAAATTTATTGAATTATCACCTTCTGAGACACGAATATGAGTTTGCGCTCACTGAAACAAGCCAGAGAATTCCGCAAAACAATAGCCTCTCACCGGATTTGACACACAAATGCTGTATTTAATTTCAAATACATTTCAGGCGAGTCATGAACGGTCAAAAAGCTAATGCCATGGAAATGGAAATTATTCAAATGAGCTTTGTTTTGCCAAATTGAAATTAGCATGCTCATCAATGGCTTAATGAGAAGCCTAAATAGGTCAACTGAAATGATCGTTCCAATAATACGTATAATATGCGGCGTTCTTTATGTAGCTCGACTCAGCTGTTTTGTTCCGGCCGTGTGTACGTATGTTGGTGTGCCCATGCCCACTCAGCTAAAAAGAGCATAGCGGAGTAAAACGCTCTAGACGTCACTCACGCCGTATTTCGCTTGAATATTTCAACGCAAATCCTCATTTTGCACAGACTTTTGAAGAACCCTAGAAGAAGGCAGCTTTCTCTTTCCTTTTCAGTTTTATTGCAACCAACGGAGCCGCTTTTGTTTTCTTGATATTGATTTTCGTCGGCGTGTGTGTGAGAGAGAGTGCGCTTTTTATTCACCTGCTTATCTCCGTTTTGCCTCGCTTCCCTGCTCACTCTGCACCAGAATCCGCAAGTTGGCCCCGCCAAATTCTCATTTAATTAAAAGCGCCGCGTCGTTGATTGCTTTGACAATAAAAACTAGGCTTGTTGAGCGCAAAATTTATAGCCTCGTGCACCGAGCCAGAGAAAGCGAGAGAAAGAGATCCCCTTGGTGGAACCAGTAAAAAGCAGGTGCGTGTTTCGGCGAATTCGGGCTGCTTGAGAAATTGCCCACCGTTTCAAGTTCGCCGAGCGCACGTCGCCGTGCAGAAATAATACGGCTAATTCCCCATCCATTACGGCAGTCGAGGAAATTGCTTGTTTTATGCATTCCTAGCACTTGTTGACAGAGACGGAAAATTCAATCTGCTCTCCTATCACTCGGGTGCTGTTCTACCCATTTAGCTAATTAATCGCCATCAATTATCGTTCAACAACAGTCAAGAGCCGCAACGATATATCTCACGAAGGAGAGAAGAGGAAAATATCAATTAACTTTAAACCCTTTGGTTCATAAAAGCAGCGATTTATTGATTGAATTTATTTTGTATGGAATAGAGAGCATTAAATATAAAAAACATTAATATCCAGGTAAATTATAAGAATAGTCTTCTTCGCTTTTGTCGGTTTTTTAATAGGAAGATACATGGTGAACCAAGTTTGATCAATAATTTTGGTAAGTTATTTATAATATGAAATTTTTATTGATCCGTAACTAGCCATATCAAGATTTCGATGCGAATTGAGCTAGGGAGAAAGTTTTTTAACTGTATTTATTTTACATGCAATTAATGTTCGACGAAAATAATCAAAATATGGCAATAAGAAGGTTAGAAATTGAAAACAAATATTTTATTTTATGCTATGAACGAAAAAGAATTGCAAATCCTTGGAAATGTGATTTCTTTGCAAGAAAATCCAAAAAGAATGAAAAAAATTCACTCAGAGGTGTTTTTAAAAGTAGTTTTTATTTTTGTCAAAACCCTGTTAAAATGTCCATAAGGAAATCAAAGCAATAAAGGGTAGGAGCATTTATGTGATGTCTAACTAAAATAACATTTCCAGTCGAGGGATGATTTGAAGTTATGACAAGGGTTCAAAATTTTACTGTAGAGACCTCGCCTTTTGTTTCATATGCATTGTGGTAATAAGATATTTACCTCGCCAGTGCAATTTCCATTTGCTGTCCCCATGTGAGTGATTCCTAAACTACTATCTTTCAATGCTGGTGACAATCAGATTGAAAGTGCTGGGTGCGGATATGCGCGTCTGTGCGCCGAATGCACGCTTGCACGCGTACACACAATTTTGAAGCTGCGCGCGAGTGGCTTCATCCAATTTGAACGAAAGCCGCAGGGGGTACTTCACTCCGACTATTTCCGCAAAACAGAAGTTAGTTTTCGCAGTGCGAGTGCTGTGTTTGTGCTCGGCAATTATGCGCATACATATACGAGTGTACAGTACAGCGCGAGCTGTGTATTATTTTCAGGCCCCGGCTGCTGGCGTCGGTCGGTGGTGATCTGGCGGATCGAAAATCGGTCTCGGTAGTCACAGCCAGCTTAGCTTACTAGACGAGCCAGCGCGCACACACACAACAATTGGCTGCTTTGACACGAGAACACCATTAGCTATTACAAACTTGCACCGCAGTCGACATAATTGGCGCGGACGCTCTCGCCAGGATCAAAAAGTATAATTACGCCGTTACTGCTACTGTCACCATGGAAACTTGCAAGTCGACTCACTGTGCGGCACTTCCAATTTATTGCTTTAATTGTCCTTTGTGATTTCAATTTTGGGGTAGCACGCCGCGCATAACATATTTGCCGCTGGAGTGATTCCTGTGGTAGAACTGTCACATCAACGTTCGTCAAATTGAAGCAGCATGCAGTTGAGCGAGTGCACATGAAAATTCAATCGAATGCTCTTCAGATGGGCCGCAAGCAGTTTGATTTTCACAGTTGATTAGTCACTACGCAGTAAATTTTAGTATTAAAAATCGTTAACAGGGAGTGTAATTAATTAACCAGGACTCGGGTTCAATTTAACTCAACTTTATAGAGATATTTACGTTATTATATTAACATTAAAACCATTTTGTCATGGAATATTTTTTACTTATTAATTCCATCAAATCCATTCGCTAGTTTCAACTATCAAATGCGCTGTTTTTTTTGCTGTCGGATTTTTTCTATGCCTCTATTTTGAAATATTAGTGTTAACTGGAATTTTCCACCAAACGTTGCTTAATTAAAAGGCCGGTCGAAATTGATGAGTGACTCTTTAGGTCAATTTTAGCGTCCTCTTTCATTTCCAAATGAGTTCCGCTGGCATATCAAATTCCAGTTCGAAAGAGTTTGGTAATTGAATTTTACTAAAAAAAAGTCAGCATACACATTGAGCATTTTTGCACAAAACCATTTTTACTTTCGAATTGTATTTGGTTACTTTTACACAGGGTTTTCAGCACTGCTGAAAATTTGGAGAAGAATGTTTGCTCTGGTAGTAAAAACACTCGCTGCGGACGCAGTGCACATCGTATTTTAAGTAATTAGCCAGCGCACACACAGAAAAAACTGCGGCCGCACACTCGTTTGCCTCTCGAATTAATTAAAAAAGGGGCACAAGACGAGAATTTGCTGGTGGCCGCTAACTCCGGTCTCTTTCTCTCTATGCTATGCGCACATGACGCTGAATGGTCTAGCGGAGAAAAAATATTATTTTTCTCCCTGCCAGGGTGCAGTCCACTCAACGTTCTTTTGGCTTGAATTTTAACTCGTGGAGAGCAAACAATAATACGCTTCATTAAAAGACTTAACATCTCAGCAATCCGAACTTCACAAAGGAGGTGTTTGAAAATTTTGAGCTGGCACACATCAAAAACAACTGGTCGTCGATAGTTTGAAATGGCGATGGAAAAGGATTATATAATACCGTCATGCTAGTACAGCATTTTGTCTTTTTTTAGATTGTAGCGATTCCCGCTCACACTCGCGTTAACTCAGTTTGTAACCTTTAGATGTCACTTATAACTGTATGATAAGCGCCTTACTATACCTTCAACCTTCACTGACCGCTCACCTACGCACGCATACGGTCATGTCACATTTATCTCTCCGGCCGGGAGCATAATGTCGTGCGTAATAACTAATAGACGCGAAGATTATACCGGGGTAAGCATTGTTTATTAACTGTGATAATAATTGTTATTATAGACTCGCATATTGATGCGTATATTACTTGTTTATATTATGACTTTCCTTTGTGATTTTATTGTGACTATTTATTATGTAATATTTACAGTCTTAATTATGGATTAAATACTACTACTACTACTAAAAAGGAACCAGATGCATTTCCTTTTGGCTCAAACCCAGTATCCCACAAGATAAATGTGTCAACGAAAAATTTGAGAGTAGTTAAATCGATCTGTGCTTCCGAATATCTTGAGAGTATGAGAGTGACTTATTATATTACTTCCATACAAACTTCAACTTTAAGCAGTTGAAGACAAAAGGTAGCCTCTTTTCAAATTAAGAGTTTGATTGCAAATATCTACCATGCAAATTAAGGAGAAAAAGCATCAGTCCTATCTTCTGAGAAGTTCAAACCGTCTCATTGAAATAAAGTCCATTGGCACAGATAAATGAGAAGATATTATTTAACTTTTGGATCCAATCAGAATGAAATGGAGGAAGACTTAATTTTCCATGAACTAATTAAGATTTAAATCACCACCGGAGAGAATAGGCGGCATATTATCCACCATTTTCAGGGCAACTATGATTGATTATTAGCATTAAGCAAAAATTGAAATAATTTGAAACTGTAAAAATGTAATGGAAAGCATCATTTTTAAATTGTTTGTGAGTAATGGACTGTAATTCGAACCTTATTTTTATTCAACGCTCTCTTTATAGACACAATTTAAAAGTTTCCCTCAAAGCTCAGATAGTATTTTAAAATTTCTTTTGAGCTTAAAGGTTCCTAGCAAATATGATATTTCATAGAGGATATCCCCCTAGTGTGGACATTTCGCATTACAATTCACACCAGCTCAGGCAGAAAATGAATAGCTCAGAATCCAGTCTGCAGTGAACCCGCCACGTCAGCTGTTGCCATTTTTACCACGAATGCACACACGCCACCTGATTAAACATTCATCTGTTGAAGTGCAGGCGAGTGAAGACGCTGCTCTGCCGCATTCGGAATCTCGCTCGCTCGCTCGCTCTCTCGGTCTCGCGCATCCACCGTGTGTGTATGTGTGTATATGTATGTTCACTCGAACGCTGCAAAACCCACATTAGTGTCGACCAACATAACGGCAGGCAGTTGCAGAAGCGGGCGGGTGGGTTTCGAGTTTGCCAGCAAATCAAACAAACGATGCCTTCTCTGCAAATCCCCGGCGGGCACACAAGCCGCCGAATGCAGCAGCCGAGCGCATACTCTCCTTTGCAGGACCGTAATGGCAACCAGTGTGCTGCACAAGTTTGCTGTTGGAAAATGGAAAATAGTCGTGTAATCCGACGAAGTTGTCTCGCTTTTGTTTCTCTCTGCTTGGCCTAATTTTGTGCTTTATGGCGAAATGACATGTTTATTGCGGTGCAACGAGGAATTCTCAGCGTTGTTTTCAGCATTTTAATGTGCAGCGGGACGCCATCGGCGTCGCAAGTGCATGTCAGCACGGAATGGACAAGGAATGTGGTTCATAGCTGCCCCAGGGACGGCTGCTGTTTAGAGAGCAAATTAAATTCAGCGTTCGCCAAGAACACAGTCAATAAACCTGTTTCAAACTGAGGAATAACCAAAGCAATTGTCTAATTAGGGAAATTATCAATTAATACTTGCAGTTCTCCGCCAGCTACGTCAACCGCCGGTCAAAGAGTCAAATAAAAGTAAATTTACTGGAGAAAAAACAATAAAATTTTGGGCCAAATGTACAGGTGTAAAAATCTCGTGGGGCTGAGAGCTATCTGAGAATGTTTTAATTTTTGCGTTACTATTGTTAGTACTAAAAAGTTTAGATGCAATTCACATAATTGGAATACCTGCGGGTCTTTATTGAAGGGTCTGACTACAATGTGTAAGAAAAATCTTGAATATTAGGATATGAAAAACAAACAAACCCGTTAAACTTACCACTACCTTTATTCATGAATAGTCGGAGATCAATCGTGTATGCAACCGGCCGGACATTTCTGCGAAGCTGTTTGCATACTTATAAAATATAAATTCAATCGTCATAAGCGGAGCGTGAAAACATCGATCTTGAGAGTGACAACAATAAGAGGAGCGTGAAACAAGAAGTCAAAGTGGCAACACCCGATACTGCCGTGCTCGCTGCTTTTCCGCTTGAGCGCTCGAGCACAAACAAATTAGCCTGAGATGCGGCAAATTGAAAGCACACGTGCTGGCTGAGGAGCAAAAACCAATACATTATACGTACAGCGGAAAAACGGAGGAACAATCAGTGCGGAAAGGCGTGCTGCAAGTTCTTGAATGCAATTGAACATAATGCGAGTGCGGTGGTCGGGTTCGCTCAATTGACTCGCGAGGGAGCGGAAAACTAGCCGCGTCCATGATTTACGAGCGGCCGCCAGCCACTGCAGCCACCGCGTTTAATATGTATTAGAGCGCCAAGTGTAATAGAACACGGCGTCAAACAATGGGCTGGCTCGATGCACCTGTAATCCGTGATTTATCATCGGGCTCTCGCGCGGCGACTTTATTCCCGCTTTTGATTAACACTCACCGCCATACTAACTGAATAAAATTCGCCCGCCGCCGTGCCTCGACGCTGAAATATCGGCTGCATTTTCCGCTTGATAGATAGGCCTCCGCAAAACGAGCCAAGGGCGGCCATTTTTAATGCGCGTCCTCGTTTTTTGTCTATGTTTACTCCCAGCCGAAAGGGGATAAGCTGCAAACGACGCGTTTTATATTGACTAAGTTTTATGATCTTTATGCTGATTTCTAAAAGCAATATTTCAGTATTTTGTGCACTGTTAAATCGGCATTGGTGCTTCTTAGAACATTAAATAAGTACCTTTAAAACAAGATCATTACAAAACAAAAATCGAGCAATTTTTAACATTCGCAAGCTATAAGGAGATTAACAATTTAGGTCTCTTGAACACTGTTTTTCTCTTTCAGACTGCCATTTTCAAAACGATAAGGCCAATTAAATAAGATAAACTCGCACATAATTATCAAAAAATGAAGTATCCATAGAAAAATCATAATAAAATCGGTCTATGATGTGTTGTTGCATTTTTAACTTTTTACTTTTCAAAATAAAATTATTTTATAATTTTTCTTTTTGTGCTCATTGTCAGTTTTACACTTGACCAATTTGAAACGGCTAAAAAAAGCTAACAATAAGTGAGCTTCCGGGAAAGATGAAATAAGTAGCCATTTCATTCCGCTCTAAAAAAACATTTTGCTCGGAGTTTCCTTTTTCTTTTTCAATGAATATTAATTTCTGGAAAAGATACGGCCTTTCATACCTCTACCATGATTAAGTGGATGCCAGTACAGGGAAATAGATTCTTGAAGGGATAAATATAAGGAAATTCGAAATTCATATTTTCCTGTTGCAGTTCATCTATTCATTCATTCATTCATTCTCACAAAGGACAAATTGAAATGAAAAGCTACAACTAATCTACTGGCGGCTAACCTCTTCTCCTTTAGGCTTAATTTTAAGGATTACCAACTCGGCTGCTCTCCCGCATATTTAATGTAAAAACAAGTTTCCCCTTCCGGGCGCTCATCGCAAATTTCACTCGAGAGACTTGAGCCCATCAGCAACAACACACACACACAACACACCATTCATGTTTCTGTGAGCAATAATTAACTCTGCAAGTTTGAAAAGTAGCTGGCAGTAAAAAAAAGAAGGCTGCATTCGCGTGCGAGCGCGAAAAAATTAATCATTCCTGTAGCAGCATGCAGTCGGGCGCGTGTGTTTATCAAGTTTAATTAAAAAAGACTTGAGAGCAAAGTTTCGTCGGCGCAAGAAATGTTAATTATTTAATAGACACGAGGTGGGCCGGTCCCGCCGAGTTCATATAAAACGGTTTAAAAGCCATCTACGGAGCATAAGCCCAAGGATATCCCCCTGCGGGATTTTGCCAAAATTGAGGCCGCCCGCCCGCCTGCTGAATAGGTGCCACAGACACTAGCACACCGCCTCCGGGTCACAGTTGTGGATCTTATTATGTTCATTTCCTACTTCTCCAGCCATGCATGCTCCTTAATGCGACAACACGGAGAGGGAAAACAGAAAAACGAGACACAGCCTGGCTCCAAGTCGTCTGCATTTACACACACGCGCCGTGTGGAGCCGAAACTCCCTCGGGCGATGCTCTCGAAAACACACACTGGGTGAATTCAGCCGGCTCTGAAATCTATAATGCCCTTTTTTTCTGCGAATGCATCGGATCAGCAGTGGAATTGGGCCAATAATACGTTTATTATCGGGAGAGTTTCTCGATCGGAAAATTCATTTGATGCACCAGAGTTCAGGGATAAATAGGGGAAGGAGGTGATTCGGTCATGCCTGTAGAGCGGAAAATGTTAATATTGCCAACACATCGAAAAGGAAATAAGATTATGCAATGTGCTTCATATGTATACAAAATTCCTTCCAATATATATTGTGTTAGCTAAACTCGCTAGATAGGTAAATACAATGCTAGGTGTAAGGAAGTCATTTAATAATTTACTTTGCAGTGCAATCTAAATTTTGAGTTGCAAAATTATATTAACTTGCTTATCAAGGCTAACTAATGGGCTCAATTCAGCTATTATATCATATATTTCTTAAGGTTAAAGAAGAAGCAATTAACAATGTAATTTTGCCAGCATTAAATCTTTTAGTATTTAATAATTAATATTTTTGAATTCATTTTATTTTGAATCTAAATACCATTATCATGTTTTGATTTTGTGTTTCAGGTAAGCAACTATTTTGATGTTGATATCAGTTCTACAAGTCGCTTTAAAAGGTAAGTTATTACCGATATAAAACAACAATATATGATAATATCGCGGAAAAATTGCAAGTTGATTAATAATCAATTCATGTATGTTTCTCTTGAGATTCGAGAAAAGCTAACAAACAAAACACAAAGCGCTGTGTTATATTTTCAATTTCGATCGATAGCCATAAAGCAATTTGCTTTTATCACCTCGATTATTTTCACTTGAAAGGCAAATCAGCCGTGAATAGCCTATATCTTTGCGTTTTTAATAATTCAATTTGTCGTGAGCGCGGAAAGCAGACAAAAGATTGGAGGAAACAATGGCGCGCGAGGGGGTTTCCAAGCGATGAAGCCATCGAACGGAAGAAAGCGGCAGACAATTAAACTGGCTGTCCGACCAGCCAGTGCATTTGGGAGCAAACGTCTTCTGGCCGTTTAGGCCCGTTGCGTGAGCCAGTAATTATACAAAGGGGTGTGTGTTTGCAAGACACACGTGTAATTAATATTCACAGGGGCAAAACGCGGCGCATATCGTGTTTCTCGGCTGCGGATAATTGATATGCAATGGAGAATGAATGGTCCGCAGACACGCGGCGCTGAACTCGCTTCTCGCGCTGGATGCAGCCCTAAATCACTCTCGACCGGCCCCCTTGTAACAACGTTGTAATTACGCGTGCATGCATGCACATTAGGTCCGGTGCAAAAATAGCTGCTCTGCCTCGAGCAAGGGGCAGCGCTCGCCCAGTGGCGTGTTTCGCCCGATGTTTGTGCTGCTAAATCTCTGGAAAGCCACCCTTCTTAAGTGATTTCGAATCGGAGCCGCTTGACGATCCAGTTACATCTGTCTCGCTCATCAAAAGCTTTTGTTGTATTTTCAGGGCTGTCTTCAAATTAAACGAGAACTATGCTGTTTATCCTTTGGTGTTTTTTTCTTTTTTTATCATAGGATCGAGGGTAATTGTTACGTGATTTTAAAAGTAACGTGCCCAATCTGACTTTCATAAGAACATCAACAAAACATTTTCCCTGAAAGTTTCAATAGGATTGCTCACAGTTCTCCTGGAAACCAGCACCTCAAGAACTTTAATTTTTAAAACTTTGTAATTTTTATTCTATCTCTGCTCGATCGTAATTGGAATATCGAGGTTGTTTCTTCACTACCCAACCTAATTTTGGATGGGAAAAAACTTTTCTTAAGACAAATTTTTATAACTCTAAAATGAACGTAAATTAGTTTTTCAATTCAATATTAAATTAAATAAATCATTATTTGCTCTACATAGGTTTTAGCACAAGGTTTACCAGTAATGAACTTCTCTAACTTTTTTCCTCTGATTATTTTGGAATATTTTGAAAAAAATATTTTGAAAATTGGAGACCTCTACAGACAAGAAATAATTTAAACTCAATGGGTATTTGACAACATTGGTTTGCATGAGCCGAAAATTCAAATGAAAACAAACCATAGTCCACATTAGTTATTACTGAACGCGCGGCCATTTAAAATCACGCCATGCCAAAATTGTTTCAGCTAGATTAAACACAGAACAGGAAACAAATAGCTTCCGTGAATCTGTATTTACTTAAAGCGCTTATTGTCTCTGTTTGCTTAAAGCGCTTGTCCCCCACTGCGCCCTAGCACCCAAAAACAAATCCATCTCCAAATAACATTATTTACCAGTTTTGCAAGCTCGGTTTGCAGTACATAACTGAGCTTTTTGCTCTGGAACGGTTGCCCACAGACACGCCACTGGCTAGAGTGTGTTAGTTTAGCCGTGCTGCCATCAATTCTCATAGTGTGCCCGGCTTGTTGAAACACAAAACGCGCTCGCCCGCTCGCAGGAAGCGGTCTCGGGGGTGTTTTGCATCGGCCGGCACAACTTCCTCCTTCGCGGGCACATGCACACGCGGCCCAAATTGAATTTCGAAGCCCGTTTTATCATTCGATTTCGGGCCTCGGCAAACGAACGCCTCCACACCCAAATTTATTGGCCCTGCGAAAGCGGCCGACGCCGTTTTTTACGTTTTGCGGCGAAAAATGGCCCCTATGACTGCTCTCGGAATAAAAGTAGTGCCGGCTTAACCTCGCTGATCTCTCTGGATTATTTTTGTTCCCTTTCATGGCTACCCGGCCGCAGTTGTGACTTTTTATCAATTATTCAGCTAGACTGATGGTGCACATGAGTTCCCGGAAAAGTACCCGCAGATTAAAATTGGCCAGAGGATGGAGCTATATCACTCTATCACTTTTTCGCCTGATATTGGATTTCGTGAAAAATTGACATGGGAGCAAGCAATTTGTCGTTTTGCCACTTTGGTTGGAGGGTTGCGTTTGACTTGGTTGATTTAACCTCTTTTGCTGTTGTTTCGCTCGATCTGTTATCTCAATTTGGGCACAACATTTTTAATAGAAGCGTCCTGGTAAAAATACCGTAAAATAATTTATGATCAATCTTATTAAAGTTTTTGAAATAAAACAATTAAAATAAATACAATGAGGGCAGTGCTTTCTACTTTGCAATTAAGGCACAGAGTCACAGACCCACAAGACTTAGTCTGACCCAATAAATTGAAAACTGAAGCACATTTATAATTCGCAAATTAATAATATAGTATAGTTAAACAATGATTTTCTGCCCAATTTAGTATATTGGTAATTTTCATCGAAAAACAATATAAATCGAGTGAGAATGCATTTTTTGTGATATTTGAAGAAATCTGTCAAATCTCGATCTCGAAGGCAAATGACACAACATTTTTTGCATAAGCCCCTCATCTCCTTGGAGGTGCTGCTGTTTTGGCAGAAGCCCCGATCTGTTGCACCTGAGATTTCATCTGCTTTGATTTATATCGCAGCCGGCGTTGTCATTCACCCGCGCGAATGAACTCAATTTTTCATCCGTGCGCGTGTCGGCGGCACTCTTACTGACACTCTGTATTTGTGCCCCGGCGTCACCTGAAATTTCCCGCTCTGTTCCGCCGGCAGCCTGGTGACAGCTCGAGATTTTCCCAGCCTTTCGTGTTGCAAATATAAAAGAGAATTAATAAATAAATCGACGGGAGAGAAAGTGAGAGAAACGCGAGTGCTGCGTGGAGCGAACAAATGGCGAATATAGATAGACGCAGTGCGGCGTGCTGGCTCGAGCCAGAAAGCGTGAAAGCGGCCTGTTTGTTTTGTATTCACTTTAAGGTTGCCAGGGTGTTTCTTATGCCTCGGCAAAATAACTAAAAAATATATTTTCTAGCAATTGCATCACGATCGCTAGAACTGTTTCAAACTAGAGATCTCAGCCAGCCGCTCTGCGCTACGCCAGCAGGAAAATATTGGATCACGTGGTTCAGCCACCGGTTAGTAAGAAAAAAATTGTCAAGTTGGTTAAGTAAGCACTTCCAAACTTCCGTTTTTTAAATCACTAGCTCTCTAAAGCCATGAAATTCAGTGGAGCATATTCAGCCAGCCGCCTTTACAAAATCTCGCGGCTGAGACCACTATTGAAAATCAAACTGATAGGAAAGTCTGGATTATAAAGAAATAGGAAAACTAAATTAAATATTTTTTTGTAGTTCTGCCTCTCAGCTGTTTCTGACAGTCAATCATTTTGCTTATTTAAGAAACATTAGATGTTTTAGCACCTTGGAATTATTTGTTCACATTCAAATAATATTTCTGAACTCATCATATTTCCGTCCAGGCATTTCTCCTCCTTTTTCGCAATTCACTCTGCAAAATATGGCAACCTTAGTTATCTATCGCCTTTCAAAACACATCAACGCGTAGGTTGGTCGTCGTTGTTGTTGTCATCCTGGTGTGTGAACGCGCGCCGTTCGTTGTTGCGACGACACACACGCACAAAAGACGCCCGCCCCATAACTAATGACACGGAAACGCCGACGCGTCAAAGAAGATTATTGTGTTAACAAGCACATCCTTTATCTGATTGCCCACCATAAAGAGTCGCGCGCGCGCTCACTAGCTCGCTTAACTGCCGCCGTTTGACACACACCAGCGGGGGCAAACTTGGCGGGCGTGCGGTATTTATTTTAAAGCCCGCTGGCTGTTCGGCTGTTGTGCCGGTTGCTTGGCTCGAATTGACCGGCGATTGAGCCGGCCAGATTTATCAGCCACCGCGCGTCCCCCAGGGTGACCAACCGCTGCAGTAATTAGCACACGTCTGCCTGTTAATGGTGGCAATTTCCTGACGCCGCACTCCTCTTTCTGCCTTTTTCTGCGGCGTTGTTTTTACCCACGGAGCGAAGAGCGAGCGGAAGGAAGGAAATGGGTGGCGTGTGTTTGTGTGGCTGCTTGCTTGCCTGCGTCTGCACTGAATATTTTAGGAGCTGCGGAGTCGTGCCGCTGCTTCCGCTCACGAACGATTGTCCCAAATTAAGATTCAAGCGCACAAAAAAGCGACGCTGTTTTGTGCAAATAGAAGCAAAAAGGGCGGAGCGGAGTAGAGTGTGCGGACCCGCTAGTAGATCGTTGTGGAATTTTGCCCTCCAGTAACAGGATTCTCGCGCTACTGATTTACGGCCAACGAGAATATGTTGAATGAATTTTCAAGCTATAAATTTTAATCTAAGATAAAGCTATTGTGCTAAATCAATTCAATTCAACGTTAGATCATAAAAATATATTTTAGTTTGTTTTTATGAAGGGTGTCTCAGCATCCCCATAAGTAAGGATTATTTTTTCAAATTACATTAAGTTTTGATCTTCCAGAAAAGGATAAAAAAATAGAATGACGTAAGTCCTGCCTACGTATCTTCTTGAGGCAAATGTTCGGTTTGCTAAAATAACATCACCATATTCCTTCAATGATCGACTTTACAGGAACAGCTTCCAGTGTGTGGCAAATTCCCCGACCTCTGCCATTCCCCGATAAATATGAATGGACAGATTTAAAAAATAAAATAGTGTGTTCTACTTCTTATAAAGGCACGTACAGCCCCCGCAGGTACATGCATGTATTTGAGCCATTCAATTCCACGACGCTGTTCGAAATAAAAAAATACTGTTCAGAAATACACATATTCACTATAGACACGTATGTGCACCTTTACTTATGGCGTTCGCCCTTTTCAATGCTCCAAGGAGTAGGCGGTACTCTACTTGCCCTAGAGACATTTCGACCCCAGCCATCTCGACGGCTGACTGAGCCTTGTTTGCATGAAGAAATAAATAAACGAGTGCGCGACAAGTAACAAGTTGGTCTCGAGCCATTATTGTCTTGATGAATTCGAAATTAATGAGGTGGAAAGCACGGCAAACAGACCGCTCGTGATTTCCTCGGCGCCGAGCCTCCTCCCAACGCAATTATATGAAATAAACCTGAACCAATTGTCTTGTAGACTGAGCTTGTCTCCAAAGGAGAAACGCGTGATGAAATCTGCATGAAAGAAGTCAAGGATTAGATTGGATGGAGAAGATATAATTTTTTACACATTTTAGGAGTATGCACCATAAGGATGAGACAGCATTAACTTTTTTGGAACCCTTGTTCAACACATCCCGTGGGCTATGAGATCACCGGATCCCAATAACACCGCCGAGCGGATAACATTGGGCCCAAGTGGCCGCAAGGGAGCTTGGGCCCAAGGTGGCCATCTTTTCGCTTCTTCGAAAGTCGAAGGTCTTTCATTGAAACGCCAGCGCAGGAAAGGTGCGAAAACCAGCAAGTGGCGAGTCGGCGCCGATGCGCCTCCCAGCCCGTTGAGCTATTTGAGCATTTCGAGCAACTAAATTAACCACCTTTTGCCATGCCTGCCATTGGGCAGCCAGCATTAGATTCCCGAATAGCTCAAGTATCTCCCATTGCTTTGACACTCCTGAGAATGTCTTAACAATGCGAGCCAATTGAGCTTAATTGTAATGGATTTCAAGGATAGGTGCCGGCTAAGTTAAATTCACAACTGATAGTATAATTTTCCCTGCGGATTCTTGTAGTGGACAGCTTTCGGCTCCTTTATGCCTCATTATCATTAATTTACTAGCAAATCCAATTTAATTTCTCACCGGACGGGACATTTTTCATCACATTGGAAGTTGTATAACGATTGATCGCACTCAATGCTGAATACGATCAAAAAGAGAAGCATTTTTCACAACCATCTGTGAAAGGGATATTTAAAAAATATTCCATGACCCTAGGATAATTGATTACTTAAGAATATTTTTTTAAATTTATGCGAATTTAACGTTTTAAACTGCTCAAAACGTGCACGAACTTGGCAAAATCTTGAAAATAAATAAAATGAAATTTTTCTCCAGATAAATGCATTTATTTTAATGACCCCAAACAACATCAGCCATCAAACAAGTTTAATTTGAACTCTCTAGTAAAATTCTTTACATTATGGAAGTCATATATTTTTACTCCCAATTAAATAAATATCCGGCCTGGTGTTTTCGAATTGTATTGTATAAGTATTTTTTAGAACGCGGAGCTCCTTATGAGGCGTGCTTTTTACTAGGTCAGAGAATAGGCGCCCGGCACTGCTACCGCCTGAAGCAGAGCTTAATGATTAATAGCCTGGAAAATTAACCATGAATTTGTAAGGTTCATTTTTGCCTGCCAAGATGGCCATGTCCGCGATTTGAAATTATAGATCAAAAAGCCGACACTAATCACGCAATAATCCCCGCCCAGCGGGTGAAACAGCCTCTTTGATCTTTTCTTAATTAGCTACCGGCTTTTGCCAAGAAGCGGAATTGCTCTCGCTCTCTCGTCCTACGTGCAATCGATAGATCTTCGCGGATTTCGCATCTATTCGAATCCAGGTCATATTGTCACCGTGCAGCGATGCCGTTTGTTTCCCACGATTTCGTAGCAAAATCGGTCGGCGAACCGGAGCGGAGAACAAACTTTTCAATTAGTTTTCCCAACTCGTGGGGTGGCCATAAATCAAGCCGGCGGCGACGGCCGGCGCCAGAGTTGCCACCGAGCACGTTTAATTACGCCCGATTGCGCGCGAAATAATCAATGTGAACGCACTTTGCACTGGGTGTGGTTTGCCCAATTCTAATTTCAGACACACGTGACTAGCAACGAGAGAGAGAGAGATATAAATTGGGCAAATTGAGATTGAAAGCCCTGTTCGCAGAGATCAAAACTAAAATCATAGAGGCCAAGAATGGAATTTCAAATATTTCAATCTCAAACAAAGCATATTCGGCACAAAAATTCTGTACCTTTTTTATACAAAATTAATGTTACAATGTCGATTTTTATAGTTGGCATAAATAGACCTAAAGAGCCATTAAAATTTTTCAAATAGAATATATCTACTTCAGTGTTAAAGACTGCCAAAGTGAAAGTAATCTAATTGCTAGCTTAAATTCGTTGTCCAAGTAGGAAATGAAATTTAAAAAAATATCTAAAATTAATTTCGTCTAATAAATTTGTTAGTATCATGTCAAAGCAGGGATTTAAATAATTTAGAAAGGAATTTCTCAGTATTATATTTAAATTTGTATCTTCAGTGTTTTGAATGGCTTTGAGATTCCCCGAGCGAGACCTGAGAGAGTATATAAGAACTATGGCATGCATATCATTTGTACTCTGAGCGATGATAGAAATTATGGTACATGTTTTCCTCCCTATAGAATTTCTCACGACAGCACATATTTATTGATACTCCGTTCACCAGGCAATTTCCCGAGCGATAAATTGAATAAAATCGCTGGTCAGAAGGAGCAGTTTTTCAAAAGGCCGTTGCTCGGCGGGGCGTATAATTAATCAGCGGTAAAATATCGCGATCACTCAAGCGGAGGTCATAAAAGAAGCATTAAATGAATTTGCAAGTGTGACAATAATTCAAAAAGTTTGCACGGCACTCGGCGAGGCCTGGCTTGCCGGCTGTTGTGCATGTTGGCTGCATGCAAAAAGTGCCGAGTCGGAATAATTTGCACCGCTCGAACCCCGTGTGCAGGCAGAGCAGAGGCGAGAGAAGACAAAACGACCGCATGCATACATACATAGACAATCGCAATCGGAGAGAGTATGTGTTCGTTCAGCAACTGGAGCACACAATAGCACCGACCGGCTCGCAGTTACAGCAGCTTCCGGGTGGTGCAATGCGGAATCAAAATTGCATTACACGTGACGGCATGCGAGCTAGGAAGCGAGCCGTGTGAGCCAGAGCAGGATCCGAGCATAAATCACCGGCTAAACAGGTTCTTGGCACCTCCAGATTCAGCCAGCGGCGGAAGGAATGTCTTCGGCGTGCCTTCTTCGTGCCAAGGTAAATAGCACATGGCTTGATTTCATAAGGCCCATGTATTTTCGGCGAATCTGCGAGCGCGCCGCGTGAGGAAAAAAGTCTCCGCAGCAGCTCGTGATGGATGATTGGGCCGACGTGTTTCGTGTCCGGGCGTCGTTACAATTGACATCCACCCGCCGACGAGATGTATTTTCAATTATCATGCGATTTTATTTTATCGCCCTCCGCTAACGTCTTGTTAG
Source organism: Cloeon dipterum (assembly GCF_949628265.1). Lineage (NCBI taxonomy): Eukaryota > Metazoa > Arthropoda > Insecta > Ephemeroptera > Baetidae > Cloeon > Cloeon dipterum. The sequence continues at coordinate 28,088,062 of NC_088788.1, forward strand.
CCTCCCTCAATCTAGTGCTCGAATTTTGGCTCCAAGAGAGTGCCAAGATCAAATTTAAGCAAAAAATACCATTGCTATCAACACGTCAGTGGTAGAAATTTTCGAACGATTAAAAATAAATTGAATATGCAGAGAACCGTTTTTTATACTTATATTTTTATTTTTTTATACTTATATTTTTGGTGAGTTTTTTAAACCCTAAAACTCGCTTATGGTCGAGGAAGCTGCTTTTAGTTTCTTCTGACAAAGAGACGATTAAATTGAACCTGAACGAATTAGCATTTACAAAACTATGCAATATTGTACATAGAAGATTAATCAGTCTGAAAATAATATCTACCTGATGTGGACAAATTTTGATCTTTAAAAACGAGCTATTCAAATAAATTTTAATGCTCCAAGTGGGGACAGCACGAAGTCCTTTTTACGGCTATTCGGTTGAAACGCACGGACAAGCAATAACACAGAAATGGGCCTCGCTTTACAGATAATCAGCCGGCTGATTTATGCCGCCCGGTTTGCTCGGCCCATAACAAATTCGCACGCTCAAAGTTTGTTTTATGGGCTCGCTTTTGAGCGGAAAAAACGCGGCGTGCCGAAAATTGAAAAAGCACTGTCGCCGCGTAAATCATCCGCCCGCCGCGCGCGCTCTTTTCGGCCATTCAGCTGGTGCGTTGGTTCAATTATTTTGTTGATTAAATTAATCGCGCATTGGTGACGTCATGCGGACATTTTGCTCGCTCTTTGCGTCGGCTTGTATGTTCGCGTGCGTCGTTTTGTAATGTGCTTATTTACGGCCCGTGCGTTTTGCGCGCGCTTTCAAAGGGATTGTTTTTGTTTCGGAAATATGCAAATCTCGCATGAAAATTCCGTAAAACGCGCTCGCACACGCACCGCCTGCTGTGATGTTGCGAATATATTTGTTGTCATCAAAGAAGATTAATTTTTGAACACGGCGAACATGGCAGTTCCATTAAGGAGGCGAGAGTTAGGAATAACTCACGCGTCGTGTGAAATATGGTTGATGCTGCAAAGTGGGCATTTTTGCCCGAAAAAAAACTGCATTTTAGCATGTAAACGCACTCAGCACTGTGGGAGAAAGAGGATTAAATTTTCGCTTCTGTGTAAAGAACTCATGTAGCTAGATTCTGACGATTTTTCACGGCACCATTTTTGTTTTCAAGAAGTATTTTATTTAATTCGCCATTTGCAAAAACTCTTAGTGTTAAAAGGCGCCAACAGATGGCACCACCGTATTCTTCCGATTTTATGGCTCTACCGTTGCGATTTGGGACTCAATCCTGGTGCTGTACAATTCAGCTTTTAAAATGATTCCCTTTGATATGATGAGAACCAATCGCAGCAGAAACGTGATTTTTTTTAGAAATAGTTTATATTTTTGCTGACGTTTCTGCGGTGATTGGCTTAACTGATTATTTGATTATTGATTGACACCAAAAAAGAAACAATTTAAAGAGCTTAATGCACAGCAGCAGCAGCAGGATTGAGTCTTCAATCGCAGTGGAAATATGCATTAAAATCAAAAGTAATCGCTGCCTCCATATATTGGCGGCTATAAACAATAAAAGGGGCTTTCGTAACTGGTGAATTTCCCCCACATAAACAGAAAACACTTTGCTTGAATTACAATTTTTAAATCATTTTGTCCCTAATAATTTTTTTAAACTCATGAAAAATCGCTCTTTAAGTAAAGCAATTGCAACGATGCCAAAATTAAAGAATTTAACCAGAATGATGCAAAAAGAAACTTAAAAATTATCTTGCTGAGAGGAAAGCATAGCATATTAGCGATTTTCCAATAGCAGCTTCACTTGCAGAGTTCACATCGACGGAAATCAAGTGGCAATCCGACGGATTTGCGCACCGCCAACCTACCGCAGCAATTCAATTTTGTGCAATTCAACCTTACTCGGGCAGAAATATATTAAATCTCTCGAAATCAATAAATGACAAACGCGCAGGGATGGACCGTCGGTGAGGCGATAGAACCGAATTTCATCCCTTCGAGGAGAAATTTTTCTGACATTTCTCTCCGACATTCTCGCCGAGCCGTATCTTTATCTCGAGATTATCAGGCTCAATTAGTCGACATGGGATCAGCAAAGCTTTTGCGTCGACGGCACAAAAATTAAACGATCAGCAGCACGTCAGCGGCGAAAGTGATTGACTGCCTACGCGCCTCCTATCTTATTAATACGTCGCTCCAAATTGAATTAAAAATTAATGGCACGCAAGCGCAGTGTGTCAGAAACGTCGTCGATGTGATGTTTGCTCCGCCGACTTTTTGTGCGTTGCTCAAATATTTTAACAGCCGATTGGGTTTCATCAGTTTTGTTTTGGGAATGGAGAGTCGTTTTTAATTTTTACTTAAAGAGAAACGGAATATTCAGCAGCTTGAGGCATTTTAGTGAAGCATTTTTGTAGGGTTGGGAATTTAAGACGATCGGATTTGTACAATATTTATTCGCCTCACAGCTTTTATTCGTCAAATGAACAACAAAATATGGTCCAAAGGGAGCCTTTTTTGACGATAGACACATGTTCACGAGACACAGGTTTCACTATTTAATCAGTAAAAAAGTAACCTATCATTTCTGCGCCATTGAGGACTGTGAGTTCAAATTATACGATAAACTTCAACCATTTCCTCGACTGTGACATGAACAATTGCACCCTGTCTCAAGCCGCCAAATGAAAAACGAGCAGTGAACGGTGATATCCGTGTATTGATCTTATATGTTGAACGTTTTTCATATTTAATAAAGCTTTTATTATTATTTTGCCTATATTTTCCTATCTAGAGTCTACGTTTTTTGCCAGAGATGGTGCTCTTCCTCGCTGTTTTCCCTTTGAGAAGCCATTAGTTAGAATATGATTTAATTTCTATTTTTTTAATTGAAAATAAGCATATTTATTATTTAGTTTGGATGGGAAATATTAAAAAAAATGCCAATCATAGCACCTAATTTCAACTCAAAACTAGATTTCCGACTTCACATGTGCCAGTCCATTATCAGTGACAAACATCCGCTTGTTTCCGAGCAGAGGCACCGCATGACAAAGTGCACGCGGGCAGCACAAGGTACAAGCCTACAAGCCGGCGTTAATTGAAAAGAGGCCGAAAAACGAGACACCCAAACCTCAGCACTCGCTCGCACATCCCCTCGCTGCGCGATTGTGTGTCGGCTGAAGCGCTCGTGAGAGAGGAAGCTAGTGTGTGGTGTGCCGTAATTAGCTATTCATGCAACCGCACAATTAATAGCTGATTTATGGTGGCCGCGCGTATCAATATGCACACACTAACGGTGGGGGAAACACGTCGTACTACACACGGTGGGCAGCCACAGGTTTCACCGGTTAGGCATTTCGCAGTGCACATCTGCCCTGCCGGTTGCATAGCTCGACTTGATTACGCAGGCCGGAGTGTGTACATGGTTCAGTGCGAGTGCAGGCTTATTATGTGCGCGCAGGAGATTGAGGCCGAGCTTGTGATTGCCGTTCGCCGCACTGCTGCTGTTCCGTTCGCTCTGCGCGTTTTGCATAATCACACGCCCACCCACACACTTATATGCACACGTACACACATACAGTACACACACACGTGGACGCGGTGTACATGCTGCTGCAGGAAAAGCAGAGTGCACAGTAGCAGAAGCGAATTGTGTTGTTGAAGCGTCTTTGTGTTTTCCGCAAAGCAGATTTGAATCGCAAAATATGAGCAGTGGGGAATTAGTTGTTGCTCTGCAAGATGTTCAACATTATTCTGCAGTAAGACGGGAGCGAAGCGCACTTGTTATACAGACAATGGGATTCAGCAAATAGCTGCATCCTGCAGATTTGTGCTAAGCTGTGTTGGAGAGGGGATTAGGTATGCAGCAATTATTTCAGCATCATTATATGCTAATGAATTTGCATGGTAAATGCGGCAAATGTTAGGTGAGAAATTTTGCAAACCTTTGTGATTCCCTGTTCGAAGAATTTATGCTCAAATCTTATTCATGATCATGATCAAAATCTGATTTGTTCAAATAGGAAGTTATAATTCATTAAAAGCAGCTTATTCCTAACCGAGAAAATTATACAACTTCATTTGGCGATTCATGGCAAGGAATACCATATTGTTCTGTTAGTGAATCAAAATATTTTTAAGTAAGGTAGCTTTTAAAGTAAATTTAATTCTTAGGATATTTAAAATTTGTGTCTTTCATTCACCCATGTCACAGGTTTTATTTTCATTATATTCATTTCCCGCCCCTTTCATAATATTCCTTAGATTTCTCTTAAGAAATATCACAGAATTCTTCTTAGAAAGTTTCTTTACATTTTTCAGGGCGTTCTTTAATAATTCGAATGAACTGTTGATGAATCAATTTGACATCTGTTTATTTTTCTTTTTCAAACAAAATATTGAGTGGGGTTTTTAGTATAAAAAAAGAAAAATTGCAACTCCCTTTGTTAGCATATCATAGGCGTTGTATTGCGTTCTGCAATCGAGGTTAATTAAATTTACGCCCACGAGAGCGCATGCAGCAATGTGCTGCAGCTGAGAATAACCAAACGTCAGGGAATGTATCTATTGTTGTAGGCGGTCTTTGATGCCACTATGTTTGGGCCAAAAGTTATCAAATATAGAAACTTAATTAGAGTTTGCATGTGTTGGTGGCAAAAACTCGTGCTGATCGGCACTGTGCTCTGAAAAAACCGACGGTTGCCGTGGAGAAAGACTCTGAACAATGGCAAATAACAAAAGGAAATGGGACACGAGCGTGTACACAAAACAACGTGGTGCATTCATTAAATTTTCCCTGCGAGAGTCTCTAATGAGCGTCTCAAGCTGCTAGTCGGAGGGAAAAGAGAATGCACAAGCCAAAGAAAAATAAACAAATGACATGAAAAATGTACCACGGCAGCAGCAGAGATAAATAACATTTGAAAAGAAACATTGACCTTTGACACATAAAAATAATTGCGCAAACATGTGGCTGTGTATTTATTTTGTACCGAGCGGAACAGAGCGGGAAAACGAGAAAGGCATTATAATTGTGCACGACGGAAAAGCAGGCACTGATTTCAAATGCAGAGCTATTGAACCCATTCAGAAATCACATTTCATGGAAAAAACTGCAATAGACGAGCATCCATTTTTAAAAAAATCTGCTGCCATCCCCGTGCACATATATTGGAGAAGGAAAACGCGCTTTTTAATTTTCGGCCGCAAGTATGACACAGGGTGGCAGACGACGCGAAATCAGTCGGAGCGGAACAACTTTTCTCTCGAATGGCGACGGAGAGAAAGAAAGAAGAAAGTTTCGACATTTGGAATGGTGCAGGCGTCCACAAGAGGAAGGAGAGAACAAAAGCTTTCCTCGGCGGTGGCGGCGCAAATATTGATAGTCGCTCTCGCGTGCTCCGTTTTTCCGCGGGGCGCCGGCTGAATTTTTAATTCTGGGCGTGCTTTTCCGCACCTGCGTTTCGATCGAGTCCTCGGGCTTCATTAAATTCCGCCTTTTAAGCTTACGAAATTTCCGATTTGCTAAGTGTTGCTGGTTGTCGCAGGTGTGCGTGCGGTCGTCTCAATTACGCCGCAGCCCCCGAAGAGTGCCTTTTGCGTCTCCCATGCTCGATGTCGTTGCAATATCTCAGCCGATTAAACTGTTAAAAAGTCGCGGGGAAGGCACGGCGGAGCATCAGCCGTTTTGTTTTTCTTAACTCGCGCCTGGCACGCGACTCGTGTGTACTTTGCTGCCGTACTCAGACCGTTCGATTGGCTCTTTTACGGCCGTTGTTTTGTAAACTTTGTTGAGCCCACCATCCCTGGGTTGGCAATTTTAGACCAGGCCAAAGGCCAATGATTTGTGCTGGGTTTGCTCATATAGAAAAGATCGATGGAAATCTTGAGAAATCAATGACAAAATAAAAAACGTTAAACGGAAAGAGTACATGTATTCAAAATTAAAATTTCAAAATCATCCCATAAATTATATTTTACGTTAAAAATAAGAATAAGCTTACATTTTGTGGTATTACCAGTATTGCTATTGGTTATACATATTATTATATAACCAATATTATTAAAGGTTAAATTAACTATATCACCGTCCGAATATAAGAGTAATTTATTGATGACTAACATAATAATAATATATATGATTTTTCAGGAATTGCCTCTCAACTCTCAAATTCACCACCCTGTTTTATTATAACAGATCATCATTGGACAGTACTCGCAACGCGAATTTTATTTTTTATGTAAATACTCTGCAGTAAATTGTGTTTTACAGGTCGGACGGGGGCTCTAATGAACTCGGCACTAAAATACATTTTTATTCGCTCTCGTAAAACATCTACACAAATTCTTAGCCGGCTTTTTATTATCGCTTCCTTTCCGTTCTCCATAATTCAAAAGAGAATTTGTTGAGGACGACAGGCCAGTCTGAAAACTTTTGTGGCCATTCATGCAAATTTCGGTGGGATGGTCTTAAATCACTGGCGTAATAAAAGCGATTCGTATAATCGGTTTGATCGATCAAGAGAGCGGCGCGGCGATTTATCACACGTATTCTGAAAAAGGAACCAACTAAAATTCTTTCACTCTCTTCTCTGCATATATCAGTAAGAGCAGAGTGCGCGCGCCTAGAGAAAGAAAATCGAGATAAAAATGATTCCGCCGGAAAAAATACACTTTTCTCTCGTGGCGTTGTTCACGACGGATGAAAATATGAGCACTTTTAGTCGAAATTTGAATTTCCCCATTTTGTTTTATGTTCCTTTGGCATGCACTTTATAGTCGCGGGCGCGCTTCGCTCTCCGCGCGTGCAGTTGTAAAATGTGCACAAGTTTTGAGAGGTGAATTTCTGCAGCCACTTTACTCCTCTCACGACGCCGTGATATGCATTTTACATTGCTTTGAATAAAATACAATGTGTGTAGCTGTGTTACGACTTCCGCGATGGAGCCACTCGTGCATACCGATGCTCTCTTAGATTCTGCTCTTTGTTGCCAAAGTAGTTGGTTTTAAACTGCCCAGTTAGCAAAACGATTCTTAAGTGGTTAACCTATTTGCACCACCAAGTGGAGAAGAATATGGATGGTTTTTTCTTAGAGTTAAGCACTCTACCGTTTATGACTTTATCTAATTGCATAGTTTGAGTTAGTGATTTTCTTTGGAACTGTTTAATGAAGAGGAAATGATTATGAGATTCAACAAGGAAAATAATCAGAATTTCTCAATGACTGATTTGAGGAATTAACCTTATTTCCAGCTCAAAATGGAAACATAAATTTTCAGAATTAATAGTCAAATTTTCTTCTCTTGTTAAAAAAACTTCTTATTGTAAAATATGGCGATTTATTAAACGTAAATTCAAACGCTTTTGCTTATTCATATCTGTAGTGGTTGCGGAGCCGAGCTCCCACTCCTTTTTCACTTTTGGTCTAGGGTATTGTTATTAATGATTGCTAGGCGATATTTGTTAGAAATTCGTTTATGCAACAGAGAGAGAGAGAGAGAGAGAGAGAGAGAGAGATTTTGAATTTAAATTAATTTTCGCCGGACACACGAGCCAACAAATCGCATCTGTAATTGTTCCGAGCGTTTAACTGAGAAGGACCCGGCTCATTCGGGTAAATTCTTTTCTAATTTTAAATTGTTCCTCAAGTCAATTCTCTTAAATTGTTAATTCTAAAGTCGATTATGAATTCTGTTTAAAGGTCCTTGTATTCTGTTAGACTTAGTCGCCAAGTGTTCTGTTAGATTTAGTTGCCAAGTGACTGTCTTATAAAAGAGAAGAATTGTTCAAGATCCCGCAAGGTTTTATTTTCACCTCCTAATCCCCAAATATCAAACATTTTCAGTATTGATCCTGCATCTTCCAACTCTGTGAACAGATTTTAGCTCTTTGTGAGACGATGTAATTAACTTTATAATCCCATTAATTTAAACAGCACGTCATGCATGAAACAGCTATTTGGCTTTTGCAAAAGGAAGCGACGCTTTAGTTCTTGGAAGAATTGTTGTTTGCACAATTTGCAATTAAATGATCTTTGCATCTCTCTTCTATTGTTTCCCGATGAATTTCATAATACACAGTCTTTGAAAGCCTCGCCTGGGAAATTCGCGAAAATGTAATAAAAATTTACCTGGGTGAAGCGTTGCACCGTGCGTGCGTACAAGGTTGAATTTGGCTATAAGCCGCCGCCGCTTTCCTGAACTGTTGACTTTGCGTCAATTTCACGGAAGCCGGGGGCTAAGGGGTTGCGGGGGCACATATCCGTTGCCTCTTTCAGCCCCGAGAATTCTCGAGACGGTTGGTTGGTCGACCAGCTTTATTTCGAAGCGTAGAGAAAGCGCGTGTAATTGGAGTGGAGCCGCTTTTGTTGCGCGCCGGAGATAAGGATCTGCTCGGTGTATTTGATCGAGCCGACTTTTACAGTGGCACAAAGGCCGGCTTGATCTTTGTAAGAACTGTAGAAAATGTAATCCACAAGATTAACGCAGCACTGGCCGGCGATTTCTTATTTCTAGCAGCCGGTCCTCGTTCTCTGCTTTTATCCCGCAACAAAACATACAAACAAATTTGCCCCGTTCTCTTTTTAGCCGTTCCTTTGAGCGCCGCCGGTTATAATTGCAGGTACGGCCTTTAATTAAATTTAAATTCAATGTAGAGGTGGCCTGGCCCAACAAAGGCAGTCGCAGACAAACAAGCCGGCTTTTTGCGTGGGCCTTTGACAAAAGGAAGCCTTGTCGACGGCGATAGAGCCTTCATTACACACGTACATACGATTCGTTCGTTTGCAGCACACTCGCGCTGTCAAAGTTTGCCCGCGTCTGCGACATAATTGCTTTGTATCCCGCTTTATCGTGTGCATATCACCCGTGCAATTAAAGTTTATTGATGGATTTGATACTTGAAAGGCGTTCCCGCGCCGTGCGTAAGAAGCAACATATATTTTGTAAACATCGTTTGACGGTGCAAATATTATAGGCGATCGTTAAACAGGCTGATAATATCAAAGCGCAATTTAGGGTTTGCAGCTTCGCAAAATTCGGCTTTTGTCGAGGCATGTTGAGAAGACCGTTTAAACGGAAAGCTGTCAGTAAAACGAAAATTTCGAGAAAATGAAAATATTGTATGAAAAGGGTCGCAGTTATTTGTCTGAAAAAGAAATGTTCAAAATCGCTTGATTTTACCGGATTTTACTTTTCCCGAACCTCGTGAAAATATTAATAAAGAATTGATAAGAACAAGTGCTTGGCTTAAAGTAGAAAAAGAGCAAAATGCCGAAAATATAAAAGCATTTTAGATTTAAATATGAAAATTAAAAATGAAAGAAACACGCTGGAAATGTCGTGAAAACTCATTTAATTACGGCATGTTATCTGCTCCTCGTGAAGTTGACTGTTAAGAATGGGCTGCTAATTCTTGAAACAGAAAATTATATTACACATTGTTGTACTATTCAGTACAGTTCCGGCCCCTCAGGCCTTATCAGCAGTATTCCAAGACAAAATATATGTTGAAACAAGAAATGCACTCATAGCCACCATTCCCGTATAGTCAACTCTAAACAGAGGAGAGCCGTTTCGTCATTAAATTTAATTTTCAACGTAGATCATTTCAAAACTTGAGTTAGAGCTGATCTTCTGTAGTCCACCTGCATCGTTAAAAGGCTAAAGGGAGACTGACCCCGCCCTAAACTCAGCCTCACGCACATTAATCAGTGGTATATAATCTGATTGACAAAGACTTTTAAATAATTATTTCGAAAATCTCGGTTGAACTCCAATTTGGGTGGCTGTCTGAGCAATTCTTGTTCAGTTTAATAATATCTTCGGACAACATCTGTGACGTTTGGACGTAGTACGATCTGGACATTCTTTTCAGGAAAAGCAAGTGACTCCAATAATACTCAAAAGGTTCAAAATGAAAATATCGCTCGTTGTACAATTTAAAAATTTTTAGATTGCCTTATCAGTACTGAAGTCCTTAATCAAAATATATTAAATGTGATATATATCAAATGTCACATACGCAAAAAGCAAAATCCAGCCACAAACGTTCGTCACTAGCGTCAAATTGTTCAGACTCAATATATGCAACAAGATATGCTTCAACTGTTTGGCAAATGGAATTCAATCCCAGTTGAAACACAATACAAACCCGACGCAACAATAGCGCAAAAGGATAGATGTTTCATGCCGAGTTAACATCATTAAAGCAGGCGTCTTCGCTTGGCTGGCTAGCAACCGAAAAGTTGCAAACTTGTCAGTCGAAAAGGCAAAACCAATTTTCACTCTCGGAGGCAGCAGGGCTTTTGTTAATGTCGTCCTCGTTCCCTCTGTTGCAGGTAAACACCCAAAAACAATGCGCGTCGAAATTGCTGCTTCGACCAGAAGAGGGATCGACCCAAAGTGTGGTGAGTAGCAATTATACGCGCAGGCAAATTCAAAGCCGAACGTGACCCGCACTGGCTCAAAGCAGAACACAGATTTTCGCCAGCGTCTGTGCAGCGGCGGCAATCGTTTTCTCGCAACTGTGACTGGCAACTCGGTTTTTATTATTTTCTCGCAATCTTGCGTGATTCGAATGCGAAATTTCGCGCGGCTTGTAATGCATTTTCAACTCCCCAGCCATTAAATTTATATTCAAAAGTCTCGCGGGGCCACGTACGAGGAACGAGAGCGCGAAACTTTGCCAAATCTGACAAAGAGCCGCGCGCACGCTTCGATAACGGCGCGTCATATTCGCGGCTGAATGAGGCTGGATGAGCAGCGCGGAAGGGATGTGTCAAGCGGGCCTTTTTTAGAGAAAGCGGGTCGCCTGATGCCTTTTGTGTGCTTAAAAATGGATTTAATGTATGGTTATGAAAATTCTAAATACTCCTCTCGTATCGACCCCTTCTCACCAGAGTCATATTCAAGTGTTTGCCTTTTTTCGCGTGGATTTGAATGTTCACCAGCTATTTTAGTTTGTATCTGAGGTTCTATATATTTGCAAATAGTAATTATTTAAAATCTATAATGCTTTATTACTGTATCTTATAGTAACGCTAAAATTAGCACATTTTGTGTGCAAATCTCAGGCGTGGGATAATTTTTTGGTAGAAAATTTCTAAAATGTTTTAGCATTAATCTACAATATTGATAAATACATAATTTAAGTTTTAGGAATATTTAAAAAAAAAACATTGGAGTGGCATCAAACGAAAAATTGTACTATTTTTCAATTTCTAGGAATGGTTTTTATTATGATCAGAACAGAAAGTCAACTCTTCATTCCTATTTCAAGCAAGACGGCGCAATCCAGCAGTCGGAATTGATTTTCTCTGGCGCGTGGAGGCGTTTTATTTATCACACCCAGGCTAGAATTTGCATTTGCCGTCCGCCACCCTTATTTATTGCGACTTTTAATTAGACCGTCTTAACTCCTCGAGAGCTTTCAGGGAGACAAGAGTGCAGCTCGCGCGTTTGTAAATCTTTTGCGTAACGAGCAGAGCGGATCTGGCTGCTTTGTTTGTCGCGGCAATTTGATTTGAGCAGCCATTGAATAATCGTCTGGCCCATAAATCTCGCCGCTCGCCGGCAGAAGCAGCCAAAAATGGAGCCAATCACTTTCCGCCGCTCCATGCTCTTTGAAGACGCGCCGCGCGCGCGAGAGAGTTCGCTGGAGCACGAAACTTTCTCGCTTTTTCGCTTGCTGCTGGCACCAGCTAGAGGAAATGGAATTTGGTCGGCTTGGTGAATATTTAAGGACCAGACCAAGATTCCGCGCTGCAACATCCTTCAACCACTCGCCGCCGCGATTCATTTTCGACGGCTAATTCGGATGAAGGTTGGTGAAATTTCCCCTCAGCGTGGTGATTGCAAGAACATTGATTTAAAAGACTCATCATCACCCATCACTCATCATCACTTTTATAATGGAATTTTCTAATGGAATTCTCAAGTTGGAAAAATTTTGAAGTTCAAGGTCGAAATATTTGGGTGGGCTTGGAAAATACCCGGGCTTATAAAAAATTCAGGCAAAAATCCTCCAAATGATTTCAACATATAAAAATATTTGCATAAAAACCAAAAATAAAATGGCAGAAACAGAGATAAATTATTAATCACTGCATCAATCAACTGTTTTAAATTCACAGAACTGCGCAATAACTGGATCGATTTGAAAAAAATGTTATTTACCAGAAGAGCGCGGTAGTATACACGCATGCAAATCACATCGCATTCATCATTCGCCGGCAGCGAAAACGGAACAAAATTGGCCGAGGGCTGGATAATTTTCCGCTCACATGCGAATAGAAATTGAGTTCGCGGCAGCAATTGTGCTGAAATCTTCGGTTCCAAGAACACAGCGCATGCGAAATGATGAATGGCTGGCTGCGAATCGACGAGAAAGAGCTCTGGCAGGATGTAATCTGCGAAAAGACGGAACAATTGCGGGTCGAGCGACCGACGAGAGATGGCTTCGCTAACGTCTCAAATTGAGTCGGCGCTTTCGGCCGGAGAAAGAGCGAGCGAGCAGCCATTTACTCATTCCGAGGCAAGATAATGTCCATTGTGGAGAATGGGTGTGTGGTTGGCTGCCTGCTGGCCCTGCTTAAATTATGCCGAAATGCTGGCTTCCTTTTTAAGCTGCGCTAGCTGTCCGCGAAAGTAGACTTGCTTCCCCAGCCTTTTATTGCGTAATTTTTGCCGAATTTCTCCCAAGAGGAACGCGAGCTGAGCTTCGGGAATTATCCGCGTGCCAGAGAGCAAAATAAAACATGAAAAAAAACAAGTGCCGCCCACATCCACACGCATTCAAAGCGGAGACAAAAAGACCAACGACAGATGAGTTTGCCAGATGGTCACGACTAGCGTTAGCAGATCTCTCATTTGTTTTGTTTTTCTGTGGCTGCAAACTTCTACTCCAGATAATAGAAACGAGATGAATCGGCAAACCCTTGGAAATATTCTAATAATCTAAACTTGTAGAACTTTATTTTTTTAATTTTTGTATATAAAAATCAAACTATGCTTGTTTTTAATTAAGTTTTTGACCCGAAAGTAGGATTGGTAAAATAAGACGAAAATCGAATTTAGTTTATAAGCATCTGATTCAAATTCAGGCCATAAATCCCCCCCCCCCATTTTAGTTTCAAACAAAACATATCTGTAGCGGTACAACAGCGCGGACCTGCTTTTTGTTGGGAGCCAACTATTGTCGGCAGTTTGAATTATTGTAATTTTGCATTATTGTTTAACAGCAGAAAGATGATTTTAAAATAGGAATTCAGTTTTCGTCCGTCAGTTAAACAAAAAAATTTATAACTAATTACTGTACATAAACAATTTCAGTTCTGGTATTTGATTAAGCGTCCGATCGGATTTGCAGCTATAAACCAATACATCGACCAAATTCGTCATCTGAATTCATCGGTCTTCTTCATTTCAACCCTTTCAGTCTCTCAAATATCTATTGTAATACTGCAGAACAACAAATTTGTGACTCTAAATCCAGTATTTTCCATAAGAAAGACCGTCTGAAATTCCTAATAATTCAATAAAGATTTCAGTCAGTGCCTTTTTCATTGCACAGATGACAATCTTTTGCACTTTTTCCTTTTCCTAGTCTGCCAAAATGTTGCGATCATGGAATATACTGTATTTGATTTCTTTAAAGGACTTAGTAATTGATAGTTTTTTAAATTTATTCGTTTTGGTTTTCTTAGCAACTTGGAGACGCTATGAACTCAAGAACCAATTTAAAAAAATTATTGTTACGTTTGTAGAAGAATTTTCACCAGGAAACTCGATGTCAGTAACGATGAACGCTTATCCGCAGCGAATTTACAAATACCACTCGACCCAAATACACACACAATGGAGCCTTTCCATTTTGCATTCAGCGCAAGGGAGGAGGGACCGCAGAGAGGGAATGCGAAGTGTGAACGTTTATTTGAATGAAAAAAGCGTGACACCCGACACTATCAGCCCGATCGCCCACCGACACACGTCGCGTCAGTGCGGCGAGCCAGAGAGAAAAAACACGGACCATGCAAACAAACAGCTCCGGAAATTCCGGCGAGAGGGGTAACCAGCTAGCAAATAAAGACAAAAGGAGGCCACTTGACAAGCCTGGTATAATCGATGTGCACTTGACCTCACACGAGAGCAGGCAGAAAGAGCATGACGACATGTGTGGCGAGAGAGAGAGAGAGAGAGAGACACACACACACAGAGAGCGAGTACAGCTTGATTTGCTGGAATTTAATATCTGCCCCGAAATGCCTGCCTCGCTGGCTATCGCCTCTGGAGGCTTTAAAGGGAGATACGCCGACCCGAACCAAAGGAATTTTTTAATGACGAAATCTTCAAATAAAAAATAAATATGTTAAATCAATAGGGAACAGATATAAAAAATATCAAGACAAGCCTTGTTTTCAATCAATCTATTCTCTAATTATACATATTTTTTACAATTTTTAAAGACACCTGTTGTAGATTTTTTTTTAGAAACGAAAAGCGAATCTTTTGAAGAAAATATGTTTTCGATTTACTGGCACTGATATTTTCTTCCACGGATCTCCGTTCAAGGTGTTGAAGGCACCACCAGTTGGAACGCGAATTTGTCGCTTGCACCCCATTGACGAGCAAGCAGTGTTGCAGCCGGACAAAAAACCCTGGCAGGCTTCCCGCTGTGTTTTTAATAATTTTATTTTATCCGAGTCCCGCAAGTACATATACATACTTCCACTTGAGCGGGAACACGCACGTTTTTATTTTCGCTCTCGTTTCGCCAACTCGCAGCTGTGGGTGTGAATTTATTCTCCGAGCCGGCGCAAACCGCGTGCTTTGCTGCTTCTTTGAATATTCCCACATGATTATATCCGCATACGTGCATACAAGCATTTCGCATCATACATACATAATACTCGCGCATGTGTAGACAAATTTGAGGCGCGTGAATCTGCCTGCCGCCGTCGAAAGTTTTACCGCTTTCGCGAAATTTTACGCGCGCCGACGCCTTCAAGAGCCCGTGTTTGTGGATTCGACCTTGGGGAGCTGTAATTTTTTGAGGGAAATTCTAATTCGCCCCCGCTGGCAATAAAGCTGAAACTTCAAGTGTTTTATTTTTGTTGGCGCACCGCCGACATTTATGAAGATGATGAAAGTGTTGGACGCAGAAACTGACAACGGTTGCATGCAATTCTCTTTGTAAGGTGTTATTTTTGCTATATATATATATATCAGGCAACATTTTATTTTTTTACACGCAAAAAATTATTGTTCGATCACTCCGTCTCATTTATTCATGGCTGCAAGAAGATTACCAATTTTAGGTTGCCTCTTTGTAAATTCGCAAACACTTTTTGCGTCAACGTCGAGCAATTTGCCAAATTGGAACAAGTGTTTTGTCTTGTTTATTTTCTCAACTTTCAAGGAAAATGAGAGAAATTTGTTGAAACCATTTCCACCAAAATTCTGTCTTCTGCAGAGAGTGATTACATCAACGGTAAACAGAAAACAAAAAGCAGATGGGCGCTCCGCTCGTTCTCTCTAGTGGAAGAGCATTTTGGCGCAGAAATTAAGGTAATTCTGGCCCTGGCAAAAGCAGCGGCGGCAATATTCCGCCCCGTACCAAAGTACTCAGCGCACAAAAAGCGAGGAAGAGGCGACGTTTTGGCAAAACTCGAGGCAGCATAAATAATAAGCACCTCTGGGTGAAAAAGTCGCTGACTGCTTTCTCCTGTTCTGGGAATTGCAGGGAAAAGTGCGGCGCTAAAGCTGCTCGCTGGCCCTGTCATTAAGTAATTGTTTAGTAGGAAGCGAGCTTGATTTGGAGCAGGGCTGCAACACACAAAAAAGCTGCAGCGACCCGTGGGCCAGATTTCATTATAATGCACACAAAAGGCGCGATTGTTATCGGCTCGCTGAAAAATGTCACGAAACAACACGCCGAGATTGGAAGAAATAACTCTGTCGTGTTGAGATTCGCGATAAGCAGCTTAAAATATTATGTGAGCTGTGCGCTCGAGGGTGTTTTTTGGGCTCACGCATGCGTCGCGATAAAAAGGTGCGCATACACTTAAGAAGAGAAGTGAAAAAGCTATATGCGCCGTTTGTATTAATCAAGGTGCTGAACATTGCTTGTTTCATTTTCCACCTTGACGCGTCGTAATTTCAATGACCTTGAATTTCTCCCCTTTTTCAATTCCCGCAGGTGAACAATACATAACTCAAATTTAATATAATTTTAGCACGTGCCAAAAAGGACCTATGTGAATATGACGAGCCGTTTTGATTTTGTTAAGGTTTCCCCTGTGCGTCTCATTTTACCATAAGTTTTTAAGCCCCGAAATAAACCTTTACGCCGGTGAAAATGTTCCAGAGAACTGAGCCAGAATTTATAGAAAATAAATTCCGCGTAGCTCAAACAATTTTCTGGTCGACGGGCCACTACTTTGACGAGAAAGCGACCGTCGTAGTGAAAAAATTCACTTGGTGAACGAGATGATGATGAGAGAGAGAGAGAGAGAGAGAGAGAGAGAGAGAGAGAGAGAGAGAGAGAGAGATCAGAGGCAGCTGCAAAAAACGAAGGTAGGCTTCATTTTTTTCGACGCAAATTCCTGTCGCCTAGCTTTTCGTGAAATCGCAAAATCCAGCCGCAGCGCAGCAGTCAACGCAGCGGCTCAAGAAGTGAGTCTTTGACGGCAGATGCAGAGGAAAAACGACGAGACCGAAAGAGATATGGGCTTATTAGTCACCAGCAGTCGGTAACCGCATGGGACGTACCGACGGCCGCCGTCCGCCCCTTTTTGCCGCAATCGCACTCACTGGCGCACGCAAAAAGCAGCGGCGGCCAAATCCAATTGACCGCATCGTGTTTGGCCAACTTGTCCGGCGATTAGGGTCCGCTTGATTGAGTCACCCGATCGTGTTTTTGCCGCCTCTTAATCAGCCCGGCTGGCTTCCCCTCCGTCCCACGCCCGTTAATTCGCAGATGCTCGTGCCGATTTTTTAATCTTGACCGACAGCAAAAAGGGACGATGCGTGTTTTTGTTCCCTTGATAATGCTGTCAAAACTGTGATTGCACAGCATTCGGCGCCGGCTTGATTGCCGGGCCAAATGAATTGGAATTTTAGTAGGCTTGGGGAGAACAGTTTGCTCCTGCCTTTGTTCGTTGAAACTTTTTCTGCTCTCGAAATTACGAAAAAAGGAGACACCCAAAGACAATGTGAGGGTAAAAATAAACTAAAACGTTACCTACCCATCCATCTCCAACAAATTGACCAGAGGGACATAAAAATTGGGTTACTTATTCGAAAACACGAATTTTTTTCAACCTTGAGAAACCTTTTAAGCGCTGTATCCCGGCTTCTACTTGTCATAATTGCAAAAACCAACTACCGTTGGATTTGTTCTTTCAACCCTGAAAAAATGAAGTGTTTTGGAGTGCCAAGCACCCTCCTCCTTCAACCCCTAATTGGTTTATACGGTTGTTGGTAATTTTTGGGACTATCGACTACGCTTATCTGCTATAGCTAATCTTATAACTGGCTAAAATATTTCCTTGAAATTTACTCTCATCTCAATCCCTAATAGCCTTGGTCCAAGTCTTATTCAGTTTAGCCACTTTGACACCACTGGCATGTGTGTAATAAAGGTTGCCAATTAACAAGTGAAAATATCAATTTTTTAATATTTTTGAATGATCATATTTCGTTTCTTCGTTTTTCTAAACGAATAATTAATATTCAGTTATTATAGTCCCTATGAAGATGTAAAAAAAAATAATATACTGTGGGGAAAATCCATAACAGGACGGATTTAACAGCCAGTCTGACTGATAATAGCTAGCGGAAAATTGAATGACGCGTGAATATTTTAGCAAGTTTTGTGCCCCGTGACTGAACGGCCGGGTAGCGCAATGTTATATAATTAGCTAAATAATGTCAGTGCGAGTTTTTCATACGGGAAGTAATTATTATGTTTTGAAACGCACGCATAAGCACGTTAATCTGAAATCATGTGGGCTGCTTTCCGATTGCAAGCCAGCGCGCAGTATTTGAATATTTAATCGGAACACGCTGCGAGAGGGAAAAGTGGTCTGAGACTGCTTTATACCGCCTGAATGTTTCTGAATTTTTCCGTTCAAGTGGCAATGGAACACGCCCAGCAATAGCTCGAATTTTTCATAAGTGCGCCGTTTCTTCATTTCTGAGTCAAGCACTGGAAATAACACAACCCGTCCTTCAATGACAAATATTGTTCATTAAGCGTGCTCCCTCTGACCTTTCATAATTGCCCCTTGATAAGCCTCTCCCGAGGCAAAATAAATACTTAAAAAGATATATATATTATTCCATCGATGGAAATGGAAAATTGCATTAAAAGAGCATTTCCCTTCAGGAGCAGAAGTAATCAAATCAAACGGTCGACTTTGCGCTCTCGAATGGAAAATTTCCCATCGGCGCAGGGATAATATAAGACGCTTTCTGCCAGAGTCTTGTATTATGAAATTAGATACTCGATCCCGGCGATCATTTTCCACCTCACGGGTTTCCGTGGCACGCAAACAACACGGCACAATTCTGATCCCCGTGACAAACAAACACATGAGGTCGGAACCGGCCATGCACCAGCCCCTGACAGTTAAATCTCGTGCAACTTACCACGCCTGTGTGCGAGTACATATCTGGCAGTATAATAGAGAGCTAGCTGCCGCAAGTATGGTACAAGGCCGTCAGGGCTGTGCGCGTTCGTTCAAACACGTTGCTATTTGCATTGCTCGTCGCGAAAACTTTTGTTCCAGGATAGTGGCTAGGCCGCCTAGCCACATTTGAGGGCTCGACGCAGTCGACGCCCTAATTCCGCATGTTAGCTGCCAGCATGGTGGAGAATGTGGGTTACAGTGTCTCGAGAGGGACGTGTACTGTGCCCCTTCTCGTGCAATTGCGAGGTTCAAGAGACTTTTGAGTTTGAGAATGACTGAAAGCTCTTCTTCTGTCGGAGAAATTTAATTAAGGTTGCGTCTGGCATGATGGCAGATCTTTTTCAGAGAATCCGCGCGTCTGCTAACGTCAGGTTGGTCCCAGAGACTGCTTGTTGAACAAAGCGCGTGCAGAACTCTATAGTGTTTTTCTTGAAATTGAAATACATTCGGTTAACTTTTGATACAAATGAGAAAATCAGCGCACAAAATAAAATAAAACCATTATCAATTGAAACACCACTGGTATGTGTGCTCTCAAATATCGCAATAACCAAAATCAGTTTATCAAGCTTATATAGATACTGAATAGGCCGCGGTCGCAAACGTCACGCACGAAGTAGAGCCAGACTCAAAAATAGCTCGATCCAATGTACAATAATCCCTTGGCGAGCTTCGCACTAATTGCGACGGCTGAGCGTCGAACAATATCCCACAATGTGTCTGTCTGACGCTTTTGGGGGGTGCGTTTGTTTCCAGAGCAGCTACAGCCGCTCTCCATTAGCGGGCGAATCGCTCTCCAGCATCTCTAACTCATCGCGAACACATAACACAACAAAACCAGCAGTAAATTTGTTTGCGATTATCTACGCTCGGAATCAAACAACGAACGTGGTAATTCGATTTCTCGCTCCTCTTTGCGAGATAAATCTGGCATGGCTGCTGCTTTGGCACCCTTACAAATCAATAAGGGCCCGACAACTCAATGCCCATTATGCCAGGCCGGTGCTCTTCTCGCCACACACTGCACGGACAAGCTAAGTTAATTAGCGCGAGACACGCTTCTTGCGCACACATAAGCTCCAGGTACGTTGAGGAGGAAGGGAAAAACACACTCACGCACCTGCTCGCTGTTTCCTCTCTTTATTTCCTGCCGGCAAAAAGAAATGACCTTAAGGGACGTGAAAAATTGTCAGTTTGGCTAAAAGTACTCAGGAGTGTTTGTAAATCTTACGGACCATTCGGCTGTTGAAAAGTGATTTATTTTATATAAACAAATCAAGTATTACTGTAAATTGAAGATTAGGGATGGTCTTCTTTCAAAATTTGGCAATCGTAAATTGTAAAATATTTTCGAAACGAACTACTTTTCACGCCCCTAATGGTTTCTCTGTGCCGAGAGCGGAACGTCTAATCTGGTCACTTAAGTGCCGGTCGCACGATCGCCAAATTTATTTCGCACGTTTTGCTCCGTTTCTCTCCTCGGGGCGATTCGAGCCACTTCTTTCGCTCTCCACCCGTTTGACATCTAACCTTTTGTGCTTTGTGGTGATGCAAGTCTGCGGCCTCCGGAGGAGACGTGAATATTTTACTCCCGCCAACAGTCTTTTGTGTTGCGAGAAAGAGAAAAGAGAGAGATCTCCCGGCGCGGTTGGTTACTTTTCGGTAATAAACTTTCCTCCCAAATGCGGACGACCTGATGCTCATAATGAAGTGGAAATTGCGCTTGCAGCGGGGAGTAGAAATGGTAATTAGCTAATTAATTGCACGCCCTCCCCTCGAGCAAACACGGTACTCATTTCTCTTATTACTATGTTTTGTTGAAATAAACATAAACATCAAAAATTACTTTTTCCACCCTTTATCACCAAAAATTTAAAAAGTAATTTATGTTTAGCATAATTTGATGTCGGTTCTATTGCCAATGATATCAAAAAATCAAACTTTATAATTAAAACAAATATCAACTAAATTCATTTTAAATAATTGCACATCTAATCAAATATTTGTGCTTAAATTCGAGAAAGTTTAATATGGGAGAAGTTTTTGCGTTACTACTTAAGTTTTTCCTTCTATTCCAATCTCTGACAACTATTTTTAGATGATGAAGAACTCATCGGATTTATTTCTAATCGAACCAACCTTTTTCTAGGATTAATTAGTCGCAAAGCCTTTAAAAGCCAGGCTGAAATCAATAGAAACCGCGAACCATGACATTTTACTTTGCATTCGGATGATAAAATCGGTGTGCAAACAAAACGCCAGCAACCCCAATCAAAGAGCAAGAAACAAGAGTAGAGTTCACCTCATCAGCTGCATCAGTGCCGATAATGCGCCGCGCAAAAGCATAAAAAGCAGCAGCAAAAAGGTCGAAAGAGATGAAAAAGAAACAGCAGCTCGAGCAAGGGCAGGAGTTAATTTTTTAAGCAAATGAGAGAGTGAGCGCGGGAGAGAGATAGCAGCATAAATTACTCTTTGCAATTGATCGCTATCTCGCTGTAAGTAAGGAGCTCATTAATTAATGTGGCGGCTGCTGCGGTGGCGGTGTGTGTGTGTGTGTGTGTGTGTGTGTGTGTGCACAGCAGCTCGACTCGCTCGCTCGCTCACCCTCAATGTTACATGTAGCAAGCCGCCAAGCATGAAAAAGAAGCGCAAGAATCCTCAAAGAGAGATACAAAAGAAGTACTCATCGTGGTTCTATTCAGTGGCAGAGGAGTACCAAGCCTGCCTGGCCTAAAAAGAACCGGCGGCTCAATGCTTAAGTGTAGTGAAGACTCGGCATGCACACACACACACGCGCGCGCGCGCGCGCGTCTATTCACTCTCTCAATAGAGCCACGCAGAATTATGTGTGCGGGCCAGTGCGCTCATTCCACGCACTTTGTTCGCCCCAAATTCGCCTGCAGCTCGCTGTTTTGTATGTTTGTTCCTACTGCTATTTCAATCCACGCTGATGAGAATGGGGATCGGTTGGTTTTGCTCATTTACAAATGGTGCCCGCGTTTTCCCGCAGTCCCGGGAATTGAAAAGTGCGTTTGCGTGCAGGTCCAGATTCCTTGGTAGAAAAGTAGCCATCTGCAGCGTCGTTCCGCCCCATGGAACTGCAGCGAATTTAGATTTACCCGAGATGCGCGCTGCGGCCTGAGGTCGAAACCCTCGGGGAGGAGAAATTTGTTTTAAGCATTTTAATGTGGCAATCTGTAAGCACGACTGTTGAGACAACACACTTGTTGAGGGGCGAGGGTGAGTTTAGGCTGAGGTCAAATTAGGCCAAATACACATAAGGCGCATTTGCAGTGCTCCAATGCAGATGAAACTGATGGCTTGCATTACTGCATTAAAATTTGCGCTTCGGAATATACTTGATGGAAATGTAGGGTTTCCGTGCTTGCAGTTCACCTCAAGTAATGTTGATCGCTTTTTGCACCTGTCTAAAGTGATTTGGCTTCATGAAACGCAAGTTTCTATCAAAGCAATAATTGTGTGTACAACGATCCTCAAACTTGCTTTGGTGCAAACTATATCAGTATGTGGAAGATATGAGCAAATAAGTAATTTTTTCCCTGTTAACGACAAGATTGAGGTTAACATTTCCTTGGTAAAAAAATGTAAGTCCTTTTGTCAGGAAAACATGAGATTCAATGGAAGTGTTTGGTATTCGACCCGCACAGCAAACAAACAAGTTCGTTTGGAATTTGGAAGTGTTTGCATAAATTTAGGATTCACGGGACACGGGTCGAATGTCAAAACCATAGATGTGGAGGCTCCTGTGGATTTAGTTCCTGTTATGGCCGGCGGTTCTATGTTATTCGCTCGATGATGTTTTTAGCTAGAAATAAAATATGAATATTGTCGTTTAAAATTGATCTGGCACGAAAAAATTGATTTCAAAAAGACATTAATTAAGAAATTTAAAATTATCGTGCCTCATCTCTACGTGAAGTAATTCACCTGCGTGTGATTCTTTCTTATTCTTCTGTTTGTAGTATTTCTGTATTACATTCGGTTTTCGCTCAATATTTTTTTTGCAATTTCTTGTTCTCTTGAAGTTCTGCAGCAAAAAGAGAAATAACCCCACGTGGAAATCCATTCACTCCGAAATCACCCTCTCAACTGTAGCAACTTTCCAATGGGAAATGAGTGGCGTTGTGTGCGTGCTCTCTAACATAAGCATCAGATCTTTTGATCCTCTATATATAGCGAGGTGAATAGAAAGAGAGGCATTGACTGTCGGAGCATCTATGTGCAAGTACGTGCGCTCTCATTGCATACACCTGCCTGATCAATGCGTCGAGTGAATGGCTGGATTCAAAGGGAAACTTGCGTAATTTGCGGCCGACGCGCAAAAATAACGCCCAGCTGCATTATTATCATCTGCTCCCGCGGTGGGTGGTGCAAACAAGTAGCGGCGAGAGAGCATTATTAATCAACTGACGAGTACGCAGCCTGTGCGACGTGGGCCCATGAATTGAATGCAGCGCGCGCGCGTGTTTTTAATGATGTGTCGGTCTCGGCTTTTTAATCTGAATTTCATTCCACCCATTGCAAAATAAATTTGGTGTGGTGTTTGTGCTGCCATAGAGCCGATTTGCTTGTTTTTGCGGTGAAATTCTAACGCTCCGCGGCGGCTCACTTGCATGCACGAAACCCAAATTTGCGATTGTGCAACGCCGCAGATTCATGCTTTCAACGAAATTATTTTAAGCTGTTTGTCTTTAAGCCCATCAATGTCATTCAAATTTTTTAAAGTATTTAATAATAAATTCATGACTAGCGGATGGTCGTCTGGTACAGTTTATTTTTGTCCATTTGGAGCCTACGGATGCGGACACATGACCTCTGAACTTTGTATAAATCCAGCTTTTCTTAATTGGCCGGGCACTATCTCTCAACAAAGCCGATTTGACTTGAAGCAATATTTCTTTCATTTATCAGCTATAATAGTAGAATCAAATCCAATTTCTGCTCTTCTTAAGATATCTAATATACTATCAATATACCGTCAAAGATGGATAAAGTTATGGGATAGATTACTGAAATTGTATGTACAGAATTAAACGATGGCAACTTTTTCACTTATCTAGGATTGCATCGTAATTATAAATTTTAGTGAAAAAAATAATACAGGGAAAACTTATAACAATGTGAATTTAAGAAAAACGTTATTAAAATATAAATAGCATGGGCAGAGTCTCAGTCAAATTGATGACCAGAAAAGTGTCATTCATGCTCAAATAATTGAATATTTGGGAGGGTAAACATCTATAAAAATCCATCGTTTGATTGTCTGATTTCTCGCAATTGTAGAACAAATCATTAACCACAAAGAACAATGAGTTCACAGTTCAAACGTGATACTTCCGACCAATAAATGCGTTTGCCAGGCACTCAATTCAAAACGCAACGACACAAATCTTGCGATCAAATCGCTGATCGGTCGGGGGGACAGCAGCTAGCTACAAAAAGCATCGGGAAATGTTTACAAACACGATGTCACGACACGCGCCCCATTATTTTCGATAACCATGAGCGAGCGAGCGCGAACGAGCGATGCACATTGATTTCCACCATAAATCTAGGATCCGCGTTGGCATATTGGGTTTACACACTCACCCAATTATTTACGACGAGTCTCGCACAACGCGTGCGTTCGACGCTTTTTTTAAATTACTTACACGCGGCCGATGCAGATAACGCTCCAAAGTGTATTTGAACATTTGAAATACAGTTGCCAGCTGATGCATGAAATAACAAATGCGCACCATCAGGGGTTGTGCAAAATAGCTGCGATTGCAACTGACCAACTCGCGCTAGTAACTTGGTAACTCATCATTATATACAATTGTGACAAACTTAGAGATAGACAAATAAAATTATGTCAACTAAGACATTAAAAGAATAATTATTAATTTGTTATATTTTTATTTTCAAGGAATAATAACTCTGGTTTTTTTACCTGTGAGCTTTGTGATAAAAAATGGTATTGTGGATGGAGATCATGTTGTGCTGCAAAATATTGTCCTGCCATAACTGTGATTTTGTTTGGTAAAAAACCGAAAAGCGTGGTTTGTTTCACATCCCTCCTTTATTTGCGTATCCACTTGCAGTCAGTCGATACTATCGCGCAGCGATTACACTTTTATTAATGGCCGCGGCACGAAAAACTGTGACTCTCGCACAATGATGATGACGCTGACGCTTGATTGGGAACGTAATACTAATAACAGCAGGCTCGTTGTGAAAAACAATGTCTTTTTGGCGTCGATAGTTATGCATGTTTTGTGTGCATACGCGAGTACGGGCACACACGGTTAATGAAGCTGCGGAGAGGCGATGCGCAAAGCTGTTAAAATTAACAAGCATGCGAGTTTAGCTGTGATGAAATGCACTAAAATCTAAAATTAGCCGATAGCTGCGTCAAAGGGATGCACGGAGTATTCAAAATTCTCGCACGCTTGTCAGAGAATCCGCGGCAATACATAAACTTGCTGTGAATTTCGCCATCGGCGGCTGCCACGGTTCATTTTTTGCGTCTAGCCGAGTTTCGCCAGGCGGAAATTGTTTACGACGGCGGTGAACTCTTTCGCGTTGCGCGTATCAAGCGAACGGGAATTGCTGCTGCTCGGTCGCTTTTTTCCCCCCAGCTGCTTCAAATTGAAATTACGCGAAAGACGAGGAATAATAATTCTCGCTTCTGCTTCGCCAACAATAAATAAAAATTAATATTCTCTCCTTGCTCGCAGACACGACTGAGTTATTTGAAGAAGTAGACCTAAACACCAGGAGATTCTTCTACCGCTCCGTGTTCCCTTCTGTGAAACAATAATCGCCTCCGCCAGGAGAGTTACGCGTGTGCTTCGTGCATATTTTCGAGGAACGCGTTGCAAATAAAAAAAGCTGCTCGCTGAGCTGACGGATTCAAAATGCATAAACAGAATGCTAATGTGGCAAATGTGAAAGACGCGTGTCGAATTTTTTTATTTATTTTTTAGAGTTAAGCATTGGAGGCATGAAAAAGCTGGAGCGGGAATGAGTTTTCTGCTAAAATTTTATCATCTGGTTTGCAGAAAGCGCTGAAGGCTAGAATTTTCTGTAACCTTGCCTGAGTATATTTTGCAAATCACACTAACGGCTGAAAATTCATTCCATTTAAATTATCTTGAGAGCACAATTGGAAATCCAGCTTCAAATTTTGCTTCGTAATTTTTGTATGGATTTGCTCTCCTTTGATTTTACAACTCATATTTCGTGTTTGATCAACTTTTTTTCATCCAGCGTCAATTCAAATCAACGAAAGTGATCTAAACTCTTTGCGAGACAAGCAAAAAATGTGTTTTGATGTTCCTGAGCTTTGGAAAGATTCCTTGTGAAAGACAAAAAGCGGACGCGCTCTGATTTGCGCCACCGAATTTTTTCCGGCTTTCCACCGAGACGTCCGCAGGGAGGAGGTATACGCAGAAAAAGTGACCAGCGATGCGCGTGAATTTGAATAAAATATGTCCTCTTCATGGCGATTGCCGGGCCGTTAAATATGCAGCAGCAACTTTTTGCGTTTACGATTTGTGCGGCAAAAACACAGCACACAGCAGCCGCCGCGCGCAGATAAAAGCAGCGCGGGCGTCTACTTTAACAGCTGGGGATATTTTATTCGTGCCGCAAAATCCATACCCTGACGCACCCCCGCGCTCCTATGGGGCTGGGCAGGCGTGCATGCGATGGTGTGCGTTCGCCACAATAAAAATAAACACCATCCATTCGCTGCGCATGATTTGCTCGCAAACGTACAACATAGAATCTGCGCGGCGGCTGTGCCGTTTTCTGCTCGACTCATCATTTCGAGCCCGAACGAGCTAACTGATTGTCATTTTTAATAACGGTTATTAAACGTAGCCGATCGCGGGGCTCCCGCCAGCCGAGCGAAAAATTGAGCTGCCGACTTATCTGAATGGAAAAGTTTTCACCTGCTGAATCGGCTCAGAAAGAAAAAGGATATGTATAATCCAGCAGCATATTTTTGCATCATGTGCATTTTCGATGGAAATTCTGAGTTCAATGAGCTGGAAAATTGACGGGTAATCGAATAATTTTTACAACGCACTTCATGGATGTGTGCTTAATTGGATCTAAAGCAGAGCAATAATTTGCCAAGTTAAATAAAAAATTTTGAATAACTTTTTTACAAGAGAGGAAGAGAATTTATTCGGTTAAAACAGACTTATTTACATTTTAATTATTCTCAATTGGGCCAGGATTATAAGCACGATGGCTACATGTTTATTCTGTGAAGAAATTGATTAGATAGGATAATTTTTGTCCATCTTAGAGATTTAACGCTTACTTCATGTAAGATTGTAAACTTTTCCAATAATAACTGACAAGATTAATTTCGGCCAGTCAAAAACCCAACAGCGGGAAATTATGTAAAAAATATGTGCAATAATTAATTTAAACGTTTTAAGTAAACAGCAAGAGCTTTGTCGAAAACAAAAACCTATTTCTTGCAAATTATTTGAAATTTGCCAACATTATGTATTTTAAAAGTATTTTTAAAGCTTCACCCTTTTCCCAACAATTGCATTTTTCGCAATAAAAATTGCGATTTTGCCGGAATTTGAAACTGCTGCGGGTGATGCATCATAATAAGTGCGGAAATCAATAGCCGAGGGAAAACGTGGATGGAACAGCGGCACCAGGAAAGGAGAAAATCATCGCGATGGTGCTGCGGGCGCTGGTTTTTTAATAGCAACCGGTTAAAAATTCACGGCGCACTGATCCGCACGCTGGCTGTGTACGCTGCTGGTGTTGGCCAATAAGTATCGCCAATAATAAATTGTTATTTACGGTGCGAGAGCGCTCTCAAATTTATCGATACGGCCAGGTCTCTCTCTCTCTCTCTTCGCTCGTACGTTCGTTCGCTCGCTTGCACACCGTGTTTGTGCTGTTTAACAATTATTTCCCAGCCATTTAATCCAGCGAATAATATTTCATTAAACATGAAAACGCACGTCCATAACGCGCGCGCAATGGCTTTTGTGTGTCGCTTGCCCGCCGGGCAGAGATAGCCTTTGGCTTTTCAGCCGGCCCCGACATTGGGATTAATAACCATTATTGCCGCCAACAATGACATTTCACCACAGAGAAAAGCGTAGAACTCGTTTCGCGCGCCACCCCGACTCCGCTTCATGCCTTTCTTTTCCGCTGCAAGGCAGGCATTTTTGTTATTAATGACCACCGTCGTAAATCGCAATTTATGCAACGGGTGCAAAAATCGGAGTAGCCGATGGTGAATCAAAAATTGCTGATCACCATTGACAAAATATCATGTGCTCACTTCTGTTAAAAAGATATTTATTTTACTTTGAATATCTCGTGATCTATTTCTCTTTTTGATAATTTTATTTAGAATACTCACTGTCAGGGCTGCATTGAATTATTCATGAATTGAAAAAGAGGGTTTTTACACATCATAAATATTACTCAAAATTTGCATTTGCAAATTACTAAAATATGTATCCTCTGGATAGGGGAAAATATTAAATTTAAATTCAACCTTGAGTGAAGATATTGTATATAAACTCCTAACAAGAAATCGAAAATATAAACAATAAATTTCTTAATCGAATTTTTTATTGAAACTAATTTCTTATCATGGTTTTGTACGTCATGCATGAGCACCATTTGAATATTGACCGTATTAGCTGGATATTGGTATTGCCTTCTAGAAAAGTGAATATATATTTTAAAATTTTTGTCAGGAATCATGGGTATTATTAATTCTAAATTATGTTTTAGTAATTGCAAAGCCAGCTCCAATTCAGCAGTCACAGCAATAATGTTTATCTCTGAGTCTTAAGTGTTGGCTATATTTTTGCCTTTTGTTAAAGAGATCAGATCTTCGCCAATTAGGCTTGATTGTAAAAACCCAATTTCGAGCAGCGCACACGCGCACACCGTGATTCGCTGAACGAATGTTAATGCGATGCAAATTAAACAAAGACGGTGCTAAATCTAAAATTATATTACGGCGAATGTGGTCCCAAGGGCCAATGAAATTAAAATTAAACACGAACGAGCGAGCAAGCGCAGGAAGCTCGTTCGCCAGCTCATTGGGTCTCGGGGGAGCAGACGAAGACACATTCACATTAAAATTAACACGCCTAGCGCAAAACAGCGCGATTTGCTCGACAAACCCCCCTGCGATGTAGAGGAAATCAAGCCTGGCAAGACGAGACGATAATTATAAGTGCGAGGAGATCGGCGGGGAATTAAGAAATCTATAAAAGCACGCGGTCATAATTGAATAACGGCCGTAAAACTGCTGCGAGTGCCAGCAAAGTAAAGAGCACATAAATAGTCAGCAGCCAAGGAGGAGGACGAGCGCATTAAAGACAGGCGCACTACTAATCTGTATTTAATGGCCGCCGCTTTATGTTCGGTTTGCGTTTAGAAGCAAATTTCCGAGTACTCGCCGTTTATTTTACTACCGTGGATCTCTTTCTTTCTTTCTGTCTTCCTCTCTGCAGTTTTTGCTCTTTACACTTCACAATAAATTAACTAGCGACCCGCTTTGACTTGGAATTTACGGGCCGCAGGGAAGAATATCAGTGAAAATAAAAATAAATGTCGTAAGTTTTTTCTGATTTCAATTTATAGAAATTACCCGTGCAAGCAGTTCTTATTGTTAGTGTAGAGATGTAACTGATTTCAACACATTTTATGAACTTCGGTTTCAAATATTGAATTCTCTGCGTTAGAGCGTCAAACAAATTGACTGACTATATGGTTCTTTGATGTCTCGATGGCATGGAAGCGTTACGTCCGATGTTCAATTTAACCTAGCGATTTCTGAGTTAAATTTTAATCAGGTAGAATTTATTAGTCGTTTTTAGATGCTAATGAAAGCATATGCACTCGAGGGGGTTTGAAATCAAATGCGGCAACATTGATGTTTATTTTCGGTATCACAGCAGAAATTGTTATTAATAGTAGTAGTAACATTGTTGCATTGTACATTGAAAAATAACATACACCAAAATGAAGGTTTATTTGCAAGGTATGAAATTTGATGTTATATTTTCGTGCACGTTGTTTGGTACTTTTTCCTAGAAATATGATTTATTTTGTGGAATTCGTAAAAAATGTAGCAAATATAACACATTTTTGTTCAGTCTGCATCGCTTCAGGCTGGATAAAATATTATGATTTTTAATTTGCAATTATTTCACTTTTTAATTAATTTCGGGATCGAAAGCGCGCAATATATCCCTGAAAAAAAAATCCAGCTGCGAGATTAAAGGGGAAAATTAATTTAGAGCCACTTAAAAAAGCAATAAAACGCACGCAAAACACAGTTCGTTGAGTGTGTTTTTTATAGCCTCAACTAATTTTTCCAGCAAACAACAACAACATTGATTTTCGAAACAGGCTCTCGACTCATCGAGCAGCACCGCTCAGCGCAAGGACAATTGTGAAATTGCGCGCCTGCGGTAAGGGGAAATAGAGGGAATTTATCCCGACACTTCATCAACAAAATGTTTATTCTGACACACGGCTAGTTATGCAGCCAGGCCGAGCGCGGCGGACCGGCGCGTTGCCTAACTCGCAGTGCTGCAGGAGATCCGGAGAATAATACCTATACACGAGCCATCGTGGCGCACAATGCTCCCCAGCACGTCCCGTGAAATACGTATCATGCGCTGCGGTTCTTGTTAGAAACACATTTGCATACACATCCGCGCACTTTGCGCTGAAATTTAATTTGCTGCCGACATTAAATCTGACAATAGTGCGTGGGCGGGAGGCCGCTAGCGATGCAATTCAATTTGTATAAATGGTGCGGCATGAGTTTAATTCGCCGACGATTTTACTGCCGCCGTCACACAAAAGGTCGACACCTACTTTACAGCTCCGGCTCGGAAATTTGTGACTATCGACAAAATTGGTCGTGGTTTACGACACGGGGTTTACGCGTTGTGTAAATGTGCCCGCAGCGAGCAGCTCTGTTACGGGCGACGGGGAAATTGCAGAGTTTCGATTATCGCTTGACAAATCTGTATTCTGACGAGACCAACTACCAAATTGTAATGCTGATATCCAAGCACTTAACTGTCAAGTGTCAGATTTGGTATTTGTCTGAATGTTGAATGTCATTGCTGGGTCAAGTTTCACTTCTCTTCTTAAAGAGACAAACAGTGGTGATTCAACAGTGGTAAATATCAAGAAAACATGAATCGATTTTTATCACCTTACTAGAAAAAATTATTTGACGCTCATTTTCCGGAACAGCTGATTTTCAGTCATCATGTGGTTGACTTTCACTTAGAAATACACAGAAAAAAGTCGTGGTAGTGCTAACCTCCATTAAACACACGGACATAGTTATTAGCATGCAAACACCGTGGGCACTAAATAATTTAAAAAGCAGTTACTCTGTAGAGTAAGCGGAATCACCACTTTTACAACATTTTGATGGCGAGTGGATAGGTAATTTTTAGTTGCGTACGATATTCCACAACCCCATGATAGCCAGGTTGGTGCTGAACTAATGAAAATTTGAAAACGGCAATAGCAAATTTATGGAGATGGAAAGCACACGGTAAACCACCGGTGTTGTCCGAGCAAATCATCAGAGCGTGAGTGTTCAATATTTATTGGTCCCAAAAGCACTCTCCATCATAAATTGCTGCAATTCAAAACAACCCCGTCGGATTTCTCTACACAAAACGTAAAATACGAGCTCTAAAGCAGAGATTACTATTTTTCGATCATAAGTGGGTGTGTATTTCAAATGACACAGTTTTCGGCAAATTTCAAATCCTGATCGATTTTGCCCCTCGTGATTCAATAAAATTTCCTACTTTTGAAAAAAGTTCCCATTTTAATGAACTTCTTTTCAGCGAAAACTCGAGTCACTCACATTACTTCAACCCCTAGCACAGATGCTTAACAAAGCGAAGCTTGGTAACTCGCCCGTTCCACACGACGGAGTTTTCTATTCGTGGCAAGCCTAGCGTGGAATGAGGAAAAAATTAGCCGTTCCAACATGTCCGAACGTGCGGGGATAAAAGTGTGCTGGAGAGAGCGAGCGAGCAGGATCATCGCAGGCTGTGCATTATTAATCTCAGCGAGTGAGCGAGAGAATGAGTAAAATGGTGACGCCACCGTGTTAATTATTACGCAGCCGTGAGGATGGTAATCTTCAGAAGCGGGTATGTACGTATCCGACCGGCGTTGCTGTGAAATACAATAAATTTGCGCCGCTTCGCAGGCACGTCTCTTCTTTCCCATTGTTCCTCTGTTCGTAGTGAGAGAGAGCAAGAGAACGAGAGTGAGAGGGAACGCTGGCGGGCAGGACTTTTCCATTCTCGGGCAGCACTTCTCTAATTCGGCTCATGCATACACATGCGCCGCACCGGAAGGTTAGCCCGCGAGTCTAACGAAAGGTTCAGTGGACCGGCTGCACGCTCTCTCTTTCTCCTCTCAAATGATGCCCAATACATACGGAATTAGCCCTTTAGAAACTCGCTTTTGTTGGCAAAGAATTGGATTTACACAGGCCAAAAGAATTCATGAATAGATTTATTACTGCTGGAATAACTAGCGTCTGCAGATTATACCGATGCTGCGATATTATTCAGGAAAATAAAGTTTCCTGACTTAATGAAAATCTGAAAGTTATTTGGGAGTGTGCCATTTTATGAATAAATGCAAATTGATATCTAAATAAACAATGTATAAAAATTGGAGTAGCCTCTATAAAATCGATTAATAATTATTGGTTTTTTCATATTTTTAGAGTCAAAAATTATTTCTCGATGGGAGAAAAATTTATTTCAAAAGGCATTTTGCCTATTTAAATCCTCTTGATCATGCTGGCAGCCTGCAGGAAGTTACACGAAATTTATATTTTCCCTTCTAGACTTTTCGTGATGTTAGGAGCATTTTTCAAACTTTGAAAATAGCTCACATAAGAAAGGATGGAATTCTTTGGTTGGTTGAATTTTTGTAAGAGATCTATCTCATGTAGATTCGAGTTGCGGGGTTTTCAATTTCGTTTCTCATTTCGTTTGCACTCTGAAATCGAGTGTAGGTGGGCGTTTTCAACGATCGCTGGTTCCAAATTCCATGCAGCTAATACTGTTGCTATGAATTTCGTTTTGGAGGTAAACTACTGCTGACGAGGCCTGCGGGGCCAAAACAGTCGCTTTACGGTACGAGAACGCGTGATATTATTTTTTTATATTTATCAAACTAGCCTCCAATTCTTAATTCCTAAGGGAGGAGCCATTGTAAAATCAATAAATAATTAAAATGTAAAAACCCCGTGGAAAATTTAGTCGCTTGTTATCCAGTTAATTTAAAAAAATCTATTCATTTTGAAATTGCATTAGTTTTTTGGTGAAAAGTATAAAATAATCCAAACTTTGTGGTGTCACACAGGTGCCATGTTGGTAATGAACCGGTGAATGAAATTGGATTCATAAAAAGTGGCTAACAACAAAGTTTGTGCTTGTTTGGTTTTACTCGCCGGGCACTAAACATACTGTTTCACAGAGTTCCCGGCTCACGTGGGTTAGCAGACTTTATTCGCCAACGGGCTTTTGTTTAAATTACGTTGTGTTTAATGAGCAGCGGTGATTGCGAGCGGGCGAAAGGTGTAAGCCAGATAAGGGCATGTAGCACGATTTTTCGCAGCTCAGCGATAAAAGCGGCGGCAGCCGGAGTTCTATTATTTGTGTCTCGGCCTGGGGGTGCAGGCTGCTTTCGATATTTATTTATCTGCGCGCGGAACAATAAATTGCGGATTGTTGAACATGCCACGACCAAATTCTGCTGCCTCGAGTGCGCTCCCTTCCTCCCTCACGTGTGTGTGTGTGTTTAATATTTCGGCTGGCACTTGAGGTTAAGAACTATATAGTGGCGCTGGCTGTGCGAGCGTTTTCTTTATTTTCATGGTAGCCCATTTTCTTTTCTTATGTTTACTCTTTTTAGTAATAAAATAAATTGCCTGTGTGCTCATATCACGAGAGAGAGAGCGAGCGAGCGAAGGAAGTATAGAGCCATGCAAGGAACAAGGGAGAGAGAGCTGGCGACCTTCTTCTGAAAGCACTTCTTTCAATTTCCCACAAATAAAACCGTGGCAACCTGCTTTCGGCATCTCTCGCGCTGAAAACCCGTGCTGCCGGCCCATCCAAATTTGACCCGATTGTATCGTCGTGTCAGTGTACGTATGGTGCGCGCCAAAGATTGCTTATCGCGGCACCAGGCTTGCTTTCGTGAAAACGCATCGCGTGGGGATGCGAACACACACATAAAATCATCATCGGATTTGGGCCGCTCGTTCCATTTTATTGTTGTGGCGAAATGAACGCACCCTTCCATTTTATTAATTCACAAATCGCTTCAACCATAACCGTGTCTGTGGCGTTATAGGCAGATTGATCTTCGATTTGGAGGATCCGTCTGGAATCAGCGTAAAAGTCGAAAAATATTAAGATAACTACAAACCATAGATAAATTCACTCAAATTCTCCATCGCAAGCATAATTACAGTTGATGTGACTACAATCAGAGAACGATTTTTAGTTTATGCTGGGAATCACCCTACCTAAAGTTAAAGAATTTTATTTGGCACTTTTAACATAAAAGCGTAACGTTTAGATGCAGAGCTCGTGGGTTGAGTCCAGTAATTACGATTTTCTTTTCTTGCAAACAAAGATCGGTGTGCCATTTATAAGTTAATTTGAGTTTCCCAAAAAATGTTCCCACCACCGACAGAACGGTTTTAAAATTAAGGTAGCTCCAGGAAGCGATGTTGTAATTGAATAATTTTTTTCGATTACAATGTCATGTTTTGCAGATGAATTTTCCGAGGAGAAAACTTTACGGAAATAATCTAATTTGCTGAATCCCCTCAAGGGGGAGAAATCTCCAAGCGCCTAAAAATTAATACTGGTTGCCCATTTCTCCGGCGGGTTTACGTCTCAATGGTCCTTTTAAAAGAGGCAGAAGTCGGCGGAAACAAGTTTAATTATGTTTTTCCACGCACAACAGCCGCAAGAAAAGGCTTCTCCTCGCCACTTTCGGCAACCATATCGGGCTGCCCTTAATGTTTACGGCAGGAAATTCAGTTTTATTGAAGCGCTGCGTGGAGGAGGAAGGGTCGCCGACTATTCGGTGCTGCCTATTTATTTGGGGCGTCCGGCCGGCAGATGAGAGAGTGCGACTATTATTGACTTAATGCGAGCACTGGGGAACATTCATCTTGGCCGAGTTTGAGTCAGGTCCTGGGCTCAAAAGCTTAGGGGCTGCCAAGCAAATGACTATTTAAGTTGCCACGGCTGCTGGCACCTGCCCAAATATCCCTCTCGCCCTGCTCGCCTGCTCGCTCACTCACTCATTTTCGCGCCAGCCCTTTGGTTATTGCCTCGATTTCTTCTTTTCTTTCCACAGCCGCAGTGGCGGATCTTCATTTTCACCGCCACCCTTATTCCTGATGTGCAATCCCGCAAATTCATAAAAAGATTCGAACGTGAAAAGCAAAATCTTAATGCAGGCATAAAAAAATGGGGAAACTGTGAGGGACATATTTTCAGATCAGATACATTCAGCGGAAGAGTGGCAACATTTCTTAAGCACTGAAACGATTATTTTTACTGCAAAATTTCTACCATCAATTTAGGCTTTTATTTCTGCTAAATACGCTGTGAAAGAGATGTAATCAGTTTCCCGAAGTAATTTTTCAGAACGGTGTCAGCAATTATTCCCGAATTCCCTCCAGGCGCACGATTTTCCAATGTTTGCAATCGCCCCTCGCGGAAGTTCCGCCCCTTAATAGCATCCCCCTTGCTGTTTTTGCTGCAGATAGAGAGCGGGAAATGCCGTTCGCCTGGCTAATTATTGCGGCGGCGAAACGTGACGCTTGAGATTCGCTCCCCCTTGGCTCCACCGCCTTCGAGGACCTTTCTTTCCTTTGATACTGCTCGCCATTTTTCATTGATTATGGCCCGCGGCTCGACTGCAGTGAAATTTTAATTAAACTTCGCGTCCGCTGCCGCCGCCGCCGCCACCGCCGCACCGACAGAGATAATTTTCCGCGCTTGACTCGTTCCTTTCTTGTCCCGCACACCAACTAATGACCTCTCTCCACGCCGGTCAGCCCGAGTTGACAACTTTCAGGAGGGAAGCGTGCGGCCGAGCGGCGAGAAAGAATGTAATAAGTCAAATTTATTTCGTGGCAAAAGTTGCCGCCAGGCAGAAAAGAAGGACAATTTCGGTGATACAGATCGGTGAACGACTGTTGGTGCGTCCCAACTTTTGCGCCTTTAATTAAACTTTCCCAGCGTAAATCTCGATCTGCACGCTATCTTGTCTTTTCCCAGCGTTCAGTTTAATTGCACCAGCAAACCGAATATATTCGAGCAGGCAAGAGCTGCCGAGGAAAGTGTCTATCAAACCCGAATCAATCTTGGGAGGAAAATAATTACGTATTCCCGTCAAGTGCGGTTTCGGGCGAGTTTGCAAGAAGGTTTCTTTTCGGAGGGGCCGGGCGAGAAAAGCAGATCGTCGATTCGCACGTTTACTGATTTAATGTATTCGGCGGCAGCTTTTTATTGTGGATTTAGGCCGGACGACGGGAAATCGACGCGCGGCGGTTTGGTGTGCGCGCGTGTCTGCACCCTTATGTACTTTTACTCGGTACATAGAGGACGGTTCATGCGTAAACGATGGCCGAGTGCGTCGAAGAGACATGCCGAGGCGTTCGGTTGTGTGTGTTGTGCCCGGAAATGAAAGCAGGTACACACACACGCGCGTGGCTGAGAAAAACGATGCCATAGAAAATCCATTTTTCACGCACTTCAATGCAGACAGCTGCGAGATGATCCTTCTTTTGCAGCAGACACTCCTTTATTGAGGTCCGACGTTCGCTTTTTAGAATGCCGTTGCGCTGATCGAGAAAGGATTGCCGACCGGCTGCCTGAATTTTTGAAAGGCATTTTAAAAATACAGGTTAGACACAATGAATATCCGCTAATATATTTTAGATCAAGTCATTTCTTGAAACGAACAATTTTTTCAGTGTTAGACTGATCAATTTTGATGAACGAGGTGTCAATAGCAATCAAAACCAAAATCTGTTTAAATAAATTATAATTGATCTCTGTTAGACGTTAGAAGGCATGGGATAAATTTGACTTGCTGAGCCGTAACAAACAAGAATTTTCAGAGTTCATTTGCTTCTGCGCGGTTGCGCCGCTTCAAAACATTGAAATACGACACGTCTGTATTCAAGATAATGTATAATGTTCGCGGAGATGTTGCTTGCAAAATTCAAATTAGACAAATCCCCCATGCACATGTACACCACGCAGACAGTCTTCAAATTGGCATCTTGCTTCATTTTCCACGACAAAACGAGTTATTGCTGCTCAAGCTGCACTTCAAGAGCAGGACATTCTTGCAAATTGCACCATCACATTCTGCCGACAGATATTGCTTTAGAGAGCAAAAATAACGGCTGTTCCCTGTTTCCCGAGACGACGGCATCCTCACTCGGCATCTCGAGCAATCATTAAAAATGCGATAGCGACTCGGCATAACTTTTAATCACCGTCAGCAACGTGCCTAATAAAGTCAGCCGTTGCTTGTTAGCCCGGCTCGTATCTTAAGAGCCGTAAATTGATCCACCTGTTCCCGCCGCCGCCGCCGCCGCCGCCGCTGCTGCTGCCGCCGCTGCGAGGGAACAAGGTGTGTGTGTATCTCGGCAATTTCGCTTTATTGGGCATGTACAAAAGTTGATGCACCGGCGGTAAGTGAAGCAATTGAAGCGGCGGCTGCTGCTGCTGCCAGAGATGAAAAGTTTTGCATTTGGGCGCGCGCCCCGTGCGCCATAAAGCCGGGATCGCGGTGATAAATAAGCCAGGGCGGCGGCGCATCCACTTTAAATAGGAAGGGCCAATTCATTTTTTATCAAGAACACGGCGTGCTGGGCGGACGGGCGGCAAAAGGAATAAAAAGGGCGAAAAGGAGCTCGCGAACGCCGAACAGGCGAAGAAAGGGGCATTGTACATATGGGTACGCGGTATAAAAAGTGACTTCTCGGCTCACTCGATTTAGCCCGATATTGGCCTTGCTGATCGTAAAAAGGAAATGAGTGGCCCTGGGAAAATGCTTTTTGTGCCTGTATTCCTCGACTCTTATCTCTGTATCTCTCTTTACACGCTGTCTTGTATACACGAATAAGAATCAATGGATTTTTAAAAAGGTGATCGCTTCAAATAGAAGATTTTTTAAACTACTTGGCTAAGTGTTTGATTGATGATCCATTCGATCTGACGAGATAAAGATTTATTACAGAGCTCACTTTGTCATAAATTCACCGGAAAGTGAGCTGGAACTAAAAATTGTGTACAATCATTAATCACCAAAAACTCCAAAAAGGCGTTAAACTGGCTGGAACGTTCTTTCACTTTTTTAGATGAAATATTTTTATTTTAATTTAAGTTTCTCTGCAATGAAGAAATACAACAATAGTAAAATTAAATCGAATTTCCAAAACCCCGCAATAGCTGACACGTATCTGCACCTTATCTCGAGGCAATATGAAATAAATAATTGAAAACTCGTGTAGCATGTTCCCCTGAACAAGTACATGATGGTTTCTCTCTGGAGTTCTTTTTTAAGTATTTGATGGTGCGCTCGAAATCGAGCAGGTCACGCGTTAGACGTGTCGGTCGGGTGGCCCGAATAAATGAAGGCCACGGGCTATTTAATGGGTCTAAAAGGGCCAAGCTTGGCTGCACATGAATGTTTTGTACCGGCCTATGCCTTTTGTAAGAGGAGAAAAAACACGTTCGTCTCTCGCGAGTTGCTGAGAAGGTCAGCTGGATGGCCAGGCTAGCATCAATTTGTACACACATGGTGGAAAGTTGGAGTGGCGCAGCACGTCAATAAAGTATTATGCGAGAGAGACGAAATGACGAATGAAAAAAGAGAGTAAGCGGAAGCACGGAGTGAGCGGATTACTCACCCGCACTCCGCGGAGGACGCGC
Source organism: Cloeon dipterum (assembly GCF_949628265.1). Taxonomy (NCBI): domain Eukaryota; kingdom Metazoa; phylum Arthropoda; class Insecta; order Ephemeroptera; family Baetidae; genus Cloeon; species Cloeon dipterum. The sequence continues at coordinate 28,126,830 of NC_088788.1, forward strand.
CCTAAGGACTCGGGATTTTGCAGCCGTCGGAACAGAGTTAATTATGTTTGTGTGACTGTGAAACCCTCAAACGTCCTAAGCTAACAAGCAAGTTTACCAACAAAGCACAGCTTGAGGCGGGGGACTGACTCATAAATTAGTAAATTACAAAGAAATTGCAGCTTTCCCTTTGGCACATTTTCTGTTTCGAATCTTTGTGTGTACCAATTCTGAAAGCGAGTTAATTTTCAGAATTATTAATAGTTTTTCTTGAGAATTTTGACGACTTAAAATTAATATGAAATCATTTTAATTTTTTTACAATGTTCAAATCAACAGACGCATGTTATAAATGTAATTTCCTCCGTACAAATTTCTCGACTAATGAGATATTTCCATGGAAAACACACAAATGTCGAATATCGACAGCGGAACACAATGAAATTTTAGAATTAAAGGCTTCAATTGCGTTTGATCTTTCCTCGCTAATTGGCTGTGTAGCGTTGCGGAAAACGGAAAATTCATGCCAGCAAACGGTGGAAAGACAAAACCCACGTCCTCAACCTTCGCCTACGTGAGAGTTTCACGGGGGAAAACTGCTCGTTCAGCACAACATTCTCGAGTGGCTGCCGGCGATAGAGTCTGGGCACTTATTCTCGAGTTTTTGCCGGATCGGTTTTTCATAATTTTCTAAAGCACATGCGGCGGGAAACACACATCCGTCCGTCTGGGAGCTGAAAGTGCGTAGAAGGCAAAAGCAGGCATTGAAGGAGAAAGGTGTCGTCGGCTCACTGAATGAGTGAGTGCACCTCATTAGGGGGGCAAGGTAGGCGCACTCACACCCGGTGCTAAGAGAGCTGCCGCGAACCATATTATTAAGGTGGAGCAGAGTGAGAGCGATGCATTAAATTATGCGAGCCCCAGGGTGTGCCAACCGAGCATTTGACAAAAGCTGACGTTTTTATGAATTTCTCAAAGAAAAATACGCACGTCGCTGCGTGATGTGTTTCCTTCCACCGGCATTATGCTGGCCAGAAAGGAGGTGCGCGGTATTTGGCGAATTTAAATTGGTGATAAGAAAGTTTAAACTAGCATTATAAATTTCAGTCAAATAATTAATCATCAAGATACAGTTTTGTCTAACATGAAAAAAAGTCAAAAATTATCAAAAGCCGATTACGATATATTCATATTTCGTAGCAATGACTTTGATTTTTCTTAATAGACGACAAAAATTTGTGCTTTTTAGAATAAGTGTAAAAAGAATATTCTAAATTACATAGCATCATGCTACTTCACAAAAGAAATTAAAATACTCTCAAGTAAGCTGTAGGTGTACAATCAATCAGTGCTTAAAATTCTAATAAAAGTTTTTAGCAACTATGGATATGCTATACTTTTTTTAAAAGGATCGAGTTGAAAATATTCTTAAAATATCCAAATACAGAAAAGCCAAAATTTTGCCAATTTTGTTGATTAGCATAGTTAAAAAAATATTTGTATCTTCTTTCCTGCTAGGAAAAAACCTCTGAGCAGACAAAAACATCTTTCTTGTCTGCGCATCTCACTTTCAGGTCTCTAGTGAGTTACACACATTTTTTCCTCTCCGACGGCTGCTACATTTGCAGGCGTCATACGAATAATCCCCGCAATGAATATTAAAGCGGGCATCGTTGCCTTTTGTAATGTGATTCTCGCGTGGCAACAAAAATGAAAATGTGCGCGTCCGGAACGGCTTTCTTCGCTTTTTACGTCGAAAAAGAAAGGCGGGCGCGCACACACCCACATTTCAAAAATTGCTCCGCGTCTTGGGTCCTCTCTGTTGATGGAGTTATTGTTTTATGCGCTTGCCGTCGCTTTACTCACGGCTCGGCGCGCGGTAATTCTCCCGCCGACGACTTCTTCGCTTCTTCGTCTTCGCGCGAGCGTTTTTTGTCCGCTGACTAAATTAATTTCTCCGCGTCGTGCACGCGTTCAAAGCAAGCAGCCGGGAGGCCCCTGGATTTTCGGGCACGCTTGATGGAATTTTTATCTCTCGTGTGGCGAAAAGAGCGCTCGGTGGCGCGCGCCAGCGATGGAATTATTGCTGACTCGAGCCGGAAGAATAAATAAACCTTGCCGAAATTGCTTCTTGCAAGCGCTCTCTTTGCATTCTCGACGCGGCGATCGCAAATTAGGTTTCTGCTTGCCTGATATTGTGACACTAATGGATTTAGCTGGTGAACAACGAGTCAAAATGACGGAACTTCAGAACGTAACCTTCACTTCCTCGACCGACCATACATATTTTCAGCGCCCAGAAAATGCTACTGTCCTTTTGTTTATCCCTCTCAAATCAATGATTGCCCAATTCTGATGAAAGAAAAATAAGCAATAAAAAATTATGACCTTCGCCAAAAGTTTGGTCCTCCGTAGAGACTATCTTTGGAAAAGGAAACTTTCCCTAATAATATATAGTATGTGATTCATATCAAGAGCAACCTCTGGTAGGGATTTCGAGTGTATCACACCTCATCCTCTTAAAAAGTTGATCTGAACTTTTGCCGTTTGGCGTCTTGGATTGAAATTGCTCAAGTGTTTTTCACGGAAATGGCAATCCGCGTGAAATACCGCCGGCTGAGTTCAAGGGGCGACGACGTCTGTCTTCGGTGGCAGCCGCACGAGACCTGCCTGCCTGCTGACTCTTCAGTGGCAGCGAAATTGAATTCTTCACTCTGTGTTTACTGATGGGACACAAGAGGTGCATTACACTTTCCAGGGAGCGTCCCAGCTGTGATTTCAGCGTCTCGTAAAACTGGAATGGCTGCTGCTTCACTTGGAGCGTGGTGTGCGTAAGAAAGAGTTCGTTTCCGAAATTCCTCAGCGAATCCTTTTGAACTTTCGAGGATGAATAACATTTTCCCACGCAGCTCTTGCTTATTTTCCAGCTGCCTTGCATTAGGCTGCTTTTATTTCCTTCTTTCTCTCACTCTACCAGCTCAGGAGTTTCTTTCTACTTTCCTCTTTCGCGCACCCTTTCCCTGCTTATTCCTCGCTCTCATTTGAATTCATTATCCGCAGCAAGGCAAAACAACACAGTGAGCGGGCAAAAGGGTTGCGAGTCGTGTGCGGCAGCAATATTACAGAACGCCGCTGGCTCGCTCGTAATTTCGGCCGGCCGAGACAGCAGACACAATTACGCCTGGCAGCCCTGCCGATATGCTTTCTCGGTCTTCCTCCTCGCACCAACATCTTAATCTTTGTTTATGTATTTAAGTTTGAATAGGCAAACTTTGGTGAACGAGAGAGCGACTTCTAAAGTGTCATTATGTTCTGGTGAGGTCTTTTTTAGCCGTCGAAACCGATGTAGCGCGGTACGTGTAAAGTCAAACGAACTACATACCCCCCTTCCCGCTCAACTTCTTGCCTGTGATAAATATGGTAGCGTCGCGTCTTGTGGATTGAAAAGTGCACGCAGATTATTAGGGCGAGGGAGTGCATTGTGCGAAGGACGGGGATCAGGTGGTGCGGCGGTCGCGAACAATGGATTCGCCGTCCTGGAATTTGAGGTGGCTGCATTATTAAAAAAGAAGAGTCTTTTGTACAAGGCTGACAAAAAGTTGACCATGAAGAGAAGAGGGATCAATTTTGCACGTGATTTTCTGCCGCTCGTCTTCCAGAATGTATTTACGAAAAAAAGATTGTATGTGAAAAGTATTACATATGATAAAAAGCCATTGAAATTCATCAGTTATAAGAAAGTAGCAGGAGATATTTTAGTTTGCTAGTCCTTAAATTTTGAATATATCAGCCGACATTCCCAGATTGCAAAATTTATTTTATCTTTTGTTCGAATTGAATTTTATCGCATTTTTTAACCTCTGCTCTGCACTTCCCGTGGGCTATGAACTCACCGGATACCATAGAACAAGTGGCCCTAGTGGTATTATATTTTAAGAAATGTACGCAGGGTGCACTGCTATTCACTTATTTCCTTAAATAAAAAATTAGAAAAGTGTGCAATATTTTCTAATTTACTCACTTGAAGCCGAGTGAAAGAGTCCCGCTTATCAGATTCGACTACGGCTGAAAAATGACTCTTTTCCTCGTAAATAATCACCGGTTTGGCCCGCTTTCCGCCCAGAATTTTTAATCGAATTTGTGTCACGTCCGCTGGGTATTATCCACACTCAAGCGGCCATGGGATTTCTCCCCGGAGAAGAGAGGCGGATGCCTGCGCGCGAAATTCCGAGGAAAGAGGCGCGACGTGCCTGTGTGTGTTAGCAGGTCTTGTCTGTCGCCAATCAGCAGTATCGCGCTGACAAAGGGAAATTTCGCAGCTGCGGCTCATTACAGTGGAAAAAACGACTTGCATCATTATCTTGTTCATAATACATCACTCGTTCTTTCGCGCGAGGCAGAGCGCTAATGACGATTGCCGCAGAGCGAGCGTATGGATGAACTAAATGAGATGGAAGCGGCCCGATAGTGCGGCGGCGGCTGCGAACACAGCGCAGCCAGACGGAACATGCTGCTTGAGACAAAGGTTGCTTTCACGCAAATGGCCCCGGCAGTCACCTGGACATTGTCTGGTCGCAGTTTCATTAGGTGCTAATTGAGCCGCCCCACCGAACCAACACACACACACACTGCCTTTGTGCGCCACACGCTATTATTGCAGTCCAGCCGGCGGATGGTTCGCCTTCTGCGCTTCCATCAAATTCGCGCTGCGGAATTCGGCTCAAATAGCGAGGCTCGCTAGCTGCCAGCAGCACCGTCAGGTTTTTGGCCGAATTACTCACGGACCATTTATTGTTTAAACTTGCCATCTTGCGCCGCTGCGCTCAAGTGTGTGCCCCGGCTAAAAATCGATCATTTGGACAAGTGAGAATTGCACGTAGCAAACGCGTGCTCCAAGCTGCTTCATCGCAGCGTCAATTGAAATTTAAAACTTCAAGGCCACTCATGACAAAAATTGACTAACTTGTTAATATAAAATATAATAATATACAAATTATGGCATGAAGCACTATTTATGCTTCGAATTCAAGCCTGACATTAAAAACATTTTCTGGACGACTTGTTCAAAAGTATCTTAAAAGAGTTTTAATCATATACATAAAACGCTTTGTAACTGTCACTTGAGGAATTACTAGCCTTTTAAAAATATGATTATTGAAATTTGGCCACATTTTAGAGTTAAAGGACTATTTCGATTATTCCTTTTGTTTTAACTAGCTTTATTGTTTGTAAAATTCAATCAAAGGGTGATTGAATAAAGATATTGTTAAATAATCAATCGAAAATGCTCTCTCACGAACCCTTAAAATTTAATATTCCATTTTTACTGCTGATGACTTCAGCTGAATCTTTTATACTATCCGTTTGAAAGTCCAGCAGTTATAAATATTTTGAAGCAGGTAAAAGGGTTTTGCTCGGTAGCCGGACGCTTTCCTAGGTTGGGTCTACGGTGAACTAAGCAACCCAAGGAGCAACACGACACACAGACTCTCGTACATAACTGTCTTGTTTCTACTTTATATTCATGACTGTCGGAGCGCGGCGGCTCTTTAAAGATCACACGACAGATGTAACTAAAATTATTCGCTCTTTATTTTTTATTCATGTTGTCGCATGTTTCGGCCGTGAGAGAGGCCATCCGCTGGGAGCACCACTAGCTGCTGCTAACACTTGCCGGAGCAAGAGAGAGAGAGTGTAGTGTGTGTGTTACATCACTTCCTATTTGCCCCTCGGTCGATTCGCCAAACCTTCGCCCCGAGAGCCTCTCGCTCGCTGCTACCGCCGCCGGTGCGAGAGGCCCACTTGTCTGCATTGCAGTCGACGAATACCTTGATCATCACAAATCGAATCAACGCCAGGTGAATCTCCATCTCGGGCCGCAAACGCCGCCCCAAAACATTCATCTCTGGCCGTTGCTGTACTGCTCTCTCGCACTTATGTGTGTTGTTGTTGTTGTTGCTGCTGCTGTTCAACGCTGGTTCGATTGTTTTCATAGGGCCGTTGATTTGCACACGCACTACCCGATTTCGCTTAGCTGGCTCTGCAGAAAGAACCCGCCAGCCTGGCGGTTCGTTGTTCTCTGGGCAAATCGTCGATTATGCATTCCAGCCTTTGTTTTGAATCGGTTTCCGTAGGGCAACCGCCCATCTGGATATTACCAATAAACTATTTATGGCTCTACGGGAAGCGAGAACAAAGCTACACCAAACTACAGTGTAAAGGTCAGGGAAATACACTTTTGCATTAATATTTATTTTAATTTACCTGTTTTATTAGCTTCACTAATTTTTAAAATATAACTGTGAACTCATGCCGAGAGGACCAACGTTCAATCAATTTTGTCTAAAATAGTATTTATTTTTTGAATAATCAATAAAAGCTCAATTTCAACGAATGATTAAAACTCATTCGGGAAAATCAAACCAATATGAGTGTTTCTCTCCTTTAAAAATACTTCAGATGAAAAGCTGCAAAGTTTTAACCTCAAGAAAAGATCCGCAGCATGTGAAAAGTCATAAATATTTGCTCATGCAAACTTCAGCGTGCCACCGCTTGAAAAAATAATGACGAGGATCTGAAAGGTTGAAAACATAAATGTTGAGCGCTTGAAATAACAAGAAAACTTGAACCAACTTTGCCAGCAGAGCTGCTTGAAACTTGTTCTGTCAGTTTGGGAACGGGAATAATGTCAAGTCTGTGGAAATCATCTGCAAAACTAGTGAATCTCTGCCGTTCTATTTACCCAACGGGAGACTTTCTTTTGGTGCTCGTTGCAAGTGCCGGCATTTCCATTTTTATCGCGCCAGAGAGACTTTCAACAGTGCACATCCCGAATCATAAACGTCCTGATGAAAATTATGAACCAATATCGCAAGAGCGGCTGAATATAAATAAATAAAGCGGCGCTTGGCTTCGTGCGTTATATGGGAAAAAGGAGTGGGTCGTTCGTTTGGCTCGTCGTGCGCAATCAATTCCTTCATCCGACTTAAACGATTTAAAGTCGGATACGTTTGATGGGTGGGTGGGAAAGAACGGGATTCATTTCTGGCCGACTCTGACCCCACAAATCACATCAACATCCTCTCGCCAGCCGTCACGAAAGTCACAAGCGCGCAACCTTTTGCTGGGTTGGGCAGCCCAGTCGATACTTCGTCCGCGCCAAACAGTACCTGCCTGCCACAGCAGCAGCACAAAAGTGAGCGTGCATATTGTACTGAACGTCGGCGAATAACTTTTCCGCCGTTGACACTGCACACCGCGCGTTTATAGCTCAGCCAGCAGGAAAAGTCGGCAGAATCACGCCGGCTGTTGTTATCACATCCAGAGATTGTATTCCCCTGTGCGACACACGCTGCACTTGGCATTCTTCCGTAGGGTACTTGCAAATTAAAATGCGCAGATTAAAGCTCAGGTCTAAGCAATTTCAGAGAGCAATTTGCAGTTTCTCGCTGAATTGTACTTACTCTGCGTTATAGTGAATTGCTTTCGAAATGATCTCATTCAGTCACAGGGGCTGTAATTACGGCTAGGAGTTCCCATTAAAATATTCATCAGTTTAAAAATATATTAAGAGTTTTAGGAATACAGGAAATTGTACAATTTTAAATAATTTAATTTACGCACTAAATAATATGGTCTCTTCGAAATTAAATTATACTCATACTTACACAAGCCTGAGAGATTACAATCTTAGGTTCTATGTTTTTGTATGAAATATATTCGTTAAGTTTAAAAGGAAATAATTGGAATCCAAAGAGTTAATTAACAGTGGCATATTAGTGAGAACGATTGCAGCATTTTGAACTAGTTTTCCTTGCATTTTATTTATAGATCATTCAAATTAATTAAATATTGCAAAAGTACAACTGAAAGAATTAATTATACTTTTAAAGAAAAATGCATTAATTTTTAAAATTCTTCTCTTTAATATTATTGTGAAACAATTCCTCATTACACGAACAAAGGCAAGCTAATGAAGCTCGTTGGCCGTTTTCCCCACATCAGGAACAATGTTGGCCGCGTCACACAACGAATGAACCCGTGGAGCCTCCCATGACGTGAAGGCATTTCAAATTGCGGGCTTCTAGCGTCTTTTCTGCTCCCTCCCGTCCCGTGCGTTGCGTACAATATCTACGCGTCCATGGATACATAATACACGCTTTACTTTACGCGGCAGCTCGGCAGAGAGGCAGGCGTCTGGCCGTTTCATCTCCGTTGCATGGCTGAGGGCCCGAAATAATGCGTCTAGTTTGCATACCCGCGAGAGTGCACTCAGGGGGCAGCAATTATCGTGAAAGGGGTTGCAAGCCAGCACGTCATCCCGCTCCGTCGTTTTGCTTACTGTCTTCACTAGGGGGCGTGAAAAACAGTCGTTTAGCTACGTTGCAAGTTTCAACTTGGTCTATAGTAGATAAAATTCGGATTTCAAAACTAAATAGACCGATGCATTAGAAGCATGCTTAATTGCTTTCACGTATGTTTTAATTTTTAACCTGCAAACTCTTTCAAAGCTGTTTATTTTTTATTCGGTCATCATTTAACAATCTTTCTTTCGATTGTTTATAGCAGAACAGCAGGGTAACCTTCCTCGATACATCCCCAAATGAATTTTTTCCACCTTGTTTGCTTTACTGAATCAATGTTTTCAGATTTTCAAAGACACGACAAAAAAGTAAACTGTACGGGACCATGCTATTTGATTTAGAACCCTTCCATATTTTAGCTTACGGCACATTTTAACTCATTGTTAAAGATTCAATTTTATGAATTTTATATTTGAGCATTTAAAAGTTAAGCCAGTAACCCTACGCTTGGCAAATTTTGTTACTCTCAAATAATTCATGAAGAGGTTTATGAGGCAAATTTTGTTATATAATAATAAATTTTACTGTAAACCAAAGGCGAGCTTTTCTAAATTACTAACACAATATAATATCTCCGTCTTTGTAATAAATTTTGGTATCAACGTCAATTCTCAAATCAGTATCAATATCAATCCTGCATATAGAAACGGGGTCATCATGCTATGACCCGCATTGGCTCAAATAAGACCAAACAGTGAACTTTGCGATGTTGCACACCCCCAGCTATTGTTAATATTTGCATTCTTTGAGCAGTATATATAGCAGCAGAATGCTCTTGTGCACATAAATGTACGTCGGGTGCACTGGAGCAGAAAAATGGCACTCGGGGTTGAGACGCACGCTCGTCTAATTTGCTAATGCGTTCCTTGTGCGCCGAGAAAGAAAGGGATATAAAAGGTGCGCGGGACAAAAAACGAGCAGATTAGGATTTCGACCCGGATTGATTTTCCCTTGCCACCGCCACCAAACACGTACATTTTCCGTGTGGAACGAGCCAATTCAGCACCGAAATTTGGTATTCACAAAGGAAGGAAAATGAAGCGATTTAAATTTATGAAACGGCGAAAATTCGTGTGCACATGCCATTTTTATCCGGTGCCCTCTCACGTGTGTATATATAACGCAAAAAGAACGGGCAGCCTTTGGAAGAAAATTCCCATTCTTCTGCTCTCGAAGCGTGCGGTGCTCGTTACTTTGCAGCGATTTTTCTCGACGAAAATCTCGTGACCGAGAACCATAAGTCAGTTCTTACACTCGCACTAAATACATGCCACCATAGGTGTATAATTACGTAAATCAACGATTGATAGAGGCCCGCCGGCTTTCGGCCTTAATTGCCAGCAAATCGATGGCACACAAACACAACACACGTTTTTTCACCACCGCGATTGAAGTCGAAAATTAATTTTTTTAGCCTTCCCGGTCTAAAAATGCATGTAATTTGTACAGTCGTTTATCAGCTCACCTGCTGCGGAGCATGTAAAATTATTCAAATTTCATCGTGCTGCCGCAATAGTTTTATTACTCAAAGGTAAATGGCAGTGAACGCTGAAAAAAATTGTACGCCGCGACAAATAGAAGTCGTAAAGAGCCGTAACAAATTCATGCAAAGCAGTTTGAGCCGTTTTCCAACGTGATACGAAACAGCAGATTTAGCTTTTGACGAAATAATAACAAAGCTGATCATCAGAGAAACGAAATCGCAGTACGTTATTTACAAGTCAATTGCACGCGGCGGAAAATAATATCAGGTGTTTGATGCATTATTCAAGTGTTGTGCGGCGAAAGCACTTTTGGCGGCAACAGCCCTTGAGGGTGGTGGAATATAGAATTTCATTCGCTACAATGGCAACAAAGTTCAAAAGCACTTTCCTTGGGGGATGAGATCTTGAATATATTTCGTTGCCGAGGGCGAAAAGTTTACATTATGGACAAGAAAAAACCGGCTGGGGAAACCATTTTCAGCAATTCATTCTCTCATTGAGTTAAATTATGTCCGTTGATTCCCTGAATTAAAGCTTAAGATTGGTCTTGAATAGCGGTTGCAGACGCCTGATGGCACCTCATGGCTACGGTTTGATATTAAAATTGTTTAAGGGCAACATGACAAGCCTGCAAGACCTGACAATGAGAATCTTGTATCAGACCTGGGAAGCAGTACAAAATACATATCTCGGATCTGTGATTTCAGATTTTGAACCCCTGAAAGATGGCTAAATTATAGATCATCAAGTCTTCACACTTCAATGCTACTATTTAAATAACAAATAGTTATGTGCAATGATAAATAGAAAAAGATGTATTCCATTTGAATGAGAACTAACATTGAATCTAGATCAACAACTGGTCTAATATTATGTCGGCATACTGCATTGATTTTCTCTCCAATTATCAATATTGTAATTTAAATAGAGTGAATAAATCACCACGCTTTATAAAAATGATTTATTGCCTCCGCTGAAGATTTGTTTAGTCCAAGCTTACTGCTTTAATCCTATAAGAGAAGTGAAAAGAATCGTCTGCAAACAGAAAGCTCTCCTAGAAAAATCAAGCTGTCAACCAATCTGATCCATCCATAATTTATGAAGCAATTAAAACGTTTTAAGTGGGGATGTTTCAGAATCATTAATATTCATTACCAATTTTTCAGCCTGATCTAGAATATAAAAATAAGCACAAGTCACGCGCGCACGAGCAGCAGCGATACCAACCCTCGGCTGGAATCCACCACCCCGCGGGATATCACTCATCGATACCGGGGGTGGGCGGGCGGGTTGCGCACGAGAGCCGCAGATTTTGACGGTTTGCGAATGCAGATTATTCGAACGGAGCGGGCCATAAATTTGATCGAGGACTCTGCTGCCGCTCAGGGGCAGACAAACAAAATAAATATATAAGAGGGTGAGTTGGTGTTCGTACTACCAAACGCACTCGAATGAATGCATAAATTTCACCCGCCGAGCACGAGAGTGAGAGAGAAACGCGTGAGAGCAGGCGAAGGAGTGCGGAGAGATAATTAATGAGTCGTGTTCTGTGTAATCAGTTGCTTTCGGAACAAACGTCTTTCTCCCCGCTCGCATGTAAATTCGCGCAGGCAGCCGATGCCTGCGTATTGTAACTAACTCGCCTGTATACATGCGAAGCACGCGTCGGCCCTAACTTTATTTGCAATTCCCTCGCGGATTTCCCGCTAGTATCATCTTTAAATTTGGCAGTCCCGGCAATAGCAGCCCGTGCAAACACGCACGCCCGACGTGCATAAAGTGATTACACCGCCATTATCGTCGGGCCAGTATTCTTTGGTGGATTGTCTAATTAAAAATGCTCACGTTCCAATTGCGCTGTTACAACTTCCTTGCTCTGTAAGTGCTCCTGCTGGAGAATTAATGGAGATGTGAACTAGTGAACCTCTTTTTAAGTATAAGAATATCTGTTCTGAAAGATTCTCAAAGACGAGTTTTCATCTTGTAAGAAAAATTAGATCTCACTACATGTGCTTTAAACCATTTTAAAACAGGATCTATTATAGATTTCCACGTTTGCTAAATGCTATAATTCTGTTGAAATGCAACATTTATCACAGACGAAAAATGGTAAAAAATGGTGTTAATAAAATAGATGTGAGGCGTAATTTAAATGGACTCGTTAAAAAATATAAACTAAAATGTCTTAATTAAAACAAACTAAATGCTGTGCTCGTTTTCGGTCAATTTTTTTCCTGGAACACTTTTTAATTTACCACCTTTACACTGCGCTCGCCTCAACTGATTTATAATTAATGCGGCGCGCAAGCCACGCCACTTTTTCTCCGTTCTGTTTTTTCATGCACCGGTGGTGTGGGCTTTAAAAATTTCAAAACTCCCAGAGCACGGCTGAGGAACATTATAATTCGCTTTCCTTGTTTCTCGTCTTGTGACGTCATGCGTGCTTGCTCTTACTTCGATCACCCTTCTGCACGCTCACTCACTTTGCTTTTTCGGCTGAAAAGCAAGAAAAGCAGCATTAATCCAGCTACTTCGCAGAGCTGAAAAAATGCTTTGCAGTTGGATTGCAAAATGGCCTTTTTGCAGCAGCACCGGTTTGATGTTGAGTGTGAGTGCGGTCCAGGTCAGGCACACACTTTATGCAGACGGCTTTGCGTCGCAGAAACAGCAAAATATCTATTGTGAGGGCTTGCTTATTTATATCAGTGATACATGAGTGGAAACATTAATTTTGACAAGGCCTTATTTTCAAATATGATCTTCAAAAGGTATTTTTTTCTGGAGGATCCCATTTGAAGGATTTCGATATTGTCGAGTAGTCAGTTTTTTATGACAAGAGGGTGAACTTTCCGATTCTTGGTTGCCACTCAAAGTAGCTTAGAAATTACGCCATTGACTCGCTCTGCTCAAATAATGGCATCAAATCATGCAAACACAAGAAAAGGCCCGATTCTCTCAGATTCGACAAGAAGGAAATGCTCTGGCAAACAGGGCCAGAGAACTGAAATAGTTATATAGCAGATCGAAGCCTGGGAGCCGCGGGCGCTACCGCATTGGTTTCATCCAATAACTGGAAAATTCGCGACAGATGGTTGTTTGAATTTCGACGGCACAAAACGGCAATCCAATTTGAGGCCCGCAATCAGCCTAATTCCATTGTGCACACAGGGTATTTTTTTCTGTCAGTTTCCAGCTGAGCATGAAATTAAACCGCACGAGAGGAAAAAGGCTGACATTTCATCCATCGTCAGTGGGCCATTAATTGACATTTTTGACGCGATCAGCTCATTATAATGTGAATTCCTTTTGTTTCAGGTAAGAGGAGCCGATGATAGCCAGCCGTTGATTGGCGCCGAGAGCTACTTGAATTTCCCATTACCGCCCGCGAGAGCTGACACGTGTCATCATCTCATCAAATCAGCCGCCACCATTACCTAACAAAATACATAAGTATACGCACCAGCAGCAAAGCATTTTCACAGCGTAATTTGTCAGACGATGTCTGTCGATTTGGCCCGAGGGGAATTGGGTTGAGTTTTCCTCTATTCAGCTTGAAATTTGAATTTCGGTATCAAATTGCAGCACCAGGATCGTATTGAACCAGCCGTGAGGCGTCAAGGTGAAATGAGAGCTGCAGAAAATATTCTATTAAAGCCATTTGAGCTCCACATTCTGTATTTATATGAAACTAATATTAAAGTACATTGCAATTTTTAAATGTTCAGGAATCAATTATCCAATGTAAGTAATCGGATAGTATTCATAAACTCGTCAACTACGTTTACACTCAGGCAATCCTATAAATTGACTTAAACCAACGTAAAATGTCAAGTAGAATTTTAAGTATATCCATTTCAATCCCTAAACCTGACAAAAAGAACGTAATAAAATAATAATCACAATCACATCAAGCACGATACTAATTGCCAAATCAGATAAAGAGCTTAAATGCGACCAAAGCGGCGCGAATAGGTGTCCAAAAGTGGCTGTATTAGCACTAGCCAATCAGGCAGGGTTGGCTGGCGAGACTTGTGAAAAGATTCGGCGAGACAGAAGCAGCGGCGGCGGCGGCCAGGAATATCAGAAAGGCGCCGGGGGTGCGATTCTCCAGGGAAAAACGGTCGAAAGGTGTGCTGAGCGCCGCGGGCCGAAACTTGGGCGGGCGGGGGCGTACGTATACATTGTGTTCAACATTTCCTGACGGCGCGCGGGGCAGGTGCGTGTTGGCTATCTGGGAAAGAAGTAGTATATCAGATCGGAGCGGCACAACGGCCACGGCGGCGGCGGCAATAATTTTCTTTCTGTTCTCTTTCGGTACCAGCAGGTAGAAGTCGGCGCGCCGGGCCGGGCCGGGCTCAATCAATGAGTTATGTTTGCAGCCGCAACACAAACGTACAGTGTGCAGCTCATGCTCGGACGCACGGACGAACACCCTCTTGCTTGCTCATCCCGCAGGCGAAATGATTACAATTATATCGTGCTCGCACACATACACACACGTACAGCACAGAAATGGCGGAGTGGGATCAAAGGGTGCCGGTTAAACAACCGAACAGATGAATTCGAGCGCTGCACTCACTGCGGATGAAAGCTTTTGTGCCATCTTGAATTAATTGCACGATGTCGTGATGGGTAACCACTCTGTGAATACATGAGCTATGTGTCCGGTAATTAAAACACACATACGCGCGTGTGTACAGAGAGAGAGAGAGAGAGAGAGAGAGAGAGAGAGAGAGAGAGAAAGTAGCTCATGCGTTCCTTCCCTCTTCGCGTGTCACAATGGGGCACAAAGGCTTTCTGTGAAGCAGGCTGAATTCGAGTCTGGCCATGGGACAGATCAAATGAGCCGCTCTTCAAAGGTGAAATCAAAAGCTTTTTCTCCGCAAATTGTTTCTATTATACTGCCTGGAAAGCTTCTATTGTCTTTTGAAGGCCATTTATGTTTTATTAATATCAAAAGAACTCGGCACCATCCTTACCATTCCGTTGATAATTAAAAATGATGATTGATAGCAAACTTTAACCTACTCTGATAGTTAATCAAAATGACTTCAATATGCTCATTTGAAGATCCACGACGAAGCTCAGAAAATGCTCTATTGTTTAAATTTCACTGCCCTAAAAATTTATATCTCTCTACAATTATACTAATTGTTCTAACATTGTTTAATAGCACATTAAATTTTGGTAAAAGTTAATTAAAATTTAATTTCATTTCATTAGAAGCTGCATGTTTGTCAATAAAATTAAAAAAAATATTCTTTCAGGGTTGAGGAATACCCCTTTAACTGACCTTTGAGTTAAAACACGCGTTTTTGAGTATGAAGCAGAGACTTGCTATTGAGATATTTTTAGAATCGTAAATTGTTTGGCGAGCGAGAGCAGAGGTAGGTTTGCGAGTTGTGGGATTCTTCGACCAGACATGGACCAAGGCGGACGTCACCCCACTCGCACAAGCACCTCCTGCGTCTCATCTTTATGTTAGACTAGGACGAGCAATTAAATGGTAAAGTTAATATAATTATATTCCATCCAAATGACCCAAATGAAAGAAACAGAGAATACATAAAAGGATTTGACACCAACTGGCATAAGCTTCTCTACTAGATGGCACCCTGAATATTGTGAATGTCGCAATAAAGAGAAAAACTTTTTGTTTGCTGTGCATTTTATACATATAGCGCAGCAATCAATTGCGGCAGTGCGTTTGAACGGCTGCAATATTCGAGGCGCACTCTGCACGTATTCCTATTTGCTCAATGCAGCGTAGAGTGTCGATGACAACGTGTAGGTAGGTTTTTTGTATGTATATGCTGTCCAAACACTCCAGTAAACACGCAACAGCTAATAAAAATATTGGAACAGGCGTGCGGGATTTGAAGTTGGGAGGAAAATCCTGTAATCAAATTGAATAATCCTGGCAGCAGGTGGCGCACGAGTAAAATAAAGTAAACCAGGCTGCTCCCTGGGGCAGACCGGCAGATGCGAAATATTACCTGCTCACTCGCACTAATCCGCGGACACACACTTCGATAGCACCCGCATGCATGTGGGACGAGTCGGTCGGCGCGTTTCTCACACACCATTCGCCGACGAGATGATCTCTTTGCAGCCTGACGCCATCGATTTTTAATTCTGGCCCAATTCAGCTGATGGAAAGAGGGCCGCAGTCAGTTGTTGCTTTTAAAGAGTGGTGTAAAATATGGCTTTTCAGTGCAAGAATATCAGCTTTGGAGGAACCCTGATTTCAAATCCGATTTAGGAAGTTAATTAATTTTTGTTAATTTTGTATCGTCAAAACACATTTTTTCTAATTTGCAACAACCACCAAAATTAATTAGTTATGACATGAATATTTTCAACTGTCCGTTCTTAAAATAGGACAACATTATTTGCAATACAGCGTAAATATTTAACCCAAGGCAAATCCAGGAGAATTTTTCTATACAAATTCATTTACAACAGAAATACATGTTTTATGGCAACCGTAAAAAGAGCTTCAAATAACGCGCGAGAAGGAGACATTTGGGCACACATGTAAAAACACAAAAGCCACCCCCCAAACTTTCACATCCCGCGAGAGAAAGAATGGTGGGTGTGTGCGGAGCGAGAGAGCATTTGTGCACGCCCTCGGAATGAAAAGAACACGATTTTAATTATCAGCAAAGTGAGCGGCAACATCTGCGCGCGCCCAAGCAGGCAACTTTGGACTTTTTCCTCCGCTATTGCAGCCCCCGAGCCGGCGAGAGCTTTTCGTTTCGCGGCCGCAACTCACTTTCTCTGGCGAAACTTTGGCGCGAGCACACCGAATTTCCATCTGTTTCACCAGGGCCTGCGGCCCGAGGCGTGGTTAATTATTTACTCGCTCGCTCGGTTTCTGCTGCTGCCGCCTTTTGTTCGCCACTGCTGCTGCTGCTGCTGCTAAGACACTAAATAATAATAATTCGGTGCCACTTCTCGCCCCCCCGAGTTTTCAATCTCGTTGCTCTGGGCCGGCGTCAGCGGGCGCCGCCATTGGAAGGCCATCAGCAGATGTTTCTGCTTTTCACTGCGCATATAATATACATATTTGTTTCGGCTTCTAGAAACGAAGTTGTGCTCCGCTTGCGTTTCCCTTCTGGCAGTTGAAGGGAATTCGGATAGAAATTCAAATTGTTCAGTGCATTCCGCACATGTTTGTGTACTTGCAATTTATTTGAATTTAATACTGTAGATTTTCCGGCTGAAAATTCCGCGCTCAAGTTTCTTGGAAAGCCGTTGGAATAGGGTTAATGGAACTCAAAGCAATATAATAAAATTCTCCATGGTTGTGAATAGATATTAATATTGGAATAAACTTTCATAATGAAACATGTTTGAAACGATTATATTTTTTTGTAAGTTTATATTAGCAGAAACACCGCGTTTCTACACACAAGGGTAGTATTTTGATGTAAAAATAAATTTTCCCTCCTATTTTGAAACATTGAGAGCTGAAACTAACGAGATACCAAATTGTTAGCAAAAAACGCCATGAAATTTTTGCACAACGAATAACGAGGGAGTAAAAAAATTCCCACAAAAATGCGAATGAGAGCAGCCTGCCAACGTTGTAAAATAATCCGAAAATCTCGTCGTAAAGCTCGGCATGCAAATGCAAAATCAAGTTTTTGAACAACAAAAATCTCACCAAGTTTACTTTATCTCTCATAAAAATTGGCCAACGAAATTTACGAGTAATCCACTCCAACGTTAGCAGGACACTGCCGTCTTAACGAGATAAAAATTTAATTTGCCTTGCATCACGCCGCGATCCGTTTACTTATCCGATAACAGCGAAAGGCTCTTCTTGCTCTGCAAGTTCGGCGCTCAAAACACGCGTTTTCCATGGTAAAACTGCTTCGAGATTCATAAATTATGCAAAGCATACGCTGGGGCACTTAAGCAGCGAGGGGCATTCATCCCCTAGCGCACTTTCCCACCGAGGTATGCAACCCGTCTGGCACATTCGTCATGTCGCCCTTCTTTTGCTGCTCCGCTTCCTGTTGTTTTACACTGACGGAGCGGATCGACGGCATGTTAATCACGACCACAGTAGACCGGTGGTGCCGAAAATTGCTCCATGGCCTGATCAAATTTTTGCCTGGGGCGCATTTTTGTTAACCCAGCTCTATGCCGAGCATGGCCCAACAAATTTTATTTTACCTAAAGCGTCCTCTGGCATCCGGAAAATTTGAGGGCTGTTTTTTACGATCAATCAGGGTTTAAGAGAAGAAATGTTTCCAGAAAACATAATGCATTTTTCCAGTGTTATCGCTTCTACATTTTAATATGGCATCACAATTTATTTTAAATGGATTAAATGTTTCATTTTTTGTTTTAAACTAAATTTAACTACCTTGCATGAGCGTCGTAACAAACGTATAAGTGCGTCTGATGCCAATCGCAATTCATGGCTTTTAAAATAACGAAAATATACTATAGACTTAATATGATTTTCAAGATTTTAACTATTAAAAATTTTCTAGCAAAAGTTAAATAAAATTACAAGATTTAAGAGGATAATTAAAAATTGGTTTGCAAGCAGTTTTATTACAGTAAGATTCCATTTCCATTTAATTCTTATGCAACCTTTGCATCACAGATGTTTCACAGGCTGCATAGCCTTAATCCATATCCATATTTTTGACACAAAATTGCATTTATCATGATTGAAACCATTATACTCTAAACCCACACATTATCGATGCACCCCATATTTTTCCAAACCAAGTTGAATCTTTCAATAGATTTTTACTATATCTGTGCTGCTGCTGCTTTTTTAAGCTTTGTTTAGAGAAATTTTAGGTCCGCATTAAGCACCACATCTATTTTTAGTGGTTCATTCGGGTGCCCGAATAATTATGCAAAAAAGCTTAACCAGTAATGGCAGTCGAGATTATGTGGGGAATCAAGATTAGGGTTTTGGAGTGGACGTGGATCGATCTGGCTCATTCCTCCGGCAGAACGGCCCGAGTGGCGCCTGCAATTAATCTCAGCCGATGCACATTTGTGTCTGCGAGCAACTTTCGACCTTTTAAACCCTCGAGTGAGCTGCGGCCGGTCCACCGCTTGACGCAAAGATAAATTCGGGACGCCGGCCCAACCGACTTATATTTGCTCAGCACCTGCTTGCTCTCGAAATCGTTTCTCCTCAGGGACATTGTATCCGCCTTTACACTTTTTGTACACTGCGAACACCTGGATTTTTCCACTCTCGTTGCTTTCTTACAGACGCTTGCTTTCCATTTCACACAAACTCGAAACCGTATATAGGTGTACTGCTTCCAACACTGCTGAGATCTGTTTTGTCGTCTGACGCAAAATTCATTCTGGGAAAATGTAATTACCTCTTGAACGCTCTCATAAAGGCACTAATTAAGGTCTTTATTTATATTCAACTCGATGTTAAAGTGCAATAAAACTCTTCCACTCGCTGATGTGCTATTTTCTAATGAGAATAAGTATTTGCATGAAAAAAGGTTATTTTTAAATGAATGATGTTTGCTCGTCCATATAACAGAATTTAATTTTACGAGATAGATTTTAAATAAAAACCAAGTTCCTGTGAATTTTGTAAACAATCTCAGTGTTCCACTTCCAAGAAAATTTTAAAAATATAATTTTCTGATTACCCTTTATCTTTACCATCTATATCTTGCTAAACGACAAAAAACACATTCTCTGATAGAACCAATTCTCCTTACTTTACGGCACCACACAGACACCTTCGATTTTGTGTCTGATTTCCGTCCCCCATCCCCTGCACGTCGGCAATGATACAAGCGCACCTCGATACATATTTGCCGATGCAGAAAGCATCTCGGAGGCGGTCGAGGAGGTCTTTTCTCTGCGACAGCGATGACAGGGCGTCGGGTGTGCCGAGTGCGATTTGAGAAGTGTTTCTCGGTTTCAATTTGCTCAGGCGACGGCGACGTTGAAACATCGTCGGTCGGGCAGGCGGGTGGACGCGTGGGTGGGTTGCGAGGCGGGCGTCTGCTGCTCTCACCTCGCCTGCTTTTTATGTCTCGAGCTGTTTATACGCGCGGCCGAGATACCTGCTCCTTGATGTTCCAATCACACTGTCAAGTAGCCTCTGGGGAGGTGGACCAAACCCAGGAGGGGTCGCAATCTTCACTTGAGCAGAAAAATACGACGCCGAGCAGTTGGGAAATAACTTTATCCGCGCGCGTGCAGCTGCCAGTTGTTTGATGGCCTCCTTCAATTTGGGAGCTAATTCAATCAGGCGGAACGAAAAATATGGCAGTGCTCCGCAGGAAAGCAGCTTTTTGTTTCGTTTTGCAGGCAGCAAGAGCAGTCAGCTGGCGCTGATAATTATCCCAGACGGATGGCTGTGTTAAGATCTCCATATGAGTCTAGTGAAGGTTAATTACTATACTAATTCTCGAGAAGGATTTTTTATCCCTATAGTTTCAATAAGCTATACTGTTTTGCGGACCCAGCTTTCCCCAATGACTGGATTAAAATGATGTGATACATGTTTTTTTTTGGGACAGATCGTGCCCTTTCTGATAATGCAAAAGGCACTGCCCAGTTTTTTGCGACTCTCTTAACTAATACAAAAATAATAGTTATGAATTTTTCATTGCTTTTAGTATCAATGAATTTCATATTCCTTGTTTTCATCATGTGGCCTATCATAAATAATTTTAATTGATTTTTCGTGTTTATCTTCATTTTTTCTCCTTTAAAGAAGTTTTGAATATCCCTGACTGGCCAGACCGTTGTGACATGGTGTTGGTGTTCCAGGAGTATCCATTTTCGGAGCCGAATCGCACCGCAGTTTGTAGCGTCGCTGCCTTTCTAGGCGGGAGACCTCCTATGTAGGATTCTGGGCCCAAAATCCGGCGCGACGTAGCGAGTTAATTTTATCGACGTTAAATCCGAGCTGCCGGTTCTCATTTTCATAAATAGCGGCCCGACCCTTTTTGGTCCCCTCTGAAACGGGAATGATGGTAATTCGGCAGTTTGGGAGCGCGCTATCTGCGGCTTTCTGCATTCCTGCCCTTGTAATCTGGATTGCGCGTTTAAAAACTTAGGGGACCGCTTCACTTCCGCCCAAGTCGTAAGAAGTGAGATCGATTCCCCGAAATTTTATTAATATGCAACCTGTTCTTATTTCATTCCAAAAAATATTTACAGCGTAGAGGATACCTGCTGTTCTGCAAATTAATTTTCTTCGTAACTTCTTTCTCAGTTTTAATTAGAACTCGCAGTTCCAGTTGGTATATTTAAACTTTATTTTCTTGTTAAGATGGAATATATATTAAGTATCAAAGTGGTAGGGGACTCTTTTAATAAATATAATTTTAAACTTCACCTTACCTTGAGAAGCGTGGATAAAAAACTCCAAATACATTGCACTGATATTTCTGATCTCATAATTTTAGAGATAGAAAAAAGTTTGTCATTTATTGAGCATAAACCTTAACAACACTTGCCTTAAAAATACACATAAATATACACATCACCAAGTTTCTAGCTAAAATACTAAGTGGGATGTGATACTCTTGTTTTCTATCCGGAAGAGTTCAAATTTCGGGAAAGTGAAGAACAGAATGCTTTTGTGAAAAACAGCACCTTTTTTTGTTTATCATCCACAGTCGCAAAATGAAACCATAAAATTGATTCTCGTGTGCACGTTCGCCTCGAACGAAACGACGCCATTTTTTCAAACACGGTAAACAAACAAAACAAACCAAAAGGGTGCACTGGGGGTTTTTCATTTGCGCTTAATTGGCTGCATTATGGCTGAGGCTTCCACCCACACCCGGCAAAACGTAGCGAAAGAGTGATAATGGAATCATTTGCATAAAAACCTCAAGGTGTGTATGCCGGAGAATGACAGCGGTTGCTGCGAAAACAGTGACGCTCAGTGGCGGGACGTTTCTGCTCAACTTGACCTAGTTGTCATTTTCCATCATCTGGGAAAAAATATTTTTATATCGCATTTGAATAGATTTGTTTTTTATTTTTAATTAATAAAAAGATATTTAATAAGGTTGAAGTATTTTTATTCTAATGCTAATGAAAAGGGGCTTGTTAAAAAAATCAATTTTAAAAGATCTGATATGCTGAAAAAGTTAGGATTTAGATATTTTCAAGTTCCTTCTTTAAAGTATCCAATGTGCAGGATGAATGAATGCTGAAATTGGAAACAAATTGCACCTTCTGGCAGATTTCTTCGCACTTTGGTTCTTACATTAGGGCTGCTCGAATTTTCTCACTCTCCTCACACACAAGTTACGCCACTGGGAAAGTTCGTAAAGGGAGCGAAAGAAGTGCGTGAAATATGAAATAATAACAATAACGGCCAAAGCGCTGAGGTGGATTTTCCAAGCAGCTCGCTCGCTCGCTTGCTCTGGCTGGTGCGAAGGACCGAAGCGAGGGTGCATTGTCTTGAAGCCCCTGCGGCAATGGCAGGCCCATGAATAACATTACCGTGATGAGAGATAAACCATGGATGGAAGAGAGAGAGGTGCTCTCTCTCGCTTGCGCGCTCACACATGCACACCCAGCAATAAAGAAAGCCAGCCGACGTGTCGTTGTATGCAGCGGGCTTGGCTCAGCGCTTGGCGGCCAGGTGATTTACTGCACTCGCTCGGCCTGCACAACAGCATTTTTGGCCAGCCCAGAGGAGATCCCTAGACGAATCCGCCCCCTCCTTCAAAGTACCAGGTGCCTCTTGTCTCCGTGTTTAATTTCGGTGGTGCCTTCTGAAATGATTTAGAGAGCAAGACAAAGAAATTTCCGGCCTCCTGCGCTTATATTTATGCAGATGTGGTTCCTACAATATATGGGGATATTCGCTACTGCTTGCAAATATTCATGAGATATCTAGGGCCAAGAGAAATTAAAAAAAGGGAAAATATTGGAAGGAATAGTTCAGAGTTATTGCTTTTCTAGCGCAGCGTATCGAGTGGGCTATTCAATCGTTTTTAAGTGTAAATAAGTTGCTCGGAAGTTGAGAAGTTGATATGCGCAGCGCAAATCATTCGAGTTGAGAGAAATAAATCTGGAAATCAGAGAGTTAACATGAAATTCGGAACCAAATGATATAAAAAATGTTTTGAATGCCGTTTTTATCGCATAGCCTGGTAAATTAAAATAATCCCGTTGGTCAGACCATTCGAAATATTATGGCGTTGGTCAGTGTCAAATAACCAAAGTCAGTGTCGCTCGTAGTTACATCAAAGTTGAACATAGAGATGAGGTTGCTTTGTATTTTTTGGCGAGTGGGCTTTTGATTTTGGGTTCCTCGTGGATTTAACTTTAAAAGGTCAGCCCAGTGAATAATTAATTATGTTTCTGTCGTTTTATTCAGTAGGCCCACTTCAACATATATAGCTATTTGCGCATAACTAATTACAAAATCACGTCCCTTCAAATTGGTTCATATCCCAATTTATCCATGCAACATAATTAAAAGTTTTGTTTGTGCATACTCTTTAAAACGTATGATTAATTCTTTCCGGAAAATAATGACAAAAGACTCGGCTGTATTTTCTCTCTCTTAAGGCCAATATTGCCCGTTTTGTTATTCCTCTCAACTAGATATCCTGGATAATATATTGACTAAATCAAGTCTGCGAGCACAAAACTCCCTTTTCAGCTGCAGCACACGCGAGAGTGGCGCAGTAACACTCGAGAGCTCATAAATTCCGTATGAATGCACGTCTGAAGAGCAGTAACCGACACTTACAACTCTTAACTACACGCTGATTCGCTCCGCTACAAATCAGCATATAAATAATCAGCAAAGCGAGAGTGCACGCGAGCTGGTTCTTCGCCGAGCAAAAATTCCGCGGTTCGCCCTTCATTACGCCACGTCGCACTAAATGCAGCGTCGCGGTGCATACTAATGAGCGTCGAGCACGTCGATTCAGTCAGTTCTAATGAATTTCAGTCGCAAGGGAAGCGAGTAATGCTCACCGAGTAATAGCGCACTGCCACCTCTGGCAAGCAGCAAGCAAACAAACAAACAAACACGCGCAACCCGCAGCCCGTTTGCCGCCAACGGAGGAGCTGATGATGCAGTTGCTGGAGAGAGAGAGAGAGAGAGAGAGAGAGAGAGAGAGAGAGAGAGATCCGATAGGGGTGTAATGTATTTTCATGTATTACATTACATGAGGAGAGGCAGGCGCGGCAGAGAGGAAGGACGTGACTTGGGCTGCCACCCGACAGTATCTCTCATTAGATCGATTTCCCCAAGAAACCACACCATCTGCAATGGGCTCTCTCTTTCTCTCGAGATTATTACCGAGAGAGATATACAATTGAACGCATATTTTAAAATTTTCTCTCCTGCTATGGAATTAGACGTAATCTGTATTCTTATAAATGTATGAGCTTCGTTTTATTGCGCGTTATACCATTTCACAAACTGCCTAACAATGGAATTCAGGTAGCTCAAAGCTACAAACGCGGCCAACAACATGGAATTTTATTTACTTTAAGACATTGTTTAAATAAAGCATGAAAAATTTCCACGAATTGAAATGAAGGAGTCCTTATGAGAAAAAAAAATGAACATCTGACAAACTTAGAAGCTCGAATTTAGCAATGGCATGCTATTTCGACTTCAGGCTGTCACATACATCATCATATCTATGCTCTGCTTTTTAATTTGTTAAATAATTTAATAAAATAATTATTATTTTGTTAAATAGCTGCTGTGATGCAGCAGCTGAACGAGCACCAGCCGTCAATTCGTCTCGAATTGGCTGGACTTGTAATGTTTTTTCCAATAAATATGATTTTCTAAAAATTGAAATAAATGCATTTTAGAAAATTATGGTAACATCTAATTTTGTAATTATTTATTTTCAAACATTTTCTTTTCTACAAATTTACCAAGATTACAACTAAAAGTAAGAAAGAATTCAAATATGTGAGCAACATTGCCACGATTTTGTGTTATCACTCACGCTCCGAGAGTTGCAGATTGTATAAAAAATACATCGACTGGGAATCTCATCTGTGGAATATTGCCGGTCGTTCTTCTTCTCTTGTTCCCCCGTTCATTCCAAATGCACCACTTTCTCTGCTAGCATATCTCTCTTCATATACACACTTCTCTGGCAGCCGATTGTCACTCAGGGCGCCGCCGTTTTGACTGATCTCTTTTGCGTGCGACTGTCGACATTTCCCTCTTGGTTGACTTTGATTAATGGACTTTTCCTCGAAACAAACTTTCGACCAACTTTCTAGAACAAAGACGTGCGCCGTCGATCAGTTAATTGTTGATGCTTTGGGCGTTTTTAACGAATTCATCAGGGTAATTGAAATGTTCCCAAGTCGGCGTGAATTCTCTTCCGATTGCACAGGCCTTGATACCGTCTCGCACACACGTCAAACGTTTACAAGCGCAAACACCTCAAGTAGCACGCAAGTGGTTGGCAAAGTGCTTCTTTCTCTTCGCTTGTTTTCTTGCCGCTTTTACCCGCAGAGTGAGTGTGACCGTGAAAGTGGAATTAATTTTTATTGCGCCCCTCTGCCTCGGCTGCTAAGAGCACGCTTTCCGCGCCCACACGGCTTAGCACGCCGCTGCACTTCGGAATTTCTAATTTTAGTGCTCAAACAGCATGGCATTAGGCGCTGTGCCCTTTAAAAAATTCAGAAATCCCGCCCGGAACGTGCTGCCTGCTGAGGGCCCAATTTGAGAGACTGTACAGCCGCAGCAGAGCAGGTGATAATATAATTTTCTCGTTTGCTCTCCTCGGATTCAGAATTAAAATCGCCGCATTTTCATCCCTACCGCGATGATGCTAAAAACAGTATTTCTCTTGAAAGGGTTAAATGGGGCACAGTTAAGCTATGGATTATTACCACCTCTCAAAAGAACCACTTACCTTTTTGATGTACCGCAAAATTATTTAAACGTATGCAGAGTGGCCGAATTTCTCTGCCTCTGGAAAAGCACTTGTGGCAAGTTTAAATTAAGTGATCAGTGATTCTATTTGTTTTCATTGCGGCTTAGTGCAGCGATGATGTCCTGTTTTATAATTCTGTTTGTCACTTTAAAACTTTTGATTTTTAGCAAGAATAAACTAAAATATGGTTGAGTGAATTTTTCTATTACCTAACTGGAAAATACACATTGGAAAAGCATTCTTCCTATTTACATATAATTCAATTGTATAGTGATATTCTTATCTTGACATTTTAATATTTTGATAAATATGGACAGTTATATAATCACTCATAATAAATGAAGTTAAAAAACTATTTTATTATTCGATCAGCTGCAAAATTTATCAATAAACGGCATAAATTGAGAGTCCAATCCGTGTTAAAGAAGTAAAGCCAACTGTTGGATTAATGAGGATTGCTAGTCATCCGTTGGAAAGTGTTGCAAATTTAATTATAATTATACAAAACGTTTTACAATATCATTGGATGTTTTTACAAATGGAATGGGAGCTCTCTCTTGATTAGCGTGTTCCCCGCGGGAAAACAATTATTTCATTCCAATTTAAAAAGCAAATGAAACAGGTTCTTCTGTCTGCCGACTCGTGCTGCAAAAACAATTAATCATTGTCTCGCTCTCAGATGCAGCCAGTAATTAATTTCCCGTCGTGTTCCACATTTTCTCGTCTCCTCATTCATCTGAATTAAGAAGCCAAGCGCGCGCCTCCTTACATCTCGTTTTTCTAATTTGCAACTGGGTCAGCGCAGCAGTCTCTCCGTGGATGCAGCGGCCGAGTGCCGTTGAATGAAACACACACACACACACGCAGCCCGCTCGTGTGCCATTTTAATTATTTGCAAACAGAGTGAGAGCCCATTCTGCGGACCTGCAATTAAGCCGCTGCTCAAACAACACAGCGCACACTTTAAATTGTTGCACTCATTTCACGCCAAAAACTCACTCGAACCGGAATTAGCCCATCGGCGTGTGGATTGTAATTCCTCTCTGCCGCCACCGCACTAATTTCGCCCGCTGTAAATTTGAAGTGGCCGTGTGCAATTTCCCGCGGCTAATACGTGTATTTGCAAATAACGAGCGGCTTTAATTAAAAAAAGGAGGGATATGGTTCATAACGAATTCAGGCCAATTGCAGTCGAGACTTTTTGCTTCATGTAATTGCCCATAATTTTTGACGCAACACACTTACAATGCAGACCAGAGAGTCTGATTAATTCCAACCGCTAAGAGTTGTGCCATTAAAATTTAAATCAATTATCACTCTTTCCGGAGCAATTGTAAGGAAAAGATCAAACACGGAAATAAAAGGATGGGATGGAGAAGACGTTTAGGTAAGAAAAACCGGCTTATTTAAAAAAAACCAAAATTGTCAGGAACTGTAGAAATTTAAGAAAATTAACGCCGAATCAATTTTCCTATTGCTAACTAAGTAAATATCCGTTCCTTTGAAACTTAATCCCAAAAAATGCTAAAAAAAATCATTCTGCAATAACGACATACTCAACAAGAAAACCTAACTATTTTAGCCCTAAAATCCTTTAAAAAAATTGGCATTTTGAACAAAAGAAATATGGCCTTAAATATCCATATCCATGTTATCTTGAATTAATATAAACGGAAATTATGGAGCATGGTACCTTAAAATTTCGATCAAAGCTATATTTGGATAAAATAATGACATTCTGCTGAAAAGAATGAACGATTGTTAATTTGCGAGCAATTTACATTGATGGAAGAATAATAGTGCGACTGTTTCTCGTAAAAAAGTGATATTAAAAGTTGACGGCCATTACCAGTTCTGTTGTCATTTTAACTTTTCTGTTTTTCAACTTTTTTTTCATCCCGGGGCTTGTTTGTTTATTTGTTTTGCCTGCTTTACACCATAAAAAGTAATTGGTGCGCCGGCGGCGGTGGCGAGTGTGCACACTCGTCGTCATTTGGAAAGGAAAGTCGGCGAATTGGTCGAAACCGTGGTGCAAACAAGCCGCGCGATGGATGAGAGTGTACGCGCGTGTTTGCAGAAGAGCGAACGCGCGCGCGAGTGCAATAAAGCAAAAGTGGCTGCATACACAAAAGGGGCGCCTCCATAAAGTACACATGTGGTACGCGTCGCACGAGTGCTGTGCTGTGCTCGCTCGGGCTGCTTGTTGTGTGTGTTTTGCGAGCGGTGTTGACGACGGCGGCGCCTATTTACGCCAGCGCAAGAGAAGAAATAAGCCGAAAATGTAATCTCCTAATACAAGGCCATTGACATAAATTAAAACCCGGGGCTCACCTGCCGCCGCGCACTGCCACTGCCGCCCGCTCCGCTCCCCCCACGTCAACCCTGCTACTGCGAGTGAGACTGAGAGGGTGTAGTTTGCTCTTTAATATAATAATACACGCGGCTCGTGGTAACTGGCTCCGAGGTTATAACCGAGCTCATAAAATATGCATTAAAAGCTGAAAACCGACGACTGCCGCGACTTCTGCGGTCGCGATTTGCTGTTGTTGCTGCCGACTTATCATCTGGCTGAAATAAAACGCGCCAGAATTATGATTATTTCAGGCCGCGCCGTAAAGAGCGCGACAGGTTTTGTATTCGGTCGGGCAAGGAGCTAGGGCAATTAAATTCGCCGCTCTTTGTTTTCCGTCTCTTTTGTTGGCATTGCAGGATTTTTATTAGTTTTTCCTCCACGGAGAGTCAGTTTTCCATAGAATTTGATACTTAACTATAAATGGGGCATCCTCGCGAGTTTAGCACGGACATATATTTTTAGGTCTAGGTTCGTCTGCTGGGAATGGGTTTAACCAGACCAAAAACGATAAATCCCATCTCACGATCCTGTTCATCTCTATCTTTGCAGCCCTATTTCTAGAATTGTATCCGTGAAATCTTAGTTTTCAGAATTTTTCGTTGTTCTTTTCAAGTGTGCAAACTTATTTGTGTTTCCCAAATTTGCTGCGCCTCCCCCTTAATGTTATCACACGAAAGTAAGTTTCGCGTCGATAATATGGGCTTTCCAATCGCCTTACACATGCAAAACGCTTTAATTAATTAATAAGCTTTCCTCGCATATGCGGCAGACATGCCAAAGTATGAAATCCGCCTCTCCGGCAACTTAGGAACGGAAAAATGTGGGGATTTGCTGCGAGAAGACGGCAGCTAAATTCAAAATTACCGCCTCCGTCTCACAGCGCTTGCTAGGCCTTTGATTAAACTTACCAAACGCTCTCGCGCCTTATAAAATTACTTAATCCCGCGAATACACATTAATTAAAGACGCTCTGGGGCAATATCCACCTGCTGGGAATAAAGCCCAATTTATTTATGTGGAGCCCCTATACACAGCCCCGGAAGTTTCCCTTTCCAATTACTGGACCGATTGCGGGTGGAGTGGAGGCCACCACCATTACGCCCAGTTTGCTCGGCCGATAATCGGAATGGGCGCCCGCCACGTGACTAACTTGGCAAATTCTCCGTGCGGAAAAATAACCGCCGAGCACCAATCATTTCCCCTTAATAACTAGGCACGATGGAACACGAAATATAAAAATACAAGGTGGTCTCTTTTGGCCGGTAAACGTTGCAACCAAAAGGGAAAAATTCTCTGTCTCAAAGCAGGAGGGAGAGAAAGGTGGTTCACTGGCTGAACATTTAGGCAGAAAATCATGTTCGTCAAGATATTGTCTCAGCTTTTATTTTTCCAAACATCAAATGCGCGTAATATCCTACGCTGCTCATTTTTTACATTTATTGTGTGGTTCTTCATGAAGCTGACTGAAATGGAAACTCGTCATTTTTTGTTTTATGCCTCTTTTATTAAGATCGATATTGAGGCATTTGAATATGTATGTTTGTGTGCATGAAATCAATCCTCGAATCATAATATATGAAATTTAATTTTTCAAATCTACTGTTCTTAGACAATTGCAGAAAGAATAGCTTTTAGCCTTCACGTGAAAAGGGAAGACACAAGACCTCGTTCTGGTTGACTTAAAATATTTTAACCATGGGCATTTTAAGCGTCTCAAGTCTTTTTTATAATGCAACAAATCTGAGTGGAGTAATAATATATTTACGAATAAATATATAGAGGTTTCTAGAGCATGACTATGATTATTTGCTTGCAAACGTTTGCTTCCTCCGTTTGGAAGGAAATCAATCTACGAACTGTATGATTTGAGGAGAGCCGACAATCACAATTTTCCTTTACTTGGCCATATATTGTAGATTGTAGACAGGCTCTTATGCTTTCCCAAATTTTAATAACTTTAAACAGACCAAAAAATGATCAGATGTTAGAATTAATATTGGGAATAAATGAAAACAGGCTTCATCCTCGATGTTCTTTAAATTCGTCGCTTTATTTTTTCCCAATAAGAATACAACCTCGAGTGGTCGCCTATTTCAAAAACTGTGATAATTAATGTTTTTAAAATTGAATATCATTGCAGAGAAAAACTGGAGGATCCCTTGTGAAATGAGTATCATGAAATGAAAAAACACTTGACTCTTTGCACCCCCCCTTTTTCCATTAGCGGAGTTGTAGGCGCTGAATAAGTGCACAAAAGCGAGCGTATTAACCTCAGTTTCCAAAAATCCTCTTAGCCCTGCAAACCGCAAATATGAAAAGTGAAGGGGCGGTGCGTCGGAATTGTGGGGAGTGAATTAGCGTCGGCACTACTTTTTCCAAATTTAATTTCGAGATGTGCGGATTGCGGCGCGGCGCACACAATGAGCTGCTCGGGATTAAAGCGAGATTAGTGTATATATGCGTGTGCGGGTGCGGGGCTGCCGTGCGTGTTTTATAATAAGGCAGGCTTCTGCGGCAAACGAGAAGCCAGCAGCCAACAAGACAAACTGCTGAATGAATAATTCGACGTGTCACCCGCCGCGCGCGCCAAAGCCACCCGAAAGCATCAGGCTTCTTGCGCGCACACACACATACACATTAGGGGGGATCGAGACTCACCGACCGAATTGTATGCGTGTATAGCTTGCTTGCTCTCGTGCGAATCCCGCAAGGGGTGGCTTTCGCGGAACTTGCACTTAAGCAGCTGTCAGGAGAAATCTATTTTGAAGTAGTTGAGAGATTTTCGGTGAACTTAAGCTGATCTCTTTTGCTCAAATTAAATTCCGAGATAACATTTCAGGAGTGCAATCATAGATAAAATTATCTTGCATTTGGATTAGTTCAACTAAATATCAACAAGTAAACAAGTATATTATGAAAAATTAGGCAATTATTAGAAGTAGAACTGTTTTTCATCCAACTGAGTGGTTTAGAGTAAATTGTAACATTTTCCTTGATCATGAAACAAATCATGATTTTCACTAGGGACAAAGTGGTCACCGCTTGATTAGCATACAAACTTTGAAGCCCATTTTCCGGGAAATTTAAACGATAGTCTCATTAAATAAGCGTTTACGGCCTTTACCAATTTGTTTTTTAGAAAATGTCAAGGGTAGAGAAAAGAGAAAAACGATTTTTCTGTTTTAGCGGATACGGAGCCGAGTTCCTATTTCTTTTTCATTTTTGGTTCAGGGTATATTGTTTGTGTTTGTTGATAAATTATATATTGTAAAATATTTGTGGTAAAATCGTTGTGCAACAGGGAGAAATTTTAAATTTAAATTTAGATTTCGCTGGTCACGAGTTCAGGAAATTAGTATCCCTTTTATGTATTAAATAAATATTTTATATATACAATTTTAGAGAGTATATAACGATTTTAATTTTGTAGCACTTCAAACTTCATTAGTTTTTCACCAGATGCTAGTGTGTGGGATATACCCTGCTCAAACAAAAATTAAATATTGCAAAGGATGGGTCAACACTCAGAAAAAACTGCCAAACCAACTTTTCGTTTTAAAACTGCTCCTCAGGGTAATCGAACTGACGAACGCTGTAATGAGCCGCCGCGCCTTTTCGTGTCCAATAAAGGCGATAATATAGAGAGTGCAGATGCTTCTCTGCCATTTCTATTTTTAATGCCAAAGTTGTTCCAGCCACATAAAGCCAGAGTAACTTTTTTCCTCGCTGAATGGCTCGTGGCTGTTTGCGGATGCCGGCGTGTTGATTACTCAGTAAGCCGGTCGCGCGCGCGCGAATCAGTGCGCAGGCACAAGTTAAACAAGCTCATTGCGGCTTTTTATTTAATTACGATAAAACACGTGCGCAAAACGACCTTTGTCTGCCGTGCGATGCCGGTGCATTTAATTATTCGCATAGTCGGCCGGCGCGCGCGCTGCTGCGATATTTTATTAAACAATGAGCCAGTGCGCACAGAACATCCAATTCAAATAATTGTGCTGCACATTACGTGTGTGCATACCAAATTCATTGCCATCATCATCATCATCGCCGGGGATTGCCGAGCGCCAGACACGGTGATTGTTTCGCGGAAAAGCTAATGTGGGTCACCGATGATTGGCACTCGGCGCGAATGAATAATTAAGGAGCTGCCTCGCGGGGTAGCTGCGCGCTCTTCTATTAGTTAGATGCTCGTCCCGCCTCCAACGAGCGCACAGCCTTTGCTCTGGTAGCGTCTAAAAAATCTCAAGAGTGAAATATGAAGAACTCAAATGCATTCAAACAAAAAACAAATGAATAAAAATAAGATTTTTCTCTAAAAGTAACGAACTTTATTTATTTATTCATTCATTTAATTTCAAACTGTATGTTAAATTAATTGTTGTGTAGGATGGCGAGTGGTTGAATTAGTAGCAAATTTTACAGTTATTTTAAGCGAGTTGATCGAAAATCCTGGTAAAAGCCTTCTTTCTCATAAACGTGAATTTGATATTTATTGCTCTGATTTTAATTTATAATGACTTGTTTGGAGAAATGAAACTGAATTGATATATCTATTGGATATTTCGATGTATGTGGTAGAGTTGGAATATCATTGGAAGCCATATAAATTGGATTTTTCGAGCTGTGGGAGCTAGTTAATTTTAGTTGGAAGGGCAAAGGGACAATGAACGTTTCTAAAAAGTTGCCAATGAATCTTATAGTTTCGAAAAGAGCAAAAAACTGCTCTTAAACTTGCTATAGAATCTAATGGAAGTTACAAAAATAGTTTCCTGTCAATGAGCACACTTTCCTGAATTCTATGAGTGATAATTCGGATAATTCGATATATTCTCTAAGCAAACCTATAAATTACAGTGTCATCAAAAAGTTGTGAAAGAAATATTTGATTTGCTGCTATAAAAAACTTATTATTCATTTGTTTTTTGATGGAGATATTAGTAAGGGAAGGTATTGATTTAAAATTGGTCAGTTTATTACATAAAATAATTCATAGAATCGACCAATAGTTTATATCAATAAAAATTTGAAAAAAATCATTTCGTAAGCCTTTCTTATTGTTTCATGGCTTAAATGAAAGACAAAGTGGTTCTAAATAAAACTACCAAGCCAAAAGACAAATAAAAATAATTTGAACAAGCAATTTCAGTTAGCATATACAGATGCATGAATCACATAAATGAAAAAGAGTTGATCTTTACAAATCAGATAATTGAAAAAGTATCTTGTGACTAATATTATAAAGTACATATTAATTAATTTTATCACTGCTACATTATATTTCCGTAAAATTCCTCAATATCTTTAGTCAAAAAACGAAATTGTAACAAAAGTTTGACCTGTAAAACTTTATGACTTTTCCCAGAACTCAATGAAGAGAATTACAGCTGCCATGGTGCAGCTCTCTGTGATTACATTTTCCTCCAGTAACAGGGGTCGTTGCTGCAGGTGATCTTGGCCTCGGCCATTAAGGACGTATGTGGTTGAGCAAAGCGTAAGGAGGGTAAGAAAGAAAGAGTTGGCTGCGCCAGATGCGCTCGTGTGACTCGGAAATTAGCACCGGCTGTCGCAACGAAAAGATTAAAAAAGATTCCGGCGGAAACTGTGAGTCGCATCATAAATTCATTGTTCCACCGCTGCTGCCGGTGCCACGGCCGAGGAGAAAGATGTCGGTGGAAAATTATTTAACATGCCCGCAGGCAGCCCAAGGTGGAGAGTTTTTCTCTTTGCAGCCGCGCGTGGTGCAAAATTAATGAGGCGGCAGGCACCCACACTCAGCTTGTTTGACGTGCAGCGAATTCCGCACGATTATTGTTGTTGGCCAACAGAAGGCTGCGCGGTCTTAAAAAGAGACCCGAGTTCGTAAAATAGCTCTTTAAGCAACCCTGCAGAAAGAACTGCTTCCTTTATATTAGCTTCAATTTCTACAAAGATTAGGGTCTCAATTGAAAAAAAATCGATTGCAAGTAACTCAGAAGGGTGTTGCTAGAAATAGCTGCACGACTGAAAGAGTTCCAATCGGTACTGTTATTAAGTACTATTAAATAAAATCGGTTTCAATGCGTACTACATTTTTTGGGGATGATTAGACTTAAAAGTCATTTTTTACCCGTACATCGTGTTTCACAGGCTTTGATTACGGCAGTGAGAACAAGCATTTTGAATGTATTGAATATTCAGTTAGAAACTATTTGACAGCTCCATCACCACAGGCGTCTCAGAAGACTCCGCGAATCTTCTTTGAACACGTGTACACCTTGAACAACCTGAGGTTCACGCGGGAGTGTGCGATATTGCTATAGCAGATCGAGCGGCAAAATTTGAATTATTTATCCACTTGACAGGGCTGATGGTGCGGTCGGAGGAGCTGCGTCTGCTGAGACGGCAAGGCGAGGGAGGCGCGCATAATTAATTTCAGCCCATTCATCCTCGCCCCCTTGATAAAGCCCGGGGATCAAATGGGCTAAGACAGCCCGATTCTATCACTCTCCGCCTCTAATTCACTCTGCCGCCGCCAGCAGCCGCCGGGAAAATTATTTTGGGCGTATCGACGCCAGCAATTGAATTCCTATTCGAATCCTCCGGCAAGTTTTCTGCCGCGAGTTTTGATTGCGTGAATTGTTTCGCTTGGGTTTGCGTTATTTTTGTAGTTTCCGTGGGGGCGAGTATAATGGGAATGATTGATTGAGCACATCGAAAAGTTTTTGTGTGGACTTCTTGGAAGACAGCATTGAGGGATTCTAGTGCTCTCGCACTGCTTGCAAAATTGCCAATTATAGTTCAAATAGATGCTCTATCAACTTTTATTCACTCTAAGAAGAAGCTGCTGCTCTGCTCAAGGGGGAATAATATGGAAATGAGACTAAATTTAAATATAATTCCATTTTAAAAGGGCTTGAGCTTCAATTTTCGCTCTCATCTTTTATATTAGTATTCCTCAATATCTGTAATGATCATCAAAGTGCTCTACGGAAATGATAAATCGGAGTATTCAAAAGCTGCTGCATGCACTTTACGAGCATATAAAATTTCCAAGAACATAACAACCTGTCAAGTGTGTGCTTAGACGTGCACTCAAAAATGCCGAGTCTAAAACTTGCAGGAAAGCATAAACCGTCATCCCCTTTAATAGAATGCCCTCCCTCCCACCCTCCCTCTGTGTGTGTTGCATCCGGCTAAGTACTCTCGTCGCTCGAATTAGACCCTTTAAATTTTCCTACGCTCGCCCACTTATCATCATTACCCGTGCAACTTTGCCAACCGTCCACTCAATGGAGCGCACATAACTCATATTTAAATAAAAAGCGGCGTAAACGACACGCATATAACAGGATTTGCGCCCGCAACGACGGCAAAATAAAAGAGTCGTCCTTCTTGCCCGCGTGTTTCGAGGATGTTTCGCCATTTGTCAGATTTATGTCGAAGTCACGACCTTTTCAAAAGGGCGTTCCTCTCTGCCCGATAAGAATGCGCAAGCTGAACGCCATCTTTATGGTGGTGTGTGGTGCAGTTTGCAGCTTTATTTATGCAGCCGGCCGCCGTATAATCGCGCGCAATCATGCTCGCATGCAGCAGCGGAAACATTTGCCTCGTAATTTTTCACCTTATAAATCATGAAAGGCCACCACCGGCTTTTTTCCTCTCTCTGGGCTTTCATTATCGTCAGCTGTAAAGTGGATTTTCCCCTCTCAGCTTTTGCATGTGCGAAATTGTTAAATATTAAACAAACACGAATGCGCGGGTCCCTCGTGACGCGCAAAACGCTGCTGGCAAAATTTTCGTTTCAAATGACACACAATACCATTCCTGCAAAATCCACGATGTAATCTTTTTGTTTGCTCTACAGTAAAATTATATTTTAATGTGGGGAGTACACACCGCGCGATATTATTGACGCAGGGAAAACTTTAAATGCATTTGTAAACATCCTTGTAAACACTGACTCTCTTTGTACTCTAGTTGAAATTGCTAGTTCCTGCCTATGAGAACTTTTTGTACAACTATAGAAATTAAAATTGTAGTAATATGGCGTATAGGGCTGCGAAATTAAAATATTAACGAAGAAAAATCGCATTTTATAAAATTTTCCACGTATCATCTCCATCATGACAAATACTATTATTAACTTCAACCAATGATTTATTTTCGTGTCATAGTATGTTAAAAATAAATTAATTTTTGTCGATTCATCCAACCAGACAATAACGAGTCAAAAGCTTGGCACTAATTTTTTTAAATGATTGACAGACGCATAGAAATTGAATTAAATTTTGATGAGCTTATTTCATTTCTAGGATCCACGAGTTACCAATAATAGAATTGCTGTGAATTAACTTAACGCAGAGAGCAGACGAAAACCTGTCTTGAAAACAAAGCAAAGCTATTCGCAGAACGCGTTCTTCTCTCTGTATCCAAACTTCAACTTCTCGTCTTTTCGTCGTCATATTAAATAGATTAGTTGGTGCGCGACACACGCTCGGTAAATTTTACAGAGTCTATTTGAAAATTGCGCTAGAGGGAGAGGAGCTACGTGCTCTCCCTTGAACGCGTAATTGCTAAGGCGCCAAATATCAGAGAGAGAGAGAGAGAGAGAGTGAGCTGAAAACATCTGGCAAGGATCGGATCGAATTCCGCAGCCCCATCGCCAGTGCACGGATTGAGAAAATCCGCATTGGAAAAAAAATCCTCGAGATATGTGTTCATAAAACGCAATAAGGCAGAAAGTAGGTTTTAATTTTGGCTGCGTCAGGGTGAGAACAAAAAGACCTGACAACGGTTTTTTCGCTTCGGTGATGTAATCAATCAATCAACGTCGCGGCCGCAGACACAGGCCAAAGTTGCTTGCTTCTTGTTGGGCTCCGGGCTGCCATCAATGACGTGTTGATCATATCCGCCCGGGTGCCGGTCGCAGCTCGCCTGCTTTTTAATTTTAATTCGCAATCAATTAGTCAAGGCGTCACCCGCGGGGGCGGCCTCTCCTCTCCCTATGGATATCGCCAGGACCCTTTCTCGTCGCTGTCGTGTGGGTTTTGGGGGGCGTGTTGCTTTAATTAATGGCAGTTTTGACGTGGATTCTTGTGTGAATTAGGCCTGTCGACGCCTTGAGCAGGCTGCGCAGCCAGCCGGCGGCGCAAAATCATTGTTTGTAGACGGACCCAAAGCCTGTCGTCTGAAACGGATCTCTGATTAAGTTTGCTGGCCAAGGACGACGAAATTAAACGTCATTGTCCGGCGGCTCTTCTAATTACAATCGATATTTCGTTGGAGTTATAGCTTGTGTTGATTTACTTGAGAGAGGTCTGCAGATATCCCATTTGCAAATAAGCATTTTCTTTTAATCTAGAGACTAGAGTGTATTTCAAGAACAAGACCGTAAAATAATACCGGATTTCCGGTATTGTTCTTGTTTTGCCGGATTTTTTTCTAAATTCAATACCAGAACAATACCAAACAATACTGGAAAATGCAATACAAGAATATTGTTTTTTCCTGAATTCTTTAAGGTGGTAGAGAAATTTTCTAGAAAAATTCTTCTAATTTTTAAAAATCCCTATTTTTGGTCGTGTAATTTTTTTATTTTCAATAAAAATTGCAGAAACATCCGCAAAAAAGTGTTTGCAATGCAGCTGGTTTTTTCCGAAAAAACGCGTGTTTTTGCGAACCCTGCACTGGTTATACCGAGAGACCGAAAATTTTATCTCTCATCGCAATATTCCAAAATTTCAGACTATTTTGGTACGAAATATATATTTGACTCTTTCGGGGTCAAATTCGGAAAAATGCGGACAAAAACAAAACTAGGTGTTTTCCAGCTGTTAATTTTTGCGTAAAAAACCAGTGTTGCCGTTGTATTTTTGCATATTGCAAATTTGGCGAACCCCGATTGCTTTCTTTCCTCCTCGAGTAAGACAAAGTAAGAATTTTTAGGCTTTTAATGCTGCACTTTGCCATTGCTGCCGATAAAAGTGTCCCTCGTCCCGCTGAAGATTGTCCCTGTCCCGTCCCATCCCTGTCTTGAAATAAAAAATTCAACCCGCGTCCCTCAGGGACGGGACGGGAATCCTGTAATCCCTGTCCCTGGTCCCCTCTCTAGTTTCAATTTTAAAATATATTTAATCAAGCAAAATGACAATTTTATTAAAATGCCAAAGCAAGATTTGGTAATATAAAACTTAAAAAATATGTTTTCCAGAAAAAATCCCAAAAACAAGAATTTAAAAAAAAACAATACCGAAACAAGATTTTTTGTCAGAAAAGCAATACCAAAACAAGAAGGTTTGAAAAACAATACAAGACAAGAAAATTTTAATTATTCCTTTTAGAAACAATACCAGTTTCGTCAAGAGGAGTTCCAGACAATACAAAAATTTGGTCTTGAAATACACTCTACTAGAGACACTAACAAAGTTAATGCAGATATATCGCACAGTCCGTATTCATTTGAACAAAATATGTAACGAATAAGTTTCTACAGTTTGCCCCTTTTTTAATATTTGTTTGGAATGATAAAAATAATTTAAGAATGATCAGTTTTGTTTTATGGTTCAATTTTTTGTGTTGCAGAAAATTCTTGGCATTTGTCTTTCAAATACTTCCTCGTATTCTTTTACTGCATACTGTTTCTTTGAACTACTTTCTAATCATCCAAAAGCGAGACAAAGTGAAACAATTTATGTTTTTTTTTAACAATTCTTACCACCCCATCATTTGCGAAGCTATTCCTAGTTCTGCTAGCTAACTGGTGCGAAATTGGACAAAAAGGCTAGTTGCTGCACCAAACTGATGCTATTAGAATGAGAGCTGAATGTTTATTTGTGCTTTAACGCTCTACTTTTGTAGTCCAAATAGAATTTACACCGTCTATAACTCACTATCGAGACGAAAAGACAGGCAACCGCAAATAAAAATAGTGTGCAAAGCTAAACAGTTTTATCGCTCACTCACAGGCCAATAAAAATGATGCAGCAGCCGTGACTCGATGTCCGTCTCATCGGCTCATAAATAAATAATACGACGTGCTGCCGGGTGCACGGATGAAAAATGGTGACTGCGTCGTTATCCAAGCAACAGCTGCCGAGGCGACGACAAAATAAGAGCCCAGATAAAACAGCCAGCCATGCAGCGTACGCAACGCACGCTGTGTAGCAGAGAGGGTACAGTACATACAGTACTATATGGATGTGCACAGAGTGGGTATGTATGTACACCGCAGGCGTGCACTCACCGACGTGCGAGAAGCGAAGGCTTGCAACAATATTATTGCTCGTGCGGTTTTTTTAATAGTGTGCGCCGCACTTGACACGACTGCCGCTTTCAATCAATATTCCGCACCTTGATGGCGTCCCGCGGGTGAATTCGCCGGCAACGCCGCCGTCGTCTTTTGCGCGTGAATATAATACCCGCTCTCGGTACGTGTATTGAGACAGTGCACGCAAGTGTGCCCAGCAGCGACGCGCTCTCGCGAATATTCAAGATGAACTCGGCCGTCCGCCTCCCTCTCGCACTTCGGCGTTTATCTTCCTCCAACCCGTCTTCCCCGGCGCGCCATTCACTCCGACGCCTCTCTGCAAACATCTATCATTTCGCTGCAGTGAGATTTAACAGTGATTCTCGTGCGTCTTGGGACTCGAGTATTTCACCCGGAATAATAACTGTTGAGCGATATTTCAATACTTCGATTTGCAATTTTTATTTCTTAAGCAGACGCAACTCAACCCCATTTATTCACGTGTCCAGAGTTTGGAAACGACCACACTAAAATAATCACAGGAATTAATCCCAGACACTTTCCTCGTTGCAGATGTAAGTTTACAGAATATCAACTAATTTTCAGCTCACATCTAAAGTGCTCCAGACGTGAGCCAAAAACGGTGGATGAATTGAAAACCCACTTCTGCAACGAGGAAAATGTCTGGTATACTAATTCCTTTGATCAACTTGTCTTCGATTTAATTCATGATGCTTTAAAGTTTAGAAATAGAAATGGAGAGCAATCTTCATTGACATATACACTAAATATCTGAGTTTTTACCAAAAGTATCAATCAAATCCATTTCCTTGCGTTGGGTAACTTTTTTACACATTTGTTAAAAAAGTATTTCCACGCACCTAAAATTTTATATTGGTCGCAAAAATATCATTTATCTTTTTTTGCTCTGTAAAAATTAAACCTTTGTTAAGCTTACTTTCAACAAAAGAGTTATCAGCCGACAGTTCGAATTACAGCTTTTAACGAATGAAACTCCGAGTGTCTGTCATGCATACACAGGTCCAATTTCAGCATTGTGTGGCAACAATTAGCCTCCATTCGTGCGGTCAGCATGCAAATTCGAATCACACGTGTGTGGCCAAATAGTCAGGTAATAGAGGCTGCGACGAAAACAATTAGCCACACTTTCATGGCAGGCTCGACGAATTATTGCTCCCAGAGCGCACTCGTGTCGTTCCCTGGGCCAAATACGGGGCAGGACAATGGCCGTGTTTATCTCTTGTGGTGCAAATTGGCCGTCTTTGAGCCGCCCGACGGACGCAGGCTTAATGGAAATCTACACCCGCAGGGAAGACTTTTGATTCGCTGACTAACGGCTGACACGACCGCAGCTCACATCTCTTGAAAAGCGCTGACGAATGCTCCGAAATTGGATCAGATTCGCTGAATTTGTGGTACTTTTCACCCCCAGATAGCCGGAAAGATGAAAAGACGTTTATTATGTTGAGCTTCCGCCCGGCCAACTCGTTTTGGTGCCTCGTTCTTTTTTATCCAAAGCAACTTAAAAAACCTGTCTTCACAATTTCGTTTTTCAACAATTTTTTTAGCTCCTGCAAGTAAGTAAATTAGTTTATACTTTGTGATACTTTGTGTAACTAACAGATTTTTACTGAGCAAAGCCAAACTTTTCTTCTTGCAGAAATTCGTTTTTAATATCTCATCATAGCAGAAATGGAAATGGATAATCTGTAAAAAAAATGTACAATATTATCTCAAGGAGTTTTCAGGTGGTATGCCGAAATTCAGGTTGAAATAAATTAAAAACAATTAACTGACAAAAATATAAACAAACTAGACATTTGCAATTTATTTGTGCTGGAAACCACTACGCGGATTTAAAACAGATTCAATCATCGGGCAATCGCACTAGTGATTACAGTTGCATTACCTACCGCCGTGATTGCTAATTACCACGAATCAATCAAATTAGCAGAACAGCGGCGAGGGGAGGGGAGTGGAGTGGGGAGGGCAGGAGTGGAGTAACACGTGTTGGGCACTGGCCGCGACAGCCGATCCTTCGGTTAATAATTTAATATGGCCTGATTGACACAGGGCAAGCGCGTCTGCAGCGCCCGGCCACAATGCTGGCGAGGCAATAAATTTGTCACCCCGGCCGCCGCGCACTTTATGATGCTGGCCAGCCGGCTACATGGCCAGCTCGCTGCCAGATTGATCAGACACTCATCCATCTCCGATTCTGTGCGCCCAGCGAAATCCATCTGTCAGAGATGGCACATCGCAATGAAAGGATTGGCCCCGTCGACCGACGCCCGCGGTCACCGCTCATAATTTATGCGCCTCGACGACACTGCCGAATTATTTGTGGCCAAGCCCCCCTATCAGTTATACACACAATTCTGCCGTGTCTGATGGTGAGGTTGAATCTACGACCTTTGGATGGAAAGCTCGCCACGTGAATTTTGAAAAATCTGCATTGCCGGTTGGTTTGAAATGGATGATGCTCATCAAGCCGAATGTCCAACCGCAATGAGCTTTACCTTGCCAGGATAGCAACTCTGGTTTCATGATTCAAATTTATAATTACAGACTTTATGAATTTGAAATATTTATTGATGAAAGGGCCAAATTGTATATTAATTTCTATTTTGTATTATGTTTTGTTGTCTCTTTTAGATCGGAATCATTGAGTGTGTTAGTACATCATGCAGTTTCCAATTCAGCAAAAATATTGCGCTTGTGTATTGCAGTTTCCAGTTGTATACGAGCTACACAAAAAGATCGTACACAATACTACATTTAAGTATTTTTAAGGACTAAATCCAATACCATGACCCTATATAATAATCTAATTAATTTGCATTATTCTAAGCTTTCCGAAAATTATCCAATTAGTCGTGTTTTTCGGGCGATTTTGTGAACAAACATACGCCTGCAGGCTGTATAATAATTGTGAGAAAGCACATTTATCAGCGTAATCAGCAGCGACGCGCAATTACCTAGTGTGCGACACCGAGGCAAATCGCTCTCTAGGACTCATGTCAAGGTCGCAAAAACTTCGGCAAAAGCGGAATCGCAGCGGCCCGGCTCGGCGCGAAGAGGGCTTTTCAAGTCCGCTTCCGGCCAAATTAGCGTAATGGCCCATAATACATCTGGTGACCCACATAGCGATATCCATCAGCGGCACAAAGGCGAGAGTGGAGGAAGACGGCGGCTGTCTTTTCAGGGGGTGCGTGAGTGTGTATAAGCGGATTTAATGAGAGAGCAGCAGCCTCTCCGTGGGGCCGAGCTGCTAGCTAGCAGTTTCTTGCACCCATTCGTTTCTTGCGCCCAACAGACGCGAGTTTGTAGATATGTTTTCGGGCGTCGGCGGTGCTGCCAGCAGACGACTGACGGCCCTTGACGTATTTAAGCAATTAATCTTCCGAATCCCCTGTGTGTATTACGTTTTGCCATTTATATCCTCTCGCGCACTCGAGAGCAGCAGCTTTCTCCGGCCGTGGCAATCATATTTCGAGGCGTTTTGCCACTTCTTCTCCAGGCTGGATTTGCCAAAGCCCTCGGCTCGTTCACCGGCGCCGCAAAAAAGAGCGGCGGAAGGTGCAGGCCATCCGGACTCATCATAAAAGTGGCGCGAATCGACTCACTTCCCCCGCTTCCCAATGACCTGCAGTCTATTCAACTCGCTTCTGGCCTAGCAATTGCACCGAGGGAGAAAATCCTTTCTGCTGCAGGAGGTGAATTTTTTCTGCTGATGCTCCGCTCGTCGGCCGAATTCCTTTGAGAGCTCCGCTAGTGCAGCAGGCTGATTTCTGCTGCATCTCCCTTTCAGAATTGCTACGAAATTCTATTAAGCAGCGAGCTTTGAAGTTTGCAATTTTCAATAGCAATCGACCTGGCTCGCAAGCGGTGCAGTCTCTCGATCAATCACACTTTGCCGCGTGACATTAGAAGAAAATGAGTATAACATATATTATATTTTTCATGTTCAGGTAGGCAACCTGCATGTACAGCGTGTTAAACGGGTTTGCATAACTTCGGTGCTTGTTATAATAATTTAGCATTGGTCTCTAGATAGAAGTACACATACATGTGATGTATAATTATTTTGTTAAAAGAATAAAGGGAAATTCACTCGCACAATAGTTTATAAGAAAAAGAAGTGGTTCTTTGAAAAGGATGCGTTAGGTATACGTGAAATTTGGAGCAAATAAATATCTCTTTGGTAACAATTGTCAGAAAAAGATTTGGAATTTTAAAAAACACGATTAGTGTCGCAAATTGAGTTCACAATTTCTTCTATATTTTTTTATGATGGTGCTCAGTGGTGGGTGCAGTTAATCATTTTCAACGGCTGGTGATAACTCTGCAGATAATTCTGTGGCATAGATTTTGTTTTCAGTATAAAAGTACTACTACTATTATTACTACTTATGAGGCCTTTGGTGGTTTAGGGCCGATCTAGAGGTTTCCCAGCATTAGAACGTGTGAGAAATTTGTCTTTTCAAAATTTCACTTGTAGCAGCGTATTTTTCCTAAAAGAAGATTTCTTTTTCTTTTTCAAATCATACATGCAGAAAAAATTATTGTTAGCTAAACCAAATAATTGGAATTGCTGAGAAGATGGGAAAGTAATTAAAACCTGGAGAGGCTTTTTAATTGGTATTCAAGAATTGTTTGCCACTGTCTCAATCAAATTAATTGAATTGCCAGTAAATCAATATTCAATCAGTAGATATCCCAACATTAAGTACTCCGCAAGAACAAAAAGATCATTAGATAGTAATCAAACGGTTTTACCGCATGTTGTAGCTGCTTCTGAGCTAACGAGATCGAACTGTCTCTGTCATTCAG
The DNA here is from genome assembly GCF_949628265.1 of Cloeon dipterum. NCBI lineage: Eukaryota > Metazoa > Arthropoda > Insecta > Ephemeroptera > Baetidae > Cloeon > Cloeon dipterum. Next base: position 28,171,001 of record NC_088788.1, read on the forward strand.
ACACAGTGCAGGGAAGTAATGAAATGACATAATTTCCGCGGTCTTCCATAATAGTTGCAGATTATATTCTCCTTCGCATTTTAGCCGACAAGCATGAAAGCCGAGGAAAGCGTCTGCTCTGCTCGTTCAATTCAAACACGGCTGCGCTCCAGTCATTTGCAATCGCAGCATGTTCGCCACTCTTCTTTACTTCTGCGCCGTCAATACTAACTTCATTTATAGATTACTGCAGTCGTTTCAGCTGCGCCACGAAACGGAAATAAATACATACACGTCCATAGAGATGAGTGAGCGGACAAAGAAAGAGCAGAGAACAATCGATTCGCAGGCAGGCAGCGAGAGTGTCAAACAAAAAGATGAATGAGCAGTGCCCATGTACGTGTAATATTATGTTCCGCGGGAATCCTTTCTCTTCCTCTCTGCGTGCGTTATTCGAGTCAAAATGCCTGTGCTGCTAGCTGTCCGTGTGACTGATGACGTTGTCCAGTTATGAGAGAGAGAAAGCTGGTCGGCTGGCTATCTTGACATCCTCCTCTTTGGACACAAATGCTAAATATCGGCCACTTATCTACCTGCTTGGCTGACGTTCAAACACCCCTTTGTTGAGCCGAGTGAGAAGGGGCTGCAGGCGAAAAATTTAATTTAAACTCCCTAGTGCACTTGCAAAATGTGATCCCGTGTCTTCTCCTCTTGATGCGGTAGACTTAAAAATGAGGCGGGGAACCGCTTGGCTGAGAGAAATTGGTCTCTGATTACAATTTCATCCCCCTTTCTTTATTTTTCACTTTTGCGTCACTTTCAATAAACTAACCTCATTTCCTCATTGCATTAGTTCTGCAAGCAGTCGGCTATTTTTCCCACGCTTAGTCAGAGGATGACGGGGCTTTCAAATTCATGTAGAAGCTTGATGCATTGATGCCAGCGCGATAAAAACTGCTTGAAAAAGATGCTGCCGTGTGGATACACTTAATTTAGGTGCGATAGCATCAGCACACAATTTTGCACCCGCTCTCCGTTGAAAAGAGATCCGGCCAGAGACAAGCCAACGAGCTGGGTACAGAATAGCTCATCCCTGCAGCAGGAGCTCTTCTTTCGCAAAGTTGGCTGGCTGGCTGTTCCTGCCGCCGCCACCGCCGCTCCTCGGGCGAAACTTTTCTTCTTTTCAATGCGACCATTAAGATGCGCGTTCGCTGCCTATTCAAATTATTTCAAATTATAATTTCAGATAAGAAAATGGGTCTCGTCGCGAGCAGAAGAACCGTGTAACAGACAAATTTCTCGCCTTCTTGCGTCAACACTTCGCGACTCTGCCGCCTTAATGGGATCTCTATGTACTGCGCTTCCTTTCTGCTGAAATTTTATAGCCTGTTAAAATGCTGCAAAGTGGAAAATTGATACTGCTACAAAGGCTCCCGCCTAAATTACAATCCTAACCGTTTTCGGTTTATCCTTGGCGAAATCTTGTTGCTATCTTCCGGCATGATCCTCAGTTACTCGGGCTTTTTTGTAAATCAATATTTAATCCTTTCGGAGATTACTTTCTTATGCAATTTATTGCAACATAATCATTAAGTGGATTTTCCATTTATTTATTTATTTATTTGTCATTGTTTAACTGAACAAACATGATCATTGGATGAATCGTGCTATTTCATTTACAAGCTCCGACATTTGAGAGGTTTGACCAGATTTTCAGTGATATTACTACATCCATTCATTTATTGCATTCAGAAACAGTGGTTCCAACGGAAATGAATTCGTCCGTTGCTCTTCACAATTTTCTCGCATCGAAGAGCGCCAAATTCCAGTCTCTTACGCATAAAAGGAGCCGTCCTTTCTTTTTTCAAACACACGACAGGAACACAAAAGTTGGGTGAACGAGCGATTGCTCCGGGAGAGGAGCAGCGCGAAAAGCTTTTATAAGTTCTGTCAACGATTTTTCATCTTCAGTGAACATTAATTTCCTCTTTGACTGAAAGCCGGCTCTCTTTCTCTCATCTTTTCGCTTTTCTCCGCTCCTCCAGCGACACATTCTTATTATCATTTGTGTTTATTTGCCAGCGAAGCGGAAGTAAGTGCGTAAACAAAAGCGTTTTATACGTTTCGTGCGAGAGACAGCATTAATTAGCTCTTTCTCGGCGATCTTCTTTCCGATTTTGACGATTTTTCAATTTGTGCTCTGCCAAATGGTCTTTTGTGTATGAGAGGCAGAGCAACTACTCGTTTCAAGCAGAGTGAATTAATCGCCGCTAGGAGTAATTTTCCTCCAGAGTTGGAAGAAGAAAACGGAAACGACGGCACCAACTCAGTAACTGAGAAAGCGGAGAAAACCATCCCCCGCCTATTCCGAACTAAGAAGCAAACAGCCGATTAAATTTTGTGTTATATCAAAATGTATAAAAATGCCAGTGAAACCACTATTATTCAGGAAATTATGTTTCGATAGTTGTATTTTCCGCCTATATACTTGCTATGAATTTTCTTTAAAATATAAATTTTATAATATAAGCATAATAATTTTAACTAAGATGTCCGTTAGATTCTGCATATTAAAAATCTTAAACTGCAGACATAACGTTTATTAAAAGGAGATTTGAATAAGAATTGCTTAAACAAAGTCTTTATCAAAAACAGCACGTTGCATAGCTTCAACTAAAAGTGCCGTAAACTATAGCCGCTTTGAAGCAAAATCTTCAACGCGAAGAGCATCCTTAGCTTTTGAGAGCATTTCCATCTCCGCCAGCGCATCACTTGCACAAGAACGCATTTAACACATAAACAAAATCCCCACAGTCGCTCGTAACGCGTGTTCTTTTTATGCATTCTAAACCTCTTGTGACGTAAAAAGTGCATAAAACCAAGATTATTATCCGCCGCGACGAACGCACTCCTTCAAAATCCTCTTTCCCGGATGACTGATTGCGAGCATCGCGAACTTGGTATAAAAACGAACCAGTCCGTCCCTGGGCGAAATCGCTAATTTCAGCGCGATCCGTCTTTGTTTGGCAGCGACATGTGCCGATCGTGTGTTGTGCGCATCACACGCAGTTGGAAACAAATTTTCACGAGCGGGTGCCAGCTGCTCTGTGATGGCGCAAAACAAATTCCCTCGGCGAGCAACTTTATGTTATTCCGCTTAAACTTTATAATGCCGAGCCGCGATCACTGTAAAAAGTGGCGACTTTATCGTCCGCCCACCATTATTACCGACTGGCGCTCTCGCTTTTGCTTAATAAATACCAGGGGCAATTCAATTCGACGGCTCGACCTAATTGCAATTGAAGTTGGCAATGGCGAGACCAAGGATTGGATTCTCTGAATTGAAACCGATGTCGCTTTAGAATCAGGATTTAACCGTGCACAAGCTCTAAAGAGACATTATATAAACTTATGGCCGTGCTAACTTGTTTGCTGAACTAATTGTTAAGTCAGGACTGGCATATTGTTTTCGCTTCTCGTCAGGTTCAATATGGTTGTTTAATTAGTCACCTAATCGTTCGCTCTGGAAAATATGCCAGATTCTTGGGTTAAACTTAAGGGAAAGGAAACACTGATGAATTTGGATCACGTTGGATCCTATATATCTATTAAATTTATACTTATACCCCTTACACTGTGAATGCATTTTGCTTTACTTTTGGCTTCAGCCTTCGTCTCTCCAATTAAAAATACATAATTTTAAAACAGAGAAATCAACAGATGGTTCATTTTATATAATACATTTGTGTAACAATTTGTATTTAAAATTTAAATATTTTGAATCATTCCCAGCTTCAAAATGTGGCTTTAAAACTTTTGGGCCAACAAAAAATACTGTTCGAAATGAAGAAAATGAAGTTCCTTTCTCCAGTGCGTGAATAAAGAAAATATATTTTTTCAAACGGGAGTTTCTTTCAAATTGAATGGCCCTCAACTTGCAGAAACAGAATCGCCCTCTCCCTGCTTGCTTTTAATTAGACGCTGACGAGAAAGAGCGGCGGATTTGCCGTTTTCACGCGTGTATGTATATTCGTCGGTCGTTTAAAAAGTAAGTGCGGCTTGTTTATTAACATTTTATTAAAAAAGTTTCGAGTGTCTTGAGCATTGTTGGAAACTTTTGTGTGTTCGCTGCTCGAATTACTTAATTGAATTTGGAGGCTGGCAGGTAGGCAGGCAGCCGAGGAAAACAGCCAAGTTGATTTCTCTGCTGCTTTCTTTCTGTTTTTCATCGGGAAGCGGAGTTGAAATTTTTATGCAGGCAACTTTCAGTTCGACCGCCGCTTCCTTTCATTCTTCCGTCCCTCTCGCACTCGCTAGGCCAACAACACAATTTTTTCATTTCCTTCCAGACGCAGTTTTCCTTTCTGCTTTTAATGATCTCGCCAGTGGTGCGCGCGCGGGATTTATTTTTTCTTCCACTGTCACACAAAAGCCTTTCAAACTTGCTGCCTGCTCTCCAGTGGTATCTTGAATTACTGTTGCGTAAAATAGTTCTTTTTCGCTGGCTTTGACAACTTTTCCCTCGGCCTCTTTTGTGAATTTCGCTTCGTCATTAATTTTGTTAGGAAAGAAAACTTGCATTGCATTTGGAAAAATTATTTTGGCCACTGAGAATTAATAAACACACAAGGGAGCCGCTGCAACACTCCAACTTCAACGTCGTGAAACAAGGCTGCTGGTTTTAATTGCCTTTCGAATATAAGTTGAATTTCTTTAGTTGGGAGCGTCAAATTCAGAAATTCGCTGTCAAAACTTTCATAAAGTGTGGCAGCCAAAAATTAATCCACTTGTATCTCGCCCAAAAGTTGAATTCGGAGATTTTGTAGCCAAATATAATTCTAAAAGTGAAACAAAACAAAAATTTCAAAAGACTAGCAACCTAAAATGTGAAAAACGCATTGCATCTAATTTCAAAATAGCTGATTCAGCTATTAACGTGCTAAGATTTCGGTGTGTTTATAATCTTCATGTCACGATAAACGCATGAAAGCTATTCCGTTGCAACAAATTACCGGTCCCGACTGCAAATCCCATCAGTTGAAGGCAATATCAAGCCCAGCCCGCCACAACGCACGCACCGCGCGGCGAAGGTTTGCAAATTGGCATCATCGCCCTGCAGCCCAGCGGCAGGTGCTGGATTCAAATTGGCTGCACGGAATCGAATTAATTAATTCATCACCCCGACAGTCGTGGATTAATCGTGCGGCACCTACACACTATTGCGCAGCCACGCAAGATCCTAAATAAGCCATAAACAGAGCCGTCGGGAACAATGGCCCGTTGTCCCACTGGCTGCATAATATTTGCTCTAATTTATGCCAATATTTGCCGGGCGCAGTACATATTATCGGCAGCGATTTCTGACGCCCTGCAACAACAAAGGCTGCAATTGAACAACAAAAAGCAGCCCGTCCGATCAGGCTGATTACGACACGCGGGCCAGTTTGACAGCTCAATGCATCGACGGCCTGGGAATAATTTCCAGCGGCTCAGAGTGCCCTTCAACATAAGCTCAGATGGTATGAAATAATAATTGATTGATTGATCTACCTGGGCGCACAAGCGTTAATAGTAATGATGATTAAACGGTCGCAAAGTCGCTCCTGCGTCAAATTTGCGTGTCGACTGTGCGGGAAAGGGCGGGGATGTAGTGAAGATCGATAAAAGGAAACAGTTTTTTGTGAACTTTGATGCCTTTACCCTCTCCGAACAAAGTGCTAGTTGAAGATCAAGGAGAGATTGAGTCGATTTTATCAAATTTGTGAAAATTTTAAGGGTAAAAGTGCAGTGGGTAGTTTTTAGATGAATTTATTTCATTTTAAGCGAAGAGGCAAAATATTAGCTTCTTTGACTGAGTGTTAAGAGCTCTCTCTCTATCTCTCTCTCTCTCTCTTCGTTGGAAAAAACTTGACTTGCCAGAGCTGCATAATGAGTTTTAGCGAGACTCGAGGAATTTCAGAATTTCGAATTGAACGCAAGCTTTTGAAGAACTCAGATTTTTCCTATCATCATTGAATTCCGCTCTGAATAGAAATTTCCACTCGTTTAGGTGAAACTATTTTCATATTTAATATATATTTACAAACACAGTGTAACGTAGTAATACTATATTATGCAACTTAATGAGGCTAATTGAGATGAAATAAGTCAAGATATTATGCTAATTTTTTATTCCATTCTGAAGAGTGCATTTTTTCAATTTAATTTTATTCAGACTACGTCTACCTACTACGTACTTACTTTCTTGTTTGTGGATCAATATTCTTAGCATGCATTTAACAACAACCTTTTATTATTTATGTAAGTTGTGGCAATCCTCTCAAGCAGCACTTGAATTTAATTACAAGAACACTACTCGTGCACTCTTTTTGCTCTTGCCCATGCATTCTCCAACTTCCCTGGAAAGCACACAAACATTACTCAAAACCGTGTGTACGTGAGCGTATATGGGAAGAAAGAGCGCGCGGCAAGAAATTCCCCTTAATACACGTGTTTCAAATTAGAGTGGAATACGGCGTTGCTGGGATTTGCGAGTACGGCTGGAGGAGAGCCTTTTTGCAGATCCAGCCAAGCAGACGAAATAAATCACGTTTATACTGCTTATTGCAGCTCCATATTTGAGCCGAGCAAACACTCTCCGGATGTGTGTGCGAGAGAGCGAGCGCTGTCTGTTTATTTATTTGCATTTGCATGCCGTTTCGCCGGCTCCAATATCAAGATAAAGTGGCCCGATTGATGCAGACGTATTGGTCGGATAAGGCAGCCTCACTCATATTCTAATATATTTCAATTTGGCCCCGCTGAGTGGATTTCTGATTCGATTTTTCCCTCCTCTTTGTGTTCCAGCCCAACCGATCGAACTGGAAGGTGTGGTCGGCAGGTCAGTGCGTCTTCCGTGCAACGTAACGCCCGTCGGCCCCGACAGGGTCTACATGGTGCTTTGGTTCAGGGACGAGTCGGGAATTCCGATTTACAGGTAAGACCGTAAAAATGTTGATTTATGAGCTCGTTTCAGATATATGGATATATATTGATGGATAGGAATAAATTTCTATTTGAATACGTTATATTCACTCAACTCGCCTGGAGGAAAATTATATCATTCAAAAAATATATAATAGTGTATACATTTTTTTTAAATTTTAATAACCAACGCACGTTTTAGATTTTTTATTCTTTTTTTTTAATAGAAATCATATGGAGTTGCATAGTATTTTACTGATTAAAAGTAATCTTCTTAAGCATCCACATCGCCCTTTGATTTGAGATGAAATTGTGAGTGATTGCGAGTTAAAACTGCTTTTACATTTTGAATAAAACCTATTTATATTTAACCTTATCCACATTAAATGGTAAACGTGCGTTTAATGAAGGTTTTTGCAACACCCCTTAGAAAACCATGATGATTTTTACCGGATTATTCAACTTTTCTCTTGATATTGTTCGTGCCGTTCGCGTTTGAAAATTAATCATGGTTGTTGAAATTTGTCCTTCTATCTTACTATCAACACATTCCATAATCCAGACAAAATTAGTTTGCGTGTTTTGAATAGCAAAATTGGAACAGACTGGTCTCTGTTACAGAGGCACTGTACCAAATCAAATATTGTCTGAATCAAATCCTTTGTTTTCCAAAATGTAATTTCCCTCCGGTACATCAAGCGCAATTTCCCGCTTCAAAATGGCAATCAAAATGGCACAGAAGCTTGAATGTTCACCCAAGGCAGTACGCGAAGTGAGCCATGAGACACGACAAAGCATACGATCGTCAAAGCAGCTGCGTTTGGTGCCTAATTGCAGTGCATGTACCAATGAACTCGGGCTTACCATTCTATAGCTTTGATATGTGTGCCATAGATGCATGCCCAACCCCTGCTATACTATACAGCCTGCCGATCCACCTAGAATCTGACGTTTTAGGGCATACTTCGGATTATAAAACTTCACTGTTTTAGCTTGAACAACCAACACTCAGCCAGAAATTTTGAAATTGTTTTTATACGATTGAAGCGATTAGTTGGAGACTTGTTGGCTATTTTTTTGTCAATCGTTCTGTAGAATATTTGAAAATAATGTTTTTCTACTGTACAATGCTTCATTTCTGCTTTTTACATCATCTAGCTTCACATCATTATCATTATAGCACGTCATGTGTGTTGTGTGTGCCATGGGCGTGCACTACAATTTTTTAACGACGAGATTCTTTTCTTCGTCAAACTGAGACGTTTAAGCTTCTTTTCCTTCTTTTAAGGAATTCCTCTGAATGCAAACATATATTATGCTTTTATTGATAAATATTCATCCATCTAGAAATTGATTGAACGAACACACGCATTCACCCACGGCCGCTCCTCGCAGAAAAACAAAGCCGCGGCGCACGATTGCTTCTTCGGTGGGAACGGCAACCTGCTGCCGCAAATTGATATTCATACCAACTTTTTGCCACTTGAACGTCTATCTATCCAAACTGGAATTAATATTTAAACGCAGCACATATATTGAACAGAAAAAGAAAAGTAAACAGCTGAGTGTGTGCTTGTGTGTTTGAGGCGAAGTTAGCTAGCGGCCTTCGAGTGTGCAAAAAGTGTGTTTTGTGCGCACATTTCCGCAGAATGGCGTGTGTGCTGGCGTATTAATAATACGCACGAGCCGCCGCTGCGCGAATAAATACATATAATGCAGAAGGCAGTTTGCGTATGCTGCCAGCAGAGCCGAATATGCGTGAGTGTTTGTGTACTGCTTTCTCCCTAGCTTCAGTAGGGTTGCCAAATTGCGTAAAAATACTGGAAATCTGCTCAGCAGGATGTGAAGGTATGGAAAGAATCTACGATTTTATTATCTGACCTAGAGTCTTAATTTGGCACTACGGTATAATTGAATTCATGTAACTGTATTTTTTAACTGATACATAATTCGTTAACTCAACGAGATATAGAAAATACTTTCCTTTTTTTGGGAGAAGTGCTAATTTAATATGTTTCAGGACTGCCACGTTTTAACTATCTTATTGAAGTGAACAGAAAATTTTTAATAGTTCTAAAAATTCCTGCGCACAAATGATCAGGCCAATCCTCTTTTTTAAATGGGTGAACCGATTCTTTTAGCTTTAACCATCACCTGTCACCTGGCATTGTGTGCGCCAAATATCATCACATCGGTGCGCTGTGAATGATTGCCGTCACCACTGCTCTAAATACGCTGGATAATACTTACAATGTTATCAAGCACACTCTTTGCAAAAAATAATAATAAATAAAGACATAATATCAATTACAATCCGACTTGTCATTAGTTTAACCCGTGATCGATTTTATTCTGCAGGCCTCTGGCAACCCTGTGACCTACACTCGCTTGTTTTTAGCAGCAGGCTGCGTAAATAACTGAGCAGGATGGTTACATGTACATACACATATGATTTAAAACACACGCGTTGCTTAATGTGCCGCACTTTTAGCTAATCTCCATCCTGCACTGGCTCTCTCTCACACTCACTCTATCTGGCTCCGGTATATCCGCAAAATAAGCGGCTTTGGATTTTTCTACCGACGCTGGGGCAAATCACTTTCAATCAAACGGAATCGCCAACTGCGGACTCCGATGGATTTTTGATTCTGCCATTTGCATGTCCGTGCATAAATCCGCATGGACCGATTGAAATCAGCGTTGGCCACTCGACCAGCATCCAGCCGACGAGCTAAATTTTTCCATTCGGATAAATATACATATCTATCTACACCGTGTATGTATTTGTCTGGCAGTCAGTCAGCCAGTCGGCTTGGGCGAATGGATGCTTTCAGAGTAAATGACTCGCGCTCGCTAAGTGAAAAGTTGCAGAGTGCTTTTTCTGTTAGTTCGTTTTAAGATGAAAGATTTCCAATGGCGCTTTTGTTCCCAAAGCGAATACAAATAAAAATACAGAATAAAAAAATCAAGGCTAGGGCAGATCCAGACTGTGCATGGTGGCCTTTGCAGAAGTTTGGGAATGTTTTTTTTGTGGCTATATCCATTCCGTAAAATTTAGAATGTTGGGACAAAAAATACTTCCTGTTACGAAGAATGTAAATTTTGAGATAATTGTCCTAAAATAATGGTCGATCAATATTCCAGAGCGCATTTCACTAAAGATAATGTATTCTTCTTTGAAATATTGGAATTAATGGAGGTTGAAAGACAATCTTGGGACATTATATCTATCGGTTGACCTTCAGATTTCATAAAGAGATCTCAACGGGCCTGAAACTCTGTTGACTGATTTGTTTTAATTGTTCTGATTAATATATTACCAGTGAAACAATTTGTGGATCAAAATGAAACAAGCAATACACTCTTCACGTGTGAAGAAAGCTTTTAAAATCACGAGGGCTGCATGTGATGGGCGCGCGCAAAGTCATTACAAAAAAGGCTCGGTGCCCAAATATTTTTATGGCCCTGCAGATTTTTGTCCCTTTTTCAATTTGGAACCTGCATCGTAAAAGAGCCGCCGGTCCTTTACAAGCTTTTATTCAAATTCCCATTGCCAAAACAGTCATTTCTTGGCACGCGTAATCACACCCTCTCCCTCACACTGCAGAGATGAGAGAAAGGCTGTAATTCATATCCCAAATTTGCATACTCGCGCTTAATTTTGCTCTCGCTGAATAAAAAACGAGGCATCTCCGTCACGAATTGCCTCCCTTTTTATTTTTCCGCCAGAAAATATTACTCTCATTCCAGAGCAGAGGCAAAGACGGCCCTTTATGCAAACAATTGTGCTCACTTACTCGAGTAAAAAAGTACGCCGGTTCAAATATTTGCACAATTTCTTGCTCGCGCACACCGCCAACGCGAGCTTGCAAGAAAATGAATATTCATCGCCGTGGTAATAATCAGCTGTCAACCGGCTGCGAAATAAATTCGCCCTCTGCGCAAGGCGAATGTGTAGGCAACACGCACGTTCCTCGCGATGAGCCCCAAAAACCATCCAAATTAATTATTCCGCCAATCAAGCCAGCGGCGCTGAGAGGAGGCCAGGGAGAGCCAAGACAATAATTGCGCTCCACCAACTCGCGCTCTCCCCCCTCTCTTCGAAGATATAGCATATTCAAAGACGAAAATAGCAGAAATGCCAAAGCTCAAGCCGTAATTTAATTCACTGCTACATTAAGCTTAGACGAGATTGCCTTCATTAGACCTGGCTGATGGCTGATGAGCTGCACTTTGGGCCTATGAACAAGCTCCATCGTCATTAAACAAACTACAAGTTACGTTGCAATGATATAAATTTTATTTCACATTTTCGTTGTTACAAATTAAAAAAAAAAACTTAAAATGCAAAATATATAACCTTCTAAGTTTTGCTGAAAATTTCTGACGTTGTCTAGTTAATAACGGTAATGACACTCTATTTATAGAGTGTCATTACCGTTGCGCTAATGAAGCAGTTTAAGTGGGAATTATCCATGGAGTACTAATTTGTGTTCTACGCAGCAACCATCTCTGTAACAAACACATAGAGTTGAGTGCTTTTTTTTCGCCGCTATCTTTGACCGAACTGCTCGCTCCGTTTGCAGAAGAAACCGCTTCAAGCGTACAAAATTTGTGGGGTAAAAAAGAGCGGGCCGTCTGCTTCCTATGTGAGTTTCTCTACGCTCATGCACGTGGTTGCAATGGCTCTGGCAGCAAGTGGTCCTCTTTGAATGTGAGCTATGAGCCAACTGGTTTTTGCAACTAGTGCCTCACTCGAAAGGAGACGTTTGCTGCTGAAATAATTAAATTAATTTCAACTGTTGAAACACTATAAACACTGATTTAGAATTCCAAGCTGTAGAGTTTTGAAATATAGTTTTATAGTGGCAAAAAGAATTTCCCCTGATCTGGATTATATTTTTTTAATCAAAAGTACCGACCACGATCACTCTATAGATAGAACAGCAGCCTTTTTTAGCTGACAGATTAAACTTGACTCGCACTTTCTATTTCGCTGCGATTGGCAGCGGACGTTCAATATATACAGTAGTGGCCGCTTTAATCCGCATATCGACTGGCTGAGTGCGAGAGAATTCCACCATGGGCGTCAGTTCTGTTTTGTTTATCCGTCCATCCAAACCCTGAAACCGCCGAGGGAGCGAAACGCACACACTTTCCCCCGTGTGTATGTATGTATTTTTGATGGCTGGCTGCTGCTCGATTATCATCATCTGACGAAGTTCCGCCGGGAAAAAATAACACGGAATTCAGCAAACTCATTCAGAGACGAGTTTGATGTGTATTTTCCCCTCGTGAGCAGAGGAAAAAGAGCGTAGGAAGCTCAAGCGAGCCAATAAGTCTGTGGAAGTCAGCACCGATGGATGTTATTGCTTCTGTATACAAAAAGTAGCAGCGTGGCTTTTCATTCCGTCCTGTTTATTGAATTACGCCGCACACGACACATTTTTTATTGTTCGCCCCCTAGCGTGTTATGACTAAATTTGTCAGCTGATTTATCCACTAACTCACCTGCACTCGAGTCACCTGACTCTGTTGACGTACATGTTTCTCACAAAAACAGCAAATCCTTAATAGTTCTTTTAGGCTAAAAATATTTTGTATTAAAAAATCAGTCAGGTTTGTGATGATATTTTCTTTGCATTTTTTTTTTCAAATTATGCACTAATGCAAAGTGTAACTAAAAGCAGTGTTCAACAGCGTGCCAAACAAGTCACAATTCTTGTGCAGAGTTAAAGATGAGTCATATTGCAAGCTCACTAAAAGTAACATGGATTTTGTTTTTCTCTCTGAGATCAAATCAATGAACCTTAATTGTGTAAGAAATGGCTTTTATATCTAGGATAGGATTTGACGTCAGTGTGATTTATAATTTAACTCGCTTTAGATCAAATTTATAGTTAAGTCGATTTTACATCACGTCTGCTCACAAGAACCATCTCTAGTGTTACATGTTTCCAATCATACGTTCATATTTAGCTTCATAGAACATTATTACATTGATAATTCACATCAAGAGAGCCGTCTTGTATCTTATTGTACAATTTCTCATGCAATTCTTACACTTCATTTTATTCCACACCAGAAGAAAAACGGGGACTCTTTCGTCTAATTAAAAAAAAGGAAAAAGATTCAATTAAATCAAAATGTCTTTTCCGCCAAGCAAAATTATTTAATTTGATCATCAAAAGTTGTTGCAATTATTTATGAACTGAAACGGAATGGAAGAGTTTATTTCCCCCCACTGAACCCACATTTGGTGTATGTAACAGATATGAAATTTTCGGTGAACTTTACCTGTCTGGCTAGCAAAGCACGTGAACCGTTTTTATTTGACCGGAATGAAGCCGGCGGCGATGGAATGCACCGGCATAGCGAATTACGACCGGCGAGTGCGCTGCTGCTGCTTTAATGAAGGCCCTGCGACGCTGTTTTATTACCTTCCTGCCTCTCGCTGGCCCGGAATAAAAATATTTGGCATGATTTGATGCCATCCAAAAGATTAGCGCGCTATTCTCAACACGTTTTCTGCACTTTTTCATTTATTTACCAGTCCAACTGAATATTAGAGCCGGCGCGCGCCACGTTCGCAGCCGTTGTAAATTTTTTATCTGCGCCATCTAAAGAGCACTATAGTGTACGTCTCGTAATATTTTTTGAAGTGCTTCCGTCATTTGGCCCGCCGCACACGCGTTTCGCCTGAAAATGGAATGAGCGCCAATTGAATTTTTCATCGTTTTACTACTTTTGAAAACCCGGCAGAAGAAGATGTTCTCGTTGAGTTCTGTGCAGAATTTTTAAGCGAAGGATGATTGAGGACAAAAATATCAGAAAGTGACCGTGTTTTTGAAACGGAAATAAAGCTTTATATCAAGACCTTCCACGAAAACAGCTTCTATTTTAATAATACATATATTTTCTTTCCCATTTTGGGTTGACATTTTGTTAGAAACAAACTAAAGCACTTCATTTTTTTAAATTAATGTGTCAGTTGAAAGACTTTTTCGGTTTACAGTCCTTATTAAACAACTTATATAGGCTAAAAACGAATATTGAACATATTGGTTCAATAATTTAAAAAAAAATATTATATTTATTGACCAATATCATCAAATATCACCAAAATATTTTAATATTTTGCGCGAGGAAACCGTGCACAGCTAAAGTACCCATTATTTATCAAAGATAAATTGATGCTTTGTCAACAGAAATTCTGCTCGTTTTGCGTGTATGTGAGCCCATTAATTTTGATTCACATTGACTGTGAACAACATCACCTCCAGGCGTGAAATGGTGAGCTCTCGGTTACATGCAATCCCAATTTTCAACGGAAAACTGTCCCGCATGTCGCTTGCTTCAAATTAAAAATAATTACTCGCGGCAAGAGGGGTGAGTGCACACAATGCATGAAAGACTGCATTTTCCATTTGCACTCTCTGCGGAAATATCAGTGAAAGGAGGGTGAAAAGGCAGCCAGCCTTGGTAATTCTTCTCCGTTTCTGGTTTCGCGTTAAAAAGTGGCAGCAAGGGATGAAAAACGAAACGGAGCTGCATATTTAGACATTTTGACTGGCTTGATGCATCTCCCACTCGATTTTTGCTTTCAAAAAAACGCACACACGCACGTTTTATTCAACGTCGGTGGAGAGAGAAGAGGCGCGCGTTCACAAATCATTAACGACCTCGCGAAAAAAATACACAAGCGGGATGAGAGAGAGAGAGAGAGAGAGAGAGAGAGAGAGAGAGAGAGAGAGAGAGAGAGAGAGAGAGAGAGAGAGAGAGAGAGAGAGAGAGAAGGGAAGCGTCTGCCCTGCACCAACCCGACCGACCAACCAACCAACCAACCAACGGGTAAAAGCAAACAAACAAACGGGCAAAGAAATTCACGGCGCTTGGGGGAAAATAATGACATGACGTAGCCGAGCGTAAAATATTTAGCAGAAACCAGCGGGGAAATGGAATGAGCTTTTGAGATTTATTCAAAACACACGACCCCGACGCCAGGTGCAAGCTCCTCTCTCACTCACGCACTACCAACTCTTTCAAAAGTGCGTGCTCAAAACGCATTTATTCACCCTTTCTTGCAATTAAACATTGTGTACGTGACTCCCTGACTGAGTGTTTGGCGCAAATATGAATGCAATAAAAGAGATGTTTGTTTGAGCAGCTCGCAGATACTTATTTAATATTCAAGTGAAAAGAAATTTGTTGCTTTTCACTAATACTTTAGCTCGTTTCACTATGTAAGGTTTGCTCAACTCATTTTACTGGCACATGAAATTAAATTCACAGATTGTTTTGACAACAAAAATTAAGGCAATAATAAAAAGCCACGTGACCACAAAGAAAGTGAGCAGATTTCCTGTTTGAATTACACACCTAAGATTCTATCTGACTGTGACATAGTTTATGAAGCACTTTGAATGCACATCAGAAATTAAAACCCCTAATCATTTCAGATATATCAATGAAATTATCATCACAGCACAAAAAACTGCCACACAGACAGCAGTTTTAGCTTGACTAGTTTTGCTATTTTTTTATCAAAAGAATTTTTGGACCAGTGTCTCGTGAGTAACATACGCTCAGATCACTAATCTGTGTCGACTCAAAAATTTTGACGAATGAATGAAAAAGTTTATTCAACACCCAGGTGTGCTACAATACAGTACAATTCACACATACAACAATACAAAAAATTTGATCATGATAGTTTAATTAAAGTAAATATAGCAACCTTCTCTGCTTTTCCTTCCGACCATTCTAAATCTCACATAATTTTACGCCTTTTTCATGTTAACTTAGACAGCCAAAATAAACAATGGTTTTTGTTTAGCCAAAATTTAAAATTTGACCTAGAAATTCTCAGAATATAAACTTTTATGGCAATTTGAACGTTCAATTTGAATAATTATTAGCTAATTGTAGCAAGTTAATTGACTTTATCAAAAACTCTAATAACCTTTCATGTTGTTTCCGGCACACTGGTTCAATAATTCGAGAGAATTCTACTCTAACCATAATTTTAGCTCGCCAGTTAATTTAAACCATAACTTCCCTCAATTGTAGAGCAATATTGGTTAATATTCCGTGAACATTGTAAATTTGAGGGATTAAACAAAGAGCACTGGCAGCGAGAGTCGAATTATTTAATCCAGGCGGCTGGGCGCGGGACTGTAATTCGCGGTTGTGAAATCATTTTTATCAGCGCTTGCTGTCAGCCGAAACGAAAACTCCTCTCGTCAGCTTTAACGGCGGCAGCAGCAGCGAGTCGATAAGCAAAACCGCGCACGCCTGTGACTCTGCCGATGTGTATACAGAGTGAGAGTGCGTATATGCATCCAAGCGACGCCAACTACAAACATATTTTTGCACGGGCACAGGTAAAAACAAACGCGAACGGCAAAGAGCCCGTGCTCTCTCTATATATATATCTCTCGCTCTCTCTCGCTCTCAAAAGTTTGCTCATTCGTCCATAACTCACGAGCCCTAACTCGAGTGGGGCGTAATAAATGTGTTGATTTTGTTTTTATGGGCATCCTGGTCTAAATGGATTCAGATTTCGGAACGACCGGCGGCTAACTTTGCATCTGCTCTCCCTCGCGATAGAGATTCGGCCACAGCGCACATCTATTTATTGATTCGCACGCCTGCCGACCTGCTTCCTCTCCAAAACCAACAGTGCGTAAACTCCTGAGCCGCCCACTTTAACCCAGCGGCTGAAAAGTGAATTAATTAAAGTAATTTCTGGAACCTGTTGATGAGAAATTGACCTTTTGACATTTATCAGAGTTGACCTGCTTGTAAAGTACTGTTAAAAATTAAAGGACTGCGTTGTCATCGCAACCACGTTGTCCTTCAACGGCTGCTAAAGCGATTGTGATGACGGTGAATGACCAATAATTAAATATCGGTCGCGTGGACGAGGAGAAGCTTGGTAGATTTTTATCGGATACTGACTGATGAAGCCCGTGTGTCCATGTTATTCGTTCGCGATGTTATTGGGACACAGAGTTTTCGCGAGTGGTTCGTTATCAGAGGGTTGCCCATCGCAAAAGAGGCTACGGATAAAAAATCTGACTTGATCACGGCTGTTATATGGAAATAAGTTCATATGCATGATATTTGAGCCGTAAATACTTAAAACCATTTTCCATGTTTAAGTCAAACTTTAATTTTACTGAAAATATTGTATTTTTAAGTTTATTAAAAACAGAATTTGCATATATCTGATAATATGAATTTTGATCTAATTTTAGGCACCAATATGGCTTACGAGAAACTAGTTTCAACTTTATCACACAATCTTCTTGTATAAAAGGCTCACAATCAGATTCACAGTGAAAAATCTTGTTCTTGCAAATCAGATGGTGAAACCTGTGACAATGCTGAAAATATTGGATTAATATTACTCGGATTTCTCGGATTTCTTTAAATTTAAATTATTTCTCAAATGTCATGTTCTGAAACTAGTTGAGGAATACAAATTATTTAAGACAACGAGAAGTCCGTTTTCTAATTCGTATCTGGGAGTGTACAATCTTTTAATTTGACCGCAAAAATGCCTTGACTTTTATTGCGGAGGCAGTAGATCAGGGCTCTAAAAGCAGAGTGTGTGATATCGGTCGGACGACCCCCGAAAACTTTCGCCGCCCAAACTTTCCAAATTTTTCCCACAAAGGGCTCCCGGCAGGAATTTTTCATCAAGATTATTGCTCCAATTGCTTCGAGGCGCATTATTGTGCTCGACTGCCGTTTTTTTCTGCTTCTTATTGGCAGGAAGCGTGCTGCTTTCCTTCCTCCACCGGCCGATAAGTGGGTTGAGGCAATTCTTTATTTAGAACCTGCAAATACACACACAGACACTAACACAACACACAGAGTGTATAAAGAAAGTGTTGTATATGTATATAGCGCGCGCCGCCGCCGCTATTGATCCACTCCTGAAGATTTATGAAGGAATCCCAGCCTGACGTGGCTTTGTTATTTAACCTCGCTTGCTGCGGAACAGGTTGCGATTTCTTGCTCGTTCCCAATGCCAATCTCGAGCAGCTCCTCGTGGAATGCCAAATCATAAAAAATTTATTGCGCTCGGCGAACGTTTGTTACTAAATTAAATTACGAGACCTGCAGTTGCGATAGAGTTGTGTGTAACATGCATTGCGTGTCACTGAAATTTCGAATCGTACAGTGGTTAAAATGTCTTGAGTAAAATTTAATTTTAATTACCAGCCCGTTGGCTCGCATTGTTAAGGCACTCTCAGGAGTGTCAAAGCAATGGGAGGTATTTGAGCAGTTTGGAGATCTAATACTGGCTACCCAATGTCAGAGATGGCAAAAAGTGGTTAGTTTAGTGACTCGAAATGCTCAAATTGCTCAACGGGCTGGGAGGCGCACCGGCGCCGACTCGCTACTTGCTGGTTTGCACCTTCCCAGCATGCGTGATTTGGCTTCACGGGACGAATGTCTAGCGTTTCAATGCAGTCCTCGGTGCGGAGGCAAGTGGCCCTTCAGTGGGCTGGGTCCCTGTGCGGCCTGGTGCGCCCATGTTATCCGTTCGCGGTGTTATTGGGACTCGGGTTTCAGCATTCGTGCTAGTGCAGTGCGCGCCCTTCCCGGTCCTCGGACGGACAAGGATAAAAAGAGCAAAAAAAAACAGCGAAGTTTTTTATTTGAAATTTTTTACTTTTATTATGAAACGAAAGGGATGACACGAAATTGTTTCAATTGATTCAGTTTTAGTAAATAGCGCCTTGGAATCCCAAGCTAGGCAACGTGCCGGGCACAGAGAACGCGCGGATTGCATAGCTTTGTAAGCTTCCGCGAGCTGCCAGCAGCAGGTAGGCAGGCATTAGTAGGCATAGCACAGAATATCAAAATTTCACAACGAAATAATGTTTTGAGAACACAAACTCGATCAAAGAGAATTGAATAATAATATACTTGGCCCTTTCCTTTGTGCCGGGCTAAATGAAAGGATAACAGTTCGAATCGAACTTTCACATTTCTCGGGCGCCTCGAATATCGAGTGTGTGCATGCTGCGGTCTGGAGGAGGGGCTGCAGGGGAATGGAGGGATGACAGAGCGTGCTTAATCTCGGCGAAGGGCACACAGATGGAACGGCAAAAAGGACTCCTACTCGCTCGCGTGTGTTTAATTTTAATTTCTTCCTTTAATAGTTTTAAATATTCTGCCGGCAATAATAAGAAGGACGAGAGCGGCCAGCCAGCGGATAGTCGAAATAGTTTAAGCTGGCGTGTAAGCTCATTTACGTCCATTTAAGGATTAAGTCGTGCCGCGCTGCCGCCGTTCCGCGTTCTCTTTCTCTCCGGTAATAGCTTCGTGTGTGCCGCTGCGCCTGGTTATTGCCACACTCTGGCGCAAAAAGCTTTTGGCTTTGCTTTGCGCGCTTCCGCTCTCCTCCGCTGTCTTTCCGCTGCCAACACACATCAAAAAATTAGCCCTTCACGCGTGCACGTTGCTTTCGCAAACAGTGAGTGCCTTGTTTTGTGCGTATGTTGTCAGATATTCAAAGGAATGCGAGTCATGCAAAGGCCGGCTTTGCGCCGAGACACGGCATTCTTTTTGCCCATTACGTGAGCCACTAACAACAAGCTGGAATGGTGCATCGAGAAAAATACGTGGAAATGCGAGCCATTTCTTCACTCAAAGGGACGCTTTTGCAATAATGCATATGGAAATGATGTTTGTGCGAACATTGCCTAATTTTGTTTGTTACATTAGGTCTGCGATGTAAATATTCACTTTCGAGCGTAACCGCGATCCATTTCAATTCACTTGAATATTTGTTTTTAAATTAAGATTGGTTGGGAACTGAAGTACTCATAGGAATAGAACCAAACATGTTTAAGACTTTTGAGGCGCCTTTAAAATTCTTTAACACCGTAATAAAATGAGCATACTGTCCCTATATTATCTGTTGCAATGCCTACACATAAAATAAGGATTCTTTAGAAAATATGTCGATACGCACCCTGCTGGAATATTGTTTCCTACAGGAAACAAAACTGCAATAATTCCTATCTACATTAAAAGCATAACGTTACCAATCGAGAGTTTCGGACTGCAAGTTCTGGCATACGCTTCGGCTCGGCTCCCCTACCGTAGATTCCCACTTGTTAGTTTTGGGGGCTGGTGAGCGCAAAGTTGGGAGAGAAAGGAGGCTGCCGCCGCGTTTGAGGAGCAAACGTCAAGCGGCGTGCTTAATTCGATTTCTCGACTGGCGCATTATAGAATTTGGCACGCTTGACTTGCAGCGGCACGAAACTAACGGCTAATGTATCAGTTTCCAGCAGCCGAGAGTTGAAGCTAGTTAGTTAGTCACTCGCTTCCATCTATCTTAATTCGTTGTCATCATTGCGCCCAGCGTGTCTGGCTGTCAAGACGGCAGTTAGTTTCCGACCAGAACTGTCACCGTGGATTAATTTCCCCAACAACTCGCCAACTTGTAGTCTGCCAGATGTTGCCTTTATTTCATCAATCTAGCAGCCAGCGGTGCATTAGTGGCCGTTCGCGCGTTGCTTTTGTGTTTAGTAGCCGACTGCTAATTGTTCTCACGCCGTTTGTTTCCCTCGCTCACATCCCGAAGCCGCTCCGCACCTTTTATCCCTAACTGTGAGCAACGCTGCTGCTGTTTGCTGGGCCAAAAGTTTTGAATCCCTTGCTGCAGTCACACTATGCATTTTTCATCGAGTGTCGCATTAGGTGCCAGACTTTTATCGCCCCGGCAGTTCTTTGATTTACTTTTGCTGCTTTATAAATACTGCTTATTCGCGACAGCTATACTGATCTGAATTGAAATGAATCGTTCTCATATGGCTTCATGAAGCCGTTTTCATTGGTAAGCATGAAAACATTGACTCTGTTTTTCTTTGATTAAAGCCACCTATTTTTAGAAAGGGATTTAAACTTGGATATTCGCGGAAATCGTACTTGTAAAGCTTCAAATCGCTAAAGAAGATATAAATTTCAATTAATCATACTATTAAAAAAATTGCAATTTTTTTAGTTTAAAACGTTGATATTGGGATATTATATAAAAAGCTAAATTACTAATTTTACCCGTTCAGGATTTTTGGATTTTTATACCGGTAGTAAAATTTTTCATGATTTTAAGAAAAAAGAGTCAATTCTAGATGGAATTTTTTCCTATTCGATTTTACAGCCAGAAATAAAAGAATTAAATGAATTTAAGATGTATGGTATATTGAGAAGCTTATTTTTGTCTTTATCAAAGTCAATAAAACATTATTATAACAGGAATTACAATGTTAGTTGCTTTTAAGTTTTGCTCGACGGAAGAAATGTTTCTCATTTTAAAGTTAATATTTTCAAATTAAAATGACTATTGTGGTTTTCAAAGAGAACAAGGATAAGAAAATTCCTCGAAGCAGAATGAATTAACCTGCCAACCATTATGTTTTCAGCCTTCCTAGAACTCTTAATTCGACCATAGTAACTATCATTTAAGTATAAACGCAGGAATCGCTTACCTGGGATCACCTCGAAAAATCAGCGAGTGTGGTTCGATTTTCTCATTAGAGCGTAATTTCATCGCAAAGAAGTCGACACATGCAGTGGACTATTAGGAAAAGGAGAGCGCACGAGCTCACATTTCAATTATATCTTTAAGATAATCTGCAGGAACTGATAGAACGCGCTCAGCGATTAATGATCCAATTACACAGGATGGAAAATCCGCTCGGCCGAGACCGCCACCGCCGCCACCGATTGACTATATAAGGCACAAAAGGAGGCGGTGCCGGCGTGCCACACACTGCTCGAGTTACAATTTAATGCTGATTGCAAACTAAGTCGAATGCAGCCGCGATAATTGTCGGCTGCGGTGGGTCGATTTTTGAACAGATTAATTCGGCCCGGTTTGTATAAATCGAACTAACTTATATTCCCTCCTTGTTAGACATGCAAGACTTGTCGGGAGTTGAAAGGTAGCAGAAGGCTTTCGAGTCGGCCGACCAAGTTTGCAATACAATGATATTATTACTGACTGAATAGCTTTCCATCTCGGAGAAGTTGGCCGCCGCCGGAACCTCCGTATAATATATATCCATCGACGATGTTCTCCTCTGTTCTCTCTCTCACTCGCTGAATGTGTATTTCTTGGCTGGGAAACTTCGCTGCCGCAGACAGAAAAAAATGAGATGGCCATAAAAAGTCTCGAGCCCCATCGGATGGTTATTAATGTTTGTCTTGCAGCCGCTCCTCATGTTAATTGGTCTTTTCTAATGAGCCGCCACCGAGAACGAATTTATGGACATCGCGTGCGCCGACGGTTTACGTCGATGCGCCCGTCGAATTTATGGTGTCATTTTTATAACTCGTGTGTATATTTTTCGCTAACGGCCTGCATGAGTGTGAGTCGCCCTGATGGTGCCGCGAGCACGACCCAGATTCTTCCTAACAACTTTTCGCCAGAGCGATTGAATCACTGGATTTTTTCAAAGAAGAAAGTTTAACAACGAGAGTTTCTAATTAGTAGTTAATAATTTATTTCGTGTGATATTTTGTGGTATAGAAACGATTGCAAAGCCTAAATGTTCATTAAAATTGTACAAACGTGGTAAAATAACGTTATCCCTTAAAATGGTTTTTCCGAATACTGCTCAAATATCGAGATTAATTCAATCGCTAAATTCCTCACTAAGTTCCTCACGAAGTATTTTTTTTTGTGGGATTGAGCTGCCTTATAAACCAGATCTAATTAAAACCAAAAGGAATGAATCGTATCTGCAATGAGAACAAGAATATAAAATTGCATGAAAATTATGAAATGCCTATTATTTCATTTTACAGTGCAGAGGGCACTGCCCAAAAATATATTTCAAGTAATTACTGAAAAATAGATAATTTTCTTTGAATTTTTGACAGTTGCAACACGCCGTAGGTTGAGAAATATCAAATCAAATCTTATTAAAAATCATAAATTAAACTTAGTTACAGTTTTTATTGATAATTTGTTACACTGCATTGCTGCTTACATTGCCCAAATTGAAACAAAAAAGACCCTTAAAATTAGTTTTATCGCCAAAATATTACTGAAAGAATATGTAATATTTGTTCTTCGCCCCAGCGATTGGCTCATATTTAAATTTTAAACCGTGAAAACCTTCTTAGATGGCAAGGTATCCATATGGGCAAGGAACCTTGCTCATCTTTGCCCTAAGAAATGCGGTGACTTACAATAATTAGTCTTTATTGTGTCCATCAAATGGCCAAAAGTATAATATTCACAGGACCTCTTTAGGCAGCTTCAGAGTAAAATTAATGATTCCATTTCAATTTACCGAAAAAAAATCACTTCCCGCCTCTCATTGGAGCTCGTTAAGCGACCACCCTTTCCGCAATTTCCTCTGCCTCAACTCTTTGCTCCACAAAATCTCACATACACATGCAAACTGAAATTGTGACACATTTGCATACCGCGCTGTTTTGGGCGTCCTTATCCTGTAGGAAATCTAGCGGGCCAGCCAGACGCCCAAATACGGCTCTATTGAGCTTGGGTTGCTGCCTACGTACGTAAATACGTATATATGGTAAGTGTCGACAGACACATTTCGCCGCCGGCAGAAACAAACGTCGAATCAGCACGGACGTACGTACTTTGTGTCACAACACGCGGCGTCGCACCGTTTCTCGTGAGTTTTATGCGCGGCCGTCTCTTGCGCGCGAGAGACGGCTCTTATTGTCAGCAGGGCCGTATTCACCAGGAATTCGGCGCCGTTTCTTTTTATCTGCATGTAAATAAATAAAGGAAGCTCATGTACCGCGGAGCACAAGTAAATGCTTCCCAGCTGTAAAATTTGCACTGAGACTTCCGCACAGGGTTCACCATTTTAATCAGGGGAGTCGATAATTGTCTGTGGATGCTAGAGGCCTGAATAACTCAACATCAAATTTGAACACCTATACTCCTGACAAGATAAAAAAAGTTTACATTGGAAATTGTTCAAACTATTGGGGTTAAGGGTGAAGAGCAAACAAAAGCTCTATTTGTTTTCAGATAATGAATTTATCTCTATCAAAATTAAATTTTGTGGCACGTTTTTCAATTTTATTTCCTGGAAGTTCTCGGAAAACCCTTCTTTATATTAACACATTCAATCCTAAATGTAAATTATTTGACCCGTGAAAAGGTAAACAATGTCCTTCCACGAAAAAAAATGTGTACAAACCTAATCCGATTGCTCACAGCAAACTCCAGCTCACAGAAACCAGACCAAAATTCACAAGCCCATACCTTCACCCTGCGATCCACCCCTTGCAGGCAGGCTGGTTGGATTTTTATTTATTCAGCCCCGAACCTGCTCTCTTATTCCGCGCTGGTCGGAATTGCTGCCAAGCACGCAGCCTGACAATCGGCCTGGTGTCAGCAGCAGCTGAGGAACCACCTTTTGTGGTGATTCTTCGGCCGAATTGTGAGGGAGAGAAGGCGAGTGGCGGAGCAATTCGCCTTGCCTCACTGTAAATCTATTTTCGGGTTCGTGGCCCTCCTAATAAGCCCGAGTTAGGCGGTCCGCGTGCAAAACAAATTGTAAGAGCAGCGTATACATAACGGGCTGTTCTCCACGATCGGCGGCAGAACGTGTCTGTTTGTGAGAAGGAAGAAATCACAAAACCGCCTCTGCCAACCGCCGTGAGAAAATTGAAATCGATCTGCGAAGTGCCTTGACACGCTTTTGGCTTTCAAGGGGGATACTTCGTTCTGAGCTCTGCAGTAAAATTTTATTTGAAAGTTCCTGTTTAAAAGCTTGTCCTCTGAAATTTATTAGACAAGAAGGTGATCTTAATTTGAAATTATTCATAAAATTTATAAAGTATCCAAAGGAGTCCATAAAAGTCTTTGTCAATGTTGAATAAATAATTTCGCGCAATTAATACTAATATTTTTATGGCTAACTCAGTTTTGGATTTTCCAAATAATGAGATAATGTTTTTAATAAAGATAATTCATTACACCAATGTGGCTCGATAGTCTCGATGTGCATTAATTTTTTGTAAGATCTATTTGACAATTAATTTCTTCTCGCATGAAGAGAAAATATATTTTTTACTCCTATGAGCTTCACATATTACCGATGGATTCCCAAGCCGGGAAACACTAGTATTGCAATTAAGCTGACGCTTACTTACAATTTTGGCAGGTCCCAAAATAGCCTGCCTACTATTTTCATATCCGCTTAGTGAATTACCGTGTTTGGGCCAGCATACGGTCCATTTCTGCGGGATGCATCAAATCTGGCTGGAGCCGGTCGGCTTCGCACAACATACACACACATAGAGAATAATCAGTTTGGGGTTGCGCGCGCCTCGGGGGTCTTCGCCGAGAAAATGGCTCTTTGAGGCGCGCTCCACCCGCTGTCCGTTGAATAATTCGATCAAACTCGCTCAGCATGTGAACCTGCATACCTGCTGTATGTGCGCGAGGTCAACGCAATTACGCGGGCATGCACGCAGAGTCTTTATTGCAATCAATTTAGCCTAATCGGTTTGTTGTTGGTAAATAGTAGAATCATAATAAAACTAAGCCAGGTCTACTAGCACGAAGTTCTCGCATTGATTCGACCCGACTAATGGGGATTTCGCGAGGCATCGCGGATAGCGACGAGGGTTAGTAGTTTATGCTGGCAGCGTGCAAAGCACGCTGTGGAAGCGTTTTCAAAATTTGCAGGCATCAACACAAAGCGTCAATTCACGGCCCAATGGCTTATTATTAACGTTATGTGCCAATTTGATTGAAATGAAATAGCAAAGGCTACACTTTATTTTCGCGTGATATTTCAATATAAAACTGCTCACGAGAATTTCAAACAATTCCAAAACAAGAAAATTTAAATTTCGTGAAAACTGGTGGAAAGATAAAGAATCTGGCAGCTGAGAAAGTAACTCGGAGAGGATTATTCTAACTAACTGAGGATTGATCGTTTGCCTGAATTACAATTTAGAGCTGATAAATTTCTACGATTAAACAATTTTTATCGTTCAATCATCATGGGACCATCAGAAATGCACAAAACATCGTATAAAACTGCCGTAACCATCTAAAACGGTCTAAATTCGTTTAAATCGGCAAGGATCCTGTTAAATCTGGCATACTTTTATTTGAATTTTTATTCAAAAATTATTTTGGGTTTGTTTCAACACCGATTTGTGAGTGAGTCAATTTTAATATTTTAAAAAGGAGTCGGTTCAATTGTATCCTTAGACAAACCAAACCTTGAAATTGAATTTCTTGTCAGCACCAACAAAAGATTAAATTATACCTAACAAATCCGATGAAATAAAACCAATAGATTTGTGGTTTGGCTGCAATATGTTACGAAGTGAGATTTGAGCCGGGGTAGCCTGATATTGCAATCTTTATCAGGTAATGGGAAGCGGCCACCGGATCGGTGCCTCAATTCCCACGCGCGCGCTCGCGGCGACCTGGCTAGCGGTTGGTTTATTTGCCCTGATCACACAATTAAATAGTGGCTGAATCTCTTTTCTCGTCGTCCGCAGCGCTCTCGCTCTTGTTAATAATGCACGCAGCCTCATTAGCTTGCGAGTCCGCAATAAAATGCCTCGTAAACGCAGCAAAGCAATTCCCAGGCCGCCGCGCTGCGCGTTCCGCGGTAATTAGTCTTGCAAGAATTACTCCACGGGCTTTTTAATACTTTTCGTTCGCCCGGAAAACTCCGGCTCAAATTCAACCATGAATTTGAGATTCTATCTTAACGATGATTACGGTTTCGACATTAGAGAGCCGTTGAGGCCAAAAGCTGAACTCGTTTAATGCACTACATGCGTAAATCAAATGACCAAGGATCTTAAATATATGTTTGTTCGCCTCACAAAAAAAATCTATCATAAAAGTATCAACACCACAATCTTCACTCAAAAAGTGTTGCTTGAACCGTCCCCCATGAAAACCCATTTTTCATTTTGCTCGGAAATAAAACGATGTTTTGGGGTTGGAATGAAGGGTTGCCGCTTCCGAGCAAGCACCATAGATCAACCCCGATTGCGAGAGGCCGCGAGAGAGTAAGAGAGCGCCCACGCGAGAGAGTGTCAGAAGGTAGGGACACCGCCGAACCAATAATAAAGAGCAAAATATTATTTGGAATGGAATGGCGAATAAAATTGATCAGAACGAGGCCAAAAGTGGCGCTTCTCTTCGATGCCTTTAGCAAAATTTCCCCTGAGACCAGCTTCTGCTGCTTGGAAACGAGAACACTCATACTCGCACACACACGAAGAAAGTGTGATTTTATTTATTTGAGGCTGGCAGGTGCGGCGTTTCCCCTTTCTCTGCTTTCCCGGCCGTGGCACAGAGATGGAATTATTGAAGAGACGAGTGGCAAAATGGAACGGCTGAAAAATTGATGCTGAGGTTATGAAATCGAATCGAGGAGTTTTCCAACTTGATCCTATTAAAAATTTCCGAGTTTGAAGTGCGCTTCCTCCCAGCCTGGAACTTTGGCGAGGCTTCTACTTCATTGAATTTGATTTAATGTCGGAACACTTCAAGCAGATTGGTAATATTAACGAGGAAACTCTTAGGATGCTACATTTCTGTTAGTAATGGATTAATTCAATTCATGCACTTTTCCTCGATGCAATATTTTAATATCACGGTGTCAGCGAACTAACGAGCTCCAAATAAATAGATACTTGTTATAGGATTTAACATGGGAAATGCTTTTAAAACATCCGGGCCGATCTTTCCCCGCCTTTTCTCCCAAGTTGAGCTGTGTTGAAATTTGCATAAACACCGGGAAAATTCCAACTCCAAATTGTGACGCGTTGTTTTTAGCCCCATTGGGAGCTGCGGATACGGCGTGTTTTCCCGGCGATTTTAGGCTGAAAAGCTCAAGAAGGAAGAAACGCGTCATCAAGTGACGTAATCTTCTTAATATTGTGTTTTAATAAGAGCATTAACTTAAGAACACACAGACAGACACCGTGGCGCAGCGTAATGCGCGCCATATTCGCCCTTAATGACGCCGAGGCTGCTTTTTAAAGATTTTACACCATACGCGAGCACACACTAGCTTCGCCGCGCACGTTCTTTTTCATGCAAATGAACGCAAAGTGGCGGAACAAGCATCAGTAGCTCCGTCTTCGAGGTTAAGGTGGAATGCTTGCCTTGATTAAAATTCGTCAAAGATTTTCGATGAAATCTTGGGGATTAGCTCTTTCTGAGCTGACGTCATCGCAAAAAAGACAGCAGTTCCGGCACCAACCCACGAAACTTTGCTCGAAATTTAAATTGGGCCTTAATGAGGTTGTTCAGTCGCGCAGAAAATCGTCGCCAGTTTGTGTTGGAACGGAAATTGAAAAACTAAAAATAAACATCATGTAGATATAAGATTCGTTTAAACTCATTATCCATCAAAACTTCTGTATTGTGCAAACTCGCTGATTCAATAAATGCAGTAAAAAAACTATTTCTTCACAACTAAGGCATAAAAAATCAAACAAAAAGTGAATAATGAATATGGGCACCATGAGAGTCGATGTAATTCCTTAAGACAGTTATGTAACTGTCGTTTATTAGCCAACAATTGATTATTCAGAAAAAAAAGTTGAAAATAACTTATAAAAACCTAAAAAGTCTGTTTAAGGACAGTTATTTTTTTTAATTTTTCATATTTCAGCACTTTGAAAATAACAGCATCATCGTTGTGATTTCAGTTACGACGTAAGGGGAAAGTCGCTGAGCGAAGCACTTCACTGGTCGGCGCCTGAGGTGTTCGGCAGCAGGGCCAAATTCCACGTCGTGGCGTCGCCAGCACAGCTGTTGGTCGAGGATTTGCGGGAGCACGATGAGGGCATCTACCGCTGTCGGGTCGACTTCAAGCACTCGCCGAGCAGATCCTTCCGCTATAAGCTCTCCATCACAGGTAAGGCGATTGTGTTGCTCGCTCTCCGTTGGCAAGAGGCAGTTTTTGTGACATATATCGTGGAATTCTATTCATCTGATAGCAATTATTTGATTACGTTACGTCTTTAGAATGATACGTTTGAGTTTCAAATGGAAAACAGATCGCCTTGACTCTTGGAACTGGTCTCATTAAAAATACAACAAACACCCAATGCTTTCTATTTGTAACTCGGCTATTTCGATTTCTCTGGTAGAATTCCTCCGATATCGTTCCTCAACATTGCGCAATTGATTTTTTTTGCATTTTAAGATGGAAACATTGATCCACGGTTAGCGCGAGATTCTTTTTATTTTCTCTTTGTACTCTGGCTCATCCCTGCAAAATATTCTTTGTGTTTATATTAATCTCGCAAATTCAATGCGTAATATTCCTCTTGCCCTAGATGCTGCTGGTCGGCAGGAAATTAAAAAAAGTGGAAAGAAATGTGCAGTTCCAAGAATAATCTATGCAGGCGTTTCATCTGCATAAAATATACGTTTTTGCATCAGCTCTCGCGGTGAAGGCGCGCTACTGAGAGTAGAATATGTATAGTGTGCACCATAACATTTCATTCACAGCACATTGATGCGATTCCAGACGAGAGAGCATTAGCAAAATGAAGTTCCTTTTGAGTTGATTTGATGCGCACGGTTGATGCCACTGTTCCCGTGGAGTGCATACTTTTTATTAAATTACGGCACAAATAGGGGTGGAATATGCCACGGAGACGAGTGCGATTTTTTTACAAGTCTTCAGAGGCAAATTTTCTCAAATTTGTACAGGCTATATATAAATGTTAATTAAAATAAGCTATACGAAAATGGTAATAAAAACTTATAATTTGAAACTTATAAGTGATTTATTTTTATTCTCTTTTGCAATATTCTAGAGCTATCGAATCCTTTGAACAGAAATTTTATGACTAACAGGAAGAGACCGCATTAAAAAAAGTTGAATTAGGCCAATCCAGAGCAGTAATCCCTTAGAGTAAAAGCTTTCTTTAAATTGAAGTCTGCAGCTTCTCTCACCGTTCACTGTGCTGAGAGCTCTGGTTACCCGCCACCATTGAGGAGGAAGCTGATCAGCTCGCGCGAGGTGATTCTTGGAAAGACATTAGTCGCGGCCCTTAATCTCTAATGGATAGTGGCCGGCCGCCATATTTCACTGGCCGCCGACATTATCCAGGGGTGCCATCAAATGGCTCGGAGAGAGAGCAGATATCTCAGCTCATCATTGCTCCGCAGCTTTTTATCTTTGGCACCGCGCAGAATTGATTGATCACCTACAGCAAGCCGTCTGCGCGCGAGCTCTTGATGCTGCTGCTGCTGCTGCTGCTACACTCACACACACTTTTTGACCACGCGGCACTTTAATGTGATTACGATTTTATCAGGCGGCGAATTTAGCGCCTCCCTGGAAGGCCAATCTCTCGGCACGATCGCCCGCCGTGTCACTGCCTCCGCCCTGCCGAATTAGCAAAACGTAATTTTAACCAAAGCTTCCCCAGCTCTCTCGTGAAATTTGTCGCCCCCATCAGCCGTGGCGCGCTAATCCAGCATCTTTTTGTTGCGACCGCCCGAACACCCGCCTGGCTGGAAAATGCGATTTTTGGCACCCCCGGCTCTCCCCCATATTTCGCTGGCCGAGATAAAAATCAGCCTCTCGTGTGTACTCTGGCAATCGGCACGGCCTCTCCACCGTCATTGTCTTTACTCTTTCTTTCGAGTCCCGTGTTTCGTTTCCCTGACGCCGGAACATGCGATATTTGTAATTCTAATTTGTACACTTCAGCGTGCGCGTGAAGCGTATCCAGAAATCCTCTTCAAAATTTTGTGATTGCGTCCGCTGATTGTAAAAATGAAAATCGACCGAGAATAAATTTGGATTTGAACGCCATCGACGCGCGTTTTCTAAATTCCGTCAGCGATTAATCGGCAGGGGGTGGGTTTATTATTTTTTGTGCTCAGCACGATATTAACGTGATCAAATGAATTTATGATCGATTTTATGTTCGTGGTAATATGTTGGGATCGGACCAGATTTAATCAGCCCAGATGAAGGTATCATTTTTTTCATATCCCTTAAACCCACAATTATTCGCGGTATTCGAAATTATGTCAAGTTCTTCCTTTCCAATTAATTTTAATACAGAAGGTTGCAAGCTGAAATGAACTATGGGTAGACAGAACAGACGAGGATGGGCGTTAATTCATATTTCCTGGAAATGCTACGCATGCAAATAAACATTTTACATTGTGCAGTTCATACTGCGCGTTTCTAATTTTATGCATCATCAAAGAAATTTGTGGAAATGGATAACAGACTCCACTATGCAGCAATCCTCGAGTGAAGATTTGTTCTCAAGAATCATTTCTTTGAAGTAATTGTTTCTCCTATTCCGCATCGCAAATAAACTGAAGAGCTTCAACCAGCTTAACTATACTATTTTTTCATTTTATGATTTTATACAGATATGCACACAATTATTTTTATATATATCGCATCCAAGAAAATACCGAAAAAATACTCACGCGGTTTTGATATTCGCTCTTAAGACGTGGCCTACTTGAAATTGCCGCAGCTCAAAGACAGCAAAAAAGGTTGTCAAGCCGTAATTATATCATCCCCTGAAAGGCATCGTTAGAACGTTGTATGGGCATTTAATGTGGCACGAAACAAAAGCAGCAACGACTGGAAGGGTTCCATTATTTTTTCTTCGCACCCCTCGCCGCCAGCGCTTTTCCGTGGGCCGGCGAGCAGTGACCGTCCGCGCTCCTCCTTGACGCATAATTCAATTATTCCGCAGCGCAGAAAGGACAAAGAAAAACTTGCAGCCGTGGATGTATGTATTCATTTTTAATTAAACTGTCCTCGTAAATTTAATTCCGCGGCCATTTATGAAAACAACGGCGGAAGAGAGCGCAGCGGCAAAAAGTGCACGCCCGCGCAAATCTCTCTCTCTCTCTCTCTCGCGTGCGATATTGCGAAAGCGAGAACAAGACCAGGGGGTTGTCGGCAATGAAATTCGCCGGCTGAAAACATGTGTGCCTGTCAATCAGAACCGAATTATTAAGTGTTTACGCTCGCATCATGCGATGGATTAGCACGACAACGCGCCCGACGCTTTTATTAAATGTGACAGTTGATCGATAGACATGTATATGCATGTGATGGAGCGAGGTCTGCTGCCTGGAGTAATATATGATATTGTGTTGTTTCAGTGCCGCCGGAAAAACCGGTCATTTTCGATTCGAAAAACCGCCAGCTCAACTACACGCTCGGTCCGCTGCGCGAGGGAGAAGATGTCGTGCTTACCTGCAGGGTCAAAGGAGGTCAGTACTTTGTGCAAAGTCGTAAAAGTAGTTGTTGTTTTTATAGTATTGCATGAATGCTCCGTGATGTTTGTTTCTACCTTTCATTGTACTAAAAGAAGTCAACAAAAATATTTCGATACAATTCAATGCTTATAAAGTTGCTTAATTTGTTTTTTTTCTACTTTTAATGCGGTGAAATCAAATATTACAAAACCAAAAAACTGCTAATGAATGCATATTTCAACTGAAACTTTCGCTTGGGTTTGTGTTAATATTTCCAATTCCCAATATGTTACTGATTGTGTCGTTCACTGTGGGACAAACAGAGCAATTTCCTAATTTCGACGTCTAAACACGAGCAATTTCAAGAATTGCTCGCAGTGTGCCGAGCAACAAAATTGAAATAAATGTTGATTGCTCGCGTTGGCAGCTGTTTGTACAGAGTATTTGATTTGCTGCGGAAAGCGCACGGAATCAATTGCCAAGCACGCTACTATTTGCCAGCCGCACGCCACGCGCGATTGCAGACAAACGAACTTTTTTGCAAAGTTTGCTTTGATTTCATTTTCTCCTCCTCTCTTTCCTTTAAACTTCCCTTGTGTACACAACTGCCTCTGACACGCGCATATCATTGTTTTTGAGCACCACCGCCTGCGCTGCTGCCTTCGAGCTGCAGGACATTAATGATTCAGGAACAGGTGCGAGAACAAAGTTGATGAAGCAAAGTGAATTAAATTGCTGTATCATACATGTGCTCACGAGAGACTATATGACAAGCAAACAAAGTACGCGCGCACACGTTTCAACTCGCGGCTCGTGATGCAATAATATTGCTCTGCGCGCAAACCTAGCTGCCCCTCTTGGATCAATTTGCCTGCCCTCTTGCTCGAATGAATTCGTTTTCCTTCCTTTGCGTTCAGTCAACGTCTCGAAACTGTACTCAAAGGAGTTTGCATTTAAATTGGCAATCTACTTGAAAATTGCTAAACTTGGTCATTCTGTTTACATATCTGTCTCGTTTTTCTTTTTAGACATTCATAATATTTCCTCAGTGTTCATGTGTCCTGCCAAGTTTTTAATGACGCAAATCTCTCTCACACCATAACTGGAATAATTATAATTATGTTTGTTCACGCCACACAGGCCAAAATTGCACGGTGCATTCACCCTTGAGGATTAGGGTTACTTGTTTCAATGCGAAGATTAGCGTGGGGCTTTCAGAGACCCCAGACATCATTCACTCCCGAGACCACAATTATAAACATATCAAAGTGCAATTTCCAGGGTAGCACATTGACAATTTAAACTAAATATTATGTAGTTGTACCTGTTTATTCTTGCATAGTCTAAAAGAACTAGCAAACAGAGCTAGCAAAATATTGCAAAATCTCTTTATTTACAAAAACTATTAATTAATTAGGTTAATATTTTGAAATAATCTCTTTTATCTTTTCTTGTTTGCATTGGAGTGCAAAATTTTCAAACTCCGTGATTTTCTACCCCTTCCAAAAGATTCCATGATTTCAGCTCTCGTGAGACAAAATTTATGGACATATATATGAGGAAGAAATTTTCAGGATTTAAATTCAATCAATTTGAAACTAAATTAAATTCTCCACGTTCTATTTTTGGAAAGTTAGAGCCTACAAGTTTGTTTGGACCCCACCCTAATCCTCAATGTTTAATGTTTGTTACTCCTTGTAATATCAATGTGTGGGATGGAATGTAGCTATTGGGAAACTCATTAACAGAAAGGTTGATTAACCACGTTTATTGGAATTTTTAGGCCGTCCTGAGCCGACGGTGACGTGGTTGGTCGGCGGGAATTTGGTGGACGAGCAGAGCGAGAGCAGCAACCCCTACATGGTGGAAAACAAACTGGTTTGGCCTGCGGTGGCCAGACACGACCTCGGATCATCCTTCACCTGCAGAGCTGTCAACTCCAAGCTAGTCGACCCGCGGGACACCAATCTCAAGCTTGATCTTTATTGTGAGTCTTGTCTGTATTATCCCACGACTTCTACGTGAAAATCCATTAACCTTCTTAATCCGATTATTTTGCACAAAAGCCATTTTTCCTCATATCTGACCATATTTTGACATGCTTTTGACAGAAAATGAAATCGTCTCTTTTTTACAGTGAATCCGCTGACGGTGCACATAAATAAAAAACCGAATCCCCTGAAAGCGGAGCAAAAGTATGAGGTCTCCTGTACGTCTGCGGGCTCGAGGCCTTCAGCTGTGATTACCTGGTACAAAGGCAAGAAGCAGCTCTTGCGCAGAGTGAAGGTACGTCGATCCGGTAAACTGCAGTCTTGATCTAAACTCTTTGCTCAAACAGGACGAGAACAGCAGCAACCTGACACTCAGCGAAATGGTCTTCACGCCGACAACCGACGACGACGGGAAACACGTGACCTGCCGCGCGGAGAATCCGAACGTGACCGGTGCTTACATGGAGGATACGTGGCGAATCGAAGTCGTTTGTGAGTTCATTTTCGGCTTTGTTCTCCTCGGGAAAATGAAGCGGTGCAAATTTGTTTGCAGACCCTCCAATCTTGCTGTTAAAACTGGGCAGCACGCTGAACCCTGACGACATCAAGGAAGGCGATGATGTTTACTTTGAGTGCCACGTCAGAGCGAATCCTCCATGGCGGAAATTGAATTGGCTCCACAACGTGAGTAAAAGTGCACGCAATTTGTTAAAGTGTTTACATCATAATCCGTGCAGCCGACGCTCAGCGCACTGAGTTGGAGCGACACGGTTAAAAGCTTATTTCCACACCATTGCAAATATAACCACTATATTATCTATTAGAATCGCAGACGAAGCGTTTAATTCTGACACCCCTGCACCGCGGTCGGTCTTTGTTTGCGCTAAAAAATCCGATATCACAACCCACTGCATTTATTTGCCGTTTCCACAATATTTATCGTGATTGGATAGTTGAACCAGACACCTGCTTTGCTCACATCAATTAATCTTTTATTGTTGAATACTCCTGATATTTTTGTTTTGCTTTTCATTTATTTGGATACAAAAACTGTTTGGATTTTTTAAAAAAAATATATATATTGTTCCTGGCTGAATATAAAAGAAAATTAACTTTAATAATTCATGGAAAATGTCCTCAGAAAATTTAATGCATCTTGAATAAAAAAAATATATATTTAAAACCGATCCAAATTTTGCTACGCTAGCAAACCGCTGCGAATTCGATATTGATCAATATAATTTGAACGGAAATAAATCACCAATTCCTTTCAAAATTCTTCAATTGACTAGCCTTGTACATTTCATGTTTTGAGCCGCTGAACATGGAGTTAAAGGGAAAAAAGCATGCTTTCATAACATGCTTTATAACATATCTGTGAAGTCTGAAGTAGTTGCTTTCGTCTAGTGTAGGGTCAAGGACATTTTATCCAACAGCCAATCTTGAAACAGTGCAGTCATGTCTGGCTCGAGAGAAATTCAAAGTTCAAAGAAGTAATTTGAAGCTAGCAAAAGTGTGCACGCTGGCCGGCCGGCCGACGCCAGGCTATCGTCGGCAGGAAAAGTTTTTGCGAAAGACTGCCGGACGGAATGAGCGTCGGGATTAAGCGGTTCTCGCTCATTTTGACGAGCAAAAGCTGCCGGCCATTTGGCCCAGAAAAAGAGAGCGCGCCGCCTATTAAAGAGTTGAGCTGAGGATGCATCTGCGGACGGGCCTTCAGAACTGACGGCCGTCCAGGGGGGTGAAAAATGGCCCGCTGGAATAGCTCGGTGTTGCGAGTGGTGTGTGCCAGCGTAATGATTGCAGGCGTGCGAGCGAGCGATGTGAAGATAGAGAGTAGGCGGTAAAGCTCCGACGAGTGAATGCGCTGCGCTGTGCTCTGCACTCCCATCCACACACGCGGTGCTTGCGGTTTGGTAATTAGGCCGTTCCGCAAATTACGTTTAACAAACTGAAAATTACGTGCATCATGTTGTGGTGAATAAACATTTGATGAATCTATTCAGCGCAACCTCGGTGCGCGTAAAGAAGTTCGACACAAACTGCATAACCTACTGCCTTTGCTAATACAATTAAACTTGTGTGAAAACTATTTACCTGTATCCATACTGAAATTATTATACTCTTCTTCTTTTTGATACCACCATGCACATGCATAAAACGAGGAAATTTATTGTTATTTTACATAGTATGTTTCAGTCCCAATTATAGAACAAGCTGCTTAATTATTTTATTAGGTACAATTCAAATCACGTTCATGTTCATCGTCATTTAAAAATCAACTGGACTTACCACCAATCACAATGTTCAAACTACGAGGGAAATTTCCGCGATTTGATTTGTGCCAATAATATTACCATTTCCAAGTGCTTCAATCGCTGGAAAAATATTATAATAGATTTATTAATTCATGATTTTTTGGATCATCAAACCAAAATATTGATAATCCCTTTATGAAAAGTAAAAAAACTCAAATTCAAATTAAATTTTGAATCTCAATTAAAATTTTGATAATACATTTTTTTGTGAAAATATGAGCCAGAGGTGTAAACCATTTTAGAAACAATAATTTTGTAGTAAATCCTGCAAATCTTTAAACGTTCCCTTCTTTATTTTTGCCCTCACCTTGCGAAGCTAGTGGGAGCGTGGGACGCACGGCTAATTAAACACGCCCCATTGATGAAAATTTGAGATAAGGTTAATTGCAGTGGAGCTTGATGGCCGCTTTTATTATTGCAAACAGACCGACTTAAGTGACAAAACGCTCATTCGCCAGCATCACACTCCGCTCCTCAGACAAGCTAAAAAGGTTCTAACAACCTTTTAGTGCTACAAGTAAAAAGGGCGCCGGGGGAAAGCGGTATACTGTGTTCCAAATTCCGAGTAAATTGCGTCTCCAGCGGCGGCAATATAAAGTTCGCGCAGACTGATTCGGCAAACCGGGTTAGTTATTTGTCAGGGCTGCTTTCTTGCGTCGGAAATGATTGGGCCGTTGGAAAAAAGTAATTGAGCTCGTTAAGTTTAAACAGCGGAGGTCGTTTCGCCGGGAAGGGAGTGGAGAATGCGCTGCCTTTTCCCCCGCAAGGTGATGGAAGCCCATTTGGACTTCTTCTTCTTGGGCCGGCCATTCGGCTCAACGGCCAACTTTTTACCCTCGGCCGGCAACCACACCCATTGCATGCTGCCGTCGCGATTAATTCAGCCCAGCAGCAAACAAATTCCACTGACTTTTAATTGTCACTTTCTTCTTTGCAGTATAGTTTGTGGCCAAACGCGTCTCGATGCTTTTTGCTCGCCTGGGAATTATTACTGTTACAAAAGTGTGTGCTCGCTCGGTTGGCCACCGACAGCTCTTGTCAGCAGGAACGTCTCACTTTCTTTTAGCCGTGACACTGACGTTAAGCAATGTGTTCGTGTCACTGACGCCAAGTCTGTGCGAAATTTTGATTAATGTCTTTTCCATTCTTACCTCGATGCCCACTGTGTTTTTCTGATTAATGCTGAGTTTTTTTCCTGTACTACAAATAAAACGATAAATTTATGGAGGGAGTGAAGGTATTTTTAATGCATAAACTTCGAATTTTTGGCACGCGCACCCTATAAATTAAACATCGTATTTTTAGAATACGTAGAATACATATAAATAATTTTACTGCAAAAATGTTAAAATCCTGAGAAATATGCGAGACCACAAATAATATAGGTTCTTCTGTATTTTTAAGTATTATAGACTAGGAGTGCAAATTTGCCCTTTACATAGCCACATCCGATAATTAAAAAATGCAGATTCAATAATCTTTTTAAGAAGAGAGTATCCAGGGTAGTCTAATTTGGGAACTCAAGGCCTCTTTACTTTCTCTCTATGGAAGTTTCTCTCCATAGTTAAAATTATATACATTAATTAAGAACTTAAATGCTTTGCTGAATATTCACAAAATTCAAAGGATGAGTTTGAAACTAAATGATGACGGAACCAAAACCGGATAGTAATCAACTTTGGCCTTACCTTTGAGGGCTTAATAAACCGGGCTGGAAATTCAGGGGGTCAAATTACAAAGCAAGCGCGTGTGTCACTCCAGAGACCCTTTTAATGACCACAATTCTCGCGAGCTGCGGTTACTACTGGATATGAGTCTCAAAAAAAGACGGAATACGAACGAATACGTGTAGTTTGCTCCGCCAGCCGTCCAGCGCTTGTATTCAGAGTGTACTTATTTCAGGACGCACAATTCTGCCGGCCAAATAATGACGCGACGTGCTCCTTAAAATTTCATCACGAGACTTTTTTGGCCGGACTGGCGTACGCGCGGCATCAAATATTAAATTTGATTCCCACCAGGGCGTCGAGCCGTTTCGTTGGCGCGCACTTGTTATTAGAAACACCCCTTTTTCAGGCGGGCCGCGTGCCATTAAGTGGATGCAGCTCCACCGTTGTGCGGGTTGCAGCTCTGCGGGATTGATTTTCGTCCTCGGAGCACCTCGTTAAAAAGTATATATGTACGGCAACAGCACGCTGGCATTCCAGATGGACTTTTCTGCCCGAGAACCATTTCAGGCGGTAATGAGAGCAATTTCTCGGAATTACTTTCCTGGCGTAATTCAGTGATCGTGTTGGTAGTTTCCTTCCTTTTGAGAGAAAAAAAGGAACGTGCAAAGTTAGCGCGTTGAAAGGAAATAAGATTAATGACCACGAAGTCGTGGCGTGATGCGATCTCACACTTCTGCGAAAGTGCTTCTACTGCAAGTGTATTTCTGAGCAGCAATGCAAATATGCGCACTCATTTATTGCACTTTTGGCTTCGTTAAAACCTCTCCTTTGTGCATTTTCCAGGGATTGCTTCTTACGCACAACACGTCGGCAAGGATTATCCGCAGCAATCAGAGTCTGGTGCTGCAAAAGGTCACACGGCAGAGCGCTGGAAAATATGCGTGTGCTGCTAGCAACACTGAAGGGGAAGGGACGAGCAATGAACTCGACTTTCGAGTGAAATGTAAGTTAAGACATTAATTTTGCCCTCTTTCATTTATTTGGTATCGGATTTTGTTAAATAATTATTTAATTTCTTCTGATTCTCTTACTACTATATCGATTCATTTCCGAAAACTCGAATTAATTGCTATTTCGCCGAGTAAGCGTGGCGAACGTGCAGCAATAAACTATAGTAGTACATTTTCATGGTTATGCAATACGAGCCGCCTTCACGTGGAGCAGGTTGCATAAAACACAGCGACCGCAGCCACCGCGCGCCGTTGGCTGCGTTTCTCACGTGTGAAATTTATTCACTCAGAAACCTCAAAGGAAACTCGATTTTCCTGGAAATTCCTTCCCACTGCGGTTGACTTGCCTTAAAGCATGCTGGCATTTTTAAGTAAAATTAATTTAAAATTCTGTTTCACAGATGCACCCGTGTGCCGCCAAGAGAAAATCCTGGTGGTCGGTGCCTCGCGTGGAGAAACGCTGGACATCAAGTGCGAGGTCGAGTCGGATCCACCCGTCGTCCACTTCCGGTGGAAGTTCAACAACTCTGGGGAGACGCTGGACGTGTCCCCAGAGCGCTTTTACTCAGATGGCCCGTCATCGAGCGTGCTGCGCTACACGACGGCCTCCGAGTTGGACTACGGCTCGCTCTCCTGCTGGGCGGTAAACGCCGTTGGACATCAAGTCGCACCTTGTGTTTTCCAGGTAAATATCTATTCTTAACCTTTCGTTGTCGCCTTTTGATATGAATTTTTAATTGGCTTTCATTGAACGGCAATTAACAGTTTGAAGAGTTGAGTTTTAAAGACGGTCAATGATTTTTTTCTGTGCAACCAATTTATTTTTTAGGTAAATTTTTCGCAAATCATGCAATATTAAGACGGCCGAGTTACTTTAAATTGTTTAAAATCTTCTCAATAGCCCAACTGAAACTACGATTACCACTATGAACTCATTACGCTCAAAAAGGTATTTTTTCAGTGCTAATGAAGTAGTCTACACAATCATTATTTTTCATCTCTTTAGAAGCATAATTAACATACACAAATGTTAAATTAAGAAAATTTGCTCGTGTAAACGTAAACAAACAAATTCTCAAAAAATAATTATTAATAGATAATAGTTTTGCCAGCTTTGATTTGAGTAAATTAGGTTTTTGTTGTTTATTAATTTAGCTAATCGTGAACTGGAGCACATAAAAAAGTGAGGGGATTTAGATTTATGTTTAATGTTCATTTAAAATAACCAAAATATAATTATGATGTAAAAATTGACCAAACATTTTAGTCTGACGCCAATAACGTGAAAAAAAATCCGTTCCTGAAAAATGATTTTTCTAGTTAGGAAAAAACGTAAAATACCACTCACATTGGCTTGAAAGCTGTTTATGAAACAGTCGAAATTGAGCCCAGAACTGTCTCAAAATTTTGACTCTACCATAGAAAAAAACCCATATAAAATTCCAAATCATGTCGCATTTATTTTCTGTTTGAATCAGAAAATAAAATCATTACTACACTATCTGGATTCATTTTGTGAAACAAAATTTTTTAATTTTAGGTGGTGGCAGCGGGGAAGCCGTTTCCAGTGCGTAATTGCACGTTCTTCAATCAGACATCTTCTTCCGTGGAGGTGGCATGCACCGCCGGCTTCGATGGCGGCCTCCCGCAGCATTTTGCTTTGGAGCTTGTGGCCGTCGGCGGCGGTCTGCGCTACAACATCACCTCCGAACAACCCTTTTTCGTCCTCGCTGACCTTGAGCCCGGGATCACTTTCCAGTTGTCTGTTTACGCAGTCAACGCTAAGGGCCGGTCGCAGCCCACTGTCCTTGACGAAATCAGCTTCCGCGACTCTGACAGACACACTGGTAAATATTACCGATGCGTGGTGTATTATTGGAACAAAAAAGTTTTCTCTCACTCTTTCCCTCTCCCTACCAGCATATATGTTCCCGCACAAAGTTTGCGCGCTCACAAGTTGTGTTTTGTCATAAATTTTTAGTTAGCAGTGCGGCCATCTCTTTGTCTCCGATCGTGGGGGTTGGCACGGGGGTAGCGTTTACCCTTGTGGCCCTTTTCCTGTTGCTTGGCATCAAGTCCCGAAGGGCCTGCTCGTCGCCCTCCAACCAGCCAATGACGGCGTCGCCACCAAAAAAGCGGTCCAACGGAAACCAGCACCAGCCCAAAGACCCTGACATGTACGAAGAGAAAGATCCTGACCTCATTCCTGCCAAGTACCTGGGTAATTGAGGTTTTTCTATCATACTCAACTTGTAAAAGTTGTAATCATATGTGTCACAATAAAAAATTTAATTCATTTAAAACTCCTGAGAATCTATAACATGTTTCTTTAAAGAAATCTACGAATTTCTTTTTGGTTTGCAGTGATTGGTTCGGACCACGAGCGAGAAGTTGGGACCTCAATTAACAATGGTGTTGTTCAGCTGCAAGATCACCAAAAATTCAAACCATGGCCATCGATTTCGCCAAAAGTAACATCGCCTGTGCTGTCCCCTTCGCTGGTAAAATTATAGAAACCACTTTAAGCAAAACCTAAAAATTAATGTAGCTGGAAAAATCTCTATATTGTGATCTATTCAACAATAGCACGTAATTAGAACCAATTATTTTCATTTTTTCTGATCCTTAGATGATTTACAAATCACAAAAATTCCAGTCTGCAACGCGGCAGGTAGTTGGCAGCGCATCGTGGGGCAACGATCCACTCAGGCTGCCTTCGCCAGGCAGCACAGCAGCAGCCCAGCAGGCCCAACAGCAGGGCCCGTCGACAGACGTCGAGTTAAATGGGGTTTTCATCAAAGAAAGACTGATGGCCAACAGATTGCCAGAGAGCTGCGTCTAAAAAGTCAGCACGCAGGAACCAGAGACGAATTGAGTGTGTTGAACTGAAAAGACAAATTTTCTTCATCCTTGACAACTGATTGCGGACCTTCAGATACAATGTTTTTATCGCAAACTGATCTCTGTTCACTATGTAGTTATATAGGTGGATATAGGAAGATAGCCATATCACTTGGTTCGATTTTGCTCAAGGGGTGGACATATCGTTTTGCATTTACTCGGGAGTGACAATGAAACCCAGGTTGAAAAAGTGACGCGACCGAAATTATTTCCACATATCGTTGAGCACCAAATTATAGTTTCTTGCTCGTTTTATTGGAGCTCGATAGTGGAGAACTTCAATCCCCTATTATGTTGAGGTCCATCAATGAATTTAATGAGTGCCTCAATTAATTTCTAGAACAAAATGTTAGAATCCCATTACAGCAGTGAGTTCCTTTCAATGATATCATAAATTTCAAATATATCTTAATTGGTCTATGTACAGCAGACGTCAACTTTAATAATATGAATTTTTTACAAACATACTCTCATATCAAAACCATTGTTGAAACAGCGACGATTATATTATCATCATTTTTCTCTGCAGCCAATTGTCAGAATGCAGATCAAACGCAGTGTAAAAATTTCCAAACGCAAATGTAATTAATCCCTCCTCCCGAAACTTTCCCCGCTGGCATTTTCCTTGTAAAAAGCGAAACTATCTACGGTGCATATCCCTGAAATATCTCTTTTCATGAAGAACATGAGATTATGTCCTGTCATACGATTTACACTGAGATGACGTGAGAAGATGGAAAAAATATAATACTGTTTGTTAATATCTCATCAATGTGACTGACTGTAATAATATTTATTATGTAACACACAATAATTATAATTCCACTATGAGAATAATACAGAAATTAAATATTTAAGGCGCTCTTGTGATACGATTTTGTCATGATTTTCACGTTGTTGTTTTATTGTTGGAGTATAATAGTTGGAAAAATGTGTGACCGCGCAGGGACAAAATAAACGAGAAATTGGAAGTTTTAAATGAACGTGTGCAAAAGGTAAATGATGATTGAAATTGGAAGGGAGAGTGAAATATGTCTTCATGTACAACAGAGAAATAAAGACAGACTACAATATAAGTCGTGTTTATATCACAATCTCTAAATCCTAACTTTCTGTTAGGAAAACAAAGTGCATATATCTTTGTAAATTTTTATTTCATTGTTTTAATAAACATGTACGTGCTGTCTGTACTTATCTTTTGATCAAATTGATAATTTAAAAAATGTTATTTTGGTCGCAGTACCATGTTAACACCAAGTTTGTTTAGTCCGAGCTAAAATGCTCTTTTCACATTATTTCAA
The DNA here is from genome assembly GCF_949628265.1 of Cloeon dipterum. Lineage (NCBI taxonomy): Eukaryota > Metazoa > Arthropoda > Insecta > Ephemeroptera > Baetidae > Cloeon > Cloeon dipterum. The sequence goes on from NC_088788.1 coordinate 28,214,395, forward strand.
TGATATATATTAGTCATTTGAAAACATTTTCGACTTTATTTCAGTTACCAATGAAGGTAGTGCAAATTGTTAATAAGTATGAGGGTGCTATGACACAACTGGAAATGAGAAATCAAAATGTGCGTATTATAGCATGTTTTATTGTGTTGGTCTTGGTTTCTTTAAATAATCCACTTAATCCTACTCTCACATTCAAGTGAATAATGCGTAGCAAAGTCAATATATTATGGTATTTGCTCATTTCACGGACACTGAAAAACAGTCTCTCTGCGCGCGCTCTTTTAAGGCCATGAAGTGATGATCTGCTAGTGCTACCAGTTGTTTTCATATCGGAGAGGGCTTTCTTTCTTCTTCATCGTTAACATAATCATACAAACTTACAAGCTAGAGAAAAATATTTATTTCCATTTCTTTCACTAGTCGAGAACAGTTTGAAAATTAACATTAAGGAGACACAAATTAAGGAGAAGCAGCGGCGGCAAATACTCTCTCGTTGGGGGCTTCAGCCTTGCCAAGGCTTACTAATGTGTTTGTGTGTTGAATGTCTAGATGTGTTAGTGGATGAATGAGAGTGAGTTGGTGTGGGTGTGTGATGTTGGCAGAACCAATGCTCGGTATTTACACAAGACATAAAGATGTGAATCAAATCGAAAAGACAATCATCAATTGAATTTAGGTGCGTCGAGACCTCAAGATCTTTGGCACCACGAGCTGTCGCGCTCAGACAGCTAAATTCGCAAAAAAACAGAGCCAAAGCTGTTCAAACTCAGTAGTCAGTAATTAGAATTTATACAGAAAAGTCTAAGCCAGTGCCAAAAATCGATAGACTCAATCACCTTTTTGTGGGACTCATCAATTTCCAAAGCCACTACTAGAGTAGACTTGCGTGACAAGGAAGCATCGATCAGTCCACCAGAGGGTGGCAGAATCAACATTTTTACATCGTTCAGAATGCAAAATCAACCAGTATTGATAATCGTCAATTGAACACCCCCTGGTCATAAGATGCAGATTTTCAGTGTCAAATCTTGTGTGCTTCTGGATTTAGACAACTCCGATTTAAAAAAGAATACAAACTGCATGCAGGAGGAATTAGTCCAAATTTTTATACATCTAGTCCTCTTTTAAGGATGAGAGAAATTATATTGAATTCAAGGACTAATGGTGAGAACAACTTGCCCTGGCGTCCTGCTTGGAATGTAATGCTCTTAATAAATACAAAACAAAGAAACTACACGTGGTGTTTGCCACAGAGCCCCTAGTCTTCGCCTCCATCAACTTTGGGCCGCTTCGCCGCTGGCTGCTCATCGATGGCAGCCTCCTTCTCGGCGGCTGTTTCCGTTGTGGTTGTCGTCATCTCCTCTTTCTTCTTTTCAGGTTCGTCAGGCTGCACTTGTTTAGGCTCCTCGGCGGCCGGCTCTGGCTCCTTTTCGGCCACGATTGGCTCTGGTGCGGGAGCACCTGCTGCCGGCTGAGATTCTTCCTTGGCCTCTTCAGGCAAGTCCTGACTGCTAGACTCTTCGTTGCCCGTGTTTGCTTCCATCGAGTCTTCGGTTGGTGCCTCAAGTAACGAGTCTTCTGGGCTGACGATAATACCCGTTGGGGCTGGAGAGTCCTTGCTGCTTGTGTCCTGTGTACTGTCATCTGAGATGGACTCCTGCTAACAATAATAAACAATTAGTACAGCTGAATTTATCCAATTAGACTTGATGTGAACCATTCCATTTGATTGTTAACTACAAGTGCAAATCTAATCAAGATTTTGATGATAATTTTATGGTTTTATAACTCCAAAAATCTTAGAACAGTCAGGTTAATTAAACAGTTATTCAACATCTGCAGAATTAAAAATGAATGGATTGTGTTATCTCCCTGCTTTGAGCAAGCCATTGTTAGCAAATCGACAGAATGTCAGATGCCGCACACAAAAATTCATTTTTCAGTGTTCATATAAACTGGATTTTTATCCTGCCCACAAGTGGTTTTGCCTTGTCCCATTGTTCAATGGTTACGAGATAAAGAAAACTATGTGGTGTGAACATTCAAATTAATTCCGTTATAAAATGAGGTTCCAGAAATTCTAGTCGAAGTAAATAATGATATAATATGAAGGGACAAACAATAATTTAAGTTGATTTTGAATTCTATTTTTAGTTCCAATCAGCAAGACCAATTTGGAGTTACAGCATTTCAATTGAAAGTATTTTTAATTACGGAATGCACAAGAATTAAAATTGATCAACTGGCTATCTTTTATTTATTTCTAGTTATTACCATTAAAATTAACAAGAGATTAAAAACCATAAAATTTGAAGGCATATGCATTAATGAACAGGTTTCTTACTCTCCAGATGTTTTAAGCAAAAATGAAAAATAATGAAAAAGACGTCATACAAACTCAGAAATATGTTCATAATCATCTTGTTAGATATTCAATACTCACATCTGTTTTGGATATTCCATTGGCAGCTGTATGATGAGAGTTTCCATTCTTGGGGGCCTCTTCCAACAGTTCAGGCTTATTCACGGAGATAATGTAGTGTGACCAGAGAGCCAACTCTACTTTGTGAGGAGTCCAGGCATCTTCTTCAGCCGGAGGAGGGTCTGCTGAGATGCAGCATGGTTAGATTTAAAACAAAAACTATTCAAATGCTTATATTACTTTCTTTGTTGAGCCTGTCCACGACTGTCTTAATGTGCTGCACGAAATTCAAGTACTCTTTAGTAGTATAGTCAATGCCTTCAAAGTCTGGAATGGCCATGAGGCATTCGTCGGCCATGAAAGGTGCCTCTTCTGGGCAAGCAGCAGCCAAAAGGGCAGAGGCCATTGTGGTGCCGACACCCTTCAGGTTGGTCAGTGCGGTGATGGCGCTCTCCAAATTTGGCAACTTTCGGAAAGCTTTCTTTGTTTCAGACATTACGGCTTTGGGCGTGTTCACTTTGATTAGGTAAGACAGCTGCGGGTAGAATTTGCCTCTCTGTGGAAATGAATGACAGTGTCGGAACATTAAAACCAGTTAAAAACAACCGGCTCTCTTTGTAATCAATTGTCATTTCTGTTGAAAGAGAGTAAAGTTTTTTAAGACTAAAGCTTGTATTAGGGTCTAGTAAAAAAATAATCCAAAGTTTAACAAATATCGCGGTTGTTTTTTAACAAAATATTATGTTTCAGTGTACTTATAACAGCATTTTAAATGCACTTTGTATTGTGAAAGCATGTTTGACATAAAATATGTGAGAAAAACAACACAAAACATTATTTACAATTAATCTGCTACATTAAGCATCATTCGTGCCTTTATCAACTAGACTTTTTATATACAACATAAAATAGTGAATGAGGGCTACATTAATCCAACATCAATGATAATACGCATAATCATTAATGAAAAATTAATTTTAGCTTTATAGCAAAAAATGTATGATGGAAAATTTTTATCTCTCACTTCAGCATTATCAATGCGAAGAAAGTTTAAACTTACAGCCAATTTCCATTTCATAGCCTGGACCAGTTCTTCGTGGTTTAAGTGGCGGTCTTTGCCCCGAGATTTTAACACCTTCGGAAGCTCGTTCTGGTACCTGCAGACAAAAACGAGAAGACCTTAGGCGAGGAAAAGTAAATGCAAGACAGGTGGACTCTGACAAGGAGGAAGTTCACAAGTAAAGGTGCAACGTTTCGCTCGGCTTTCAAGATTGGTTAGTCACTCTTTTCCTGGTGAATAATAGAGACAGCTAGTTTTATTTCTACACTTCCTGCCGAGCAACGTTTTCTAATTCCCTGACTCCGCTCGTTTCAACTCGGGAGAGAAGATGCGCGAGCTAAATTAAGAAGCGCTAGTGGAGAAAGCAAAGGGTTTTTTTTGTTCTAGACAGAGAAGTAGACGAGGCTTCTCCAGTAATTTACTGTCGTTTTATTTCGTCTCAGCTTCTCGAATACGCAGGAAAAACGAGATTAAACACAAGTTATCTAGAAACGAGTCTGTTTAATCAGCCATAAGAGAATATGGCTTTTTGCCGTTGAGCTTTGATTGATAAGATGTCATTACCAGAGACGATTATATGAGATGTTCTTAATGCAAACATACGACAGTGTTCATACGAACTCATTAAATACTGGCGCTCGTAGTTTTCTGATATTTGCAAGCAATTTAAGTCAAGTGGTCCTTGAAACTCAAATTATTTCTTTTAGATCTTGGCCGAAAAAGCCGGACCCTGTGCGAGGAAACGAGTTTTGAGACTGCTTATGAATCCCAATAGCAACCAATGAGCAAACTTCTGGTAGCAACCGGCGCCAAGCACAGAGAAAGGCCTCCACTGCTACCGCCGCACCGAAATATTTAAAAAGAAAATTTAACTCTTAGACTTGGTCTTATGCTAAAAATAATAAATAGGTTTTGGATCATACAAATTAGCACAAAGTCAGACGATATACCCAAATTTTGACCTGTAATTTTTTTTGCTTGAAGCAAGCGTAATACAATCTTTGTTGTGTTCATTATTATTTATTATCAATAAAGGTTTTCAACCTTTATGTTAATTCATTGAAAGTGGAACTTTGGCCAAGCACCCGCTTAAACTAGATTCTTGCATTTGCGGCTCAGAGTGGAATTAAAATGAAGATTGAAAGTTCTTTTCAAAGAAACTTTCAAACCGACGAATGATAAAGTGTCTTAAGCTTAGCCAAAGTTACAACGGCAGCTGAGCACGTGACCAATAATCTGCTGGCTGGCATAGTGGCATGGTGCAGCGAGCTAATGACAAAGCCTCGTTCTTGACACTTGACAAAGGAAAAATTCATCTCACACAAAATCATCCAGGATTTTAGGAACAAAAAGCTCATAAAAAAGTTTTGTACCTATTTTCCTAGTTGCACGTTTATTTATTAAAGTCACATTTTTCGTTCCATCTTTTAACTCTTTATATTCCCTTGATGGAATTTTGGGATCGTGAAATAGGTTTGTAGTAAAAAGGGAGAGTGGCAGGGTTTTCAAAAGTATCAGTCACTTGCTTCTCTTTTTGTTCGTGCTTAGCTGCGAGTGCAAACAATCGTGATCCCTACAGCTTCTGTTGCGGGGTTAAATTTTGTTTCACTGGCTAACTAATGCTGATGATGCTTGGGAGGCTGTGACAGTGGCTGTCCAGAACGAGAACGTGCGATGGCATAATATATATTTCTCTTCAGAATTCAATCAACAGACGAGCCGCCCAGCCTTAAACTAATTCAACGTAAAGTGGAGCAATATTTTGTAGCTTCCGTATTTTTACTCTCTACGCGTTTTTACATTTCAAATCTAATGTTGTATAAATGACTGAGAATATTGAAGCATAATTTGAAACAGAGTGAGCAATTTTTTTTAATTATTATGCAGAGAGACTGAGTTACGTATAAACAATGCGCTTAGAGCAAGCTATTGTGAATAAAAATTAATTATAATAAAAAAATATCCAAACGCAAAATTAATCACGCTTGCAATAATGTATACTGGGTGCGATGCAGAATTGGAAGCATTCATCTGCAATAATTAAAAGATGGAAGGGAGCGACGACGCAAGGGAAGAGCACCCCTGGCAGTGCTGTGGCAGCTCGAGCCGTAGCGAAGCAAAAAGCAGGCGAGCGCGTTGCTGCGCACAGCCAGCGGAAATTTCCACCGCTCGAGTGAGTGAGCAGGCGAGCGAGTGCGCGCCTGTGCGCCGGCCAGCCAGCTATCAATCCGCTCTCCAGCAAATAGCACACGCACGTACATAAAACGCCAGCGAGGCGCCTCAAAGGAGACTAAGTCACACACAACAGTCCTAGTCCACCTGGCGGGTGCGATATTTGCCCCGACCGACACACACGATGTGGTCCGCGAAAGCGAGAGAGAGCGGCGCGAGCGAGAGAAAGAGAGAGAGAGAGAGCGCGCGACTGCTGCTGCAGCAGAGCAAGCAGATGGAGGCGCAGTTGTCGTCAGGCAGAGCGGAGCGGATGTACCACCGTTCGCGCTCCCAGATTAAAATAAACACGATCGAACCCAAAGAAAAGTGGCCCGCAATGAGGGAAAAAAAGTGGCCACTGGGTCCCTAGGTGGGCCGTGAGGGGCCTGCGGGAAGAATAAAAAAGGGGAATCGGGGGAGGGAAAATCGACCGGACGGCCGCTCGCCGCCTGTCATTCAAAATGCATGATAGCGATCGCGCGTTTGACGCATCAGCCGGCGGACGGCCCGGCGGGGCGAGCGAGCCGGTGCCGGTTCGCGCCGGCAGCCGGACCGGGGTGGCTTCGGCAGGTCGGCAGACGACCCTGCACGGGGTTGGCAGGCGGCGTCAATTCCCCAGCGAGCAGGAATGGCTATGGTCTCCATTTTGAAATGCGGCGAGCGATTTCGTAAGATATGCGGGGCTTTCCGCGGCCGCGGGACGCTCCGGAACGGCAGGCGGCCATGGAGGTGGCCACCCTGGGCCAAGGCCTACGACTGGAAAGGGACTGGGCCGGTTCGGGGCCGGCTAGAGACACCCCCGAGCGCGAGGCGTCATTTGCTAACGTCACCTGGCTGCATGACGCCAGCGAGTGCACGGCCTCCAGGGACGCCTGGACGCTCGTCCGACCGGCGTCCGGACGGCTTGGTGCACGTGACGGCGGGGGCGGAGCCGGCGGCGGTCGTGGGGCTCGGAGACGGGCACCGAGGGCCGTGCGACGAACGGGTTCATTGACTCGCTCGCGGGCTTGTGGTAGAGCCATTTCGTTAAACACTCACCATTTGTCCAGTTTGATCAGTTCCTCGGGTTTCTTGACCTTCTTCAGCTCGGCTTTCAGTCGTACGGCGTCTGTATATAAACTCAGTACAAATTTGTACTGCTCTGAGGTTCCTTTTGAGAAGAAAGTGGCTGTGTCCATCGAGGAAGCCATTTCTCAGTCGAACGCGAGCAGTTTAGTGCCTCTGCTTTGCTTCGAGAGCTCAAATGCGCAGTCTCACACTGAATCTGCTAGATGGCAGCAGCGTCGAGGCAGGTGTTGACCGCAGCTGCCGCAGCAAAGCAGCAGTGTTGGCACAATGGCAGCAAAAATGCTCGACAACTTCGATCCCGGCCCGTTGACGTCATCACATTCCGCGAGCGACCAATCACTATTGCTGGCTCTGGCCATGTGACACTTCCTCACCAATGGCGAGGCGATGCCTTATAATTTTCATCAGCGGTTAAGACTTGTTTGTGTAGCCGAGTTTCAGGCACCATGAGGAAACACAAGCGAATGCAATAATTATCCATCCGCCTTAAGCTCCTCCCACTTTTGACCCTTTTCCCGTAGCTAATATGATGCGCGCTAAATTTATCGGTCAAATTCGGGCATTTGAAAGTTCATGCCTGATCGATGCTACATTTTTTCAGCTGCGCTCCAGCTTTTCGGGACTTTTTGGGGCTGTTTGCGGATTCTGAGGGGATTGCGGGGTCGATGCTAGGGGAAATCGGAGCTGGATCATTAATTTTTTGTGAAGGCTCTCTGTTGCCACGTCTCCCTTTGGATTCCCCAGCGCGATAACCAAACTCAACTCTCTCGCACTTTCGAAATCAAAAATTTAGGAGCTTAATTCTCGTGTTTAGCACAAACTAGATAACTTTTTAGAAGCAAAATAAATTTCTAATCGTACAAGATTTCTCTTTTGCAACGTGTCGAGAAAAATAAATTTTTCCGTCTGCGCAGTAGAATAAACTCTTCCAACCAGGCTGTGTGCTAACATTATAACAGTGTTGCTGGGGGAAGTGTTTCACGAGAGGCTCAAAATGGGTTAGCTTCAGTTGCAATCAATAGCACTGAATATTTCGCGAAATTTGTGTCAAAAATATCAAAATTTTGACGGCGCGAGACGTCGGTCAGCGCGAGAGATTTCTCAGAGCTGGCCGAGGTCGCGCCGCGCTTCTCTGTGACAAATCCGCGCGCAGCTTCTTCATTGTATTTTCACAAGCATGGATTGCTTGTGAGTGTGCGCTGGGTGTTGTAAGCACACTCGAACGCAACTCCAGATGAGAGATGAGGCATCAAATGTGGACGCGAATTTCCACATGTCTTGACATATTTGCTTTTAAGATATAATTTTTTACCACCCCTTTTACTTTAGCCTCATGAATTTTGCGAATGATGATTTTAAACGATTTTTTTTATAAAAGACCCATCAAATAAAAGTCAATAAAGAGCAAGAGCGCGTACACACGCGCAGTGTGGCACACACCTCGTTGATTTTTTGTGAAGAACTTAATTTTTAGGATTTGCCATCACAATCGCAAAAATTGGTCCAAACTAAAATAAGTTGCAAAAGGAAGTTATATGCCACCAAAATTTGATATTATTTGTGCAAATATTTTTTTAATTCAAACATCTATTTTTAGGAGCTCATGAAAACATCGCTTAGAAAATTTTGAAGAGTGGTCATTTTTTGTAAAATGAAATGCATGTTATATTTTATTTTCAATGGCCGTGTATGAGGAAATATTGAAATCTTAAAGACATAAAAAAATAGGAGTGTCGTCATGTTGATATCTTTTTATTTGCAGCGATTGCTTAAATTAGATTCTCACGCTTGCATATAGGACGTAAAATAAAAACGAAGCTAATTAATTATACCCCGCAACAAAGAGTTTCTTAAAGCACTTGCATTAAAGATAGAAAAATTAAACAGCGTTGACATTTCTTTGCATGTACACGATTTTATTGTCATTATTTAAAGAACACAGAACTCCAGCATATTTAAAAAATCTGTAAATTAGAGCACTATTTTTCAGATGGAAGTAGTAGAGTTCAAAAATCAGACACGACTAGTGCTTGATACAGCTCAAATCAAGGGAATCTACACAATTGCCTGCTCTATAATTGCATCGGCATATATATATGATGGCAATTTAATTTGACTGAGCGGCTCTACCAGAGTAACAGCTAATGGCACATGATCTCAAATCGCATTATTTGGGGGAACTACGGGTAACAATTAACTAAAGGTAACTCCACCACAGCGTTTCGAATATAAAAATATTTGCACGTTTGGAACATCTGTCGCTGTGATGCTCTTTGATGTGGCGAGTCCATAGGGCCTGTCAGTCACATTTCAACAAATATATTATAGAGAAAATAAAGTGTTCATTAAGATTTATCAGTTCTAATATATCTAAAATGCTACAACATTACAGCTTGTCTAAAGATATTACTGGTCCTGCCATCAAGAGAAGTATATTTTCATTTCAGCAGCTAAGACACAAACCGTTGTCGCAGGAAGTTAAACGGCACACATGTCATACAAGAGAAATGAGCATTTTGGCATGATCAACTGTTTGTTGGCAAACAATCCAATGAAATTGTCAAGCTAGCTGCAGAGGGGGAACATTAAAACCCTGAGGCAACGAGCGTGCTACGGATTTTCTCGAACGATAGCCAAAATGTAAGCGACCACGGTGCCATTCTGATCCACACCGGGAAGAAGCCCTTGTACAGGGCGAACATGCCTTCATTCTGCACAGTTTTCATCAGACAGTCGATTGAACCTTTGTACAGCAAACCACTGAAATAAAAGAGAACATTGAAATCTGCCAGATTTTAATCTGAATTGGAATGCGAAACACTTACTTTCCTTTGGCGTCAGTCGGCTGATTCATGATTCGAGTTTTGATCACGTCAGCAGGGGTGCCCATTGTTGCTGCTACAAGCCCAGCACAACCACTGAAATTCCAGAGGCCACATTTAATTCCTGCTCAAGCTACCAATAATTTTTCAGCAAAAATAAATAGTACCTTGAGAGGGTATGGGTAACATAGGTATCTGGTAGGTTAGTGTGCGTCAAAATAAATCTCTTGGCAGTATCGTAGGTGGTGAGGTCCCCAAGGTTGACTAGAGCAGCTCGCTGTACATTAGGAACCGAGCCCTTCCACAGTCCACGCACACCTCCCTTCTTAACAATCTCTGTGAATGCGTGCCACGTGCCAAACACTCTGAAAAAAAAACATCGAATTAGAGCAAGTTTGAGAATTCTTGCATTTTTTTCATTGATTAAACGCAAATACTAAATAATAAAGGACAAATTGTGACAAAATCGAGAAGTAAAAGAGAATATTATTATACGTATAAGATATTCGCATAAGCTCAAAACGTTTAAGTTTTAGAAACTGATTTTTATTGCTTAACGTGTTTTAAAATTACAGTTATGAAATAAATCATTGATCTTAATCAATCAACGCATCATTCCATAAATCCCCACTTGAACGGGTTAAATTGCAAATAGCTTCAAATTAACATAATTTAATAATGTTAAAACTAACCTGATTGCCCTGAAAATAATTATTATTTTCTACCTTTTTTAACAATTATTTTGAAACTTTCTTTTATTTTCCCACTTGGCCGAGTTCAATTAAAATGCCTGAATATTTTCAAATCACCTTGGTGGTTCTCCCATTAGCCTGCGCTTGCCCTCCATCTGGATGTGCACCTTGACCAGGTCGGCAGGGTTGGCAAGTAGCTGGGCGAGGGCGCCAGCAATCACGCCGGACATAGCTGATTTCCTGTCCGTATGGTCAGATGGAGAAATGCAGACAAAAAAATGAAATACCAGATAGGGAAGGAGCCATCTGGGTCTTTACTCATTACACTGTCTCTGAGGAATTCGAACGTGACAATCCGAACTCCTGAGTATACCATGTGTCGGTAGATGGCTGGAGTCATGCCGCACCACAATTTGAAGAAGCCCTCTTCCCTAATAATCCCACCGGCAGTGGCCCACATGCCTCTGTACTTGCCCTGAAATTTAAAACATCAATTAATAACAAAGAATCTTAACCATGTCACATTTTACTCAACGTCGGATTTGTAAGTACTACAGGAATTTAAACTATGATGCTATCAATTTTATTCTTAAATTACAAATTATCAATTCTCTGTCATTCTCATCAAAATGATTTTTAGTTTTCTAGTACTTACAAGGGAAGGTAAGCATAAGGTAAGCACCACGAAAACAATGTGAGAGATCATAAAACGTAGAAAAACCATTCAATTTTCGGAACATATCATAAGAATTGACTGAAAAATTACAAGAAGTATTTCTTTCACCCTGACTAGTACAGACTTGATAAGTTTTTCTTGATTTCACAATTATTTCTCACATTTGATTGTTGCTGCTGTTGCTTGAGATGTACTTTATTTTCTAGGTCTAGGAATTGCGAAATAATTCAAACTAAGATATTCATTTTATCATAACACAAATCTAGTCATGCTACATTTTGAAAATCTCGTGAATTTTTATCATTTAGATCAGCTGAACGCTCAAAAGACTGCTTTATAATCATTTAAGCCTTCAACTCGCAGTGGTTATATACCCAGCGATGGTTAATAAATATCAATATACATTAACACAATCACAATTTAATATAATATATATCCACAAAGTTTTTTTTGTACTGTTTTTCTGCAAATACCATAATTATAGGAATTTTCCAGTACTCTTTAAGCGAAGTCGCGTAATCAATCGGAAGCTAAATTGGTTGGAATTGCTAGTTGCAATTAGATAACTATTTGCAATGGAAAGCGCACTTTCTCAGCTTACATCAAGCGCTATAAGTGCAGCTTGTAGCCTTGCATAACTATTAAGTTGGATTGTTTGCTATAAGCAGTAAAGCTGATCTGAGAGACAAGGAATTTGCAGTCTGCTGTAACTGCAAGCAAAATGAAGTAAATTTAATGGTTCTCAGTGTGTACATTTAGACATTATTTTTACTAGCAGATAACTATTATTTTAAATTCAACTAAATAACAATTTCAGATAAAGCACCCATGTTGAGAGCCTTGTTATCGCTGTCAATAAAACATTTTATGTGTTTGTCAAGTTCAAGAACATGCTCTATTTAAATCTTAAAGTAAGAAAATTAAAGTTAAACGACACCCCACTTCTCATCTATTTATTTTATCTTTGAAACATTTTTTTAATGTAAACTGTCCGATTTTTATATTTATAAATTGAAAGCCTAAATAATAAAGTGGGCTGCGTGTCACGCCACACGTTATCAGGCCAGGCCCCCAGTTCACATGATGAAAAAGCCTTGGGTCCAATAATAAATATCGGCGATAAAAACGTAAAGTTAAGCAATCTGCACCAGGCTAAAACGCGATAATGAAAACGTGTTGGTTTGCACTCACATGAGTTCCACCCCGCTCGCCTTGAATTTGCAGACGTGTTTTTGTCAAGTCCAGAGGATATGTGACTAGAAAGATTTATATTAAAAATTAGACCAAGAGTTTCACTTTTTCATTGATCCTACCGAATTCGGCAAATGTAGCAGCAATCACCGAAACTGTGTAGGTGGTTGAAACGGCGCCTGCAAGGCTTTTGCTTCGTTTCGGCTCGATCGCCAACTTCTCGATGACCTGCTGGTTCATGGTGGCGCTTGAAGGACTAATATTGAGGCTGTCTGTTGCTACTGCTGCCTTTTCAACAGTTGCACAACTATCAAATTGGCATCTTACTGTGAGTTCTGCAACAAACGCTCGACATCAGAACCAGAAATTATTACTTCATAGTCGTTATTCGAATGATTATATTATATATTATGATACGAGAGATTCGCGCATCTAACAATGATTTCGCAGCTAATATGATACATATGCAACTTTTTGCGACGATGGTCGCGCGATGACACTCAAGAAAAAGTCAAGGATTCGAGCAAAAATGAGGCCTTGAATTGCCCAAAAAATATAATGCACTAATTATATCTGCGCTGCATTCCCGCGCCAAGAATAATACATTTTCTTCAATGCGTAGGATGCTCAATGATTCCAATTTTAAGTAATATGTGTATTATTACTTACGTAGGTTTGTAGCTGCCGAGAACCATCATTGTGGAATTCCGCAGCCTGAGTGTGTGTGTGCAGCAAGTTGAAAAGAAAAATCAGCACAACTTCAATTTATTACATGCACCACTTTCTCCGCAGATTGACTTGAAATGAAAATATAAAAGAGTGATTTCCATCAGCTGGTTCAGGCTGGGCAACATGCCGAAACAATTCACGTAGCGAAGGCAACCAACTTCAAGAAGTGAGAAGCTCCATAGGAAATAAGGTGACACTGCAGAAAGAAACCCTTTATATAGCATATATAGCTCTCCCCGATAGATAAAAAACTTGAAAACACTACAGGTTCAAATTTAATTGAAACAGGAAAAAATTTGGAGGCGCCGGGTATCGATCCCGGTACCTCTCGCATGCTAAGCGAGCGCTCTACCATCTGAGCTACGCCCCCTCTTCCTTGATGTTGATTGGTATAGAATATATAAATGTAGGTTTATGGCGTCGCTTCCAGTCGCTTCCTTGTGGCTTGTGTTGCTGTTGCTACTGCGCAGTGCAAAGAGCACGAAGACCATGGGTGACCACTTTGTTATTGCGCTACGCCTTCTTATCATTAATCGGTTTGCCATACTTAATTGAAACTGCCTTCTAATTTATGCAATAACATTATCTGCGAGGTTTTGAGAAATAGTGTTGACCCGTTCTGAAATTTTGGAGTACATAGGTAGTTATTATATCTTAGTAACCAGTTTTATATTCATACATTATATATAAGAGCATGCGTGAGATCGTGGGATCAACTGATCAGGCTTCAGTTAATTTAAAGCTTGAACAATGACCGGTCGACTGAGTGGTCTAGCACAATCAACAAAAACTAGTTCATACTTTATTTCACTTAAATAAATCGTAGTGTGCCTTGATTTTTTTTAATTCTATTGACCAAACCAACTTATTGTTCAACGTTAAAAATAATGAGCTCCAATGTGGTCATATTATGAAGCATTTTGTGAAAATTTTTATTTATTTCTCCCTTCTTATTCTCAACTTGTTAGCTATACGATTAGTATACTGTTCAATTTGTTTGTTTTTTATTGATATACAGGAAATGTAGAAGTACTTCTGTGTACACACGGACTGACGGATCGGGTCTTTAGGCAATAAAGACGACGATAAACAAAGTTGAGCCTCAAAGTACCGCCATGTCGTCACCAGTAATGATGCAAATTGTTAATGGGCTGAAGTCCCGCAACCCTGAAACCAGGGCAAAATCAGCAAAAGAACTGCATCACTATGTATGCTTTATTCTTCTGGCTTAATTGGAATAAATTTATATTTAATTTAAATTTGAAGGTTACTACTGAGTTGCGGGAAGTGTCTGTTGAAGAATGGACAGCGTTTATGGATGAGTTCAACAAGCACATCCACGAAATGGTTAACAGCAAAGACATTCACGAGAAACTAGGTGGCATTGCTGCCATGAGTGAGTCAACTTCAATTTTAGCCAATTATGTTGCTACTTAATTTTTGTTTTAGTATGCTTGATCAAAGGAGACGTTGGAAAAATCAACACAAGAATCAGCAGATTTGCCAACTACCTCAGAAATCTGCTCCCTTGTACTGATATAAATGTGATGCACATGGCAGTCAAGACGATGGGTCAAGTGGCACTGGTCTCGGGCACCAGTACCACAGAGTACTTTGAATTTGAGATGAAACGAGCATTTGAGTGGCTTGCTGGAGACCGAAACGAACACAAGAGACTTGCAGCTGTAAGAAATTAACAGTAGACAACTATTTTGACCTAATTTTATTGTGTCAAGGTGTTGGTCCTGCGGGAACTGGCAGTTTCAATGCCCACCTACTTTTACCAGCAAGTGCAGCAGTTTTTCGAACTTATCTTCAACGGTGTGCGTGACCCTTACAAAGCGATCAGGGAGGGCGCCGTCGAGGCCATTCGAGCTGCTCTTGTGGTCACTGCCCAGAGAGAGACGGCCAAGCAGGCGCAGAAACCACTCTGGTACAAGCAGTGCTACGAGGAAGTCAAAACAGGATTTGAAGAGGCTGCCACTAAAGGCCGCAGTGGTAACTTGGAGGAAAGAATACATGGCTCTCTCTTGGTGATTAATGAGCTCATGAGGTGTGGTCACACGGAGTGGGAGAAGCAGTACGAAGGGCTAAAAGACAGGATCAAATTCAAACCACCACCACCACAAATTGACCAGGTATGCAGAGTGTTAGAATGCCAGTGCAGGTAACCCAGCTGTTTCTCTATCCAGGAATTACTTGGGTTTGGGCTTCGAGTTCGAATCACTCCTAGCTCCAAGTCTCCAGCTTCCTCTCAGCAGAAAATCCACAGGCTGCAAGGCTTAAGTGAAAGCGCAGCCTGCCGCCAGCTAATAGCTGAAAATTTTGACGAGATTTGCACTCAGGCTTTGAGCCATAGAAATTCCCGTTCACCGCACATTCAGTCTGCGCTGCTGAATCTGCTACCCAGACTTGCTGCATTCAACAAATCCAAGTTTTCAAAAGAGTAAGAAACCTAGGTGAAAATTAACACCGGATGCTAACATCTATTTATCCTTGTAGCCATTTATCCGTCACAATGCAACATTTACTGTTTTGTCTGAGGTCGAGAGACAAGGACAGAGCTCTTGCTTTCACAATCATTGGCTTGATTGCAGTGGCGGTCGAGAAAGATATTTTGCCTCACCTGCCTAAGGTCATGGATTTGATCAAAATGGCGCTCCCTGCAAAGGTTCAGTATTTTATTTGTGAAAGTGGCAACTAACTATGGCTTAATTCATACTAGGAGGGTAAAAAGCGTAGCTCCACAACTGACACTCCAGTTCTCAATAAGCGAAGAAACACCCAAGAGCCAGCTGTCCTCTTCTGCATCACCCTTTTGGGCGTTGCCCTCCGCACCTCTCTAGAAGCTGAGGTCAGAATATGACACTTTTATAATGAAACTGAGATAGTTATTTCCTTTAATTTTGTGTAATATCTTTGCATACTTCAACAGGTTCGGGATATTCTGGAGCAAATATTGGCCACTGGGTTGAGCAGCGCGCTTACAACAGCTCTCCAAGAACTGGCTACTGCTATTCCTTCTCTGCGACGGGACATTTCAGATGGTTTACTTAAGATGTTGTCCTTGGTCCTGATGAACCAGCCTCTTCGATACGGCAGCTTGAATCGTCATTCTTCTCACTCTCCTCCACCTATTTCACAAGACGCTGCCGAAATTGAGAACATGGTGCTTGCATTGAGAACCCTTGGAAGCTTCAATTTTGATGGTTTTAGTCAAGGAAATGTGTCCGAAAAAATTCACAAGCTAATATTTCAGGTCACTCGCTGCTGCAGTTTGTCAGGCAGTGTGCAGATCACTACCTGGTTAGTGATAACCAGCAGATTCGGTTGGAGTCAGTTCGCACATGTAGCAGACTATTGGTCCTTGCTCTTGAAGGCCCACAAATGCACGCGTTACAAGCCACTGTTGCTGATGTGCTTGGGAAACTGCTTCTTGTTGGAATAACTGATTCAGGTATTCATTTAGTTGTATGAGTTCTAACATAACTGTAATTTAAAGTATGGACATAATGTGTTTAAACACAAATTGTATTATTTTTTCACTGAAATGGCTGAAATAAAGATTAAATCAATTAAAAAAGGTAATTTTAAAGAAGCTCAAAAAGATGGAACTGCTTATTTATTTTCCTTTCGTTAGCTTTTGAGTTTGTATGCTAACTAGTATATAGTTTACTGCATGTTAAGAAAAAAGGAAAACTAAAATTTATTTTGCAAATACACAGTGAAATGAGCTTTCTTTCCTAATACTAATTAAATTCCCATCACTTTTCTGCGATTTCACATTTCTAGATATAACCAAAAGAAAGGTTATTTATATATTTAAATTTTTTATTTAGCTGTTGATGTAAACTAAAGGAGAATATAAGTTTTGCAGGTTTTGATTAATATCACTGATATTAGCTTGATAATTATACAATTTTCATGCAGATGTTGAGGTTCGGTTCTGCGTGCTGGAGTCGCTGGATGAAGCTTTTGATATGCACCTTGCCCAGGCAGAAAACCTGACCGCACTCTTTATTGCCCTAAATGACGAAGCCTTTGAGGTCAGAGAGCTGGCAATGTGCCTTGTGGGCAGGCTGAGCAACATGAATCCCGCTTACGTCAAGCCATCCCTACGAATGACCCTCACACACCTCATAACTGAGCTCAAGTACAGTGGCTTGGGCAGAAATAAGGAGCAGGCAGCTCGACTTTTGAGTTTGATGGTCAACTCTGCCCCTCGGATGGTTCGCCCGTACATGCAGTACATTTTGAATGTGCTTGTGCCCAAGTTGAAGGAGCCTGAGCAAAACCCGGGAGTTCTCCTTGCCGTTCTCACCTGCATTGGCTACTTGGCTGAGGTCGGAGGATCAGAATTAGTGCCTTGGCTGCCAGAAATGCTCTCTTTGCTGCTGGAGATGCTTGGGGATGGAAGTAGCAATGAAAAGAGGAGTGTGTCTTTATGGGTAAGCTTTTGAAGTTTTTGTGGGAGAATTCTTTCATTTGTTAAATTTAGGTCCTGGGCCAACTTGTGGAGGCAACTGGATATGTAATCGTACCCTATACAGAGTACCCAATCCTCCTGGACACCCTGCTTTCCTTCTTGAAAACGGAACAAAACCCAGCCATTCGCCGTGAAACTCTACGCGTGCTTGGTTTGCTTGGTGCATTGGACCCTTACAAGCACAAAATGAACCTTGGCCAGATTGACGCTCAGTCAGATGCAGCAGTGCTGCTTTCAATCACAGATCAGTCAGAGGCTGAATCGAGCCAAGATTTGAGCACAAGTGAAATGCTGGTCAACATGAGTTCTTCGACCTTGGAAGAATACTACCCAGCAATAGCAATTGCGACGCTGATGCGAATCATTCGTGATCCCACTCTGGCCCAGCATCATACCATGGTCGTGCAGGCCGTCACCTTTATTTTCAAGAGTCTTGGCATAAAGTGCGTGCCCTACATAGCTCAAGTGATGCCTTCCCTCTTGCATGTTGTGCGAGTTGCAGAAGCCAACTTCAGGGAATTCCTCTTCCAGCAGTTGGCCCAGCTAATCGCTATCGTGAAACAACATATCAGGCCATACTTGGACAATATTTTTGAACTCATTAAAGTAAGTGATAGTTTAGAAGCATACATTTTTGAATTAAAATTCATATTTTCTTTCAGGAGTTCTGGATGGTCAGCTCCAACCTGCAGTGCACCCTCATTTTGCTGATTGAACACATTGCTGTCGCCCTTGGATCTGAATTCAAGGTGTTCCTTCCACAACTGATACCCCAGATCCTGAGGGTTCTGACCCACGATAACAGCAAGGACCGACAGGTCACCCTGAAGCTTTTGGCAGCTCTTCAGAAGTTTGGTGGAACTCTTGAGGATTACATCCACTTGGTTCTGCCTCCAGTTGTGCGCCTTTTTGATTCCACGGACTGCCCCGTTGCTGTTTGCAAAATGGCGCTAGAGACTGTTGACGTGCTATCAGATTCGCTGAACTTTTCAGACTTGGCTTCAAGAATTATTCACCCACTTGTCAGAGTTCTGGACAATAATCCTGATCTTAGGCCTGTGGCGATGGAAACTCTTTGTGCGCTCGTCATACAACTTGGAAGGAAATACACAATATTCATTCCGCTGGTACACAGGAACTTGGCAAAGCATAAAATCGCTCATCAGAAATACGAAGTGCTTGCATGCAGAGTCATAAGCGTAAGCTCTCGTAAAAAACTTGTGAGTCACTTTCTTATGACAATGAAAACACAGGAAACAAGTTCCTTAGAAGAAGAAGAACTCCTCTATTCAAAATCTGGACTCTCCAGGAGCAAAAACAGGGAAAACGAACTTTCCTCAATGGACACAACCACGATTAAAAAGTTAAGCATGTCTGCTGCGGGAGCAGCTAAACTCCAAAAAGCCTGGGCGTCCACCAGGCGGGTGTCCAAAGATGATTGGATTGAGTGGCTCCGACGATTAAGTATTGAGTTCCTGAAAGAATCACCATCCCCTGTGATGAAGTCAGTTTAAATGCATGACTTCTGAGATGTATATTTAATATCTTCAATCTGTCATTCAGATCTTGCTGGGTGTTGGCTCAGACTTACTCGCAACTGCCGAGAGACTTGTTCAACGCTGCCTTTGTGTCTTGCTGGACCCAACTCACTCCGAGCCAGCAGGCCG
This sequence comes from Cloeon dipterum, assembly GCF_949628265.1. NCBI lineage: Eukaryota > Metazoa > Arthropoda > Insecta > Ephemeroptera > Baetidae > Cloeon > Cloeon dipterum. The sequence goes on from NC_088788.1 coordinate 28,233,419, forward strand.
AGTTGATTCAGAGCTTGCAGCAGGCCCTGTTAGTTCCTGATCTTCCAGAGGTCACACAAACCATTCTAAATTTGGCCGAGTTCATGGATCACTGTGATAAGGTAGGTCGGAGCCGACTCGGCTATTTTTTGGTTTCAAATGTGTCTAACCGTTGCATTTTCCAGGGGCCTTTGCCGATCGATACGCAGATTCTGGGTGAACGAGCCATGCACTGCCGAGCATATGCCAAAGCTCTACATCACAAAGAGGAAGCGTTCCACAAGGAGCCGAACAGCCAGGTGATTGAATCCCTTATCTCCATCAACAACAAGCTGCAACAAAAGGAGGCTGCCGCCGGTCTTTTGGAATACGTCATCACCCACAAAGCAGGTGCTGACGTGAAAATCCAGGAGCGCTGGCACGAAAAACTACACAACTGGGAGAAAGCCCTGCACATGTACGAGGATAAGCTGAAAGAGAACAGTGAGGATCTGGAGCTGTCTCTGGGACAGATGCGGTGTCTCGAGGCGCTGGGTGAGTGGGGCCAGCTGCATGAAGTGGCCAGCAGTCGGTGGGAACAGGTCGAGGACCCTGGGAAGCATAAAATGGCCCGAATGGCCGCGGCAGCAGCTTGGGGTCTCAGCCAGTGGGAGTCGATGGACCAGTACGTCACCTGCATTCCCAGGGACACCTTGGACGGAGCGTTTTATAGAGCAGTGCTGGCAGTCCATCGAGGACAGTACACCGCTGCTCAGTTGGTATGTCTCTTTTTGAAATTTAAATCACTGGATTAATTATTGCGTGTTAGCTGATTGACTCGGCAAGAGATCTGCTTGACACAGAGCTCACAGCAATGGCTGGGGAGAGTTACCAGAGAGCTTATGGAGCAATGGTTTCCCTGCAAATGTTGGCAGAGTTGGAGGAAGTTGTCCTGTACAAACTGATTCCAGAAAAGCGCGGTCCCATTCGAAAAATGTGGTGGGAAAGACTCCAGGTACCAATTATTTCTGACTGGGTGAATTGTCGTCAGTAACCTTTGCACTTTGTTATTAGGGCTGTCAAAGAGTTGTAGAGGACTGGCAAAAAATCATTCAGGTTCATTCCCTTGTTGTGACTCCACATGAAGATGTCTACACTTGGCTGAAGTACGCGTCGTTGTGCAGAAAATCTGGAAGGCTGGCAAGTTGATTGTAAAATGATGTAATTCAAAGTGCGTTAACTGAGTCTCTTACAGATGCTTTCGCACAAAACGCTCACCTTGCTGCTAGGAATTGATCCTAGCCTGCAGCCAGACCAACCGTTGCCTTCAAACCATCCTCAGGTTACTTTTGCCTACACTAAACACATGTGGATGTCTGGTCAGAGAGAAGAAGCATTCAAGTAATATCCTTAAAGAAAACAAAATCCTGTTACTAATCTCTGAAAAATTTCCAGTCAACTGCACAGATTTGTACAGTCAACCCTGAATCCGCTTTCGAGCCAGATTTGCCCACAAGAAGATGCTAAAATGCAGGACCGAAGACGCCGACTTTTGGCCAGGTGTTACTTGAAGTTGGGCGAGTGGCAAGAAGCCATTCAAGGGATCACAGAAGAATCAATTCCTGCTGTACTGCAATACTACTCTGCCGCAACTGACCATGATAGTGGCTGGTACAAAGCCTGGCATGCTTGGGCTTACATGAACTTTGAGACAGTTCTCTTCTACAAACAACAGCTGCTGCAGCAACAACAACCGCCACCACCACCAACACCACCACAGATTACAGAATTAAGCTCTCAGAAGTCTATGGTAATTTTAACTCATCATGCATCGTATTCTTTTTTAAAGACTAAACTATTTTAGATGTTTGCTATTAAAAGCGACAAGAGAGTAAATATGATTAAACCATGTATTTGTGAAGCGGTTTTTTACTTGTTTTATATTTCAGACAACTGAAGCGTTGATGGACATAACAAAGAATGCAGTGCAAGGTTTCTTCCGCTCGATTTCTCTGTCGCACGGCAGCTCACTGCAAGACACACTACGTTTGCTTACTCTTTGGTTTGATTATGGCCAGTGGGCACCTGTTTATGAGGCCCTTGTTGAGGGCATCCGCACAATCGAAATCAACACCTGGCTTCAAGTGATTCCCCAGTTGATTGCCCGAATAGACACTCCGCGCGCCCAGGTTGGAAGACTTATCCATCACCTACTCATGGACATCGGCAAACACCATCCTCAGGCCCTGGTGTATCCACTCACGGTGGCTTGCAAGTCCGCGACAACAGCTCGCAGAAATGCTGCCAACAAACTGTTGAAGAATATGTGCGAGCACAGCTCTAGTTTGGTGCAGCAAGCTATCATGGTTAAATAATCCAGTTGCCAACGTTGCTTTTTGTATCAACTTTAGTTTAATTTGTCAGGTGTCGGATGAACTCATACGTGTTGCCATTTTGTGGCACGAACTTTGGCACGAGGGTCTGGAAGACGCCAGCAGGCTGTACTTTGGAGAGCGTAATGTCAAGGGAATGTTTGAAAAACTGGAGCCCCTGCACACCATGATCCAGAAAGGTCCGCAGACTCTAAAAGAAACTTCATTCACACAAGCATATGGCAGGGACCTGCAGGATGCTCAAGAATACTGTAACAGATACAAGGTATCGCACTTTTTGAGGGCACTTAAACCATCAAAACGCCTGTTAAATGCTGATGAGTAAAATTCAGCCAATTTTTACATTCACATCATACTTTTTAATTTTCTTTGATTATTTGCTTGCAGCCTAAAATTTTTAAATTAAATGTTTGTTAAAACTTGCAAATTTAATCATTTTAATTTTTCATCCTTAGGTGTCTGGCAATGTTAGAGATTTAAACCAGGCGTGGGATCTTTACTACCACGTATTCCGACGCATTTCCCGGCAGTTGCCGCAATTAGTTACCCTGGAGCTGCACTATGTCTCGCCAAAGCTGCTGCTCTGCCAGGACCTTGAGCTGGCGGTGCCTGGCTCATACAATCCTGGTCAGCCACCAATCAGAATCGCCAGCATTGTGCCCTCCCTGAGTGTGATTTCATCAAAGCAACGGCCAAGAAAATTGAGCATCAAAGGCTCCAATGGAAAGGAGTACATGTTCTTGCTCAAGGGCCATGAAGATTTGCGACAGGACGAGCGAGTCATGCAACTCTTTGGGTTGGTTAACACCCTGTTAATCAACGACCCAGACACATTCAGGAGAAATCTCACCATTCAGGTAGGCTTCAGTTTTGTTAATAGTCTATGTGAAAGTTGCTCCAGATCTTGCTTAATGTCATTGGTGCATTTCGCTTAGGCTGGATCGTATTTAATTATTTTTGTCTTTGATATAACAACTGATTTGAATAATTTAAAATAATACTCCTTTTAGGCATGATGTGCAGATTTAGTATTTATTTTTGTTAAATTTGCAGCGTTACGCTGTTATCCCGCTGTCAACAAACAGTGGTCTCATCGGCTGGGTTCCTCACTGCGACACTCTCCATACTTTGATCAGAGATTACAGGGAGAAAAAGAAAATTCTACTCAACATAGAGCATAGAATTATGCTTCGGGTATAACTGCTGAACTTAAATTAGTGTACACAGCGCTCATACTGTTTCTGACAGATGGCTCCTGACTACGACCACTTGACCCTCATGCAGAAAGTTGAAGTTTTTGAGCATGCGCTGGAACATACTCAAGTAATACTCTTAAATTTTCATTAACGATTGGCAATTTAAGTTTTTCAACCTAGGGAGATGACCTTGCGCGTCTCCTTTGGCTCAAGTCGCCTTCATCAGAGGTTTGGTTTGACCGACGCACCAACTACACGCGTTCATTAGCCGTCATGTCCATGGTCGGCTACATCCTTGGTCTAGGCGACCGGCATCCTTCCAACCTCATGCTGGACCGATTGAGTGGGAAAATTCTGCACATCGACTTCGGCGACTGCTTTGAAGTGGCCATGACCAGAGAAAAGTTCCCGGAAAAGATCCCCTTTAGATTAACTCGAATGCTGATCAACGCCATGGAAGTGACTGGCATTGAAGGCACCTACCGCCGCACCTGCGAATCGGTCCTCAATGTTTTGAGGTGCAACAAAGATAGTCTGATGGCTGTTCTTGAGGCATTTGTCTATGACCCACTGCTTAACTGGCGCCTAATGGACAGGTTGGTCATTCTAATATTTATAGAATGGGGTTTCAACAGGCTAGCATCAAATCGTGTTAAAAACACGTACTTTCTTGCATTTTCATCTTATGCTTACATTTAGCATTTAGAGGAGTTTCTTCAAAACCAATATTTTTCCATTTATGGTGTCAGAGACTTTTATTGGTGGGTAGTAAATTAATTGCGTTCACGAAATACCTAAAAGCTGAAAAGAAAATTTTGAATTTAATTGTGTCAAAACTATTAATAAATTTACTCCCTGTTACTCTAGAAGATCAATTTCTCCCATTACCTCTGCCCCAAGGGCTAAATGTTTCATACAATATTCGGTAATACCCAGTGGGGAATAACTGGGCTGCAAAAGTGCCCCTGTGAACTTGTAATCTCTTCAATGCAGGTTTTTGATGGTCTATATTTTTAGTGCCACGACAAAAACTAAAACTACCCGATCAAAAACTGGTGAGCCATCAGACATGCTGCCTTCATCCCAAGAAACAGCTGAAATGATAGATGATAATTCCATTAGTCTGGGTGTATCGCAAGCAACAACCAAGAAAAATCTGACCGGAAGCCTGGACAATGGAGAGGGTAAGTTTGAATTGATTATTCATCAAAACAAGTCTGTCAACCACTGCTATAATCTAGAGGGCGCTCAAAATAAGAAGGCTCTCCAAATCATAACCAGAGTCCGAGAGAAGCTAACAGGCCGCGATTTCTCGCACGAATCTGAGGTGCTTACTGTTCAACAGCAGGTAGACTTGCTGGTGCAGCAGGCCACCTCAAACGAAAACCTCTGCCAGTGTTATATTGGATGGTGAATATTTGCAATACTTTGAAATCAAGCATTCTCAATATATATTCTCTCATTCCAGGTGTCCGTTTTGGTAAGGCTTGTTGAAAGATTGAGGAAAATGATTAAATTGCGCTTCATAGTTGATTTTATTACTTTTTATGATGTACATGTTGCGTTGAAGTTTGTAAAAATAAAACACGTTTGTGACTTCAAATAATATATTCTAAAGCTTTATTTTGGAATTCTGCCAATGAAACAATAATATTAGTACATACAATAATAACAGTTTCGCAATTTTGGGTGTGACACTTACAGAGGACTAACAAATAATATCACTGATGAGCTCAGATTTGAAATACGATTGCATTGGAATGAAACAGGAAATCAAGTTTGGATCTTAAAATTACATAAAAAATCTTAAATTATTAGCTGCTCCGAATTTCAACCAGATTGAAATTTTGTGTCACAAATTATTGAAGTCCCATATTCATTAGAATGTGAAGATGCATTCTTTACTTGTTAAGACTTTTTGATCCAATTTGCAAAAACTTGACTTCGGACAAGAGCATGTAGTGCGCACCAAGGCTACTAGTGCCTGTCCCCTTGACTCTCCACCTCTTATCAGTTACATCATAGTGAGATAATACTTGGTGCTATACATACACATGTTAAGAGTTAAATACAAGCAGTAGTAGTTTTGCTGTTACATGAGATCAATCGTAATCTTTGGATATTTCATGTATTTTCATCTTTTTTTGCAGTGGTGGTTTGGCGTTAGAATGCGCGCGCGGTGCTCAAATCAGGAGGCTAATTCATAATCACTCGCAATATCAGTGGCCAGTCCAATTTTGTCATGGCGGGGATTAAAAATGCAAAATGAGTCTCAGGGCAGAATCATAGAAATGTACTCTGTGTCAGTCTTGGGAATTCGTAAATCAAATTGGTAAATTAAAAATTTGTTACCAAAATAATCAGAGATTCAAAGTAAATCATTTGGTCCAAACGAAATAAAAAATGGCCTGTTGACTGACCACACAGGTAACATCTCGTTCCTTAAAATAACTCAGCCTACAAATGCAGCAGCCAATTATCTCCTCGAACAGTATTTACACGAATGAACAGACAGGCAAGCTCCGACCGACTGAAGCTATGGGGCAATGAGATACATCAACCATAATAAATACATTGACTAAAAGAGAAGAAACCGTCTCTATTCCAGTATCAGATTATCACAGAAAATAAAATTGCGGGAAAAGTAGCAAATATCAGCGTTTGAAGCGACTAGAAACAGAAAACATTGACAAGCGTGATTTGCCAAGCGTCTGCAAATGAAAGGGGCTTACAGTGATTCTTTTTATCCTCTTTTAAGTTTTGTCGTTAATTAACCATCTTATTTTTAAATTTATATTCAATGCGGCTTGCTCGTGCTTGCTTGCATTCACTTTGCTGGCTCGATCTCCTCCAATCACTTGGCAGGGATAGGGGCGGGGGGAGGGTTGCTGGCTGGCAGAGGTCGTCGACGCGCCAGTTTAGACCTGATCTGCCCGGCCAGCAGGGGGTTTATCGCGTACAGCCAGTCGTGCACCTCCCGGTCTGTCAACGTCTGCAGCAGATATCCTCTGTGCTTGGTCACCACACTGCAAAAGATCAAAGATTTTTTTATTCCACTGGAAAAAAAAACACTCAAAAAAGCTGAGTAACAAGTTATAAATTTAAAATTCGTGCAATTCAGGTTCTACAACGCTAGAAAAAATTTGAAGGAGATTGCACAACGATGTGTACCTGAATGTGTTGGGAACTTTGACCATGGCCTGCTGGTCCTCAGAGTACTCGACCTGTGCCGTAGCAAGGTTAATGAGGCCTCGCTCCACGGCGTCCTTTTCGTCTCTGAATATGAACACGTAAGGCCTCCTCACCACCTGCAACCCAAAACGAGACAATGAACAATCCACTCGCAGGCTCGCAGGCGCCATTGTTTACGCACCACCCATCTCTTCTTCCAGCCGTTGGTCTTTTCCTCGAGAATGTTGAGGTAGCCTTTCCTCGAGACGACGGGGCTTACCCTGATTTCCTCACTCTCGGGCACATACAGCACCAGGCCCGAGTTGGGGCTTCCCAGGGGGCTATCAAGCGGGTCAGGCAGTGCGGCTCGGGGCAACTTCTCAGGGGAAGGCAGCCTAAACGCATTTGTTATCTGTTAGCGGCAGCTCGTGTCACAAATATATCCATATATTTAACAGTAGATAATTAAGAGAAGTGTTCATCTTTCAAGGTAAAGAACTAAGTAAAGATCCTGATTTCAAAGCAAAAAGAACAGACCTTTTAAATTACAGGCCGTATTAAATCAATGTTATTAAAATAATAGCACAGGACAGTAAAATAATAACTAACCATGATAATATGTGCGGGCGAATAGGCAGGTGGAGCAAACGTTTAGACAGTCCGCTGTGGAAGAAAACGAAATTGATAAGCCAAACTTCATGCACGCCAACCAATAGAAGCAGCAAAATCATAAATGAATGGAACCAACACCAAGTAAAAATTTGATAAATGAGCAGGGACTAACTCTTGCGAGACACTGGATGCCATGGACATCATGCTGCAGCTCATGTCTGATGTTTCGTCCATGGGTGAGGCCTCGCCCTGTTTGTTTTCTGGCATCTCCTTCATCGACCTGCCCTGGATGAGTCGGACACACTTTTGGGTCAACTCTCGTTCCCTCTCGGTCATCTGCCACGGTTCGTACACGTCTTTGCTAGGAGAACGCACCACGGGCACTGGCGGCACGGGGCTCATGCGGCCCTCATTGGTCGCTTTGGCCACCATGTTGCACACCTCCTGTAAAATATTGATTAGTTGCATTTCATCTCATTGCTGTTGGAGTTTTATCAAGTGTAAATTCTTGAAATATGTAAGTTAAATAAGAGGCAAACCTTCTCAGATTTGTTGAGTTCGTGTGTGCGTTGGGGCTGTCGGTCAATGCCGAGTCTTTCTCTAAGCAACAGAAGATGCCTGACTTTTTCAACCTCCTGCAGTCGTGTGAGTTTTTCCAGCTCCCACTGATGGTCAAAAATGAGAGAGTCGCCGCGGGGTCGCCATCCATGTAAGTTTTCTTCGCCTCTGACATATGTGGAGCTTGTGTCCAGCACTCGGCGCTGTCGCCTTTGAACTCCTGAATGAAAAGGTTGCAAATAAGCATGTTTCCTAATTTTTTTTTAAATTATTTCAATCAATTAACTTCTACAAGCCGTGGTAAAAATTAGCTTGCAATACTTTTGGAGCATCATTAGCGCCAGCAAGGGTGCACAAAAATTGATCAAAATATGATGTTTCATGTAGTAGAAATGCACGATGTCTTCTGATGGTAGAACGAAGAAAACGGTTTAGACAAAAAAAAATAAAACCATATGTGGTTCTCTGAGTTTGAAATGTCATGCTAAATTTAGTAGAGATTTTACTCTTTTACCATGCTAGAAAAAATTTTGACGATAAATTTGTTGGCTTGTCTATACAGTCGATTCAAACTTCAAGTCAAACAGTTCATGCCGAATCGACAGCCATAAACTTAGAAAACTGTTAATAAAACACGGTTAAAAATTATTTGAACCATTTGGCAAAGGCCTCTTAAAAATCCTGTACCAATGTTAAGAAAGTTGGCTGAAAATTCCAGTAGCATATGAAATACAAAGTTCATTCAACGCGTGGAATTCAGAGTGGCTTAGCGCCAGACTATGACTTCAAGTTAGATGCTCATTTACCTCATTTCCTTTTCAACATAAAACTTGAAAGTTTTAAAAAGAAACAAAATTAATCTTCCGATTAATATAGTTTGAAAAGTAGAAGCAAGATAAAAACGTTTCTACTGCTGGTGATGGTGCTCTAGGTGCAGGCAGAACTGGCCCATCCACAAATCCATTAATGCATTTCCATTCAGGGACATCAGTCTGCCTAGCAGAGTGCTGACTCTGTCTGCTCATGCTACAGGCACTAGGGTTCCACAAAACGGACAAACCTGGGCTACCTGCTTCCGAAGCACGCTTCAAAACGAGCTCATACACCCCAGACAGTCTGTTTGCCTCAGTGTTCTTGTAGTTTCCACTGAACAAGTGCTTCAGGGACCTTGGCCCAGTCCGTGCGTCTCGGCCGTACAGCACCATGCTCAGGTCTTTCGTCACGATCACTGGACGTCCGCAATTCTCAAGCTGACGACACAAATTCATTAGTTAATATTGATAGCAACCATAAGTACAAGAAATCAATTTTCACTCACTTCCATGTAAGCAGAAATTGTCATGAAAATGTGCTCTCCATTGGCGGTGACCCTGTTGAGGAGAGGCGAGTTGTGCAGCGACGAGTCCCAGGCTGCCTCAAACCGGAACATTTGCCTGTCATCTCCAGGAATCTCGATTACCTCGCCAGGGAACAGCCCAAGCGAGAGGACAGAGTTGTCGTTGTCCTCCTCCTCCGGCTCTGGTGTGTTCCTGATGCGGCCAACTACAAGCTCTCGCACGTCACGCCACCTGAGTTCAGCCGCGTGTTCGTGGACGATGGTGATGCGGAGACGGCGCTGAATGCCTTGGTGAAGCAAGAAGAGACCTCTGCACGGCAGGTCATCACTGTGCTCGACTACGCACGGCACATACTCGCCACTTGGAGCTGCAAAAATTTAATTTGAGTTTTCTTGGTGACCTATTATTGATGAAGAAATTTTTGAAATGCTTTTTAGGAAGTTAATAAAGTGACTCAAAATGCTCATATCGATCAAAAGGCTGGGGAGCACCACTTGCTGGATTTTGCATCTTCCCAGCGGCTTTATGGACAAATGTTTCAATAAAAGAACTCAAGTTGGGAAGGTGAAAAGTAGGCCACATTGGGCCCAAGCTCCTCTGCGGCCACTCAGGCCCCATGTTATCTGCTCGGCGGTGTTAGAACTCGGTCAGCTTATGACCCACAGGAAGTGCTGAGCACATGTTCAAGAAAACAATTCTTCAAAATAGACTTACCAAGCTCGCAAATTTCAAACCACACAAGCACGTCGTACTTGGCGTGCACGTGGCTGGTGCTGGGAGAGGGCAGAGCCCCGAATTTAGGCGATCGAACAGGCTGGCTGATAGGAATGTGCGGTGGCAGCATCCTGCGGGGAGGTTGGCGTCCACTGAAGGAATTAGAACTGTTTATGTTCGCCATCTCCATGCTTAAGGTGAAAGAAATAATTACCAATCCTGCTTGGCCACTTTGTGCAGAGGATGTTGCTGGTAGTGGCCAAAGACCTCAAACACGATAGGTTGCGTCTTGATGTATTCCAGGAATGGTTTTGTCACGGTTACGGTTATCTTCAATTTGGCAAGATTAGCTGCTTTTTAAATTTGGTTAAAAGTAACTTACGTTTTGCACGTGATAAAATCCAAGTGGGGTACCCTTTCCAGTATTCTTAACTGGCTCAGTAGAGAAAGCTTCATCATGGCGATGAAGGAAACTGTGGAAAAGAGGATTAGTCCATCGCAGACAAAATATTTGCACCGGAAAACTCACTTAAACTGGCAGAAAATATCAGCATACTCTGTGGAAACGCCTACTGCCTGCAGCACAGTCACCCTGAAGGTAAACTCGCGTCCCACAGCCAAATGATCAGGCAGCTCTTCGTCCTTAGCATCCGAGGAAACAGAACTGTCTCCACGCCCACTGTCACAGTCATTGACCTCTATTTCTGCAATGAAATATAGTAAGACCTCCGAAGTGAAAAACACCTAATTAATACCTTCTAGTTTCACAGGCTCCAGTTGATGAGTCACGGTCCGTTTTGGCTTGTGAACTTCCTCGTCAAATGCAATTCTTGCTGACTGACGAACTCCGCTAGCATATTCGCTATTGTCCTCTGATGAAATGGTTCATTAGAAAAAGTGCCTGCGTGCTTGACATAAAGTAGTTACCTAATACCGCCTGCACAGCTACCCTGAGCCAGCCTTTGACGTCGCCCTTTTCGTTCACAATGGCAACTTTGTGGATCAGGGGCACAGGATACATCAGGTTGCTGAGGTACACAAAGCCCCGGCCCACCATCCTGAACCAAGGGAACCTGTCGTAAAAGGGGTCCCCGCCGGTCAGATTCTCTACATTGTAGTCGGGGGAGGTAGGAGACAGCTCAGCCTCATTGTGGTACATCTCCCGCATCAGCTCCAGGCGCTGGCTGCAAAATGTAAAGCATTTCATTAAAAAATCTCGCGTGCTCATTTTGGGTTGGAAAATCATAAAAGTACACGCAAGTAGGCATATAGTTATTAAAACATAATACAATTAGTCAAAACAATGTAGGGATCCACACCCTAATCGCTCTTGGCATTAATCACGGTTGTAGACTACAAAAACCAACTGAGCACTTCAGATTTAACATAAAAAACAATTTCAAAAAGACAAATACAGTGTTTGCGACAGTATTGGTTTTCACTATATACAACAAGATTTTGTTGGCTGAGGGCACCAATTTTTCCTAGGACTATGCTATTAGAATTATTATTATTATTATTGCTACAAGAATTCTCAAAACTATAAATTAAATATATGGAATGGAATCCTGGCTATAATCTGATTGTGTTTGGCTCATATGGCAACATGAGACGTTTCATTGTTTTTTCCCTCTAAATTGTGAGAAGTTCTTAAAAGAGAAAGCTCGACCAAACCCCTCTGTGTCCATGCACTGTCCAAGCAAAGAAGCGTCAACCGAAAGAGGCGGAGAGAATCAAGCGAATCGGCTCAGCAATAAAACAAGAACTTGGAGAGTGAGCGAGTGCAGTGCGAAGAGGGATCAAGGTTACGCACATTTTGTTGGCAAGCGCCAGCCTCGAAGGCAAGAGATTAGTAAGGGAGAACTTCTGATTGGCACATGCGGCCAAGCAATGCAACAAATCCTCCCGCGGCTGATCGGGTGTGGTGGGGCTTAGCAGCTCTTGGTTGTAGATCTGCCGCATCAGCTCAAGCCGGTGGCTGCATCAACAGTCCACAATCAGGCACTCTAGCACTAGCTCTTTTGCCTTCAGCTGACTCTCAAGCCAATTCTCATACCATTAAAATTTTGAACGAGTTTGTTTTTGTGTCACACAATCAATCCGTGACTATTTAGAAGTATTTTGTACACATAATTTTTAGCAACCTGGCTATTAGACTAGACTGGCAAAAACAAATGGCTGCCAGGGATTGGCTAACTTACCGCAATTTTTCCAGAGTCCAGTAGTGAGTGGCACCATTCTTCAGATCTTGCACTTCCACTGCAACGATAGTGCGAGCCACAGGACGCTCTTCCTCCTCCTCTTCCTCAGGAGGCATTAGGTCGGGAGGCAAAGGCGAGTACAAGCTGTCCGTCAGCAGCGTGAACTGGAACTGAACCTGGAAATGGTTGAGGCTTAAGTAGCAAATAACTTGCCTTTGACATTCCAACCGACCTTCTTTTTGAGCTCCACGGAAATTGCATTGGCCTCTTTGAGGAAGATGGCGTTGCCCCAGAGGTCATCCCTTAGGGAAGTGAATTGGTGGAATTTCCATTTGCGGAAGGCCCACGCTGCCAACTGATACTCTCGATCGCCCCAGTTGCAAGCTACATCAAAGAGCGGATTCACTGCAATAGTTTGCAATCAAATCCTCTGGATTGAACACGCAAGGCAGAACACAAACCAAATATATCCTCCTCAACATTGAAGTCTTCAGGGGTGTAGGAGCTGTACATGGACATGGTCATGCTTTGTTCCTCGACCTGCCGCTGAAGGGCGTCGATCCTGGCTTCGTAATTTTTGCGTTGCTCCTCAAACAACTGATCGGCCGTCTCTTTTTCGCGCCTGAACTGTTCTTCGAGAACAACCAGGCGCTTTTCCATTTCTATCTTGAGGTCGATGCCCTGCTTCTCTAGGAGCTCAACTTGGGCAAAGTCCCAGTCGACAGTCTCAGTCTCCTTTGGAGTCTCCACCGGGGAGCTCTGGGTTTCCGTGATTTCACTCTTCTCACAATTCTCTCGCCTCTCACGAGCTGCAATATACGTTAATACCTGCAATTGAAGCGACAGAGAGACCTTACCTTGGTCAGGGTGGTTGAACCTGAAGACGTGGTTCTTGCCGAGAATCACTCTGGAGCCTGTCTGCAAGACAATCGCCTCCTTGATCTCCCTACCGTTGACGTAGCACAAAGCACCAGGCATTGGCACAAGTGAAATGACAGATCCCCTGTTCTCGAACACGCAGTGCTCAGCTTTGATGTGCGGCCCACTTAGCTGGATGTCCTGAGCTGACAGAGCGTCTGAGGTACCCACCCTGGTTATGCCGTCCTTGATGTAGTAGAGCAAGCACTCTGACATGAATGGATCTTCATTCAAGTTCACCAGGTGAGGGGTCTGTGCAAAAAAGACAAAAAACGACTTGTCAATTTGAAATACAAAATATCATCACCTCCACAACACAGCATCTACCAATTTAATTTTTATGAATATTATATAGCATTTATACAAAGAACCAATTTGAAGACGACTTCATACTTCATGCGAATTAAATATACATCAGTCTGCTGAGCGTGAAAGACTTTGTTTCTCATCATGATTTGTCTCTTCCACCCTTCCTGACCATGGAGCAAAGCCATTTTAAAGTTAGTTCATGTGTATGATTAATTTTGTATGTTATTCAATAAAAAAAGTTTATGTTTGCATGAATCACATGCTTATTTTTTGAATGATGTACTCTGCAATCTAACTATTTTGAACTTCTTGTGAAACTTTCCCGCTCTCTTTGAATAAAATACGACAATTTCCTGCCTTACCTTCTTAGGCGAAAACACTCCAACAGTTTTTCCATCTTCCTTAACAGCCACACCCATTTCCGCAAAGACGGCTTCCCTCTGCAGTCTAATGGACTCGGTTCGTTTTAGCTTATCCTCCCAGCTCTCGTTAAGCTCTGTGCCCAATTACGAATTTCCGCATCAAATAATCGTAGCGCATTGACCCGAATTAACCACGTACCGGCAATCAATTTCTCGCTGGCCTGCAGTTGATCCACAGCTTCTTCGGCGATGTAGGAAGCAGGTGCAACTTTGTTGCTGCGCTCGCCGTCCTCGGGCTTTATCACCTTGGTCTCGCCTTCCTCCCCTGAAAGTCGTTGATCAAGATTAAGGCTGTTGACGCCTCGCTCGGCTCGGGATTATCAATTGGGTATATATGTATGCTGGTAAAATAATAGTTTGAATAAGATACTACATGCTAAAGCGCGCGAATAACACGTAGGATGGTGAAAGAAATCGTAAGATAAAGAGGTTCTCAGCCAATTTTGAACTTAATGTCTCAATATTTCAGCCCCTCCAAAATAAAGAGACGTTTAGACGGTCGAAAACGCAATTTGCTAACGAAATCACCCTTAATTTATTAGTCCTCACCACCCTAGCACAGAAAATAAATAGATATGTATAGCTACAGTCCTGTTTATCGCTCTTGCTGGTAGTTGCTTTTGCAATGTTTCACATATGTTTGTTTACAAATACAAAAATGCACTTGCACGGTTACTTGAAGAGTGAAACTGCAAAATGAAAAATAAAAAGGGACAAAAGCACACATGTAGATGGAACAGTCTGCTCAGGGCAGAGAGTGTGTGAGTGGAGCAGCCCGTTAGGAAACTAAAAGTAAGAAGCTGACTGATTTGGCTGATTCCTGGCTACTTACTGTTATTATTATTGGGCTCTCTTTTTTCATAAATCACTTTGCCATCGGGGCCTGCTTAGATAGAAGACAATTATTACCACAGGGGCTTCCAAAAAGCGTGGACAGTTTGAATTTGTGAGCACTATGCGAATTTTGGCTGATAATATTGCGACGCGATAGGTTCTCACTCACCTTCTTGCACCTCGATGCCTTCGGCCTTGAGCATTTCTCTCAGCCGCATGATCTCCTCTTTGAGTTCCCGGATGAGTTTGGCGTTGGCATCCTCGTTGACCACTGCCTTGCACACGATCTGCTTGGCACGGTCAGCATACCTAGAAACGCGGCCAGGAAATTGGAGCGGGATGGGAGGAATAGTGCCGGGCTTACCTGAGAGTGGAAAGAGTCTCATCGTAATTAATGTCGGCGGGGCTGATGGCTGCGATCATGGCGGTCTTTGAGTTTCCGCCCAGATTTTCTCGCAGCAGCCACGTCAGCACCGAGTCGCGGTATGGGATGAAATCAGCCTTTTTCTTTTTCTTTGTGGCCTGATAGGAGAATTGGAGTTTACAATGAGTTGAATTTAACATTATATTGAGAATGAAACATATTTATTATGATACTATCGTTATGTAATAATTATGAATTGAACACTCTAGATTTGTCCTTTAAAAACGGTAGCATGGGAAAAAATTGACATCATGTGTCAATAGAGAGGGGAAAAGAGCAACGACTCATTTTTAAATTTGTGTTGGCCGTCAACTTACCGCCTGGAATTCCAGACCAAGGAATTAGTTTGAAATGGATTAGAAGAGATCAAATTTTAGTATTATGACAAACACGAAAGTTTCTCGCTATTTACCATTTCAGCTAAAGCTGATATAACTTTTCCTAGTGTAGTGAGACTTTTGTTGATATTCGCTCCCTCTTTCAGCCGAGTTCCTTTGGCGCCCGTCGAGTCAGCTCGCTCTGAACCAGCCAAGTCCACGAGTGAAATTTTGCTCACCTTCAAACACAAAGAGAACGCGAGTTTGAGGGTCACAAAACTTGAGCTTGATAGAATAGATAAAAAAAACAACGCTGCGTTGCCCACGAAGTAATGAAAGGAGGAAGGTTATGAAATTGGAATAGTTATTGAATTGCATCCCAATACTCAAATCATATTGATGGTATTTTTTCTGCTTTCTCCGATACAAGTCATTTCACAATCAACTGATCTAACCATAGACTTAGTTTATTTTTGCAGCCCCAAGAAAGCTTTCCGTTTCCAAGAAGAACCAAACCATCTCTCCAGATCAATGCGTTTGAGTACATTTTATCCTTACATAGAACACATCCATTCACAAATTCATCTCTTTCTGTGCAGCTCGCTGGTTGCCAGTGACCCGTGCATTAAGGAGGTCGTTATTTTTATTTTCTCGTCTCTCATAAAAAGTCAAATGCATTGCGCTACATGCTCAACGGCTTATTGATCGCGATTGTCATAATGGCGTGACTGGGTGGCTTTGAAATCAACCACGATTCCTCCGACCAGGCGCCAACTTGTCCGCGAGCAAGCACTCCGTACACGAAAGGCTCGCAGGCAAAAATCGAAGCCGAGTCTAATTGCGCCGAGTGAGGCTAAAGCGCATTTCGCTCCAACAAAACACTGCCGACCAAGTTTAGTCTAATTAGATGATCGACCAACGGGCGAGATACCAAGTTATGCAACCGTCGCAGCAGCCGTGTCGGGCAAAATGCCTAGTTCGAAAGGCTGCAGGCGCTAAGGCCGCCTCCCGTCCCACTGTCGGAAGAATCAATAACACTGGAGCACTCATTTCACTACTGGAAACTTTTCAACAAGTCTGCTGCGTCGACAAAGTTCCGCGTACGTGACCGAAATCCGCGAGTTCTGCAATTCGCAAAATGGCGTGTGTGCGCGCCGCCTTTTCACTCCAGAGATTTAATTTGTTAATTTGCGGAGGCACGAAAGGCGCAAAAAGGATCTATCGTGTCAGATCGCGGGAGAGAAAAGTGACAACAACCATGGTGACTGACAAAGCCACATTACCTTTTCAGTAGTGAGCGATGTGTCAGCATCGAAGCGCTGCTGAGTAAAAAATATAGTGAACACTGCGTGAGACCTGCTTGAAGTTTCATTCATGTTTGTAGCGGCGACAGTTCTGTAATCAGAGATGGTTTGCAGCACTTAATGACATGCCGGAGACAAATATATAATACATTTAAGGTGTTCTTTCTTATTTTTGGGTTGTCAGCATGGGCTGAGAATAATCTTCAAAAAATCACAAAGATAAAAAATGGTTAAGTGTATTTTGGTTAAAATCTGACTAAAAAATTAATCCAATTAAAAATGACGAAAGGTCATATTGAAGGAACGTTCCCTTAAATATAAAACGTTTGAAATGACTCACCTGGCTTTGTTTCCTTCATCAATGAGATCGTGGATGTCTTGGTAAGAAGTAACGGCGAGTTTGCTCAGATCCTCGACATATGGGCCTAGCAGCG
This sequence comes from Cloeon dipterum, assembly GCF_949628265.1. Lineage (NCBI taxonomy): Eukaryota > Metazoa > Arthropoda > Insecta > Ephemeroptera > Baetidae > Cloeon > Cloeon dipterum. The sequence goes on from NC_088788.1 coordinate 28,250,521, forward strand.
GGTGTTCACGCACCCTGAGGTTTCCCTTGTTCTTTGGGTTGAGTAGATCACGCACCCTCTCGCAGTAGATCTCCATGTAGCTGACCTCCACTGAGTACTTGATGTCTTCTGAGCAGCTTGATTTTATTCTGCCGAACAGGTCCTGGCAGACCTGAGGGATGATACCTTCCTGGCCCTCCTCCTGTTTTCCCATCATCGTGTACGACTTGCCAGCGCCTGTCTGGCCGTACGCGAAGATGCACACGTTGTAGCCTGATGGGGGATTATTGACAAAGATGAGCAAAATGCTTTTGATACGGTTGCCAAGAATAGAAGGCAAAATTAATATTTAACAAACTAATTTTTTTAGAACTAGAAGAGAAAAACGAAAAAAAAATGATATTTTGAGTATGAAAATTATGTTTTTTAATTTCAGGAAAGGAAAGAGAAATTGTTGGCTCCTTTGAGTAATTGTATTCTTCCATATTTCCATTGAAAAAACAAAAGCTGGAAAAACTCTCCTGAGCGCACAGGAGTAGCGGAACATAAAACCGCACAATTCTTATAAGAAAAATGCCAACGGACTGATCCTTTTGCATGCACGGAACTGCATTATGGCTAACAATAAGAAAATACAAGAGAGAAGGTAGTAAAAGCACAGCTGTCGTCCGCTCACTCAAGACTGCAAGTAGTAATGCATAAAAAGGACTTCATCCTACCTTCAAAGGCATGCTGCAGCATTTCTTCGCCGATATCACTGTAAACCACGTCCTGGCCACAAAACTCTGGGTCGGCCTCCTGCGGCATTAAAATTTGATTGTTAAGGTCATAAGTACAGCTATATTTTTTATAATGATATTCATATTAGATTAGATTATTTATTAAGATACAAGCAAAACTTACATCTGTGTGAGACCAGTAGGAGTAATCGAAATTGAAGCTTTTAATCGCCTCCTTGCTTCCTGGAGGCAATTTCGGGTTGCAGATTGCTGGAAGCAAAAAAACAATCAAGTTAATTACGCGCCTAAAATCCAATTCTGAAGGTATTCCGGTGCTAATATCGTGGCAGCGCATACTTTTTATTTACAAAATTACGGCACTCTTCTTGTGATTGCGGTCATTATTATTTTCGCACACGTGAGAACGTGCTTGAAACCCCCAGAGGAGCAAAATAGCGGTCGGCTGCACTTTTTGCTCATTAAATTTTAATTAAGCATCGGGCTGCCAGTGTTCACAATTCCCTCTTTCGCTCTTTCCACGTTCAAACTGTCAGCAGTTAAGTGGGTCGCAGCTCACGTTGCTGCAGGGAAAATGGGTCAACTAGCACTATCCCGTGCGCGCAAAGTGCCTCGATATGAAAATGTGCAGGCGTCTATTTGACATTTACGGACATTTATTGGAAAGAAAATTGTTTGCGTTCGGCACAACCGGTAGCGCTTTTGATTTATAATGTTTAACTTTATCTGAAAATCGTTTCCACATAATGAGTATTTCAGTTGTACTAGATTAAAATCAGAAATTTAAAATGTTTTCGTAAATATTTATGTCAACAACAACAGGAATTTGTCTTATAGACGACAGAAAAAACACAATCTCATCCCGAAAACTCCGACCTAGTCTGTGCAAAAATACATTCTAAAGCAGGCAATTTGCTCTTGTACCATATCAAGCCCATTTGCAACCCTCTTGTAATAATGCAAAAAGAAAATCCCCCTATTTTCCTCGCCCGGTAGCCATAACTTTCTCCAAATCATCCAGAGGCAAATCCCCGCATGCAATGAAAAGGGTGCATTTTACAGCTCGGGGGTGAGGGGTGCGCGGCCGGGAAATTAGGTCAGCCAAGCTGAACAAAGTGTGCCGCTCGCCCTTGAAAGGTAGCGAATGCACAACCGATTCTCTCTTGGTACTTTCCTTGCCAAAGACGGGATCAACTTAAGTGCTATCCTTTTTCACCTTGGCTACATGATAAAAGTAGGGGAGCAGCTGGAAAGCAGCGGAAATACCTCTTGCTTTTCACCGCGGAGCATAATGAATAGATTCATATGGAAATGAAACGCTTCATTTGAAGCGAGCTTGATGTGGTAATTTTATATGATATTATGGACAAAGATTAAAATGATCTCAAACTATAAGCAACAATATGGAAACATGAGTGATATTGTATGTTTCAATCCCTTTAAATGATATTGAATATCGAAAGTAAAATCCTTGTGAGAGTCACAGCAGCAGTTTCGTCAGCGTATCAAGAGAGTAATTTTGGGGGCAGAAGGACAGAATAGATGCTTTTACATTATCACGTTTCAAGTATCATGTGCCTGGACTTTTTGGAAGATTTCCGACATTTTAAAATGGAGATGTTCTTTGCTGCTATTTTCAGCAAATCTAACGAATTTTACTGTCTTTACCTGTCTGCTTTTCTCTCAATTTAATTTAATATTTTTATAAATATGTCTTTCATCTCGATGCATCCGATTTATAAAGAAATTCAAGTCACATCCAATCGTAACACGGGTAGCACGCTCCTAACATAAATTACAACCTGCTGGCTACATTTTCGCAAATTGACACCAAATACTGCCATGGCGACATTGAGGAACGGTGGCGGTCGCAAGACTATAAATCAACGTCAGCCGTCCATTCACAAAAAATCCCCAGGCCGATCGAGACAAGCATCAAGTCAAAATCGCTCTTATCCCATTAGCGACGTAGCTACAATCAGCTTTTCCGCCTTTTAATCGAGAGAGGCCTGACCAACAGACATATAAATTGCCAGCGAGCACCGTATCAATTTGCGGAAAGAGGACCCAGGGGATGAAAACGTGTGCCAAGAGTCCCAAGTTTACTTTTCAAGGTGAACATCATACATACAGTGCGTTTGGTAACAAACCCCAACGGAGGGTACAAAAAATCGACGCCGACAATTTATTTCCTGCGTCTGTTTACTCAGGACCCTCGCCGACATCGAGGCGGGAGATGGCAGATATGCGCTGTATACCTGTACTTTACCCAACATACACAGTACGCCAACCAGCGCACTTAAATGCGGACGCCCAGTATCGACCCAATATTGAGGAAGTGGTCTTCCCCAACGACGACGCACTCTCCAGCACGTAGGGTCGCCAAGCTCAAACTTTCACACGGATCATTTGATTAAGTCAAGTATTGTTCCACACTCTTGCTACCTTTTTTGGTACTTAACAACAGTCTAAAAATGATGTCGAATGATGCAAAATGAAAGCTTTGTCTTAATATAGAGGATAGTTTCTATTTAATTGAACTGAAGTTTGGAAAATTTGTATTCATTGTTTTTAAATTAAAATTAAAAGTTCATAAAATATTTATTTAATACATAAAAACGACGGGTCTAGTAACCCTATGCGCGACGACCGCCCGCTGGGCCAACAAACATACCATCCATCTTGATTATTGGCTTGGCCGAAAATCCGATACGCCAATCTGGTTGTGTACTTTCGCAGGTCAATCCGGCTATTCCTCTTAGCAGCTCGTTAATTTGGAGCGCCACAGGGAGAGAGCAGAGCAGCAGATCTTATTAATTTTCAGGTCTGACTACAAATTAATAGTCGTGCCGTCGTGCCACTGCAACATGACAGCTTATTAGGCGCCGCTTTGGCTTTTGGGGTGTCTGTTTGAGATTAACGATTTTTAGAGCAGTGCAGTTGGAAGAGAAAACGAACAAGCTACCGATGTTGTTTAGCATTCGACTGCTTCAATTGTGGACTTCGAGATTACGCAATAATGCCGTGAAGTTAACAGTTTCTAATAATAATAAATAGTAATGGTTTATTTGGGGTTTTGAACATGTAACGAATTTACTTCACTTCAATGTAATCTCCATTTTACACAAATGATAAATTTAATTACTGGTACAAATTAATTCTTTAACTTTCTGAGTTGACAAAACTTTATTCGTCATATGTATGTCTCCATACCGTTAACTGCATTTTACATTCACTAAATTAATTCAGAATAAATTGAATTGAAGATTCCCAGTCCCATACTCAAGCTTGAGTGAGAATTTCGCGTCATTGTTATGCTCTCATTTTCGATGTTCGACATTCGCAACGACGCTCAATGAAAATATCCCTCAGGGAGCCAGCACATGCGTCAGCTAATTGGACCAGAGTGTGCCTAAACAAACGGCAGGCTGAAGACCCACAAATATGTATTTTGCATCACGAGAGGCTTAATGGAATAATTCGCTAGCGCTAAGATTGGGCTGATTGCACAACAAAACAACATAGTGGCGCGAATCCCCGCGCACAAAAACAAGCACGTAATTGGATTCACTATCGCGATTTCGTTTTTCCGTAGCTTTACGTTTGCTAAAAAAGTTCAAAGTTATAAATTGAGGCTGCTGGCGCAAAGAATAATTTGAAGCAAGCGTAAGCCTCCTCAGCGTTTTCTCTCGCGGCGAGGAGCAAAACAGGGCAGGAGACAGTGTAAAGTGTAATCCTTAACAGACTTGCACACCGCAAACCACAATTTATGCTCTCGCACCGTTTAACCAAATAACCATTATGTTTAAAGTTTTAAATGGCTGGTTGTGTGTCGAGCAAAGTACAACACGTGACTAAGCGTAGAATTTTAGTTAAGTCTGGCAAATCCAAAAGGGATCCATTTTGGAATAACGCAAACTAAAGCATAAAATGGATGGATTCCTATCCTACAGTCAAGCAATTCTTTGTTCAAACAACAATTACATAATTCATTTTATATTGCATTATTAATGCACAACCTCGTTAAAAAAAATACAAAAAAATAATAAGGTTAAAAATCTCTATATTCTAGAAGAAATGAACTTAACTTTGTCATTGAGAGAACTGCAATCAGCATGTAAATCGAACAATACGGTTGTGTCCTTGTCCTATTTAACGAATATAGATTATTTGCCGAAGAAGTCGTGCACTCATCCCTCTATATGTTATGTTTCCAAAAGATTTTTTTAGTAAATCGTTGAAAACAGTTCTATTTGCGAAATCATCACGTGGATGATATGTGCGTCGAGCCATGCACGGGGGTTGAAATGACGTCGTCAGGATGGAAAGGAGAACGTTCCCATTCGCGTCGTTGATTCAACCCACGCACAGATGCAGACGGGACAATTCATTGGACGGAGAGAGACAGAGTGGAGAGAAAGATATTGATTGTGAAGAGCTAACTGGGTCTGCGGTCTTTTGTTCCGTAATTATTCTGACGGTTGTTGGGGTGGATATTACAGTTCTTTTGAAATGAACAAATACTGCGCAACGACTGGCACACAGCAAAAGTAGATTGTAAAACAAACCTGAGGAAATATGATTTTTCTCGTGACAACAAGCAGAACGATTATTAATATTAAAACCATTGCTACATAAGTCAAACAAAGGACGAGGGAAATAAACATAATATCATCCACTCATTGTCAGTGATTCAACCTTTGTACCATTTAAGGGTTGTTTGGCTCAAAATTCTAATTGTGTGCTGTTTTCCTCCCTCCAATTTTTAGTGTATTTCTTTATTTTAAAACCTTAAATTCAGGTCTATGCACAAAAGAAGGGGTTGCCAGCCAACATCTTCTACGAGATGCAATAAAAAACAAAACAAAGTGCGTGTACTTACTTGTGGTATTTCCGGACATCTCGATGATGCAAGTGCACTCCCTCGAGACCTCCCTGTTGTTGAAGGGACGCACCCTGACTGCCACCTTCACCGACGACATCTTTCTGCGTCTGTAATCACAGGTCAGCGGGTTTTAACAGGTGGAGGACGGCACGAGAGGGTGTCGACCCACTTTCGCGAACGGGGTGCGACTCAGGGGTAAAAAACTAGAGCAGGAGCCACTAGCAGTGAAGCCGAGCGAGGTGGAAGCCCCCAACGGGGCCCGGGGCTCTCAGCGGGGGGCGCATCTCATCGAGACCGTCCGTGTCGCGGCCCTGCTGCACTGACTGACACCCAAGATGGTGGAAAATTCTGGCCGAGGAAAGTGGGTGACGTCAGTTGGGCGCCGGCGCACCGGCTGCCAGCAGGGAAAGGTCATCGCGGCGCCCGCTGCTCAATTCAACACTAGGCCCACGCAATATTTTCCGAGCCGAATCCAAAACAAACGGTGTAATGGATTTGTGTCGACGGACGACAAATGCCTGAATTCCAAATTGATATTTATTGGATATTGGAAACGTGAGCACGGAGCTGCGCTTTCAATGCTTCTGGTTGATGCATATTCAATGCAATTTTTTTATTCAAAAATTATAATTGGTTACTGTTACGTGCTCCTCGTTTATAAAACTCTTTACTTTCGTATTTGCTCAAGGGGATAAATGTACTTCATTTTTTATTTATTATAGAACATTTAGGAACTTGTGAAAAAATTCATAACAATTGTTAACAATATAATACGAATCACAGAAACGAAAAAATGTTTTCAATTCTCCCTTTACTTGATATTTTTTCTATGGTAAAATTGTGTTTAAGCGGGAAATTTTAATCAGACACTGCTTTAAATCCTGCGGATACTTAACCTTTAAGCTCGTAATGTTTGATGTCCTTACAATGACGTCATCAAAATCATTAACAGCCTCGGTTTATTTTACTGCAAGCTAAGTGTGTTTTCAAACTGTTAATAATCTCACACATGCAATTATTAAATTCGCCACTAAAACTATATTTCGAGATAAAAATCTAGCATCCCTCCAATTTGTAAGTTAATTTCAATGTTCAGATTTTTTTATAAACTAATTATGTTTGAAAGTACGAGTGGAGTTGTTGCTCCTGTGGCTGTACGTGCTCGGGCACGGCAGAGCGATACACAGAATTGAGAGAGCAAAAAAATTAATTTGGAAAAACTAAATTTTTCTACGTAAACGCTAGACACACGTTTTCGACCTTAGTGCTGGCATTTTGCGTTTCCTTATTTAATGGTGAAAATATCTAAAAATTCTGTTCACTTTAGTACATATTAAACCCTCAAGCCTTTCCGAATAGAAAGGCGTGATCGCGATTTTTACGTCCCGCTGTCTGGAAAGCCACCACCTTCATAACCATCTTGCGAATCATATCACATAAAATGTAAACGCAATAAAGCTACAAAGCTCCGCAGCGGACTATTGCAGCCGCCGGTTTACGCAGCCCACGCAATCCTGTAATACATTTTGCAACTTCAAAGGACATTGGCAGTGCACCCTTGGGCTCAGCCTTTAATTACAGAATTGCAAACTTTCTCAACCACCCCCAGGCGCGGGAATGAACGCATGCAGCAGCTAGTTCCTACCGCAGCCCTAGTGACATTGAGCTGTCGGAAGTGGAACGGAGCCCGAAATTGTTTCCATTTGTCGGAATCCAGAAAATCATCGCGAAAATCGATACGGAATTGAGCAAGGCTGACGTCGGCGTGCGCACCAGCCAATGGGCTCAGGGCGGGCGGGCGCATGAGTAGGGAAGCTGCGGCATTGATACCCTCTCTCACTCTCTGGCAACATACACTCACACGGCAGTCGCAAAAATCAATATGCACACCCCGCTGCCGCCGCCGCGCTTGTTCTCCACACAACATATTCGCCCGGCGGCCTTTTTTTATTTTTCCTCTTCGCCACCCCGTGCTTCCCTTCAGGAAAAGCGAAACACGTCCCTGAAGATTGCAAAAATGAAAAGGGCGTGCACCGAGCGAGACTCGTCGTCTCTTGGGTCACTTTTTCTGTATTCGCTGGACGGAAAAATCGAACGGAACAGCTGAATTCTGTATTCGGACTTTTATGTTTTGGTGATGGTCTTTTTTGTGCAAGTAATTACGAAAACTCGTTTTCCACGAAGGACGTCTATACCAAAATTGAATAGTAAATACCGAACCGAGTACCACAAATGCATTTTTGCCCCTCTACCTATTTCAAAATCTGAGATTTGAAATTAAATAAAAATATATTTGTATGCGACAAGAAAATAAGGAAAATCTGGAGCAGCATGAACAGTGTTCGTAGGTATTTTAAATTGGTAGGGATCTTGGGGCATTAGTTTTTTTGCCCATATAAATCTTCAAAAAAGGCAGTTTTTTCTCATTTCTTCCAGAGAGCGCAGACAGACGAGACAGATACGCCATACGCGACCATGCCTTACAAGAACTATATTAAATCTCTAGTAGATAAAAAAACAGGAGCTGAAAATGTGCTGCACACAAAGTTGCCTTTCGGCGGCCTCAAAAGGAAATTTAACCTTCGAAGAAAAATGTTATTATCCTCGGGAGAGAGCGGGTGATGAGCACCACATCTCCTCTCAAGAGAGCGTCAGCCAGGCGGACAGAGAAAAATGACACGCCATTCAAGATAAATAAACGCGAACAGACGGCCATTTTCCGGTTTTGCTACTGCGATGGCTGGAAATATTGGCTCACGAGTAAACTCTCTACGAGGGAGTTCATTTGTTTTCGTTTCAGCAGCGCACGTCCTCCAAGCAGACTCAGAGCTCTCGCGTGCAGATTTAAAGCGGGGTGAGTGGGTGGTGTTGCAGTGGTTGATTAGCGGGCAACGACACACAAGCCGGCGACGAGCGACTCCTACGCTTTTTGCGTGTTATCTTAGCAAGGAGCACAGTGGCCAAATAACATCTAGGGTTGTCACCTGATCAAATAATAAAGGAAGCAGCTACTAAAATGATACTTCAAGAGTCCGCGATAGTTGATTCCATTGTTTGTTCTCGTTATTGTAGTTCCTGTGAAATGTTTAGCCCACTATAAAAAGGTACAAATCAATCGCTCAAAATCCAGTTTAATATCCATATGACTTGCATTGAAATAACATAAATGGTGATAATTTTTTATAGTAACCATAATAAGATGCACAATCCAAGTACTCTAGGTGTGAAACAATTGTTTTCTACTTCAAATCACATCAGGCAAAATAAGACAATATTTATAAAAACCCAAACGAGTTATTTGCAATTTGCAATAGTTATTATTATCTATTTCAATGCAACACCATACGCTATGCCCCATGGCAACCCTAAATTCAACATCTGTGTTAGCAAAGGGGAACCTAAAGCAGTCCTCTTTTGTCTATCTTGGAAGGCGTAATGCTGAAATATAGCTGCACTTTGTTTTCATTGTGCCGCCTATGACGTACCTTTGTTCCGGCGGGACTTCATTAAGTCAAAAAAGTTGCTTGAATTAGGGTTTATAGGGGGCGAAGTTGGACATGAAAAATAGAGGCAAATTAGATTTCCTCCCAGTTGTGTCTCGTGACATGGTTTCTTCAGACGACCGGTGCTAAAAAAAAAAAATTGGGAAGAACGTTTTAACTTTTGAGACTCAAACAAACATAGGTCAAGCTAGTCAGAAAAACATTATTTCGATTGATTTTTTGCTTGTGTCGTTATTTCTTTCCACTTATTAATTTAAAAAATACCGATGAAAAGCTCTTTCAAGAATTATTTCGTAATTCAACGAGCTGTTAAAATCAACGTTAGTGTTGTAATTGTCTACAAATGAAACCCCTAATGCATGAAATCTGGCGGACTTGTAAAGGCGCCAAACAAGATATATAAACTTTTGTTGTCTCATAAAAAATTCTACACTTCTGTACATGTGGGCACTGATCAAATTTAAAGGTGATCGAACCCTTCCCCGAAGGCGACCAGCGCTTCTTCAAGACGAAAACCAAGGGAGGCTGAGAGAACACTGATTGATTTATGAGCGCGTGACGTCAAGAAGTCGGCTGGGATTCGCAACTTTTCTACTTACTCACCGCCAGATTCTTACGTTCTGTCGATGGAATGCTAAGTCTCAAGCTGTCACTCTCTGAGCACAAAATCACTAAAAATGACATTGAAAGTAAGAGACTCAATTTTTAAGCCGCTTTTTCTATCAGAAGTTGACAAAGGACATGTGGTTCTCATTCTTTCAATTTCCTGTCAACACTTCAAGGAAGTGGGTTCAGGATTAGGGAATTTTTAATTTATAAAAGAAACACAGGATTTATTTGTAACAGAAAAAGGAATTTCAAATTAAAAATAAATAATACCAATTGAATTAATAGCCATGTATTTTTAAGCACTATTGGCATGTTAATCCAGCTGTTCTTATGGTTATTCAATCAATTAACTTACTGTCCGAGATCGCAGGCGCATTTCGGCCAACACAGCAACTATCGCTGTTTGTTCAAAATAAGAGAAACAGTTCATTTCCTTTACCCATTCAGTCCATTCCATTTTCGGGAAAAAAGCTGCGGAAGAGGATGTCTATAGACCAATAGACGCCTCTGCCCAGCTCGAGCTCCATCGGCGGCAGCGGGTGCTTTTGCTCGGCAAGCGGTCCGAGATTGACCCACTTGGGCATGACGCACTCTACGGGGGTGAGAGATAAAAGCCGCCCCGCAACAGCCACCCCCGCATTATCGCCATTGAAAAGCCTTTTCTATTCTGGCCATATCTTCTTTTGGTAAGCGCCTCATGAATAAATCACAATTAGCCCCCGGTCTGCGAATTTTTCCCTCCCTCAGCGCAGAGATCAAGACAAATGATAACGGGCGTCTTGACTTGTGCGAAAACAAGCAAAAAACCACCGAAGTTACGGCTCAGTGATTGAGTTTTGTGGCCTGCGCTGCCGCGGAATCGTTTGCTTTTTTGCAAGGCGGAAAAAATTGCCACGGCTCCTTTATCAGAAGAGCTTCTGGAATCGATTCTCGACAGGCAATATGATGTCGAGACCATTTTTATCAGGACTTTTATGAGACTAAATGCATGGAATGCAAATTCTTTAACGTCGTTGCAATATTTAGTTCAAACCACTTAACGTGAGAAAAGGACAATCCCAAAGAATACGAGCGTCTTAAAACACTTTTGGGAACATGACAAATCGTTTCAATTATTATGTGAGTTATAGAAAACAAATGCTTAAGAGACTGTGCTTAATTAAAGTGACTGATTTTCATCACCAAATACATGTCTTATAATGAAATTAAAATATTTTTGTTTACCTTCTTGTGTTACTATACGCTAAGTATATTTAAGTAAACAGACGCCAAGCGGACGCTATTATTCAACTTATAGTTTCAAAATTCATTCAACTTTATTTAGCCAATAAAATATTCCCTGTGCATAAATAATATGATATTTAGTCAATAAGTTAGGGTGGTCAAAAAATGCAGTTTTTGTATAATAAAATTGTATACGCAAACCTCAGATGGTCTTAACGTAAAAATGCATAAGCCAAATTTTTTTAGTACCAACTAACACAAGGCTGATTGTGATTAATGATTTTCTTTTATAAGACCAGAAACTAAATTTCTTTAAAATTTTGTTGCAAAATTATTCCTGGCGAGCAATATTATGTAATTTCTATATACAATTTTAAGCCATGCGAGAGTGGGCGAAATGATACTTAAAAATACTTCAAAAGCGATTAGTTATATTATATTTCCTTCACAAAACTAAGCCGCATTTAGGAATTAATATCGCAAATTAGGCTCCTGTGTTGCGAATTGTTTTTCCGCAAAGTCACATTTGGGATCAACATCAGGCTCCGAGTTGGAACGAGTTTTTGAGAGGCACCAAAGCAATAAAAAGCGGCCTATTTCGCTAATTGTAACTGTGCCACTGACACCCGACGCAGCAAATTTGCAATTAGCGTCAACGCGCGGAGGTGCGAAGATGAGCGTTGGCCGGGCGCAAAAACAGAGTGAATAATTGAAGGGGTTGTTTGGGGTCGGCAGGGTTGGTTGCGACTGGATGGCGCGCACCAAGCGGGCGGACGGACGGACGGCCCGAGTGACTCACGGCCGGGTACAGAGGTCACCCCTCAGACCGAATCGATCGCCACCCCTGCAGCCTCCGCCCCCTGACGTCACCCTCGCTCTCTCTCATCTCGCACTGGAGCTGCCGCCGCCGCTAATTGACCAATGGTTGGTTGTGTCGGCCACCGTTGACCCACTCGGAGCCACTCAAATTTTGACACCGAGACACACACAACATCAAGAAAAGCGCTCGCTCTCTCGACACGAGATTGCTCTCGCAAAAGAGCGAAGAGGATTTAAAACTAAAATTGTGGAGGATTTTTAAAGAGGCTTAAAAGCCCTCTTTTTTGGATAAATAAAAATCTGGACATTTCATAAAAATATTTCACGTTGTTAGTACCCAGCACCCTGTCACGTGAGCTCATCACTGAAGCATTAAAATTTCTTGCACTTGTGCGGCTGCTGGGGTTTTTTTTTGCCGTTTTGCCAATATAACAACAATAAAAATAAAATGATCCTGGCTCTTGACTAAGGTACAATAGAATAAATTTGAGTAGTACAGGCCCTGAGAGCAAAAAATTGTTAGGAATTTTAAAACTTAAATTTTTTATGTTACAATAATATAATTTTTGTGTTTGGCGGTCTGGTATTGTTATTAAATATTTAAATATGAACGTAATTTACAGTATTGCGGATAAATTAGATTTAAAACGGCACCGATAGCCGATTTTTGAGGCGACTAGCGACGTAGACCCAATCTAGACAAAAAACGCAATATATCTGCCTTGGCTCTCCCGAATGAGTCAGACCTAGCGCCTTGTATGTATGCAACCAGCCGTACCCACTATATAGGCAGTGCAAACCCATTGTACAAATCGATGAGAGGAAGGACGAAAGACAACCTCTTGAAATTAAATTATACTCACTTGATCGATGAAAGAAGCTGGCTTTAGGAATGATGTATTGTCTTCGGTAATTTACTTGGCTAACCAACCTTCTCAAGACTTGCTACGCCCTACGCCTCATTATTTTTAATACAAACAGGCACAAAATGTTAAACCCACTCATATGACTGACGCCATACTTGAGTGTTATTTAAACAATTTGCCACTAGAGGGCGGGTCGAGCCCATTTGGGTGCGTTCAGAAAACAAAATAATGTATTTTATTTTCTGCGCACTAGATGATTTCCCATGCTGATTAGATTGTTGCGCATAGCTCGTGTGAATGGATTTTATTTTTTGAGCAAGCTTTTCTACAAATTCGTTCTTTGAAAGTCGACCGGAGGTCTTCAAGCAGGTATGAGCAAATATGCCCCATATTTCCAGCATTTTCCTCAACATTTACACATAAAAATGGTCCAAAATGCCATCCGATTTGTAGCTAAAATTTTCCTTCACCATAGAACTAGAGAAATTTTATTTTTTCCATTTCCAATAAGGGTGAAAAAGGGCAAGCTCTAAAGTCATGGGTTGGATTTACGAAACGTCCTTGCGGCTTACGTCATGTTCGTACAAAATTATCCCAGTTCATTGTCCTCATTGATCATCTGGCATTAATTCTGGCGCACCAGGCTAATTGATCGGTGGGACTTTGCCGCCGATTCAACTGTCTACTCGGCATTATTTGGGTCACAGCGGGTTGGTACACGCGCCAGCCCCTCCATATTTAGACTAGCTATTGGCACTAGGCCTGTCCTTTATACTGGCAGACGTCTTCAGTCTTCAGACCCGTCCACTAAACGCACTCTTTAATTGATTTCAGCTCACAAATCGAAATGGGTGTCCCAGCTGGTGATGTTGAGAAGGGAAAGAAGGTGAGCATGCCGTTTTAATTACACATGTCATAATACCTTTTGCGGATTTTCCTTATTCATTAATTTGTGTTGCAGATCTTTGTGCAGCGCTGCGCGCAGTGCCACACCGTAGAGGCTGGCGGCAAGCACAAAACTGGACCCAACCTGCATGGGCTCATTGGAAGGAAAACTGGACAAGCTGCCGGATTCTCTTATACCGACGCCAACAAAGCCAAGGGTAAATTTTTTTATTGCGTTTATCAAACTCCTTATCACTCCTAGCCTATTCTCCCACAAAATTATTAACCAACAAGTTAGTGTTCCCATACTAACATTTTCAATAAACATCCTTCTTTGATAATATTGTTACTTATTTTCACGTTTATTGTTTTTAATTTATTGAGTTATACCCTCAACTTCAAGCACGTGGCAAAGAAACCATATTTTTTATCTGAATTGCTTATCTCTACAAACCATAAGGCGTCTGATTTTCAATGCATAATGAGAATAAGATTTATCTGCCACATTATCCTTCTTATTATTTGGATTATGCAATGATCTTTTCATTGAACACGGGTTCTTTCTTTTTCGCAGGAATCACGTGGAACCCTGACACCCTCTTCGAATACTTGGAGAACCCAAAGAAATACATCCCAGGCACAAAGATGGTGTTCGCCGGCCTCAAGAAGCCTCAGGAGAGGGGAGACCTGATCGCCTACCTTGTTGCATCCACCAAGTAGACAACCAAAAATCTACACAGTTGATAGTTCTCAGCAGACTTTGGATAAAATAAACTTAATGTTTTAACCAAAAATGGAAATTCCAATCCTGTAGTTCATTATTATTGGTTCTGACAGTGGAGTGGTTGAAATGTATTTCTGGATCCAGCAACAGTTTTAATTTGATTGAAAAATGCCACCTACCATAGGTTCTTCATTCTATAAATTGTGCTATAGAACAGGCGTTTCTTTCCGTAATATAAATATGTACCTCTTGTGAAGCTGGACTTGTACAGGATTATTTATTTTATGTGTCTATTAATATGAGTTAAGCTTAAACGGGTCACAACCTTCTATTGATGTTTGTGATTTGCTGCATGAGTTGCAATCTTCCGAACGCTTGTTTGAGTATATTAATTTATACACGTCATCCTCCATACAGTTTTAACCTCCACTTTTTGTGTTCAGGAAACTAATAAATAATGGAAGTTGTTGATCAAAATCCTTTTATTTTTCTACTAAAAACGCCCAATCCCTATAGAAAAATTTTCATTTTCAAAATCCTATGAATGTGGTACAAAATAATTAGATACGTGACATTATGTCATGAAATAATCAGAATTGCAACAATGCGATGAAGGGATAAAATATTCGTAATAAAATTATGGAACCACCAAGGCTAGATAAATCGCTTTAAGGCTTCCAAAATCGCTGACTTAATAAGTTTAAGGGTTGACGGGTCTAGGTCGATTACGCTTGCAGTAGATGGCTCTGCCGGTAGCGCGAATCTATATAAAACTGGTGGCCCAAGCCATGCTTCAGCTGATTCTAGAAAACACGTTTTTTGCTGGCCTGTAGCTTGCATTCCAAACATCGCTTGTGGTTTGTGATTGTTTTAGTGTCTGTCCGGCGACACCAAACCTATTTTCGACATGTTCTTCAATCTCTTTCCATTCACGACGGTGAAAACTCAGGATGCACAAGCGACGACCGAAAAACCAGCCGAAGAGCCTAAAAAGCTGAAACCCTGCTGCGCGTGTCCAGAGACAAAGAAACCACGCGACCAGTGGTAAGTTTTTTACAATCAAATTTTTCTGACCAAATTACATTTTTAGCTTTTTGCAAAGCTTCTTAATTTATTTCTTCTCGTTACAGCATTATCGAAAAGGGTGAGGCTAACTGTCAAGAACTTATTGAGGCGCACAAGGAGTGCATGAGGAAACTAGGGTTCAACATTTGATCTGAATGTACACGCTTAACCTTTCTCCAATAATAATTTATTCATGTACATACTTACTTAAGGATGTAAATAGTCGGATGTAGGCAACTGATGCTGATTATTCAATCTGCCAACTCAAAAAATAATTCTCATGTTTGAATACAATTCCTTACAAGAGATCAAAAATTTCCGTGTTTTTTTTTTAATGCGCCCTTTCAAAATCCCGGCCTTACGAGTTCTTCTCGTAAAATTATTTTCAAAATTGCCCATTCAGAAATAGAATGATCAGAACATATTTATATAATTGGATGTACATAATTTTGGTACAGAAATATTGGTAATTATTATTATTATATCTCTTATCTTTTTTAAGACTGGTTACTTTTATTATTCAATAATGTAATAATTCCTGTTTTGACTTATTATTTTGTATGTGAACAGATGGATAAAATGTACATTTCAGCTACCTATTCATACGTAATGTGTTCAAGAAATTACAATATTAAAATGTGTGCTCACTTAGCGCACCTGTTATATAACGCTTAGCAGAGAACTTCTGATTAAAATACATTTCTGTTTTTGAAAATTTCCTCTGCGCGTCATGAAGATTTCAAATGTTTATTTAAGAATTGTTGACAGGAATGTATTTGTTAACCAGGTGGACAAGTATTAAAAATTGAAGTAATAGGACAGGTTAAGTTCAGTGGCAAATTAATGCAATTTATTGTTCTTGTGTAGTCATGGAGTTCACATGGTCGATTTTGCATCTTATCACTTGATTCCATAATCGATCCAGAGCGAGTGTTTACAATAAGATGGAATGTGATGAGCTATCTAAAATGTGCTACACATCATCTGCATAATTTAAACTTTATTTTAAGGATCTGACCATTAATTTGGAGCCGCTCATAATTAAATAATGTAGTGTGGAAATTGGTGCAGTGTATAATAATTATGCCCTACTTAAATCTTTTGATATCACCACATCACCATGATTTCCTCTCAATTTACCCTCTAGCTGACTCCATTTACACAGGGCGAAATAATTTTTGTGTTCCATCTATTTTTACTAGTTTTGATTTCCGTCTATTTTAAAAATTTCAGAAGCACAAAATCGAAAGAAATTTCGATGAAAAAAACTTGAGCGACGTGATTCAACTCCAACAGAAAACAATTCTGAAGCCCCATTTTAACCAAGGCTTTAGAACAGGCGAATAAGTAAGACGATTTAGCAGACAATTATTGTAGGTCAATTGAGTTTAGATAACCTACTTCCAGCACTTAAGGCGTCACATGACAGAGAGTGCCCAATACAATTCTGTCAGGTTAGCTTCTTTCTGAATTATATGCATCGGCATCAAATTCCACAAGCTATAATATATGGCAGGTAAAAATTTGTCATAAAATCAGCTGTGATTTTTTTCAAAGATTTATCTATAAGATGTGTGATTGATTAAAATCAGTTTGACTAGACAATACAGGCGGGTTTGTGAAGCAAATCATTCATATATCCTAGTGATTTATAGCCAAGTGCAAGGAGTGGCTCTTGTGACTACTATTTAGTCTGTAGGGCAAATATTTCTGAATTTGAAACTATGTTTCAGTGATCACAAGAAGTACAAATACACATTTGTTTGGTAAAAATGTGCTCAACAGCAAATATAAATAGATAAATGTTGGACAAACAGAAATCAGGAACTTTGATCAGGCATAATTTTCCAATTATTTTAAGTTAGTAAACTTCTGTGTGTACAATAATATAAATATTAACATTCTGCAGCAATTTAACACCAACAGGCAGCAATAAAGGCAGGCATCAATCAACAATAGGCAACGAGGCACAACCCACTCAGAAATGATTAAACACCTGTCAATCAGCCTTGACGAGCCTTGACTTATATTCCCCAAATCCCTTCCAGTATTGCAGATATCTTTACATCAATTCCAGTTGATTTTGAAATTTAATATTAAGCAACAAGTGAAATATTTCTGCAGAATAAAACCTCATTAAATTTATAGAAAAGAATAACAAAACACGTGAATGCAGGCGTTTGAAGGGTTCGACTGGTGAATTTACGTGCAAACCAAGCATACAATTATTGAGTGTGCAGCGTATTTCAAGGGATTAGATGTGCTCATCAAGTCTGACTCTCACAAAAGCAATAATGAAAATGTTAACAGTAGTATTGCTTGGACACATTGGTGTGCAGAAACAACGGAGTGGGAACCCATTCAATGATTAGATAGTACTTGTCTTGAGTATTCATCTACTTTGCATCACATGTTGAGTAAGTCGTCATCTTCTAACGCAGCAAGCAGACTGGGCACTTGGAGCTGGCTTCATCATCGGTCTTGAGGCACTCGAATCGAACGAAGTAACTTGCTTTGCTGTGCAAACCAGAGGACTCTACAGTTTTCAGACAAAGTTAATTACCAGTGATAATTCACCTGATAGTCGTACTCAGTGTCCATTATTCCCATAACCGCCACCACTTGATATTGCCGAGCTTTCATAGCTGCCAGAGATTTCCTAATGAGTCGCATTCCAGACGCAGCTGTGGAAGTTCCATGCAACTGGTTCATTTGCTGTGGTGTGTGACTAGGGTCAAAAACGATCATATTGATGCTGCCGTCCTTTGACTGCTCAACACCGACAACTGTCCGACTGTGTCCTGTAATCACGGATGACATGGACATTTTATACAATGCTAGTACTTTTTAGTAAGATCTATTTTGCTAGATATGACTGTTTCAAAGTACCATAATTATATTGTGAACCAGAAGTATAGCAACAGCAATAAAATTATTGCTGCGGAAGTTTGGGTGAATAATCTATTTTTCCTATTTTGTGTTATTTTGCGGACCAAGGTTGAGCTTTACCGTCTGCTTTTATTCTATTTTTACTATAATGTTTTTGTATTTCCTTGACTGCATTCTATTATTGGTTGTTTGAAATTTCTTGGGTCAGTTTAAAATTGAAAGTACCTTGATGCTGCAAATAGAGAGGAGGTTTGAACTCATCGTTCTTCTGAAAATATTGCAATGCCCAATTAAACATTTCAGGATGACTCCCATCTGGTGCGGTCGGGCGGTGAAAATCAACCAGCTGACAGCGTATTCTCAGTGATGACAGGAATGTCACCACCTCTGTGGCGCCTATCCACTTTCTGGTGTTGAACAGCTTTCCTCCCAATTGATCACACCCTTGCAAATCGAATCCTTGTCGCCAAGCCCATTCAATGTGCTGCTGAAGTCGCGAGATCGAAGGCATTGTGCTTCGGCTAACCTATGGTCAGGAGTCAGTAAAAAAAGAATTTCGTTCTCCTGTCCTTACCATTTCTACTCCAAAATGAGCTCCACCGTTTGCCTGGTCGTAGCTTGGCACCGCCATTCCATAAATTCCTCCACCTACCAGAGATGGTTTGTACAGCTGTTCGTTGAAGCCAGTGTGGTGCAAGAGGGAGGAAATCAGCATTTGCATGTTTCTGTAGCCGCAACCCCAGCCTTTGTCACCATATGTGGATGCGTAATGGTCAACCGTGGTGCACATGAAAGTGCTCACCACATTTGTACTTGAAGCACTGAAGCTTCTGATTTTCGCAACCAAGTCTGAAAGTCAAGATAATAATTTAGATTTTTAAGAGTTATTTATGAAAGCTAAATCTGCATACCTTTGGTGCAAGAGCTGCCATCATCAACACCATTCTGTTCAGCCGTTTTCAGTTCACATTGCTTTTCGTAATAGTCGGACACACTCATTTCTCCTGCGTATACTGCTTTCTGCATGTTTGTCATGCTCTGCTCTCGGAAATTTCCTTGATTGTCCATGCCGTATTGAGCCTTTAATTGGGATGAAATGAATCTTTAATACAAAGCTACTAGCACGAATAAAGAGAAATAGTGTGACAGCATAATAATTCCTGACCAAAAAGTTCAGTTTTTTTATCCTGAAAAGACACAAAAACAACAAAATTATAATAACAATCATCAGGGTAGAGTTGACTTTTTGCCACATTAATTTACGTTAAATTCCAGCTTATTCAACCATACTTAGGAGGTTTAATTTAGAGGCGCTGTTGATAGGATGTAATGCGTTTATAAACACTTATCTAAAAACAATCAAAAACCTAAATATAAACTTAATTAGTGTTTAATAAAAATAATATAAAAATGATGAAATCTTTACCAGGCCCATTCCGGCTCTGCCCTCCCGGGTAGAGTTTTAGCGAGATGTTTGCCAGGAATGGTGCCTTTTCTCACTATGTGCTTTTTTAAATTATATTGACAAACTGTTTTTTAACATGTATGTAAATTTTACGGTGAGAATAAACAATCAATCAAATAATTGTAGGAAGCGCTTTTGAAATAAAAAATTGATGTAATCGGTTGATAAATGTTAAGAGTTTGTACCCTGAGCATTTCAAACTCCTTCTGCTCTCGTTGTCTCCTGACCTCCTTTTCTCTCTTCTCGATTTCTCTAGCCAACATCCGGTCGCTTGACATGTCTGGCGTAATTGGAGTGACTCCAGCTATCAAATTATGCAATAAACTGAAAGCTATAGAAACTATGCATTACCTTTTTGATTAAAATGCTCTTCGATGTGGCGAGTCATTTCCCTATGGTCCTTGAAGCCAGTCATGCAGCACACAGGGCAGCCTTCGGAGCTTCCTGACTCCACCCTTGATCTGGCACTGGCAGGCTGGTAAAAATTATTTTAAACTTTTACTTAAAATAAGATGAGCAGGATGCATACCTTGCACGGGCTGAGAATGTCTTTATGCTCTATGTTGACGTGCAGTTCTAGATCAGGTGTGTCATAAAAGCTCCTGCTGCAGAAGGGACAGTGGTAATCTTTTTGTCTGGCAGTAGCTCCTCCGCTGAATGTGGCCAGGGGTGCGAAACCACCATTGTAGTGCGAAGTTGGGTCGGCAGGAGGAAAAGATGGACTCGTGAGGTCAAAATGAGCTCTATTTATGTGTTCTTCAAGAAGCAATGGATTCGAGTTTTTGTATGGGCAGAGAGGGCAAAGCTGTTCAACCTGAAAAATATTTACTAGTGTGGATAAGCGGTATAAAAACTTAAAGTTTACCACAGGCGCGCTTTTGGCAGGGCTTGACTTCTGCTTCAGATTTAAAGACATCTGTGATCGAAGAGGTGACCCTTGTGGCTGCCTTTTTTCAACAAGGTGCTGCGGCGCAGCGGCAGCCTGCGCTTCTTCCTCAACATTATTGTTGTTATTGTTATTCAAGTTGTTGTTTAGCTGCTGATCCCAACCCCATTTGCTGCCATTTTCCTTTGGCAGGTCCTCCTTCTAAGAGGTATTTTGTATCAAATAAGTTCAAACATTTGGAAAAAATCTGGACCTTGTCTTCGTGAACCTTTGCTTTCTCAAGGTATCTCTGTAAAGTGTTGTAGTATGGCTCTGCAGCTCCATCTTCAAGTTCGAGCTCAGGTGAGGCTGCAGATGCCGTGGAATACTGCAGCTGGTCATCATCGTCGATAAAGGCCATCAGTTCATGTTCAGGGGTGAGGTACTCAAGGTGGGTGCTGTTGACATGTACCATCAGCTCGTCTGCAGAAATGTCTCCAAGATCACAAAAGGGACATGACACTGCTCCTTCAACATGCTGGAACAGCATGTGAGTTCGCAGCTGCTCATCGTTGAGGCCTTCTAGTCCGCAGATCTCGCAAGAGTAACTGAAGTCAGGTAGCTTGCTCGCAGCCATCCCTGAAATTTTTTAACTGTCAGCTACAATAAATATTATACAAAGCAAAAATATGAGAGAAAGGAAAATTTAAATTATAAAAATAGATGAAAAACGCAGCATGGCACGCATGACAATTCTTGAAACTGAGATATAACCTGCTTGGTGACACAATTTAAAATTTCTTCGCTTTAAATTAAGATAAAATGTATAATCCTAAAAATTACACCCCCTTTTAAAACACTGCAGGCTTTCGTTTGTGTTTTATATTTTGAAAAGCAATAATCCAAATTACGGACGCAAGATAATGATATAACGGCAAGCAGAAAACACGCAGCGTTATGAGCATGCACTAGAGCCCAATTAATTTGTGCATGACAAAAATGACCGACATGGGGGTAGATGACCGAGTTTTACAGAAATATTGAAGGAAGGGAAGTAAGATAATTATGTACATAAGCAAATGGCTTGAAGCGGAAACAGAATGGCAACTCAAGAATGTGACTGACTAGTTTACCTGTTCTCCGAAATTTTACCTCAACCAAGATTTTCTAAAGTCGGCCCGAACCATTTTCGTGATCTTAGCGAAAACAAACAGTTCGGGTATCGTTCGGCCTCGGATGGCTCATCTGCAGGTGTGCTGCGTTGCCAAATCGTGCGCAAAAAACCGCACATGGCCTTTTAAAAATCGGTTTTGAAATCGCTGTTGCAGCGACGAGCTGCGACCTGCGACTGTCAGTAACGCCAGTAACTGCTCACAATGAGATACAAATTCGTGTTGTAAAAATCGCTCTGCAATTAAAACAACAATTTGTCCTGGTCCCGGCAAAATTGCGCACCGTTCAACAAACACCCAAATTTTCATTGTCGAATTGATTGTTGACCTGTTCTTACAATAAAGAAATTCGCGTTTGGTTGTTGAAAGTTACGCAATTTTTCCGGGACCAGGACGAATTAAAATTCAACCCTTTGTCGGAAGTTATTGGCAATCGCCGCTGCCACAGTGAAATGTAGAAAAAAAAATACAAAATGACTCGTAGCTATTTTATCTCTATATAATTAATTAACAAACTCACTACAATTATTGTTTCATATAATTAATTAAATTTTAATTAAATACATAATGCCTAAATTTTATGCTAAAATTGAAGAAGTGTTAGTTCTTGCTCCTTTAGCTGGAAATCGTGTAAATAAAACCGGTTATAATTTTAATGCGGGCCTGGCTAACCAGTCAAGACTGCGCGATCGACGGCAACATCGTGTTAAAGGGTTAAAGCAAAAGCAAAACAAGAAGGGCGAGTCACAGTGTAGTCACAATCTACTCAACTTGATCGGGTCAGAAGCTAGAAATCGTGGCAAGTCCGGACAGTAGCGAGTTAAGTTAGTCCAGGCTTACGTCCAGGCGCATGTGACATCCACGTGCAGACCTAGGTAAGACCCCGCAGGTCCCGCGGGACGAGTTTAACTGGGTCACTCAGGGCCTGCGCGAACGAGGGTCACTTCATCCATTCCCTTTGCGATGGCAAGCCATGCCACCTACGTTGGTTTCGCCAGTCTGGCCCACGAGTCGAATTAAAACTTATTTCAGCAAACTCTCATTGTTATTATGTACTACCTTTCCTGGCACCAATGCTAAAGAATAATTTCCTTAAAATTTTTATTTCATGTAATTCATTCAATTTAAATAATACATATGTATGTGTACTTTGAGAGTATAATATATGATTGCACAGATATTGACTAATCAGTGACTATGTATTAAATGCGTAGCTTATTGTTGGTTCGTGGCACATCTCTCGCAATTCATATTGATTAATTATGTTGTAACTAAAAAGTTCATTTCAATTTATCATGCTCTGATGTAGAAATAAAATAAGAAGATATTAAGAAAGTTGATTTATTTCTTTGAAATAGATTTTTAAAACTATCGATACTATTATATATTATTTAAAACTGAAATCCTTTTTAATTTTTCGACAGTTCTAGAAAATAAATCAAGTTTCTATTCGAATTTAAATTCTAATTTTAAGAAAAAAAATCGTGAGAGAAATAAACTTAAAGCTACAATAATTTTAACTCGTCTTGGCTCATGGAGGCTAAATTCTAAATATTTTTTCCCCAAAATAAAGCCTAAAGCCTGAAATCTTCTAACTCCAGATTCAACTGAAACTATTTTCCCCTATGGCGGAGCTCAATTATTGAATGTTATTGATGCCCCAATTTTAAAAGTCAGTCCTTTTAAGACAGTGTTATCAATAATTTAACTCAATTCCCTCATTGCAACTATTTTATGATTATTTTTGCTTAAGGAGAGCAGAGACTTATTTTTGCCTGTGTTAAATTTGTTAAATATTGCCACCCAAAGGAAGTGTGAACTAACGTGAGCGGAAACAGTGTCTTCCTCTGACAGCAATTTTCACAGATGTTGCACATTTTACATAAAAGTGCAATTCTGGTTTCAGAATGAACAGCATGATGAGCGAGACAAAGCCATGTGGGGACGTAGATGACGCGATTCACGAGCTGGGACAGATGAGTGTGGACATAGACGCCCCTAAGCCATTTTGCCTGCGTGAACGCCTGGAGAAGCTGCGTCTTCTAGATAGGTGTGAAAGGGCTGCCCTCCATCCATGGAACAAATCCAGCGAAGAGGCGGCAGGCGTCGACTGCAGCAGACATGATGTTGGCCAGGGTCAGGAGAATGAGCGGCAACACCAATGGCTCAATTTGGCGCGCCCGTCACCCCTCAGAATGTTTAACAGGTTGCATAGAGGAAGTTGCCCAGCAAGACTCTCACAGCTCTCTTTAAATGCACACAGGTGAATGGTTTTGCTTTAGTGTACAGGTTTAATTTGTTCTCTTCGGTTATTCAGTTAAAAATTACAGGTGGTAAATTTAATGAATTTTAGATAAAAAAAAAATGGCTCAGATCTGCGTGGATTTACTCTAGAATTATTTATAGATATCATATTAGTGAAATTTTGAGAGGAAAAAATTAAATTTTTGAATTATTCATATATTTATTATTGACATTTAGTTAAGTGTGTTCTGATCAATTTATAGCACCAATACCACCCCACATTACTGACTTTAGGAAACTTATTTGATTTAAACCTAATTGTTTGTTTCATTATCTTGGCAAACAATCATTCAAAAAGCTCTCACTTGCTGAAGTTATTTTACCCTCGCGTTTTGAAAGACTAGCACTTCTTACAAACTCTAAAAATGAAACTCCCTCTCAAGTTATTAGTGGGCTAAGTTACGTGTTACTATAAATTTTGTCATTTTTCTCATAAATTTCAACTTCTAGAATAAATTATTTCATAGAACATGCCCCTTAATTCTCCATTTTTAATTTGTCATCCCTTTCTGCTTAGGAATTTAAAGCCATACAGCATCCCTTGGCGGCGAGAGGAGCGCGTGCGGACAAAAAGTGAAAACTCTGACACGCTGGATGATTATGTGGATCCTTGGATACTTCCAACGATTATGCCAAAACTAGAATTACTGGATAGTATTGCAGTGCTACCAGATCCGACAATATTGCGATCGCGTTCACTGGAAGATGTCCGATCTCCCTCGGCTGAAGAGGACCTGGACGACATGTCGCTTGAAATTCAACGACTGCACGTCAACGAGTGACCGCGCTGCTCCAAGCAGGCCTTACTTAGACTGAAGTCGCACAAAATTCTCACTGCTGCCCACCAGCCCAGGAAAAGCTTTATTCGTTTGCTGATAAGAATTTTCATATTGCAAAGTAGGAAAGTGAATTGCAAGCTTCTGTCTTAACTCCTTTGTTCAACCAACAAATGTAATTCTGTAAATTAATTTTCCGTTCCGTTTTTCATATTATATTGTAATATACAATCGAGTTTTGAAATCCCTGCAAATCCCTGATGCATAAGTTTTTCTTGGTAATTATTTTAAGTTTGTTTTATTTTAAGGAAAGTAAATAATAAAAAACGTTGCGTAATCATACTTGGTTGCAAATAATTTTATCTGTCAGTAATCCACAGCAAATAACCAATAAAATTGATTATGATATAACAGAATTTAAAAAAATATTCAAAAAACTTCTAAAAATAAATTTATACCAGATGTATACCTTGCTCAAGGGCAGTTTGTTACCAATAATTCTTAAAATTTCTACACTTCAGTGCACTACAGTAAAATCAGGTGCTTCATGACACAAATTATAATCTTCAGAGGTTATAAAATGGATCAAAATTATATTTGTATGGTGCAGTATTATATCATAGATTAAATGTGTGTGGTTTATTTCTCTAAGTGAAAGCAATAATCCACTGGTGAAAATTTTTAAATTTAAATTTTAACTTGTAAATCTTAAGTATCTACCATAGCGCATTCTTCCCTATATATAATTGGGAAGCTAAAAGGAACCAAAAAAGATTTTGCAATGTGACGCAGCAATGATAGCTAAAATCAACTGATCATTTTTAATTTTTAACTGATCTCTCAAAGTTGTTAAAAAAGTAAAAATTTTGTAGTGTATTACGTGAAGAAGTGTTATTGCTAGGTGTCAATATTTTTTTGCTCTTTTTATCCCTGTTCTCTCGGACCGGGAAGGGCGTGCACTGCACTAGCACGAATGCTGAAACCCGGGTGCCAATAACACTGCGAGCGAACGGATAACATGGTTGCACCAGGCCGCACAGGGACCCAGCCCACTGACAATGAGCCCACTCAAGGGCCACTTGCCTCCGCACCGAGGACTGCATTGAAACGCTAGACATTCGTCCCGTGAAGCCAAATCACGCATGCTGGAAAGGTGCAAACCAGCAAGTAGCGAGTCGGCGCCGGTGCGCCTCCCCGTAAACAGAGGGAACTCGAAACGAAAATAATTGAACCTTTATTAGAACAATAATTATTGGAATCATTTTCGCGCTATTCCATCACAACCCTTTCATTTCAGGAATACGCTCTTCCCATTGGTAAATTCAAATGACGAGAGCGCCACAGCGGCCGATACGATCAATTCCTTTCCTTGATTAAAAACAATTCATGGCTACTGCCGGGATGTCGTTGCGACGGTCAAGTGTGATCATTTCAGCACTTTTTCGCAACGCAAGTCGGCAAAAATCAACTATAAGTCACCAGCTTGTAGTAACACAATATGGGGATCCGATCAAGTCAGTTTCAATGGCTGAAGAACCCTTGCCAAGTCTAAATTCAAATGAGGTTTGTCGCCTGCTGTCATTCAACTACCTCGACCGACGTATGGAATTAAAATGGAAAAATTAACTTTTAGGTGAAAGTTCGTATGCTTGCAACGACTGTGAACCCTGCAGACATTAATACTATCCAGGGATCATACGCTGTGAAGCCAAATATCCCCTTTGTCGGTGGAAATGAGGGCGTCGGCGAGGTTATCGAAGTGGGTTCAGATGTCACGCAGCTCAAAGTCGGTGACAAAGTCTTGCCAGCGATCAACGCTTGGGGCACCTGGCGCACCTACGCTGTTTGTCCACAAAATCACGTTTTCAAGGTTTGAATTATTATAATTTAAAGTGCACTTAAATATATTAAAAAAATCAATCGCAGATAAATCCAAATCTCAGCCCTGTTGAAGCCACAACAATGAGCGTAAATCCCTGCACGGCCTACAGAATGCTGAAAGACTTTGTGTCACTGAAAAGTGGTGATGTTGTCATCCAGAACGGAGCCAACAGCGCTGTTGGACAAAGCGTGATTCAGATGTGCAAAGCTTGGGGCTTGAAGTCCGTGAATATTGTTCGGAACAGGCCCAATATCGAGGAATTGAAAAGAGAGTTGCAAGAGCTTGGTGCTCACGTTGTTCTTACTGAAGAAGAGCTAAGGTGCGTGTTTGAAATAAAGCTGAATGTATATAAGGTGACCATTGTCTTAAAATTGTAGGACAACTGAGGTTTTCAAGAGCAAACAATTATCGCGACCTCTTCTTGGATTAAACTGCGTGGGAGGCAAAAATGCCCTGGAAGTCACAAGACAGCTAGGCAACAAGGGAACCATGGTCACCTACGGAGGAATGTCTCGGGAGCCCCTGATGGTCCCTGTTTCGGCCCTGATTTTCAAGGACCAACGCTTCGTCGGCTACTGGATGACACGATGGAACAAAGAAAACCAAGGAAATGAAAACTGGGAGAACATGTATGATAATATTGCAACAATGATAATAGAAAAAAAGCTCGCCCCACCTAAGCACAAGCTAGTCCCATTTACCCAGTTCAAAGAGGCGATTGAAAATGCGCTATCACCCAAAGGTTTCATCGGCTACAAGTACATTTTAGACATGCAGAAATGAATTTATATATATATTATGAAGTTATTAAGACTGATTAAAAATTGGCAATAAAACCACATTATCTGTTACGCGATGTTTGGGTTGAAAAAATAAAAAGATTACAAGTTTAATTTGTTAGCTTTTCATTTGCTCAAGATAAAAAGTTTTACAGATGACGTGATTTTTTTTGCTATTTTAGTGCATTTTTGCTTAAGTAATTAGTTTGTTGCATATCTAGCGATTGATAACACAGTGTGGTACTACCCAGATTGGCCCCTAAGAGAGGTACTCTGCACAGTGCTCCCCTCTGCTGGTGCGATCTAAGTCAATATTTGAGACAGCATAATTATTATTATTATAGTAGCGTTTTTTATGCATTGTTATTTTGAATTTCGATTAATATAATTGATTATGATCATCGCATTTTTAGAAATGAATTAAAAGCGGTATCTACATTTGATTTAAATTTGTTTAAAAAATTTAAGGTTACAAAATGGTTTTATCAAAGGACATTTATGAATATAAAATATTATCTACCATTATATTATGGTAGATAATTATTAGCTCTTAACTCATAATCTATAAATACGGATAATCAGGGAAGCCAAAAAAATAGTCAGAGAGAGACACACAAAAGGATAACAAACAATATAGCTATAAAAATAAAATATTTTCCCAGATTTTCTAGGGCCTTGCCTTCACAATATAAACTATTAATAATTATTTTTATTAAATATTAATAACACAAAATTTTTCAATAATTATTGCTCAATTTCAAGCACGCGCACATCTAAATTATTTTGAATTTTCCGGAATCAAAATAAAACGGAAAAAGTAAATTAAAAACGTCACGCGACAGGTGCTAAAGAGCTTTCTTTACCAAAGCAAAGGAGTGGTCTCCAGGATGCGAGACTGAGTGTTATCCATTATAATTTACAAGCATTCAATGTGCGATCGGCTCCAGAGAGATGCTGCTGATGGCCAGAAGAAAAAATGCAGTGTGTGGATAAAAAAAACTTAGAGAGAAATGTGTATGCTGGCGCGAGGGACAAGTGAGATGTGTAAATGCAGTGAGCATAGCGCCGTCGTGTAATCAGCCGCGGAAGGTGCAATTACTCAAGTCGGCAGCAGCATACGAGCATTCACTGCTGCGTGTACGCCAATAGCCACTGCAAATGCCAAAGAAACTGGTCAACTCCTTTCCACGAAAAACAAAGAATTAATTGCCAATGCTCTTACTTGTTAAAAACTGCACTAGCAACATTTCTTTTGGTGAGTTTTTTCAATCTTGATCGAAAAATTTGTAAAATACTACTGTGATGGAAGAAAGCAACAACTGTTTCAGCTCCAGGTTGTTGTGTAAAATAGGCAAGTTTGACAAATTTTCAAAAATATCTAGGCTATATTCTAAAATTCCTTTGCGGAAAAAATGGAATAACATAATTTAATAAAAAAGCTTGTACATTTTCAAAAAGAACTTAATTATAAACAAGTAAAAATTTAATCATACAGGTCTTTCAATTGGTTTAAAATTTCTGACTATTTTTCACCTCAGACTTCAGACATCGACACAATTATTAATTTTTGAATTTTATCTCAATTGCAAATTTTACTAGTAGGTAGTATTGGGTATATTACTTAGAGGGGTTTGCTTAATACGCCAAAATTTATTGAATATTTTAATACACTGCAACTTTGAATTGGACCAATTAAAAAATAAATAAAAATATATTACATATATGTTTATTATATTTTATTGTCTTTTCTTTAGTCATCAGTGATTTATGTCATGCATCTGGGCGACGCTTGTGTTTTGCTGCCGTGATTGGCAGGCGGCGTCCATCGTGAGGGGCCAATCGCACAAGCCTGCATTGCCGGCTTAATTTGCAGACTGGTTTCGAAACAGGGCGTGACAATGGCGGTGTAATTGCCAGCACGGCCATAAATACCGCTGCGAATAATAAATAAGATTGGCTCCTTCTCGATCAGCCTCGGGCACCAGCAGCAGAAGCGGCAGCAGCTCCTTCGTGTAATTTTCAAATTATAGGCTTCAATTTTTTTTGTGCTCACTCTCCTCTCCGTGGATGCCTCGGCCGTTGCGTGACTGGTGCTGCGATGTGTGGAATTAAACGGAGGATTTTTAATTTTTCAAATAAAAACACCCAATGGGAGCCAGCGCCAGTTGTGCGTTTCGTGATCGGATTAATTAGAACGGCAGCTACCACAGACAGAGAGACCACAAGGCCGGCTCCCATGATATTATTTGTTGGTCTGTCTCTCTCACTCGCTCTGTGTACACTATTTTATATATATATATATACACACACGAATATATATGTTCCGTTGGCTCGCGGTGTTTCAACCTATAAATTCTATAATTGGAGATTTTCGGCTGTGATTTAGAACTGCCCACTTGATTAATAATTGCCTTCGATTCGGCGACGGCCATTAAAGATATTACTATTCCGCTGATTTTGAGAGGAAGGCCGTTGCTTCTTGATGCCGGGGACAGATTTTAGATTTTACAGACACGGCGCTATCTTGATTTTAATTAAAATTAGGCTCGCTGCTAATGAGCGAGTGGAGATTCCTCCAGATTTATATGCGGTGGGAAATTATAAAAATGTTGATGATTTTATTTATTCAGCATTGAATTTTTTATTGGATCAGATAACAGCTGTAGTAGACGTTATTAATTAATTTTTCTCAGGTGAACATGCCATTAGGAAACAATTTTTTGGTGAGACTAACAGCATTCTTCGGTCCCAAAAATGTGAAACACAATTTACAGCTGTCTTAAGTTCACAGTATTTTCATACCGAATATATGCCTTTTTATTTTTTGCCGCTGTAACCAACAAAAATTTATATTTTACACGGAACCGAGCCGAATTAAGTATAAACATCAAAAGTTGTCACGAAACCATGACAATTTTATTTTGCCACAGTAAATTTTGCCTGAATTAATGAAGAGTTGAGGTTTTAATTTTGAGAGCCACTTCAATCAATTCAGCTTTTAGTTTAACATGTTATTGATTATCACTTGAGAAAAAAGCTTAGCAATTTTTAAGGTTTGTGCTTGCATGCCAATTAATTTCCGCAAAGTCCCTCTGTCTCCCCCAAAGTGACACTTTTGTTGTGGGCAATAAGGTGCGTTGGCGCGTATACATGCACTTTATTTCGCGTTTGATCCGAACAGACAGACCACACGTGGGTTTAGCTAATATCCAATTTCACGGCGAATTAATTGACAAGCGCGCCTGGGACAGGTATTTTTTCTCCACAAGGCCATCGCTGAGTTCCAAAGAGCTCAGCCGATTAATAAAATTCACCGCCGGTAACTTCAAAAGCTGCATTTCCCGATTGTGAGTAATTAAATGCGTTTGGTAAAAAAGCCCGTGTTCGGTGTGAGCAGCAGATTCGCGGCTCGGACGCAAAAAAATCTGTGGGTACGCCTGCAAATTGAGTTAGTCACGGTGATTTCGACGGCTTCTCGGAACTGTAGCCGAGCACCTGAGAAGAGAGCAATCAATGATGCACGGCCCGATTTACATGGGCAAATGGAGAAACATAATGACTGTTCATCCAGCCATTAATTAGACTCGTATGAAAATCTCACGTTTCTGAAGCTCCCAGGCCGGCAAAAATGAGCGGCGGCTGTCTTTTTATGTCCAGTCCCTGACGGTTTGTTTGCGCAAAAAGCAGCAGCTCGATGCCCTCACGCCGCTTTGAAATGCTTTTTCATTCTTGACTGGCACGGTAATTGATCTGCAGATCTTCGCTTACCACAGAGGTCAGATAATTTTAGCGCAGCTCTGCTTGGCAGAATAGGAGCAGAGCGTGGACTGCCGAGTGTTGCACTTTGCAATTTTACGACTTGTTGAGTCAAAAATGAATCGAGAGTATATAAATACACTTTTTATTGACGTTTTTCAAAACATTACTCTTTTTCACTTAATCGTCACTATCAGGAAATCCATTGTTGATTTGGAATTAATTTTAATGCGCTATTCAAAAGTGGCGGGTTTCTCTACCAATTGCACAAAAGAGTTAATAAAAATATACAATTTTTGTGTGGGCGTAAAATTTTCATTTCACAGGCTTGCTCGCGCAAAAATAATTACAAATACAGACCGTTGCACCGCCTCGGCACACACATTATTTTCCGCAAATCCAACCGGCGGAAAAGTGGCGTATATCACAACACGATATCATTTTTGCTCATCACACACACGCGCGCGCGTCCGGAAAGGCATTTTGTGTTTTGATAACGAAACGCGAAGTCTAAATTGCCACCAAAGCCAAGCACATATACACATTTTACATATATGTATAATACACACGAGAATAACCAAAAAGTCATACAAGTCGACTGGCAGCAGACAAGTCAGACAGCACAAGATGAAAATGTTGCATGCCCAGTAGCAAATTTTATAATTAAAGCTGTGCCACGGCAGTTGTTGTGTTTTTAAATAATGGCTGCTGCTGGCTGAGTGTGTGTGTCAGTGTTTGAAAATATTAATTTATATTCGCTGGCATTTTACAGTAGTCGAAAGCATTGACAGGCCAACAACTGGGAGAGAGAGAGAGAATGAAGGCCCTGAGCATCGGGAAAAATCTCCGTAATTATTATCCAGCAACGACTGGCAGCGAGGGCATTAATTTTAATTCCCTCGCTCTCGCGGTCGTGCAATTATGTTTTTCTAACTGCTGCTCGCGGTGTAATTAATCGGAAAGTGATGAGGAATGCCGGGACATAAATAATTTATGCCCTCAAATAACTATTATTAATTGCTGTACGCGACTCGGTTGGTCCGGCAGGAAAACATCTTCGAGGAAAAGGATTCTGTTTCTGGTAATGCGTCTACCAATTGATGGACTGCGCCTTTTGAACCTTTTATCTCATTATTTGCTCTCCTTCGCAATAACTAAAGGTTGAAATGGTTGAATGATATCCAGCTCGTTCATCAACAAATAAGGCAAAATATACCGCAAGAATGAAGATAACAACTTTTTTCCATCAAAACATACTCGTTGCAAAGAAAAATTATTGATCATTTTTAATTTGCGAGGCCATTATCTTTACAATACTTTTTATTTTTCATCAAAATCGAACATAACCATATTTTTCCGAATTTCGTCGGCACAAAAAGCATCGTAAGCGTGTTTGCAAAAACGCAAGTAGTAAAAGAAAGTGTTATTGTAATATAAACTCACGGCTAAGGAATAATGAGCGCGGCGTACACATCAGAGACGAGATCAAGCCAGCCGTTAACATTGGTGGAAATAAAGGTTTTATCCCCGGAGCTGCCAATCAAGTGCCAGTCTCTTATTGGCTGGAAAAGGAAAAGGTTGCGTGGTTTGCGGCTGCCGCTATAACATATCATAATTACAATACACATATTATTTTAAAGCAGCGGCGGCACGCACGACACACAACCTGCAATTATGCGGTCCGACGGCCCTCCCACCGCACAAAAAGCGACCAAGGGAACACACATGGATGTGAGCTAACCCATTCCTCTGTAATGCGGCATCAGGGGTGCCTGCCTGCAATGACGGACGCGGTGGCAGGGTCACTTTTCTCCATTTATGGCGCAGCGTTGGAACACTACAAAAGCCGCTTTTGGCTCGGAATGTGCACGCACTGTGTTAATCTTTTAATTAATCTGCGCGCACGTCTTGTTTTCGGCAGCGTGTGTGTACGAATCGCAGGTGGGACTTGCCTGTTTTGGAGAAGTAAGATAAAAACTCCTCCAAAACCGGCCAGATACCGACAGATTTAGATTCCATCTACGTTATTTTGGCACCATATGCTTTTTCACAGGCACGTGTGTGTAATAAATTCAATTTTGAACAATTTTGATTTAACGGGCTATATTAACATACTTGGTAAAATCGTTAAGAGTTGTGCTCTAAATTAATTTTTACAATGCTTCCTAAACTATGACGATATTTTGAAAATATTTTTTTCATCAACTCAATAGCTTCAAAAGTTAATCATTTATCTCAAAAAATAATAGTATATATTATTCATTAAATATTAATAGTGATCCATGTTTGAGAAATAAATTAAAATTAACTGTCAACTTCCAAAGTCATTTTGAATTAATAAGGAATCTATTAATCACGTCTCCTATCGCAAAGTAGATTTTTGCCTGCGACTCACATGCTTACCCTCGACCGAACATTGAATACACGCCTCTTATTTGTTTTGCTTGCATTGAGAGCGAGATAAACGTATCTATGCAAATAATGCATTTTCCTATGAGAGACTTTCGTGCGGAAGTCGAAAGAGGAAATACACCCATTCAGCGTGCGACACAGCAGTTTGCGCACAATTTCTACCCACTGCATAGGCTGTACACAAATAAATGTATACATTTATACGTGTGCACGTTGTATATGCGAAAATTCAGGCATACTGTGTGCGTGTGTATAAATTTATACTACTTAGACGCGAAAGTACCATAGCTGCGTGGAATAAACACACACACACGGCGCAATAAATTACGCTCTCTCACACAACTCTTCTTCGCAGTCTGCATCTCCTTTAATCTGTTTAGTTTAGCCGCATTGTTGAGAACGCGCTATTCTCTCTAGCAAGCACGCATCGAGTCTCTCTCTCTCTCTCTCTCTCTCTCTCTCTCTCTCTCTCTCTCTCTCTCTCTCTCTCTCTCTCTCTCTCTCTCTCTCTCTCTCTCTCTCTCTCTCTCTCTCTCTCTCTCTCTCTCTCTCTCTCTCTCTCTCTCTCTCTCTCGTCGAATCAAAATGGTTACGTTTTATTCCTTTGAGTTAACAGAGTGGAGAGAAGAGTTCATAAATAAATTCAAAATGAATAAAAAGTTGGTTTATAAATCGTTTTAAAACTAAACAGGGATTAATTTTAACTTTCAAAACTAAATTTACAAGGGGGAATATTACAGTAAAATTATTTGTTTATATATATCGTATCCAAAGGTTGTCCTGTCATAAGACATGCACTAGATCAGATCTTTACAAGATTATAAGGCTTCGCCCTCAAAAAATTTGCCCAGCT
Source organism: Cloeon dipterum (assembly GCF_949628265.1). Taxonomy (NCBI): domain Eukaryota; kingdom Metazoa; phylum Arthropoda; class Insecta; order Ephemeroptera; family Baetidae; genus Cloeon; species Cloeon dipterum. The sequence continues at coordinate 28,284,970 of NC_088788.1, forward strand.
TTGCAACTTTTACAAAAAAAAAACATTGATCGCTACTTTCTAAAAACTAAATTATTGTTTAGGATTGTCCTGCTTAAACTATTACATTTAAATTGCTCAAACAATCAACTCAAGGCATACTGGAACCTGCAACGATTAGTTATTTTTATTGCTGTTCTGTTTTCCATTTAAATTTGCATTTTTGTTAAACCCAAATAAATTTTCGCAAAGTTAGAGTAGAAAAAAAGCTGTTTTGAGGGTTTTATTCCCGTGGATCAAGCTGTGGCACTCAGTTGGTAAGGAGCAAGTTGCGACGTGCGCGATTTAAGGGGCCAATTAAGCGGCGCGCAATAAAATAATGCTTATCGAAGGCGCGGCGCTCGACTGTGAAAAGCCGTAGAGTCGCTCATTTAATGAGTTGTTTTGGCAAATGCTGAGAGCGGGAAAATGTATACCTTGCAAAGGCTCTTTTCATTACTCTCGACGCCAGGATGGAGCGAGAGAGAGAGAGAGAGAGAGAGAGAGAGAGAGCAAATTGGTGCGTAACATTTGGCGTTGCATAAGGGCCCAGGAGCAAAAGGTGGGCGGAAGAGGAGGGCGGAGGAAAGGGGCGAGTTGGATTTATGGTGCAATTAGCACCCGGAGTTGTAATTTATACATGTAATAAAGCCCCGGATAGACGAGCAGAAAATAAGGAAGAAGCAACCAAACACACCGACGGAGCGTGTGCTCACCCACCAGGTAGGAAACGCGCGGCGGCGGCAGCGGCGTGCGCGCGCGACTCCAAATTTTACAAATGGCTCGGCGCGGCGAAAGAAGAGCAGAAATTCATCCCCCGCAGGAGAGCTCAGTTAGAGGGTGCAAAACTGCTCTGCGCCACTTTAATAGCGTTTTAATACTCTTCGTGGCTGCGTAAATTAAAAGTTTGTTTTATACGTGCACTCTTGACAATTTTTGTAGCTAATTAAAAGCTGCGGCGGCTGCAAGAGTTCCTTTTGGCTTTTAACGGGCACAATTTGAAACTTTTACACCACCAGGCATTTAGCTAATCCTCTGCAAATTAAACCTGCCTGAAAAGTGGATTTTCTTATGCAATGCATTGCCTCGTCAAAATTTGAAAAAACTGTTTAAATTTTTCTCAAAGTTAAAAAAATAATTATTTTTAAGAAATATTATACGCAATTTTATGTTCACACGTACTGCACATTGATAAAAAAAACTTGAGAAAAACGCCTAAATTTACACTTAATATGATTTTAATTTAACACATTGTTAGCAGTGCTTGGTAATTTTTACCATTGCTCTCAGAGCAGGTGGAAAAAATGTGTATTTGACCTCTGGCTGCCCGAAACCTCTTCTATGGCTGTCGAATATTGAGAAACCTGCGATTACGTGTGTTCAAGCAATTTTTTGCATACGTGCATCATAGGAGCGCCGTGTTAATTGATTAGATACACCATATTGCGCTCGTCTGGTCGATTGTTCATTGTCATAGGAGTTCTTTTCCCAAAAAATAGCTGCGCGCTTACTCGTGCACAAAAAGATTTTCCTCTGCGGCGTGCAACCCACGCCATAAAATGATTTTCATTAACATTGTTAGCGTTGCGGGACTCGATGTTCCACGAATTTATTGATTGTGAAGTGTGAAATTACCGCATTTAGTCTTGTTTGGCCGTAAACCACAGCACGGCGGCGGCGAAGCAGAATGTAGCGTCTTCATCGCGTTTTGGGCTCACGGAAGATGCAGCGCAACGTCTCAAATTCAATTTTCATCTCGCATCTCAAAAGAATTTGTTTCGCGTCAATTTTATTTTGGATCTTTGAAACTAATTCGTTTCAATGGATTTGCAGGTTTTCGGCAGATTTTAAAAATGTCATGGGCTTAACGTGCAGTTTTGCCTTTTAAAAGAGTTGTTATTTGAAAAAAAATATCTCATAAATATTTCCTTAAAAAAATTATAATACGCAAAAATAGACAGTTAACAATATATCTACTCCGCAGGAAAATAAATTATTCACGGTCAACTAAAACGGTAGCGTGCGATTCGCAGTGACAAGCCATGGACGCGCACGACAGCTTCACCCTGTTAAAATTTTTAATATAATACGTTGATGGTGGATGTACTTTGTTTTAAGTGAATACATATGATACAGCTTGTTGCACGTTTCAGGATTCAGGTGCCTCATAAGGTGCTATAATTTTTGGTCGCAGATGCTGACAATTTTTATATGGAATTAAAAAGACTTTGCGCTACAATATTCTACGTAGAACATGTTTTGCCATGATAAGTCATGTAAGCCAAGTTGATTTTTTAGATCGGGGTAGATAGATCATTTGGAATAAGAAAAATAATCAATTCTTCTTGCCGTAATAGGTTAAATTTTAACTAGATATTGAAGTAAAATCAAACTTGAATCTCAATTGCCAACTAATTACACCCAGATTAATTTATACTAATTGTAAGCTCAGGGTAAACAATCATTTATTTAAAAGAAACACACCATTGCTTAACAAAGTCTATATTTGTATGTAAGAATTGTAGCTAATTCAGCCACGTCGTTTTTGCGAAAAGCTCAGATGATATCATTGGCCATAGGTATGACTGCTCATAGAGACCACCTTTGGCTTGAACTCTTGACTTAAGACGGTGAACAAAAGCGAAGTTGACTCTGCGCGTGAGTACGATGCGCGAGATTAAAAAAGAGAGCTGGCGCGTGTGCGTCTGTTTTGGTAGCCGGCGTGGTGTCTGGTGGAATTAGCGCCATGAGACACTAAACGCTGATTAATTTATGGGACAGTTACAGCCTCACCGCATAAAACGCAGGCGTGAGCAGCATATTTATTTTAATTGACTTCATCTGACTTAAATGGCCAATGATAATCATTCTTACACCCATGTTGAATGCCCCTCTACAACGCCGTAATTTATCCATCTGCACTTTTACGGCCCACTAAACTTTTCCAAAGCACGCGCCCCTTCTCGGATTTTTTACTCGGCGTTGTTAAAAGCAGAAGAGAACTGCCGCGATTTTTTCATTCCATCATCGGGTGGATGACGAGATTTTATAATTTACGGCCGTCGGGAAGGGTTTAATTGAAAAATGATGGCAACGCAGGTTGGCTATGCCCTCGGAAAATGAGAAGCTTGGGCTTCTCTCTTTCTTTTTTGCTCAAGCACTCGGCTGTTGAAGGTCGGCTGCCTTATTTTTATTTTGCAAAGAAAATTTATGCGTGCGAGTTCTTCTTATGCTGCGCGCTTATTATTATGCCGATCCGGCGGAGATTTTGTCTCTTTCGCCAAGTCAGATGTTTAAATGATTTGAATTATCGACTTACAAGCCTCGACAAAATCTTACAGCCGCTCTAAACGACTGAATAAATTACAAGTGAGGGCAGCCTTTTATTTTCGTGCCGCTGAGTATTTACCTTCACAAGCTGAGCGACAAATTGCAAAATGCCGTAACATTTATTGACGGCTGTACAAGGTTTTTAACCAAAATGTATTGAGCGTATTGAAACTGGTATAATAAGGTAGGTGCTGCAAGAGAACTTTCAACGGTTGTAAATGTAGATGATTTCTCATAAAAGTACTTTGTATGCAACAGCAATTTTTTACTCAAGCTTGAATGGTTTTCATGCATTTAATAAATTATCACGAAAGAAATCAATGATGATGCTAGCAAAAATACCGATCCATTTAAAACACATAAAAAGAGGCACTTCGCAAGAAATTGCTCTTTCTTAATTCTTTGGCCGGTGTCAAAAGAAACGTGTGCAGCGTTATTATAGCAATTTTGCCGCAAGCTTTGAGATTAAATATGCCTCGAAAAACAAACTCATCCTTATGGTTTTCAACACACGACATTTTTTTGTGGACCAGCTTTTCTCGCTGTCATCACGTATCCCTCTTTTTCTCGTGCAGACGTTTTTGCCGCTTCCAGAACAGCAAAAGGTGTGTACACTCGTAAGTTAATGTAGTGAAATCACTTCTTTCGAGTGTGTCACCGAGACTCCTCTGTCATCTATCATTGCACGCCGCATTCCTCGCAAGACGCTGCTTTTATTTATTGCCCGCGAGTCACTCTTAATTTTACTCGTGCCGCTTTCATGTCACCAGATGTTTTTACAAAAATTTCAGTTATTTTGGTAATAATTTCTTGAAGTTGAACGAGCAAATATTCGCACAAGATGTTAATCTAGAAATATAAGAAGAATGCTGAAATAGATTTATTTCGTTGGTACACATATAAATAGTCTCGTTGTTTGATTTAAAAGGCATTTTTCTTGACATTTTAAACAGAATTGTCTGATTTGATGGTTCTTTAATTATAATTACATACCTGCATCAGGTGATAAGAGAGGGTATGGTTTTGATAATTGGAAAGCTTAAAAGCTGTGAATAATTATAATTAGATGCGATTTGGCTGCTTTTTTATCATGGTTTACAAGACAAAAGTCACATTAAATTGTTAAAGCCAAAATTAATTAAAACATTGTTTTAGTTACAATAGCACTGTTTTCATTTCGCGTTCACCAAAAATATTGCGCATAGTCTTTTTTACACTTGTTTTACATTGCTCACGAAATTAGCCATTGAATGAAATTTGGTCCTGAAAATTTAAGATAATAATGAATATCTTGATTAAACCCTTGAAGGGCGTTTATTTGAAAAATAAGCATAAGAAGCTTGCATGACACTTGATCTCTTTTTCGTGTGGGAGGTGCGGCTGAAATATCGATGAAAATATTTCCGTTCATTGGCGGGGCGAGGAATGCGCGGCGTGATAACAAAAGCGACAGCCTGGGCCCACACAAACCAACGAGCTCTGGTTGAAAAGGAAAAATGTGCGCGGCGGGCGAGTTTTATTTTTCGGGGCCGTCATTATCACATTAGAATCGGAATTAATCATATTAATGCTGCAGCATTTAGTCGGCTGATAAAAGAGCGGAGAAGGAGAAAGGAAATAAGAAAGAAACGGGCCTAAAGAGCTATTTGCATTTTGCTCTTTGTATGAAGCGCTGATGAGCGGACTCATTAATCAAGCCGCGCCCCTGTGCTCTTCATTTTTTCCTCGGCGTCTTCTTTCCCCGGCCAACACACAAATGACAATAAAATCATCACCGCGGCCAACGCCGATTAAAAATGCCCCATTGTACTCGCGGCGTTCGCATCTGCGTCCATTGTATGCAAAAACTACACAACCGCAATGAAATAATGTTAATTCTAATCCGAAAAGCGTTCAATTTTTATTGCCCCCATTTAAATAGTTGCTTTTGGTCGACGCGAGCAAGCGCAGGTAATGGAATGATCAGCCGATGTTTAGGGTCGATTTCGATTCTAATGTGAATTTTAATGAGTCCTCACTGTGTTTGGGGATTCATTTCGTTTATGAGCCACATCTGCTGCGTCTCCAATGACAGCATTCATTTTTCCTGTCTGAGTTATGCGGGGTGCCAGCGTTTATAATTAATTGTTTCACCTCCCCGCACGGAAGTGTGCATGGAAAACCCGGAAACTTTATGCTCTTACTGTCGTTATATGAAATATTTGACCACCATTTTTGCTCCAATTTACGTGTGAATAAATATAATATTCTCTTCTTCCTGAAAATTTCTCGGAGCAAAAAATAAAATTAAGGCAAAGAAAATAAAGGTAAACTTCAACTGTTCGAATGCAAATTAAGTTTTCCTTGACCTTATAAAATTATCCAATAAAATAATATTGGAATGCTGAGAGAAAAACTCGTTCATCGCTCAAAGAGAGCCGCACTCTTTTGAATGGCATTTCCACATTCTGCTGCGCACAGGAATGCTGGAAAGATTTTCATAAAAATGGCAATAAATCGTGTCATAAATTGACACACTCAGGGGAACAAATGAAGACATTATCAGATATAACAAGGTGAATGGTTCGGAGAACTATTTCCATCATGTCTTTCATTCAAAACTTTATCTCAATCTACGTGAGATATTTTCAACAGTTTATTTTTATATCCTTAGCAAGAAAACTGAATGAGAAAAAATGTGTTTTATTATGTTTTAAAATTGAATGCTTTCCTTTGCTCGAAAATTTTTGAACTGATAAAGAGCGAAGTAAAAATCAAAATCATAAATAGTACTAATTGCATTTAGTATCGTTATGCAAAATGTAAAATATAAAACAATTCCTAAAATTCCTTAGATTGCATACACAACATAAAAATATTTTTTGCAATGAAATTTAAATAAAGATTTTATAAAATATTTTCTTGGCGAGAAACGTTGTAATCGAAGTTAAAAGTGACCATTTGTAAAATCACCTGGAACCACTCACACGGTCAGTTCCACGAATGTCGGGGCTGATCAGCCTAGTTAGTCGGAGACAACGCCGACGCCGTTCGGCCAGCACCAGTAAATTGCGCACCAAATTTGAGAATGCGTGTCGTTTCGCTCGAAGAATTTGATCCCAGCGAGGACAAAGGCAGATCGCCCCGGGGGCGAGTGAGTGAGTGAGTGAGCTAGGTGATTTGATATTCTCTCGATTCGAATTCCTCTGCGAACAGCGCGCGAACTTGACAATAAATTTCTGCAGCCCATATAGCCGAGAGTGTCCGCATGCCGAACCTTTTAAGATGCTATCGCGCAGCATTTATAGCTCCGTTTGGCCCGGCGAGCAGCTCTCTCTCTCTCTCTCTCTCTCTCTCTCTCTCTCTCTGCGCTTGTATTCGGCATTCTGATAGTCCTGCCAGATAAACATGATGAACCACGATGGGAAAAATAAAATTTGAGAAAAGCCAACCTGCTCTTGACGAGCGAGAAAGAGAGAAAAAAGGAGTCAGAGAGAAGAAGTCTCTCGCGCTGCTGATGTAAATGCGTTAGTCTTCTCTTTCCCTCGTGTTTGTTTGAATGTTTTTTTTCCTTAACCAAGACCATTGTCAGCGGCAATTAACATATTTTTACATTGAATGAGCCTGCTGCCGTTTTTTGCTGTTGTCCTTGCGACTGACAAAATAGTGCTTTTCAGGGAAAGCACTTTCCTCCGTTTTCCTTGTGTATTTCCCCCAAAACTCTAAGGATTATAAAGGGCTAGAGTTAATTATCGTTATGTAACACTTATTTCTTATTCTGGTTTCAGGCAATTTTTCACCCTCAATCTCCTCTATCAAATTTTGCTCAACTAGAAATAATTGGTTCTGATGCATTATTAGCAAATTGTTTTTAAGGGTACCAGAAGCTAAAAGATTTCATCACAATCCTTTACTGCTTAATTTGAGATATTTTTTGCCTCAAAATATTTCACATCATTTTATGATATAGCTGCGTTAAAATACTCATTCATTTATGGATACAATGCAGAATATGGCTCAATAAAGACATTGCCAAACTTATTAATTATCACAAATTAATCAGCCTGAACCGTAGTTACTTAATCGGCATTATTGTGTTCCCTTGAATGCTCTTCTCACTCAGTCGGTTTGTAGTAATCTTATTTGCTTTCATTGTCCTCTCTGGCTTTTATTCCCTGCAATAAACGTCCGCTTTAATTCAGACTGCGTACGCACTCTGCTCTCAAAAGTTTTAGTGTGCGCGCCGACGAATAATAATGCAAATTATCCTCGGCAGATTCGCGGGTAATTTTACATACAATGGAACAATAAAGTGGTGCAGGTGGAATTATCATTGCGTTGATCCCATTTGGATGGCCGCTGAAGGTTGCTGAGTACCTAAGTGTGCAAAGAGCAAAGTGAGTGGACGGATTCGCTCTCCACGCACCGAGACACAGAGAATTCCTTAACAACACGACTCGTCCGTCTTTTGCCTTCGCCAAGCAGACCGATCAGAGTCGCCGAACAATAAGCTAATTGATTCGCATTCCACCAAATTAGTGACCGAGAGCATTCAGAACGGTGGGAAATTAATGTCACCCTTCAATGGGATATGTTTTTCTTCGCTTGAGGCTCCACTCATTAATATTAAACAGGGAAATAAAATATTGAAATTGAATGTTGATTTTTTTTCTATTTTAAAGATTGTGCCATTAAATATTCGACATTTCATTCCTAAGGTGTCTATTGTTGATGAGAAAAATTTATGGAGAATAAATGTTAATTGAAGGTTGAGAGTTAAAGTTATTAGCGTTAAAAGCTTAAGGATCCGAGTAGCACAAAAAAACTAAAACTAAAAAGAGATGTACGACTTTAAATATCGCACAGGGCTATAATTATTAAAATGATAGAAGATGGTTTCCCACCATGTATCATTTCGTACAAAACGTTTTTGTATGTTTGTTTATTGTAAGTGACATTGTAAGTCTTGTATTTAATTTTTGTCAGCACAGTTTATAACAAAATCTAGTTGTTATAAAAATCAATATATCACAAATTTTAATTTATGATTTGTAAATCTTAATTAATACCTTGAGAAATGTGGTTTGTAATTGGCATTGATGCGGAAGGATTTTATCGAGTCCAGGATTATTGTATTTTTCGCCAAGATAAACACTGGAATAAAATAACCATAAAAGTTGCAAACCTTCAGCCATTGGGTGCTTGGACGTGAGAGAATGTAGCGCGTGCTTTTGCCCTAATGGCCGCCTGATTGCACTTTTCACGCACCTGCGGACAAGAAATACGCTGAAAGTGCGTAAACGACAAAGCAGCGGCGGCAGGTGGTGCAATTAGCTCGGTTAAAATGGTCATTAATCAGGCGAGAGCACACGCAAAATGATTAATCTGCGAATTATCCACATGCACACACGAGCGGGCGCGCACGAGGCGAAATTTTATTGAAAACGGCGCCTCTGCTTGGCTTTGTCTCAACTGCTCTTTGTTTGGCCCGAGAGCAGCTGTCAGCTCGGCCAGCGGCTATCTTTACAACTGACCTGTCACATACCGAATATAACAAAGGGTCAGCAGCCCGAGGAGCGTTTACATGAAACAATGCCTCCCTCGTCACTTTTTGCCCGCCGCCGCCGCGCGCAAAAATCGCCATTCTCGTTTTGTTCCCACTGTTCAAAAGCCAGCGTGCACTGTTCGCAGCACATCTTTTGGCAGCCTGCGGCCCAACTGCGTCCTGTCCGTTTTCGGCCCCCAGGGCAACAATGCAGCAGCCGCAGTTTTCAACCCTTTCCAGGCCAGCTTTGATGCTGTAATTCATCGCAAGCAGTACAAGATATCTAAGCTTATAATTATAATTTTTCCTTATAGAACTGCTCTAGAGATACGAAATATACTCTCATAGCAAAATTGTGCTTCTTGCTTTCATCGATTTCATAACAAATTGTAGTGTAGAAGTGTTTTACATCATTATCAAACACACAATACCATTGGTAAAATTGTTGTTTTTTAATTAATTAACGAAGGATAAAATAAGTAAATTTTAATCGTGAGAGATAATACTGAAAACCTCCATTTCCGCTTGAAAGTTGGAAGGTTTCAGTAGAAAATGATAAAACTAAATCTTTTATTTTCTAAAGTCCTATCCTAGCAAAGGAAATACAATTTAATCTACTCTGAAATTCCATTTGATTCCGTTTGTAAGTAACAAAAAAAAAATCAAAATATACCGAGCCCAAAGTGCTTGTTGTTCGATAGCACATTGAAATATAGCTTTTCCACGCTCACTCACAAAGTAAAGTTTTGCATATTACTCGGAGGAGTGTGGTTACGGAGGCGCAGACAAAGCTCTCTATTTGTACAGGACACGGACATGAATATGCAGCGAACAGAGGACAAACACGACGCGTTGTTGTTGCCGTGTGTGTAAAGTACTGTACGGCGCGCATGATGAGAAAAGCGGCAAATAAAGCAAGCGTCTTAATTAGGTGGTGATTCAAGTGACAATGATTGAGTGAGCATTAGAAATTCAGCCCGGCTCATTACCATCAAAAGCAGCTCGGCCAAATTAACAAAACAAGCTCTCTCGCTCGCGTATAAGCCGTAGAGATAAAAAGCAAATTAATTGTTCCTGCTCAGCTCGTCGACGAGCAGCTAAGTTGGTTTCTGATGACGATATCGTCGTTGCTTCTGCTTTATAATCAAAACAACGTGCAGCCGGATGGATGCTCGGCGAGAGGAAAAATTAAATTAGACACGAAAAGCTGTTCAGGGGATGTGAAAAATAGTCGGCACATACACTTTTTGATTACTTATTTTGAATTTAACGAGAGTAACTCTACCGCATATTCTCAAAGTTGAGTACACAGATAAATTTCAAATAGGCATTTCAGTAAAGACATCGAGACCTACATTGTAATCTTATTAATTGTTCAATTTAAGAATCAAATAAAATTTTCTAATTGCTTCACACGAACCGGAATATTATACGAGATTTGTACATCATAAGTTAACTTGAAAAAAATTACATTTTTATTTCAGTGTTAAATATTTACTTTTTTATTATATCTCTTGTATTTAATTAAAGTTCTATAGAGGCAGCGACTGTTTCTCACATCCCCAGCGGTAATGTAGTTAATTTTAAAAAGATAAATCGGTGCGCTAAGTTAAATATTAAAGACTTCCCAAAGAAATACGAAGGAAAAAAATTCTTCCACTCTCATCTTGATGTGATGATGAATTTGGTTATGAAAGTTTAAAAATACCTTCCTCAGCTCCAATACCAAAAGCTGCTGCAGCCGCGAGAGAGGAAAAAGAGATAAAAAGTTGCCATCTGAACCCTTTTCTACCTCTCTTTCGTATTCGGACATAATTCAGTTTGACGTGGCGGAATTTACCACCATCCAAAAGTCTCCCCTATTACTCGCTTTGACAGGCTTAATCGTGGCTCTCAACCCAAATAATAATAAAAAAGAGAGAGAAAAGGATTTGAGGCAGCAGCATGTGTGTATCTTTTTTCCAGCGGTCCTCATTTCACATTTATCAGCGGACCGAAATCAGAACAGGCTGCTGCCTTTTCTTTTTCCTGTGAAATAAAATGCGACCGAGAGCAGGCAATTCACAATTTGCATTCGTAATCAGATTGCCCGCCGCACGCTGCTGACAAATGAAACGCTATTTCCCTGACGATTTCCAGAAGAAGAGCACCATCGGCACTAACGCCTGTCGTCGCTTCGCAAAATCAGTTTTACCGCTTCAAAATTTTATCACTTCTCTCTCTCTCTCTCTCTCTCTCTCTCTCTCTCTCTCTCTCTCTCTCTCTCTCTCTTACTCTCGGCATTTCAAATTTAGATGATTTCACTTTCCTTTTGATTCAGGAATGCTACACTGAACTCCATTTTCCATTGCGCGGTGGCGCTAATGGTTTGGCCAATTTGCTAACAGGAAGTGGCAGCCTACATGTTTTTGGTTTTAATTTCATTTGGTGCTATCGCCCCCAGCTTACACTATCGCGCACGCAGCGTGTAACGCAGGCGAAAGGGGCCATTATTGCCAAAAAGTGCGTGCGCGAGAGAGCTGCATGGACATACACACTTTAGACCGAATTTATTTCAGCAGAAAGGAAATGAGTTGGCCTGCCGGGGTGGCGCGAACTGCTGCACTTGTGCGCGCAAAAAGTGGACGGGCACGCAAAACTGGCTCTCGTGTGCCGAGACTTATCTTGAAAAGCGCAGGAGGTCGTTTCGGAAAATCGTAAACACAGTTTTGCAGGAGCGACGGGTCGTTTGAAGGGAGCGGCAAAAACGCACACACTGACCACGTCGATTATCTTAATTGCACACGCAAACAAATTAAATTCCTTAATGCCAACGGAGTGAGAGAGTGAGCTTTACCAGGGGTGGGATTTTTAGAATTCAGAGTTTTGAACAAATTTAATTCCTCGTTCGTTTTTGTTAGAAGCGGAAATTTAATAGAGCGTCAAATAGGAAAATGACATGTTTCTCAATGGGAAATCAAAATTTTTAATAAAGTGTAAAATAATTAAACCCCCTTCTGAATGAAGATCAAAGCTATTGTTTATTTGGAACTATTTGAATTTTGAATTTTTGCATTCTATTTATGAAGTCATTTTTTATGACTGTTGCCTATATAATTTAGTATAGTAGGATTTAAAAATGGAGATATAAGCATATTGAATCAAAACATTCTTGTTCTAAAATATCAAGCGAAACATTTAGAACAATCCCAGCACCTAGAAATCCCACCCCTAGCCATCTCGTACGCAGAGAGCGAATTTTTTGCCGGGCAGCTAGCTTACTCTCGGGCCGGCGGGATGCTGTTTTATTTTAAACGCTTTTTCTACCGAGCGAGCGAGGCACACACAAGTTTTTGCCCCGGTGCGATAGGATTAAAGTAGAGCTGCATTTTTTACACAAGTGGCATCGCAATAAATCAGGCAGCCTGCTCATGCCTCTCTCCGGCTCGCTGATAAGCCCAGTTTAATTCCACCTAGGGTCGCATTGCATTCGCGAAAACCCCTTTCTCCGGCCGTTCTCGCTCCCTTTCCCAGCCAGTCGGCAGCACCCCGCCCGCCGCGTGCACCCCTCGAGTAACAAGAAAATAATTAAAACAAAAAAGATTTAATAAAGAAGACGTTGCAGGTGCCTCCACCGGCTTGGCTCAGCAGCGAGAGAGCGGAGCGGGAAAATGGAAGACCAAGTTTTACACTAAAAAGATTATAATTAAAATTGTTGTGCAAGAAGCCAGCGAGGGCAGATTAGGTTGGTGCTGCTGCAGAGCTTTTTTATCTCGCAGCTCTCTCTCTCTCTCTCTCTCTCTCTCTCTCTCTCTCTCTCTCTCTCTCTCTCTCTCTCTCTCTCTCTCTCTCTCTCTCTCTCTCTCTCTCTCTCTCTCTCTCTCTCTCTCTCTTTCTCCTCTGCATAATTTGATGTGCGCAGGATAATTAATGGAAATTATCGCGTCCCGACTTTTCTGTTCTACTCAGAACCCCCCGTCGCTTTTTCACGATAATTGCGTGCACGGTTAAGTGCAATTAACGCGCGGCTGGCTAATTCCTTCTGGCTGTATTATTTTCACTTTGCACTTGGATGGACGGCATTTATCTGCTGCGAATCGGCGACGATTAACGAATCGACCCGTGAGCTAGGTAATTGAATTTTTGAACGTGTACATACATCATGCAAACACTTGTTTCGTAGAACGTGCTCACGTGGTTTTAGGGTTCCAGGAAGAAGTATTTCCAAGAGTACATAAATATCGAGTGCTAATTACAAGTTTCGACAAAGTCTCTTTCCTCATTAAAAAGAAAACCTTAGATCAATTCATTCGTTATATATATTCTTTTATTTTAATTTCAGATTTAAGTACAATTTTTAATATAACAAAATTAAAATTAACCTTTTGGAATATGTAAAGTGACAGAAAATCGAAGAAAAAGCATCAAACAAGCTTTGACAAATATTTACGATACTATTTTTAAATACCGCGCATTGCAGCGCGTGAACGCGTAGTATGCAATTTATTATATATTCAGATCGATTCTCAAAAGCGTCAGAATCAACTTAAAGGCCGAACTAGTGGCAGAGGCGCTAGGAAAAAAACGGCTGCCAACCGCGTTTTGCCCTGATAAATCAACGCAAATATTTGCTTAATACCTTAATTCAACACCTTGTGCCGCGCAATATACACACGCAGATAATTATCATCGGTTACTCTCGTAAATCCGCCGTGTAATTAATTTCGATCAACATGAATTCCCTTAGCAACGTGCTGAGAGATAAAATTGGCGGGCAGCGAGCGGAGAAACATAAATTTATCAACGCGCAGCCAAAATGGATGTGTAATTTCAAAGGTGCAAGCGATTCTGCAGAACGATTTCCGAGTCGTCGCAGGTGTTGAGAGAAATTATCACGTTACAATGTTTATTTATTTGAATATTAAGGCGCGCACACTCGTTCTCGTCTTATCTCGAGGCCTGTCACTTCGGCTCTCTTCTTACAAATAGCCAGCCGGAGTCGCGTTACCTGCGATGCTTTTGCCCTTTTTTCTATCGCTTTCCACCGGACCTAGCTTGTGACCGTCTGTCACCCATGACTGGAGCGACAAATTCAATTAGACGCCGATTGCGCGCCGCTTTTTTGCCCGATTTCATGTCCGGCCGGCCGAGCGCTCCACGTCGAGACGCGCCGCGCTTGACAATCCGCGGACAGATTTACAGGCCTCTTAAACTGCTGCTGCCTTTTTTCTACACCAGCTCTCGCTACAATAATACGCTCTCGCTATGATTTATTGACTCGATGTCTTAACTTCGCCTCCCTGAATTTTTCGCCGCGATATTCCGCCTTTGTGCCGAGTGTATGCTGATTTACTGCGCGTGCATATCAAATTGTGTGTGGCCAAGGCAGGGGCTTCGTCTAAGCAGGTGAAAGCAGCTGAATATTTTTCATGGTCTCCACCTCATTTTCAGATGTGCTGGGTTGATAGAGTTAATTTTATTGATATAAAGGGTACTGAAAATCAGATGGGTCTACACAAAAAATTCAACTAGCTTTCTAGAAAAGTTGAAAATTTTTAAATTGAAAATTAAAGAAAAATTACACATGAAATTGATTGAAAAAATGCTTCAAGTCAAGGGAAGTTTTCTTTTCTCGCAGAGAGGGTGAGTGGCACAATTTTACGATACGTCTATCTTTTGATTGTGCTAATAAGCAGTGCGAGAGTCATTCGTTTTTAATAGCCGCAGTGATTAAATATTTGCTGCAGCTTACACTACGTTGCGTAATTATTTTCAGATAAAATACAATAATTAATTTTCGGAAAAAATACAAATTTTGAGAGGCAAAAAAGTAGATGTATAGCATAAAAACATAAGATTTTTTCAAAATTTCACACTTGTTGAAAAAACCAAGGGATCAACATGGTGATTTATTTAACTACTACTGGATTAATCATTTCTGTTGGAATTAAGTTTTATAGTTGATGTGATAAGAATAAAAAAATATGGATACAATATTGTACCGAGAGAAACCTATTTCAGATGAAGCTGAGAGCATTTTAGTTAGTTGATGATTTCCACTCTAGAAAAATATATATTTATTCCCTTCTGGACAACTGTTTTTGGTTTTGATAACGTCAAAGGGACTGGCATTAAAATCTAAAAATTAAAATTTTGAGCAGAGTACTTCTAGCTGATATTTCAAGCGGCTTCCTGACCTCTTTAAATATTGCAAAATGTACTATAAATTATCAAAATTGGGCTCGATATTTCATCCTAGCTTTCCTATGGCAATAAATTTTGGCCCTACGGTGCTCGGCACGCATTCGATCAGAATTTCAATGCGCTTCAATCAAATCATCGCGGACGCCGTGAAGGATAGGCAGCCGGTGCAGCGCAGCAGTGTGCAAGACTCACTTTTTGCCTGCCCTTAGAGGGGCCACGCTGCTGCTTTCCGATCGCCAATAACTCACGCACGCAGGAGAAGCGGCTAGGCAGGCCCGCAGCACTCGCGGGCACCTCCCTGGTGCCCAATAATAACCGCATGTGCGCGCCTGCGAGAGGGTCTCGAAGATTTACAGTGCTAAGCCCCGCCGGGGTCCCCGAGGGCTCAAGTCGTCTTACCCCGGCAGTTCTGGTGATAAACTTAGAAATAACGCGCATCCTTGCGTGGCATTCAAAACATTTACCTTGGGATGAGAACGTGAAGAGCTAGAGAAAGCTGCTTGCAAGCCGTATCTGCCCTTAGCACCGGCGCCACCCGCTCCCTTGTATTAATTTCCACTGCGCAGCGCCCAGAAAATTTATGGCTGAGTGGATTCGCACGGAAAAACAGTTGTTGCGCGACGTGTTCTTGTGCGGGCCGAGTAATTTCTACTTCTTGAATTCAAAGGAGATGCGTAAAATGAAACTGTTACAGTATATTTGAATTTATGAATTTGTCGTTTCTCCATACTAGAATTAAAAACAATTAATTAAACCTTTTTAGGCAAAATTTCCAATTTAGACCGTAAAGCATTCATACAATTAATTAACTGATAGCGGTAACATATGAAAAAGAAAATACGAAATAGATTTAGAATTTTTCATGTTTGATTTGTCAGCCGGCAATGAAAGCATTACAAAATGGGCTCAAAGTGAATTTCGGCTGAGTTTATCATGCATTTCAAACCAGTGCTAGATCAACTCTCTGCTGTTAATCTCTTTGCACAATTTTTCGAATTCTTTCATACTGGTTTTCCAATAAAAAAAAATTGTTTCCATTTTCATCTATTATAATGTGATTACGACGAAAATAAACTAACAAATGGATTTTTGAAGTCACAGTGGTTTGTAATTTTGTCAAGTACTTTATAGGACAAAAACTGCCAATTTTTGTTGAAAAAATAACATTCTAGTGAGAGTTCTATGTAAAAAACTTGAATTGAATTCGTGTTCTATAAATTGTGTGTATTTAATTTTACTTATCACGACAACCAAAATAATCAGGCATTGAAATTGTACAGTATTTAGTTCACAATAGTTCAACTACTAGAAATCATTTTAATTCAATTGATTTCTATATAATGAGTTTAACCTGCTCTAATCAAACAATAAACATTGCTTTGTGTTATAACTATAGCCTTTCAGATAAGAGACTGCCAACAGTGTAGTCTTTATATTAACACAAATCTATTATTTAAAAAATTGTTAGGATTAAAAAGAACAAACAAGATTATCGGTTCTATTCAAAAGTAGGTGCAGCTTTGAAAACAAACAACTCGGCTCAATCTGCTTTTAATCAATGCCCAGGTCAATGTCCAGTAGTGGCAAGCAATGGAGATATAGGCGGGCGGGAAGTACGTGGTCGGATTCACGACTGGTGTGCGATCGCAAATTCCTCAGCGGCGCGGTCCGAAACGCTCTGCGCGCATTATTCCTGTAAATATTTGCGGCCAAATTATATCTGGGCGAGCAGACGTGCGGCCAGCAGCGTATGTGTATATTTTCGCAGTGTCAAGTGATGGGAGGGCGGCCAGCGGGCCAGACTTTGCTCTGGCGCGGCCGAGACTCGGGGTGCATCTCGCTTTCAACCGAAGCAGTTACGATAAATCACCAGCCGGCCCTCAAATGCTTATGTTAGGCACGCAAGTTAGTCCAGAAGAGTGCCACTATTTGCTTATTTTAACAGGGCTGCTTAATTTAAGTTGGGCCGTGTTGGTACAGGCCAGTGTCATCGAGCCCTTGCGAATATTCTCCGTCATTAGCTGCGCTGGCAAACTCGCGCTCTGGCAAGCTACGTATTTCACATACCGCTCTTGAGAATTGAAATAAATTAATTGTTTTCTTGCCGCACTTGAATTTGAAATTCAAAATTGAAACTAAAAATAGTCTTTTTGCGTTGTAATTAATTTGTAATTGTTTAAAAATGGGTAACGATTAAATTAAAATTTCGTACAAATTTCTGAAAATCGAGACTTATCGGATTTTGTGAAGAAGAATTCATATAGCAAAGAAACACCGTGTTGGTGTATCCAAAATCTAAATAGAGCAAGTGCGGAGGACCGATTTAGCAGATTAGTGAACGAGCCCAGCTTTGCACTGGCGTGGCGTGTAACAACTTATTCTTGTTTCTGTTTGACGAGAGCCGGCTCTTGCTGCCCCTGCTGCTGGTAAAAAGTGTTCACCGCGAGTCTAATTTTGTATGTTGTGTGTGAGTGTGTGTTTTTCGAGTCAGCACGGTGCGGACGGAAGACCTCAAAGCTGCGCGCCTAAGAAAAATCGCAGGCAATTAATTAGCGCGCTAAGCAGTTGACACAGGGATGTGCTGTCATCAGTGAGGCTGCGCTCGCCACTCTCGAGATCGGCCCCGCTAATGAGAATCACTTCATCAGCGCCGCAATCAGAAAAGAACACGCGCGACTCACACGCGACACGTGCATATACTCACACTTCATCTTGTCACCACTCAGATACATGCAAGACAATGCACTTGCACTAATTAGATGGGCGCTTTTCAGACGAGTCTGCTGAGATAATTCTTTCATCAAATTTCCTGACAAAATTAATTGTCTTTAAGCTCCAAATATTTAAATAATTAGATTCAACTTTTCAATTTTTCGGACCACCCTATTTTAAAATTTGTTAAATGAGATAAAAAGTTAATTGCTTGGCAGAAAATAAAGTAAATGCAGTAAGTTATAAAGCTCTGGTAAAATACTGAGTTTTTCAAACTGTTCAATGAGGATTTTCAAATATGCAGTTGTGACCTGAATGCTGCGAGTTTGATCGTTTTGCCAAAGTTCGTGATTAAATTTAGAAAAGAAAATAGAGATTGTGAGCTGATACGACTAGTGCTATAACTAAACAATTATGAAATCAAAGAAAAAGTATTTTTAGAAAATATTTCGTAATGACTTTATAAAAAATAAAGGTTTTGATAAAATTACATCTTGACCTAATAAATATGAAAGGTCAGTCATTTTGAGGGCACCATGTAATATTGAGTTTCCTCAATGGAATTCACAGCACCGTTATTGGCAAAATACCCAAACGAGTGTCACGCGAAATTAATGGCCGCCACAGCAATTCTGCCTTAGCTCGGCGGGACGAGAGGAAAAATTGTTCTTTATGCTGCTCATTAGCTCCTGTGCGAGAAACACATATATTTTAAAATTCGCGTTGCCGCAACCGCTTTTACAAATGCGCTGGACGCCGCCGCGGCTCCAGCAGCAGCAGCAACAGTGCCGTCATAATCTCGGCAGCAATTTTTGCGTCTTTTTAATTATCTGGCAGTCTCGTCTGGAGTGTAATAATGTGATTTACACGCCAGGTTTTGTCGCAATAAAGTTTCGCGCAGAGTGAGAGAAATGCTAATGCCGCCGCCGCGAAATCTCCTTTCAGCTTCTCGCTCTCTCAAACTTGAGCCTCAGCATGAGCGAGGTTTACATTAAAAGGGATTAAAATTTTGTATAAATCTCGCATGTAGCAATCACGCATACACACACTCTCGCCAGAGCCTAAATCCCAGGCAAGATTTATACACGTAGGTGTGTGCGCGGCGTACATGCGAAAGCGCGCGGCATTCGCACACAGCGTGTAATTTCGCCCGCCGGGAGCTGCTTGTCACAAAGTCGCAGGATTTTCTCCAACGTATTTGTGCACTGGAATAAATGGATTCGATCACGGAAAATGCGACGGTATACACGCTGTTGAAGAGGTCTCGAGTAATCTAGACAGTGCAATCAATATCGATATCGTTCGTAAATTTTAAATGAATTAAATGAAGCAAAATTCAACGGATATTTCAGCTTACATGACATGGACAAATAATATTAATACCGACCGTTCTGAAATGATACTTCATAATTATATATATAGATTGGTTTCAGTTATACGTGTTCAAGATTTTGGTGAAATAAAATTGAAGGCAGAGTAGCTCTAATTTTTAGGACAAATGTCTAATTACTTTATCATCAAAATAATAGCTTGAAAACAATATCTATTGTTTGAATAGAAATATTAAAATTTAACTTTTGAAATTGAACTAAAATGAAGCATTTATATTATGCTGGTAACTAAGAATGTAAAAAGTTTATAAACCTCTATATTCGGGTTTCTAGCATAAAAATCCTATCAAACCTATCCGTTTCCTAAATTGTTTTAATGTTTTAATCAAAATGTTCCTGTGATCAAGAGATTTGTTATAAATCAGCTGCGGAGAGCTTATTAAATATTCCAATTTAAGCATTAAAATATTTTAAAAATTTTAGTTAGAGTTAAATGCAGCTTTCTCAGTGCATATAGTAAGCTGATTATTTATTCAGAAATTTCTGCTCATTTTCTGTGGAAATACGGAAATAAACAGCTCGGTATACACTGATCCCTATATGTAGACAGTGCATGTAACGTAAGGCACAAGCCGCGACCGCGGCGCGCGAAGATCATTAAATTTTACACGCTTATTAATTTGATCCTGCTGGCTGCACCCTGAGGTGCCTCATAACTCAGTGTCAAGGCTTACCCCCATAGTTCCTCTCGGCTCTGCGCGGATAAATGCACACGCTTGTTCGGACTGAATGCAGCTATATAGGTGGGCTATGAACACCGGGGTGAATTAAAAATTAATTTCACAGCCTTCTGGTGCGCGACACGCTTCCAATTGGACAAAGCTGCCACACTGGACCGGCCGGAACACCTTTCAGAAGGCAACTTCCTCTTCGTTTAAATGAGAATAATTGGCATGCTAGAGTAAATTTATGGGTAAGAAGATTATTTTTATGTGAGGGAAGGTGATGAAGATAATTTTCTCAGGTCTGCCATTTCTTGTAATAAGTAGCTTGATCTAATTGAAATTCCCAGCATAATTTTAAGATGACATTGCTAAAGAATCATTCAGTGATTTCAAGGAAAATTGTCTGTATTTTTTCATACTTATTTATGTTTCTTTTGAAAATCCTATACATTTAATGGGATTCTTAGAATTGCAGTGGAATGGGGAATAACATAAGCTATCGATCTGTTGGCAAACCAGCAAAATCTGCATAAAACAATAGGAAGGAATATACTGTATCTCGAACAGTATAATTTGACTCGTTTTTGTTGCTGTCGACTCATAAAGTCATGACTAATAGCTTTTTTGGTTTTGACAAAAGACAGATTAATATACCTCAAGAGGCAAAATTGGAATCCAAAAGTTGTGGCTCAAACACAAATTGACATAATTGAGCTGGGAGGCTCACTTTGTTCTCAAAGCCAATGCCTTTTGACGAGGTGCCAAAAACGACTTTTCTCAAAAGGCAGCCAAGCGCACACTGCTCTTTCATGTCTCCGCGTACAGATTTATTGCTCCATTTTACCAACTCTCGCCTTGCTGCGCTACAAAGTCTAAATGAATGCATTGTAACGTGCACTGTTATTTTCAATTGGGAGTGCTCAAAAGGTGTATTAATCAGTTTGATTTTATTACTGAATTTTGACTGACAGTTTTTATGTAAATGTGATTGTGATATCATTTTTCGCTCTTAATTGAAACTTGAGTGCTCATAAATTTAAGTTTATTGAATAATTGTATATTTAAGAGGGCGAATGAGTGAGAATTTTGAATAAAAACACCCCATTTACAAGCTTTGTGACTCAAAACGCCACGTTAATCACAGACTAATAAGTGCTAATTCTTCACATTTCTCTCCGGGTTGCTATTATTATTTTCCTCTTCTTTTCTGCAAACAGCACTTTCTCAGAGTGGCAATGAGCAGCAGCTGGTGCAAGCGCGAAAGTATATTTTATGGCGCGCGCGGTGGCGGCGACCTTAGGAAATTTCAGGCGCTTGGTGTTATTTTCGCGTGTTCGCCCTGCTGGCTGCTTTTATATGAAAATAACAGTGAGAGAGAAGAGGTAAAACACGAAGAAATTTATACCGGCAGCAGTCGAGCAAGCAAGTTATTTTGCGTGCATGCAAATTGGCTCGGGGAGAATGGGATTAGCTGCTCTCTCTCTCTCTCTCTCTCTCTCTCTCTCTCTCTCTCTCTCTCTCTCTCTCTCTCTCTCTCTCTCTCTCTCTCTCTCTCTCTCTCTCTCTCTCTCTCTCTCTCTCTCTCTCTCTCTCTCTCTCTCTCTCTCTCTCTCTCTCTGCAGCGAAAGCAGCCCCCGACCAACCCACCGAGTGAGCACCGCTGTTATATACGTGCGCGGCTCGAAAATATTATTCCTGAAACGAAAAAGTCAGCATTTTAATCTGGCCGGCGCGTAAGTAAACGAATAAAAGCTGCTGCAGCCCGGTGCGAGCGAGCAAGCAAGCGCGTGTTTACTGAATCGCCTCTTTTTTTGCGATAAATTTCATTTTTACTACAGTGGAGCTCTTGGTCCTGCTCTGGCCCAAATCCCACTGAAATCTTTTTACTGGCCATTTTAAAATTTTAACTTAAGTTATGTGGCGTGAGAATGTCCCGCTCGTCTAATTTTTCCCCATTCAGGATAGACCTAGACATAATGCTATTGCTAATTATTTTTTGTGGGGGGATTCACCATGAATTTGTTGATTATAATAAGAGAGAGTAATAATTATAAGAGAGAGTACTCACAGCAATTTTGTTAATTTAACTGTAAATATTTAATTTAAAAAGGGTAAGTTGAAAAGGGAATTTTTTTCTTCAAAATTAATATCTTAATGTATGCATGTGATATAATTGTAAGCTTCATATTTTTTTACACAGAAGAAATCTTTCAAAAACCGAGATTTACAAAAAATCGATATTTCAAAATGGAATTAGATTGTTTTCCTTTAAGATTAGAAAATTCTAAAAGAGAGGACAAACACTCACATGAGATTGTTCAGCAAGTAATTGTTTACGTTTAAAAAATTCTCTCCCCAGCACAGTTGCATATTAAAAGTTTGTAAATACCTTAACTTTAAAAAGGCAGTCTTTTATACAACCCCGGCAATCTTAAATTATGATTGGGCGAAGAGTAATTGCAAAGACCGTGCTATGTTAATAAGGTTCTCTTTTCACAGATATCACTTTCTAATCTGTTCCAACCAATGTTAATCTAGAAACTTGTGATAAATGTATATGTATTTACTGTAATTCGAAATTAACTAGCATTTATCACCTATTAGACTGTAACAAAAAACCTTTAACTCTTTCCGAGGCTGCCGCCTATAAAAAGTTGTATTTTTTTCCATGTTTGTACATATAATTGTACGCCGTTGGCGTTCAATCAATCAATCAATCAAAAAATTTGTTTAAATTATTACAGAAATTATAATGCGCAGGTTTAAGAAAAATCCAAAATGTTATTACTTACTTGTATTACCTACTCGTAAAACTGTAATTTTATTGATCAATACTCTTTCTGCTATTAAGTATTCAAGATATTTGCATTGCACAGAGTCTCTTTCTTTTGAGTCTATATTCAACAGGTAAAAATGATCACAAGATGGATTGCTGTCTTTGTTTGTTGCATGCTCGTTGGCTGAATTGAGACATGATCTGTTTCAAAAAGTGACTAAGCAGCCTCGCGACGTGATGAAGTTATCGCAGCAATGAAAACATATACACGAGTGTGCTTTGGCTTTAGCATCATCGGTATATCGGAGTAGACAGTCATTTTTCCCGCTGCTTTATTGACAGATGGGCCGCTATGGTGGAATGGGCCTCATGCAGTTCGCGCCCCGTGAGCTCGCTCGAGATGCTAATCGAGCCCAAGCTAACTCGATTGCACAAAATATGATCACCCGCATTGTGCCATCCATCATTCAACGAGATCCACATTCCCAGCTGGAAGTTTCCGATTTTAAACAACTTCTTCACTTAATGAGCAACAGGTTTCTAGTTGTTTGTTGAAAATAAAAATAAAATGAAAATAAATGACCCTTTAAGCAGGCGGATGGAGTGACAAAACTTGTAAGTTTTAAATTTGGATTCTGTGTCGCAGATAAATGCGTGACAGCCGAGTCACATTTTTCCCGTCCGATTTTGGGCTTGTATCACTTAATAATAAAATCATATTTTACACGGGTGACATGTTTATCACTCCATTCATGCGGCGGCTAAATCAAAATAATCTGCGCCTCTCCTCTCGCACAATGCACGAAATTTGCCATAACTCAGCTAAAAGGCGGCTCTCAGAAACAGATTTTGCGTGCGAGAATATAGCGTACTGAGTCGTAATTTTGTGCGCGGTGACTCGTCTAAACGAACATAAAGTGTCCGTCTCCTCCTTATTTGGCAACCTAAAAAAGATTTAACCATAGCTAATGAGAGAAAATTTAACACGTAAAGTTGATCTTTACATTGCTTAATGAATGTGCAAATTAAAGAGTTAAAAATGCATATTTTCTGACACTTGTATTATTTTTTTGTTGTTTTAGATTTTCGTCAAGATTGCGCCATTTACAACTACTAAAACCATACTTTAGAATTTGTATGAGGTTTTTTGTCTTATCAGCAGTAAAAAAATATGAGAATTAAAAATACTCCCAAAACTAGTGATGCTTATCTTTTCCTCCTTCCGTGTTTGTCCTGTTTTTAAATTATATGTAAGCGCAGTGGCAATTTCTTATTTCCTCGCCAGGACTGCGTGTAATGAGAACTAACGAGCAGGGAAGAGAGAAAGAGTAGTGCAACAGCGTCGTCGCCGGTTAATCAGCCCAGTCAGGAAAGCTGCACGCGTTCAAATTTATTTTCAAGGCTTTAGCCGCAGAGGTAACAAATGGTGAACGCTTTGTGTGGCATCAGCCAACTAGGAGACAATTTCACGCAGCCGGTCTGCCTAGTGTTTTCAACTTAAACATTGCTTAAGAGGTACGTTTTCTTCGCTTTGTCTCTTTTTTTTAGCTGGAATCAAGTCATTTAGTTAAGAACAGAGCTTAAGAAAATTGCTTCCTTATTTTTTTATTCTTGTAAAGAGCGTGAGAAATGGCAATGAGAAAGTGTTGCTCTCTAAATAGGTTGTAAATTTTTCATTTAACGTAACGAATCCTAAACCAAAAGTACCGTCATTAATATAATTATTATATAGTAAAAATGGAACATCAAACTTTTCGATTTTTAGTGCTGTTTTCAAATTGATCTCATTAAAGTTGAACTGAATTGTAAGTTTTAAATTGGCGTAGCATTTGAACATATTGAGGATAGCTGTCGATTGAGTCAAATGCGTGCTTAAAGTAATACAGTATTGAGACCAGACAAAGTTGTTCATGGACTCGAAGAACCTTTCCTTCAGGAATTTAGCATGTTGATATCCCTGACATTTCTCATCTAAAATTATCATCTTGCTGTTTGATAAATGCGACTCATCAGTCAAAAGCTTCTCTCCAATTTACACTCTCACAAGTTTGCGGAGCCATAGTAACGACGCCAGAAGTGCATTCAATTTCGCTTTTGCCTTGTTCCGAGAGTAGCACACGTAGAGGATTCATAATCATCTTTGAGGCGACAAGCAGGGGGAGTGTTCGCTCATCTGCAGAGTATGTACTCTGGGTGTTCGAAGTGCGGCTGATTAAATGCGAGCAGGCAAATACAGAGGTGCGAGATAACAAAAGTTGTTGTTCCACGCTCCGGCATATAATTTACTACAGCAGCTTCCATAACGCCCGCGCGCCGTAATAATGCACGCACACAGTAGCTGCGCACAAGACAAGATGAATTATAAAATATTGCACCCCCATGACGGTGCTCCAGCATTCTTTCACACGAAGATTACAACTTCCTACATAAATATTTTAACACACCGCGCCGAAAGACTCCCACTTTTCAGCTTTTTGTTTCCACCACAATCATGTTTCAAATGCGCTTTCTGCAGCGTCAATCACACTTCCGTTTCTTTGCAACCTCAGAATTGCATTGAAATCAATTTCATTTGTAACAATTTTCGATTTCACTTAAATGCGTTCAACCTTTGATGTCTTATGAGTATGTTAGTTCCGAAATGTCAAGTATTTTCCGGAAATTTTTAATCATGAGAGTACTCCACCCAGGATTAAAATAGAATTTTGACGTTTACCCGCGCCCGACAATTTTGAAATGGAAATATCGTGGGGGTTTGTGTGTCACCGTCAGCTCACAACTCCACAGACCGTGCGAGCAGGCAATTCTTTATTTTTAGGCACTCCGCTCCAACCAAGCGAGGGTGGGTGGAAATAATGAGGAATGCGTTGGGCGCTCGCTCTGCGTGTCATCAGCGGCTGCCTTTTTCAATATTAAGCTGCTGCAGCGCGACACGCATCTGAAAGAGAAATTCATCACGTGCGTCCTCCACGCCATCAACTCAAATAATTACTTTTAGCATGGGACGGTGAACGACGCAGCAGCGATGAAGGGAAACTGGATTGCGGCGTGAGCGATAGTAAAGGACTTTTTTACTTTATTTCAAATTGGAAAATTTGGGATTTAAAAAAAAGGATACATATTATATAATAGCAAATTTACACCGGGCTTGGAATTTTACAGAGTGAACAAGAGGGGCGTGGAAAACGAAATAGGCACACATATTATATTTGTTTAATTTTGGACAAATGTTTCCAATTTTATTTGAAAATTAACAAATCATGAACAAAAATAAGCTCTATGGAATTAAATTAAAACAGGTTCTTTTCTTGGTCATCAAATAAATAAACCGTCAAATCAATTTGGTAAGCTTTTAATAGTTTACAATCCACAACTTTGATTTACTGCTAATTCAGTAGCTGGTGCTGCTGCTGCTTTTGTCGTCTCTGCAATGTCTGAAAAGGAGACAAAGGCGCCGCTGTCGTGCCCAAATACATGCACGACACTTCACCTAGCACTTGTGCAACTTTGATTTAAGGTGCCTAATTAAAACAGGACGAAGTTAGTTTGGTGTGAGTGTCGCCGAGGTAACAGCTGCCAGCCTGCGCGCTTGGTTCACCTTTTCTCTCTCTCTCGCTCTCTGCCTGAGAATGCATGAACATCCGCGTAGCGAGTTGCCTTAATATTGCAGTATGTGCTTTCTGCAAAAGTCTGCGAGACGTCGTCCGCGTTTCAACTGCAGCAAACAGAAACTCGCTTCCCTAATTGGCAAACATCACAGCAGACAGAGCGCAGCTCGTTTCATTTAAAAGGAGAAGGATACAAAACACTTGTGATTTTTCTGTCTGTCAGCTCTGCAGCTTTTCATTCCACTTCAATTATTCATTATGGCTTGTGCATTCTGAAAATGGTTAAGCTCAAGCTTTTATACGTTGATATGGTGAATAAATGCATTGAGAGGTTTCCAAAGAAAACACGAATTAAAAAAATTTGGTTGAAAAATCAGTATTTATTTTAAAAGATATGCCGCGAAAACAGTTTTTTAGATATCCTCAAGATCGAAAAGAATTATTATTTTTCTTTTCATCTATGTTTGGGGCCCCTGAAACTTCCACTAACACCAATAATCTGCTTCACCGCTCTGTATAAAATAGAAACTATCATAAGATAAAGTCAAAATTGTTCAATATCAGAAATTTTTCGACAATAAAAGGTGAAAAATAATAATTTTTCCTATTCCTTGAGCTTTTTCCATTGCTTATGAAACAGCAAATTGTGGAAAAGCTATCAACAGGATCAATTTCCCAAAATAACTTTACCTCACTGAAGAATGAAGTGTCTCTGCTATCCTTGCTGAGGAACCCTAAAATCGATTATTCATCTTCATCTCTATTTGAGAGACATAAAATTTTGCTACACTTTTGATAAATGTCTTTTAAACATCCTAGTGAAACAATGCTACCGATCCAGCAAGAAAAAAATCGACTGTTTCTCTCTTAGGTAGCTTCAGCCGTTTTCCCTAGATTTTTTTTTCATATTGTGTTGCCCGAGCTATTTCTAGCGAAGCTGCACCGCAAGACGCGTACGTCGAGGGGGCTGCATAATTCACCCTGACAGCCCAGGAAGCGCTGGTTGGCCGGCAGGCAGGCGGCGCTGCATGAATGCAGCCGAAACCGCAAAACACGCGCCCTCCGCACGAAAATTTCCCGTCAGGAGCGTCGAGGGAGTTGTTCTGCGGTGGCCCGAAAACGAGATGGGCCCATAAATGTCGCACCTTTGTCTGCAGTTTTAAATTATATTTGGACGAGAGATTTTCCATTACGCGAGCGGCAGTAAACCATTTTGCCCGGCGACCGACGTCTTTCGCCGGATTTTACTCTTTATTAGCCGAGCTGCATCTCCCGTAATTTACGGCCGGTCCAATTGACGCGCGCGTGGATTCTTTTCTGCGAATCGCATTTCGTTCAGCCGCTGTCTTTTCTATTTGCGGCCTAGCTAGCTGCGCCGCTATCAGCAAGCCCAGGTTTTATTGCCCATGTGCCATTACACATTTCATTAAGATAAAGCAGTAATGGATTTTGCAGCCGGCGAAATAAAAGAAATTAACAGCGCGTGTGTTCCTCCGCGTGCAAGGCCGATTTTTATTTTGCTATTTTACGCTTGCTTTTTAATTAGTTCGCGAACGGCGGATTTCTTTTCTAAATTCGGCGATAGCATGCGAAGATTACGCCGGCAGACGAGACCGGAGTAATTAATTGGACGTCGCTGAAGTTGCACCAGCATTTTTTACGTTTTCATGCGATAGAGTGTGTAGTACAAAACCACCGGTAGAAATTTTTCAATGTCACAAATTGACGGTTGGCCTCCATTTTCATGTGGGAATCAAACTGCAAGTGCCGACCACCATTTTTGTCTGGCATACTCGCTGACAAAATTTCTGTATGACCTTCAACAAGTGGAACATTTTGCGGAACAATCGATTAAATTGAATTTTTGCTCATGTTATATGTATTATTGAATTTTGAGGTGCAAATCATGACAGTGACAACTAATAAGAATATGTATCTTTATATTAAATCATTCAAATGAAAATCGTGTAGAGAAACTTAATTAATCACATCATTGAATAATTTGATTATACAGTATATAATAAGAAACAGGAAATATTAATAGCTACAGATTAATTGAAAAATTAAAAATATTTCAAACAGTTATTAAAATATATTTAATAATTATAAGGACACAGTTACTCTGGGTTTTAATTAATTGCAATGAAAAAATTTAAATTAATATTATGAAGAATTATTCTATTTTTAGAATTTATTGCAATAGTGGCTTAAAAATGGTTTAAGATAAGTCAACTTCAACGTAACGTCTTGGAACAAAAAGTTAGAAGGCGCAGAGCAATTTCCTATCATCTTATCACATATATTAAAAGTCAGAAAGAACAAGAGTGTGATCGACGGGGGGCTGCATCAAATCATAATTCGCAGAGCAGCAGGTTGGACGTGGTGCCGGCGCGTTATTAAGAAATTCACGATGAAAATTGGCGCAGCGCGGTCCCCTGATGCGGTGGAGGAGATTATTTTTCATCGGTATTTTCGCCTTGGAAGCAGCATTATCGAGGAGCTTTTATACGTTCGGAGAAAAAGGGCGCGGAGGGTGCGGCCTTAGTTGCAATGCGGGAGCTGGAGCAAAAGGGCGGGAGGTGCTGCCGACGAGGGTTATAAACGTTACATTAGCTGACAGGGGATTTAATTTCTATTTTCTCGCCGCGTCTGCTTGGCTTAATTTCAACACACACACAGCGAGAGGAATCTTTCCTACCGTATTATTCTTCAGACAGCTCCTTAATGAATTCCAGCACTATCTGCTCACTTTTTACCCGGCGCGGATACACCGAGCCAGAAACTCCGTCTTTTTTGTTTCCAAACAGCAGCCGCTTGCAATTTCCCATTCTGGCTGCCTTGTATAATGAGAAAATGCTCGGAAATTCAAAACACACTCGCACTTTCCGACTCGCGGGAAAGTGAGTCTGAGAGGAAGCACCCGTGAATGTCGTGGATTAGTAAAAAAACCTATGTTGTCGCTTTCATTAAAATTTCTACTCGATTTATTACTGATATAACAAGCTAATCTTGGTGCTCAAATTTTCTAAATACATTTATTTAAATCTAATTTATAATATCCTGGTCATGGGAAGTAATTTTCAATTCTATGCAATTAAATAAAAACATAAAATTGAATCCATCTTGATATTAACGTGTGGGGGTGTGTGGAGGAGTCCAGAATGGAAAAGCATCTTTGCCTTAATTCTTAATCGTCTTTTAACTATTGTCTTAGTTGTAGCTTGTAGACTTTAATTTCATAGATAAGAGTAAGAATAGGAGGTGTAAAACTGTTACACAAATAAATCACAATTGCAAATATTACACATTAAACAATTCATCGCTTACAGCAAATAATTTATAACAAAAAGCTTTCCCCGGATCTGGGTCTATCAATCATTATGTTTCCGCTTCTCTATCTTTTTCTCGCATTGAATTTCCTATTTGTAGTGAGTGTTTGGCATGACCGTCGACGAACAGGGTAGAAGGTTCAGTGCAGGTAACGCGCTTATCACACACTTACACTGCCCTCTACTCTACCGATTCGGGAGAATATGAACTAGACTTACGACCATAAGTGGCGGAGACTTCCACAAACGCAATTATTTTCATTGTAAGAGGCGTTCAAACGCGGGACACTTGGACAACTAAGGATGTTATTTCTATTAGGGTGCACTCTAAAGTGGGAAATATAAATTAATTTTTCCCTAATTTGATAGGACGTGAGAAATGTTTTTGCGGCTAGTAAATTTTATCGACAAACTGAACATAAACACATAAGCCAAGAATATACAGGATTTGAAGGAATACATGACAATAAATTGTTGTTGCTCATCTCTTTGTATCAAAATAAAACGAACGAGACGATGGCCGGAAAAAAAGAGAATCACAGCAAACACACAGAAGAAGAAAAATTCCTATAGCTCGATTTCGTTTTCTTTTGTGTGTGCACCATACTGAGATGGATGTATTTCAAAGAGTTACGACTATCTGACGAGTATAAAGGATTTTTTATGTCGCCATGATTCTTTATAGATTAGGAGAGGACACATAAAGGATTATGTAACGCGCAGGTATAACATTCGTGCGCGTCCTCCTCCACCTCCTCCTTTAAATAAAACGCAGCGGGTGTCCGATGTCGAATATTCTTCTTTTGAAAGTGTATCGTACACTTCTTCGCTCCTTTCTCGTGCGCTCGGTTAAATCTGTTGTGGAATGCCACGTACGTTTTTTTCTCTCGCTCTCGCTTGTATCCATTTCTCTAATCTCCGCATGCTGATGAGCATTTGTACGCATATTTCCCTCGGACTGATGCGCGAGCTAGACAACCAGCGGGAAGATGTTATTATAGAAGAAACGGCTTAAGCACTTCATTTAAATGGTGATTAAGTCCTTGACCAGAGCAGTGTTCTGGCCTAATCAATTTTACTCAGCAGGTAATTTATAATCACGCCTGTTTTCCTATTTTTATAAAGAGAAAGAAGTGAATTGCTTTCAGTGCCGCCGCTAGTGTGATGTCGTTAAAAATTAAGAGCATTGAGTATGGTAATATATGAGAGAAATTTTCCAGAATTACTTGATTCCTGCCGACTGTTAATTTGTGGTAGAAATTATGCTTAGCACTCAGCAATGAGATTTAAGGCGGCGGCTGGCGCGAGACCGGCTTAGCGAAATTTTTTGCCCGGCGGCGGCTTGCCATTTTCACCGGCGGCTGGCGCGGCTGAAAATAATTTAAACATGAAGTTCGATATTGGGAATAAATGAAAACAGACAGAAAGTGAAGTTTGATAGTTTAAGGGCCGGAAGACATTTTGCGCATATAAATTTTTGACCTTTCTTCACCGGCGGCTGGCGTGGCTGGCTGGGTGATGCTTATATCGTAAGAAAATGCTCAATCGCGTCAGATTGCCACTCATTAAATCGAGCTTCGTTCTAATTAATTGTCAAGCAAAAATCTATTACGTTCTAAACAAAGGAAATTAAGTTATTTTCTATTAAGAAAAACCCTCTTGAGCAACAAGGACACAAAGTATTATTGTTTTGTTCAAAGCGAGTGCATTTGGATTTTGACAGATAATTCAGCACTACAATACAATTCAGAGAAGAGTTTGGTGATTTGCAACTGTTCTGAACAAAGTTCTTGCTTTAGAACCGGCCTGTCTGAGTCTTCCAATCAATAATCCAAAAATTTGTCATCAACTGCTGTAAGAAGATAAAAAGAATATAAATGTATTTTTTTGTAATAATATCCCCATTCCTAAATTAATTTAAAATTGGAGCCTTTGGCGAGCAAAAACGCTTGATGAAGTGTGAGAATACCGACACCGAGACCCTTGAAACTTTGAAAAAATTGAGAATTAACCCATGCAGTGAGAATGAAATGTAAGTCCTAGCACTGCAATCAGTCCCATCTTTGATTATAATTTATGGTGTTTCTTTTTCTTCGTAAATTTTGTACACTGTTTGTTCAATTATGACCAGTACACAGCACAAAAAGATTTCGTGAAATATGCAAAAGCCTTGCAGAATAATTTAAGAGTAAATCGCAACGAGGGAAAAATGAAAGGCACGAAGAGAGAAATTTTAATAAGGACCCCCATAAAGTGTTGTATAATTGCGAGCGGCAGTCACACAGCGTTTAGCTCTGGGCGAGACGACCGACACTTTAGGCCGGAATATTTCATTTCTACACCGTCAGCGAAGATTTCCGTTTGCTGCACGAAAAATCCCCTTGGCGTAAACCACGATAAATTACTCGAGCGTGCATGTGTGCTGGAAGATCGGCGCGCGCGAATTTCTTTTCTCGTCGGCCAGAGCAACACTCGGGGCCGAGCACAGCGCGCAAGATGCAAAAAATGAGGCAACAAGGTGCTCACTCACCCGGGAGACCTTTACAGTTTTTATCCTGCTCTTTATGGTGCCATTTGAGCCATAAACAACTAGCTAGCTGGCGTTCAATCCCTCTGCGAAGGAACAGCAGGATCCAGCGCCACGCGAATAAAAATATTCCAGAGGCCCTCTCTGAATTATTGCAATATTTAGCTTTTTTAATGTTAATTTACGAGACGCGCGCAGCGAGATGAAGGCCCGCAAGCAGACGCTAATCCCCTTTGACAATTCATCAACTTGCCATCTTCCCCGTGTTCCACTGCGGCTGGCTCACTTTTCTACGAAATGTGCCGGCCCGGCCCGGCGCTCGCCGCATGGCTCTTTTATTATTCAAACATCTATTTGGCTCTCTGCGGTGGTGTGTGCTGTGCTCTCCTGAGAAATATTATGTTTTGAGATATTTTGAAACTCGCGCAGCGCACAACTTTGTACGCGATTTCTTCTTTACATTGACGCCACTTCATCTGTCTGTCCCGCCCGCTAACAAAGGGCGTCACTGAGAAACCGATCTTTTTGCTACTTTTTTATTACGTCAACGGTTATCTATTTATATTTACTTTATCTGTTTTTCACTCTTAATGATAAAAAATATTCATTCGTTGCTTGAAAATGTTATTTTTAAAAAACGTTACAAGATGATTTTGAAAATTTAGTTTAATTTAAAGGGTGATTTTTCAATTTAAAATTAATAGTTAACTAAATCTTAAGATGCAGTAAAATTGCACGTGATAAAGAAATTAGAACAATTGGAGCGAATTTCTAACTATCTATTTTTTACTCTACTGTCTATAACATACGAAAGGATAAAAATATTATGCAATATAATTCAAACAAATTTTAGTGGAATAACAAGCTCAATTTTGTCTATGTAGAAATTTTTAGCTCGGAATTGACAGGGACGTCCTTGTTAACCTTTTTATAAAACCAATTTTGCATTCCACAAGGGTCATGAAGAAATGCTATTTAAGCACCTTTAAAAATACGAATTTCTGCAATACATAAATTCTTTCAAACATTAAGTTAAGTAGTGGCGATTTTTATCAGTGCGGCTGCGTATGGTTTGATAGGGGAAGCAGTAATTATTTTTTTAATGTTTAAAAAGTTAAAACGATATAATTTTTGCCTGGAAAAAACCATCCAGCGTTTAAATCAGCCAAATATGGAAGATTTAGATCATTACTTGTGAGGACACTGTCCGTTAGGACATTATACTGGTATCTTTAAGTGCCTGCAACAATATGTGAAAATTGGGAGGAATTCCTCGTCTTTGTCACTTCTGAGTAAAAAGGCTTTGTCACTCAACAGATAATTCAAAATACTTCTTCAAATTAATGTGAAGGTTTACGTAGATACGGGTACCCTTCGATGTCAAACACCTGATACAAATTTTTTTCTGAGTCCAGTGGGATCATAAAAATGGAAGTGCGAGAGTGCAAATCCAATTAACACAATTGAGCGAAGAGCTCTCGTTAAGATACTGATATTATTACCCCCCGCATATCTGTAGAGTGAAGGGTTGCTATTGCTACTTCGAATCATGAAACTGATTGGCCGCTAAATCATAAAAGTAACTCATTATCAATAATGCTGGTATGCAAAAAAGCTTGGAGAACAGCGTGCCGAATAGAGTGCTTCAAAGTTATAGCGCACTTGGATGTTATGTTCGTTCGCAGGAAACGAGCGACAGACGTTCAATCCATCAGGTTTCTACAGCTAAATTAGTCGTAATTTGAATACCGCGTGAGCGGCATGTGTGCTCAATTGATCGTTTTCTTTTGGGCACACTGCACTCACAATGTAAATAGTAAGAATCGTCTTATCTAACGAATGAGCCATTAAAATAAATTAAATTCACAGCCGCCGCCGATATAGCGGCGGACGCACAAACAACACAATGCACGCTGAACCGGCGACCTTTTGTGCCGCGCCGCAGCTGATGGCATACACACTGCATACACCTGCTGGATCACCTCTATTTATGACGGTACATACATCAGCCAGCAAAACAAAGCAGCGACCAGCACTTCTTTAATTGTGTGGCCTGCCTACCCCTTCCATCACTCAGCAGCCCTTCTTCCTTCCTTTCTTTGCTTAATAGTTTTGTGTTAGTCCGATTGTCGGCCAATTTGTGTAAGATGATCGCGTCGCAGATGCTGCTGCCGGCACGGTTTCAACCCTTTGTCACATACGAGCGAGCATCGAATTTCGAGGGGCGGCCTCTGACAATCTGGACTGCAACGACAGATTGAAGGTAGGAAGACAATAGACGCAATTTCCGAGAATTCCATTATGCGCGAAATTTTTAAATTCTACTATGTCCTTTTCACTGAACAAACAGGAGGTATAAACTCGTCAGTTTATCTCTTGAGAAAAATAAACGAGCAACAAAATTTATCCCTTTTATTTTGACTCCAAAACATTTTCTTAGTTAATTTAAAGCGACATTTTTGCTCCATTATAAAATATAAAAATTGCAAACTTCAAATAGGCAAAATCGAAAATGAAGAAATCATCTAGCCAAAAAGAGATTTGAATTATTCCAAGTATATTATTATGAGAATCAGATTCAATTTATCTGGCGATAATGCGTATTATTGTTCGTCGATCACGGCTCAGCAGTCGAGTAGGAGCGCCTCTCTGTCTTCTCCGGCGGCTGACAGCAGCACACACAATAAGCGAATAATAAGGCGGCTGATGTCAACATGTCCTCTCGTCGTTCTAATTGCGAAAACAATAATAATAATGATGATGGCGGCGACGCGACCGAGAGAATGCAGATAGTGGATGCTGGATAATGTGCAGGGCACACGCGCGCGTCTCCTCCCTCTGCTCTTGACGCCAAAGACACTTCATACGTACTCGAACAAATTCCTCCTCAGCCACGAGTGCACGAGTGTGTGTGTGTGCGCACTTGAGCATAATTGCGCTCCATTTACAATTAGCAGTTGGCGTGGCTCGAGGAAGGAGCAAAATCAAAGGGAAATAAATCAGATGGGGGAGTGGAAATGATGAAAAATGGTTGCTCCACCCCACAAACAAATTTGTGATTGTCCTTGCCCTGCTACTCTCTGCCTACCAATCTTCCACAGTGGATAAAATACAATTAAATCGAAAAATCAAACGAAAATATTAAAATAAAGAACAGAGTGGTGAACAGTATTTAAATTCTGATGAATAATGTTAACAGTGCAAAAATAATTGTGGCAATTATTTCCTTATTAAATACATAGTAACTCTTCCAATGAATAATTATTCAATTTCATTTCGGTTTACATCTCCAAAATAAGTCATCATACGTGTATTCCGTATACTCAGATTATTTCTGAAGATTAGGGTATTCTAATGGGCAAATTTTCCGTTATTTTCCAGATTAAAATGCTGATTTCCAATTCACTTTAAACGTTTCTTTCTTTATAAACTCCACGATTTGACAGCATCATTCAGCAGATCTTAAATATAGCAATTAAGGCATAATACACACCAAAGAACCTGCACATTTAACTAACAAAATTAATTGACGTACTTCGTGCTTGAATACGAATTAACAACAATAATACACGAAACATGAAATGGATAGAGTGTGTTGAACCGGAAATTAAGCATTTTAATTTGTAAAAACAGTTGCATCGAAAAATTGGGTAAAAATCAAGAATACTTGTGCAACTGTTATCTTATTGGTCAATCTGGTTATTCAGTGACCAGTTATAGCTTACTAAAAACCAAATATTCTTTTAGTTGGTTGTCAGTAGTCTTACTTATTTACTGAAGATTTTTGTTCTCCTGACGAATGTCGATGTTTTTATCGGTAACAAAACCACCTGATTACTTCCCCGGTTTGTCTCTCAAAAGTCTACTTTAAAGAAAAAGTACTATATAATTATAATGTCAATTGAAAACTTAAAGCAAAAGAGTCAAGTGAGATCATTTTGTATATTTTTTTACTGAAATTCTTTGCATGCACCAAATGAATTCTTTGTAATTTTATCGTTGCAATTTAAAAAATATTTTATTTTCTTTTCCTCTCATTGTTTTAGAGCACAGAATGCGCAATCAGGAACCAAGATAGAAAGATTTGATGCCATGCACCGCAAATATTTGGTATTCACCGCAGTCAGCAGCAACCATTAGCAAATTACACGCAGTTATTGCAGCAGGCGGATGGAGCACGCACGCATATACAAAGCCATATATCGGCGTGGCGCCGGGGCGTAGATTGCGACGAGCAGGAGAGAGGAGTGACGCGAAAGGGTTGCAAACTCATCCATCTCGGGGACGGGGGTGCGGCGTGGGAGCCAAAGTAATCATAACAGCCGTCCTGCGGGACCAATAACGCGGCGCACTTTGTGCCTTGTTTCGCGTTTTTTAATTAGCATCGGTGGCCGCGTCGCAGGTGTGCGGTTTGCACATTTTAAGGGTTGAAAGGGAGGCAATGATATGCCAAATGGGTCTCGGCGTAATCCTCGCGGGACTGCATATCTGAAAGCGGCGGCGGCAGCGGCGACCGACGGACTCGTAGCTACACACAGCTAGCTGCCTGTGTTTTAAGTGATATAAGTCTTCATCCATACATATATCTGAGTGAGTGAGACTAATGTTTCCTGCAGGACACATGTGTCGCTATAAAGTCAATACGAATTTATAAAACCCTCGCTCTTTTTATCTCCCAGCGGTATTAAACTTGGCTCATATTTTATACAGCAGCAGCAGCAGCACGCAAACACAGACATAGCGCAGCAGTACACAGCCGCCGGCCGCGCTTCTCTCTTATTTTGTTTTTTCGCCCGCTCCAAAGCCCTCTTTTTAATTGCGAGCAGCATGGCTCTTTGGCAGTTTTGCCCACTTCATTGTTTTGCCCTCCCCGACAGCGGCCACCCTTTGTGCGCGGCGTGCTCGTAAGCCTGCGAATTTCGGCGAGCTGCACGCCATTGCTACATTTTTCAGATTGCTTTGCGGGTTTGAAAGCAGGATTTCAGCCGTAAACGTGAAATATGGCGGCCCATTTTCAAATGACAGGCTTATTCTAAAATTATATATAGCTTATTATGAACGGTAAGGTACATTTCATCGTTTCTAAATCTAAAGATATTCTCGTATTTCTTTTATTTACATTGTTCAAATTGCAATGCTCTTAGTCGGAAAATATAAAGTCTGGATGAGTTTTTTAAGTTTCTCTCCAGCTCTCTACAGCTCCATGGCAAATTCATCTTCCTCTCATATTACACTTTTCCGCGATCGTTTTGACTTTTAATAATAGCGGCAGCAGCAGCAGCAACGGCAGAGCGAGATATTCGCGTTTGTCTGAATTTTGTGCGGCCTCCGCATATTACCGAAGATGTGCTGCGTGCACTCCCCTATGTTGGTAAATATGAATATAAATTAGATTATTGTAAGAAGAGCTAGGGATTCAATAATTTATCGCAAAATTATGCAAATACCGCAGAGTCGGCTCTGCTCTCTCCTAATACAATTCCAGAATACCAAATGTTATTACTGATACGAGTCTGCGCAGCGGTTTGCATAATTCTAGCTCATATCTTCTAATTTTTTTCACTGGAATTCACCAACCAGCATCTTTTCGATCTGATCCGGTCTTTCAACCCCAATTTAACTCTATCCTTATAAAATTTCGGTAATTTTCTCAAACCGCCTTCCACGTGCCTTATTTGGGGATTTCAGAATCATTAATGTCGGTTCTGCTCAACCTCAATTTAATAGTTGTGCTCATTTGGTAAAATCACATTTCTCCCAAATTTAAAACGTACTCTCAGGATAGCAATAAAATGAAATCAAGTTGAGATCGCAGCTGTACTAATTAATTGCGTTACAGGCAATCCGGCATGATGCCGTCGCAATTGCTTCAATTTGGGGAAACCAACAGATGGCAGTTTACATGGAGATTAAGGTTAAAATTTGAAAGGCAGCAGCAGTTATTTAAATTCAAGGTAAATAATGAAATGGAACGGACACTCGCCTTGTTTTAAAATTGGAATTTGTTTGCTAATTTTGCTTCGCGCGCAGGAAAACTGCAGGTATACAAACGGAACATGAAACTATTTTAATAATCTCATCAATTGTCTGTGATGTTTATTTTTGCAGAAAATTTCCAGCGTTTTAATTAAAAATTTCAGGTATCTGGCAACCCTGAGGCCGCATTTTTACCGCCGCTCTTTGCGTGCATGTATAATGCAAATTATACACTCTTTCACACTGGCGAATTTTCATCTGGAGTCGGGTGCGGCTCTCGAGCTTGCGGCCAATACATATCTCAATTAAGCGGCACAGACACACTCGAATCCGCTGGCTTAAATTCGCGCGCGATATGGGACATGAGTGCAGCAGTCTGCATCGCCGGGCGGTCGGGCTGAATATAAATTGTTGAGGGAGTGTTCCTGCACCTCGGGCCAATTAATAAGGGGATAATGGAGTCGGTCGGCTCTTGATAAGCTCAAAAATGCGGCCGGCCCGGCTGACTATCGCGATGACAATAGCTCACGAGCCACTTATTCACAAGATCAAAAATGTTATCACGGGCCGTGGCTGCTGGCTAATTCTGCCGAGGTGCAGGCTTTGCCGTCGCAACACCTTCTGATAAAGCCTGGCTGGCTGTGCCACGGATGAAAGGGGTGCCTGCCGCTGCCATCGAGGGTACTTTACTTACGTTTGTACTCGCTGCTGCTATGCTGTGTGTGTGTGTGTGTGTGTGTGTGTGTGTGTGCTTGCTCCAATTGTATTATTCCCACTAGTGCAGCCGGCCAGATTAAACATCCCTGGCTTTTATTCCTATCTGCAGCCGCACGCGGAGGAGAGATTATTTTGTCCACGATTTTCCGCTTTGTTTGAGGAAGAGAAGAATAGCCTTGTCTGCATTAAAGTTTTAAAAATTTAACATTTCAATTTATTTAATCTGGTTTGATTGAGTTACAAAATTGCGGTCATATATACCTTAATGCTGCTGAAATTTCACCACAAAATAGCAGTTTTCGACTCATATGAAAGAGTATAATATGTTTACTTGCAATTGTCAGGTCTTTCAAACCAGATTATTTATTCACTGAAGCGACTAAAGCAAGAATAAAATATAAAAAAATCAACGTGTCGCATTTTAACTTGCTTCTTTTAAATTAAAATACATCGCTTTTTTTCAATAGCATGCAAATAATATCATTAACCTCCAAGAAAAAGAAATTTAATTAATACAAAATTAGCAAATTACTTTTGAGAACATGCTCAACTGCGAAAGAAAATAAATTAAATGCGAGTTAATTATTGTTAAGCCTCGTTAAAATGACAATAAAAATCCATTTTTACCTGCAAAGGATTATTTTGAAATTAAGACCAGATCGGTAGCATAATTTTTGTATATACTTTTGCTTGACAATTTTTGGTTGGTCATCCAAGTCTATAATGCTAATTAATTAATACGTAACATAACTTTTTTTAAAGAAACAATGTAATATTTAACCTCCCTCGCGATATTATCTTTGGATACAATGCATTCTAATTAAATTCATTAACATTTTTGGCAAAATCGCAAACTAAATCATTAAAATCGTAAGTAAGAATTGGAAAAAAAGACTGTGAACAAAATATATCAAAGAACAAATTATCAGAAGGACAACCAATAATATCACAGACACCATCATGCCCAGCTAGGCTCAATGTACTTGAAAATTAATCAGTTGCAGCAACTGATTAATTTTCGTAGCACTACTATGTAATTTCCTGTTTTTTGTTATTTGACTAAAAATGCACCTGACAAAAACGCTAAAAATAAAATCATTTGATAATTAACAACTCTTTTAAACTCTTTGAGATGCAAATGAGGAGGCGAGCGGAAGCGGTGGGCAGGCAGGTGATCAGCACCTTGATGTATGGCCCATATCAAAAAGGTGCAGGTAGATAACAAAACAGCGCGCCAAGTAATTTGTGAGCAATAAATGCCGAACTAAGTAGCCACCATGTGCCAGTCCGTCAACAAATAGCCTAACACCAGCTTTATGACCACTGTTAACAAGAAATAAAAACAGTTTTCGCGTCTATCCGCGCGTACACTATACAATGTGAACAGGCCTCTCGTAAAATTGTCTTCGAGATCTTGTCAATCTGCAAAATTCACACACGTGCGAAACATTTGTTGGAGGTGGGTATCTAAGATGATAATTGCCAGCAGCTGATCGACGTGATATCGGCGATTTTCACCCGCCGCTCATCCTCAATTCCGAATCATTTGAAAGTTTCACTCGAGCCATATAGAGTTAAGCAAGAAAGGGCGAACATTATTAGCGAAAAATGCTATAAGGATCAATCACAAAGTAATTTCACGCCGCACCGAGCCGTAAGTTATTTTTAAGGAATTGAGAAAATAGACTTAACCCTGTTGATATAAACTATCACGTTTACGTTTTCTCGTGACAAGAGATAAGGCCAAATATGGATGCCTAATCTATCAGAAAACTGTTTGTACTCGTTTGTAAGAAAATATTCAATATTAGAATAAAAATGGAATAATGTTATTCCCATTTCAATTTAGCATTTTTATAAAGCATAAAGAGTCCCTAAATTGTTTTTCTTTCGACACATTTAATGCTATCAAATTTAACATAAATCCGTCTGTAATATTTCCTCACGTCCGATTTGCTTTGCAGATTGTAATCCGTTGCGTTTATCGGTAAAAATTTCAAGCAAAGCAATTAGCCAAGCAAAAGTGCGGTGGTCACGTGAATTTCGGTCACGACAGTTTTCGAGCGGGCACAGCCAGCAGTCTGTGATGTCTCAATGCGATATAACCGACAATTTCGCCGCAACGCCAGACAAACACATTGAGTGCTTGAACAAATGTGTGCGCCGTGCATGTTGCATGTTGGGTGCAATTAAAGAGCTATTCACGTCCGCGTTTAATTCAAACGCTAATGCGGCATTGAGTTTTTCAAGCATGTATCGGCGGTGGGATAGGGTATCAGAGAAAAATAATCTCGATTTGATGGCTGGCTGAAATGAATATACCATCCATCACATTAGCTCTGTAAATGTGCATTAAGGGGCACACAAACTCGGTGTTAAATGTCACCTGCGTGGAACGAACTCTCTCATTGTGAGTATTCTCTTGCGAGCAAGCATCTTGTTTTATTGCTCTCGTTCTTGTATTTTCATTCACAAAGAGAGATACCAAAGCAATTTGAAGCAATTAAGGCCCATTATGGAGAAACGAGTGTTATATTTCTTTTTATATATAATAAATATGGGAAGCAAATCCCTATTTTTTTAACGACGTAGAATTGCAGAGTTGAACTATAAATTTTCTCATGTAAGAGAAGTGATAAAATGATAGTTATTTGATTAACATATAGTGAAGTTGGTGAGTGTTAATTAATTATTTATATATTCTTCAATACAGTTTAAAATCAAACAAAACAATCAAGTGTATTTAAAACACGACCGAATCACGAAAATTACCTAGGGAAGACTGGGCTACTGACACTAGCATTTCTGCAAAAACGTTTGACAACAAACGTCATCTCCCGCGGCGCTGAGCCTGAGTATAACTTTGTCCAATATGTATTTCAGGTGCAATTCTATTTTTCATCTACTAGAAGCAGTGTGAAAGTTGCAGCATATTTTTTTAATAATCTAATATTTTGTCACAGGTTCTGGAATCTGGAACTCAATAAAAATTCCATCGCGTATTCAAACACAAATGTTCACCGAGACTATATTTATTTGCGATATTCAAATTTTAAATATTTCCTACAAGCGCCTATGAGGATTTCTAGCAGGCTATATCTTTCAATTTTTGTTTTTAGCTTTTTAGACGGTCGAAATTTGTTTGAAAAGTAGTTTACATAATTATTAAGCTCAAATTATTCCTGATAGTTGTATTACAAATGGTCTTGCAAATGAATTAGTTGTAAAATTGAATTTTTATCGAGCTGTTTTAGAGCTCATGATCAGTTTTCTATGACAATTAAGAGCTAGAAAATTTTGAAGATTCGCTTGATGAATAGACCACGCACTTGGCTTAAATGGATTCTCCTTTCTAAATGAGGAACAGACCCACATTATTTTTCCCCATCAGGATATAATTATTCAGCTGCACTCGAAATCCGAAAGGCGCTTTCCCTCAGGCCCTGAGTGTTTTCCTCATAACGAAATCTGGTCGTCTCTAGCTCTGCTCGTGAATAAAAGGGGTTATGTGTGATAAACGGACATCCAAAAGGCGGAGATGATGAAATTTACTGCTCCGCCGCAAGTGCTGTGCCACCCACCCACCCAGCGGGCCGCCCACCCCCTCGAGTACACACTTTAGTCAGCCGCAAAGTATTATTACACGCGGAGCTGAAGCAAAAGCAGCAGCAACAGCAGTGTGTGTTTGATATGCTGAAATTTCGCTACAAATTAGTTGTGCACTTGATTTATAAACAGCATGCCCCGGCAAGCTGTGTCTTTTGTTTCAACTAGAGCGTAATTTATTCCGAAATTCTTTGGTTTGATTTGAATTGTTTAAACAGGATTCTTTACTTTCACATTTGATTTAATATTATTCACAATATATGTGTAATCGAAGCACGTAACCTCCAATAACATAAAATTACGAAGTAAAAAAGTCACGGGAATTTTAGAATGATGAAAATTAAAAAAAAATGAAGTTGTGTAATATGCTGTTTAGTTGCATTGCAGGAACATGAACAAAGGTCTTCTATAACAGAGAATTCTTGATGAGCACACAACACAGTAAAAATATATGTACGTAAAAGTGTTGAAACTCTAAAAATACGACTTAATTACGGCACTTGTAAGGTTCAGACACTCAATTAATTGTAAAAATGTACCTACCAGGGATCGAACCTGGGACCTTCCGCGTGTTAGGCGGATGTGATAACCGCTACACCATAGGTACGTTGATTTTGCATTGAGAACCACGCCTGAGAGATCGAGCGAGTTTAACATACGTGACCCAGATAATTTCGCCAAGCCGATTTCAAAGGCTTGACGCGCGATCAGACAGACGCCTTGGTGGACGTTGACCCCTTGCAAAGTTTTGTAGAGATAAGAAATACGATCACTCCAAATCTACTTGAGTAGTCAACATGTAAATTTTACTACGCTGTTACCATTAATAAATAGGGCGTGATTTGCATATGAATGTTGTATTAAAATATCCAGTTTTATGGGTGGGAATTTTCACACTTTAAAATTAATTTTGTGGGAGAACCACTCTTTGATTATTTTTTTTATAAGATAATGCCAAAAACTAATGGTATGAATTATTTGAAACTCTCTATAAAATGGCAGCTTGCGAAGAGTCATAATCTATTCTATCATTATCCTCCTCTAACGTTGAATGGAAAAAATTAAGCGCGAAGCGAGCAGCAAAAAGTTCAGTGCTCGAAACGAAGCTCATCCAAGTCGCATTACGGTCGAGCGTGAATGAAATAATGAGCATGACTGCGAAGAAAAATTCACCTGATGCTCGGTGGCGCGCGGTGCAGCTCTTTTCTTTTACAGCCGAGTGAATGGTGCGACCATTAATCATTTTTTCGAGCCGACTTTTGAAAATATTTGCATTCAATTTCCTCCGTCACCGAGTGTTTGTTTAATAATGCAGCAGGGAAACGC
Source organism: Cloeon dipterum (assembly GCF_949628265.1). Classification (NCBI taxonomy): domain Eukaryota; kingdom Metazoa; phylum Arthropoda; class Insecta; order Ephemeroptera; family Baetidae; genus Cloeon; species Cloeon dipterum. Next base: position 28,328,637 of record NC_088788.1, read on the forward strand.
GTGTTCGCCGCCAACCTTAATGGCACACACTTTTTTTATCATTCTGACACTTCGCCTGCTCGTCTTTCCGCGCCAGGCAGAATTAATATCTGAGAGCAAACAAGCATCGTTTGCCGCCTTGCTGCTGCTCTGCATATACACATGAAGATTTTCTCATTAATGTTTTGTTTATCTAGCCTCTCCGCTTTGAAATATGTGCGCTTTGCAGCAATTTACATCAGAATAGAGGGCATATCACGCGCGCGTTTACTTTTACAACAATGAACTCGACTGTACATACACTGCAGCTACGTCGGAAAATTTTTCGGCTCGTGATTAATGGCGCGCAGGCGGGGCGGAGATTTTCGTAATTAAAGCTTTCTCACGTGATGAAGTTGGAGCTTCTTCTCTTCCACTCCCGATCCCTGCTCTCTGCGCTGGATTAAGTGCATTCGTTGGTGTCCTGCTGCATCCATCACGAGCAATTAACATTTCAGTGCGCGCTCTAAAACACTCAATCCAATGCCGATTACGGCCTCCTTGATAAATAAGCTTTTTGGCTTTTTGAAAAGCCATCTGCGTTCCATCAAGTCTAAACAGCCAGAGTTTGGAACAACAGGGTATAAAAGGCCAACCAAAATTCATCTTTCTTTACTTTCTAAAATTTGGACACAAAAAACTTCAGTACCATTTATTTTTCTATAAAGGAGATGGGAATTGAGGAAGCTGTACTTTAATGCAGCTCATTTGTTGAAGAACGATCTCAATATGACGTTATTTGGAATTGAAACTTAGAATAAAAGTATATATGTTTCCACGCAATATATTGGAAAATAATCAAAATTAAGCAAGACAAATTATATTGCACAATAATTAAATATATTTTTTGGATGACTAAATTTATATTTTTTAGAGTAAAATCTTCCCACTCATTTTCGCACCTGTTTCGGCTCCTATGGTCTCTTCAGCAGTTTTTATTATGCTATAAATACAAATCTACAAGGTTTACCTCCCTTTGAAACCGCTTGACTATATCCGGTTTGTTTATACTTAGCGTAAATGAAAAGAAGGCCAATAATGATTTCAAACACCCACCTTCATCTTTTCTGAAATACAAACCTCTCTTACAAAGTTTCAAAGCCCACCATTCTTCCTACACCTTAATTTTTGGTAAAAATCATTATAATTGGTTGATGAGAAAATTAAAATCCTCTGTTTATAGAATTCCATTGGAAAGAAAAATTTGCATGTACTCATTGTCATTTGAAGGTCCAATACTGCACGCAAATAAATTAGGATTTTTGTTAAATTTATCGGTTTGATAACCAAGTTAGAAATAAAAAGCATCATATACGTTATGTTATAAAAATTTATATCTGGCCAAGCACCAAACTAAGCAGGAGAACGATCTACAGATTAAAGGTCTTCTTAGCTGATCAAAAGTACCGAGCATTTAATAGGTTTTGTTGTAGAAAAGAAGATACTGATTAGTTTCTTGGATTTAAAAATTGCTCCTCCCGCGCATAAAATGGAAAATGAATGGGCAGAAAATGTGAAACTATTGTAGGGTAAATTGTATCTCGTACTGTATTAGTGTTATGTGATCTATATGTTTGTACTTGTTTTGACATGTTTGCAAATGTTCGAACAGCAATAGAGGTAACTACAACGTTGTATCGAAAATATACGCAAATAAATACAATTCCAATTCCAATTGCAGGTAGTTTCAGCCCCTTAGGCCTCATCAGCAGTATACCTGCAAAACCAAAAGTTGTAGAGGGTTTTAAATCACCAGCCGTTAAAAAATATCGACTGCTCTCACTCTAATTGCAGAGCACAATCAAAGAGATAAAAAAGTGAAGCAATCTTGTGACACCCTCTCTCAAAATCCATAAACCCAAAATTAATAATCCTTTAAACGAAGCAATTTCAAAAAGTGCCATATTGTGATCGTAACAGCACGAAATTTCTGGAGGAATTATTCGTTTGCATTGTAAGTGATTACTTAAAGAAATGTGAATCCATTAAATAGAGAGAGAACAAAAGTTAAAAGAACTTTTCCAAATCGTTGATTTTCTGCATGTTCCGTGAACGCAGTCGTTGAAATGTCTTCTGAAAAAGGAAAGAAATGTTGGGCGGCAGCCATTGTAGCTGCTGGAAACTTTTCTCTTGCGACGCGAGGTCTCGATTTAAATGGAGGAGCCGCGGGATTTGTTCTCGGTGACTGCACTTTTGAATTCGCTGCCAGTTTAAATCATCTTACATGACACTTCTCGCTCCCATACACGAGTAAAAATGTAGTTCCCGCTGCTCCGACGAGCGAGTGCTGCTCGATTTTATCTCTCGGAACACGAATTCCGAATAAAACGCCGCTCTGCAAGGGCGTCCGCTCGTTCGGTTTGGAATCCGTCCGTCGGCTGATGCTTCGATGATTCATTGGCGACACTCGCATTAATTATTGCTGCCGGTCATTAGACGGCTCATCTCCCGTACCAATTGATGGCCCGTCACATAGCTAAACTGAAATGCGTGTTCTCCCCCCGGAATGCAAAAAGCTTTTTCATTCACTCTCGCACTCGCAGCTGCATGTGCGTGTGTGGGGAAGAGAGCGGGCGGAATTTTCGAGGGTGGCGTGTTGTTTTAAATAAATAATTTTATTGCGCACTTCCCCCACACCGCAAAATGGTAATTGAAACTCTCGCGCGCGCATCCACTCTCGCTCTCACTCTATGGCAACAAACTAGAGATGGAAAGGGAGATCCGCGACGTCAGATGTCACGATTCGCTGAATGCACCTCTTGTCTCGCTTGAAACAGTATTTTTTTTTGTAAAATTTTGTCTGTTCGTCAGGTTTTAATGTTGCAGATTTTGGGCGTTACTGAGTTAACTTGATTATTTTTTCCGGGAAGAATGAAACTAATTAATTTATTTAAAACCGATGCTAATATAGACTCTATAAAAATTTCACTTTTCCTTAGATAAGGATTCCAAAAAAGAGTCAACTTTATTTTCATCATTGCATTGCCTGTAACGATGTCAAACCCATTTGATTTTGTCCTTTGTGCATTTTTCCTCTTTAAAAGCAGAGTCAACTGTGCCCTGTGAAATAATCTGCTTCCATTAGTCACCGCCATGCTGACTTCTGACCTGCGGGAACCAAATACAACTTGCTTTTAGCCCCCAGTGGTAATCTACTCTCGTTTCCCGTCCTGATAATTCCTCTTGATACTTGAAGTTTCGAACCGTTTAAAATGGAGTAAGTAAACGAAACGTCATTTATCCATCAACCAACATTTTTTATTCATCGTGAAAAATTCTGGACTCTTGTCCAATTTTCAATTGATGAAACATGCCGTTGAAGAAGAAAATAGTCGTGGCACACAGCGAATCTCCTTTCTAGGTCTTCTCGGTGAAACAGCCAGCCAACATTTCCCCGTCCGGGAAAGATGAGCTGCTGCCTGCAACCCGCAGCACAAACGTTTGTCCGACAATTATTCTTATTGCTTTCCCTCTCACTCAGTCATATTGCGAGAGTCGGAGACTCACTCGTTTGGTCATGTTCCCGCAGATGTGCAGCCGGCGGGTTTATTTTGTAGAAGGGAAGTACACTTTTCTGGCGTCCCTTGACTCTCTGAGTGGGGAGATTTTGACACTTTTCTGACTGCTGAGTAATTGAATTAAATTTGGTAAAACTTAAAAAAGGATGCTAATATATTTTAAGTTAATTGAAACGCTCAGTAGACGCCCGTTAAAATGTGTTAAAATTAATCAGCAAACTCAATTACTTGGTTTTGGAAACTTTGCTACATGAATTAATTTAATATAACACTAACGAACTTAAATTTAAAATCAGCGCATTCCTGGACAGACTATATGTTAGGATGCACTAGGCGAAGCAGTGTAAACTGGCCCGGTACTGAAGAATACTATGTTGCAAATTGTTAAAAGATATGTTATTTTAGTTAGCAACATGACTTTATGAATACAAAATTTTACGTCCTCTGACAATGAGTGCTTTCCCTAATCAGGTGCATCAGCAATTCAAACACTCCTCAATCGTTTAACAACGAAATAATTTAAAAACATAAAGATGAAAAAGTTTGACAGAAGTTTTTCATTAAAAGTATCCAAAGTATAAATTGGGTTCACTTGTGTAATGAGCCGAATCCTCAAGTCGCGCGGAGCTGACTGAGAAATGACTGTCGGCGTTCATGGGCACGAGCCAAAACTCTCACATCATCCGACATGAGTCGACAAATTCTCCGCGTGGCGATTTGAATTGAAAAAATAAGAGATGAATGGACCTCAGACTGGTGCGCTGAATCAAAGGGCTGCGATGCGTCGCCGAGAGGCCGTTGTGCACCTTTACATTAGCGCACAGCTGGTGCGTTGTGTACATACGCTGCAAGCGAGGAAAGCCCGCCGGCGTCTGGCTAATTAATCCGGCCGGCCAAGGTGTGTCTAATGCCTCTTTGATGTCCATTCACGAATAATTACAACGCGCGCTGGCATTCGGTGCTCGTGCGGTGCAAGCATTTGAACCAAGTTGGTTTTGCTTGTTTTCAACGGATTTATTTGTAGCTTGACATTGAACTTTTACAACCTATTTCCCAACATTTCTGTAAATGTTTTCATTAATTTCTACTAACCAAGTTCTTATCAATGTTTAGCATTCTTAGTTACTCTCGTGTGGTGCAAAATACTTAATTACTAAATTCAAATGGCTAATTCCTTTACAATAATTTGCGTCGAAAGGTTTTTGACCAAAAATATCAACTACTCACCAACATGCAGACAGAGAGAAAAAATTTGTAATTAATCAATTGATTTCCCTATCCCTACCAGCTGCAAATATTTTTTATTTTATTTCTATTTGATTTCACCACTTTATTGTTTCAAATTGCCTTTCAAAAAAAAACTGCTTGTTTCATAGCAGTTAAAATTATTTCATAAAAAAAAACGATAAAAATATCAATGTGGGCAAAAATTGAATATAATCCCCAGGGTAATAAATTTTGTCATGTCATGTGTGTCATGCAAACATTACTTAAAAAGTGTTTATTAATGAGCTTTAAATTAATGCTACACTTTTTTATTTAAAACTGAATTCAGAATAAGAAAAACTAATCCAAATTTATCTTCGCATAGCAGTGATTACTGTGACACCCGTTGCAAATTCCATCGAAATTATTGGATTCTGCTGTCAGTCGCGCACTCAGCGTCGCTTTAAGACAATGAAATTTGACAGGCCAGATTGGCGCGCCGGAATTATGGAAAAAACGTGCAGTCTGAATTACGAGCCAATCTGTCAGTGCGAGCAGGGAGACGAGTGCCGACGAGCGAGCGGCGCCCACTTCGGAATCACATCACTCCGACAATAAAGTGTCTTTGCCGGCTCGTCCATATTTTTTTCCTCCATTCGCAGCCGGCGTTAATTTGCGAAGAGCAGAGAACGTGTATTCTAAACGCGAAAGAGCGAGAATGAAATATATGGGAGTGCTGCTGCTGCTTTTCATGCATCAAACGCTGACACAAAGTGCCTTTCTGCTTTGTGAGGAGTCGTGCTCGGTGCCGGGATAAAAACGGCGCAGACGACGACAACGTCGAGTTGCTGAGCAAGGATTTTTATTTCGTACTCTTCTCTCTCTCCTCCGCTCAGCTCGCTCGCTCGGCTGCAGCGCGCCAGTAGATTTAATTGCTATGAAATATGTAGGAGTAGAAAGGAGCAGAGAAGATGTCATGTCAAAGCGTGTGTTCGGGTGACAGCTATCATATAAAAGCGACTGGCTGCGGCTCTCCCTGGCGAGCTCTGGCACGCTCAGGACGCTCACTCTCTCACTCGTTTTATTGATCCTTGGGGTAGTGAATTTCGCGCACTTTGAATATCGGCTAGATTGCAAGCATTTCTTTTTGTAGTTGTTCGCAACTCCATTGAACTGGAAACCTTGGTGGAACTAATAAAATTCCCTTACTCGCTCGACTTGATTTACATGATGTCAAGGCAAGATTAGTAGGTGCAAACAAAATATGCTATGAATTAGCTTCTTGACGACCCTTTAAAGTATGAATCTGTAAAATAAGTCGTGGAGATGTAAAGTATTTTTATATAAACTGGACGCTAAGATTGACGATCAAGAGGACCAGCCGTTAGGAAAATGATTCATTCTTGAAAAAACGTACAAAGAAGAGTAATTAAATTTTTTTGTAGTGCCATTTACAGATGTAAGATCCAACAAAAAAACCTAAAATAAATTTCGCCTCGTCTCTGAATTTGTTCTGTTTGTACGCTGTGTGTTTTCTTTCCATCGTCAATTGGGTGAGATAAAAAATTATCTCAGATAAATGTCATCTCGCTTCAAAGCAGTCTAAAATGGCCAACCCCATCGATTCTTTATCACCACAGAATTATTCCTGCTCGCACGCCAGAGTGAGACTCTGGCGACTGATTTAATTGCCATCAGCCGAATTTCAATTAGTCGAGGGAGTTGATTTTATCCAGCAGCACTCGCTTCTGCCGCTCCACATTTTTCCAATTAGTGCGTGCAGATGCTTTTATATTCGCTTCGGATGCATGAATTTTGGATCCGGAGTAACTCTCGGGAGGAAATCGGCGGCTCTCTTGCTCGCTCGGCAGAGAATGTGTTATTTCATTATTATTCCGTGCGGCGGGGAATTTAATTTTGAATGCCTGGGAAGCGCTGGAGTTTTGATGAGATTACGATCTTGAATTATTTATGGTGCGCTGCGTGGGTGTCTTTCGCGCTCTACCTGCTTCGCGCGTCGCTTCGGACTGAAATTCGCCCTCCCGAGTGTGCTTGATTGAATTTTCCCTTCGCTCTCCCGCGCGCAAGTGGAATTGTGGAAAACGGTGCGCTCGCTCGTCTTTTTGCTAATTATTCAACTGAGCAGCAGTTGGAATCGTATAGAGCATATATTCTTAGATCGATTTTTCTTCTTACTCGTGTAATCCTACGGAAAAAGGAAAAAGGGATCCCATTAGGATCATTCAGGAGCATTCCACCGAAAGTCTGTCTATCAAGTTTCCATTTCAATATAATCCTTTTTTAAATTTTAAAACTTACTTTTTACTCAATAGCTCAAACAGCTTATCGAATGAAGCAGTTCAATAAAGACCACCCTGCAAAACTATGAAATATGCAACCAGCGCCGCAGCGAAGAGCAACGGGTTGCATAATCCTAGCTGCGCAAAATGCTTTTCATCCCCTTCAGCAAAATTTCCATAGTGAATTTTAACGTTATTCTATCTATTCATGAAATATAAATTTTGAAGCTAAAATAATCATTTGAAATTCAAGTTCTACTGAAAAAAGGGTTGAAGGTAAAAAAGTTAACTAACCCTCAATTTTTATTTTTCAGCGCTCTACTTTCTTTGAAAATTGGAGAAATCTCTGGCCATTGTATGTAAGTATGAAGCAATAAAATTTAATAACAAAATATCTAGCTTCAATTTAAAATATCTATACAACAAATCCTGAAACGCAAATCGTCGAAGGCTAATGCACCCTTGACGGAACCGAGCGGCCCTTGGGTTCAGCAGGTGGTGTTGAGGGTGCGTCGGTGTTGACCCTGGGGTTCGTCGTGACTTCCAGGTGATCGAAAGCGCGAGTGTCCGGAAGGCGGGGCTTTGGAATCGTCTGTCACGCGAGCTTTTATTATCGAGGGCGGAGCGGTGCTTCACGTCCAATGGCGTCTGAGGCCATGTTGCCGCCGAGCAGCGACACCTGCACGGCCTCCGCGGGGGCCGTGGCCGCCGCCGCACCAGCCGACCGCTCATTCATCGCTTATCGCGTGCCTCTGTGTTTGTGTGTGCGGCGCTCACGTGGCCGGCGTGTTGTGCTCGCAGTATTGGGCGCACACACCGAATGACCGTGTTTTGCACAGGCGCCCGACACGGTATTGCTTTTTGCCGTCGATCATGGGCATACACAGAATTGCACACGTACGAGGACGGCGAAAAAGTTTTGTTTTGTTTCACCAGCACTCACTTTCTGTTTTTGTTTTTCTCGGCTTTGCTTGAAGTGATAAGCGCAGTTTTATAACGGTTCTGCGAATTTAATGTTTAGGGTTTCCCTCTGACTGTGCCTTTGCTTATCAGAAAAGACATATTTGTTAAATTTTGAACCGCCAACATTTAGTCAACTTTGTGACATTTTAAAGAACACGCTGTCATGAAGAGTAGTGATTTTTAAACATTTGAGCTATTTACTGTGACTGCTTTTACTTAAAACAGTTACTTTTTCCATCAGTCTTCTGCGTTGTCATGATTTTTTAAATTCTACCGTCAAAAATGACCATTAATTTTATTAAGTTGATGCAAATTTCAATTTTTAAGATCAACGAGACCATAGAATACGTTGAAACATATATAGTTGTGTTTTCTTAATATAAATTTTTACTATTTACCAGCCGTTTTAAAAAAAATGGTGTTTGCTTACACTGGATTTGCTTTTTTCGTGCATTTTAGCAGTATGTTGTTGATTCATTCCTTTCTACTCTAACTTGATGCTATTTACGTGTAAGGAACTTGAAAAAGACTAATGCATATAACGTTTAATCTTTTAGTCGCGATTTTTGATCCAGAAAGGCCAATTGTACTTCCATCTGAAACTTGAACACATAGTTTAGATTTTAGTGAAGCAGCTTATAAGTCATCATCTTGAAAGTAAATATGAGTTAAAACGCTCTCAGAGTAAAAATTTTGAAAAGCTGGAAACTTACGTCACATTTTTTAAGCAGATGAATGCAAGTGATAAACATGTAAAATTGTTCATCAACCTAATATACGTTAGAATGTTTTGAAACGATTTCCTATGAATTTTATATACTCTATGTATTGACGTTACAAGAATCAAGTAATTAAAAAAATAAATTGTACTCATTTTCATGATAACATGACTGTCTTTGTTTTTTATTAAATGTGATACAAAATGTTTTTCCGTTGAAATTAACTACTGCTTTCTTGGTGAATAGCAAGCTATTTATTTTATTGTATATCTACAGAAATATCATGCTCTGAAGAAATACGGAAAAAGCTGCATTTAAATTGCAGCAATAAATAATTTAAAAAGAAAACTGAAAATAAAACTTTAATAATTGTTAGCTCATGAACCTAGTCATAAAAATTTTCGCTTGTCATTTATTCCAAACAGTAGTTTTGTTAAAATATATTTGACGTATGTGTAAAATGTGTCCCTCCTCTAAACCGATACATTGTTTTTCAAGCTGGTGTAAATAAAAATGATAAAAAGTTGCACAAAATAAAGTCATTTAATGGATTTTCACTCCCAAGCCTAATCTCTATTTAATTTTGATATTATGTAAAATCGTCTCAGAAGACGGAAGAACGTATACTAATGTGTGCTAAAACCCTTTTAAATGTTTCTTTATTATAAATTCTCCTTTTTAATGACTACTTATTTGAAAATAGAAAACACGCGCTGGGCAAATGGTTGGCGCAAGCGGCAGTGGAGAAGCACACGTTTTCGCCCTTACAATTCTCACGTGGGTTCTTGCCTTTTTCAATGTAATATCAACTATCAGTTCGCAAGGTCCTCTTTGTTTTGGTCTGCATTACGCATTGGCATGCTGCGAGCTTGCAAGGTTAGACTCCCCAGCGCTTGCTTTGCCATAGCTGTCCTTTCAGTCCTTTGCGCCAAATAACAACTTTATTATACAAGCGTGTATAAACAAATACGTTTCTTTTGAGACAGCGGCTCTACATTGTATGTTTTTTATTACAATATATTATTCTGTAATTTATGCGTGTATATTGTAGCTCTGGGAAGAATTGTAAATTTTAAATTTTAATCTTATCTAATATTTAAAATTGGAAATCTCAAAAAATAGAATTCTCCTGTTAGATTTATTCAGCAACTACAAGTCTCTTGTTTTCTATTATAAAATATAACCATTTTGATATAAATTATTATTTAACAATATATGTATCTAAAAATGGGAATATTAACTACAACTTTATCTGATTCATTTTGTTGAAAAAATAAATACTGTTGCTTAGTGCAGCATCAGTGTGGACCGCATTCAATTAAAAATGAGTCGGTTAACCGCCTTTCGAGGATGGCAAGTGATGGAAGCAGGAAAGGTCGGGAGTCGCAATGCCCTCATGAATCGTGAAAGCCTCATAAATAACGTGCGCTCTCCTCCGCGAGCGAACTGCCACTTTTCAAACCTGCGTGACAGGGGGTGGCGAGCCGCTTAGACCAAATTTATATTTGAACGCCGTATATAGGTGCTAATTTAATTCGGATCGTGTGCATTTACAATCGCCATTCATGCTGGCTGGTTGGCTGGCTGGCCCGCATTTTGAAGCGGACAATTTGAAAAGCTGAACTCGGGCAATTGCCGTGATGAATTGTGACAAAGTCAAAAGGTTCACGGCCCCGCGTGCTCCTGATTGTGTCCTTTGATTCCATCTTTTTAATTCGGACGGCGCTGATTTCATTTGGAATTTAAATCGGTCGGCTGCTGTGAATGGAGCGCTTGATTGGCCTAGGTAATAAATTATAATTCTGATGGAGCGCCAGTCGTCGCTCTGTTGTTGCGAATAAATCACTAAGATTCGCAAAACGCAAAAGTGGATCAGATGAATCATCGTTTTGCGTCTTAATATTACAAATTACTCTTTTCTCTTTTTCGCATTCTTTCTGCAATTTAAAGGCATTCCCTACTATACCTATCTCATATTTCTGGATATTTTTGCAAGTTTTTAATTTGGATCATTTTGTTTAAAAAAAATGGTGCTGGCCTTTTTTGCCTTGGGGCCTTGGGTCCTTAGAGATCTCAATTTTGAACAGATTTTTTTAAATAATATTATTTATATGGTTCAGTTGTTATGACTTACATCACTTGCATGCCGGATCTGCTGACAAAACTTGAAAGCCACCTAATTCGCAGTTCAAATGTTCAACGAAAATAATATAAGATACAGAAAATTTCTGTCTGGTATTCATTTTATAAATTTTGCACTGTGAGCAATGTGATTTAAATTCAACATTATGATGACTTTCTCTATTCTTTTCTACCAACAAATTTAAATACCTAAGTTTGTGGAAAATTGTCATTTTTTATAAAAATATGATATTGACCCCCTAAGCTGTAGTGAACAATTTACAGAGTATAATTTGTGAATTAAGAAGAGTTCAAATTAGTCTCAAAGGTTTTAAATTCCTTGATCTGTGCTTATTTGGTGCCAAAAAGAAAATCAATCTTACGGTAAAAACTGTTGCTAAGGAGACAAAAATAGAGTCAATCGGTAGGGGGTTTGTGAATGATCTACGCTTTCCCCTTATAAAATATTTGTGAGCAATTGCGTCAATCGCCAGTTTTGCTGCCGAGGCTTGGGATTAGCCAAAATAGCAGTACAAACCAGTGCTCCAATTGATTATGTGATTTTTCTCCTTGGACAAATTTTTAATTTATCCTCTTGAACTAGAAGCAATTCGGAAATTTCCACTTCCCATCTCCGGAATTTTTCAAATCTTAAAATCTTTCAGTAAAAATTAAAATTTTGTTAACTCCTTAGTTGAATGAAAATGTGATCAAATTTAAAAATGTTCGGTACTTATAATATTTTGCAGATCTAATAAAATACACTTCAGTATACGCAAATATTGTTATTTCAATGCTTTGGCAACTCTGTTGATGGAAGACCCATTCCCTTCTTGGTTAACAGCATAAAAGAGGGAATGAATACCTAATGAGAAAGATAATAAAAAGTGATTAAATGATATTTGAATGTAATCGGAAAGTTCCATCTTTTTTATTTCATTGGAGTGGCGATGGAATGGACAGCACTTGAGAGGGTTCACACCGGCATTACACGCTGTGCGCAGTAGAGAATACAAAACGTCAGGAATTATTGCACGTTGCGGTAGTCAAAATAGCGAGGGCTGCACTTCTTTGTACAAAAAAGCGGAGCACTATAAAGAAGCAAGATGAAATAATTTATTCGACCGCTCTTGCCGGGCGATTTACACGGTGCAACAAAAGCATAAGTGGCACGTTTAGGGGTGGAAAAAGTAGTTTGCTCTCTGGCTCGATCACAATGGCAAAAATCATAATAATAGCAAATGGTCCTGAAGCTGCGCGTACATTCGGTTCCGCTCTAATTCTGCTGTGCCAGAAGGAAGAGAATCCATTTTTCAATTGTGCCCGCGCGCGAGACGAGGAATATTGTTAAATAATAGAAGAATTACTGCAAAAGAAGGACTCGAGTTTCATTTAACAGCTTAAAGTGTCCACAATAAGATATATGGGTTTGCGCTGGAAGGGGAGCGTGCTTTATGAATTTATGCCGAGAAGGGTAAATAATTTTCTCTCCTGACCCGGTGCAAGCGACTTCTGAATAAGGTACGCATCTCGGCGTGCTGCAGATTGATGCGGGGATACGCACGGAATTATTTATTAAAGGGGGCAGAAAAAATTTGGTCTTCCGCGATCTGCCTCCCGGCCGCTTTTTATCGGTTGTATGTTGACAGAGAAAGAGCTATTTTTTGCGATGACTGCTGCTGTTGCTGATTGTGAGGTTACCCTATCGTGTGTGTGTGTGTGTGTGTGTGTGTGTGTGTGTGTGTGTGTGTGTGTGTGTGTGTGTGTGTGTGTGTGTGTGTGTGTGTGTGTGTGTGTGTGTGTGTGTGTGTGTGTGTGTGTGTGTGTGTGTGTGTGTGTGTGTGTGTGTGTGTGTGTGTGTGTGTGTGTGTGTGTGTGTGTGTGTGTGTGCGCGTGTGAGAGTTTGCTCAGGACGAAAACACAAACTGTGAGAAAAGTTTTCTTCTTGAAATCTACTTGATTGTGGGAAAATATTTTGGTATTTTAATTTCGACTAATTTTGGTACTTAAAAGTACCACCATAATTGTTAAAAAAACTTGACGAGTGTTCTTTTAGATTTAAGATTTTTATCCGCAGTCAAATCCGCTTTACGACCTACGCGAAATATCAAGATCGTACGTCTATATTTCATCAAAGGTTTGAAAAAATCTGCGCTGAAACGAAATCCTCGGCATGTCTCCCAGCACGGGTCCGATTAAAAATAATGGCCGTCATTATTTGTCCATTGCGCAATTAATGCGGACGATGAAAATGCGCCCGCTTGTTGATCACAAAGACTAGCAGAGAAACACGCAGACGATTTCTCAGGGCATCATCCGAAAAATGCCTCGGCGGCGCGAGATGGACGAGAAATAAATTTGGCGCATTTTTCATTCGCTGAGGGAGGTCCTAAAAAGTTAATTTACGTGACATAACAAACCACGGGAAGCAAGACACACGATACGCTTATAAATATGAGCCCATCTACTTTGTGGTAAAATGATAGAGGCTGTCTCCCGCGCTGAGCAGTCAAGAGAGCCAAGAAAAACCAAATGCCGCCGACTAATTTATTTCCTGCTCTGATGTGTACCACTAACGTGTATTTCCTTCTTAATTATTTATTGCAATCAAGGCGTATCTGATTCTCGCCATTTGTTTAACTCACCGACATGCCAAGCTGGAAATCAAGCACGTGGGCAATTTATTGATAGTTTTTTTTGGCTCGCCTGTATATTGAAAAATGCATCCTGGAATATAATGCTCAGGAGATGAAGCGAATATAAAGCTTAACAGAATAATTTAAGATATACTAAAAATACTCGCTACTTGTTGGTTTGCACCTTTCCAGCATGCGTGATTTGGCTTCACGGGACAAATGTCTAGCGTTTCAATGCAGTCCTCGGTGCGGAGGCAATTAGTGGCCCTTGAGTGGGCTGGGTCCCTGTGCGGCCTGGTGCACCCATGTTATCCGTTCGCTCGCAGTGTTATTGGCACCCGGGTTTCAGCATTCGTGCTAGTGCAGTGCGCGCCCTTCCCGGTCCTCGGACAGGGATAAAATGAGCAAAACAAAACAAAACAAAAACAAAGCAAATGTACTCTAAATTTCTACTATATTTAGCAAATTCAATACATACCGTTCATAAATAATTTTCTCGTCAATGAGCAGCACTCCGAGCTCCGTTTTTCGTGAAAGTATAGTTATTATCGTTAAAATTCCATAATTCCATAATTTTTTATTTTGTTACAGTCATGCGATAGTGAAAATTTTGAATTTGCCCCCTAATCTGTTACTGTTAGCTTCCAGATTTTTAACCCTGCCCTTCAATGCACAAAGACAAGTGCAAAGGGGCAGATAATGTGATGAGAAGAGTGCAAACAAGTGCGCGTTAAAAGCGCTGCGAATATGATACCTCAACTACAGTGTGAAAACTTGATAAAAGCTCTAGTTGCACAGCAAAAAATAATTGTTGTGTGCTCGAAATTATCTGCTGGGCGACGCTCTCGTGGAAATTCCACTCGGGCAGGCAAACACAAATTCGCAACTTGCCCCTGATGGCTAGGCAAACACTTGCCGAGATAAAAAGCAGTATGTACGCGTATTCTGGCGTTTGTTGATTTTTGCGGTCGATTTCTGACAGCACCTTGTTATTGAGATGTACAATGCGCGCGCGGTAATGGTGCCGCAATGACGAGGCACTTGCACCCCGCGTCGTCACCTGGCACACGATCTAATTCTCGCCCGCCTAAGAGATGCCAATCACTCAATTATACTACCAAAGCGTCTGTGGCGCCGAAGATCGGGCTCGTGGATTGTCTTTGCGCTGGAGTGCGTGTGCGTCTCGGGCGAGACCACAAATTCAATTATCTCGTGTTTACAACCAGCTTATTATAAAGTACATATCACACGGAGTAATTTAGTTATTCCATTATTCATGTTCAAATATGGTGTTCCATTCACTATGAAGACCTATTGATTGCATCGCAGAAATCAATTTAAATGGTGGATTAACAATTCATTTCAGCAGGGTTACTTCAAACTCAATCTTTGGACTGGAGAGCTAGGAAAGCAATTACACGAGAACAAGCGTGTCATTTATATTTCGATTTGTGCATGAATTGAATTCCTTTTCGTAAGGAAACCTTTCCAATCAACTGCATCAAATGGCATTTATTTAAAGAGGAAACGTATTTCTGAAACGTAACATAATATTTAAATATAAATTAATTTTACAATGGCCACTCCCAATGGACAGATTAATAAGAAAGGATGCTAATAAGTTCAAAAATAAAGAATGAAAATTATTACACTATACAGCGGCTCTTTCAGCCCCGCAGGCCTCATCAGCAATACGTTACCTTCATAACAAAATTCAGAGCCACAGTATTAGCTGCAGAGAATTTTGAATAAGCGAACGTTGAAAACGTCAGCCTGCACTCATCTCTGAGTGCAAACGAAAAGAGCAACAAGCAACGAAATTGACAACCCCACAAATCGAACCTCCCTGTATGATAGAAATTCCTATCACAAAAATTCAACCTATCCAAAAAGTTCCATTCTTTCTTATGTGAGCTATTTCGGAAAAGTGAAACATTGCTCCTAACATCACAGCTATTATTTTACCGCTTGAGCAAGAATTGAAATCTTGAATAAAAGTTTCAGCGAAATATGTTTTACAGAACTCTACAGGGGGCAACTTCGTTGTTTTCATCGCCCCATATTATCTAAACATGATGTAACAAGAGGCATTTTAAGTACTCAGCAAAATGTGGTAACAAGTATTATGGTATATCAATTTCTTAAATCTGTTTCAGAGAACTAAAGCCGTAGTTCTGCGATTGTTTCATTAAGTCTTTAAATAAACCCGGATCGAAGTATTTCAGCGTCACAAAATTATAGAGTAGCACGCAATTTTTTTAAATTTTGCACTAAAAATAAATTTGTAAATTCCATTCGTTTATTTTAGCCAGTACTATGAAATTCTATTACTGGAGCGTAGTTCATCAAATGCGAGTAGTTTCGCACGTAGACACGAGGATGTCCAAAAATTCTTCACACAGGTGGAACTCGGTCATTCATGTCACCTGCGTCACGCGCGAATATCATAACTCACAGCCGCGCGAGCCAACCGCCGCCGGACATTAGACATATATAATGTTGGGAGTATGATGGCGTTCTATTCCAGCGGATTTATGCTGGTTGCGATCATTTATAACGCTGCGTGTTTATATTTGCCCCGACTTGGAGAGCCGTGTTATAGATGACAGCTGACGAAACACGCAGGGGGATGAAAGACATATGAAGACGTGCCGGCACTATTTTCACATATGCTCTCTCGCATTCCCCGCTACAGTCTCAGCTCTCAGAATGGACTTGATTGGGGTTGGAAATTTTAAACTTCATTTTTCAAATGCACCTTGCTGAGCATTTTCTACATTACTTAATCTTTAATTTTAATAAGCAACGAGATATTTTCCGTTTAATTAGTTGATTTCAAGAATTCAGAAGAATTGGTAATTTTATCAGGTATATAAGTCTAAATTTTGCTCCTGTGTCAAGTTCAATCCACCAGTAAATTACTCCGCTGATTCAAATTTCTTATTATTTGAGCAAGGCATCACCCCCTTTATTAAAAGTTACTACTATCCCTAAACAAAAGAAAAAGAATTGATGACATAAAAATCATGATAAACGCAGTGTGACTGAAGTTTTGTTTCAAATTCTCAACCCTAGACTAGAAATATTTTTTCAAAGCGATATTGTGCACACTGCTGCTACTGGATGTTCTTTTCTTGGAGCATGACTAAGAAGCGCGAGCTCCCCCTTCGCACAGCCCTTTTAAATAGGGGTTGAACCACGCACGCAGTAGCGGCAGAGTATATACTTTTCAGTTGGTGTGACAGTTTGATAAATGGTGTCGCAAATGGTGCGGATTTGTATGAAAGGGAGGAATGATACAGGAAGACAAGTCATGTATGCACAAGCTAAAAAGAGGGAGGGGGCCGGGCGGGAATTAAAGCGGCTGCCACGCAGCAGCAGCGGCAGACTCACTGACTGACTGACACAGGTCACTCGGGGGATGACAGAGCAGATGAGTTTCACATGTGTAATCGTCGGCGTGACACCTCCTTGCGCAGACCGCGCGTCTTTTCGCAAAAAAATGTACACAAGAGGAAGAAAGAGGAGCACCCCTTGCCGTCAGAAGCGGGGGTGACACGCATGTGATGATGCCTTTTCCGAGCGGAACTCGCGCTCGTTTCTTCCCAAAGTGCTGCTGCTGGGATCTTATCTCGTTTAGGCAGTTGGTCTTTTAATGTGCTCGGTCAAATTTTATCTCCTTTTGTGTAAGCGCTTCTAGTGAGTTTGGGATGTGGGCTCAAATTCTTAGCCGCGTGCACTCAGTGACGCCGATTACCTGGATTAATTGCCCTGATTAGTCTCGCTCCTCCCCTTTTCCTCAGTTATTATTTGGTTGGTCTAAAAATGTCTAAATGTTTAGTTAATTGGATGTTTATTCTCACACTATGTCATAAATACATTAATGTATCACAGTCAATTGCAATTGGAAATCATGTGAGAAAGGGCGACACTTCAGGAAAACAAGTGACTAAGACCTTGCCCTGGAGGACAAAGCCGAAGTAATGTATGCAATTATTATTTTGGTCATTCAAATTCAAGATGTCCTGTTAAAATAAATTCTGGAGATATCTTTTTAGCTAATTGCAGAAGAAAATTTACCAGGCTTCTTTAAAGAAAGTTGTACAGCAAGTGATAATTTATTTGCCACTTTTATGAACATAACACCAAAGGATTAATAAATAAATAAAGATTTCTCGATGAGATAAGTAAAAAGTGACAGATGGATTCTGCTAAAGTGTTTGCACACCTGCAATAGTTGACAAAAATTGGCGACCAACCTCTCTCCCAAAGTGACAATATGTTCACGAGACCCTACTCCTGGCATCTTGCTCGTTTTAACAAATGCAAACAAACTGTTTAGTTCAGGTGCAACAAACTACTGTTTGTCCTTAAACATAAATTCTTTAAACTGGAATGCTTCAACACTTCCTGAAGTGAACAAAATCCCATGGTAATTGATTTGAAAGCCTTTAAGCAAGGATGTAAACTTGTATAACAATTTTTTTTAATGTCCTTTTACTTGAATTTGAGCTTTTAATTAATAACATAATAAGTTGAGATAAAATATATGTTAGGAAATGTCTTAATGTAATTTTCGTCGATAAGAATAAAGGCAGTAATTTATATTTAATATGTAGCAAGTGACTTTCCTTTAGTTTAAGTTGTATTTCGCCGAACATATACGATTTCTAATTTAGATGGAGAATAATGGAGCTGTATAAAGGGCGAAGAAACGGTTCAGTCCCTTATTGTTCCGTGCGCGCTGTGGGTGCATCAGGTGCCTGTGACACACAACACCAGCGAGTTTCAAACATCCTATGATTTAGGACGGCAAAATGAAACTCTCGAAACCTCTCAGCACAAGCAGCGTGGCTACAGCTAGGTTCATTCCTCTGGCAAATGTGGTGGCACAGATGCTGTGAATTGCCGACGGATATTGCACCTGAATGAGAGCCCGCTGCTCAAACAGAGTCATTTTTCAACGACTTTTGGCGCAATTTTGCTTTATGGCCGTTTAAACGACTTAATAAAATCTGCCCCCTGAAAACCAAAGAGAGAGCGCAAGAAATATCGCAACTTTGTCCACCCACTCCTTCAAATCTGGTCGAAAGACAAGAAATGTTTCCTTTATTATAAAACTCGGAGTGCGCTATATTATTTTAATCAAACATCTCTTGCAAAATTTATTTGTATTATTGACATTAAAATTTAAACGAATTGATTGTTACATTTTTTCATATTTTTTGAGAAATTTGAATCACTGCCCTCATCTGACACTGCAGCAGATTAGCAAGAGAATGTTTTCGTTACGGTTGTCAGATTTATCTCAACATTTCTGATGTTTTGCTATAGTAATAAAAATTTGCTTTCAATGCTGGCTGCTTGCAGTTGCGATGGTTGCGCAAATAGACCCATCACCCGGCATTACGGCCAATAAAATAAAAAATGATTTCCCTCAGGCAATTTCATGACTGCGAACGTTATGCGTGTAAAATGACGAGCCAAAAAAGGAATGCTTTTGTCTCCTGCTGCTGCTGCCGGCGCACATATTGGACACACAACAAAACGAAACGCTGAATATTTTAATGCACAATGCGTGTTTGCCGAGCAAATATGTACATGAGCGTATATGTGTCCCCTGTTCATCCATCTCATCATAATGAATAACAGATTATTGTGTTTTTATAGCGGGAGGCATCATCTGCTCCGTCGCTGCGACAATATCATCTGCCTGCCTGCCCCATAACACACATTACGCGTCCCGGCAAACAAAGTGTATGGTGAAAGGCATTGTGTGCGAAAACTCGTCCTGCTGGATTAATGCCCGCCGATGCGCTTTTCCTTTTGCGGCCTCTTCTGTTTGTCCACTCGACTGTGCAGCCCGGCTAAAACTGCGTTTCTACCAGTGTGCAATATGCTAGGGCTGACACTGCCCGACCTTAAATTCATACGTTTTTTATGTGAGCGCTGTGATTAATGATTCGTCAGCTTCAGCCGAATGCTTTTTCAGCGAGTTATGTGGAGTGCCTCTAATTTTGAAGCAGATCTATTTCGGTTTGTAGGATGTTTTTCTAATGCGAAAGAAACTGCGACAAGACCAGGGGTTGCTTTGTGAAGGAAATTTGAGACTCAAGAAATCTAAGACTGTGTGCTACTCAGGTTTTTTAAATCAAAATGTTAGAAATTGTTTGCCTATTTTTATCATAGCAGTTGTTCTCTGATTTATTTAGTTTATATTGATTGGAATTTCGATATTTATTTTTTGGTCTTCCTCATTGATGGGTCTGAAAGTGTTTTTAATGCTGTCAAAATTAAGCCTTGAACAATTCGTGCTGATTTAGTAAACCGACGATTCAAAAAATGTTCCCGAAAGATCTGACGGTCTTGAGATTGTGTGTTGCGACAAGTGCTTTAATAATTAACAATAATGAAAATTTCAGGTGCCCCTGAGGTGACTCGGAACGATGAAATAATTTGCATTCAACCTGGTAATCTGGTCGGAAAGAGCAAGTCGCGAGTGAACGAGGTATGTACACGCACCAGAATACAACTAACAAGAAATTATTTTGCGTCTTTGCTCCATGAGCGGCGAACGAGCTCATTATTCATGCAGAAGGCGAAGCAGCGGCCGCAAGAAGGCAAACGAATCGCGACTTTGGCCCGGCTGCGGCAACAGCAAGAGTACAGCAGAACAGCAGCGGGCAGAAATAAAAGAAGTGCAGCGCTAGCTCTCAATTTGCATAAGCGACCCATTCATGCAGCCGGCCGGCGCGTTCACATGCTGTAGAAACAAATTATACAATTTAAGCGGCATTTTTATTGCTCGTGTAAGGCCACGACGAGTGGAGCGAGCGAGGCTTTTCTTTGTGTCATTGTTTGCAAACCAGCAGCAGCAGTTTTACGTGAATACACATTCGGAAATCTCGGCGCGCGGCCTTTATCTTTATTGTAATAAGGCGTCATTTGCGAGGCTGTTTTATTCTTACTCGGAATGCAAAACAATCAATTCGGCGCGCGGCGAGATTCCTGATGCCCTTTTATCAGCAGAACAAATGTAGTACGCTGTGTATGTACACACATGCACCACACGCACGCATTCTGAAAAGGCAATGTGTACACTTGGGCACAAATATCGGCCCGAGGTGTTCCCTAAGCCTAATTTTGATAACGGCCCCGCGTGAGAAGTGCAAATTGCTTTTTGGGGAATTTCCATAAGTTGCCAATTTGATATATGCATTTAGGCAATCCTCTACCTGTGTATCAAAATGTCTAATGTGAAACAATTCAACTTTACTTTAGTCTACTCAAAATCATATTAAAAATAACTAAATTGTGTGTTAAAATCTTTACCAATTTCCAATCTCGGCTAATTTTGCTGGCTATGAAGAGACAACTTTAAAATTAAATATCCATCTGATTTGTGGAATAGCTGTGCTTCTTGAAAGACATTTAGTGCAGGATGATAATGCCGCGAGATATGAAATTAAACCGACCAAAAATAACGGGCATACTTACGTAAATGAGCGGCTGTTGAATCGCTTAAAATTCAAATGAAGTCGTTACTTATTTTGATTGATCCTTGGCGTGGCGACAGCATTGTGTCAATCATTTTCCCGCCTTACAGTTAATGTGTGCAATTTCACATTAATATTAATCGTGACCGCTATTACAATTGCTAATGCTGGCAAATAAACAACAACGCCTGCACGATTTGTTTCCATTGTGCAAAACAATATTCGACCTCAAAGTTTGCAGCGAGTAAAAGGAAGATGCTCATTGCTATGATTATAGATAGCTCAATGTAATTTAATGTTTCTTGTATCCTAAGGGACATATGAGATTGCTTTATTAAAACTTCTTTATCTAAAATTGATCGACTTCTTTTTGATCTGATTTTATATACTTCGATTCATTTTGATCCCTTAAGTTTGGAAATATATCAATTGTATCATTATGATCCCACATAAATTCAGTTGATTAAATTGCGTAATATTTTTGTACTGAAACATAACTTATGGCACGCATGACAACGTCGACTCTCAATATTTTGTTTCGCGCGTCCATGCAGTTTCTGCTTGTCGATTTTTGCCAATATGTTTATGTCATATTCCAATGAATTTATTTTTTGCTGTAAATATTAATCAAGATAAATTAAAAATCATATGTAAAACTTTGAAACTAAATTTTATTTAATTGTAAGTTAAAATAACGGTTCCAATGATTAAATTTGTAAAAGAGTGACACCAATCACGGTATAGAGAGGACTACGTTTACAAGAAATACTGTGACAAGCGAATCGATTTCTCCCATTTTATTTCCATTTATTTCTGTGATCAGATCAAATCTTCCAAAATAAACACTAGTTGTAATTTTTTTTAGCTTTTGTTATGTTTTAGTTGTACTGTCCGTGTGAAAATCATGATTGTAATAAAAATCATCATTTCAATTAATCTCCCGATTTGGCTGTTCACATTTCAGTCAATATGAATAGTAAGATATAAATGCATATTTTTAGTTGAAGGGTGCACAAAAATACTAAGATTCTTGCTTCCATAGGCACAGTGCTGATCGCCGAGAAACTCAAACTCATTTAGCCTCAAAATTATGGTGAATTTTAATCAGATTCAACTGATTGCAAAATAAGTGCGTTTTTTAATATAAGAGAGCAGTATTAGTGTTTGTAAGTTGCGCGTGCACTTAAAATAAATACACATATATAAAGTGCGGGTCCAACACGCAGTTTAACAGAGAAGGGAGCCCCTTTTTTAACCGGCGGAGCATCTCATCTGACGGATTTTATGAGAGTGTGAGTTAGTGAGAGGAATCAGACATAATTGGAGTGATTTGTGAGCCTAACGAGGCACGTGCTACGTTCGAGATGCTGCATTGCACGTGTGTGTGAGAGAGAGAATGAGCGAGCGCGAGCGAGTGCTCTAAATGAAATAAATTCGTCCGCCCACTATAGCTGCATCATCAAAAGTGAGCTGCTCCCGCTTGCTGCTGAATCATCGTAATTTTCATTGAAATGTCACTGAGGTTTCAATCAGTTCGTGCAACTCGACCCTGCGGCGCTGGAACAATCCCTCCACTTCCACACGTTTGTATGCGTGATCTAATAATTCACCCCTTACGCTCTCAATTGTTATTATCGCTCGCACCACGCCTCTTTTCCTCTGGTAACATCAAAACTGTCACTTATAGAGTTAATAGTTTGAAGTATTTTATATATTGCGTGGCGTGGGAGGGTCAACTAACAAAATTCATTTTTATTTTTATTTTTAAGAATAAATAACACAAGTTTTTTTTTATTTTGTTTACAGCATCAAATTCGTCTGGCTAGCGGAAAAATTGCGCATCGCTTAACAAACACACATGTTTTAATTGTCGAACTGATTGTTGCCCTTCTCTTGCAAAAAGGATATTCGCGTTTGGTAGTTAGTTGAGCTATGCACAATTTTTCCGCTATCCCGATGAATTACAATCTGTGCGGATATTTAATAATTCCGATTAAATGATGCAAATTAAGAACAATGAATTAGTCTTTGATATTAGTTGAATTGAACTAGGAATTATGTGGAGAAGGATGTAGTTGAAAGTGCACAATAATGTCCCATAAACCATTCTTGAAACACGCTGATTTATTTGTTTTTAGCATGCTCAGCATGTTGAATAAATTGAAGTTTCTACAAAGTAGCAATGCTAAATTATTCAGTGCAACTAGAGCGTACGAGTGACACTCCTTTCAATTACAATGTTATAGTTTACAGGATAGTTATATGTATTGATCGTTTACAGTACAATGACAAGTGCATGGAAGAATGAACTGCTACTTGTTTGCTTGCACCTCTTAATTTATAAGCTAATCCTTGAGAATACACGATATGTGTTATTGATTTATCTCTCTTTTTTAATGATCGATCGTCCAAGAGAAGCTATGATTGCTTTTAGTCTGAATCAGTGAGTGGTTAATTTAAATAATGAAAAATTTGCAAAATGAGCACATTTTGATATTTTGTAATGCTCATCCCCTCGAGGAAGAAAAAGATGGCATTTGAGGGGAGCGATGAACACGATTGTTACAATTAAGGAGGCATTAATCCACGATCCATTAATGGACAAAATTTCCGCTTGTTAGCTATGAAAGAAATTTGAAATTACAATATGAATTGTGTATAATATAAATCGAGCAATCCCACCACGAGGTATAACACTAAGACAGAATAAAGAAACTTTTGGAGGCCACTCGGTCATTGGGGTGAATGCACAAGCTTTATATATTATAATTTCCTCTAATTCCGTCATAATACAAGTGCTTTGTCAGCGCCTTGAGCCTGTTCACTGCACACTTGACCAATAATTTCCCGAATAGAAGGAGGTGAAGAAAAAACGGCGCCACACTACAATAATTACAGAGAGCGTAGTGCAGCAATGCAAATTACAGTCGCAAGACGCGTTTGAATAGTAATCAGCCATTGTTAATCTATTATTGTTCGAAATTACTCTGAACGCGAGTGCATTTTAGCATTGTACATGAAGCAGAGGATTATTCCGAGTAGAAAAATCATGACTCATGACAATCTAAACGCGCGCATGGACGAGATAAAATCTTGACGAGTGCCAGCCGTGCAGAGTAGGCAAATTACTTTTTGTCAACAACAGTTGTTTTTGTTTGTAAATGGGGATAGTTGCTTTTTTCGCTCGCTCCGCACATAAGCGCGCGCCGTTTGCATTTGTTTTGTGCGCGGTGCGAATGAGGATGGAACACGCAGGCAGGTTCACGTCGGTGTAATAAAACGCGAGAGGCGATGATTGCAATCAAGCATCCTCTAATGAGATATTAATTGGCCTGGAAGAGTTTCCACATGCACAAATGCGCACCCAACAATTGGCGGAAGTGCACAAAAATGAACTTTTCTACTTATCCCCGTCAGCATCAGTCTAACTCGTTATGTACTTATATGGTTTCATTGAAAGGACGCTTTGGCATGTTGAGTTTGTAAATGAGTGATTACTATTCAACAAATTAATTTTATAAATCGAGCATCCTGAGAAAAGCAAGATAAGCCAATATTTCTTCTATTTTGAGATGGTAAAAACAATTTATTTTTTCAAAGCATGTGATTAAGTGATGTGTTAAGAGCGCGTTTGATTTATATTTCAGTGATGTCAGTGATGCATAAATTATTTTACAAAAAATCTATATTAAAATCCAGGATAGTATAATAATTAAAATGCCTTTAAAATTTTGGTTTTCTAATCATTTGAATCTGTTTTAAATTGAACATGTAATTAGATATGTGTAATGGTTGGAATATGAATTGATTGAATTATTTCCGAAGAGCAGAAAAATCTCCAGCAAATTCTCAAGTGCAGACAAAAATAAAATGCGTCGTAAGGTCAGTGCACGTGCCGTTTTTCTTTCTAGAGATCTCAAGCCGTTGATGCCAATAGAGGAATAAATAATCTATGCAGTACAGAGTCACCTTACTTGTCCATTTGCTCGACACTTGACATTTTGAAATAACGAGGAACCGTGAGCAGGCTGAAATTACATACGTATACTGCGCACTCATTATTTAAATTTCAATACCAAATATGTCGCCGGCGGTCTTGTAACAATGAAGGTCTTGCACGTGCTGTTTCGGCTAACTGCAACCGGCATCAACGGCGAGCAAGCAGATGCCCCAAAAATCGGCAAATGCGTGAGACGACTACAGGTTGAGGTTGAGGAGCATTCGTTAGTGGAGAATTTCAATCGGCTTGTGGAGGCCGACACTGGATGCGGTCCATCTGCGTTCGAAGGATTCCGCAAATTGGAAAATTATTCATATCCTCCAATTGGATGTGTGGGCTTCGTTTCCTTTGCAATTTCAGCAGACTAACTACTTTTGTGGCTTCTGTTGAGTTGCTTTGTTTGCAGATATTTGCAACTGGTGTAATTTTAATTGATAATTTGCTCTCTAGCTATAAGTTGCGATAGTTATATAAGTCCCTGACGTGCTAAGATAAGACTAGTGCATGTTTGATTCTCTTTTTACGTTGTAAAATTGTGTGTTAACACCTCATCCTCCAGTATGTAATTATGTGACTGCAAAATAACTTTGGATGAAAATAAACCCATCGCACGGTTTGCTGCTATTTTCATGGACATGAAAATTCTTAAATAAACATTGGGAAGCCGCATGTTTTCTTGATTTAATTCGTAGTCAGTATTTTGGCTCTACACTCATTGTCCGTTTTTCACAACAGCAAACTGACGCACATATGCAGGCAGCGCGTATTCAAAATTGCAAATTCCCAGCAGTGCTTGCGGTCAAGCTCGAATTTTTGCCCAAAACGTGGTGGCACCGGCAGCAGTCGGAAAGCAACACATTAGTTTTGTGCTGGCCCTGGCCAACTTTCTGCGGCTGTTTTTGAGATGAGGCGCGTTGGCTGTCTGAATTCTTGCGGCAACGGCCAGAGAGAGTGGAGCAAAACAAAGCTGCGTACGTTTATTTACAAGTCTTTAGACGCGTGTTATCAGAGGGAAGAGAGAGTACGCCAGATTAATTAACCCTTGCTTTTGGTGGGTGACAGACGAGCCCTTGAGGTGCTTTGTGTGAGGCCAAAGGGAGAGAGATGAGGGAGGGAAAGACAGAGAGAGACTAAGAACTTTGTTGGACTCTTCATTTCACAATTAAATTTTTGCACGGTGAGTTAAATTTTATCAGTGAAAATTTGAGGAGTACTACGTTAATTAATTCGAATTATCCCCCTCTAAAATATATAAAAAAATGATAGAAAAAGAGGATTTAGCTGCGAGATTAAAGGCGGCGGCTGGTGAAACCAGCTTAGCCGAATTTTCAGCCCGGCGGCGGCTGGCCATTTTCACCGGCGGCTGACAATATTGTAAACGTGAAGTTTGATAATGCTTGACGGAAGACATTTTTTTCTCCTGCTGTTTTCAATTTTTGATCCTTTTTCACCGGCGGCTGGCGGCTGCCCACGTGACCCAAAGTTCGCCGGCTGGCTGAGGCCTCTAGATTGAAACATTCTATTTTACCGATGCTGTTTTTTAAATTTTCACCAAATCACGTTAGTTATATTATTATGCTTACCCAACAGAGGTACTAGAATTTGATTAATCTAACCTAAATAGTTATGCCTAAAAAACAAGCTAACCATCACGCACACCTCTGTAATATAATTGTGTTTCGCGGCCCTCGAAAAAGGCGAAACGACAGTATTCATGATAAAAAATGACAACGTGAGAATTTACGATGCAGCGAGGCGCGTGATATGTGTGGCAGCGGTAATAAAACACTCAACATTATCATAAACGAACTCTTAATTGCTGTGAAATTTAAGCGTTAATGCTGGCATTTTGCTGGCGAAAATAAACACCGACCAAAAAAAACAAAGCTTGAATTTGAAATTGAAATTGGTTTTAAATATATTCCAATGTACGTGCGCAAATGCTCGAGAAAGTCGGTTATTCGCCCTCGAAGAAAACGAACATTGAAATTAGCAGAATGGCATTATACGGGCGCAAAGGTGCGAAAAACGGTTTGAAAATCTGGCCATCCGAGAGAGCCTATTCTATTTCAAGGCGAGCAGGGCCACGCGCGTTAAAGTGTAATCAGCAAAACGTCCACATGAAAATGAGAGTGCAACCGAAAATGAATTTTTAATGCGCGCACCGCTGTATCTGGCGCGCACATATTTTGAATGTAATTTAGCCCGAGAGGCTTTGTGAATAATTCACGAGGCAGCAGGAAAAGTGGCAGGCGCTTTTAGCGGGTGGTTCGCTTGCAAAAGCCGCCTTTTCGCTCGCTCTCAAGACTCGCACATTTCACTCTCGCGCTCTCACTGGGGCTGCTGCTCATCTCGGCTAATGAACGATGCCAGCAGCCCCTGCCACCTCCGCTGCCACAACCAACACTGAAAAATAAAAGGCAAAAACCTTAGGACGCACTGAGAGCAAACAGATGAAAAACACTTTCGCGCGTATCCTCATTGCATTGAAAGTTTTCCAGTCCAATGACGTGTTATAATAGAAAAAGAAATACATGAGAATTTTGTAAACTTATGAACCATGACAAATACCAGCATTCGTGTTTTAAAAATTAATCAAATGCAAACAAAAGATGAGCAAAATTTGATTAATTTTTTTCATGCAATTAATAACAGGTTAAATTTTTTTTATAGCCGAGAGATAATTACGGGTGTTAAAATAGCAACTGATAGTATCACTCAAATAATTGGTTCTCTTAAGAAGAAATCAAATAGTTAGGCCCTCCCAAAATAGAAAACTCGTGTAAATGTGCGTAAATTAGTAAAAATAATGGGCTGGCCGTGCCTAAATTGGCACAAATAATAATTGCGATTTGCGGGTCACGATTTGAAGACTTAATTTAGTGGTGCATGATTTACGGTCGCGGTGTGGGCACACTCGGGCCAATAAATTACAATCGCGGGCGTAATGCAAAAATTAACTCGACTGACAGCGCGAACAGTTCGCCGCGCGCGCCAGCAACACTCCTTCCAACCTAAGCCAACCACTGGGTGAAATGGACGTTAGGAATAAAAATTTATAACATATGCGAGCGATTCGTGTCCAGATTAGAATGAGAGAAAAGCAAAATGTGTAATTATGCTGCTAACAGCGCAGGTGGTGAAATGCTAATTACATAATTCGCATAATCGGGAGTTGGTCGCTTGTTATCGGTACACTCCGTATCACCTTTACTGTTTTTCCAAGCTACCACTGAGCTGACAAAATTTCTACACTTTGCGACATATTATGCTTACAATTTTAGTGCCTCATAAAAATTTGTTCTCATCAAAATTATTTCAAAATAATTTTATAATACTTATTTTAAATACAATATGTATTAGTAATACTACATTGCAAACAATTTTGTTGTAAATAAAAACAATACCTTTCTACTCAAAAAAATTTTTATTTACAACATATTTATGAAAAATTATTATATTATTTTAATAATTTTTTTATAAATATCAAAATGATTATGTTTTAATTTTATAAATCAAATCTTTTATAAGCTTAGTAAGTATTTTATGAGAAATCTAATATTATAAATTGAAAGGTCAGCCTAATCAGTTAAATAATTTATTCATACTTGATAATTG
Source organism: Cloeon dipterum (assembly GCF_949628265.1). Taxonomy (NCBI): domain Eukaryota; kingdom Metazoa; phylum Arthropoda; class Insecta; order Ephemeroptera; family Baetidae; genus Cloeon; species Cloeon dipterum. The sequence continues at coordinate 28,357,232 of NC_088788.1, forward strand.
GTAATTAGCAGCACATGTGTAATCTGTAGATTTATATAGTTGCCAAAATTTTAAAATGAACCAGGAAAAACCACTCTTTCAGAAAGCTCCATGAATGCATTCTGACCCTCGAAATTTAATTCCATTGAACGTAACGTGCAAGAGGTTCCTAATACTTTCAATGAATTTCCCTCGGTGAGTGTGTGGGTGATTTTTTAATTTTCTTGTTCTCATTTCAAGAGCATTTCAATGGTCTATAAATTTAACATAAATTTTTGCATACCATATCAACTAGGCACTTCTATTTTATTTTAAAAATGGACACAAGAGTGAAAAAATACTCTACGTTTCTTGTTCCCTCAGCGTTCACAATATCGACTGCCAAGATGAGTTCGGAGCGAGCTGCAGAGATGTCACTAGGAGGGCTGCTCATTCTGGCCCGGCGCCGATCCCGTGGCTCGGGGTTATCGCCACTATTTTGTGCGTGCAGTCGCAATAACTCATCTCGCGGCGGTAATAATAATGTAATTTCATAGCCTATTAAGAAACTCGAACGACAAAGAACACGCTGTAGTAGTATATTCAAACGCGTGCATGCGAGCCAACGTGGAGAAAAAGAGCGCAGGGCCGTACGCGAGACGGTGTCATTATGGCGACTAATTCACTCTATTATTTATCAACTGGCACTGGCACACTCGCGGATTAGAATAATGAGCGAGCAGCTCGCCCAGCACGGAATTATCCATTCAACGCACTAATTTGTTTTGTGCACTATATGGTTTGCCATGCGTTTGGGAAGTGCCGTGTGCATACACTCCTTTCATCACTTTTAATCCTGCCTTCAATCAAAAATGTCAGATTACGAGACTATGTTTGGTTGTTTTGGCATACAATTTGACCACAGATTCTGCTAGCATTTCTCCGGCAAATTTTTTTTATCAAATTCTAGATGATTAAAGGAGCTGAGATTTTGGCAGAGGACATCAGTAACTTAAATCGTGCTTAATGGATTTATTGGTAATATCTACCTTGTTAGTTTGAATCAATTGCTTATGGGATCAAGTAACAATTGAACTATAATTATACAATATGCAATAACTACATTATTAGGATCAAGCGTTCAAAGATTTTGCCGATTACTTTGAATATATTATCATAGTTTTACTGTATATGTCGTTGCGTTGATTTCGGTACTTCCTCTTCTTTTTAACGAAACAAAGCGCATGTTTCAGTAGGCACAGGCAGACAGCTTGCCTCTTGAAAAATTCAAATTTTGAGCTGTTTTATTTTTTTGAAAGTGTTTCCGCAATTTAAGAAGTTTATTGCACCCCCAGGCTTCAACAAAACTGTTTGAAAAAATATTTTGAAGGGAAACTTAAAAAAAGAAATTACATACACGCAGGAAATTTAAATTTTAAATAAAGTTTTTCTGAATTATGGAGTTGAAAGTTTATTTTGAGGCAAAAAACGAGTGTATTCTAATACACCAATAAACACGATGAGTAAAAATATAGGCAAAAATACAATCTAATTTAATTTAGCTTTGGTGACATTGATCAGATACATATTATTTTTTAAAGTCAAATTTTCCGTTTTTCAATGAGTAATTAGTTATAAAACAAATATTGATCTAATCCTGCAAGTGTGTGATACAGATTTACCATAAATATGCAAGTAGAAAATCTGTCATAAATTAAAGAATTCGAATAATTATTCTAATACAAATTTTTCCTATAAAATTGAATTATACCGTTAAGCAACAGCCAGGAAAATATTTTGTGCCACTGAGGCCAAAAGTAAGCGAGGCGCAGCCACAAGTGCCAAGAATCGAATCGGTGCGAAAATTAAATTTCCCCGGTCGAGCAGCAATAAATTATCGGCGCGAGGAAATCCATAAATTAATTGAATTAACACGGTTTGCCAAGTGGTGGTGGACTAATTGAGATTGCCTTAGGTAAGGGCATGGTATGGAGAGGTGAGTGGTGGTGCGAGCTGCCGCTGCTCTGACATAGATAAGTGTGTGACTGGGTCATGTGTCAATTCACGTTAAAGCCGGAAAGAAGCTGAAAGCGGCGCGGCAGCTCCGGCACTCGCTGCTGCGTCAATAATATGTTATCAAAGTCTTTGGCCACGCCACCTATTTAATATACATACACGCCTGGCTCGTCATCTGGTGTTGTATGCATGCCGGTGAACGCGCAGCACTCGACAGCATCCATCAGGTAAAATGCGGAGTGACACGTATTCGCCTGTGTCTGGAGCTGTCACCGGCACAAACACCGCTCGCGTCGCTATTATTATTAGGGGTGACATATTAGGCAGAATAAAATCACACACCTATCGGTCTCGATCACAGCGGGTGATCTTTGCCGCCATACACAATGCTGCGGGCCAGTGCAACCCTTTGGCCGCGCGCTTAACAAAAGGATTGGCGCGCGAGTGTGGCGTTTTTTGCCTTCCTCCCGCGCGGGTTGCGAGACGATTTCGAGTTGGCAATTGATTTTTCTCATGTTTTACACAAGGATGAGTTGATATTTTATGCTGGAGTGCGTTTGTCATGTTTAATGAGCTCTGTGCTTTTATTCCCAACCCTTCTCCTTTCTTAGGATTTAATGGAATTACTGGAGCAGAAGTGAGAGAGGATTATATAGGATTGTCCCTGATAGCGAATTGTGGTTATTCAGCCAACGCTCTTGGTGGATTGTACTGGTTGCGTTTGCCGATGCGAAATGCACTTGACCCACAATACTTTTGCTGCTTCTACGGCCTCGAAAGAATTTTCTAAAGCTGAAATTTTAAAAATTAAAACAACCTATTATAAAAATAACATGAATCTCAGAAAAAAAGGAAGTTTTGATCAATATTCACATAATTATGTTTTGTGATTGTTTATAACCACATTATAATAAGAATAATCTAATGAACGATTTAAAAAAATTTTATCTGCGCAAAACTTGCAGGGTTAAAATGAAAAATAGCTCAAGAAAAGTAGCTGCTTTATTTTTTATTTTTTTGAAATTATAGATGTTTTTCAAACAAAAAATCTGTTTGTGAAATATTGCTTCGGGTAGAAGCCGAAACCGGTTGAGATCAATAAAGAACTTAGCTTCGAGGAAAATGTCCAGAATTGCATATCAACATGAAAAACAAAAGGTTTGGCTCAAATTATTTTCTAAATTTCCATTTTTAAATTACAAAAATATCCTAAGTACTAGTTAAAAATACAACCAAAAAGACGCCGTTTAAAAATTGCCTTGATTTGTTATAAGGATTTAGGCGTTTTTAAAAAAATAAAATAAAATTGTTTCCAGTTGAAATTAAATTCATGGAGCTCAGAAAATCACTGATATTCATCAATACTACAGATAAACAGCTCGCTCTACACCAGTGTAGTGTAGCATTTCATTTTATAATTGGAAACATTAAGAATTCCTCGAGTGCGTTCATTATTGTAAAATATTATCAAATAATTTTTCAAGTTAGGACCAAAAAACCAACAACATAATGACATTTTTTTAATTTAGTGCTTTTTAAAATTTAAACTACGTTTAGCTTTAATTATTAACTAATGATTAACTTAAGGGCATAATTATTAAAATTAAATCAAATCAGAAAATGTTAAGTTAATCTGCATTTCCGCGTCAAATGAGTTGTCTTTAAAATTATTGTGCTATGTTGTGATGAAGTTTCTACATTTAAAAAAGACATAATTGAAAAGACTTTTCTCTATAGTTTTATAACTAATTATAATATTTATCGTAATTAATATAATGTTGTGCAAAATTACGAAACAACTTATTAATCATTGTTCAGGGAAAAGTCAACTCGACATCGCAGTGGAAAGGCCCCTTCTCGCGGCAAAGATTTCTGTGAACGGAGGAAATTGCCGGGGCGCCCCACGACATAATCCGGGCAACACGGAGGCGGCAGAAAATCCGGCCAAGCCACCCTCGCTGGCGCGCTCGGCTCGGCCCAGGCCAAGTCGCGGCGGGTCGTCGCGCGATGGCGCTGGCGTCGTGACCGGCCGCCACTCCTCCAACGGCTCGCCATGGGGCCGACTGCTCGGTGGGCCGGGCTAAGAGCTTGCGCAGCCGGTGCGCGGGGCAGCCCACCGCTTCCATGACGGTGCCCCCACCCGAGACGTGCCGGCCGCGAGTGCTTCCCCCGGCCCGTGATTGACAGTTCAGTTGGCACAAGGCAAGCCGTGCAGTCGCGCTGCCGCCGTCACTCACTCTCACATGTATACGATTGTTGCTGCTTAGCCCGTTTGTTGTGCGATCCGTCGGCGACTTTGTTGAAACAGTGCAAATTGCAGTGAGTGCATCCCCGAAAGTGCGTGCGAGAGTGCGTGTACTGAGTGCGAATAACAAAGCAGTGTCCGTGTCGTGCAAGTTGACCCAGCGCGTAGGCCCGGTCCTTCGCGCTTCGTTTTCGGTGCTCTCGCGGTTCAACACAAGCAGCAAAAGTGGCTTTAATGGCGCAGCCAAGGGTAGGTGTCTCTCCGAGAGGGTTTCGTGCCGCAGGACGATTCGTCAGAAGCGGGGACACCCGGCCGTCCACCCACCCCTCGACCTTTGAAGTGTCCATTCACACTCGGGGTCACTGGCACCCTGTCAAGTTGTCCCGGCTGACACTAATGGACAGCTAAAGGGGGTTGCCCCCTTTCCCTGTGCTCAGGTCGGCGCCTGACAGCGGACGCCGGCGTCCGAGCTTTTATTTGATTGTTATTTTATTTTTTATTTTTTTTCTTCAATTCTGCCCTCTTATTTGGTCGGGCTCCCCACGTGGAGCTGCGTGTCCCGGCGTGCCCCGTTTCTGCTCTGTCCCGGCCCGGCCGAACCCCTGGCAGCAAGTGTGACCTGGGCCTTGTTGTTGCAGTATGACGACGGGATACATCCGTACACGATGGAGAACCCGCCACCGTCCATGTACGATCCACACGTGGGCCACCGGCCCCTGCAGTCCCTTTCGCATCATTCGCCCCACATGAACCACGCGGGCATGCACCAGTACCACGGCAACCACGTGAGCACCCCCGTCTCCAACCATGTCATGGGCAACGTCCCGGACGTCCACAAGCGGGACAAGGATGCGATCTACGGGTGAGTGCGAAATCCGCGCGTCAGGCTGGAGCGCAGCGCCGCCCTCCGGCCGCGGGAAAGCGAGTGATTTTAACTGGCGAGTGGCGCGGAAAAGAACGGAAAATTCCTCCGCCTGGCCCGGCGTGTTCTTTTTGGGGACGCAACCAGCGGCCAGCGCGAATCGCATTTTTCTTCCATCCCGGACTTATAGGAATTATTATTTCGCAAATAGTCTTAATGAGAAGGCTGATTGCGAGCGAGAGCAAAGTTTATTGCCTCATTACTACTGCCGGTATTAATTTTTCTACGGATCTGTAATTATTTAAATTTTCATTTGGACAAAGTGCGGAAATTAGCAATTATTGAGTTTATGTTCTCGAGAAATATTTACTTATCTCCTTAAGAAAATTTTAGTACTCTCAAAAATTCTGCGTTAAAGACCACTTTCGGGCATCAACAATAATTTTACTGCCGCTTAAGCCTGTATGTTTAAACAAACAATTTCCATTTGGCTCGGCATAAGGGCTGTTGTCAGCACATAATGTCATTAAAAGGCTTACCTAGAACTGCGCTCTGCGCGGCGGCAGCAGAGGCCGGGGCTGCTTGTGCTGGCAGTTTACGGCGCAGGAAATAGGAACAATGCTCGGAGGAGCTGAATGAGATTTGGGGTGACTTCCTTTATGGAGACGCGCGCGTATTTCTTCCTTCCCATGCATAAAAGAATTTTATGATGCACGCAGCTCTCTGTGCCGTGCAGCTCTCGCGGAGCGCAGAGAGAAATCTTATCAAGCTCCAACTTTGATAGCTCCATATAAGAGGTAGTAAAATTTGATACCGCGCGTCCTCCGCTCTTTTTGGGTGTAATAAATTGGTCAAATTGCTTGCTCCTCTTCTTCGTCGCGTCTTCGCTATTTTACACGCCACACCATGGCAGCATAATACGCCTCTGATGGAGTATTACCAACATGTTGCATGCTCCTCGCTCATATTGATTCACAAAAGCTTTACTGTCTTTTTACGACTCTCCAGCGAGCCGCCCGATGTGCCATTTAATGAGTGGAAAATTAATAATAAACCCGTTGCCTGGAAGCTGACTTTTTCGGCGCGTGAATTTCCCCGTTTGCTGTGCAGGAAAGTGATTTCGCAGCGTGCCTCTCATAATGATCGGTTATTAAGGTATATCTGATGATATTCAATCAGCTACCGTGTTGACTGCGTTCCGAGCCTTTTTTGTAGTAATTACTCCCGAAAATCATAATAATAGTCGCCGGGCTGCTATTTTAATATCATCACGGCGCACCGGCGACCCAGCGGTCGGGCTTCTGTGCGGGTAGGCGTGTTTATTGCCGGGCCGAGAGCGTCGCTTGCCTCCGCGTCACCTGGCGCGCCTCGATCCTCGGACTCGCTTTTTAATTTACCTCCGGGCCGCGCTCTTCATTTACCTATTAATGAGAAATTGTGATTGGAATCTCGACCGCGCCGGCCTTTTTTCCATCAATTTACGGCCGCCGAGATTAATTTATTTTTCTATAGTATTTTCCTGCCGTGCGCTCAACAATTTGGCTTTTTATTCGCGCGCGCGGAACCGTTTTTGTTTTGTTGTCCGCGCGCGCTAAGAGATGTATGCATGCATCCATGAATATGAAATTACATGCGGCTGCTGAATATGTAAATATGGAAGACCATATTTTAGCGGGAATACTTCATTTCTGTGGCTAAAATACAATGCCCGGCTTGCTACATTGCATTTATTTCGGGCCCCGCGCGCGCGATGCTAATTCCACCCGAGAAAAATTATTGCTTTAGCGCGTGGAAACGCAAGTTTCGGGCTGAAGAATGGGATTTAAATTGGCGTCCACAGTTTGGATTCGCCTTCTTTTGAAAAATTTGAACCGCTGCTCATAAATCATGACTGAAATTTGTTTTTGTGGTCTTATTGATTGATTCAAAAACTATCACTAGAAGTTACCACGGTTTATATTTCTTCTGAGGCTATGATGCTGCTGACGCATCAATTGAGTAATTTTGCTACTGTCTGTACTTGTGCATATTAAATTTAAAAAACTCCAAATGCAGAAAACAATACAAAATGTTAAAAATTAAATTGATAGGAAGAAAGATGCGCAACTCGCCAGTCACCACGAATTTTATAACATCAGTTTGCTAATGATTCACGTTTTTTCAGGCATCCGTTGTTTCCGCTACTCGCACTTATTTTCGAAAAGTGCGAATTGGCCACATGCACACCCCGTGAGCCGGGGGTGGCCGGCGGCGACGTCTGCTCGTCCGAGTCCTTCAACGAGGACATCGCCGTCTTCTCCAAGCAGGTAAGCCACCAATTTAAGTATTTCTCAAATCCCAACGTCGAAAATCTGAATTGCCATGGAAAATAGAGCGTACCCCTTGAACCCTACGCAAATTGTTTTGAATGAGACGATTTCATTATTCGCCGAGGAATATATTTTTGGCTACTACTCAGTCAGCCCCTTGACAAAGCTTGTTTATTATCCGCACGCACTCTTGACGTAAATTACGCGGGGCGCAAATTGCTCTGTTTATTGTGATAGGTCGGTGCGCAATAATTCTCACAGGGGAAAAAATGGTGCATGCGCGCGTTAATATATTTCCGCCGATAATGATGTACCGTTTATTTCGACGGTGTGAAGAATTCTCGAGTGTTTTTACAATAAATAATGCGCGCGGGGGTTATTTTGCGCCTGTGGTTTGCCCCTGCTTGTTGGCCGACTGGCAGGAGTAGCACCCCCCAGTGCAGATGTACTGCACCGCGGCCAACTAAAATACAGGCTGGAAGGGAGCATTAGAAATATGCGGTATTAGAAGAAAAATGCCGGCTTAAATGCGCAATAAACCTACAGAAAAATGCCACGGCGAAAAATGAGTGACAGACAAAAATCTGCAAACGCGGTTTGAGGCTTCTAATTGAGTATTTTTCAAAGAATTTTCTCTCATAACTCAAGTCAAATCGGAATCTTGCCGATTTTTGTTGATTTAAAGCTTGCTGTGGAAATTTTTGCTGAGCAATGTGAGCAGTGAATTTATGGGATTCAAATATGTGCATGTTTTTTAAGAATTTTAGCGATAAAACCGTGGCATGACAAGGAATGTGATGAGTCTTAAATGCAAGAATGTGAGTAGAAATATGTATTATCGTGGAGCACCTTTAGAACATTTCCATTTTTTTATAGTGATTCAGTGCCAATGAAATTTACGGCTTTGGCCCATGTTAAGGCAGTCCCGGGTGGCACACATGCATGTTTCCCGCACAGACGAATTTTTCGAGGGGGTGGCGCGACAGATGCCGGCGAATTTTCAAATTCATAACACAAGCCACGGCTGCAGTTTTGAAACTCGATCCCAGTCAGCCCTTCTGGCTGCTGCGGCCGTAAGACAAAATGCATCGGCACTGATAAAATTATATCGGCGTCATTATTATATTTTCCTCCTCGTGCTGGCCTGAAAAATGGGAGGGAATGTAACTCGAAACTTTTGCTGCTCCACTGGCTGAGCGCTACGCCGCTGCAGTTCAGTTTGGGGATTAGTTTTGGAAATTATTTTTCTACAGGGAAAATAACACGTGAATAGATTTGATATTTAATGCTGCTCGTAAGTTCATTGTGAAAATTATGAGCTCGCTAATCTGCGGTCTGTTCTGAAATTCCAGCTGGTGTAGACTCGAAAATGGCTCGGCACTCTCATTTTGTCCGATTGCCAATATTTCCTCAAACACGCAACCAATTAAAGGCGAAAAGCGGCTAGGACCATCAATGGCAAATTTCTCAATCGCTCCTAAGCGCCGAAAATTCGGCTTCAATAATAATAATGTGTAATTTGCTTGGAAAGTTGTTTGTTCAGCCGAGTGTTGTGCGGATAATTGCCAGCACAACGTCAGCATTGCTCACTTGGCCGCTGATTGCTTTTTGAAAAGTATACGCGGCGTGCAGTGACGACTTCCCACTGTTATAATTGGAGTCTTTGCTCCTTCGCAGCCGTTTACCAGGGTGGTATTTTTATAGCTCCCCCCTGCAACACTATAAAGGTATCCAGCTGCGGATATTGTGCGCTCTGCATGTTTTTTCTTCCATACAAGCGGTGACTCTCGCAGCGTTGGGCAAAATGGCTGAGTACGCGCATTGACATGCATCCATCCATCCATAAAAGCCGAAAACATTCTTTTCTTTTCCACTACTTGGACCTCCTCCCGTTCCCCCAGGGAGTGCGAAAGCAAAAGGGTTCTGCATGCACGGGGATGATCTGGTCTACAGATGCGTTGAGGTAGGAAAGGATGTGGCTGTTTGTGCTACGGCAAAATTTCCATCCGATGAAAGCTATTAAATGCTCATTGTCAGATTCAGGATGCGGCCGAGCGACCCATTTAATAATTGTGATCACTGCGTACCTCTATTCCATTTCCTGGCTTGGTGGAAAGTCGGTTGGGTTGGGAAAGGCTGAATGAAAATTTGAAGTTGATGATAAATGCAGAGGCGATAAAGCGTGTCGTGGCAGTTTTTCCGTGCGTGTTTTCGTTTCCTTTCCGAGCTAAAATGCTAATTAATGAGCTCTAAGCATATTAATATGACCAGCAGGCAAATTGAAAATTCCCTCAAGGAAACGAAAAAAAAGGAGAGAAATTATTTTGTCATGTTTGTGTATACTGCTTTTTTTAGGGTTCACTGTTTAATACCGAATAAATTTTTATTCAAAACTTCCTGAAACCAGCAAAATGAGTTGAGATTTTCAACAACATTAAACAATAAACATTCCTCTGCAATGATGTACTGATGTCACTAATTAGCAATTTGAAAATTTAGATTTTTCCTTTTTTATTTAATAAAATGCACACTGCATTAATCTCATGGGAGAATTTTTCCTTTCCTTTCCATATCCTTATCTTTTGAAGAAATTCCCAAGAAACGACACAAAAGTTCAATTAATCCGTCAGATACCTGCTGAAGCCACTCTTCGCGTCAGGCACCAAGCGCGCGCGATTAATTAAACCACCGCAGCTTTTCCCTATCAGCACGACTCATTTCTGCATAGCGGGCAGCAACATAAATCCACCGTCGAGATAAATCTGAACTGCTCAAATTGCATTACAATTATATCTCACGCTCTCAAGAGGGACAGACACTCTTGCTTTTACTGTGGCAAAAACCAGCTCATAATTTCCATGTCTCCTCATTTAGCCAGCGTCGATTTCGTCCTTTTTTCCCCCGACTCTCAAGGCCCGAGTGTGTTAAGTAAACGCCTCATTTTCTGCGCGTCGGCCGGCGTGATTTAAAATTGCGATTTGCGCCGGTTGATATTGAGAGAGGATCATTAATCTGTTAGCACACTAGAGAGATGCTGCGTGTTTTCACATGTGTGTGTGTGTGTGCTTGGGAATATGTATACGCGTATAAAAATATATTTATATGCGTGGCAAACACACGAGGCTGTGCGGTGGTCCAACAAATATAATATCTCTCGAGGTGGATGCATGGCGAGCTGCTTTGCATGTAACCAGTTAGACGGGTTGCGCAAGACGGACATCTTGAATATTCCTGCCGATATGTGTGCTGTTTTGGGTCATTTACCACACGCATTAAAAGAGCATCCACAGGAGAGGATGAAAAGCAGGTATAAATTCCGGCCCGCTGACAATCAGTGCAATCGTAAATTCTGGTGCTAATGAATGAGCCGCGAATTTCTGCCCGGCCCCGTCTATATTAATTGGAGAAGCTATTTTCGGCCGGTCTGAATGGGGGGCCGGCGATTCGGAATTCCGCTGCAATTAGCTCAGGTCCCTTCTTTTTTTGCGGCCGTGGATTATTGCATTTGCAGTCGGATTTATGCTGGAGACTTTTGAGAGCTCTTTGATTTGTGTTTGTGTCAATTTCAGTGACAGCGCACTGACAAGCGAACAAATATAAATTACAGTGAGAGTCAGCTGTTGGGGATCGCCGTGGCGCGCAAGTAGTGGATTTATGTATGTGCTCTCCACTCGTTCCGTTCGTTCGCTTTGGTCGATATTTATGACTGCCAAATGAATCACTTTCCAACAAATTCTGATGCCGTCGACTGGGGTCAAGGACGACCGCCGCAGCGCGGTACTATCATAGCCAAATAGCCAAAACAAAACGAAGCCTTTTGATGCCGAATTGTATTAAGTTTCACCGCATTTTTCCAAACCACTGACGCGGCCAACACAATATTTATACCTCCTCGGCGGCCAGTGTAATTTGCATACCGGTTTTGTTTGAAAATTAGAAAAAAAAATGAAGAATTAAGTGGTCCTAACGATAATTCCTTTTAATTTTTGATGATGCGAACAAAACTATCAAAATCCACCAGTACCACTTGATTCTATTTTAGTATCAACTATGGCTCGCGATTTGCCAGAAATGCGGATTAAAATGACGCAATTTTGATTTGCACCTCCGATTATAATCAGCACGCTTCTAGCTGCGTTGTATGCTTTTGGAGGAACGTCACGCTGCTCACAAAACTCTCACAGAGTGACAAAAGAAGATTTCTTATCAACGGTTTACAATATTTGTTCGATAGTGAGTTAGTGTGTACAATATTCGGCTGGAATCGACACCTTCCCGTGTGTGTATGGAGAGGTGATAACCGCTCTCTCGCTCGCCTCATCGTTATATTATTATATTAATACCATTTTATAATATCAGCAGGCTGAAATAGGCGAGCTAACTAAATAATGCGCTCGCTCTATGTGATGTCAGTAGCATTGCCAGTGTATACCGACGAAATGTGTGCCACGCGAGATAAAATGTTCTCTAGTGATTGATGGGCCTCCAACTCGCTCCAAATTTGAATTCGACAAACTGCTGACTACATTCCTCTCACGCTGCTAGATGCTACAATGCTTTTCCCCGTGTGCTGGATGTTATCAGCAGCGTCTGTTATTGTCTCCTCAAACTCGACTTTTGGTGCCATATTTGGCTCTGATGGTTTTCTCTCTTTATTTTTTCTTATGATATTCAAATAGTTATATTCTTCGGTTTTGATCTCAATTTCTCTTTGAATTTCGATCGGCATAGATTTTTAAAATATATCACCAAATGTAATCATGCTTGTTAAAATTTTATTAACAAGCATTATTCCATTTATATTGTTGGGTTGTAACAAAATCAGAATTGAAAGGACACAGGTTGCTATTTAGAGCTTTCACAGTCGGCGATTTTGACCAGCTCTATTAGTAATAATGAGCTCTTTTTGAAAATCTGCTTGACTCCCTAAGGGTTTGGGGAGATAAATACCTTAACCATATAGCTTTCCGAGTTTTGAGTTGAGCAAGCGCACACGTTTTAACTAAACGCAGCTCTCAAACTCCGGTGATTTTTGAAGAATAGGGAGGCAGTCAGATAGTGAGTCAAGAGAAAAAAAAAACTGTATAAGGCTCGCCCGACGTTGCTCTTTTCTGAACAACAATTGTTGTTGAATTCCTGGAATGGCAACTAAGGGAGAAGCCTTGTGTGTTTCTTGCTTGCCCTGCTTGCTTTTGAGGGGATGAGAAATCACCAGGTACATGGAGAGAGACTTGCATGCACGCATTGTGGCTGCAACTATCAAAGTTGCCTTCACCCGGCTTTTGTGTGCCAGCAGAGCCATGCTGTGTTCATACAAAAGCTTTTCAGCTCCTCTTCCCTTACTTCTTTAAATATCGCATTTTTTCTTCTGTGTGTCCATTCCATTTACTTCATACTTATAAAGGTCCCTCTGGTCCCTCGTCGTCGTTATACCTGACCCTGCTTATAATCTGCTTGTGCTCATAATAATACAACCCCCGTCGATCGCAGCTATGAAGGCGGCGACACCTTTTAAAACTGCTCGAAAATCTACGTTTCCATCTGCAAAATATTTCTGAGGCTGGGGTGATTTCCTCTAGCTTCCATGAGGTGAATGGACACAACGAAACATTGCCTTCCCTAGATGTCGACCTTTCTGCTGGTCGTGCTGGTTTAATATTTTTAAAAGACGACCAGCTACAAGGGTTATTTCCAGGACACTTTACTGCGCTCGGTAGCATTCCTATATATACTTCACGACGGCCACTAACCTCCTTCAAATGAGATTTCCATTTCACTAACACTGGCTGAGTAGGAGAAATTGATTTTTAACTGACGAGTCCTATCCAGAGCAGTGAACGAATCTACTGTGGGAGATTTTCTCTGCAATTGAAATGATCCAATAGCCAGCAGATGAGATTTCCAAGAAAAACAATTTTCTCCGTTGAGTCTTTTTTTTCAGCTCCATCTACACGAGTGGGAATATTATGTCAATTGTGGCGCGTTTTATTTCCACACCTGCCTAGTTCACGGCAGCCTTTAATTAATTTCGAAAATTTGCGTGAGCGCGGCTGACTGGCTGCAAGGCGCGGAAAAATCAGTTTCTTGTGTGTATGCAAGCATGTGCATGCTATGACAAAGCGGCTCTATTGTTGGGGCCGTCTATGAAAATAAAGCAGCGCCGCCGTCGCCGATAACAATGCAGACACGCAACTGCTCTGTGTGTGACTTTTTGCCATTAAACCCAGCGACTGAAAGAAAGGGCATAATATTGGACGCCGGGGCCACGCCACTCGCTGGATTTTGCCAAAAGCAGGGGGCCTTCGCAGGGGACCCTCCTATTTTTATATTAAAAAACGCGAGGAATGCGCCGATGAGTAGGAGCAGCTATTGTTGAAATGGGGAAGTAGTGATTTCGCCTGTCAGCCGGCGTGTGTTTATAAATAAGGCAAGGTGTCATCACTGCTGGTGATTGATTGCCTTGGGCCCTCTGCTCCAGGCCCACTTCTCAGACGGTCCTGCTTCAGTGATGTTTATCATGCTTCAGGAATCTGCGAGCCATCCAAATAGTCAGCTTATCCGCTTTAAATGAATGTTGCATACAAGACAAATATAATAGGAGCAAACTTTATTCAAGAGTAAACAAAATTTTCGGTACGCCATTTAAATGAGAGTGTAAATATTCCAGAAAATATTATTGTCCAATATAATGACAGAAAATGGGAAATTTACTTTAAATTACAAGGGGCGCTAAATTTTAATTTGTATTGCCATCTTCTTTTATGGAAGAGGTGCATGTGATTTTAGTAGATGCCTTGAGATCAATAATTCCGGAAGACTTCGCTTTTCTTTGTGACGTTCCGATCGCATCTTTGAGAGTGACCTTTGGTGCTGGAACGCGTGCTACGCTCATTAAGCTTTAAAATCCAGCATGCGTGACAAACGAACGCACCATCAGATTATTGGAAACGCCGTCCAGCGAGGCAGCGAGCGAGTCGGATTCGGGAGCAAAAAAGGAACGCATGGCGAGTGAGAACACAGAAATAGTCGCCCTTTGATGCAATTTCGCTTAATGCACGCTGGATAATTGAGTCTGTCATTTCATTAAGCTGTTCACGGGATAATTAAAATAACAGCGTGATTGTTCACAGTGATAATGCGCACACACACAGAGTCCTGCTCGGCGGCGGTGCCGCTAATGATCTTTTGTCCCATTTTTATCATTAAAAAGCGAGCGAGCTCGCGCGCACAGGCGTCACACAGTGCTGACTGAGCCATTCGTAAATCGCGCGCGCACCACACTCGAATACATACATACGTGTGAGTAAATGAAAGTAGTGTGGCAGAGAGCGGGGCCTGCTCGCTCATAATTACAAAAAAGCGGTTTGATAATCATCGGCTCTTAAATTACGTTCAAATTTAGTATGAACAAGCGGAGTCGATGCGAAAAAATGTGGCACGACACTTTTTATTTAGAACTAGTCACATTATATGAAATGAAATGGAAAACGTGTTTGTTTGATAACAGGCGACACGGGCGGTGCAAAACTCGCACTTTTAACACAAATTGGCCAAAATACTATTCGTGCAAATGACGTGAGCAACTTAATTACTCACGAAATAATACAATTTGCTACCAAAATTAATATACAATTTTAGAGCAAACAAATCTGGACTTTTATGTTTTTCTTAATACATTAGAGAAGAATGTTCTAATCTAGGTAGCTGTCTCTAAATAGACAAGTTCAAGCGTAGTTCAGAGCTACCTGGGGTGAGCACACAGCATGCACAAATTGGCAGGCCACTTTGTCAAATATTGCATTGAGGTTTAAGACTATCAAACCACCAAAAACCTTTCCAAGGCCAACAAACAAGTTTGTTATGTCCAGTCACCGTTTTGCACACGATTTTGCACTGATAACTATGTTGTTTTTCTCCCCTAATTTGTTTTAATCGCTCTATTTCAAAGAAAAAACATCAGATGCCCATAAATAGACACCTTTAAGGTAGAATTTAACCATTTTACGCGAATGTTCAACAGGAAATGCACTTAGCGGGCGATGAGATAACTTTCCCAGCGCCGACAGTGTGTCTATGCAAGCTGCTCTGCATGGCGCGTATTCTAATTTACCCCACTCGAGCGTTCATTCCTTCTTAATCATTATTCTTTCCTGTTATCAGTGAACCGCGGCAGTTGATAATAATGAATTCTCTATTTTCTGCCCACAGATACGCCAAGAGAAGCCCTACTACAATGCTGACCCGGAGGTGGATTCACTTGTGAGTATCAACTGAGCAACTTCCTTTCTGACATTCCAGCTACATATGTCGTCAAATATTTTGCCTTTATCGCTATTTGCTCAGCATCAGCTGCTGTGTTTGAGGAAATCTGCTCTCTCGCCCCCTTTTGAATAGGAGACCATTTTTCCTTGTTATCCTGTAAAAAATAGCGGCAAGTCTGTCGCTGCTTCTGACTGAATCACATATCCTCTATGCTAGAAATCTTGAGCGTGCATTTTTGATAACCGGAAATTCAACCAACGTCAATAATAGCTGATATGTTTAATTTTAACCAAGTTGATAAGATACGGAGCAATTGGATTTAAATTTTTGTTTGAATGAACACATCTCAAAATGGCTCACATGTCTCAAAAATTTTCAAATTCTCTCCTCGTTTAAAAGAATAAATCCGTAATCAAGTACTGTAGTTTAAAATGTGTCTCAACATAGGGATTACAAAATTAATATGAAGAAAATGCAAAGCAATGTCGTGTAATCCTGGAACTTTTTTTAAGCGAAAACTAGGTGTGCCCAAGTTGGTTCCAATTTAGTCCTGGCCACAACTATACAGTTTCCTTTCTCATCAAACACGGCTGTTGAGAATGCATCCTTTCGACTTGCACAGGTCGGTGGCTCTCGAGTGAGGTAGCTTGATACGCACCCACCAGAGAGCTGCGGGCCAGCCATCTCACTTAAAAAGGAATTAATGTGCCTTGGCGTGGAGGCCGATTTTCCGCCGGGTCATGTGCACTTTGTTAGCAATGACTCTGCACTAATTGTGAACTGCAGCAGGGGAGATAAAACGGCCGTCTCTCTCTCTCTCTCTCTCTCTCTCTCTTGCGCGCGTGTGTGTGTGTCGAGTACTTTCAAACCATTCTCACTCACACACATGTACACGCGAGAAAGGCAAAATACTGTTTTTAATTCTCTTAAGATACTTTGCGGCCAAACAGGCTGGGAAATGATCGCGTTTGTTCTTCTCCTTTTCACCGCTCTCACTCGCAGCATGACCGATTGTTTGGCTTGTCTAACACTCTCTGCAAGTATTTACCTAAGTCAATCTTTATTTAAAAAGAGAGGAAGAAACACACATTCATCTCGAGATGATAAATGATACACTGCATGCACACACTCCCAACGCGGCAGCAGGCGCAGCACCTTGACAAATATTAGGCCCGCGAGAAGAAGTAGGCTCAAATGAATCAATCAGCCGCCCGCGTCTTTGTTTTCGAGCGGCACGCCACTAACTAGACACATAAGCAAAGACAAATTTAGATATCAATATCCTCATTGGTGGGCCAGAAGTTTTCTCTTTGGTAATGCTGTTTTAAATTTGAAGAAATACTTGTTCTTTAAAGGGTACTCAGCCTTGAGTTTGAGGTTCCCCTTTCCCACGTTTTTTTTCTAGAAAACTACCCTTGCCTAGGGCCTGTATACCACCCACAAACCCAAAAGCCATTGCGGCACATGCACTCTCAAAGCTAAAGATATTTTTTGTCACATGCTGTAAAACTTTGGTCTTTTGTACCCAATTTCATTCAATTTCGAGACAAAAGGCACCGACGGACTTTCAAAAGTTTGGCAATGCAGTCGCCACCGACAGCGGGTGACATAGGTTTTTGTATTTCCTCTTCCCAAACTAAACTAGGAAAGCCAAGCGTGCTCTCAGTGAATATAAGAGCGGGTCAAAGAGACAAGTATAAATAGCCGCGTTTATGCTCGCTTTCTTTGATTGCCCCCATCCCGAGTAGCCATATAATACCACACATTTTATTCACCAGCGACGAGCGACCACAAGGCACATAGTGCCCTCGCATACAGCGCAGGAATAATTTCCCAGCTGTTGGCGCAAAAGTGTAGCATAAAAGAGTGTTTATAGGGCATTTTGATGATGATGACGGTCAATATTATTACCCAGCGCGAGGGAATTATACAGCCTCTCAGTTGGAATGCCTGGTTGCCTGCTCGTCGGATGATTTATTGCACATCTCTCATTCACTCAAATCACTATCATCATGCTATTATTTTAATAATAATCCCCTTACAACAAAACACGAGCGCTTCTGCCAACTGGAAAAAAAATAATTCAATGCGAAAAAAGCGTGCGATTTACACCACTTGCTCACGGTTGCGTTCAATTGGCTGCTTTAGGGTTGCCAGGGGCCCATGTAAAAATACGCTAACTTGAGACCAACGTTTATCTGCAAGAAGCGGCAAAGGCTCACCACTGACACATTTTTTGCCAGATCAACCACCACCTTCCCGTGACGATTGATTTACGCTCACTCAGGCGTAATTAAACCGGTGGGAAACGCAGAAATGGTCGTTAGCGAATAAATCACGCTCGCTTTTTGCGACCACGCCCACGCACCCCTAAGCCACCTTCGCCTTATTGAGTTATTACCACGTGCAGAGTCGTTCAATAGTCTCCAGAGAGTGACACACACTATCAACGGCGGTGCCGCATTTGCGTGATTGTTTGTAGAATGATGCCGAAAATGCTCGCTCGCGCCTGCACAGTAATGATAATCGTAATAACACGCGGACATAAGGAGCGGACCACCCACTGTGTCTTCTCGTTGTAATATAAATTAATACCAGGGCATGCATGCAAATCCCCGCGCCGTCCCCCGAGTGACTTTTCTTCTCGCAGACAATATGATAATGCGCGAGACAGACTTACTTATAATACATATATAAGTATGGCCCAGCCGTGCGCCGACTGTGGTTTCACTTTCAACTTCTCATTCCCATCGATGTATTTAAACGTGCCTTTGTCTGAGTGCCATCTCCAGTGATAAATCTCCCTCGGCCAGTGTATCCCTGCTCAGAGTGATGCAGAAATTAATACCATTGTGTGTGAGTCTGTATATCGCGATGCTGTTTTGACTTAATAGGGTTATTTTTAGCACCTTTTGTGCCGACCGCGAGAATAATTTATCGCCTTTCTCGGCTCTTTCCCGTTTGACTTAAAAGGCAATTGAATAATGAAACGGGTCTAAACGCTTTATAGTAATTGTTTCCAGCTCCGAGATTCTGGTAAATAATTAAGAAGAAATTTTGTTTGAATGGAGAAGCTGGTGTCGAGGCTGCTGGATTACTCTCTACAGAAAAATCAAATTATGCCTTTTAAGCTGAAAATTGCTCTTAACTGGAAAATCAGGAGTGCTGCACTCATTACTAAAATTGACAATGCCTCGTCAGAAGGCCGTTCGCGTCAGCAGAGCTGGTTTCAATATTATGATTTGAAAATTTGAACTTTGATTGGTGCACTGCAAAATTTAACAAAATGCTTCACGCTGTTTCATCAATTTATATCAGTTTAATTCAAAGTCAGAAGTTCACTTTAAATTGAGGATATTAATCTGATTTTTCTCGTGTATCGATTTCGATGCAGCCATGGGGGCCCATTAATACCATATTAATTTATGAGTTGTATTTTAACGTGGTGCAATCACGTCATCCGAATGCATCATAACAATAAATACGTCGACGCGGGCCTCGATTAAAAAACTTAATTCCGACTCATTAATGCACACTCGGCCAAGCCAAAACACACGCTCCGCAAGGGTCGTTACTTTTTACGATTTCTTCCTGTGCCGTCCGAAAGCTGGCTAGCTTTGTAATTTTGGAGCCGCGGCCATTATGTTGATTTTATTGGGAATGAACACGACTCGAATGCCGCGGCCGGCTTCAAATAATATAATTTCCATTATTCACACACACACACACACACACACACACACATAGTGGATGAGAAAGACGCAGTCCGCCGTCTACATTACGCGCATGGAAAGCCTGTCGTGTAGTCCTTAAATTGCTTATAATTTTCGTGAGTTGCATGATTATCTCTCTTCTTGCTGCTTATTTATTTTTCGAGACAACAGTATTTCAGGCTGACTGAGAAACGTGTGGTGTGTGCTGGAAGAAGCGTGTGTGCGGTTGAATGCGAGTTTGAGAGAGAATAAAAAGCAGGGAGAGGGGCGATCAGTGCGGGATTTGTATTTTACTCCTCTTTGCATGCTGATGATGTGAATAAAATATATTCACCATAAAAGATGCAGCTTTTTTCTCTGGTGTTTAATGTATTCCCCTTTTTCTCACTCAAACACATATCAATGGAGAAAAAAATTCGCCTAAAAATATTTGAATTTTTTATTTCAGCCGGCGGAGCCAAAAAATTATTATTTTGCGTACGCTGCGCTTACTTTCAAGGGAAATGATTAATATTCAAAGTGCCGTGGCGCGGCGACTATTTTCAGCACGTTTGACCCTGGAGTTTTCGCGGATTTAATAATATGCCACTTGAACTCTTTCCCTGGTGCTGGGAGATTACATTATTTTCTATTCGAATGAGTACATGCACACACGCATAATTGCGGTAAATTGCGAGCGCTATTACTCATTTCAGACCACCAAGCTGTTCTCAATTAGAGAGTTTACATTTGGAGATTATGTTGAAATCGTTTTAGCCACAAACTTGTTACAGACAAATTGTTTGTCTAACCTGTTAATGGCTTGGTTTAGTTACAAAAAAAAAATAAAAATAAAAATAAAAAAATAAAATGAGACTCTTTAATTCAATCCCAAGTTTTATTTAGATTAATTAATATTAAACCACCCCTCGGTTTGGCTTGTAAACATTTTTTTCGTTCTAAAATTTAAATTTTACTCAATTTCAAAGCTGCTATTAAATCAGACTAAATAATTGGGCGTAATTTTCCTCGAAACCTCTCCCAGAGCAAAGTCTGTCTTGGTTGTGTTTGCACAAACAACGCGAGAGGAAGTTGGCCGCGGCGCGAAGAAAAGGCCCAGCTGCCAGCCAGGGTCGGGGGTGCGAGGGGGCGCTCGGCAGCAGCCACCCGTCGCTGAGTGTTGCACACATGTGAGCTAGAGAGAGAGAGAGCGAGCAAGCGAGTGTGTGTGTGTGTGTGTGTGTGTGTACGAGCAGCAGCGCGCGCGAGAGAGAGAGAGGTGACTTAGTCACTGCTCTGGCCACCCTTGATAAGGACCGTGTTGACATACCGATATTTGCGTTGCCTGGGAAATGCCAGATAAGCGGCTCCTCCTCCTGCTGCTGCTCGTCGCTGCTGTATGACTTGACACGAACACCCTTAAAGTCGGGGCTGCTACTGCCGCTGGCCGGCGACGCGCACATTACACACAATACACACATACGCTGCCTGATAAATGATGAACCCTTCAGTGCACGCCGTGATAGGATGCGTCCGCCGGCCGGCAGCGCCATTTTAATGGGCCCTGAAATGTGCGAAAGAGCCTGAGGTGCCGTATGCTAGAACAAATCTCGTCTGCTCAGGCCGGCGGGTCGTCACGTTATCACACTTGATCAATAAACTGTACGCACAGTGCTGATCGAAGCGCTTACCCTGTTCAGTTTGAGAGGCTATGTTGCATTGAAATTTTTCAAGAGCGAGATTAAGAGAATCACCACCAGGTGTGAATAAATAGAAGCTTCAGTATCAATCGGTGTTGAACTCCGTTTAAAAATAATACTTTGTTGATTGGAAATGTTTTGAATGAAGGGATTCTTTGGCTTAAAATTTCTTCAACACTTACAACCTCTTCTAACGTAAATGCATACAAATAAATTACATCGAATTTGCCGAGCTGTCCAATTTTAATTTGGAATGCGCACTTGCCACTGCGATGTTGCGAATTAATTAACAAATTAGTAGACTTCACACCATGGCGGCCGCCGAGAGCGGTGAAACAATGGGCGCGTTTATGAATAAAAATAGAGTTATGTAATTCCGAGTGAGCAAGCAAGGCGCGCTTGGCTCGCTGGGCTGGGAATCAAACGGCGGCCAACATACAAATGGCAGGCATCAAAGGTGGCGTGCGTATGTATTAAGTTGTTGTTGCTGCTTATGTAAATAGCAAAACAGGAAGTGAGCGCTGAATTTTTATTCACGAATTAATTGTAAATGCTGTCAATGTTGCGGCTATAAAGAATCCATTAATGCTGAATCTAGATGTGAGCCCGCTGCATTTCAATTCTGTAGAAAGTTGCGAAGATACCGAATTTGCAAGGAAATGGGATAATAATTACATTTTTTGCCGTTTTCGACGAATTTTTAACGGGTCGATTTTCTCTCTTCAAACCAAGAGTGGACAAACTAAACTTATCAAACATAGCACGAGCTGCACAGGCTCTCTAATTAACCGATGTGCAGTCAGTGAGTGACGGGTAATTAATTGTCTCTTCGCTGTTTCAGATGGTACAAGCGATACAAGTGCTGCGGTTTCACCTGCTCGAGCTGGAAAAGGTAAGACAATAATGCGTGAGCCTGGTCTGCACTCTGGCAGCCTGCTGCTTTTTTACTTCCTCAAAAATCAACACGCATCACATATATTTATGCATAGTGCCAATGAACGTCTCCCGAAGTTGATTTATGCTTCAACCCTTGGGTCGGAAAAAAGTGGCCCGTTTGCATAACGTAATGGGGATTAGATAGGGCATTCCTGGTGCGATGGCACGCTGCGATAAGTATAGAGTGACCAACAACATTCCTCAGCATCCCACGGCCGGCCACCTGACCATCCATCTCTCTCGCCCCTCGGGATATTAATCTGAACCCTTGGCGTGCGAGAAAAATGCCAAAAATCTTCCCCTCGTGCACTAGCCAGGCGTAATTACGCTCCTGATTAATTAGTCATTAGCGCAATTGCAAGCTGCTTTCCAACAAGCAGCTAAATAGAGACTTCAAAGGATCGAGCAGGTTTCACTTTCCAACGCGGCGGCGGCGGCGGCGGCAAGACGTGCATTAGCGGAGAGATTTATTAATATAAATCAGGCAGAAAGTGCAGTCGCGAGTGTCACGCGGATGACATCGAAATGCACTCTCAATTCATTAATGCTGCTCCTTTGGTTGTCTCCAACAACAAGGCACGCACAGATTGCCAGCAGAAGAGTACATTTTCCGCCGTCGGCACAAATACACGTTTTGGCAGCATTTCAAACTGCCCCGGGAATGTATACGTACTCAGCTATTTATCCCGCGCGCCTGCAGACGTAAATGGAAGAAAAACCTTGAGTTGGATACACTTACTCTCAGCTCGCTCAATAAGGAAATTGTCATTCAAAAAGCAATCTCGTCTCGCTCATATGCCTGAAAAATGGCGTTCTATTACTTCTTTTCGAGAGGTGGATTCCGCCACAACTCTTTAAAACAATTGTACTATTCCTTGGTTTTATTATTTTTTGATCAAATTTCTTACGACTTAAATTGCAAATTGTAGTTATGATGCATAGTGATATGAGCTGTCCTGTGCAGCCGAGAAACACCAACCGATATTTCTTTAGAATTGGCAGTAGAACTTGATGGTATTTCCAATAAAATTGTTTCTTGGTAAGAATATTAATTTGTTTCAACATGCACTTTGCCCTTTTGAGCTTTGAAATATTGCATCTTTTATTGTTTCTTGTATATTACTTAAAGGTAAAGTTATGTTTTGTCGATTACTGTACCTAGAAGATAAAATTAATGTTGCCTTTAATGGTTTACGTGGAAATGGTGCTTTTAGTAAGATCGGCAAAAATGAAACATTTTAGAGTTGAAAAATCTCAGCAGGTCAGTCTCACAGTAAAAATTTCCACGTGCTGGTGAAGAATTTCTCCTACGACTCCTGCACTAGACTTACAGACATTCAAAACATTACACTCATATACCTGCAAAATCCAATTTAGACAATAATGCAAGAAAAATTCGGCCCTACGAACATTCCTCCACAAGCTAGGTTGAATTAAAATAAAAATATTCGAAAATTTTATACGCCACTCGCACATACTTCTCATATACATACAAACCTCTATAAAAAGTACTCGCGCGCACGGGAGACATTCACAAATAATGGGAGATGAGAGGAAAATTCTTTCCGAGCCAGTATGCAAATGCGAGCGCATTCCGAGCCCAAACTTTGAAAGCCAAGAAATCCATTACTGCCAGAGCGTATTTTCCATTTTCTCTCGCGCCGCAATATTCTGGCGGCTGCTTTGAATTTATAATTAATTTCTGCCGGTGCGATGTCAAATTTCCGCCTGAGCTGCCTCGGTAATTAGACAAGCCAGACTACAATGTGGCCAATTTTTAATTAACGCACCATTCGTGTGAGATATCTGGCGCGTTCACAATTTAACTCCGATAACACCTGATCCGAGCCAAAGAGAGTCGAAGAACAGAAAGAAAAAAAGCTTTTTACAGGTCGACCGACCCTGGTGCCATTTAATATATGGTCTAGTGGTCAATCGGGTGTAGGGACGAATAAATATGTATGAAAAGTGAACGCTCGGCGGCTCTGACCAAAGAAGTCGTGATAAGTGGAAAGGCGAGCCCTTGTGACAGTGGAATAGAGTCGGCTGGAAATTCCTCACACGCGATTTTCTTCAGTCGGTCTGTCTGGCCGGCCCCGACTACTTTGCCCGCGCTCATTCTTCTCTCTCTCTCTCTCTCTCTTGCGCTCCTCTTTGCGCGGAGGAAAGACGCAGCAAAATCGCGTGTGGATAATTTAATGTACTCGCGCAGGAATGGTGTAATTACCGCGCTTTGGGCCGATGCTGCTTTTTCCACCTGGGTTGCACAAAAGCGGGATAATTGGGGTGCCCGCTCTACCTCCGAGGTGTCTTCTCTGCACATCTCGACCTTTCGTTGTCGCTCATTAAATTATTTGCTTTCTTTCCCACCTCGCACTCAACACGTTTCCTCCTTTTACGGCCATTTTTCTTGAAAGCTTCTCACCAGATGTCAAAATGCGTTAAGGCGAAACGATTTTTCCTTCCATGACAAAGAGTAATTTGTTTGTATTTAATTTTTAAATATTTCACTTCCCGCCCCGACCGTCGAAATGATTTGAATTTCGTTTGAGTTTTTATTTCGTGCACCCAACCCGTTGAAATTTTTTCTATTGCCATTAACAATCTATATTTACCAAAATATTTTGATTTCTCGATTGGACTCCTATGGCACTGGCACGCCAGCCATTCAAATAAAATCCAATGTATTTTAGAAAATCAATTCTTTTCATCTCTGGTGAAATGAGCAATAAAAGGTGCAAAAGCGCGCACGCAGCTGCCAGAATAGGATTTAAGTTGAATAGCCCGTCTAGGGTTGCCAGAACCCATAATGGAGATTCATGAGGCTCCGATTACGCCAAGACTTATGAAAAAATGAGTGTTTAAATACATTTTCACGACTTTAACATGGTTTCGACCAAGATGGAGTTTTTCCTTTGACGTGGGCGGCGTTTGATTCGTGAATTCAGTGCGGCCGTCGCTCTTTGGTTCTCACAACGCGAATCCCTTCCTTATTATTATCATCATCTTCTTGATCTGAACGAAAAACGCTGGCTCGCTCGGGATGGTGCACCATATGATTATGGACATTCCAGTCGCGCTCATACTCTGTAATTTCCTCCAACTCCATCCATTTTGGTCTCCATAACGCTCGAGGGGCGCGTGGCAGCCGGATAACATTATGCGCGCAGCACCACCACATCGAATGCCCATACAAGACGAATTTGAATATATTCGCTTTAAATATTCATTAGAAAAATACCATTTCGTCCGCCTCTCGAGTTTACGCACATTATCCTGAAAATCGTGGAGAATTGCCACAGGGTGCATGCGTTTATCGCTGGCCAGGTATGGCCGCCTCAATTATTCCCCACCCACCTCATCGCTCTCTAATCTGTGTGTATATGCATGTGTACACTCTTTATTTTCCCCAATGTTCCGCCCACCGCGAGCCAAACCGCGCAACCTAACCGGTTATGTATTGTTTTGAGCCAACTTTGAGCGGATATATGTATGTACGCACATGCATTGTGCGCATGTATATAAGGGGAGATACATATAATTCTGTCAAGCAGCGCCATTAACTGCCAAATCAGGCAAGGTATCAGCTGAAATATGTTCCAAAAAATATTTTTAAGATTTAATCAAGTAAAATTACTTGATACCACAATTCTAACTAAGTTGGGTGGCTTTGATCGATATGGTTTGTAAGATTTATTGGAATTGTACCTGATTTGCGTATACCTGCGTTACAATTTTATCAATATTTTTTCGCAATCCAACAGTGTAATTTAATTGTAAAATGAAGTTTGTTTTTACATTATATACCAACGTAAAAATAAATAATACCTTGGTTTTTATTAGCATTATAATTTATTTCTTCCATTTAATAATATTTTTTGAAAAATAATTGCAAGATCTCAGGCTATTAGACATTGGTCAAAAGTTATACTTACTAATAACCACTTCTGATTGTGATCTTATCAAAAGTTTTTTCTCACGAGAAACTCACTTGAGTTGAATTGCTAAAATAATTTACCTTGGTAATACTGCTTTCTACAGAACTTACACTGCATGTTATGAACTGAGACAGATTGCCACAAAATAATGTTCTCCCATTTTTTACACCGCAGATAATTTTTACGAGCACAAATTTCCCTTGGAGCACAACAGAGAAATCCTTTGTTTACACAATGTCAGCTGGAGAGCCATTATTTACCCGAGCGATTGGCGCGCACATGTTTGCCTACTGAGAGGGTCGAATCGATTATATGCAAAGGACGAACGAACGGAAAAATTTTCACCCCGCGCGCGAGAGAGAGCAGAAAGACATGCAGGAATCCGGAGAGGAATTCAAATTAAAAAGGGTCGAGGCGCGCGCGTGTGTCTTTTTGCAATTAAAGAGAAAAATGGCGCGGTGCAGCATGAGCCAACCAGGCGGCCATGAATGCAGCGCAAAATGAGAGGGAGCGAGAGATTTTGATTAAAACAATTAATCATTGGGCGTTCATGCTGACAAGAGTGCGCATGGTGGTTTCTAATTGTGCTCCGCCGGCCCTGGCCCGTGTAATCCCCCTGCCCGCCCGCCAGCCGGGCTGCCTGCCTGCCAGGGGTGTGTGTGTGTATGTTGTTTTCCGAAAGACTAGGGTCTCCGCGATGCGGTTTCGAACACGGGGCGCGGCCATTATTCCTCTCCGCTGGATTAACGTTATTATTCGGCATGGGGTGCTGCTCTCGTCGGAATGCCAAACATTTTTATTGTGCAGACGACAAAGAAGACAAGCGAATCACGGTTATCGTCATTTCATACACCCCGGCCTCGAGCCGGAATTTGGAAATTCGTACGTTGGCAAACGCGCGCTGGGCCAGAGAGAAGAAGTCTTGTTTCTGCTCTGACGCTGGTCGGATTCGGCTGGGGGGAGAAGGGTCAGAGATTTCAGAGATGGAAGGTCGGATAAAAAGGCGCACACGGGGAATAATATCGTGCGGCTGCCAGAGAGCAATATCTGTCACTTTTTAAAGGAAAAATAATGCCGTCTTGTATTTTATTACGAAAAAGGCAACGGAACCCCCTAGCTGCAGCCTCCTCTAATCTTTCCTTATTCTACCTGCCTCCATTACGCGCTGGCAAAATAACAACAACGGGGATGCAATAATAATAATAACAACAACGACGGTAGTGGAGGCCGCATCGATTTTTGGCCCCGGCCTCCCAATTTATTTACGGCGGATGCCTGGCGAGCTGATGTTCTTATTATTTCTCCATTCTTGTCGTGAAAAAAGCTATTTTGCCCATGCCGCATGCTTGATGTACGAAACGGCCCATGAAATAAATCTGCACCAGCAGCTTCGTTATTGGCATTCCAAACCAAGTAACAACTGTTTTCGTATATTTCATTCGGAAATAAAACTATTTTTTTGCCTACTTTGTTCACAGGTTCACGAGTTGTGCGATAACTTCTGTCATCGATACATAAGCTGTCTGAAGGGCAAAATGCCGATCGACCTGGTCATTGATGAAAGAGACTCGTCAAAACCGTTGCCAGACTTGACAGGTTCGACCAATGGCAACGACGGCACCCGCAGCAACGCTGACTCCACCTCACACGACGGGGCAAGCACACCTGATGTGGTGAGTACCTTTCACATTTTTTTTTGAAGTCGGTGATAATTATATAGTGTGAAATACGAATTTTTGGAAAGGCATAACGTTTGCAAAAATCAATTGAATTTATTTTATGTAAATCCTTGAAGCTGACCATTTCAGTAGCTTCTCGAGTTGCCAACGTAAATATATACCACCAGAATACATTCAACGGGAGTCTCAGGTGCGTGGCATTAAGTGCAGGCACGATAATATTGGCTGAATTATTAGCGGCGGATCGGGCCATCGAGCGGCGAGGGCGGTCGACGGAGCGAGGGAGGGTTGCGCATTTGCAAGACGAAGAGCAGGCGAGGTGTTTAGTATGCAAAAGGCGTTGCTTGCAACTTGTAATATTAGGAAGGCAGGCGGGCACGGGAAGCTCTAACACAGATTTAGCTAACTTTATTTGCATAGGATTTCTATTTCATTTGCACAATGCATAATGGGGCCGAATTTAATTCAATTGTTGGTTGGTTGGCTGCTTGCTTCGGGCTGAGGAAGGAGGAGAAGAATGAAAAAGTGATTACCGGCGTGCGCGGGATGACGGCCAAATATTAAATGCAGATGAGCAGCAGCAGAGCGGGCGGCCAATTAAATTTATCTCCTTCTCGCGGCGGCGGAATTGCGAATGAGCTTCCATTCCCACACTTTATCTGCCCGGCGCGTCTCCTGCTCAAGAGGCTGCCTGCCGTCCTGGTGCCAGCAAGAGCAAACACGGCAATAAACAGATTAGGCTACCTGTCCTGTCTCGCAGGCGCCTTAATTGGCCGCAGAAAGGGCCACTGCACTTTCGATTTGCCCGCGAGAGTAATCCAAAGGGGGTGCGGCCGAGGGGTGTGAACGGTTTTAACGCACGACTGGACGGACAGGGTTGCTCTCATGCTCTTTTTAAAATAATAATCTCCTCGTGGCGATGATACCACCAGACTATAAAATGAAACCCTTCTAGTTTTATTACACTTTAAGGTCATAAAATATGTTTACAAATGGTTTACTGTGCGTCGGGTGCGCGTCTGTGTTTCTCCTAAGCGTCATTAAAAAATAAGCAGCAGCAGGTAGCGAATGCATTTTTAGTCGTGTTTCTTTCTCGCCTTACTTTCCTCTGATTGACGGCTCCATAAAGCAATAATTGGGCGATCGCGGGCCCCACCATAAATAATCCTGGGCACGGGCGCGTCTGAATGGGAGCCAAAATCCTCTCCATTGATCTAGTTTTTATTCGCGTGGTCTACGTTCTCTATTTTTTCATTCCGTCTAGCTCACGGCACTGTTGAATGGGGCCCAGGCTAGAAATCCTATTTGGCACAGACACTTAAAAAGTCCAACTGAACAATTTGGAGAATTCACATAAAGACTCGGATTTCAATTCAATCCTTTCTTGTTTCAATACCTAAATAAGAGGGGATTTTGCAGATCTTCGGCAAGTTTTGACGGTCGTTGGCCTATATGCTCATTATCCTGCATACGCACACTAAACGGGTGGAATATTTTCCAACATGGATGGTGTTTAGATGACTTTTTGCCTCAGCAGCGCCGGGTGCATGCAATCTCACTCTTCCTGGAAGTGTGCACGTATATATAAATTGGTATGGCAGCTTGCTTGCTATGAGTGTGAAGTCAAATTAGTGACGCCATATAAAACACCTCTCTTCTTCTACTTTGCCTATTGTTATCTCGTCTTGGCGGCGGAATTGCGAACGGCAAGAGTTTTGCTCCAAAGAGAGAGGAAATTTTATTGCCATTACTATTCCCTCCTCCGTGGCAATTTGGTATAACAAAGTGAGAAATACACATTAAAATGCGAATTCAGCGCCGAAATTAATTCCCTCACACGTCGGCGAGGGGAATTTAAATTGAAAATCCGGCTCATTTCTGCGCGGCACGCTCGCTCGCTCACCTAGCTTTTTCTGAGCTGATTAGAATGCTGGAGCGGATTTCCATCAGCGTTCTTTTCACTCTCCGCCGCCGGAGTAATTGCCGAAATTTCTCGCGTAATTGTTTCGACGGAGCAGCAGCAGCAGTAGAGGGATGCAATTATTTCGAGAGAGAGCTGCGGGGCGCGTGCAATTAAACGATTTTTCTACCAACCACGCACAACGAATAATGTTTGGCGCCACGTTTGCTAGACGCCAATATTGGCAATACACGGTCGGGGCAGATGATGAAATAAAACAAGATGAATCGGCCGTGCAATAACTCATCGTACCGCAGTAAAAAGCATTCCGCTGATGCTGCCTGCCCATTGTTTAAATCATCAGCGGCCGTATAATTTCAATCTCTCTCGACTCAACAGAGCCATTCTGCATTTCGCAAATTTGCTTATTTATTCCTTCAATTTCTCAGGCAAATACGTATAATTGAGCAGCGAACACACTCAAGCGAGCATCTCGCTCTCGCTGTGGTAGAGTTTTCCTTCCTGGGCCGTTTTTTTCATCGCGCAGAGAAAGAAAGAAAGACGAATCTCCTGCAGGGAAGCTAACCAGACAAAACAAAAGCCCGAAAAATTCCAATCATCAAAAAGAGCTGGTATGAAGATGCTAAGGCAGAGAAGATGATGTTGCTTTGTATCACGCTGAGAAACCTGCAGTGCTCAACAATAACTCGGGCCCGCGGGCTGTTTTTCTATATACCATTGTTATTTATCATTACATAAAAAACACAACAGCACCAGGAGTGTACTTCTGACGAGGTACTTCAAGGTTTTCAAAAACCCTATAGCTCCTCTACGCCATTTACGCTATATAGTATATATGCCGCTCAGCCTGGCTGGCGTGCTCGCCTCAATTATATAAAAAATGTTCCTTTTCCAGCACTGCGCTGCCACAGCTTGTTTTCAAACATATACATATATACGTGTGTGAGCGCGCGGATACCTCCGCTGAGCTAGCGAATCTCTCCGAAATTCTCTTGGTACACTTGGCTGCGTCTTCAATTATAAAATATATAAATAGCCCAGAACACGACTGAGTGAAAAAGAGCAAAAAACTATTTCACGTACGAGCAGGCGCCTTTTTAACTCCTAATTCTATCAAACATCTCGAGCGGAGTGCTTTCATTGTAGAATATAATATATTCCCGAAGCAATAAGCGCCGTCAAACGAGCTGCACATACAAACACACGAACGGGGCACCTACTTAGCGAGAACGGACTATTTTGGAAGATAAAGCCGGTCGGATTAACTGATAAAGCCACAGAGAAGATTAAATTATCACCAGGCTAGGTAAAAATGCTGCCGCTGTTGCCGCCGCCGTCGCTCTCGTGTGCGAGTGTTGATGTCTGCATGATTGATTGTGCCGTGTCAAAGTACCGAAATTCATTGTGTTACAATCGCGTCAAGTGTCTATTTTGAGGGCCGATCTGCATGAGCGATGATTAGACAGTTAACACGCTCCAATCAAAAACAAATAAGGAAAGACAAGGCGTAAATCTTGCCAAAGACTTTTTCTATCGCAATACTTAATTTTTTGGTTGCATTTTAGATTAATTGATGTGCTGAATTAAGTGACGTACTCCAGATTTTTAATAAATTGCAAAGGGGAACTGCAAATTCAAATGCTTGATTCAGATGCTTGAAATGAGGATATAGGTCTGGATTTGATTTTTTCCACGGGTTTATTCTTTCTAGGCGCTCACCCTGAGCACAGAAAAAAAAGAAACGTAATACTTACAAATCCGCAGAAAAATGCCGTTCTTTTCAAAATTCTGGATGCCGTCAATCGAGAATTTACTGGATGTCTGCTTTCTTTCTTGAGGAGAGTCTTCATCTGTTATTTATGCGTCATTATATGGCCGCCTCATTTGTTCTTTAGCAGGCAAGCGTCGCAAATCGTTGCGAGGTCATCCACAAAAAATACTTTCGGTCAGCATCGGCCTGGTCGGAGCAGAGAGGCGTAAAACACTGTCCGAGCGATTGCGTGGGTGGGCGTCATTCGATCCATCACGCACTCTCGCTCGCAAACACATACCCCGCGTTAGATAGAGACAGATATATAGCGAGATGGATAGATAATAATCATGGCGGCGTGAATGAGATCAAGAACAGCCCTCGGCTGAATCCGAAATATAGACAGGTCAGGTGTGGTGGAGTTGTCACTTCAAAGATGCGGGCCCTCTATGCTGCTGCTTTGACTAGTTGACGGCGGGATCGAATTTCCCGCCGCGCACGTATCGGCTGGATAAAAATAGAGCCAGTTTCAATTGCACCTGTTGGTCGGCCTGTGCATTAAAATACCAGTCGGGGCCATTAGGCGCCCTTTTTGCTCTGGGGGCCGCCGGCGAGAAATATTCGTATATTTTTTCTTGTTGGTATCACTCGCGTCGAGTCTATATCCCAAAACATCCCATTCCTCTCGCACTAAAACTCTGGCCGCTCTCTTATTTCTTTCTCTTGGCAGCTTTAGCGTTCTTTTGCCACCACCAGTCAAAAATAGTGTCACCGCTGCCAGAATAACCACAAAATAACGACCCAGCAGCGAGTCGTGCCGCGCAGCCCGTCCTTCTTGCCCTCTCTCTCTCTCTCTCTCTCTCTTTCGCGCGCCGCGCACACTCTGTGCCGCTGCTCCTTTAATTATATCACAAAAAGCACGCGGGTATTGCCGACGCGCGATAATTCGCGCCGACAAAAAGATGACGGCCGCTGTCGGCCCGTCGGCACTCAATCCGTCGTCGGCCGCCCGCGTCGGTGGCTAATGAGCTTGCATGCCGCGCAAATTGGCGCCGAGTGTCGACGACGCGCCAGGAATGCAATTGCAGCGGCCCCTCGGTCGGGGCCCTCTTCGCATTTCGGGGTGGGCCCGCCGCACCAGCAACCCGATGAATGTAGTTAGCCCCGCTGGCGCAATGTTTTGGGGCTGCGCTTGGCACGCGCTCAATTTTCGATTCACGCTTGCTTGCTGCCTGACAAAACTTCGAGACGCTCCGCCAGCGCCGATTCCTTTTTATTTTCTTTCTTGCTCACTTCAAGCTGACGTTCCCAACGTGTGCACGCGTGGTTTGTGGCCCCTCGCGCTTATGCAATCTGTTTGTTACCTGTGGACTAAATTCTTCAAACTTTCTTGCAAAATTTAGCTTCTGCAATGCAAATATTTAATTCATTAATAAATCATTTCACTTTTGATTGAAGCAGTGATGACTGAAAGAAAATGGGGAGGTATAAATCGAAGTGAAGAAGCCTGGCAACTTTTTGTTGCATTTCGGAAAATATAAACAGTTTTACATCTCATACCATAAAATTATATCGCTGGTCATAATACTTTTAACTTCAAACACTTTCTCGCTGGGAACACTTAATTCCCGCTGCTATAAATCAAATGCTGCGGCCTTCCGCTGACAGAAATTACACATTTCTAAATTCGTTCGTCTCGCTCAAGGAGGCACACGCTCGCGCCACGCAGGGCTCTGTTTTCCATCTTGGGCCCGGCGTGCACATTTCTCCCTGGCGGGCGCGACTAGCGTAATGATGATCACCGCACAGATGAGAAGTCGATCCCTTCTCTCTGCGTGTGATGCCCATTTCCGTTCACACGACTAGCTAGCACTCCGTCAAAAGTAGTGAACTTCTTCACAATTTTTCTAAACTTAGATTCGGCTGCTTTGGCGGCGGCATTCGAGTGTAGGGTGCACCCGCGCGTATGGCGTTGTTTTTTCATTCCGTCGAGAAGACTCATCTAAATTTACACTTTGCCTCCTCTCTCACTCTTTCTCTTTCCAACTCGGCTGCTAGGGTGAGATTCCAAACACATGGCCACCGAATTTTAACACTGCTACATGTGGCGTACACACATACGCGCAGCCCAGCCGCAGCAGCGTGTGTATTTTTTCCTCTGTAATGGAATGATTACACACGTGGTGGCGATGATGATAATGATGAAATCCCAGTGTGTGCATGAATACATCAAGAGAACGCCCCCTGTAATAGAGCCATTCGCGCGCGATGACGGTAATAGCGCGATGCTTGCTTGCGTGGTGAAAACGAGTGAGGTGTGATCATATCAAAAATATATTGCCGAGAAGGAATCAAAAAGGAAAAGAGAATTTAATCGAGAGCAGCACCAGCAGCAGTAGCATGTATACGCAGAGGAGAGAAAATTGCAGCCCGGAAATCTCTCTTTACTTTTATGGCGCATTATCATTTTTATTGGCGTAAAATAGCTTGTAAAACGCTCTCTTTCTCTTTGGCCCGCCGTAAAGGGGGATTCGGTGCTTTTTTCCGCCGAGCCTATTTTTGGTCAGGAAAGTCTAATTTGACGGCGGCGTAATGGCGCAGTACGGTCCGTTTCTCGGCAGGTCCCTTCCGTTATGACTTTCTTAACAGCATTAAAGCAAGGTAAATGAGCACGAAAGTGCGCCGCCCGTGCGAAACTAGTGCTCCCCTCGGCTCCATAAAGAGTAATTGCGCGACGCACACCATATACACCCGCAGTCGCTGCATCTGAGGAAAGAAAGCGCCGGGATGCGCCCAGGTGAATTTTAATTAAAGAGGAAAGCTTCTATCTCAGCTTCATTTAAATGGAGTAGAATGGTCAGATTTTTCAAACTTTTTAACTTGTAATTCTAAAAACAGTTTAATCAAACACAGTTTGAAAAAAGAAAAAATTGGTAAACTCTCTCAGCTTTACTATTATGCACGTTAAGGGATGAATGGATTTGGTGCATGCAGGCTCACGGGGATATTTTAGTCATTGAAGAGTGTTGAGATACGTGCCAGGTCATAGAGCTGACGGATTAGGATTATAGACTAGTAAAAACTCGTGGATTGTTTTTATTTCACCGGAGTGAAAATTTGAGGTAAGTCTCATCCGTATTTTTTTCAAAATTGCCTTTATTGATTGATTTTAAAATTGCCGCAATATCAATCATACAAGACACATACAAATCATCCAGAGGCACCAATAATTCTTCCTATAAAATCCTAGCAAAAGTGTGAGGATTAATGGAGCCATTCAGCAGTGAGGTGCGAATATGAGTGATGCTGACCCTCGCCGGCTCTTTTTCCGACTCATTCAATTCTGCAGCAGATATACATAAATTTATTTTTAGTCCTGCGAGCCAACTGACTAACTACGCGCGGCGGGCGCACACCACTCGCATACATTTCCACATAATTACGTGCTAAAAAGACGCTAAGACAGGCAGAAAAAGAGCGGGTCGTACTGCTCGCATTTATATCTCCCCGGCGATCAAAATAAATACACACCCTCAATCCCATACATCACTAGCGGGCGAAAGCGGTGGAAAATGTTTCTTTTTTTTCATTTTGCCAATCGCAATTCGGAAAAAGAAGCAGAAAAAATAGAGAGAGGAAAGCTGGGTGCTTGCAATCCTCTCTGCCATCAAGCTAGCAATCTAAGCCCTGGAAAGTATCAAAATGGAATGGGGAGCAGAGGAGGCAGCGGCAGGCAGGCGGCTAAAATAGCAGCGCGCGGGGCAATCTTTTAATGGGATTTTGCTGCTTAATTAGAACACCCAGCAACAGCGGCAGCGAATAGCACTATGGAGTAGTATAACAGCAGGCAGCGAAGAAAACTTTTTTGCCTGGCGTGCAATTACATTTCTCGTCAGCTAGAAATGCAGCCAGGCGGCCGGAGGTGGCAAAATTATATGTTAAATGAAAGTTGAAAATTTTCCAGCGCAGGGTTGGTCGATGAACTTTTCAGGCCGAAACGGCAACTTCTGTGCTCGCACACTGAGTAATGGAATCTCGAAGCCGTAGAGGAGGACCATTAAAATGAAATACTGCTCGGCTCACCCCCTGTGTGTATATGGCGTGGTACGCTGCTGCCGGCAAACTCTTCACTCAATCCGTGAGTGCTATCAAAGAAAGAGAGCCGAAAAAAGAGCGAAAGGCGGGGCTGCCGGCAAAGTCTTAAATTCGGCCCAATCTCCTGCTCTCGTGGATAAAAAGACGGAGCGGAAAGTTTCTTGCGACATGGACGGTGATTTTGCTCCTCGAGGATGCCGGCCGGGCGAGAAGAGTTTTGGTCTCTGGGGAGGCGACCTTTCACCTTTGTACTCTCTCATGCTTAAAACCCTGCGTGCCGCGCGCGCCACCCCTTTGACTCTGGTTTCCATGACGACCAGAGCTGCTGCTGGTTTTGCGCTGGTGCCACCAGATGGACCGCGATATTTAATATCTTCTTTCTCTCGGCGGCGGCGGCGATGCTTTATGTTAATTTTGACGCCCTGCATGTAAAACCGCCGACTGATAAGCGTTCCACGGTGTCGAGTTTCCATCCATCGTTTTTTGTTTTGTGGCAGTGCATCCCTCTTTCTCTCCGCTGATGTGTATTCAAAGCAGCCGTCCGCATCAAAGTCTCCCACGAGCGGGGAAGCCAGAAGCCACCCCCATTGTCAGAGAGTCGCAATCGGGGCATCGAAATTATCGTTCCGTGCCAAGAGTGCGCTCGTAAAACAAGTCATTTTCCGCGCGGCGAAATTTTCATTTTGGGAACACCAAAACCACGCTTCGCGGCACCCTCCACCATCACTGATCTAGGGACGTGAAAAACATTATCTGGAATAATGAATGACACCTAGTACCAACAATAGTTGGTATTATTTTGTCTTGGAAAATTGCTATTGGCTATGCAATAAAAGTGGAACATTTTATGTAATATTTTTTTCTTGAACCTCTGCTCAGTACATCTCGTGGGCTATGAGCTCGGGCCAAATCTTCAGTGCATAAATAATTTTCGAAAAAAAACAAACGGTTAAAATAGATTCCAACGATAATAACCATCTGATGCATCTTAAAAAAATCACGTGCTTCCAAAGCTCTCAATTGCGGTTTTTAAATCCATTACTTGATATTGCACAGGAGACTACTCTTTTTCCATAACAATTCTCTCCTTTTCCAATTCCTGCTTCCTCCTTGCCGTCGTTCGCAAAAGTGCAGTGATTATTGATTTTGGGGGGTAATAAGGGTGTAATGCACGCTGGCTGCCGCCCCGCGCAATACCTTCAACTGGGACCTATTTATCAGCATCAAGGCCGGATAAGAGCGGCGGAGAAAGTAGCAACATTGCATCAGGGGTGTGCTTTTCTTCTTATATACCCTGCCGGCACCACTCGCTTGCTCTCGCTCTCTCTCTCCACGCCATATAACTTTTTCTACCCCCTGTATCTTTAATACGCTCGCTCAGCCCATTCTGCAGCGACCAATAAATCACACGGACAAATTTAATTATCCTGGCTGTCTAAAAGATAAGAACCATTCACATAAAACCTCTGCTCTGGTAGCTGCCTCCCAGGCCGAACGAATATTATGTGAGAATGGTGCAAAATAGCGCCAGCAACTTGCTCTCTGCGTCAGCGGGCACATGAGACATTGCAAGCGGCAACAATCAATATCAGGCACGACGACACAACAAAGCCAAGATTTGCTGGGAAAGGAAAACTCGGCGGCAATTTGCATTTCTAAGAGCGATTTTTCGCCCGCGTGTGATAAAATTTTAGAAACGGGGGTAATATCATTTCGGGGGTGTTCTCCGGCCCTTTTCTTCCCGCTCAACAAAAGCACCAGTGGATATTTATTTTTTCGAAAATGGGGAGCGGACCGTTTTACATGCAGCTATAGGCTGTTTTGTTTAAAAACCGCAGCTCTCTCACTGGTACGGTACACTCTCCACTCGCACACTGGCTGCAATAATCTCTTTGTAGTTACAGGGGCTATTATACGAGTGTGTGTATGGAAAGGAACAATTCTAATCTAAATTGAGAACATCTGCGTGTGACAGGGATGATGTTCTCTTTCTCTCTGGTCCGCTCGGCACTCGCTGCACGGTCCGCTTTTATTTATAATTTCATACTACCATGCCCGCCACTAGCCAACAGCAGCCCCCCATGCTCGATTTTTTAATTTCTCCCCCGCTCCCTCCACCCTTCCTGGCCGAGCCGAAACCAACATCCACACACACATACACACGCGTGCTTGGAGTATTGTTCGGGTTGGAGAATTCTTTCGGTGAGCGTTTTGTGGCGATTCATTTCCTCCGCGAATGAATGCGGTCCAAGAACCGCGCCATATCCGCTCTGCTGCCTTCAGTTTAATTGTGTGTGCCGCGCGCGAATCAACCCCCTGCTCGGCCGGCTGTGTGATGTAATCGTCAGGCTATACTTTTGTGTGTGTGTTCTCGCACAGGCCAAACATCATTCGCCACCGCTGCGTTTGGCGTGTGCTGTATAGCGCGACAAGATTATAGCCCTCTTAATAATAATTTCTGCTATTGGCACATGCAACCCGCGAGACACGTGCCACCCCCTCTCCGGGGCTGAAAAACAATAATAATTGCTGCCCCCCGTGATTTCTGCGGGGAACGAACCAGTTTCCCGCCCGGTTTCGGGACATGTCACTCGCAGAGTGAAATCTGGGACTCGCTGGGATGAGCGTTACTTTTGTTTGAGGATACGTTCCGTTCTGCTACGTTGTGACAGCAGCACGCAGATAAATCACAATTCATGAGGGAAATGCTTCGATGCCGAACTAGCAACGCAAATAAAATAAGCTTCCAATTTATTTTTCATTTTTCCATGTAATGCTCATCTAGTGGTTGTTCGTAAAAAAAATTAAAAATTGCGAATCTCTCTCAAATAGCAAGTGTATCCAGTTTGCGCCGAAAATTATGCTCTCCGTTTTTATTGGCTTACTTAACATCCCGGAGGAAATTGCTCACTGCGTTTTTTATTTCCTCCTAATAGTTATGGGCCATTTTGTTGAAACCCTGGCGTGATGACTGTTTTTTGTCTAATAGTTATGGCCATAAAATTACAAGTGCTCCGCACGACATAAACGCTGGCCATTAGCCGCAGCTGTAAATCTAATCTGGTGGCGGTTGGCCGGCCGTCGGAAGGTGTGAAAATTATTCCCGGACCGTATATAAATATAAATTGGAGTCTTGTTTACTTATTGCTGCGGCCTTATCGAGAGAATTATTAAGGCAATCAAAAAACTTCTGCTCAAACAATCTGTAAGCGCGCCGAAATCTTATCGGTTGCTCCAATCTTTCGCAAGCAGATATTGCCAGTCAGTGGTCGCATTACGGGCTGCCTACTTGAGAATATTGTTGCTGAAAGTGTTGACAAGCATCGTTTCGTGTCAGAATGTCAAATTATCTTGGCATTAACTTGTCGCCTTATCACTCAAGAGGCTCCAATTAACTAATATAGCACCCATAGCACCACTTTTTGCCTCCAGACATCCATTTTCAAACATTTTTTTTAATTCAAACTCGACAAATCTGTACAATTGATAAATATTAAAACAAATTTTAAAAGTGAAAATATTTTTTTATCGTAGTTTACTCTTTTTGTTTCGTGTGCCGTCAGTTTGCCGCCAACAATCAGAAGTGGCTTGCCAGTATTGAATAAAATATTTTCGCAGTTGTTGCCCTTTATGACTGCAACTTTTTATGGATCAAAACAGTGCTACTTTTCCTCTCCTATAGGGTACCTGAGGTGAATTTCTTTTGTGTAGCCAAAGAACAAACTTCCTCGCTGGGTGGCTTCAAGGCCTTTGGCCCTCAGAACATTACTATTATTATTTTCTACGGTGTTCCTCTTTTTATTGTGCAGCTACTGTGTTCAAAATTTTATGAGAAGTGCCTCTTGCTGCATTTCTAAGGTTGCTTGAGGTCAGCAGGAGAGTCGGCACTTGGAAAAATAAGAGGAAGAAGCGGGATGCTCTGCGTGGGGTCTGTCCTTTGGGGAAAGCGGTGTGTCCAACAAGTACGCTCGGTTTTTCTGCTGCAAACACAATAACACCCTTTTGGCGGTCGGCATTTTTCAAAACGGAAACAAAACTGCGCGACCAGTATTGTAATTTCATTCATGGCTTTCTCCCCGCGATCGACGCGACGATAGCAACTCAACTTTTTATTACAAGGGCTAGCGCACATAAAAGTTCTCTTCTTTTCAGCGTCAGCAGCAGTATTGCTGTCAAACTATGACGGATTACCATGTGATAAAGCTACTCTATGTGTGTATAATGTGGACGGCCCCATCCCTGATGATATTTCCCCCTAAGCGAACAATCTTTTATATAATACGTACGTATAAAGTTTGGCTGCTCGCATCATCAGCCCAGTACAACGTAATGGGCCGTATCTCCTTTAGAGCGTGGACCTGAATAGCAGCAGAGGCAAGCTGCTCTCTTTCTTTTCACCATTTATATATTTATAGCATTATCAGGGCGACCGAGCCGAGCAGCCCGGGCTGATCTGCAATTTAAATATTTTTCACTACTCAGCCCGGAGAAATCACTCTCTTGCGCTTGATAATTCCGGCTCGGGGGCCGATAAAAATGCTGAAATCGTTTTCCAAGCAATCAAATTTTATTCGAGATGCAGCAGCAACTTGAGTGAGTGAACGAGTGTGCCCGGCTCTTTCGCCAGCGCCTCAAGGTCCCCTTAGCCGCCGAGATAAAATTGGCTTATTGCGCGTGATTAATTAGCAAAAAGAGTCGCGTCGGTCGCACTTCCATCGTGCTTGGCCCGCGCGATTTCGGACGCAAATTGGGCGTGAATTTTTAATTGCGCCCTCCGCGGCCGTGTCGGCTGCGAATCGATCCGCGTGCTCGTCCGGTGACGACTGTGCTCGCTGGTCAACGCCAAGGTTGCCACCTGTACGGTGCAACTGGCAAGTTTAGAAAGCTGGAAAAATATTATAGACCATTACAAGGTATTCAGCAAAGTAATTTATAAATTATGAATCTGGTGCTTGATTGAATTTCACAGATTTTTTGCCAATAAAAATATGTGCAGATGACGTGTCTAGAAGAGCGCGATTCCAGATGAGGAAGAATTATTTTAGTATAGAAATAATTTAAATAATAGGTTTTCTATTATGCTTTGAATTTTTTGAAGCTGATAAGAATTAGCCTTTAGCGTGGCAGCCCTAGCCAAACCATCACGTCACTGCAAAATCAAAAGCCAAGCCAGCTAGCTGGTGCGACCGAAGCTCAGCCAATATGATATAAAGCTGACGAGCAAGCACTATTTCAATTAGGTTAAAACGCCGCCACCGTCGCTCTCTCTCTCTCTCTCTCTCTCTCTCATCGCTGTGTGTGGTGGTTTTTCAGTCTCTCTCGCCCGTTCGGCGGCGCTGATATATAACGCGATTAGATGCATTAGGGTGTCATAGTTAATTTTTCTGAAGTGTTCCACCGCACCGACGCCGCACCAGGCTGCACTTATAAGATGATTGAATCAAAGAGAAATAAAGGAGAAAATATTTGGTGCCACCCCCTGCATACACACGCACGGCTGCTCCCCCTGCGCTGCGGAGAGCGCGTGTGATAATTGTGTTTTCTCATTATTCTAATTTTCATCGAGCGAGCGAAAGCGAGGCGGCCGTGTATCAATCATTATTTATGTATAATTCAACGGCGACTCTCTTGTCACTCACTCGCTCCCAGATGCAATTAAGGCGATTGCAGATGAATGGACCCCAAAAGAGCATCGTCGACCCACGCTTTTTATGTATGGACCCCCGCGCGTGAGAATTTTCACTCCCACATCTGCTTCGTTTTTGAGGACTGACTCGGTTGTTACTCACATAATTAAAAATGAATTTCAAGTTAAAAAATACACATGAAGACGTACAATGCGTTTTGCATTGATTTTTTTCCATTTTAAGCTCCGGAAAAAATGTAAAAAATCGCTTATAATCACAGACTGAAAGTTTGTTGAATTATGAATTTGTCCAATGAAATCAGTGTGCTGTGCAAAATTACTCGACGCACGCTCTTGCCAGCACGACAATTGGCTGGGAAACAAGCCCAAATTTGATTGCGGCGGTAGTTTTAGGTGTGAAAAACACAGCGTGGCAGATAGCACGGCAATTACTGTTATTATTAAGGAAGGGACGAGTGCGCGAGTATAATAATATCCGCTGAGCGCCGGTCGCTAACTCCGCGTATGTTTATGGGTGGGCTGCTCTTTTTGTTAAGGAAGGTTAAAGACTCACTTATCCTCATTTGATTTACGACCCTTTAGTGGTAAAAAGTGAACAAAATAATAAATGAGGCAAGCAGCCAGTGACTCTGCGAGAGAAGGAGTAGGAGGAGGAGCATATCGTAATGATAATAATCACTGCAGCGCGCACACACACACACACAGTCCTGCTCGCTGATAAATAATAATAGGCCGGCTCAAGCGAACGTACTTAGCCCGCAAAATGGCACAAAAGTGAGTCATGCACCTGGCCCAGCACTACCGCTTGCTTTTTTCACTTGAAAACAAGAGTAAAAATCGGCAAGAGCGAAGCTTGCGGTGCCCTGCTTTTTATTATTTTTCTCATGTGGCTTCTCTTGCTCATCATGAGGGCAGACGACTACTTTATAAGTACTTTGGTGTTTGTGCGTCCATATTCTCGGATGTAATGGGCCATAAAAGAACTGTCGACTTTTTATTACAGTTTGTATGGCTTCAAAAACACTGAGCTGCAAGATGGGCAGAGTGTGCGCCAAACGGCACAGACACGTTTCGCGGGGGCCCTGATTGCATCCCCCAGCTGGACCATTGTTGGCCCCTGACACGGCATTGTTGGCCGAAAGTGCCATAAAGCGTACTAATTTCCGCACAACGTTGCTCATTTCGAGAGGCGGCCACGGCGAATTTGACCGATTATCGACGGTCCGCAAGTACCCCTGTCGCTGACTTCATGTATGTATTCCACCGGGGCAGACCCACAGCGTCAACAATGGTGTCAGTCACTGTCATTCACAACTGCGGCCAGATGTCGCATTGTAACGTGTAAATTTTAACCTTGTGCACGAGCAAAAAACAACTTTATGTATATGCATACGTACCGACGACTAGCGTACACACATACAGTCGCTTTGCCTTGCGCTCGAATTAAAGCTCATTGTTGAGCAGCGTGCATGCGTTTTGAAAAGAAAGAAAGGACCCTGTGGCGGCCATGGGCAGGGGGAAGCAGCGTTGCATGCGTGCATCGCTTCAGTTTGTTTACTGCGCCCTAATGGTTTGTATCGCCAGGCTCAGCGTTTCTCGTTCCATATTTCTAAATAGGCTTACCAAAAACCATCGGAAAGGACCAAAACATTCCATCAAAAAGACGACGAAACCTTTTTCTCTAAAATAAAGAAATACAAAAATTAAAAATAATCTGGAGATATTGGAAAAAGGATTAACCAATGCCATGGAGTGGGTTCAATACTTAATGAAAATATTTTATAAATAAATACTAACCCAAACCATATTTATATTTCACAGCACTCAATGCAATTTGCCAACTATCGTTACTTGCACGAGAGAAACCACGTTGCAATAAGATGTGAAATGCCGGAAAGCTCTGATAGCTTGGACCAGAATTGAAGCTGAACAAATATTTTTGTTGGATGTACTGCTGGCGTGTCGACGCTGTTGGCGAGCAAAGAAAGAACAAACTTGCTGTAGTGGTGGCGTCTGCCTCGCGGAGGACCATTTTTATTTTTTGTGTTCAACTAGGCAGCAGCATCTTCTCTCTCCTTTTATCACCACAAATGGACCGCAGTTGCCAAATCAATCAGCCGGCTGCTCAACTCGCAGCAGCGTAAACCGCCGCCGCCGCTGTGCCATAAATCAGCTGGGTAATTAAACAATTTGATGCGATAGTGGCGCGATGATTTATTCGTGTGGTAATAAAATCATAATAATTATCGTCAAGACGGCCTTCTTTCTTTCTTTTGACACTCAACGCGTGCTTCCTCCAGCCTGGGAATATAGCACATCGTATAAAATTTTATCATGCAGCTAGGCAGCCGGCTGAGCCGGCCGTCCCGAGAGAACGAACGGCAACACTGATGATGATATTATAATAGACCAAGACGCGGCTGCGGCCGCTGAACATATGCCTAGCCTCCTCGACTTTTTCTCCCATGCTCGATTTTTCAAGTAAAAACGTTTCCAGGGTTGGGCATGCCAGACAGTCGGTTGGTTTCATAGAAAGTGATAAAATTTAAAAGTTGGTTCGTGAAACCTTCAAGATTTTCAATTGATCAATTTACGAGTAACATAACATATTTATTTCTATATTTCCAATTTGAAAATATTTCAAGACAAAATGTAAAATTTTACAAAATCTCTAATAATTTGTTATACATAAAAAAAGTAGAAAACCCCGCGGAAGTCAGAAAATCTCGCCCTAGAAGGTGCACACGGTAAAACTGCATTTAAAAATTCATATGCCGCGCGAGCACCTGCAGGCGGCTTTTCCGGGCCGTGTGCGCGGTGTCACAATTAAAATGTCGTTAAGTTCGGTGCCGCTAATGTTATTGCACCATTATAGACGCATTAGCATAGATATTATTATACAGAATGGAAGGGTGCTGCTTCATCAAAACAACAAGCATGCACACCACCGACGACAACGGCGGTAATTGATTCTCGGGCAAATTACTGTTTTATTTTGATTGCCGCGTAAACTGGACGAGTTGCAGCGTGCG
This sequence comes from Cloeon dipterum, assembly GCF_949628265.1. Taxonomy (NCBI): domain Eukaryota; kingdom Metazoa; phylum Arthropoda; class Insecta; order Ephemeroptera; family Baetidae; genus Cloeon; species Cloeon dipterum. Next base: position 28,401,274 of record NC_088788.1, read on the forward strand.
TTTTGTTTCGCAATTAGAATCGACGCTCCTTTCGAGCGAATGTTGGTCCGCTGTTTTGTCCACGTCATGCTGGGTAATACGCGCGGACAGCAGTGTCGCTTGGCTGGCGCGTGTTGCTCCCTGCTCCGCTATAGCTAGACACGATGATGACATGACGTAAGCAATAATTTGGACACTAAGGGCGCAATAGAGGAACTCTTTCATTTGCTGCCGTAATCGATGTATCGATCTGCTGGCAGACCCCGTTTTCACATTATTTTTTCCTTCCGTCTGCGCTCATGGCGGACGCGCCAGCCAGCAGCCCTTTTAACTTAATGGATTTCGAGGCGGGATTTGAAATCTAGCCGCTGCTTATGTACTCCGGCCCGCTCGAGCTAATTCATTAGCGCATTCTTTAATGAGATAATGCGCTGCATCAGTCCGACTTGCTGGGAAAGTGGAAAAATAATCCATTAGAGGAAACTTTTCGATGCGATGCGCACGATATTGACACGAGGAAAGGATAAAAAAAAATCGTGCAGCAATCCTTCCAAAGAATGACCAAATTTTCCTTAAGACGCTCTAAAACGAGTAAATGGACCGTCGGTTAAAATTAATTTCCGACTTTGACTCCCAGCCACGGTGTGAAATTTGCTTAATTCATCAACGACAGCTGTCAGAGAGGTGAAAAATTAAAAACCCGCACGTGCGATAATCGCGAATCTGGCACCTATTCGTGCCATGATATAAAAATACGCGGCATTATCACATGGTTGTGCTTTTTTAATGACGAGGCGAGAGGAATTTTCAATTTAGCGGCGTGCTCGCGGCGGCCAGGCTGTTGGGCGAGCGGGCAGAATTAAGTAGTCAAGTGTCGTAAATTATCTTTTAACAAGGGGATGATTTAAAGTGCAGACATGCGAGCACAATATTTCATGCGAGAGTGTTTTATGACTCGTGTGCGCGGGTGTGGGAGGCGGTCCAATAATAAAATAATTACTATTTCGCCTCAAATTAGACGCCATCTGCGCGCTCGCGAGCGACCGCTCGCGCGCTTCTTGGGAGGTGTGTGTGTGTGTGTATATAAATTCGGCGCAATCCGCTAATTTAGGCAGTTTCCTCTTTGACACAGGAAGCAAGCGGGTGCCCCTGCTTAACCAATTAATGCATGCAATCCCGCCTGACAGATGTCCGCGGCCATTAAAACGTCTCTTTCGCCGCAAATTCACGTCACGACCACACTCGAAGAAACTTGCTCGTGTTATTGTTTGGCCGCTCAAATTCTATTATTGTCGGTACACCATTTAAGCATCAATCTGCTTGATTTATTGCCCCTGACCTTGCTAAGCGGACTGCCGTTGCAGGCGCCCGCACTAAACTCGCGCTTCTAGCGTGCTGGAAAAGCGTCTCCTCTCCTCTTTGCTAATAAAGTACACCCCTTATCGCCAAGCCTTGAGGTCCTTTAGGCCGTAGAAAATTTCTTAACTGTAAAAGAAGAAAGAACAGCCTATTCATGCAGGGAAACAAGCCCGCGAGTGGAAAGAAACAGAGAATGCTCTATGGTGTTCTTTGTGGAGATTGATTTTTTATCTGCCTACGAGTCGCACAAAAAGTGGTGAAGTTTGGGTAAAAGGATGAAACCCGACGATTCGAGTTTGTGATACTATAATTTTTGTCAAAAAACTGCTGGGCTCGCATTCATAGCACGGATGTTGATTGCGATTCACAATGAAAATATAAGATTTATGAATTGAAATACGTGGAAAAAATTGGATTTTATTTATTTGTTAAAGATATTAGGAAATAATCTGAATGCCCTATGTTAACATTATTCTTTTCTGTTACAGAGGCCTCCCTCGTCATCCCTGTCTTACCCTGGGCCTGGCAATGACGACGTCAGATCACCTGGTTCAGGTGGCACGCCAGGCCCTCTTTCCCAACCTCCCAGTTCCCAACAAAGTGGTGACAATGGCAGTGAAGCAGGTAAGATCTTTTCCGCTTTTTTCTTTGAGCCGAAATCCGCGAATCAGCCCAATTAGACTCTAATCGGCAATTAATTAGTGGTCACAATAACACTCAAATAAAATCGTGCTAATCTGGCCGTTATTGCATCAGCAAGGCTGCCCTCGGTGACATGCTCGAAAAAGGCCACGACGTCGGACACAGACGCCTATCGGTCAAGTTCATCTCGTGTCTCTCGTTTTTTTCGCGTGCACAGTTGTTCATTAACAAATTATTTATAATCATCGTCCACAGCCGCCACGGCCGACGCGTGTTGTTCTTATGTGAGCCAGACCCGAAATCTAACTGCGCGTCAATATAATCGGCCGGCAGAGCTTCTGGAAGACAATTTATTATATAGCTTTTTTAGTGATATTTTATGGCTTTTTAATTGGTGTTGTGCCTGCTCATTTATCCCTGATGAGATCACTTTCTTTCTATTCCAAGCTTTTTTTCTCAACAGTTTTTCATCAATTTCCTGCATGCCTTCTGAAGTGTAACAAATAATTTAAGGATCGCAATTTGTGCGGTTCAATGTAATTAGGAGAATCCGTAATTAAAATTTAAAATTTTTATGTTGTGATATCTTTTAACAGAAGCGTAACTTCCTTCACACAAAATTGTAATTGTGAAACTATTAGTAATGATTAAAACACTTAAACTTTTCGCGATAATGTGGCACTAAAGTGCACCCGAAATAATAATATAAACATCACTGAAGCTCACTTGAAAATGTCAACGTATGTTTCGCAAAGATGAAATTTTGAAAAATAAAATAGTCTGCCGGCCAGCCCGCCTACTCTGCTGCCTATGCTCTAGCACGCCTGCCTGGTGGTTTATTGTATGGTGTGATGACGGCGGGATGGGGAAATTATCGCCGCAAGTTTATCAACACGGCCATAAATTTGCAGCGCGCCGTACAATATATGAATATAATACAAACTGCGCTCGCTCTCTTTCACACACACCATATAACAGCAGACGTGAGTGCATTTTTTAAGCGAGACTGAAATCAGCTGTTCAGCGTTTTATTGCCCACGCGGACAGCAGGAACAGTGCTAAAATTATATTGATGTCGGATACACCCAGTGACACAGTGAGCCAAACTTGCAACTTTTTAGTTTGAAAAGCAACTTAGGAAATTAAATTAAAATCGCGAGATTTTTCAACCTCTGAAAAAATTAATTTATATCTTCTCGTCTTATCATGGAGTATTGCAGCTGCAATAAATTAAGCTTTTTTCAATTATTGTTACACTGTCGTCGGTTAATTCCAAAGATAGCAGTCACGCATGGAAGAAACTGAGATTTGAGATTTAATATCTGTGTCAAGCGCATTGACTGCTTCAGTGTTATTTTAAGTTTGAAAGAAGGGGTCGTTAAAATTCTTGCACGGCTGAAATTCCGACGCGTCACTGCCTTGAGCTGGAGACGCGCTTAAAACAGGGCGGAATGCTCAATCTTTAAGGCATTAAATGAGCGCTAATGCAGAATAAGGGGCTCGCTGGCTGCTGCATGAATGTAATTATAATCTATTCATGCGCCAGTCCCCGCGGGAATAAATAAGCCGGCAGCGGCGGCGTCATATTTGGACTCGGTGTTGGTTGGTTTGTCGGTCCGTAGGCCGGTATTTGTGCACGAGAGAGCAAGCGGGCGCCAAAGTGAAAATTAATAATAATCCCTGGCGAGGAAATGCAAATCCCACGCGCGCGAAATGGGGTTGCCGCTGCCGCCGCCGCTGCTGCAGCAAATTGGAATCGTCTATGCGTTGTATTATTTTATTGATCTGCCAGTGCCGTGTTTGTATTTGCACTTATCAATGGCCGGGAGATTTCCCGCTGCGCGCAAATTGACACGAAATCCCGAAAAGCTGCTTCTTTCCATCATCTTTTTTGTGCGGAAAATTGCCCTCCGCTGCTTTTCCCCCACGAAGGGGAAACTGCTCTCGCTGTTTGTTTATTCTGCTTCTGATTTTCACATACGCACACGTATTTATACCGGCTGCATATTTATTTTCGTGTTTGAAGTCGATGACGCGAATATTAAAAGCAGCTGGTCGGAGGGCGAAATAAATTTAAATTGGCTCGATCTGTTGATACACTGATAGTCTCACAAGCGGGCCACACACAAACCGAGAAGCAGCAGCAGCAGCAGTCGCCAAATACAAAGTATTACTCACACTCGCTTTGCTGCTTTTGAGCCACCCCGAATTTTTTTCATTCCGCTCTTTGAGACGCCGGTAATTTATTTGCCTACCCCACAAGCAGCTAGCGCGGACATATTTTTCATCCGCGGAATTTAAAGCAGCCCTGGGACTTTCTTCCCCGAGAGGTTGTGACAGGCTGCTTTTCGTTAATGAATCAAAAACGAAAAGAAACTCGTTGGCGTTGACAGCTCGGGAATGATTATTTTTATCTGCATGCTATGGTGCACAGCCTTTTTGCTCATGTAGCGAACGTATTCGAGCTCAAAGCACCGAGTCGATTTGTTTATCATTTAATTAAAAGTGCTGCACGTTTCCCCGACCGGCATTGTCTTAATAGCGAGAGCGAAAAAAATATCGCAAAGCTTTATCAACACCGCCGTTTCCTCCTTGCGCATTCTCTCCCCCGCGTGTGCGTTTATTTTTTAATTTAGCTTCTGCTGCTCCTGGTCTCTCTCTTACTCCTTTCTTATCAGCCGCGAACAAAGACATGAAACGCTCTTGCTGATTGGAATTCGCTGCGCCGCAGACGGGGTGCTGCCGCCAGCATTGTATTTTTCAGCTGACATTGAGGCAGAAACACAGGCATTTACCTGCGTGCTGGGAAATATGATCAATACACATCTTGGCAACCTCTTAGAATCACGTTTTGAAATTTTTAGTAATTCAAACTTTTGGACCAAAAATAAGTAATCCTACTAACACGTTTATTAAGATTTACCAGAGAGAAATCTGCTTTTTTAACGCACAACAGCACTTGTGCGTCTGTTTTGCTCCTTTGCTTTATCCAAACGAAAAATGGGTTGAAAGAATTCGGCCATGCAGCAGACGGGGTGATGCCAAAAGCAGCTAGAGTGGCGGTGGCATTAAATAAATAAATAAATTTGACGCAAGACTGCCCCACACAGACGCAGCATTACTTTATTTTTCATGCCGGTCTCAAGCATCATTTCTCTATTGTCATCAGCTCGTAAACTCAACTGCTCTCTCTTTCTTCCTTGGGCTGCTTTTCATTTAGAGAAAGAAAAAAGACGCTGCTGTTCGCTGGCTGCTCTTTGGTTGTTGTACTCCGAAATGTAATCCATTGTGCGCGTTCATTACGCCAGTATTCACAGGTAAAAACGGAACGCAGTCTGCAAGCTCCGGCGACGACGCTACAACTGCTGCTTTTTATAAGTGCGGGAGGGCTGAGTTGTAAACGGGGGATCGATGATGAATGCCTGATGGCTCACAATACACGGCACACAATACTAAAAACGGCTGGCATTCAGAGTCGATGCATCGCATGCGTGTGTGTGTGTGACCTTGTTATGGCCGACCACCCTGAGCAGTTAGTCGAATTTTTCCGCGGCTTGAAAACTCTAGCCCCCTTGGCCGCCGTCGTCGTCGCCGCCGGTCGAGGCGCTTGGCAACTCTTGTGGGGAGCCGCAGATCTGGTTTTGAGCTTTCCTTTGATCGGCGACGGCAGCGAGCGATTGCATCACCATACCAACTGAATATGTGATATTATAATGCCTCGGCGCGTATTAAAATTATCTCCAGTGCTGATGGAAAACTGGTGTCATTCCAGCCAAATTCCGAATCGCTCAGTAGAAGCACTCAGTCCGTGCCAGTCACTTTCACCACTTTTGCGCATTATTTTTTCTACTCTAATTTATCAGTACCGGTTGATAAAAACCAATTTAAGGATACCTATCAATCGTTCCAGTTTCAGGGCCTTGGACCAATAGTCTGTCCCCAATTCCTATTTTAATCGCCTGTGGGATGTAATTTGGAAAAGGAACAAACAATCTAAATATTTTCAGAATCAAAAGGCATTTTGGCTTGTCTATCCCGATGCTAAATGAACAGAGTCGTCCACTTTCTCTCCTTCTTAATAAAAGGAAAAAGTCTAGTGGTATCCCTGAGCGGTTGTTTCGTCAGTAAATGGACCAAAAATTTATTCACAGCCTCTTGAGGCTGCTCATTCGATTGCAAAAATCCCCTTGCCGTTGAGCGGCCCAAATAGGCAATGCGATTCCCATGCTCAACGCAGATTCGACTGCACTGATTACTGCTTGAGGAGGGAAGAAAGGCGCAACACTGTGTGTCGGTGCGCGTCACCCCTGGTTGACAGTGTGAAGTGGTCGGTCGGTGCTTTGAATAAAAAGGACCACTCGAGGGATAACCACCGCGTGTGCTCTCTTTCTCTCGTTCGATTTGATCAAATCGCTGGTCCGACTACACACTGCAACAGATGCGAAAGCAGCATCTCAAGCACTCTCAGCGTGACAGTTTGTGATTTTGTGTGTATCATTAAAACGAGCCTGCATGTTGTTTGGCAGCAGTTAGGAAGGCGTTGTAGCAGTAAAAAGCTGAACCAAATCCGACTGAATAACCGCCACTGCTGTGTGTGTGTGTGTGTGTTCGCCTCGCTGCTTTTTATTTATGTTTCACTCCCGCATATGTGAGTGAGTGCGGTTATTTTTATACTCCATCGTGTGGTGTTGTTCTTTGCGTGGTGATGAGATGATGCGATGCTTGTCTCTTGCGGCCACATTTCGTGGCTTCCTCCCAGAGTGCGAGCAGCGAGCGCAGATCGAAGAAGAAAATTCCGACTCGCTTTGATCTCGGAAATTCGAGCGCGCTGTTTTGATTTTCGGGCCGGCGCAGCTGCCGCCGTTTCGCGCCACTTGGGCAACTAAAGTGAAAAGCCGGATCGGGTTCAGCGTTGCGGGCTCAAATTTGTTTTATCTGGCTGCAACAAAAAGACACGAGTGCAGAACCAAAATGAAAGTAAACACGATTATATTAGATTACCTATTTTTTCTGTTCATTGATCAGATGAACGATTGAATTAAAAGTGTGGATGATGCTCGAACCTCTGAAAATGTGAAAATACACCATTGTGTTATTTAAAAGAGCCGTGATAACTCCGCCTCCCTGCTTTTCCGTTATCTGCAGCAGAATTTCGTCCACTGCGCGCACCCAGGCTTTTATCAGCTCGGCCGCCCCCGAATTTCGAGGCATCAAAAGTGCAGCCGAGGTGCAGTGTTGCTATTTAAAAGCTGGCGACTATTAACTCCGTACACTCGCACGCACTCTGCGATATTTTTGTATATCTTTTTCTCTCTCGGGCCTAATGGATGTTTGCCACTAGAGGAGAATGAAGGAGAAAAAAAGAAGCGAGGCAGAAAGGAACGGCAGCAAACAGCCCCCCTAATAGATATGCAGTAAGAAGAGTTAATGCAGTGCAGGCGCAGGGAGGAAGCCACCCGCTCCACCCCCTGATATTACTGCGCGCTCTCTCATCACCGCGGAGCAAGGCATTTGTCACTTGTCTCTTAGATTACATTTCGCCTCATCTCCTCCGCCGCTCGACTCGTGCCGCCACGACTCCCGAGATGCTCTCGCATTCACGTGAATTCGAAAACTATAGCAAAAGCTAAGCTGCTGCGTCTAATGATGCGCCGTGCGGACGCACTCTATTTATCAAAAGCGGCTCGCTTGATAGAAGAATGGGAAATAAAAGGGAGAACTTTCACTCTGCTCCCAAGAGCTCTCACGCTGGCATGACAATCTTTGAAAAACACAGTTTTGGGTTTTTAGAAACTCTCAGAGAGAGCAGAAACGCCGGGGGTGGGTCGACACACAAATTGTTTGTTTCCCTTCTCCGGAATGCATGCTGACTCGGATGCAACCCCCGAGCACGGATGTCGCACAGGTTGCCTATTCTACCCCGCTTCTGCTGCTCCTGCTGCTGGATGGGAAATTGAGTCAAATCCTGTGTGTATGTTTGTACGTGTGAGTGTGCCTGCGCATGTGGAAGCGAAAATTATCGCGCAACAACCATAATTATGCGCCAGATCATGATCTGCGAAATGGAATTAGAGGAATTTTCGCGTGTTGGCGGATCTTCTCCCACCCCCTCTGGCAGGCCAAAGTTTTGACTTGATAATCCTGCACTGGCTGCCTGCGTGTGTGAGCTTGTAAGTGAAGCGCACTAAACACGGCTGAATGTTGTACTCACTAATGACTCGGCAATAAACAGCACACACATGCATCCGCGCGCGCGCCTACCATAGTTGTGTATATGTGTGTAAAGTTAGTTGGTTCTTCACTTGAGGACTTTAAACTGACTGCTAATTCGCCGCGAAAATTATTACACGGATTCCGGCTTTCGGCCTAATCAGCACGCGTGCAGGCGAAAATTAGATCGACAGTAAAATTTTCCTGTTTGATTTCGTGTTTGTGATATTTTCCCTACAAGATGTTTAGAATTCGCAACCCTGTTGATGTATTGTCTATCATGCATTCGTGCGTCCATTGTCTCGATCTATTGATAATTACCGCGAGATACAAGACGCCGTTACTTTTCTAATTACCACACACAAGAGCGGCTCATTCGCTGGACCCCACGGCCATCGGTGCTTTTATTTTTAATTTATTCCGAAGGTGCAAAGTGAATTTTCACGCCTGTGTATGTGTGCACGTATCATGCCAGAATAGTAATCTACCACTTCCTGCTTTTAATTCGAACGGAGACCACGCGTGTGCAGAACTCGTGAATTCACAATCAGGCCGAATCATCTCTCTCTCTCTTTCTCGGCGTAGCTGCTTTCTGACGCAAAATCTGGAAAGCGAGCTGCTGCTCAACGTGCACAATTTCATTATCGCAGAGAGACGAAAATCCCATTAGCTCGCCACGGGAGCGGTGGCTCCAACTTCTTCTTCTTTCTACTTCTCTTTTTAATCGTATATTGAATTCCAATGGGGTGGAAAATTTCATCATGGCAGTGCGGTGCCACCCGTGGTCCCGCACCCCTGCGCATTTGCATAATCACCTTAATCGCGCCCTCGCACCTCCCTTTAAAGTAAAAGTGCAGCAGCAGCATCCCTGCGGTTTGGATGCGCCCGCAGAAATCTCTCGCTCTAGCTCTCGCAGCGTCACGTCACATCGCCGACCGCACCTCTTCACAATTCAAGTGCTGGTGAATGTTTCAAATCGAATTACACACACATCTCAAGCGCGGCGTGCTCTTTGAAACTGAAATTCGATTACGCTTGAATAGAGGCCGGTGCCAGAAGAAACGGCTGCCGGCAAGAATTTTAATTTCCACACTATTTTCTTGTCAGTGAAATGGAAAAAAGTGATAAATTTTTAGCCAGTCAGAGGAATTCCTTCGGAATCAATTTTCATTAAAACAACTGCCGTTTTTGACATTTTTTGCTCGCTATGTGTCACGCATCAAAAAGATGTTGCTGCTACTGCTGCTGGAATCGCGGCCAGTTTTCTCTGAAATGCGGAGAATTCCGACCTAGCTCTTTTTGCCGCGGAGAGGAGGAAGCTGTCAAAGATATCACTCCAGCAGCAGGCGGTATTGCGAGTTAGCCGCTCTATATAAAGCGGCGGCGAGCTGTCGTCATCGAGTGTTTTTGAGCGAGTGTCTATGACAACGACAGCCTGTGCATAAAATATTGCGTTGAAATGTAACTGGAGCCCCTGGGTTGTTACACCTGCTGGCCAATTATTGCACTAGAGCACCCTCTCAATGAAAATAACGCATGTGAGTGGGTGCGAAAAGCAGCAGCATTCGACTAACAATGCGCACTCCAGAGTAACAAATCCAAGCTTGAAACTTAACCAGCAGGTGAGGCTGATGTGAAGGGTTGTCAATTTTAAAGTTTATAATACGCACACCACACTCGGGTGGGCCAAATCAGGCGAAGTTGTAATGCATTTCAGTTCATATGAAATAAAGGACTTAATTTCTATTTTTGTGCGTGATAAATTTAGTTTCATGCAACTAGTTGTTTAAATATTGCATTTATTTATAATCAAGATTTATATCAATTTATCGGCTACGTTTTTTAACCTTGAAGCTCTTCCCATTTTAATGTTCCTTTGAATGATTTGCGATTAAATACCTGATATTATGTAATAAACTGTCGAATCTTCCGCGTTGAATTCTGCTGATGAAGAAATTTCCCCGCGATTGCAATTTATCGCGTCGTAAATTTGCAGGGACAAAAAGAGCAATAAAGTTTAAAATCGAATATAAAAGCGCATTGTGGAAGGGTGGAGGCTGCTGGCGTCGGAATAACAGCCGGGCTGAGTGCTCTATCGCCGAGGATATGGACCACGCCTTCAAATCATCCCAATAATTAATCATCCGTGATATTAATACCGCCGACCAGACTGCTGCAGCATGTTAATTAGATTTATGACGAAATAATATAGAAAACGATCGCCGGAGTAGAAAAAAGGCACGATAGCTCACGCGATGCAGCAGCAGGTTTGTGCCGTGGCAAGGAGCGAGAGTGACGATGATGAAGTATTAAAAGTAACAGCGGCCGTAATTTGGCGAGGTGTGATTTCTTCAAAATTGTCTCCTCGGCTAGGTCATATTATGGTTAAAAGTGGTCACACGGGTTTTTGCTGGCGCACAAGTGTCTTTCTGGGAACGCCATCAGCTTCATTAAAACAATGCTCTGGACAACTCACTCTCGCAACATAAAACACCTCGACGACGCTCGTCAATTAATTAAATATCATAATTCTTCCTGTGGAAAATGAGACTCGCTCTGCTCGCAATTAAGTGTCGAATAAATCGTGCGCTCGTAAAACGCCAAGGTTGCACGGCGCCAAATTTCCAAGGCGCACCGTAATTTCTCAGCATCCATCCACGCAGAGCAGGTTTCATCTGCTCGCCGCCGGTTTCCACTCCTTCTTGATCAAATATTAATTAACGCCACACTAAACTTGCTGCAGAAAATGCAAGACGTGAATATGAACAGTGTTTGATAAAATTTAAACGGAAAATATGCTTTTGATTGAGCTTAGAAAACACAAAAAATATTCTTATATGATCTAGATTTTAAGCGTTTTAAAATTTATTTCTGGGCGTGTTTTTTTATAATTTCCTACACGGATAAAATTCAATTTTTTTTTCTTCAGTTTAAACATATAAGATAAAAATGATATTTTTTCGATATTTGCGGCTAGTGAAAATTCAAAGATTTTCGTTTTGTGGCTGTAAAATATTCCCCCCGAAATGCTAGAAATGTTTGCTCTGCAAAGCTGGAAGGAAAAATCAGCTGTCACAGGCGAATTATTTAATCAGAGGCAATCAAAGCAACTGCGGAGGAATAGGAAAAGCGGCTTATGATGGTGCATCACAATGCTCGCTTGCTACTGGCGCATTAGTGAGCGGCGGCGGCGGCAAAGAGCACAATCTCCCATGGGGGTGGCTTCAGGGGCTGTAATCCTGAGTTAATAACAAAGAAAAGCCAACATCAGTGCACGGAGAGCAGTAATAGCTGAAAAGAAGCGAGAGGGATATTGCCACAGTAGTCAGTGAGTGTGCTGTAGGATGGTTTGACCTCAACGATTTATTGTGCAAACAAAATGCAAATCGAGCGCCGGCGATAATGTGCACTATTGCGCCCCTCAGGCTTTGCATTTTAATTGTGTTTTGATGCGGCCGTATATTCAGCCAAGGATGCGTGCAATTGCATATGATGATGAATAAGCTATGTTGAAAATGAGCCGAATACCGTTGATTTACATTTTAAGTTTATTATTTTTCTTTGGGGTCGCAGTTTAAATAAATTTATCAAAGCTCCAACGTCACTATTATAATCACATACATGTGCAACGTTCCGCAACTTGGAAAGAAACGATCGAAAGGAAACCATCGACATTTGCAAACGAAACGTGCCATGTTTTGCAAATTTTGTCCGTGATGGACGCCGTGCCGAAACTGCAATCAACACGGAAGCAAACCCACCGGCTGTTAAACACCTCTATAGCAAAACAATCAGCGTGCGTTCCATTTGCAAGCACATTATCTGATTGCGAAACGCAAAAAGCCGCGCCAGCATCACGCGCCTACGGAAAATTTAGCGCTGAAAGCATCAGCAATGGCGTAGCTTAGCTATTCCGGTCGCTCGCTCGCTCGCACGAGGCGTTCGCATTTCCATGATTAATAATAATAATAATCGTTATTATGAGCCAACACAGCGTGTTTAATGCACACAAACTCACTTTATTGATTTAGGGGATGACACAGCAGAAAATATGCAATCAGCATGCGTGCTGCCGTGTGTGTGTGTGTGTTTTCAGCCACCAGCAGTTTATATTGTATGCCGAGGCTATATGGTGGTGGCCGGCGTGCACGGCGCGCGCGGCGGTGGTGTTTGTCAACTCTTTCGCCGCCGTCGCCGCCGCCGCTGCTGCTGCATCGTGATAACAGTTGACATAAATAAACGTACATATTCGCATGTGCTTTCTAAATGTATTTAAATGAGATGCATCAGCAAGCCAGTGTTTTATTGCTCGCGGATGATGCAGGTCGTCACGATTCTCGTGTACTTGTTAATAACACAATAATAACTACATGTATGTACGCTCTCTCATGGCAGTGTAAGCCAGCCAGCAAGCCAGCTGCGTGCTGAATTGAAATGGCCGATGCTAATTAATTTAAAGAGCCGCGCCAGATATAGGCACACAGATTTGAATGCCGGCGGACCAAATTATACATGCTGCATGGAAATCTCCATTTTCTGCTTCCTCTCTCGTGTCATGAGAAACCAATAAAACGATAAAAAAGAGTGCTCCGCTCGGGGAATGGCTCCATTTGCACAGCCGAGATGTTTTATTCACGGCGCACTCGGTGCGGGGAAACGTGCAATCGACTCATTCTGCTGCAATCGTGGAAACGGTAATTTGTTGAAAATATGTGTGGAGCAGAGGTTTGCAGCCAATAAACTTCTGCCTCCGAGATCCATCTGCTAAGGAATGAGGAAAAACTGTGCGATTTAGCGTCCCTTTCAGCTGATATAAATTGAAACAAACTTTATTTGAGACAAAAATCACTCATCTGCTGCGTGCGGAGAAGTTTCAATTTGTACAGTCGGTTTTTTCTCCTGTTCCCCACGGCTGGTAGCTGCAAATAGCAGGAGCTTAGTCCACAGTAAAGTCGTTCCACCGGATTTGGTCCGTCGAGCCCCCTGAGGGTATGCACCCCTGCACGACACCGGTGCATTGGTGCAGAGGAAATTCAGGGGCCATGCTGTGATGTGAACGACGCGCGAGGAGATAGGAATAATCACGCTGTTTGCCAATTGTACGACAAGCAAAAACAGGTAGTGCGCGCTGCTGATTGGCCGCGAATTATGATTGATGAAGCATTTTGGCACGGAACACCTCGGAATGCGAAATATCAAACAATTTAATTTGCTCGAAAAGGCGAGCGATGAAAAAAGCAGTGCCTTGTTATGCTTGTTGACCAGTTTGCGCTCAATTATTTTGATCGCACGCCAGCCAAAGTGGCCCCCGCCAAAACGAATAAGTCCCACGAGAAGGTGTGCTCGTTCGCAGACACGGCGTGTGTGTTTTTGTTTCGACGTCGTTTATTTCTGGCTGAAAAGTATACAGGCTTTTCTTGTTTCGCTGATTTGATTTCCAGCAGCAGCAGCAGCAGCAGTGCTGCCAAATAATGTCACTGCCTTTGCAATTCTGCGGTGCGTGTATCGAGCGGCAGGCCAGTTTTCTCTAGCCTTTATTTCGTCATTCGTGCGGATTTTTTATATTTGAAACGCGGCCATAAAAAGTTTGGAACATGCATCTCTCGGCGGAGGCAAAACCAGTTGCTCTATCATCGCCAATATTGAATTTATATTGACCGCAGCACTCACAATACAAGATCGGCCCTCGCTCGCTCTCGCAACTCGTCCTCCTGCTATTATTATTTTTTAAACACTCTCTTTTAAAATCCATACTCTCCGCAGCATACCTTTTAGGGGACCACTCCTTTTTTATTTATTCGCCTCGGCAAGCACCACGTGTGTGTGTGAGTGTCTATTTCTCGTGGACACACCATATTACGGCCATACAAGCCATAAACTACCCACAGAAGAAGAAGTCACAAATTTTTATTCCCATCTTGATTCCAAAAGCTGGTGTGCTTTTTGTCTAATCCCGGATCTGGATGCCGCTCGGTAACGCGTTTTGGTCGAATCCGAACATCACAAATCCCGGCCGCCTGGATTATACGGGATGGTGAAATATACGAGCTCCTTGCATTATTTGTGGGTGGTCCTTTGAGAAGCAGCCTCTTGGCTTGGCTCTCTATGGCGTTCTTCGAAATGTCACACTTTGTGGATCTCGCAGCTCTCTTGATTATGGTTTATCGCCTCCGCGGCTCCGGCCAGCAGATTGGTTGTATGACACCGAAATACCAATATTGCAAAACGTGGCCCTGGGAAGGTCAGAGTGGAGAGAGAGGCCAGAGCTGCTTTTTCCTAACAAAATAAATATGATTTTAAACACACGTTATTTAAATATTGCTGGATATTTCAACCACAAGTTCAAAGGCATCATCAGTAGGACGTAGGTTTAAACTTAAACTTAAAACTAAAATTAAATTGTTCCAGTTCGAATAAATAAATAATATGACTGGTAACACTAGTTTGTAATTATTGCAATTTGTAAGTGGCAGCAACTGAAATTTCGCAAGATTAGTGTTGTGTCTAGCCTTGTTCCTATCTCTCCAGGACGCCGTGTGAACAAAAGCTTAAAACCCATTTATTTTTTCACGCCAGCTGACTATTATTCGCTAGAATTTCCTGATTTCGCACACCACTCAGTAGATAGCGAATGCCCGCTGAGTGCATAACCAAGCACACGTGCACGCATGCTGATTCGCAGCAGTGGCTGCGGCGGCATCGTCCCACCCAAACGGCAGGCTGCCCATCTCCATAATAAGCATTTTAATTGGCGTTTTTCACGCCGAGCTGCGTCTCAATTACGGCTTAGCTTGCATGTAAAGTGGATTCAAGACTCTCACGTTCCGAGAAATATCATAAATCATAATTTCGCGTTTCCAAACACCTTAACCGATTTAAAGATTTTCCAGATGCGTCCTCATAAATTCAACTTTTGCTCAGAATCACATTTAGAGCTCTATTTTTTGGACACCAAATTGAATTATTAACGAGATTGTTGGCTGGTGTACTCGAATCTACTTTAAAGAGTTTCGGTGCACAGCAAAGAGCAGGAGGTCTCCCACACACACACACACACACACGGTATACTCTCTTCTCTACGCTCACTTGAATAAGACTGATGACGCAACGGAGCCACACGGTGCTCACAGCCTGGCTGGCTGTCCACCGTCCCGCTGTGAATTTATTTATCCTTCTTCTCGGCTCCACCACGCAGAATGGATCGCGCGAGTGAGAGAGAGAGGAAAAAATAATATACACACACAAACGGGCTGCTATACAGATATATGTAAAAATAAAATGCTCCGCGGAGCAGAAATTCTCGCAATGCTGCCCGGTCGGCTCATAAACTAATGCCCGTGTGACCACATGTTGCGATTTGACCTTAACTCAATTATAGGCAGGCAATCAAGTCTTTGAACCTTTAATGATGCCAGCGGCGGCCGGGCATCTCAGTCAGCAGCAGTCTGTGCATTTCGGCAATAAATTATTCCACCCAGCATTATGACCGTGCTTGTGAGTGTACCGAACGAGCTATACAGCGCAGTAGTGAGTGAGGCTGGTGGAATTTTTTCTTATGGCTGCTGCGAGGAAATTTAATACGGCGCGATGTAATCGAGGAGAGAGACACGACGGCCCTTTATTTGACTGATTCCACGATAACACAGGCTCGAAGCACGCCTCGCACAGAGATGATTTTTTATAAATTCCCTGCTTGCTCGCTCGCTTGCCTCTCGGACGGCGTCATGTTTTGAATTTTTTCCTCCAAACTCCACGTCGCTCGCTTGAAGACCTGATTTGTAACATGTTTTCTCTATGGAAGAGGCTTTATAGGAGGTGATTTTAAGACTCTCCACCAAATGTCCCAGTGGCTGCGGGAATACAAATGTAGAAAGGCCGAGATAGACAGTTTGTAGCACAAAATCCGGTTTTTAAATGAGGGATTCAAACTTTGCTATTCTTCAATGATTAATTTCTTTAAACCCTGAAAAAAATTGCGCATCGATTGGATGCACTTTCAAACACAAACGACCGGTCCTCGGCTGCATCATTCTATTTTTGCTGGGAAACTGCCACTATAGTTTACGACGTGCGAACCATCAATTTCACAATCGACCCTCAAGCTCAAGATTTAAATCACCGATCTCTAGCGACGGTATTTAATTAATAAACCGTACACACATCGCAGCAATAAAAAAGCCATTTGAGTCTAGGCGCTGTCACAAAAGCCAGGCCAGATAGTAATTATTTTATGACGAGCGTTGCTCCAATCAAGTTGACGAGATAATCAATCTCGTACCTGTGCGCAGAATAATTTATTGAAAATGTAATTACCACTTCTCGCCGAGTTCCTCATTCCCTTCCAAGAATAGCAACGACTCGCAGTCATCTCGATTGTCGCAATAGCAAATCGAGTCAATTTTTCCGTCAGCCGAGAGTGCGAAGGTGAAAAGTCTGCTCAGTGAGCTGAGCATGCAACGTGTGACGCTCGGTGACATTTTTATTATACACTCGCCGGTTTCCCAACCGAACTCGGCGTGAGTGACTGCTTGCTTGTTCAGTCATTAGACCGGCCGTTGCTTTTTATATTATTGAAACAACGCGCAAGGCTGCCGCGCGCGTCTCGATATTATATAAAAAGCGAGACGAGAAAACTCTCGCGCGCGCGAGATGCGAGCTGAGGTGTTGGCCAATCATTTATTATAAATAAAGTAAAAAGGTCGCAGCAGCAGGAGCAACAGCAGCGGCAGCGTGTGTTTGCTGGACGCGCTTGTGTAACCGTTGGTTAATGAGCCCATTGCATGTGCGGCAATCAATTTTTCTTGCTCGCACGCCGTCGTGGCAACACGTCCAATAATACATAGTGCGCGCATCGCATTGCGAATCCATCATCGAGGTGTTGCAGGCACGGCTGCAAATAAATAATTCGGTCGCGTTTTGTTCGTCTGAGAGCTGAAATTGCTGCTTACGTGTGTTTACGGGGCAGACATGCACGCGCTAAGTGCTGGGCGTGTTGATAACAGCTGCTGAAATTGAGTAATTTCAACAATGGGTGCGGTTTTGCAAGTTTTGACTCTAGAGGGAAACAAGTTGCATGCCATTTTTTTGCTACATTTTACTTAGATGATTAACATTCATCAATTACAGAGAAAACGAGACCGGAATTATCTCTCTCTGTATTGTTGCCGAGCTGATGAATGTTGTCTCCGTCCTTCACACAAAATGTTTCTTCCTCCTGTCGACGCTCGTTTAAATTTTAAAAATAGCGATCAGCCGCCCAAAAAACATGTCGTGCGTGCCGCCGCCTGCCTGCACCACTTTTTTCTCTGTCACACGCTCTCTCTCTCTCTCTCTCTCTCTCTCTCTCTCTCTCTCTCTCTCTCTCTCTCTCCCCGGTGTGGATATCCCCTGCGAGTTAGGCTTTTTGCCGGGCGCCAGGGTAGAAACGGTCGCTGACAAATGGCTGGTGCCAGTGATGATATTGTTATTAGCGGCTCTCAATAATGTGGCTCACGAGTGACAGCCGTGTTGGCTCTTCATAAATCACGGCGCGCGCACTGCCGGCCAAACAACGAGCACTGCTTGATGTGAGTGCGAGAGAGAGAGAGAGACGTGCATGTACCAGATAAATAAATACAAACAGAAAACTGCCTGACCTGTTGAGAGCAACGAATGACTTCTTACTTTCAGGGATGTGATAAATAGTCAACATGGTAATTTACCTTCCCAACAGGTATTTATGCATGGGAGGATTGCCATGAAATATTCTACTAGAGGAAACCTCAGTTGCTAAAAAGTGGTTTTTCCTATTTGGTAAAACAATTATTTCCTTAATACCGCGTCCCTAATATTTTTAATTGAGTACATAAACTGGTGCTCTTAGTATTGGTTTGAAAATTCCAGCACGGTTGCTTTGATTTTTACCTAATTGAAAAATGACAATTTTTCACATCCCTAATGATTTCGTCGTCGTCGCGCGAGACAAAGAAAAGAGTTAAGGCTGATTATTGAAGGCAGAGAGCGAAATGGCCAAATGAGGGCGAGCAGACAGCGAGAGGAATGCATCAAAACAGGTCGCGAACCAACCTGACAGACCGGTCAGAACAACGACACGTCCTCGTCATCCTCCTGCCTCCGTCGCCCGGCCTTTTTTCGCTCGATTCGCGGCCAAAAAAAGAGAGACACAAATTTAATTCGAAAGAGAGACCGAAGTCAGCGGTACGAGCGAAAATGCTCTCCGAGCTGTAATGGCTTATTTTGTGCGCTGTCAAAGTGCAGTGCACCGCGTTTATAATGATTTTCCCATGCGGTGACGCAACAATGGTTCAATTTCGCCTGATAGATTCATCATTCCTCGTGTTATGGCTCCATTATCAGAAATAATCACGGTGGAACCGATTCTCTGCCGCTGAGAATGTCCGATTCACACCGATGCGCCGATTTTTTGTGCCGAAAACGCGGAAAAAATGAAGATCGATTGTAGTTGCTTCACATGGTGTGACCAATGCCGAAAATATTGCCTCGCAAAAACGCAAGGCTCAAACGCATTTAAGACGCCGATTGGATGTGTGAATGTATGAAAAGTCAGTGATGCGTTGACCCGAGACATTTTTGCAAATGAGAGCGCCCGACCATGCAGAAAATTCTCGTCCGCGGGGCATTTTTGTTTCCACTTTTTACTCCCTGTGATTGAGATCCGGTTTCTTCTACGTTCAATCGATTTTTATTTCATTCAAATTTATTTCAAATGACATTTTCGATTGTTAACAATTGGTATTTTCCTCTTTGCTGCAGGTGAGTTTCACTGGAAGAATCCAAACATGACTCATCCGTCACTCCTAGCACAACAAGGTATTTATGACATACAGTATTCACTCTACATTTGAGTTGGTTTTATAAATAATGTGCGTTGGTCGTCGCGTCCCCCACTCCCGTCTTCCTCCACTTCGCGAAAATCGGCAGATTTTATCGTGTCGCGCGCGCGGAATTCGCTCGGCACTCGCGTGTGTCAATAGCAATTTGGGTAATTGAGGGGCAAAAAGCTGTGCCGTATGCGCGAGAGGTCGCGGCTGCACCGCTGATTAGAGGCCGGCATCTCGAGCGGTTATTAACTCAATCGTGCCTCCATTATGTAAACCAATAGTAATTACCGAATAACAAATCGCATATGTACCATATTCGCACACTCATCGCGGCTAATGCGAATTAATTTCGCGGGCGGTATGAATGGGACGCCGAGAAGTGCTTTTGTATGCACGCCTTTTGCTCGTGAGGCGGTTTTCAGGTACAAAAAGCTGCAGAGATAGCGGCCGCTGGAGAGTGGTCCCGCGAGTAAGAAAGAAAAAAGGCGATATATAAGAAGAGAAAATGTTTGATTGTACGGTTGGAAGGGTGCGGTCGTCGTCAAATTTAATATAATGTGCCTCCATCAAATGGGACTGAGAGAACACCAGAAACACTTTTAACATATCATGAATATTCGATGGACATGCTGGACCGACCGACCGACCAACCGACCGACTCTCCCAATACACGCCATTAAGTGAGCAGGCAGGCACGGGAATAAATATCAAAATATCTCCCTCTCTGATTTATTCATGTCTCTCTCCTCTGCTGGCCGGCTCAACTCGGTCAGGCTTCTGCGCTGCATTCAAGGAAAAAGCATAAATATTCGGAAACCCCTGGGAAGATGCAATCGGAATATATTTCGCGATTATTAGCGATAGGTTTGTGCGTCCAGACCGAAAATCGGACGGGGGTGCGAGGAATTTGGGTGGAAATTCAAATTTACGGACGGAAAACAGGGAGCCGGGCTGTCAGTCGGATAATGCAGTGCACGCATCATCATCATCACGTAATCTATTTGTCCGAGGGGCTGCCTACACACGCGGCGGCGCGTGCAAGAGGGTTGCCGGGGCAGGCTGACGTGATCGGCACTCTTAAAGTGTGCACTGGATTAAGATTGACACCTGACTGGCTGTTCCGAATTCATTGCAGCCCCTTGTCTGCGGATAAGAAGCTGATGTGAGTTGCGCAAAACGTGAACGCTAGGGGTTTCTCGGGCAGCGCGTGTGTGTATTGAAAAATATTTAGCGCGGAGCCTTTATTTATGGGTTACCAATGTAAATAAAAATAGCTATCTTTAGTTGAAAATTAAGAGAAATTGAGAGTTGATACCATTGCAAAAGCAAATGAAGTTTTTAATTATTATTTTTTAATCTGAAACGTGTGCGATACAAAAGCTTTTGACTGAATTCTGCATACTATTTTATTACATAGAAACTTTATATATTTATATATTTCAGCTTAGGTTTAAGTGCAGGTTAAAAAATGTAATCTTGATTCTGGCTGTATTTTTTTCTTTTCGTAAAGTAAGACGGGAAATCTCTCCACGTTTAAGTGGAAGTTACGGCCTGTAATGGATAAACCACGAGCCCGGCGTTTAGTGCATCAGGTTTGGGGGCGATGCAAAGTGGCGAGTTGATTCAATTGGCGTGCTCACCGTCCCACCAGCGGTGCGAGGAGTGCATCGAAATAGTGCTCCCTAGGGAGTGCACCGGCCAAATGGTCACGTTCAGTGGCGGGAATATAATAATTCTGGCGTAGTGCAAGTCAGCATCGCCGTCCACATGGGAATTGAAGGAAAAACCTTTTAAGCGTGGTCTGGTCAATCTTTTCCTTTGAGGTCTCGCCGACACGAGAAAGCTTCTTATTTTTTCCTCAAGTCTACAGTCCGAAATGAAAATATCAGAGATAGCGCCAGGCATAAATACATGCACAATCACTCAAGCATCCCAAACATTCGACTTGAAGACTTCATTACCCGCTCCGATAGATTTTCCCATGAGCGCGAAAAAAATTCGGTACGTGTATGAAAAATTGCACGGAAAATCAGAGTCGTTCACCGGCTCTCGTTTTTATTGTTGTGCACGAGCTGTGTGTGTGCTTTCATTTGAGGGTTTATTTTATGAAATCGTAAAATTTAACTGTTGTGCACTAAAAAGAAGCGGCCCAGAGCGCTGCTCGCGCGCGCATGTGTTTTGGAAGGAAAAATTTTATGTGGCCCCGACTCACTGTGTGTACTACACTAATGCTAATAAAAATTTACTGACTGGACTTTATTAGCCATTATACAATAATGTAGAACAGGTGTTTCTCCACTCGGCTTAGTTTTTAATGTCGTGCAAATTTATCACTTTGTCACGCACAATTGGCAATAAGGAAGCAATACGCGACCCTGCCGCAACGACACAATGCTCATTACGCGGTGGACGCATCTCTGCTGCTGCTGGAAAAATTATCAGAGGGATAATTAAAACAGGCCGTAAAAGTATAATTAAATTCACCCGCATGCCGCAGCTATACAAAGGTGGAGCAGACGGCGGAATCAAATTTTACGGCCCGCCGATATCGCTGGCCTCTACTGAATTTTTATCTAATAAAAACGCAATAAAATTCGGTCTCATTGGCCGGCAGCCATTTTCAATTATTCAGCAGGCAAATGAGATTCTGTTTGGCCACGGCAGCTGCCGCTCGCTCGAGCCAAGCTCTTCTCACCTGTTCGGATAGATAAGACGTTTGCGAGCTGCGGGAATTTCCCCGGTAAAAAGGGCAGATTTGTTTATCTAGCACGAGAAAACGCGTGTCACCCTTGACTGGTGGCGTAATTGATTTGACATTTCACTTCCGCGATGTTAACGATTCCGTCTCATCGTAATATAGCAGACATAGCAACTCAGCAACTCGAGGCCCAAAAATCCACCACCGACGGAGATAACAATGTGGAATCTTGGCTTAATATCGTCGGCCATAACGGGATTAATCAGGTATTTGAATATTTCGGCTAGGGCCGGCGCGTAATTCCACCGGCATTCTTGCCGCGCGGCTTTCGGTGCTCATTTGACATCTGCCGGAGATGCGTATCGGCGAGATGAGAAATCCTTTTATTCTCAACGGGCGACTTCTTCTCCGCAGCAAGACTAATTACGCCCCTCGGTGCTGGATTCCACTCGTGTTTTCCTTTCTGGAAAACGTGGACGCGTTTCTCAGCAAAAGGCGGCGATTTCTTGCGAACACACACTCAGCACCGCCGGCACCGGCATACAAACTACTAAAACTGGCTGCCTCTTTATTTTTATTTCATTCGCCCGCCGCTTCCATATATATGTATAATATAATACGTATAAATGACGACTTGTGCTGTGTAATGTTGTTGTTGTTACTTATTTTATCATGGTCCGCTGCCGCAGATACATTTTTTACGTGCGGTGTAGCAACATTCTGCGCTCTCCAACTCTGCAGATGATGAGGGGGAGGCTGAGGAGGTTATTTAGTTAACCGGTTGTGCCTTCTCAAGGCTCAGCTTGGCACAGTCGGACGGACGGACATGAAACGAACGAACCAACGATGGATACAGATATATTTTACACACATGCATGCACGAGGATGACGACCGACGGAGCGAGCGACCGGCCGGCCGGCGCAATGATAATAATGATGGTCTGTCGTCGCGAAGCCTGCTCGGCCACTCTCGCGACTGTCGCCCAGACGCCAACAATCTTTCTCTCCGGTCTGAAAATTTTGCATTTGAATGGAAGCATTATTTATTTTCAGCTAGCTCGAGGATTCCATTCAAATGAGTGGCTGTTCATTTGAATAATATAATTAGAGACTTAATAAGTGAAATTGTATTTTCCGGCTTATTTTTGTTTTAAACAAACCAAAATCTTCAACCAGCAATATTTTTTCTTTTTAGTTTGTAAATATCATGCTAGAGCTCTTTCTCTTTTGCTTTATTTTAGTTCACGAGAATTAATGGTTTATAAAATTTAAAGTCACGTCTTAAAATAAAAACCAGCATTTAAACCATGACTAATGAAATTTACCATTTCGTCCGTGGGTTTGTAATTAAGGAATTTTTGCTGATACCTATCAAGAGTGAATTCTTAAAGCGTGCAGCTAAGAATAAAAATTCCATCCCATGTCTGGGAGAAGATCTACTACTACTATGCTACTACTTAAGTTGATTTTCCTACACACACACCAAACGCACAGTGTGTGGGAGAAAATTTTGGTTCCCAGACCATCCTCAATTCGCGGTCGGCGGCAGGCGAGCTGATTGGATCCGAATCCTTGCACGCCAGAGACTGGAGGAGCCAAATTAAACTTTGCTCCCGCCGCAGCTATGCTGTTTCGTGGTGATTTTTCAAGAAGAGTAGGCTGCCAGCCATAAAAATAAAATCCAGCTGCGTGCTTCTTATATCTAAGAGTGTACACACACACACACACACACACTCGGTGCTGACTGGGCTGGATAATTAGGTGCCAGAGTTGCTTAAATACACGTCCCGCTGCTTGTTAATTCTGCGGGGAAGCAACATTTTCAGCCCGCTTCTGACTTTTATTGCGTTCATCAATTAAAGTGACCGTTTTTATTTTCAATCTGCTGAGACGCGACGACGACAACGAGCACCGCCGACCGGCCGGCCGGCGGATTGATTTGTGCCGTGATCGATAATTAGACGTGCATTAAGCGGAGCGAGCGCGCTGATTCTCGCCAGTCATGCAATAAACTTGTTAAAATGCACTCCTCTGGGGATGCGTGGCTCCTTTATATGCGAGTGGCATGCTGCTGACTGCTGCATTATGCGGGGAATTATACGTGCACGTAAAGGGCCCGCGCCGACTCTCCCTTAGGAAATTAACTGAGCAGCAAACAGATTTAAATGCGAGCCAAATGCAAATTCAGCTCTCCGCCGTAATTGGCCTGCAAACAGCCGTCATTACCGGCCAGTTTCGCATTACGCCAAGCCGCTCAGTTTCACGCCCCGCGCCAGATTTGGCACGATCAACCGTCCGGCTTAAATCCGAAACCAACCGGGGGGTGAACGCTGCCCGAGTCGAGAGAAAGGAGAAATTTAGTGTGGGTGGCAAAAATAAGGCAGCCGTATTTGCTCAAACGCTTGCACTGTGGCAAAATCAATTTCATCAGGCCGTTGCTCCCAAAACAGCTATAAGAAGCGATTCGTTAGGCAACTGGTTGGCTAATTTCAAAGATAAAAAAATTCTCTTCAAGTCTCGATCAGCCGAAAATTTCACACTGCTATTTTCCCGAATACAATTCTAACCGCTTGAAAATAGAAGTACAACTCGGCGTATTTTTAAAGAGCCGCCTATTTTATTCGCATTGCAGCAACGCCTTTGGTTAAGTATCTTTTCACCTTGTAAAACAGCTAAACACCGAGCAACAAATCAGCGGGCCAGCTAGCGTCCCATTAGGCTGTTTGTTTTGCGTTGCGATGCACCATTCTTTATTCTCTCTACTCCTCTCTGTGCCGAGTGGTCTGATCGAGTGCTGGTGTTTCGAGCCAGCTTGCCAGAGGATATCCCAATCAATAAGTTGACCCAACCGCCCATTAGAATGAAAAATAAAACAGCGGATGTCGACTGTTGGTGGGTGATGCTGCGCCTCCTCGGCAGCCTAAAGAACATCTGCCTCATTAGAATACTCAGCCTGCTCGCATTCACCCGCCGCTGCCGCTAGCAGCAGTTCGGGGCCCTGTGCAGCTCCACCAACAATGGCTCTGGATATTTGGGGCCATAATTAATGTCGTGTCGCGCTCGGCAATAAATAAAGCCAGCCAGCGCTGACCACTCTTAACGTAATTAAAGCAGCAGAAAGCTGCTGCCGGCTTTGGCGTAGCGGAAATTCGGCCGACAAAATCTCACGTGCGGAAAATTGGGCTTGCGGAAGGGTTCATTGAGACAAATGATCAAACACGTTCTGTTAAAATTACCAGTGGAAGATTTGCAGGCATTTTTCGCGAAAAAAAGATAAAATATGTTACTCAGTTGGCAATTTGCGGAACTGCGGCGCAAAATCACTTTTCTGTGTCAGATGGAGCGTCAAAGAGCAATTTCCCGCTCGTGTCCCTGTCAAAAGCGCGCACAAAAAGATTGTTGCACAGAACGGATTATTGTGTTGGCGATTGTTCCGCTCAATATGAGTCGGCGTGTGAGCTTTGCTGGCGGGGAAGCCACCCCCGTGTGATCCGCGGGCCAGACTGTGGCGCACGCCAAGGGTTTCGCCGAGAAAAAATAACTTTGCCAATGCGATTAGGAGAAAGAAAGAAATGTGCCGAAGAAGCTAGCTAGACTCATTGAGCGGCCGTAAAATTTTACGAGAGGCCGCCCGAAGGATTTACGACGGGCACCTGCTTTCCGATAATTAAAATCATTCAGCCCTACAAAGGGGCCTGCGGCCTGTTATATTCGCTTGATTCTGCTGCTTCTGCAACCCTTTCCCGCCGCCGGGGGATAAAAAACGGCTTGTTTACGTTATCTCTATCGATTTTTAACTCCTAATGTGCCAGTGCGCGCCCTCCATGTGGAGAACCACGTGTTTGTTCAGTTCGGTGATGGACGGCGGCGGGGCGCGGGAAGGCAGCCTCGCTGCTCTATAGGTGGGTGGCTGGTTGATGCAGCCGCCCGTTTATTGTTATGGTTATTGATTTTCGCCACCAGCCGCGAGCACTTTCAAGGTTAGTGAAAAGAAGAAGTGACAATTCATTATTATGCTAGACAGTCCGGCATCGATCCCCCTCAGTATTATAATGTGTTACGCAAACGTCTAGCTATCCTCAGTGGGTTCACCCCTCGGGCTCAGCCAATCGTGGCATCAATCTGAAACCAAAAGTCTGCAATTATTAGGACGGGTCTGTGTTTTTTTAAAGTAATGAGACTCTCACGTCTAGAAATAAGTAATTTGAGAAAGCACCGTGAATGCTGCGCGTGTGTGCTTGACGGGCATTCCTCTCGTTTTTGCGGATATTCATATGAATCGCTTAGCGAGTCGGCCAACGTTTAAATTGAAATATCCTTTCACATATTTCTGACGGACAGAAAAATTGGCCTGCGCGTCTCGACACGCAGCAGACAGATTTAATTCCCGCAGCCGTCGGCGCGCTGGCTGGCTCGCGTGAGATTATTCGGCGTTTGATTTTTGTCACGTCTAGCTGCCTGATTAAACAGCGATTTTGACGTCTTGTTTGCGGCGGCGGCGGCGGCGGCGGCGGTGACTACTTCACCTGGTAAAGCGTTTCGCTAGCTGTCGATCACCTGCAGTAGCAGCTAATTAATAAACACCGTCAATTTAGCTGTCAGGGCAACACGTGTGGGTACCTGCACAAAATTATGACCACTGCAGCTGCTGGAGCGCGCGGCGGTGATGGTGGCGACTCCGCACGTTCTGCATCGATTCAGGCGTGCATTCTGCTCCTCTACGCATATAATATTACATCATTCCCAAGGGAGTGCATTAAGGCCTCCTGCGTGGTGTGTGTAGATGTTATTAATCAAAAAGCAAAACGAGCGAGATTGCACGTGGAGAGAGTGGCAAGTCATTTCCTCGCGCGCCGGTGCAGCCCTCTCTGAGCGCGCCAAGGGCTTAATCATTGTTGTGCCTCGCCCCTTTGTTGCCGTTTTAATGACCTGACGTCACCCAGTATCGCACACTCGTCTTGACAAAACCAACCCGCCGTCGCTGCTGGTTCCTGTTCACACCTGACGTTTTGTGCTGTGCGTATGCGTGCGTTGTAACGCATTCAGGGATCGATCGGTGGAAATGTGTAATGCTCTCCAGTTAGTTCTCGCTTGGTTAGTTGCAGTCGGAAAACAGCAACTCATCGTGGGACGCGTTAAAATCAATATTATTGCAGCCGTGCATATCAGCGGCAGGGTGAACAAACTTCTGACACCTCGCGGCCCCCCTAAGTTTTCTTTGTTGTTAATATTGTATTGGTTAAATATTTGAACATCTGAATTCAAGCTTTTGAGAACCCAATTTGCAAATAAAGTTGTAATTTTTTGGACAATCGGGGCAGCAATTTCCAAACGGAAGTCCTTGTAGTTTTTATTTTATTTTTTATAATGTCTCAATTCGGTGCAGGCCTCGCAGCAAAACGTCGTTCACGCACGGCCACCGAAAGCAGGCTGGCTCTCTTCCTCATCCGACTCGTGTGTGACGTGATAACAATTGTAATAGCCGTAAATATAACACAACATCCAGACGTGCATTAGTCAAATTTTCACGATTTGCCAGCTCGAGGCACCCCGAGCGGTCGCCATGGCAACTCTTCATTTGGTGCAAAAGCCCCGCGACTGCAATCACCCAATGGCTGGCTCTCTTTTTATTGCCAGCCAGCTCTTCCCCTTTACACGCTGGATAATGAGCGGAAAACCTCTTTATTTCGCAACAATAATGCAAAAATTTCCTTTGAGAATGGCACGCAGCGTTTTTGTTTGTTTCGCTGCGCATTTTATGTTTCACAAGCCATAAATTTCGCACCTCCGCGCCGGAGAACTGCTGAATGGCGTTGTTTATGCATCACACCGAAAAGAAGCAGCGCGATACACGCTGCAGAGTGTTGATTGCTACATTTACTCTTTTCCACGACCGACAAGGCCTGGCCTTTGTATGCAAATGCCGACGCGCGAACGCTAATTGTGGGGCGAGCAGAATTTTGCACGTTTTATCTCGCCAGTCGATCATCCCCGGGCCGATAAAAACGGGCGCAGCAGGCAGGAAACCGACGCGAGGAGTCTGCGGTCACCCGCTCACTGCACTATTGCAGATCTAAATTTAACGAGTGAGAGAGAAGCCGTAAAAATTGCCCGGGCAGCTGCTGCACTTGCTCCAATTAACAGGTGCACCCTGCTCTTTTTAAACAAAATCCTCGCCTTTGGAAATCTTGAAGCTGCGCTGGCCGCAAGCCAACTTTTTCGGGGCCAAATAATAAATAGAGCAGCTGGAATCCAAAGTACCTGCCGAGGTGTTGTTACTCCCGCAGACTCTCGCTCTGCGGGCAGTGGATATAATTGGCCGCGAGTCGATCAAGTTGTTAGTTGTTGCATTGTGCGGCTGGTTAATAAAATCGGTATTGTGCTGCGGTTGCGGTGGTGCACGCAGCATGAATCGCAGCTAAAAAAGAGCTGCTTTCTGCTGATAATAACAAAGAAGTTGGAAGAATGGAATGGCTCCAGTCGAGCAGCGTGATGTGCACTTGTGTGGCCGTCGTCGGCTGCACGGGTTCACATGGTTCGCTTTGCATGCTGATGGGTGGTCCATCAGCGCTCTGAGCACGGCCCTGCCAATCAAACTTACTCATTGCTCTGCGCTCGCGACGATTGATTTGCGTATTGCAACACAACACCTAGTTGTGTGCCCGACCAGAGAGGGAACTTGCACTGGAATTGGAAGCGAAGGTCGCAGATATGTAGAGTGACGCCTGTTTTCCAACCTCGGAGATCCGCCGAAGTTGATAAAAGTGTCGCAATCAGCCACTTGTCGAGAAAAACTGACAAATCCAACGAGCAGTTTAATATAATTTTAATGCTGAGCAATTTGTTTTCCAATTAAATGAAGCTTTAAACGTTTTTCTTGTACAAATTGTGGTAAATTTTAAATATTATCGACTCGATTTAATATTACGTGAATAGGGCACCAGTTGAAGCCAAAATACTTCGAAAATAATAAAATTTAATGACTCAGTGACAACGAGAGCAAGTCCGATTTTTGTTTCCAGTGCTGTTCTTGCTATTAAATTCTTGTTTAAAAAAATTCATCTCATCGTCGTCTTAAAATAGCAAAAATTTGTGAGATTTTTGTACTCTCTTATAGAATAATAATTTCGTAGTTGCCTTTACAGTGAAAGCGATTAGTTTCTTTGCGATTTCGTGGATTTTTGACAATGGCCATTGGAAATTAACTTTCCTATCAGCTTTAAAAGCGGCACTTTCGCCGTGCGAAGCAGGTCAACTAACAGACGACGCATTGCACACCGCGCCGCAAGTATATCGTGCCATAAATAATTTTGGCTGACATCTCACAGGGGCAAACTTTCAGCCGACTGTAGCAGAGCTTCCCGAAGCCTCCCTCAGCCCGCCCGCCAGCCGAATGAATATGCTCAATTGAATCCGAGTCTCACGAGTCTCTCGGCCGGTATCAGATTCACCTGTGCGAACCTGACGCGTCGGATATAAATCATTTTCACGGCATTTAATTACGCAAAATGAGCCCTTGTAAGGAGGCCGGGTGATAATGATGAAGGATGAAAAAGTGAGGCGGCAGATTCTCACACCGATTGGCTCTCAGAGAAGAGTAATAAATGTGAATTAAAGTATTGTTATCACGTGTTGAGGTAGCGAGGTTTGTTTTTAATTCGCCGCCGCCTAAATGGACAAGTTGTGTTTCGGAGAGGGCGCGTTCCTTCAAACACAGATATCGGCGCAAAACAAGCATGGCGGCGTCTTCTCGCTTTTGAGCACCATCACTCATTTTCCAGCGCGCAACACAATAATGATGCAGCACGCATTGACCCCTCAAGAGAGCGCAGACACATTCCCACAACCTTGCTCGCAGACGTTGTAATTACCATACACGACCTGAGTTCAGCGGAGGGGCTCGAAAAAAATATATGTATGGTGAACCTTAAAACAACACGCGCAGGAGGAAAGGAAAATGACGCTTATCTCGCTGAAACAATAATGGTGGCAGCTCGATGAAAAGCTCTGGAGAGATATAAGCCTTTGATCTTACTTTTAATAGGAGGGAAAATATTTTGCTCGCTAAAGACAGCGCATTAAAACTGTTTTCGAAATGTTTGAATCATTTCTTCTCCATAACAGCAATATATGGGATAAAATGTTTTAAGTGGGGAAATGAAAAAGAATTCACAATTATGTTTCTGACAACCATATGCAAAGTAATTAAAACTAGGTATTAATTTTTCACACAACGATACCATGGATTAGCTGCACTATTGAAAATTACTGAGAGGTGCCCTTTACTCGGCTTAGATTGAATTAAATAGTAATGGCTACGTGAAGGCAGCGAATAACCGATAATTGCAGAGCCATTTCCACGGCGAATAATTTATTGGGCGCGAAAATAATTTATCGTGAATTCATCGCGTGCGTACGCGTTGGCCCGAGCCAAGAAGAGCGAGCCAAGTGGCCGGCTATTCATTATTTAAGAATTAGAGTGGCCAATTAATTCGAATGCATATCAACGGTGGCTCCACTAATCGGACGTCAATAATCGAGTTGGATCAATGTGAAAGAAATTTTAAACTGGAGCAGCACGTTTTGAGCGAGAGGCGGCGAAAAGCGTTTTGTTTCTGTCACTTTCCAACGAGCTGGGATGCATGAAAGAGTTGGGTTAGGCGGCGCGATGATGATGATGATGAGCGGCATTATTCTTCCCGTCAGGCCTCTTTATTTCCGAATTAGAGATATGCGTCAAGGACGCGAATCAGCTGCTCTCTCAGCCTCCGACCGCGCGTCTGCCGCGCTCTCTTGGGGCGGATTTTTCACGCTTTTCGACTCAACTTGTTTGGACCTTTTGTTTGCTTCTGCTGCTCTTGACAGGTTTATTGATCAGCCAGCTGACTGATGAGAAGGCAAATCTTCAGAAATCAATGTTTTTTTAGTTTTAAAGGTGATGATCAATGGTATATTCTTTGAATATGTATAATATATTTGCTGCATTTTTAATGCGAGTTTTAAATTATTGAAAGAAACAAAAATTGAATTTTATAAATCTATAGAAAAAAACGCACTTGAGATACATCATTCCTTCGCTGTAATAACAGTGAGGAAAATCACGCAAAAATCCATGCTGGGTCCCTTCCCCTATGGTTGAAGTGTGTCTCTGACACCTCGAGACCGGCTCCTAAGTCCTTTAGAAGTAACAATTAGAGAGAGCTGGTTTTGTGTCTGCTTGTTTACGCGAACAGAGCAAAAAGTGGCGAGACACGCTTACGTCCTGATCAGGGGGGGTAAGCGAAGTGTTTGTGCGAATATGTAGCTGAGAGAGAAATGCTGTTATTTACACGGAGCACTACAAGGGCTGCTCCGCGGCGGCCGGGATTCATCGTATCTGTGCCGGTTGCGCTGTTGTGTGTGCCGAGAGAGAGATCATGAGAGGCTCATGCAGTCATACGATATTGCATGCACGCAAACACAGCATCAGTTCATTTAACATACCACACAGCGAACTCTTAAATTACTGCCGGAGCCGCCGCTGCCGCCGGAGAGCTCACTTTGTCTCCGCTCATTTAAATCTCCTGCTCTCAACTGATTGCCGAGCCCGATAATTTATAAATTATTCCTCGCTCGCAATTTTACAAAGCTCGCCGGCCGACGGAGCCGACGTCATTTTCATGTTTGGCGCAAAAAAATGCATGTACGTATGTAAGCGAGTTTTATGGAAGACGCTGCTTTGCTGGCAGAGCGTGTAAAGAGGAGAGAACCACCTCCTTTATGATCTCGCCCCACCTTGCATCACAAACCAGTCATTTCTGATTGGCGTATTATTTTAAAAAGAGGCAATGTCTGGGCTCTCGTCATTAAAACCTGCAGCCGTCCGGCCGGCGAGTTTTCCACTTTTTTATGGCTTAGAGGTTTGCATCACATCGAGTATTGATTGGCTTTCTAACGATGTCTGCGAAATTCCAATTCCATTTTCTGCAGTCAAATTGGATTTCTGGTGAAATTTTTATCCTTCTCGGAGGAAGATGCGAAATTAATCTCCTTAAAGCAGAACCATTAAGTTCTCAACAATTTATGATAAAAATAGCCAATTTATCCCGAGTGTCTAATTTTTTCCTGTTGATGATGATGATGATGTTGTCATCTTATCGCGGCAATTTTAATTAAAAAAAAGAGAAAGAGGAAAATGCAAGACGGATGCCATAATTAATTTTCTGGTCGTTTAAAACAAGCTAGATGAAAGAAGAGCGACGCTTTTTCGCCCATTCATTCTTTCTTTTTATTATTATTTTGGTAGACAGCAATTTCTGCGGTGTAGGAGGCGCGCAAAAAGCCGCCGTCTCTTTGTTCATGCCAAAGTAATTACACGTCTCGGCACAATGCTCAACCCCTGGATGGCAGATCTCGGCTATTCATGCATATTGCGTGTTTTGCCCGCTTTTTTACTTCGGCAGGGGAGGCAAGCGGGCGGGCGGGCTAGCGAGCGAGAGCGGAGGGAGTTTGGAGCACAGTGTCATTGCGTTTACGACACTGCGTATGGCACCCTTAATTTTTTCTTCTCGCACCCCAGCCAGGCACAGGCACTCCTCACTGATTTTTCTTCCTTCCCTTACATGCATTATCATTTCTCGCGAGTGTGCAAATGAATATAGTGCAGCGGGGAGGGCACATTACCGCGGGTAATTTCACGTAGCACAAAAATTATTCTTTATGATCGTAAAAATATCATGTAGAAAATTGGAAGGGCTGATGCGCCCGCCCGGGCAAATGGAAGTTTCACACATTTTTTTCCCCAGGAGTAGTGTCTGCGGATAATAAATATAAACGTGATGCTGTGCCGCTGTACGCAGCCTTTTTATATCTGCTGAAGCGCGCGCGCGTCCCAAATAATGAAAGCCAGCCCGCGTGAATACATAATACGCGCGGCGCACACTCACATACAAAATGTAATTTCTCACAACCACATTATATTCCCGCGCCGTGTAGTATGAATTTTTTATAAGGCCATCAGCAGCCAGCCAAGAAGAGAGGAAAAACCAATTTTCTTGCTGCTCTCGTTTGGCCTTATGTTCCCAGGCATTTCACAATTATCCCTCTTGACAAGCATTTGGCCATTCATCTTGCACCGTGACTCCGCGCGCGGCTCGGTCAATACGCTCAAGGCGAATCACGAATTATTTTTCTCCTCCTTGGTCCGATTTGAATACTCACGGCCGGCCGGCCGGCCGCAGCCGGCTATGGCGAGATACCCTCTCATTAAACCAGACCTTCCGGGCGAATCCAATTTTCCCCGAAATTTTACACCATACTCCACCGACCACAATGCTCATTGTCTGTGTCTTCCTCATTTTCCATTCTCTGTATGTGTGTACTATACTTTGACGTGTTTTGCCGATATTCGCTTTGGTGCTTACGCTCTGTGTTGCTTCTGTGCAGGTAAATGGTGTCCTAGACGAGAGTGGTCAGCGACAGACAGTCGTTCTGAAGCGCGCAGAGGGGTCCTATATTCGTCAGTATTTTTGGGAAGTCCTGGTAAGTATGTTTAAAGTGTCACTTGTCACTTTTTTACATAGCCTACTTGGAACCCAACCGCAAATTAGACATTTTAGTGAAAATTGAAGCAACTCAAGAGAAGTTATGCAATTTCTTGACTCGTGTGTCGCGTAGGTTGCCTACTTTTATAAAGAAAGCAGCCTTAATTTCAGTGTTCCAAAAGTACTTGATATGATTTATGACGTCTTCAATTGTAAAAAGCTTACTCATTAGGTGATACTTTATTCTATCAATTATCAATTCATGAATTTAACAAACGAAAAACGGACACTTTAAAAACAATGCCAGTTTTTTTGCAATGCTAAAAAAGACATGAGCAAAAATGAAAATTGACTCTTATGACTGCAACTAAGCGAATGGCTATTACAACTCGTATCTGAACATCGGGTTGAGGAAAAACAGAGCGTAATTAAAGCTATGGGTAGAAAGAAGGGCAGCACTACGGCATCAGCAGCCAGGGTACCATATAATTAAAGTTTCATCAGCGTGCTTTCTGTGGAAATATGCGATGTGTGTTCTGGGTCAAGCTTTGTCCCAAGTCATTGTCAACTAGCTGCAAATGTGGCAGGAAGCGAGCGAGCTGCTCTCTTGTACCATAAAATATATAGCAGTTACTGTGAATGTGTATATGGTGTGTGTGTTGGTGTTCGTTTCTGGAGCATCTCTCTCGCCTGCGCCTCGCTCGGCGTGTTATAGATTTTTCAATCGGCCCGTCCGACGGAATTTTCGCCCTGGTGCTCGCCCGCTCGCTCGCTGGCTGGCTCTCCACCCATCAGGAGCAGGGCGCAAACTCTACTTGATACACTGTAGTAGTCATGGTAACGTTCTAAGGGTTGGAAAAGCCTAATTTTCTTGTTTTTCTCCACTTTTTTCCATCCACCGTATCGCATTATGTAAGAGTTGTACGCCTGCTCGGGAAAATCCCTTTATTTTCTCTCCACCTCCCTCGGTGGAAAGTTGGCGTTGCCATGGCAACCCCCAGTCGGCGGTGGGGCCTGCGCATTCGGCGCCGCGTCAGCGCCGCCGTGCAGCAGCCAGCCAGCACAGCGGCGATCGTTCGCCCGCTCGCTCTCTCGCGAAAAGAGCAAATAAATTTCGTGTCGGAAAGTTTGTATGGAAAATATTAGAGTGTGTGTCACCAATCATAACAAACACACCCCTTTAATAGTATGCCGCGCGCCGAGCAGTGTTCTATTGGGATAGGTCGCCGCCGCCGCCGCCGCCACCGACGACGGCTGGTTTTTTGCCGATAAATCATACCGAAAGCGCCTCCAATTATTTACAACGGGCCAAGGGGTTGCCGAAAATTTATTTCCACATCAAAGGTGGCGGGGAAAATCGATTTCGCAAGTGAGTGACAAAACTGCAGACGAGCGACTGAGCCGAAATCGAGGAAAGCCGTCATTAGTTTTTGCTTCTGTCCAGCAGAGCTGCTCGTCCATCACCAGTGGCCGACGGAAAAATTAATTTCCCCGCCCGGATTTTTGCTCTGAGGCGAGAAAGGATTTTTTGCGCGCGATTTATGGTCTGTTTCACGTACTGCTGACAGTTCGCGTCAAATTAATATTTTAATTTTTATACTATCGAGAATTATGTGTGGATTTTCGCTTTAAATCATTGGTGCGTGCTTAAAAAAAAATTGAATCCCCTCCGGAAATTCTGCAAAATGCAATAAATCTTTTAAGAGCTCGTAAACAAAAAATAAACTCTTTAATTTGATGCCAATTTTATTCTAGTGTTAACCAAAGCTTGATCACATCAAATGCCATCGTTTTAATCGGAGAAAATTCCGTCCTTGTTGCTCCTAAAGCGTAAAGCATTTACTCCTGGTTCCTCAAGTCTCTTTTACGGAGCCATAAAATAAAACGCGCCAAAATTTGGCCTCTCGCAGATTGGTCGGGCGATAAAGCAATCTGGTGGAATCTCTTCTGGTCCAGGACGTGCACGATGCTCGTTTGACCTCTCGTCAGCGCGATTGTTTGTTGGGGAAAATGTTGCGCGCTCATAAATGCTGCGATGATCTCACGTGGAAGTGTAAATTTTATTGTGACATAAATTTCAGCCTTAAGTACTCGGAGAGCGAGCGAGCGAGCTATAGCGGGAGAAAGAAAGAAAGAAAGAAAAGAGCTGCTTTTTATAATGCATGCCTGTTGTAATAAAAATAACTCTGGCGGCTGCGGCGATGATGACTCGCCCGATAGCAGGCACACACGAGAGGAGCACCACACGGGCATGCATGAGGACACAATGCCCAGTAACTCAGACTACGGCTGGTCCGCAAAATCGCTGAGCACTGCTTTTACAGCCGTGTTTGCGTGTGATATTGGCCATCGTCGGTGCGAATTCGCCAATTCCGAACCGGCTGATTCGGCCATTTTCAGTGGCCCTGCACCGTTTTGATTGACGCCGACCGCCACTTGCACGGTATTGATCCCACTTTTGCTTGAAATGATCATACCCATCTAACACTCTTGCAGCAAGCACACACACATTTATATATTGAAACCTCCTTTTTGTGCTCGAGGCGAGGAAAATATTTTAGTTCTGCTTTGAGCTCATTACTCGCCCTCGTTGCGGCACTTTGGATTGACAATCAATAAATTGAGCGAAAACGGCTGAAAATTCCTCGGTTTGGTTTCGTCTAAAAAAGTGGCCTGCTCATTATCCAGCCGTAATAAACCCTTTCAATCAGCAATTTAGCCTTTTCAAAGCGAGTGCGCGCTGTGTTTCTTTGGCAGCGCCAATTCGCGCGACCGACTAGCTCCTTTCAAAGCGGCAAAGCTGCCGTTCAAAAGGGCAAAATGGCAATTTTTCATCGCCTCATGAGCACACTGCGGTAATCATTTTGTTGTTATTGACTGAAGCGCGGCGGCTGCGAGCGAGTGAGCGAGAAAGAAAAGCACGCTCCTTTGTCACCGGATCTAATTGGCGGGCGAAGAAGTGCAAAAAATGCGCGGAATTCGGACCATTCGTATAACGATCGGGCGGCCCCTTCATTATCCACTTAGGGAAAAATAATTCACGGCTATTTTCCCACAGGTATTCAGGCGTAATTATCGCAGGAATGCTCTCTCTTCGGTCCATAATGCATCTATCCTCCTCCTCCTCGAGAGAGCTTAAAGCCCGCGGGACGGCCGATCATCATCATCTTTTGATTTTTCAGCCTCTCTCCGCTGACACAAAGGAGCAAATGTTGCTGAGTCACTGGTGTGCGGCGCGGAGCCTGTGTGCTCCATTGTGTAACTCAAAACTCTTTGAATAATTCCGCGCGCGAGACAATACTCTCAGATTATTGGCCGAGTGGTGTGTCTTAAGACGTCAAATGTCTAACGAACCGTGCCGTGTTGATGATGCGATTATATATTATATTCATATTGCAGCAGCTCTGCCTCTCTGTCTCGCTCCTCGCTCGCGCCGGTTTTAGTGTTGTTTTATTGCGGCTCAAGCACTCTCCGCGCGCGGCTAAATAAGCACTCGACTCAAGGGTGCATTGCTTATTTATTTATTTATGCCGTGAAATGAGCCCCGTGATGGCTTTTCCACTCGTCGAGTGCGGCCACAATGAAAATATGTTTATGCTCGCAGCCGCTCAAAGGGGTTTGAAGCATCGATGCGGCGCTGTACCTATACATGATCGTGTTATTTTTCACCAGCACCTCAGCCGCCTGCTCGGAATGCCTCCATTGTGTTTCAAGAGGCTTGGGAATAATTACATCCTCTTGTCATTAAGGGGCGATTGAAGCATGGCCGATGCAAACCGGTGTGGTATCAAAACATTAAAGCCATCTCTGCATTTGATTTTCTTTTTTGAATCAATTATTATTATTTTTTAAAAGAAATAACAGATCGTCCAATAATTCGACGGTTAAAAATAAATCAAACCACAAAATCCCGTTGACTTAAATTTTCCATCTAATTTGATAAATTTATCGATTTGTAGTAATGTCTTTTGAATAATAGGTATCTTTTGAAAAATAAGGGAAAAAACGGGAGGTATTCTTCAAATTCCATTATTTATATGCAAATTCATGTGACAGACGATAAAACAAAAATTATTTTTTGTCATTATGTCCTCGACCCCTAAAAATTCATAGCTTGCAAAATTTTCCCCTGTATTTTACGAATTTGAACATCCCTGCAGATTATTGGTCAACAAAGAGGAATTTTCCGGATCAATACGCAACTTTCTGCAAAGTTCAGCGAATTTTCCAGCCCCTAGCTCTTCCTGCCGGGCGTGTATGTGTATTCAATGCACACGCCCTCTCGGAGCGGAAAACACGAGAGGCAGAGAAAATAAAAATAGCCGAGAGGGATTGATTTACGCCGATCAAATAAAAGTAGAAAATTGGCAGATAAATTTTTTATTTGCGGCACCCGGCCGTTTGGGTGAAAAATTGCGATACACCCCGCGCGATACGTCATCAAATCATTATTATTATTCGCGTGTGTTTTCGCATGCACGCGGACACACAGGGAGCGGTGATTTGTTGTGGTGGTGCCATCGATTTTCGCAATAAAAAATAACAGAGAGCACGAGCACGGACGAGCGAGCGCGGCAGAACTCCCCCGTCACTCGCTCTCCGGAATATGCAAAATAGCGGGCGAACGAACGAGCGCCACCGAAATACATATCACACGCCAGCCAAAACTCTTTTCTCTCTGCTCTGCAGGGCTCTCTCCCGCTCGGTGGAATGAATAAGGCCTTTTATTTATAAATATCAGCAGCAGCAGCAGCGGTAGTGGCACAAACAGCGCCAGATAATTCCGCTTTGTTCGCCGCTTCCGCCCTCCAAAACTCTATTATGTTATACTGTGCAGTGCAGTGTGCTGTACAACATTCGAAGAGTTCGCTTGCATTGCAGCAGTTTCCTAGATTGGTAATCAAATAGGCGTGAAATCAATACAAATTGCTGCGAAATAGGGGAGGAAACCGGCAGTATGACATGTAGTCTTGCTTCAAAATTTAAATATGAATAATGCCGGATTTTAGAGTTTTTGTGTTTGCTCCCTCTGATATTAAAATTTCAAACATGTTGACGAACAGTTAGATTGAACGAAATTTCATCGAGGCTGAAAAGAATATTTTACTTGTCAAGCTGAACTGTGTTTTTCACCGAACCCTAAATCTGGGCTCGGTTTGCCGCATTGTTTGCTCTCAGGCTAATGGTTTGGCGTGCTATCATCGGCGAGCAGGTTCACTTTCAACTTCTTCTTCACAGCAGAGTGAAAGCGTGTGCTGTTGATGTTAGGAGGATTTTGCAAATGGATCCGCTGTTTTAAATCGCGACTTGCTATAATTTAAAAGCATCACACACACGCGCGCGCATATACGCACGAAAAGAGAAAAAAGAAGACGAGCGACTAGTGGTAGTAGGGCGCGAGAGAGAAGTTCAAAGTCTCGCACTCTGACGAGCAGATTTTTCTTCTTTACACCATCAGTGTTTTAAAAAAGAGATTTCCACCGCCTCGGTGGTGCTAGAGCTAGCTAGCTCGCCTCGGCTGTGTTTAGAGAGGAGCCAAGTTGAAATATATCAAGACACACACACACACACACACAGTCATCACACGTGCGTGTTCCTAAGCCTCCTCTTCATCTTTAATATGGCCGAGAAGCATCGTCATCTAATTTGGGGATACGCGCGATTATTTTTAGACGCATTCTGCCATCACTCTTGAAAATACACACCGCCACCAGCACGGACGCGAACGCTGCCAAAGCGAGATTCAATTGTGTATCACGCGGCGGCGGCGGCGGCCAACGGCGTCCGCTTGTCGCTCCGACCGATGAATAAATAATTCTGCCCTGCTGCTGCTGGGTGTTGAATCAATTAAAATTCCGTCCGTTTGTTTTTATTGGTGTTGTTGCTCCTCAATCGAGTGTGACTTTAATTGCAACCCTAATGGTGCGCCGCTAAGTGAAAAATTATTCATCCCGACACCCCCGAGGGCCCGCATTTCCGTTTATTTGATTAGTCAACAGTGCTCTAAATCTCGGCCGCAAAAACCGCTTTTCTTCTCGAAAATGCAAATTCCTCGTGATGAATATTCCGCCGCGGTCGAAAAAGGACGAATTATTCCGTTTGCTTGCCCTTACATGCATTTTGATCCGCATGACTAGTGCATTGTCGAGCGCCACTGGGGGAGTTGGTTGCTTTTCTCTCTCGCTCTCTCCACCGTGTTTACATTTTAAAGGGCTGTCCGTCAAAGTAACAAAGCGCACGAGAGTGTCGTCCATTCTGGCGTCTGCAAGGCCCGCAGCTCATTTGCATTCGTACAAACTCGCCACTGCAGCGGACGCTCTCGTTTTCGCTTTGTAAACAAATCATGACAAAAAGCAGCGTGAGCTGAAAGAGCCAAAGAATAGCTTATCACTTCCTCAGTACACTTGACAATGTTTGCGTGCATTTAAAATTTAAATATAAACATTGCAGTAACAAATGATCAAACTTTATATTAATTTGTATGCAATATGTAAATTTTATACTTTTTCTTCTTGTCCAGCAATTATCCAACGCAACTCATGATAGTAAAAATTTATTTAGTGTCCGAAAAGCGTCACTTTTACGACCGATCACCTGTTTGGCTCATTTTGCTGTCAATCCACGCCTCGTTGGCCTTGTTTCCACGTGCATCTCTGGTATTTACCGGTAGTTACCAGCGAGCAAAAAGACGTGCTGCTGGACGAATCTTTCTCCCGCACGCACATTAGTCAACATGGAGGTGTTAGAAGAATTTTTACAGCCCTTGTTTACACTCGGCGGGCGCTGAAACTCCAAGCAAGCAAGCGCGGGCCCACCAAGCAACACACGGCGGCGCGGAAAGATTTAAACACCAATTTCAAATGTTTACCAAAAGTCAAAATAGACTATCAAATAAACAAGTGCATTGCTCTCTTTCCCTCGCATTTTGCTGCCGAGATGTCAGCACGGCGAAAGAAAGAATTAGTGATAACCAACAAGCGAAAGAGATAGTTTGTCTGCTGCGCGGCTGACGAGATTTGGATTGAGCCTGCCATGCGAGCGCAGGCAGCCAGGAGTCGTCAAAATTCCTGGCATGCTCGGTGGGCGATAAAAATGACTGGGCTCCGTCATAAAAAGGTCCTTCTGTTTTTTCCTCTCTGCTCTGCCAGGCGTAATTTACAGCTCAGGTGCTTCCTCTGATCTCTTTAAGAGAGCCCTACACTTTTATTAATCTGGTTATACGTGGTTGGGAAAAGGAGCCAAATCTGCAAATCAAACATCATTACGGCCTTGGTACACGGCGATAAATAATTCTGACCACCGGTGCACCGTATTTATATTGTTAATTTCGGTGCCGAAGTTTACTGCTCTCGCGCCTTTTGAATATTTTAGCCGACTTGGCAACTAGGAATTGTATTAAAATTTTATTGCATTTTGATGTCAATTAAGGATCGTTCCTCTTGATTTCAATTCGCACGAAGCATTAAAAGCCGGATTTATCGACGGCAGGCGCGGTGCAAAAGTCGTAAAATTATTCTCTCCTGGCAAGATCCGCGCTTAAAATGCGATTCAGACGCGACGAGGGCGTTTTTATTTTCTTCTCATTTCAATTTTACGCGCAGAGTTTTGCGATTGCAAAATTTCCCCATTTCTCGGAGGGTTTCCCACGATTTTCGCTTTCACGCAGCAATTTAACTGCAAGGCACACAAACACACCGGCTGGCCGTTGATTCGAAATCGGAGCTAGCAAAAAAGCTCGAAATTTCGGTTTGGAAAAAGCACCGCGCGGCGATGATTGATGTCGAGGCTCATTTTTGACATTTAGCCGGTGCGCTGGAGAATCGCCGGCGGGTTGGGCCAGCCATTTTAAAAAAGGTGGTCCAATGCGCGCCGCGCGTAATCTTTGATCTTATTTTAATATTTAATGCGGCCGAGGGGTACCTGTATTGCCGATATTATAATGAAATGTTAATTTTTTAATGCTCCCATTTCGTATGCAGCAGCCGCCGATGCCGCGGGTTGATCCATCCACTCGTCGAATATTATAATAGTAGTGTAAGATGGCCCTCGCTGATAAAATAGCAGCTCTCTCGTCTGCACACAATTTGATTTGTTACATAGCGCGGCTCACGTTGTTCCCTCATTGGTTCACTGATTTTATGATGAAAATTGGCTGCACTTATCTCGATACTCGTTGCGTGACCTCAGAGTCGTGATGCGATGCACTAGGGGTGTCTCCTTCCAGCTCGCCGGCTCTTATTCGCGTGCACCCGCATTTTAATGCTGCTTTACGCCGCCTGTGTTCGTATAATAATCGACTCTCGTGCTCACCGAGGCTCCAATGGCGCGACTTTCTTTCCTCTTCGTGAAGGTGAAATCAATTTTCAAATTACGGCACTGCGTCGTGGGCCCGAGTGCATCGTAATTTGGGTAATTTGCAGTAATTTGTTTGTCGTTTGCTTAATGGGATTCATTTTTCATAGATGAAAGTAGCTTGAAACGGAAAAGAATACGAGCGCGTGCGTTCCATGATTCGGTCGAGTGAAGTGGAATCGTTTTTTTTCAACGTGGTGAAGATACACTGCGAATTAAATGCCTATATAAATTGTAAAATTAAGACAGAATTTCGTCAACTCTGGCTCTTTTAATCCTTTAATCGGAGTTAAAAAAATTACACTATACATTTTAACACTCCTTGTCAAACCACACCCAAATTTCAGATTTCAATTTATTGAATGCAAATTTAACACGCTCGTGTCACGACGTGCGAGATTAAAGAGAGAAAATTGTGCCTTTCAAAAAGCCGCCTCGGTGCGCCGCATCATTCCCGAGGCGAAGTATAATCGACATTAACGAGAGAGCTAATGGCATCTCGTTGCTCGTGCGATTGTTTCTGCTGCCAATATTTAAAGTCGGCTTTGTTATTGGCTTGCAAATTTTCCGCCGGCTTATAATTCCTTCTCACTCGGCGCTGTCGGTGCGGCGGCGTACAGCGACGGACGGATGAATTAAGAGCAGAGAGTGCTCCGAGAGAGGCTGCACCCACGCCTCATGGCTCCAATATTTGAACCTTTTAAGGGCCAACCAAGGTGGGAGTGCTCAGCCAGGCACTATATAACCGACCGACCATTTTTAATTTGTGCGGCCAGCAGGTAATTTCGGGGCCGCAGCTGCGGATTGACGATTGAACAACGTTCGATCAGATAATATGCTAGGGCCGAATGGCTGCGAGCTGTTTCTCATCTTATGCTCGAAAAAACGAGCCAGACAAGCCAGAATTCCGACTCTTTATTATTATTATTGCTGCATGACTCGGTAATTTTCAGCTCAAATCGTGCGTGTAAATAAGAAGAGAGTTGAGAAGCCAGTTTTTATACATTCTTATACACGAATGCGCCGTCCTTGCTGTTGTTATTAGTGTTGCTACTCACAAAGGACGGTTATCATTGAAATTTATGCTAATTTTAATTACTTTTGTGTGTTTTCAATAGGCGCGCGGGCCGAGTGAAATCAATCTGCCGTAACGTCGGCCGACGGCTTTTTGCTCTCTCTCGCGCAGCAGCCGGTTATCGGCGGCACAATAAGTCGCTCTCGGTATCAGCGGACACGGTTTTCACATTTGCACTCGCGAATTCGATAATGCGCGCCGAGAATTATTTTATGGACTCGCTCACTTACGCCGCACTTAGCGCCCGTGATATTATTATTCTCGACCGACACTCGGCGTGCGTGGGCCCTTCGCCTTTTTTCATCCTTCACCAGGGTATTATCATCCACTTTTCTCCACCTCGCTTTATTTATGAACATACGCTGCAATGATCAATCTCTCATTGCCAATTAGCACAAACACGCCGCCGGCCGGTCAATGTGTGCCGCCCTAATTAGCATTATAATCAAAGTGCCAAAGCTGCTAAATCAGTTAAAGCGGATTAAAAAAGAGGGTCGAATTGAATTTAATGGCCTAAGAGTTTTTCAAAGAGCTGTGAACTGACTTTAATAGCATATTTTTATTTTATTATTAGATTGAATCAAAGAAACTCATGTCTTTATAATGAAAGCACCCTCAAACGGCTGAGAGTAACTGAAAACCACAAATAAACAGTGAACTGAAATAATTGGCTAAAAAATTGCTGGATGTAAATCCATTTTTTCCATTCCTGTGCACCATACTGGACA
Source organism: Cloeon dipterum (assembly GCF_949628265.1). NCBI lineage: Eukaryota > Metazoa > Arthropoda > Insecta > Ephemeroptera > Baetidae > Cloeon > Cloeon dipterum. Next base: position 28,444,680 of record NC_088788.1, read on the forward strand.
GCTCAATTGATTTGCTGTTTTGCTCCGCTGGAAGGCGAGCCAATTATTCCCCTTTTTGCCTGCATATATCAATTTACAACACATTATTCTAAAATATTTTAACGAGTTGGTCAGATCATGTTTCAAAGGTGTATCGCTAGTCAGTGCCAGCTCAAATGCCTCTCTAGCTCAACAAGTCATTAACTCGCGCCGTGTGAACACAAAACTAAATTTTAGGCGCTCATTAGAACGCGCTACGCGCTACTTTGTTTCCATTTTCTGCTCGTTAACCTCCGAAAAAATGGTCTGACTGCTCTCACTCTTTATTTCTCCTAGATTCTTAAGCGAGAGGCACGTACAATTTATTTTGATGCAATAAAATCAGGCTTTGAAAAATTTTGTTATGCTATAATTTTTCATTTTTCCACAATTTACTTTGGTATTCTAAATTTTTTCTTCAATGCTATTGTAAATTTCTTAACAATCACGAAAACAGATTTGATGTGGTATAAATAGGCACCTCTTTAAAATTTCATTTGATTGTGTATTTGAATGAATCAGATAATTAATTATTTTGAAATTCTCAAATTGACAATTTTTTTTCGTTTTTGAGAGTCACACTTTTTATTTATTTTCCCTGTCGGCAGAGATGGAACTCACTCCTCGTTGAGCTGCAGAGTTAAGAATTTAATTCTTCTGCGAGCGGAAATTATGCCGCACAATCAGAAGCGGACAAAGCGCCGAGAGTATTAGCAGTGTTGGTGTTTAGCCGGGCGGTAATCAAGCCGGATTAAGGTGGCCCATGAATGCGAATGAACAAACAGCGTCACACGCGCGCGCTCTAATGTGGCGCGATGGAAAAATAAGAATTTAAACACAGGACTTGGGGGTTGTTTGATAATAACAATAGATTACAATGTCTCTATACTCGCCCGCTCGTTGCATGCATGCATACGTAATCATACAACAACACAACACATCCACCCCAACCCCTTTATTCAGCTAAAAAAGGCAGCTAATCCGATTTTCATCTCTCGTTCGCTCGCTGGCTCACCCGCCCGCTTGTGCTTTCTCTCTCGCTCGCTCGCTCGCTCGCTCTCATTTTTACCCTGCTATATGACACTGTTATGTATGTGACTCAATTTTCAGCATCCCTCTCTCGCTCCTACGCTATCATAATGCAGAGCGCGCGCGAATATTCCCCAAACGACGACGAGAACGCATTTACCCCATTAAGTCACCCGCAAAGAGCATTGTTGTCAAATTGCGCCATTTGCAGCGGCCCCCGACCCCCGCGCTAATTTCATTACACCGCGCCCCTTTTCGGGCCTGACAGACCCCAAAACGGCTCCACCGAGCCTCAAGTCCCTTGGAACATTAAAATTAAAAACTTAAATAGTTCAATCAAACCTGAAATAATATTATTTATCGCTCAAACAGGATAATTTAATTGATAGCATGCCAGAAACAGCTTGAGAATATTTTATCCCATGAATGATATATTTCACGTAACCTTAATTAGCTTGCTTCACACGATATCAAATTTGCCGAATTTGTAATGTTTTATTTCTTCAAATACATGTTGGGTTCCCCAGTGAAATTAAAAGTTATAAAAATCGCTCCCTACTAATATCTTTCTTAATAAATTAACCCTTGTTCTTACAGTAATGTCGCCGGGCGACGCGAGTAACGCGAGTATCGGCAGTGGCGAGGGTACCGGCGAGGAGGACGACGACACGGGAGGCAAGAAGAATCAAAAGAAAAGAGGCATTTTCCCCAAAGTAGCAACCAATATCCTGAGAGCGTGGCTGTTCCAGCATTTAACGGTGAGTCCCAGCCCGCACGAGGCACCAATTAAGTCGCAAGTAGGCAACCGGCTCGGTAGGCGCGCGCAGCGGGCGGCCTACCTCCATATCGCGCGCGCCACCAAACAACCCTTCGCTGATTAGTTCAATGTGCAAATTAGGGGAAGGTAAAGACACAGTCCCGTTCATTTTTTAGTGTAAGGTCCTGTTTAAGCTTATAAAAGTTTTAGTCAGACTTCATTTTTGCCATTTCTACAAAAAAATTTACATCCACGACGCGAATCTTCGATGATGATGATTCATCTCCACTGGGCCGAAAATTATACGAACCTGAAAGGGATAATTGAATTATAAAAAGAGAGAGGGTCACGTGGCCTTTTTTAAGAAAAAAGTGCCGCGTAATCGCGGCTGAATGGCGAGGGATGAAGCTTTGAAAGACGAGACTCATCTCTCTCGAAAAGCAAGATGATGACTCGGCTTAATTGTTGATGTAATTTTGATACATTTCTACGTGCCGCTGGCCGGCCTCTCAACTAAATAAACAGCCCGCGGGCCGTACGTCGGAGCTGAATTAATGCCGCTCCCCCGGGAATGTGCGCGTCGGGGCGAGGGTTTTTTGTCTGGGCCGTCAAATGGCCATCGAGGCGAGATGCATCCGCGAGAGAGAAGAAAAGGCCCGCCGAGTGATGCGTGCGCGATATGCAAATCACCGATTTGACTTTTAAATGCGTCGGAGAGAGCGAATCTCGGCAGCCATTCATATTGCATTTGTCATCATTTAAAAGGGCTGCGCCTCAATCTGATTTTGCACGGCCACACCTCATTGTTCGGCGTGAAAAATGCGTTTCACATTATTTCCGAGTTTTCTTCGCGCGCAGACATCGTAAAAGAGGATAGAATTTCCGTTTTTAAATTAAAAATTGAGGAGAAAAAAAATCTGATCGCTCAAGAGAGGTAGTTAGAAGGGCACAAAAACTAATCATCTGAAATATTTGAAGAACAGTCTGGTGGATCTGTTTCGTTGCTTTGTTCAAATTAAAATAAATCTTCCTCACTTAAAGTGCAGGAATTCAAATTAGAATTTCAAGCGATTCGAGATGGAATTTCAATTGCGTGTAACTGCGTTGCTGTCCGTGCAAAAAAGAGAAAAATATTCCACGCTGGCCAGTTGGCTAGTTAGTCCCGGTTGTTGTGCTGGATCTGCTTATCAACAATCAAAAATAAGAGCGGGTCGTGTAATTTTTGCTCTTGGCAAAAAGGCTGCTCGCGACGGACGGGTTTGAAATTGTGTTGAGCCTGCCGATCTAAACGGCTTTAATGGCGTCTAAATAGATAGAAGCTGCATGGGCGCAGCTCCGCCGGCTGCTAATAAATAAATTCAGCAACAAACTCGAGCACATAATTCAGATAGCTATCACCGCGAACGAACGAACAAACCGAGCAGCAGCGGCAGCAAGAGAGCAAGAGGATGTTTTTAATGCAATATAAGAAGCACAAGTTGATACGCTTTGTTAACTTTTATATGCTCTGCGTCTTCATATTTCCAGCATTTCCCAAACACAACAACAACTACTGCCATACACGATTCTATTTATAAGCGCAGGAAAAGTTCTTCTCCTCCGCACCACTCTATCCATTCGGGGCCGCGATTTTATTTTTCCTGTGTCTGCCGCCGTATTTTATCCCTCGGCAGCGGGGGTGTATATTGAATAAGGGATGCGAATGATTGATGCCACGCACAGAAAGCGATGGGGGCGCCGGAGAAAGTAAAAATTGCATGTGCGTATGTTTGTGATGGGCAGGAAATCCCCGCCTAATGCACATCCAGAGCATTCCCATCGACGCATACCGCGCGCGGCACGCCTCATTAGGCGCAATCCACTAATATGTCCCGAGCTCAAGGAGACCCCCTTTGTTACTCGCCAGCGTGCGTGCGTGTGTGTTAGACAATGGAATCACACAAGCGTCACACGTCGCACATCCACTCTCGCAGCCGGCGATTTTTCATCAAGCAAATCAAGCAAAAGAACAGATATACACTCAGGAAACGCCCCCTGTAACTGTCAAGAGTAGCATTTGTCTGTGTTTGAAGCCGAACCAAAAGGGAAGGGTTAGCTAATAGAGATCGAGCGTCCGATTCTCGGATTTTAAATATAAACTCATTTACACGCAGATTTTTTTTTAAAGACAAACAATTCTGCAGTTCCCTCGTTTCACCTGACGTACCTTCTATAAATCCAATTTCAAAAGCGAGCCGGCTATAATCCAGATTAAGAGCAATTGAAACGGAATAAGTATCCGCCTACGTGTACTATCTCTAGACGAGATTGCGAGTTTCTATGCGAGTGCATTCGAGATAGCCGCTGGAGCAGAATTAGTCCCGCCGTTTAATTGAATTCTGATCAATTTGATTAAAAAAGGAGAACGCCGGAGCCATGCTGTGTGTGTGCGCTGTGTTTCAGCCTCCGCTTGCATCGAGTGCTGCTTGTCAGGTTTCATTTAATGGGTGGCGGCTCTCAGACGTAAAATACACACGCCGCTAATCCTCTATGTGTGCCAGCCAGCCAGCCGAGCGGGCGGGCAGGCAACCGGCAATACAGCTCAAACTCCATCCATTACTCGCTTTGCTGCTGCTCTTTCCCCGCCGACTCTTTTTTTCCGCGCCACCAGCCAGAAATATGTGAGTGTGTGTGGAAATTCTCCGGTTTAAATGTTGCAAAATAAATGCGGTTAATTGTTTAAAGTGCTGGCGTTTGGGGGTAATAAAACCCGGGCCGGCCGGTGTGGTCGCGCAGCAGCAGTTGATATTTCATATTTCAGTTTGCGGCTGCGAAAACTGTAATTAAATCACTCGCGCTGAGGTTAAACGCAGAGCGCCATGGTAAGACAAGCGAGCGACATGTTTGCAAAAGGGAGGCCCTTTAGAAACCCTTTCCCGAGAATGAAAAATAAAACTTGCCCGTCTGCAATATTGAGAAATGATTTTTATAGCATTCTTGTCTTGTCATGCATAAAATAAAGTAAAATGAAATGTCCGTCAATGGGTGTTGCACCGGTTGCATAATTAACACCGTTTGGGTTTCTAATAGTTATCTCGACCTAGCCAAAACAACTATGATTATCAAGGACCGAAGCAAGCATTCCCTTTAAAGTAAATGTGTATTTTAACGAGGCAGCAGACAATGCAAAGAATCCACCCACCCTCTTGATGATGCCCTTGTCCGTAAGTAGTTATTAAGGAGAAAATCCTGAGGGAAAGCATTCCATAAATTTTTGACGCAGGCAGGTGGACGGGATTTGGGCCTCGAGAGGGTCTGCTCATCATTACACGGGATAATGATGAGAGCGACATAATTTGTAACCTCAGGAGATGCGCACAGCGCCATTGTTATTATTTGGCTGGCCGTGTGTGACAGAGAGAGCGAGAGAGTTGGCGAGAATTTTTCTCTTTCTCATCGTGTGCAATGATAAAAAAAGGCGGCGGGTTGCGGCAGTCCCAGGGGGAAGCCGAGCAGGAGGACCCGACGACGTTATTTATAGTCGAGGTGTCAGGATGTTCCCAGCTGGCCTGAGATTAATGACACGACTAACGGCGCAGCATACTTCTAAGGGGGCCGCGTGCACCAGCCAGTATTATTATCATGGTGCCGGTCGTCGTCGTCGTTATGGAAATATGGAATAAAAAGAGAGGGAGGAAGTGCAGAGGCGGAGGAAGAGCGAAGCGAGCAGCCGCCTCATTACGGGATTAATAATTTGAACGGTGGGCATCAGGTGCGGGTGGAATTAGGCGGACACTAAGTCCGAATGCTGATTTAATATTTGCCGGGGCTCAAGGAATCGGCTCGTCCCAAGGGCCAGCCATCCAGCCAGCGTCGCACACAATGCTGCGATGCTCTCGCGCATTCGCCGCCGTCGACACGGGCGCGGAGGAAGCGTGTTTATTTAGAAACGCGCCGGCGAGGCTGCTTTTTTCTCAAGGAAGCCGGCCGAGATTAGCATAGTGTTTGTTATGTTAAGTCATCGCAATAAAATATTTAAAAGACGCGCCCATTGCTCTAAGTGCCTGGCTGCCGGGGTAGGAGCGGCGCGCAGGAAGTCCTTACTCATCGCCACCGCACTGCTCTCTAATTTTCCTCTTCCTAAATTAGCCCCGCCGCCCCGGCCTTTATTTCTGCAACACTCCCTTGTTATTCTCTCGACTCTCGCCGCGTCTTGTTTGCGCGCGTGGTATGTAACCCTTCACTTCGTTTCTCACGCCCAACTCCCTTTTGATTGGCACACAAAATGAAACCACGCCGGCAAGCGGTGGTAAACAGCGGCATCTTCTTCCCAACTTCGAGCGCAAACATCAGCTACACTACGAAATCATTTCTCCTTGGTAACTATACCAAAGCGGAATTGGAGTCTGCCGCTGTGTTAGCTTTATGCAGCAAAAGATTGCTTTCGTGCTGATGCTAAAGAGGCTGAGGTCTCGCAAATAAATATTCCTCGTCTTAGTCCATTCCCCTATTTTATTTTGCGAAATATGTCGTTTCAAGCATATATTCGTTAGGATTTTACTCTCGGATGTAATCTAGATTGCTTGGGAGTTAAGTTTGTTTTTCAAAACCGACAGTCTCTCGCCCTTGAATCTAAACAATGACTAAATTTCAACAATGGTGCCCCCTTCGTAACCAAAAGAAGTTAGGCCGCAAAAATGGAGCGTTACCAGTTCCCTGCTTTGGCTCTGCTCTCCCTTTAATTTAACTTTCTTTCCTTTGTTATTTTGCGAAACAAAAACTGGCTGGCAACCCCTTTTAGCCACTCTAGAAAGCCGTTTTCCATTACGGCCAGAACGGCGTGCATGTATTATTATTTGGGTCGTTCTCTCCACCTCCTCGCCCCTGGCAGCGTTCGTTTTCTCTCTGGCTTTCCTTTATTCTTTTCCTCCTCCTCCGCCTCCGCACCACCCGTGCTGTTTATTCAGCACGGGAGGGAACAGGTGCACATAAATACGCTCGAATTTCATTTTCCAATAGCAATTTTTCCGTCTCCGCCGCCGCCACCACCGCTTTCCTCTCCCGTCCTCTCATTTTTTCCACCCTTTCCAACCGTTATTGCACATTCCCACATACACAAACAATCCGCCGGCGGCAGCGGCGGCGGCGTCGGCGAGCGTTGCAATTGCTGAGCGAGCGCAGTGCGGTTTTGAAACCAATCAATCAGACGAGCCGGCGAGCGAGCGAGTGAGCGAGCGGACCCGATTTCATTATTCCTCCATCTGACTAATCACAGCCGCAGAGCGCACATTTCGCGCTGCATGCGAAATGAAATGGGCCGCGCCAGATTAAAATCTACCGCTGCTTTTTTCTGCACACCCCGTGCGTCCAGCGTGTGACAGCGGTAATGACCCTCGCAAGATAGAGTCACAAATCCAAATTATCCGCGAGGGTTCGCGTAATTACCGCGCTAATTGCTCATCACTTATTCAAAAAGCTGCGAGTTTTTGCAGCCGGGTGCGTCATGCGAGTGAAATAAAAGCCATCCGGCCATTGCGGTGGCCTCCTCGGAGCCTCGTTGCGACTCTCTCAGGGGCCCGATATTTCCCCGCAGCAGCGGCGGCGGCATTTCCAGTTTTCCCCGAAATATTGCACGCGCCTCTGGGATGTATGAATTGTGCGAGTGATTTCCAAAAGTGACATCCGCACGATGAGATTATGCTGATGGGCCAAGGTGCAGTGGCGAAGGGCGGCTGCCATGCAGATCGCGTCGCTTTATGGCTCCTCCGAGATGCTGCTGTGCGGGTGACGCGGCAAACACAACAAAATTCGATGGATGCCGAGGCAAAATAAAGTGCAATATTGCCAGAGTGCAATTTGAATGATTCATGCACTACTCTTTCAAGGGGACGGAAAGTGAATCTGACGACAAAAAGCTCAGGATCAGGGTTTTTCTTTCTTTTTCTCTCGAGTTTCAAAAACGCCTGGCATTCGTTGTGACATTCCTCACTTCTCACCATTGGCTGATTAAGGGGCTGGAGGACTTCCGCGATGGTCACAAATCTTAACCTTGTTGGTTCAGATTCCAATAAAGCCGAAATGCACCTGGGGCCGAAAATGGTGCACAAAGCGTGAGAACGACGAGTAATTCACTTGGGCTTTGCGCGAGAGTGGCGACTGATGATGCCCACGAGGGAGGCCATTATCATTAGAGAGCAAAGCTCATTAAGGGTGTCCAGCGGCTTCGGCGGCCGAGCCCCTTGATGAATGGACGGCGCCACACCCTCTCTCTCTCTCTCTCTCTCTCTCTATCTCTCGCTCCGTGCTTTCTGTCTCGCTCTCCGGTTTGGCTCGATGCACCCTTTAAGTCCATTTGTCAGAATAAGACATCGCAGACACTATACCCCGCCGAACCGAATTTGCATATCTGGGCCCATTTTACGCACAGTGCGCGTCGCCCCCGCGCCCACCCCTCTGACGAACTGATCTCTTTGCTCTGCTGCGACTTCCGCGCGCGCATTGTCGCTTTTTCACAATTTTCTATCAAGGAAGCCGCCGCCGCGTGGCGTCTGCCAGGCAGCAACAATAAAAAATTCTCAGCCTAACGACGCGAGTTGTCATCAGCGAATTCATTCCAAAAGTCATCACGCCACCATGTCGTTTGGAGGGTGCGACTCAGACGCCGCAAAGCAGGGGTTGATGCTGGAAAATATACGAATAAAAATCACTCACGAAGGAAAAAATAAAACCCTCTTGTACAAACAAGTTGGAATTTACTTCACACCCTCTCCGATCGACCGGTGTTTAATTCATGTGCAGTGTCCGGCCCGTCGTCGTCTTGTCATTGTTGAGAGCCGCAACACCCCGGGGAGGAGTGAATTTCAATCGGCAGAACCTGACAAATGCAACTTTCATGAGTGCGGGAAGTGCAAGTTCATGCGCTGGATGCCTCAAGACAGGCGGCAAAATTATAGCGCCGGCGAAGGGAAATTCACCAATCTCTATGGAGAGAAAATAGAAAGCAGCCAGCCAACGACAACACCAAGAGTCATTTCAATAATGCATGCAGAGGGTTGACAGAGCTGCTGCAGCAGATTATCATTCTTGGCGTCAGCTCACAGGGTGTGGCGCAGGCAAAGAATTTGGCAAACGTGCGGAGCAAAATCCGGAGTTGAGCTGCTAAATTCTGGAGTTCCACGGGGATCTGATCGAGCAGAGCTGGGAAAATTCTCTTCAGAGACGGGGGAATGGGAATGATTTTTATGTACACGACGGTAGTTTGCACTGCTTCTAAAACCAGGGACGAAGCTTTTCGGATCGGCTGGCGTTTAATTTCTCACGTGCTCGGGGGCACACCCACATAAATCGTAGAATTTATCAGAGAGCTGAAGGCAGGGATCACGAAAGATCCATCTCCCGCGTTGTCGCCCAATAAGGACGGGGCGGGCAGAAAGGGTGCGGGATAAAAAATGGTGTCCAAATGCAGGTGGCGTGTTTTATTTTGGGGATTTTTGTGGTTGGTCGGTGAATGTCTCCCCGGCGTTATCTGTGGCACAGCACCACCACCGTCGCTTCTGCTGCTGGAATACATGAATAAGTAAAACGCCTGCTACACAAATATATCAGGCGGCGGCGGAGAGAAGGACTGCTGCATTGCTGAACCGATTTGTAATACGCCAAAAAAGCCGCAACCAGCCAGCCAGCAGCCACCCTCCGCTGCCACAGCCGCCGCCACCGCGAATATAATTTTTCTCTTGTTGACACAACAGCTAGCACACGAAAAAATAATCCCCAGATGAATAATATGCACGCGCGCGGCATAGTTCCATCACTCAAGCGACGCGCAAAAACTGGCTCCAATGGCCCGCTCTTTGTCCGAATCGAACTCGGATCGCGTTTTTTCTACTGGTTTAAGAGAAAAAAAAGACGGAAAAGTACGGTGGTACGCCAGGCGCTCGAATATTAATTTCAAACCGTCTTATCAAGCTCCTTCTTGCTTTATTTCAGTTGGAAATAACTTTGTTCTCGGCTAATAAAAAAGCTCGCGCAATAAACTTCTCGAGCTGCCGGCAATCACGTCATTTCAGTTATTGACTCCTAAGCCGGTATTTGCCATTGAGCAACTTTCTTCCTGCTCTCTTTATTGTTTTGACCTGCCTGCAAGAGAGACGTATAAAATGTATTCAAACCGGGGAGAAGTGATTCTCTTGCATTTCTTCTTTTTTTCTTTTTATCCAGCAGTTTAAAATTTTCTTTCGAGCGAGCGAGGTTGCTTGTTTTATGCTCTGTGAGACGCCCCCGCGCCCATCAACTTGATGCCGACCGAGACAAGCACATTGCGCGCCAGAAAAAAGGGGAACACCAGCGGCAGCCGCCGATTTTCTATTTGCGCCGTCCCTAACTGTCAATTTATTCCGAGAACACACTTTTTTCTCTCTCTTGTTCAGTTTGTTGTGTTGTTCTGCGTTGGTTCCATCACACTTTGCATAATGATATGGCTCACAATAAAATTATGTTGTGTGTTCGCGCGCGCGGCAGTCTATATGCACGCGTGCGTTTCCTCTTTTTACTGCTGTCGTTGCGCGCCGACCTCAAAAACCTGTTGTGCGTTTGCGAGCGGGAAAAAACACTCCAAAGGGAGCCATCCAAATCTGGCAATGCGTGCGTTTCAATTTCGTTTTACGACCTGAATTTTGATTTCTCTCGACGCGTTAAGGGACGTGTACGCGAGCTTTTGCACTCCCTTAGACCGACATCCCGAGGAGCATGCAAATGCCCCGCGGCTCGGCAAGATAAATCAAATTGCGCAGAAAGTTGAGGGAAAACGGCCTGGCGCCGAGATTTAGCGTTTTAATTATTGCTACTCCAATTTTATAGCTCGACAGGTGCGCACATATTTCTACAACCAATCACAGTTTTGGAACTAATAAAGTAGCAAGGTCAAAATCAAATTTGAAACTTCCAAAAGTTTCATCATAAAATTCAATGAGTTTGGACCCTCCGGATAAAAGCAAAGGGCTGGACAAAAGAACCTACCCAGCAATTAGCCCCTTCTGCGAATTCGGTTCCCACACAGCCCCCAGACTCCGTGCCACGAGTCGCCACGGGCAGGTTACGCCTACTGTCCTGGCTGCCCGTTTTCACACGGCCCTTGTTCGCATCGACCCACGCGCGGAATCTGTGCGGCACGACAAAAATGGGCCCGTGTGCGTGTAATTAGAGGCCGGCACAGTCGACGTGTACGCATGTATGGGTGTGTGTGTGACCCTTCGGGTGAGCGGCAAACAAGCAGCCTCACCACCATGGATGAGGGTGTCACTCAAGAGAGGCGGTAATGAGCATTGTGCAAAATAAGCTGCTGCTGCAAACAAACAGAGGCCCATTGTTCCGCGTGGATTATTATTATATTTTCTCTTCGGTGTGTCTTGTATTACCATCCCTATTGTTTGCACATCTGAACAACAAGCGAGCGAGCGAGAGCGAATACACACGCACAGAACAACAACAACAACGGCGGCGAAGACATTTGCTTTAGTACTTGTATATAGAGAGAGAAGTTTGTGCTCGAGAGGTACTCATTTTTGCAATTTGTCTGTCTGTTGCAGCATCCCTACCCTTCGGAGGATCAGAAAAAGCAGTTGGCACAAGACACTGGCCTGACAATACTTCAAGTCAACAACTGGTGAGTAGTCCACTCGAGTTTCTCGCTCATTGTTTCCCGCAGCGACTGGCTTTTACGACCGATTTCCTCCCTCTCGAGAGGCAAGGGTTCCTTCCTTCCTTCCCTGCACCAGCACCGACGACTCGGGCTCCTTTGCTCTCGTGTATAAATTTTTATACTGCGCGCGCGAGCGCCGTTAAATTTTACGAGGCGACGCCGGCCGGCGTGAAATTATTTCGAAACTTATTCTCCGAATTTAGATGCGAATGGAGGCGTGCTATGGCAATAGGTGTGCACCACCACGCGTATATAATAAAATCTGGTGTAATTGCAGTTTGAGAGAGCGCGACCGGCGGTGCCAGAAACAATTTGTTCCCGTGCCAAGATGGATATTCGCGCATATAAACACGGGGAATAATAACTCTTTTATCTCTGCGAAGTGCTGAACCCTCTGATCCTGCTGGCGACACACACAGTTCGCTCTGGAATTTAACTTTTTGGCTCTGGCTTGCCCACATCGCGGGCACACACGTTTCGTCAGCGCAATTTAACGGCCGCCGAGCATAATTCAGTCAATTAAAGTCGTTTTAGCAGATGGCGTGCAAAAAACAAATCGTAAACGTCGGCCCACTTCAAAAATTACTTCGGCACTGCTAGTTATCGTATTTTACGAAAATTAAATGCACACGCAGTTTAAATTTGAGTTTATGAATTTGTTAATCCCGGTGGTGGATCTTGCAAAATTCTGATGCTGAAACCAAAATGAAATATTTCGAAAAATACCATTTAATATTTTGTAACATTCACTTTTAATTCAAAATTTCTGGCTGTTTTGCGTCACGTTTGAGCGGTACCCTGTTTCATTTTAAATTTCGCAGCAGAAATGAGTGGTTCGCAAGAAAATTTGATTATTTCGCAACGATTGGCGTTGGTTTTTGATCAGAATTTCGGCGCTAATTTGACAGCGCGTGACTGGTCCGATTAATCGATGGAAATAATCGCTAGTGCGGCGCAATTCGGACAAAATCCAGTGGCGGTCGCGGTGTCTCTTATTATCTGGACTGCAGGCTGCCGGCGCGCGCGTGTTTTTAATTGGATTTGGTTTGTGAGTATGTGCGAACGAGTACGCTCGCTGGAGGCCGATAATGCAATAGTCGTGTTGTGTAAATCAAGTCCACTAATAATAACGTGTGACACGTGAAAAATATTCAAATTGACAACAGCAGCAGTACGAGTGATTTTTATTTGCAAAACGGCAGATTAAAGCCATAAATTGATTAGCGTTGCCGGGCTGGCTGGCGCACCCGCAGCCACTATTATCATCATGCATCCATCCACCCCGCGCGCGCGGAATAACAAAGGGCCGGGCGGCACTCACTCTCTCGCACGCCGAATATTGGCGACATTAAATTCGCATGCACGCCGTAATCAACAACAATGGCGACGTGTTTTCCATCACAATTCCGCCTGCTTTTTCCACCATTGATTTTGCGCCAAAAATCACCGCCCTTCGTCGATTTATATTTATACGCGCGCTCACGCGGGGGATGAAATAAAGCAATAACCTTTATGGCAGATTAAAATAATTCATGGCCTAGAGATTTGATCACTTTTGGCTCGAATGGAATTCAGCAGATCTTCGCCACGGCTTAATTTATGGCTCGTTCGTTTGTAACACCACCGCTGCCGCTGCTGCTGGCCACTTTTCGCAACCCAGCGCTTGGACCGAGTAAGGGGCATTTATCAACTTGTTCGCGGTGGCGGCGCAACCCTTAATCCGAATTTATTTTATTGGTTTGGAAAGTCTGGAGAATTTCGGCGTACCATCTATCAACACCCAATGTGCTCGAGAACGTGATGAAAGTGACAAAAATATTTTTCTTCCCAGAACGATTTACAAAATGAGAAAAGCTACTATTTTAATGCAAATAATTCTAGGAACATTGTTTCCATCAGTATTTATTTAAAAAAAACTTGTAAATTTGCAAAAGCTTTCTTAGAAACATAATTCATTTGCATGTATTCTCAAAATTTATTTTTGACAGCTAATTAAGTCAGGAATATTTGTGTTTTAATGTTTGTCCCCTAAGTAATGTAAAGAGCCCATTCTAGAACTCGACACTTTCATCTTCACCCCAAGCGTAGAAAAGCGCTGGCAAATCGATTGTGGCCTTTTCGCAATCGTTGAAAAATGGCCGGACGGGGGTAATATGCTGAAAGAGTCGGCGGGAGGGCGAGAACCAACGAGCGAGAGAGAGACAATTGGCAAAAATGTGCGCAAGTCTGGCAGCGAACAAGCGTGTGTGTAATGGCGATGTCGGAGTAATTTTAATTTGTGTTTACTCCTCATTGTCGGAAGGCACCATCTGTTGCCAATGAAATTGCAGGCTAAAAAATGAGCGCGCGCAGGAGTGGCTGCTGAGCCGAGCCGCCGCCGTGCCGCTTTCGCACACACGACATTGATCCATAGGGAGAAAATTAGAGGGAAAATTTTAGCTGCTAGGGTGTGTTTAATTCCCCTCTAATGGTGCACTCGGGGCTTTAATATTATTCTCGCTCGCTCGCTCCAGAGCCAGAGAGCGAACACTGAGCCTGGCAGCAGCAGCTTTGGTAATAACAACAACACACAACAAGCCCTGCCCTGCCCGCCCGTCCGCCCCGCTCGCTTGCTCTCGCTACAAATGGAAAACGGATTGATTAATCGAGTAATTACCGATCAGCTTGCTCGCTAATTAGATCTGCGAGCGAGCGGCTGTGGAATGGGATTCGGCGAAAGTGCGAAACAAAAGCACACACCCAACCCAGCTGCGTTAATTATTCTCGCTGATTCTGGATCTACACAATGGTACTTCTGAGTGGCAAGAGAAACCGCGCCGAGTCTGTTAATGTTAGCGTTTGAGAGGCCCTATGTAGCATCCAAACTGTGTGATTTTAATTTTAGATTTGTTATTCTACGCCTCTCAGCTCGCTTTTTTACTCGCCAAGCTATTAAATGCCCATGAATTTTTTTTACATCTCAGTTATGCAGAGTTACTATCAAAATATGCGGAATTTCTGTACTTTGGTGTCACTATATGGGTCCCTGACATGCACAATAACCTGGGTCAACGCCTGCTCACAATGTGCATGCCAGAGCATCCAGTGAAATAATAAAAAAGCCCGCCCCGGCCAGATGGATGGAATCATAAAGCAATAAAAAGGAATTGCAGTGCACATTATGATTATGATTATATTCAATTTGAATCTTTTTACGTCGGTTTTTACGACACCATTTGAAGGCCGTTCGCGTTGATGGCACACTAGGATTAGACCCTTTTGTGTTCGCTCGCGAGTGTTGCCAACATGTCGCCGAGATAAACATAAGCAATCAGAGCCATCTCAGAGAGCTCGTCATCCATCCCTCAGCCCTTTAAACCCTCATTTAAGAATTGCACGCCGCTCTCTTTTTCGTCGCAGGAAAAAGAAGCTGCTTCGTGGCTGCCGAGGGGCGCGCGTTTTATTGTGCAGTTGAATTCAAGTAGCTGTAGCTGCCGAGTTTTATGGCGCCATTCTGAGGTTTCGCCATCCAGCACCGGGGGCTGCCGCTCTGCCCTGTCGAGTAAACAAAACTCAAGTGCGGCCAAATGGGATATTTTCTGCGACATGACTCTTTTACTGATGCGGATCAAAGGCGGAAAAAGGACTGCTGTTTTAATGGGAGCTATTTCTCTCGTTTGATTTAACATATTTTTAACTAATCGTCTTTTCTGTCTTCTCTTCCTCTTTATATTTATTTTCTATATTTGGCACCACTAAGTTCATAGAAATTTCAATAATTCTTGAATAGATTTTGGACATTATTTACTTTCGTTTTTGGCTAGAAAGGAGAATATTTATTTGGTCTTTATATCCTATTAAAACTTGGCAATCCAATAAGATTTTTTTGTTGCTGAAGAAGAGAATGAGTTTTTCTCTGTGAGGCAGAAAAAGTGTTAATTACAGGGGCATTTATAATTTATTAGCCTGCAGGGTGTGCGCGTGCTGCGCTATTTCATCCGCTCTTCAGGGTGCACACACCGCCGCGAGGGGGAGAGTGCAATTTCCCCGGGGGCTGAGGACAGCTCGTGGCGCGCAATAACATTAAGAAATAAGAAAAACAAACACCAAAAGCAAGAGAGCATTCGTGGCCTGGCGTTTTGTTGTGTGTGTATCAGAATGGATTGCGGACGCGCGGAAAAGGCTTGATCCCTATTTACGGGCCGGCGAGACGTGCACCAACAGATAGATGGCCCCATTACAATATCATCGCCACCGATGGTCATTTTTCGGAAATGAAAGAGCGCGGCGTGAGACTTTTTCATATTGCCCATTACCCGGCTGGTCGGCCGACGGCAGCGTCCCCAAGGAGCCAGACGCGGCGGCGCCAATTAAGCCAGGATTTTGCAAAATCCGTCCGCACACGGGGCTTGCCGGGGGATTTTCGCCGGCCCTTATTTGCTCTCTGCGCGTTGAAAACGGCCGGGTAAACGGAGATATATGTTCGCTTTTTTCTAGTGGGCTCTAAGCTCTGATGGCTGCTGAAAAACATCTAGTTGGCAAGAAAAACTTGTCCAAATAGGGGAAATAATAGTTCGTTTGCTAACAATTAAAACATTTTTTTCGGGAAATGATTTATTATTTAAATATTCCAGACTGAAAATGATTTTTACTTAAAATAATAATTTTACTTGTTTCCCACTTGAAATTTATTCGCAATCGCCCCTTCACTCTTTCGGCCAAAGTTTCATTCCCAAAGCCAGAACCGCACACATAATTTTCCAGTCGAACATTTCCCGAATCGCGCGAGCACACCCCCGTGAATAAAGGCAGGAGCGTGTAAGGAAGGTAGTTTTGCGCGCACACACACACATTAAACTTTCTTCTTTCTATTTCCTCCCTGCTCTTATCCCGGCAGGCAGAGCGAGAGCGGCTCACGAATGTGTAAAATTCCTTGAAATGCATCCGCGTAAAATATTGCACCACCGGGGAGGGTTGACTGCCTCTTCTTCTTCTTGTGTCTTATCAAAGAGGCTGCTGGCGCGCGTTCGCCCGCCTCTGCTCTCACACTGAATATTTTCCATCTCATTCCCCCGTGCTCATTTTCTTGTACGCTCTCTTGTTCAGTTTTCTCATCTTCTATTCCCATCTCAAAGTCATACATCACTGCGATTTACCACCTCACTCGCTCGCTCGCTCGCTTCGCCAACTACCCAGGAGAGTGAGAGAAAGGAGAGCTAGCTAGAGTGCAATCCGCTAGCGCAAGCTTTTCCATCAAACACCTCATTTTTTTCTTTCTTTGCGAAAAGGCTTGCGCTGCAGAGAGTGAGTGACTCATTGTTTCATTGGCGGGCCCCCATTCCGCTCTGCGATGATTCAACGGGTCTCTGAGGAGCAATTCCGCCACTCTAATAGCCCCAGAAACACCTTTTTAATGAACTATGGACGCATCGGGCGCATATTAACCAAGCGGTTGCATCCCGCCGGCAGATTTACGGCGCCGGAAGACTCTCGTTAAAGGGGTTAGAGCCAGGGTCAAACGTCTTCACGTGGTGCAGCAGCCACCGCGCCGCCGTCGCCGCGGATAAGCGGCGCTGCTTGGGTTTCACTCGAGATGAAAGCACGTGGTCACCCCTTTCTGACATCCAATACCCGAGCCGAGTTGTTTGCGAAAACTTGATGTTGTTCTTTCTACTTTGGTCCATAGTGGGAATGAATCCTAATTAATTTACAATATTTGTTTTAATCACTTTAGTTTCGAGTTAATAAAATTGGGACTCCGATTTCACTAAAATCATTATTAGACTTATTTGTTGAGTAATTATTTATACCTAGTATATCAAATAAATATTTCAAACGTTTTGTTTAGTCTCTTTTTTAAAAAACATTGTGATCATAAATTCAAGTTAATGTCATTCTAAAAGGTCATTTTCCCACGCATTTGAATCTCAGCAGGCAATTATTTTCTAGATCATTCCTTTTACGGCTTTTGCGCTCTCGTCAGCGAATAATGTAAATCTCGTGTGGTGCCACTGGGTAAATTTCGGCTCGGCGTATTTGCTCTCGTGAGCGTGTTTCGGCAGCCTCATTAGAATAATAATTCGCCACCCACTTGTGTTCTCGGCCGAGTCTGTAGCTAATCTCGCTGGCTCCTCGGGTCATAAAACAAAGTCAACAAACGCGACAGCCGCCGCCGAGGAGACTGAGAAGCTGCTGCCGGCTCTTTTTCCCGCAAACCCGTCAACCTTGGCGGACGCAAAATTCGCGGGCGAGAAACGAGCCAGCACAGCGCGTTTATTGTTATTTGATGGTTTATATGCAAAGTACGCGGGTGAATTTTGCTTCATGCTTGCTTAGGAATAAGCCGAGATCCCCGGAGACGTCCCAGGAATATCAAGCAGCCAGACCTGTTGTAGTTGAATTATAATTTTGGCTGCGAAGGAGGGAACAGAATAAAAATAAATTCACTCGTGCTTCCAATGATTTCCTAAGAGAGACAGACAAGCAAATTGAAACTGCAGCGCAGCTTTCCTCCTTCCACGCTTCCTTCTTTTTTTCAATTTGCTGCGCTTCTTAAATCCCCGACTGAGACAGGAATCAATTATTGTTAAAAGGAGCCGGTCTCCAGCAAAAGCGGCGGCAGCAGTTGCAGTTATTGTAATTAAGCAGCCATTAGAATTATTGCGCGCGCGCGTTAAGCTAATTGCACCCCTCGCGCGCGCCGGAGGATGTGTAATTACCCCGTGCACCTCCTAAATATCAGTTTTACTGCGCCACATAGATAATAAGCGAGAGGAAGCTGCGCCACCGCCACTGCCGCCGCCGAGATGAAATACCCGGCACTAAAAAGCAATACACTCAAATCCTCAACAGCCAGAGAAAATCGGCTTACGACTATATTCTAAATTGGCAATAACACCATGTATGTATGCCGAAGCGCGCGAGGGATGCTGGGGGCGAGCCGGGGGTGGCTGCAGAAGGGGTGGTTTGCATTGATCGAGCTTCTCGCCCCGCCAACAACGCGCCGCTGTGTTTTGTGTGCGAGTTGGAAAGCGGCACTTCGCTCGCTCGCATGGTAATTAGACGGATCGGGAGAGAGCGAGGCACGCGCCACTCCGTTTTTTACTCTCTTCCACCTCCTAACAATGCCCGGCAACAATGTACAAATTGTTGACTGCGTATATATACGCAATTACAGGGCGTAATGGTCGGTGTGCGATGGGCGAGAGTGTTTGCTCGGCGTCTTGGGAAATCACACGTCCGTAATCCATCAAACGCGAGGGGAGGCAGCCAGCCAGCCTTGCAGTCGGGGAGCGAGGTTAATAATGAAGTAATGAAACTATCGAGTTGACGTCGGCCGTAATCAAATTATTAGAGCCAGATTTTAAGCCGCATTAGCTGCTCGCCGGCCGCCAACGCGACACGCCCCGTCGAGAGTCAGCTGCGAACAAGCGTTTTAATTTGCCTACCTGCTGCTCTCAATCCTAAACACACACTGCATCAGCGGATTGCAATTGTATTGCACCGGGATTCAAACTAAACGACGGTCTGTGTGAACGGATTGATTGCCGTATATGGGAGCTTGAGCTTATTGCTAGGTACTTGTACTTATTGCAATGTTTTTTTCCCTAGAATTAAACCTGTTAATGTTAAATGAATCATCATCACCGAGGGAAAAAAAATGATCTAAATGAAATTGAAAATTTAAATAATTGTTTTGAATACAAGAACAGAAACCCGCACATGAATTTACATTTTTTTCTCTTGCTAAAATTACCATTTTTTCAGAGTTCAACGGAAATTCGATTATTTTTCAACCTTGATATTTTAATAAAAATGCAAAATTCAGGCGCCCTCTCTATCTCTAACCGTCTCTGGTTGCTTTCTTTCGCAATCCTCAATTATGTGGCTCTGGCGTGCTGCTAGCGGCGACGGCGGCGAGTGCTGGCTGCACTTTTCCCATTTGTGCCGTATATTTTTTCCGGGGGACAGGGCGCGGAAAACAACAGCTGAGGTGCGGGGATATGAATGTATGGCGCCATAAATAACCGGCGCGATGACGACAGCGAGATGAGCCCGTCTAGCGCGAAATAAAATATATGTACACCGAGGGAAGGTGTGAAATGGAGAAACGCATCAGCCGGCGAGGCGAGGGGAGGCGAGAGAGAGAGAGAAAACTGCTCTCGGGGGTGGTTTTGCGGGGGTTGGTAATGATTTTTTTGCTCGAGGTTCGCACCTAGCCACCCGCGTTTTCGGACTCATTAAAAAGTGCGTTGCTCGCGGTGGGAAGCGGGGCACGTGGTGCATGCGGCGCAGGGCCCCTTTAGGCTGCACTTGGCCCACTTATCGAGCCGCACATCCATCATACTCAGCCTCCTTGGCTGCTGTCGCTGACTGACAGCCGAGCAAAGTCACTTTGTGACTCATACAACACGATCAGATTACCCACATCATTGGTAATGTCAACGCACGGTCATTCTCCTGTCAAATGAACACCGTGTGCCTCTCTCGTAACTCGATAGCCCGATAGGCTCATTTGCCTGTTTACTCCTATATATTCAATTGCACACGCAGAATTAAGGTGGAGCTCTCTTTCTCTCTCTGAAAAGGCGACGTCTCGCAGTGAAGGTATCGATGATCGTCGTGCCTTTTGTTGCGAGATGCTGTTGCCTACTCGCATGGTCCATTTTATTTATATATTCTCGCATTTTTTTCTCGCTCGGCCACAGCGTAAACAGTATTGCCGCAGAAACCTGAAATGCAGCCGAGTAAAATAATATTTGCCGAGTGTGAGTGTCCTGTTTTGAAACCTGAGAGCTCTCGATATCACGATTTCAGCGCTCCAGGGCAGCGCAATAGCAGGTAAACCGCTGCTTTTCTGCAATTATACCGCTGCCCAGGTTAATCTTCCGATTCATCACGTCTTGAAACAAATATACGCGTCTTTATTTTTCGAGAGCAAATCAATCCGTCCGACGGCATCGGTTTCGCGATTTTGACACGTTTCGCAGCGAGAGAGAGAGAGGGCCGCTCGTCGGCTGGTGGGCTGTGACTGGTGTTATAAACAGCTTAAATGTCATCAAGTGTCAACCATGCTAATGAGATCCGTAAAGACTCTCATATTAGTGTCGTGTACCCTGCTGTCACTCTGGCTAAATACACACAAGAGCCGCCAACGTGCCATAGGTCAGTGGTGCCTCCCAAATCACGCCGGCGCCTCGCTGCAACCACCGCGAGCAAAGCTAATTTAGTCACAGAATTCGTATTTCCCGTCTCTGATCCGGTGAAACCGTCCAATTCGTTGCAATTTCTTGCCACCCTCGGTGGTGGAAAGAAATGCAGCGCGAGGAGGGATGTACACGCTTTCAATCATTCGGCGCTTCCGGGCCGAGAATCGAAACGGATATGAATTCAAACATTCGGGAAGAAAGCTGCGTGGAAATGGTAATGAGCACAACCCCTGCCGGCTCGGGGCTGCTCCGCCCGGCTCGCGCATTAATGCCATAATAGAAGACACAATGGACGCGATATGGTGTAAAGCGGCGCGCACAAAAGAGAGGGTGTATTTACATTCTTGTCTTGCTGGCTGACTTTGTAATACAAATAGCGAGCTGATCCTAATTGCATTGAGCCGTCCATTGTTGGATGATGAAAATGAGCCGAGATGGATCGCGAGCTATTATGGTAATGCAATCACAAAGAGCCTGCTGCTCCTCTCTCGCTCACTCGCGCCAAACAATAAGAGATTTCGCTCGGTTACATTTTGTGCATTACTAATGTCGCTTCTTGTTCTGTTTTAGGTAAGTTCGGATTTCCATTGTGTGTGAAAAGAGCGGTTTTACCATGTACAGACCGGTCGCCTCGCAGCCGATGTGGTAAATTTCGAACGTGTGTGTAAAAAAGGTAAGAAATGGTATGTGTGAGAATAAATGTCTGTGTGTCTGCGTCGATATTCGATTGGCCGTTTGTTTGAAGTGAATTTTCAATCGAACCAAAATGATAGAAATGGAACTAGAATTTAAATTTCCCTTGTAATGGAATTTATCGAATGAATTTCTGGCCTCTGGAATGATTCAAAAGAAAATTCTGGATGTGATTTCAAATTTTTTATTTTATTCTTTGGCCAGTTAGAAAGAATTCAAAAATATTACGTCAAAAGTTAAATAACGGAAAATAGATTTGCATTGCAACTTCAGCTAATTCATGAACTTGATTAAAAAAATTTTCAATTATATTAATGACTCGGCAATATACATAATAATCCAAAGGAAGATTATTCTGATTAAACCAACATGTTATTTAAGTTCTTGGGTTTGACAAACTGCCGATTGGTCTAACTTGCACAATTTGATGTAATAAATTATATTTCAAGTCCTTATCAAAATTTGAGAGTCACGTTTTGCACGGCAGCTTTTTTCATACGCTCCTATTCATGCAAATTGCTCAGTCAGACAATAATTCGCAGAGAATTTTAAAATCCCATTATGACGGCCGCTCATTTTCCGGGGCGTTTCCGCGTCTGATGGCTGCAGATTCTTATCAGCGGCGAGCCAAAGCAGTCAAACGTGGTGACACCTGCACGCAGATTTTATCAGCGTGGCACAATGAGCGGCGCACGTAGCGTGAAATATGCTGACGCGAAGACGAGCGAGAGTGCTGGCTGTTTGCTCTCACCCCTTTGATGACACTGCACCACTGGCTTTGCACAGCGCATAAACACGTGGGGCGGATTTGTAAATTGCTGGTGCGGGCCTTTCTAGCCTGCTTTTTAATTCTGGGAATCGTTCGTCGGCGTATCAGCACGAGCAGCACCAATCAAAATGTGCTGACTCAGTGGAAATTAACGCAGCAGGTAAAACGAATGCAGCAGCGGCAACCGCGCCCACGAAAACATGATTTTGTGCTTTTCTTCGCAACAATGAATTTCATTTAGCGTCCCGCGCAGTCAGCGCCACGCATGCACTATTTTTTCTGCACGCGGGAAGCAAAAAGTCAAAACGATAGCCATCTGCAAACTTTTTATTATTCAAAACTGTGTACGCGCGTGATCGTTTTGTATTTGTGAGTGCGAGCTGCTAATTGTTGATTTATCTGGCCGAGCGAACCACCTAATCGTAGATTTATGCGCCATTAATGGTGCGGCCGTTAATATTAATTGGATTACAAAACCATTTTTGTCCTCGCTGAGCCGGCGTAATGATGATAAGTTGCAGCGCGGAGTATTTTTGAAGCGATCAGGCACACACGCTCGGACAAGTGCTCTTTGTTAGGCACTAATGCTATATGAAATTATTGATTAGCGCAGAAAAAAATATGAAAATGCAAGTCAAAATTAAATGCAGCTACTTTGGTTATTGTATCTCATTGAAATTTCCTGCTCTCTAAACAATTTAATTAGTATAGTCAACCAGATATAACTATGCTCTTTCTCAATTAAATTTAAAATATTAGGAGGGTGAGTTACAATCAACTCCATCTCTATATAGCATGCCTTTGCAAATATGGAATTGTCTCACGTACTGGCGCTCGTTTTGCGGAATGCTTGCTCTGCGCCCGCGGCCATTCGAGATTAGCGCTGCATATCACGAGACAGGAATCAACCTGCCGCGTGCATTGTTATTATGTGCCACGGCAGCGGCACCACCGCACCACTTGGGTACAACATATAAAGTCGAGTTTTGTCTCATTACCCGGGGCTCACTTGCGCGCGCTAGAACGGCGGGCGACGATAATAACGCGGCTGTCACAATGATGCATTCGCCGCAGCGCAGCGCAGCTCAGCTCAGATGCCTATCTCCTCTCATTTCGGCAAACTTTCGAATTCACGCAGGCATAGCATTCCTCGTCGTTCCCCCGCTGCCGAATTCGTTTCATTGTATTAAAAACAACATTTCCGCCACCCTCTCGTGGCATTAGATTAAGAGCAGCAGCAGTAGCAGTAGCAGCCCTGCAAGTTATGGTGCTGGCTGTGCTGAAAAAGCAATTGCTCCAAAGTACGCTCGCTGTCGCTACCAGATGGGTTCCTCTGTAAAGAGAGTGATGAATGTACCACGTGATATGAAAAGGCAGCTCAATGAAATTGCCCCGTGTAGCCGGCTGGCTGGCTGGATGCTTTCTTTTTCCTGCTCGCGCGCCTGGACGTCTCGGGCGGTAGGCAACCTGCTCCGCACCTCGTCCAAGCCGGTCGCCTAAATTTTCGCTTGCCGTCATTACCCGGGTGTTGGACTGGCCACTCGGCTGGCCGGCAGTTCACACGCCATTGCGCGGCCGGGATTAAGAATCGCCATATAGGGTCATCCCTGGCTCGTATCCACTGATCAACACAGCCCTTTATGGGCTCGTTCGCCCCGCTCGTTCGCTCACTCCCGCCGGCCTCTCCCTGAAATTGAGTTGGTTCGTGTATTTCCCTGGCGTGCCGATCGATTTTCGCCTCCGGGGATTGATTTTCTGTCACGGATTCACTCGGACGTGAACTTTCGGCAAGTTCGTTGCTTCCCAACTTAAGTTTACTGAAATGCACTTTGTTGTTCGAGCGCTGCGATTATATTGAGACGCTTTTAAGACAATTGCCAGGGGAGGAAATAATTCTCTACCGACCATTACAACATTTATGTATGAATGTGGAAACTTAACAACGCAAGCGAATAGCGTGGAGAAATATTTTTTCACGAGTTTTCATTTTCATTATTGCCAGTTTCACTTTTACGACGTGAGTTTCGCTTTCGTTGCTCGCTGAGGCTTGGTGCTGAGACTGAAATTGTTAACGGCGACGCGTGCTACATTTTGAGGTTTGTTTGATACGCACACTAAAAATAACGGAGAGAAGAGAAGCGGAGCGAGCGAGGAAACGGATGTTTAGTGATGCGTAAACCTATTCCTTTTCATCCCTTATAGTTGAGCCAAAAATAGTAGTGCGGGTAATCTCTTAAGGCGAGCCACGCTACTATTACGAAAAAAGGCAGCTTTTACAGTGGCGAGGACAAAATGCAAAATTATTCAAATTAAAAAGCGAGAGAAAAAAGGAAAAAGTAATTCAGACGAGTCAGAGAAAATTCCGTGCGTGCGTGCCGCGGAGGGGTTTTAGTTTTAAAATGCTTAATTGTGCGACAGCGCTAATCCTGGCGGGCTAATGACGATCGCGCGCGCACGTTGCAATTTGTTTAGCCTCTCACTTGACTGCCTTGGATTACAAACACTGGCCCGGCGGCCGGGAGAGAGAGAGAGCGAGCGAGCGCGAGAGAGACTCGAAAATCGCATTAGTAACGTAACACCATAGGGTCAAACACAACTCAATATTGCCGGCGCTCAACCCTTTCTCGCCCTCTCTCCCTCACTAATAATATTTTTCCATTGCCGCCCCTATTCATTAGGGACGAAGGGGGTGAATGACTTAAAGGATTTGATGATCGCCAGGAAATTGTACAGGAAACTATACAAAAAGGGTCGCGCCGCCTAATAATAAAACAAGTACAACTCATTCTCGTTGTAATAACTGTAATCATGGCGCCGAATTAGGCATGCACCCCTTTCCAGCCACCCCCGCTTGATGGATGACCAATTTACCAGGTCCCGCGAGCCCCAATCGAATTCCAGACTCTAATTCCGTTTGGGACTAATGAAAAACAAACGCCAGACGCGAGCGCCGTTTGAATCTGTCTCCGGAGTCCGTTTTAATTCGGCAAATTAAATTGTCGCGTATATCAAAATTTTTCGAGCCAAATCGCGTCAGGAGCAGCAGAAGCACGAACCACCCGCCGCAATTTCGGCTGCTGACACAGGGTGGGGGAGGGAGTACGAAATTTAATTAAAAATTCTGAGCTGCAATAATTACGAGAGAATTTACGCGATGGATAATTAAAAAATAATTCTGATTATGTGTTCGGAGGGCAACAAATTACACTCGGAAGGAGAAGGGTTGTTGCAGCAGGGGTGCGAAAGAGCAAATTTCGGCTGTTGCGAACTGCTGCTGCTCAACTTCATAATCGGCAATCTGGCACCTTGATGAGTCTGACCCGTGACACACACACACGGCAACAGCTGTGAATTATTGTATTTCGCACCCGGCGGCAGCTCCACTACTCGGGGGTGATTTATGCTGCCAGAGACCTGCTGGGAAAATATTTAAGCGAACGGCGTCAGCGGTGGCAGCAGCAGCATTCGTTCGCATAATATCCGTTGCGGTCTGAGGGGGATGTTCCGTTTCAGTGGCGCGCATCGCATCCCCCGGTGAATTTCTTCATCTTATGGCTCCCTGTATGGCCCATATCTGCCACTTGAATGACCACGCAGAGAAGCACAAATTATGGCCAAGGGTCGTTCCGTGTAGAGGGGAATTGCCATTTTCCAGTTTTACCAGAGAGCCCCTGCCTGACTGCTCCTTTCTTTTTGCCCTCTCCTATTCTTTGAACACTGAATCTTTTTACGGTACTTTTTCGGCAGAAATCCTTTCCAAAATGAGTTCCTCCTTGTTCGACTTTTGCAGAACATTTTTATTCACTCTACAATCAGCCCGTTTCTGAGTGAGTCGCGGCTGATTGTGAGATCGATTTTCCAACTCAGGATTGGCTAAAACGGTGGGATTAGTGCGCGTCAGGGATAAAAATCGGTGTAAACGGCTTTGACAATACACAAAATCGGCGCCGCCCTAACTGCTTGGTCGCGGAGTTGAAAAATAATTGCCGTCAAAGGTGTTGTCGAACACAATAGTGTAATCCGCGTTGGCTCTATTCATCACCAGGTGTCGACAGGGCCTTGAGTGACGCCCATCAGGGCCTTATCAACCCCATCGCGATCATTCTAATTAAGTCATTCCGTGTGACACACACTCGCATGGGCGTGCTCTCTCTATTTGTTCCCGAAATATTATAAAATACGTATACACGCGGCCGGTGGTGTTCTCCCCTCTCATTATCGCGGCCGGTGTATTTTTCCATCCCCTGTCGTTTTTTGCGCTCAGCATTTGCCGCCACACCCACTCATTGTTTCAAACACGCGATGGCTTCGAGGCTTTCGAGCGCAACCCTTGAAGGTGCGGGCGTTTTTATATGAATGCAAACTCATCACGCCCCCCAGCCATCCAGCCAGCCGCCTTTCTTTTATAAACCATAAGAAGCAATTTTCTACTCAATCTCGGCATCATTTTTATGAATATTACTTTTTTTTAGGGCTCGCGCCTGTTGATAGATGAAATGGGTCATAAGGGAACTCGTAAAACTGCTGCGCCGATGATGAATAAAAGAGAGCAGACGCTCGCGGGGGAGCATCCCGCTCGGCCGCCACTGCCAATTTTTGAGAATAATCCGCTCGATCTTTACGGCGGAATTCTGCCCACGTTTATTGCCTGACGGTGTTAAAATCGTCAAAAAATGAAGCGAGTGCCGTAAATAGGATTAAACTGTTATTTTCAACCGAGCGCGGGATTTAAATGAAAAGCCGACCTCGCACTGATATCGCAGGTGGCACCAATCATTTCTAGCTCATTAAAATAAATTGCAAAAGTTTTAAGAAAGAGTTTATTATTCTGCAGTCAATCAAACTGGATCGCATTCAATATTAGGTGCAGCAAATATTTAATTACCGAATCGGCTCACTTTCGCAGTCAGAGTCGTGCATTCGGAAAAAATACAGGCGCGGTTTCTCGCTCGGGACAAATCAGGTGAAAACCCAATCGCTTCCAGTGCCAAATTTGATTAGCGTTGGCGCGCGAAGTGATGCAAGATGACGTGCGGAGGATGAGAAGCGCCAAGAAAGAGGCGCACAATATCCGCGTCGCTCTACATTCTCGTCACTTGCGCTTCCGCTCGAGTGCCCGGCTGTGTTTTTGCCCAGTTCGTTCACCCTGCCACTGTAAAATTCGCCGGCCGAGGCGAGGCAGACGCGGGCGAGTGGGTGGGTGGCCGCCGAGGGGTGCAGGTCTGTCACTCGCAGCTGACTGCACCCCCTTCGATCCTCCACCCTCGCTTCTTTGGTGGCGGCGGCGTCGTCGTCGTCGTCGACCTTTGAGCCAAGCGTGCGTCGCCGATAATTACCGAAAAACAGCTGACACGGTTATAAATTTAATAAAGTGCATTTCATTACGGGCCGGTTATTTATGTGCGTCGCCAGCTGCCTCGGGTGGTGTTTAGAGTACGGCGAGAAAAATCGTGTCGCGCCGGCCGCCACTCCAGTTCTTTGATCTTCGGCCAAGAAGAGATTCGGCCGCGCGATTGTCATTCTAAAAGAGAGTGAGTGAATGTGAATGAATGAGCGTGATTTAAAATGCTTTTCAGGATCCGGTGGGTGGCCTGCAGAGCGGTATGTTTTCATTTCGTTAAGTGAGATTTATGTTTAAATTCTAAATCCTGCTCCGAATCGCCACTTTACACGCCCAATTTAGCTCCCAACACACTTGCAGATTTGCTCGAGCCCGACAAAGTTGTTGGGAAACATTTATTTTAAATCTCCTCTTTTTCGCAACCAGTGAGAGAGTCAGAAGTTGCCTTTAGATGACACACCACCAACTCAGCGAAAAAATATTCGGGAAGTACGTTGGCAACTTCTGGCGTTCTCCAGAGCAAATCTGCAATGTGCAAAAAGTGCTGAGAAAGAGTCTGAAACTCATTCTTATCTGCCGAGTCCGTCCAATTCAGTCTAAATCAAAAGCATTTCGTTTTTGTGAATCCCCAGGTTTATCAATGCGAGACGACGAATCGTCCAACCTTTGATAGACCAATCAAATAGAGCAGGTGCTAGTGGTAAGTCAGCCTGAGACGTGAACACATCTCTAACCCTTGTTTCTTTCTCTTCTCTGTCTTCTCTCTGAAGGTTCATCAATGCGAGGCGCCGAATCGTTCAGCCCATGATAGACCAATCTAACCGAGCGGGTAAGTCAGGGTTTTCAAAATTCGCTCTGCATCCCTGTTTTTTCAAAGTAGTAGATTTGAATTGAATTTGGTTTGCAATCTCGTTTGATCGATCGGAATGCGGGCCGAAATGGTGCCCGTCCCGGTCCCGATCAAACCGAGCGACTGTAGTTTGTATTTCGGCCATCAGTAGAAATTTGAGTGAAAAACACTACGTGGTCGGTTAGAGCCGTCAGTGTGTGGACTGAGTGAGGACGGCGCCTTGCGATGGTGATCCACGACACACTTCCTTTTCTCTTCTGTTTTAATTTTTGTGTTGCAAACGCAGAGTTTCTCGACTATACATGAGCATGCTCAGGATTTCAGCAGAAACTCTGCGTTGTTGCTGTTTGTGCGCGTGTGTGTGTGTTTGTATTTACCCCGGAAAGCCTCCACCCTGAGGGCGGTAAAGTGCCTGTGCGAAAAAGCTCCCTCCCTGAGATATTTTATGCTCGAATTTCCATGCGTGGTCCGCAGCAGATAGCGCGTATAAAAGCAGCAGCGGCGGCAGAATTATTTTTCTCTGCTCCCTCACTGCTGCTGCTGCTGCTGCAGCGCTCCACCCTCGCTGGCTGTACTTAAAAAAAGTCTCCCCCAGTAAAACGCCATCCATCAGAGCCGTCAATTTGTAATGGTGGGTCGCTCTCTCGCTCTCGCCCGTTCTCTCTCTCTCTCTCTCTCTCTCTCTCTCTCTCTCTCTCTCTCTCTCTCTCTCTCTCTCTCTCTCTCTCTCTCTCTCTCTCTCTTTCTGTGCTAAGCCCGCGTGCGCCAGCCAGCTAGCCGTGTCCGTTCGTCCGTCCGGCACAAAAATACTGTGAGGGTTGCTGGCTGGCTACACCGCTAATGCCGGGTGCGGATTTGCAGTCAGCAATTCTCGAAATGGACTCGCCTCGTGTTTTTGCCTTTCCCCGTTCGTGCCCCGTCATATTTCGCTGGGCGTGTGACCCGCAGCCGGCGGAAGCGGCAATAAACCTCAAGGAATCGCTCGCTTATCTGATGCGAATCCGAAGGCGGGAAACACCCCTTTCCTCCTTCATTCATCCATTCGCTCCTCACTCATCCAACCCTGATAAACCCCTTAATTGCGTCGCCCGCGGCTGTTATTTATGCCGCCTGATAAGAAGCAGAGAGAGAGAGAGAGAGAGAGAGAGAGCGTGCCGCTGCGACCATATTTAAAATAATCAGCGACACGGCAACCGGCTTCTTTGAATTGGCACTTTGCAGCCCCTGTTGTGTTCCGCTACCATAAACATGTAGCCACCCTCCTCACTCACCTTTTACTTTTTATTTTTCAATTTCACTTCGTGGAAGAATTTTGGCTCGAATTGCCATTGCAAATTAAGGATTTTGGTGCGCAGAACAGTGTGTTATGCTGTGATACAGTCAGTTCTATTATATTTGAATAGGAGTTGAAGCCATTTATTTATGTTCATTTTTTCCAAACTGATAAATTCAACTTGTGTTTAATATAAAAGTGATGTTCAATTTTATTGTCTTTAATTTTTTCACGTGTGTAAGAAATTAGTTGAAATATAATCCATTTTAGCGAACTGACTGGCTTTTTTCATTGTAAATTACAATTTCGTTCTTTTCCGCAATCTTTAAAAATGATAAAGATGTTACAATTCATTCTATATCCGCACCATGCGATGTTTAGTCGAAATTCTTCCCCTGCTTTGCAAAAAAAAATCAGGGTGGGACCCTCGAGTGCATGCGTTGTTTTCCTTTCTGTATTTTCCGACGGGGTGGGCGGCCCAAAATAACCCTGATTGAGAAAATAAAAAAGCAAATTATAGTCTTTGATCTTCGTAGAAGTGTTGTTTTGCCTTCTAAAGGGCGTATTTCGGGCCAGGGGTGGTCTGTCGGGCACGACAAGAACAGGGATCTGACCCCGTTGACGCAGTTTTCTCGCCGCACGCAGGTCCTAGTGGGGCGTACAGTCCGGACGCCAGCATGGGCTACATGATGGATGGGCAGGCGGCGCAGATGATGCATCGGGCGCCGGGCGACCCCGCGTTTCACAACGAGTACCACTACCCAGCGCAGTACTACGGGCACCATCTGTAGCACCT
Organism: Cloeon dipterum; assembly: GCF_949628265.1. Taxonomy (NCBI): domain Eukaryota; kingdom Metazoa; phylum Arthropoda; class Insecta; order Ephemeroptera; family Baetidae; genus Cloeon; species Cloeon dipterum. The sequence continues at coordinate 28,475,070 of NC_088788.1, forward strand.
GCAAAAGTGAGTGTTCACCCGTTCTATCATTAACTTATATACACAGTTTTCCTTATCTAGGTGTTTTTTTTTACAGCGGCAGGAATTTCATTCAAAAAACCGATCATTGATGATTGCAAAAAGATCAAGTGCTGCGCTTAAGACAAAAATATTATCCAGGAATTTAAGATCTCAATATATACACCAGTTAAACTCTTTTACTTGAAGGATCCATAATGGCCTCATGTGCTATTTAAGTTTGTTAGCCAACTTTGAATAATAGGCATCAAATTCCTAGATTTAGTGAGTACAAGATATTTCAAAAATGTTCTTGGGCTCTCGATATTAAACTACTCACGATTCGCAAACTATTTGATCCCAACTGTTGTGACGGAACTAAAGAATGAACAATTATGTCCGAGCCAAAAAAAAATAAAAAATACATGAATTGTGCAATAAAAATGCTAAGTAAACAGAAAACGTGTAGAGTTTTTTTTTCAACCGCAAGTGATAAGTCAGATATTATGGAAATGTGCAATGTTTAGTGGTCGACATATTTTCACAAAGTATGCGTGCTTTTCATTATGTTTACTGCACTGAGCAAAATTTCCACAAGGAACCATCTTGCTTGCGAAAGTTAATTAGCAAACCGTGTGAAAAATACAACATCAGATAAAGTAAAGCTTGAATAGTTAGTCTAAATGAGGCTGCTAAAATGTAATGTCAAAAAATCGCTAAAATTCCTGTTAATCCAGATATGTCGTAATTTGTCAACATTTTCTGTAGGGTTACGCCTACTCATAGCAATATATTATTCGTAGTCTCGCCAGTGGAAAAAAGATAAAAATCGCAGTTTTGACCACGAATTCGATTTTTACATCTTAGAATTAAAATGCATTTTCCTTGTTTTGTGTATTTAGTCAGTATATGCTCGGATGTGACTTGGCAAGACATCGAATCAGACATTTTGCCAGGCCATTAACATTTGACAGAACCAGCAGATTCAGTTTGGCTGTAATAAGTTATTATCCAATGAAGACACGCCGGCCGATCAATAGGGAAAATTGTGTGCTGTATGCGGATCAAAACAAATAAATCAGCAGCAATCAAGCATGAAAATGCAAGGAGCCGAGCGGCGATCGAGAGAGCTTACACTATATATTCTTCGCCGGCGCGCTTTTTCAGCAGATATGTCGTCAAGATAGCACGGTCCTGAAACTCGTCTCTCGTGAGTGCTTGCTCGTCGGAGGATAAAAATGATCTTTATGGCGCAATCCAGCAGCTCATTTCAATTTTTTGATTGCACATACTGCCGCCAGCGGCAACGGCGGCGACTCCCTCTCTCTCTCTCTCTCTCTCTCTCTATTTATTCTCTTGGCACAATAACCAGCCCAATAATATTATAAACTTGGCTGCATATGCTGCCTTTTTTCGCTCTTTTATGTGCCATGTTTACAAGGAGTGGAGAATTTTGATTTTATGCGATACGCCACCTCATTATTCGCATGCATGTGACGCTCGTAAAAGCGAACGACGCGCTCTTTTGTACGCCGCGCGACTCTCCACCACTATTTTTCTCCTTTTTATATTTATTTATTTTTTCGGCGTCCCACACATTCGCCGAGAAGCGGATAGAGTAAGAGAGAGAGGCACCCTTTGTTGTTGCCCGCAAAGGCTGATTAGCAGCTCTCGCCGCGACCCACTCGTTTCTTTTCGTCCATTTCTTATTTTCTCACGGCGAGATATCCAGCCACAGTACTAATTAAGCTCCAGACTGGTTCTCCTCCTGCCGCGGCCCCACCGACTTTGCTCGGCTAGCTAATCTCAACAAATGACTGTTAAACGAAAACCGACTCTTTTTTTATTTATCCAAACGCCGGCTCGTGCATGTGCGACTCGCGAGGATGATCATTAAATTTGTACCCTTCCACTTCAATTTGCTGAAATCAAGCGTGGCCTCGGTGCGCTTCATTAGGCTTCGAAGTTGTTATCTGTGCAAACCGGTCCTTGATAAAAATTTCTGAGATGTTGTTGATTCAACTTAAAAAATAAAAAAACATGGACTATCGTGGTCAAAACAATTTTTTTCGTGGAGAGTAAAATTTAATTGTAATATTGAGAGCAGATAATCAAGAAAGCGCTAGGATACCGTTGCATGCAATTTTAATGTCTTTATTTGGAAGTGCTCTGGTGATTAATGTGTTTTGATTTCTTGTTGCAGCAGTTATTGCCAAATGAGTTCCGACTCGGCCCGCACCGGCGAAGCAGGCGCCAGCACTGTCGAGATGAAGGGCGACCCTTGAGGCGGCGGGCCACGCAGAGCCAGGGACTTGCCACCGTGTTTTTTACAAAAATATTTATGAGAGAAAATGAAGAATGTGACCACGACGTCATAGATACCACGTGATACGATAATTTTTATTATTTCCTCCGATCTCCTCGCTCAAGAGTGACGTGTTTCGTTTGTGTTTTGTACTGTATATGTAAATAGCCCATCAACAATCCTCGCTGAGCCACCGATTTCGACTTTTTATCTTCGGTACAAAGCGGACTACGTAGTGATATTACACACACACACACACACACACTCACACACAAACACACACTCAACACACACGTGACACTTAACGGAAATTTACACGTACACACAGCATACACTTTCTCACGTAAAAAACAAAAACACTAGTAAAGAAAAGAGAGTACTACACACACCGACACCCACGACGAAAGAAATGATGAATTAAAAAGAAAAACCGGCGAAGTGCACCGCAGAAGAGGAAATTTCTGCAGCAGATACATCCAGTATACGTGTGCGTGCGGCGTGTTTGTATAAATAGCAAGAGAGGGACGTGCCACGGACGCTCTTTCAAAGAACACACACACAACCGCCGAACAAGAAACAAACAGAACTCTTGCGGTGTGTGTGTGTGTGTGTGTACGCGCGCGTGTGCGTTTGTTTAAAATTCGAATGAATGCATAAATGCGAGGATCGTTTTATTCTGTAAGCGTTGATTAAATCCTAGAGACTGCTGCTGCTCCGACGTAGACGAAACAACACGAACACTCACACACAAACAAACATGTACGTAATGAGAACGAACTATAGGACTACTTATGACGAACTCTTATTGGAAGCAGACAGAGCGAAATCCGCGAGTGAATTGTTAACTAACTGATGGTGTCCTTCTTGTTTCGGTGTTTGCGAGGACCTGCCGAGGCGTCTTGAGTAGCGCGCGCGTGTGATACATTCATCAATCAAGCAAGAAAGCAACCAACCGACCGACCGACCCTGTACACGTACCGTCTTAGGAGCCCTGCCGTTTTGCTGAAAGCGAGACGCGCGAACAAGCAATAAGCTGCTGTTGCCTTCGGACGGACGCCGCCACCGCTGCTGCTGCCGCTGCTGCGATTCGATTCGGACAGGAGGGCCATCGAGACGGGCACGACCAACCACATACACACACACTCACTTACAAGGTACCTCAGGCGAAACGGAATACCTTTTTTATCGTTCTGTTCGTTGCGAGAACGAGTGAGAGAGAGAGAAAGAAAGAAAGAAAAACAAACACAAATAAATACGGAGACGAATGTTGTAAACTTAAAAATGAATTAGTGCGATGCAACCCAGTGAAGATGCGGCGTGTGTAGGAATGTAGAACGCAAATCATCACCATTGATCATCATCATGTTTAATCTTCCACGCGACATTTTATCTCCTGCAGCTCCTGCGCTCTTTGATATTCGAAAACTATAGCTTTGCAAATACGAAAGAAACGAGACTACTCGAGATGACTCTCCTTGTCCTCTTGTTTTGCAATCGTCATCAGTGTTGTGCCGTGATACATACAACAAAGCAGCTTTCTGTTGACCGAAAAGTTACTTGGTATGATTTCGTGCCCCTCGCCACCCTCCCCTCTTCAACCTCTTCAAACGCAGACAGACAGACGGGCCCTTTTTACATCTCTGTTCTTACCTTATATTCTCTCTCGAAATCTCCGAAACACTCAGGTGAAGATTTTACTTAAGACGAGACACACACTCTAAATGAAAAATCATTATGTAAATGATATAGAAATCTCTGCCGCCGCTGTGGATAATTTTTTGTATTGTCCAGCTCTTATTGATTGTAATTTACTACTCGAGACGGATTTCGAATGTTTTGTTTCTGTTATGTAAGTACGCTATTACCTAACAAGCTATTGTGTAAAAATTTACATAGGGACATTGCCAAGATTATTGTTTGTGAAAAATAGTCGGTTTGTTAACTTTAAGGATGAGAGAGAGTGCTATCTATGTTGTTTCAATGTGCAAATTTATAATTTAAAAAAGATGGATGCGAAATAAAATGTGTACCTCAATTCACAAATTGAATAATAAACAATTTAAATAATTTAAAACAAAAGACATGACTCGATTGTTTTATTTTGCGAAAATTTCAACTTGCCAGGCCTATTGCAAATTTGATATTATTTCTCTTTCTCTGCTGAAAATCAGTCTTCTTCCTGTTTTAAGAGCAGTATCTCTTGGGACACAGATAGCGACACCGGTCCTAATAGCTAGATACAACATGACAGAGTGATAGCAAAGAGAGCAAAACAAAGGAGCACTCTTGCTGGAGCCCCACTGCGATCAACGTCATCTCTCATCACGTGGCGCACCTGCCACTTTGATTCGGCTACTTTGCCCACGCAGGCAGCAAGACAAAGGACGGACCGTGCAACAATGGGGCGCGATTGTTGTAGGTGCAGGATGAATGGGCCGCCTCGGGGGGATGCGGTTGGGCAAGGTAAGCAGGCACAAAAAGCCAGCCAGCCGCAGCACAAAGGCTGCTTTCCTCCCTCGCCGCGCGCACTACTTTTTGTCTCGGCGCGCTCATTAATTACCGGCTGCTGCTTTGGACGCACAAGAGGCTATTGTCCGGCGCTTCCCTAGCGTCCATCACTCTCGGCTCGGCGGCTTCTGCGGCCTGCCCATCTGCATGCATGCGCCGAATTCTCGACGATGTCATTTCTCAGCGCTTAATTGGCAATGAAAATTGGACCGCGGCAGGTGAATGAGTCGAGTCGTCCTGCCGGCCGGCCGGCAAGCGAGCACCGCGGATCGACGGTGCCGGCGCGGCTCTTTCGCTCGCGGAGCGTGTGTGTTGTACGACAGCATGGCGGCATCAACGTCATCAAAGAGGGGGGCTCGAGAGCGAGAAGAATGAAGCGCTGCTGCCGCTGCCGCCGCCGCCGCCGCTGCATCCACACTCGAAATGTGAGGCGGAGCAACTCGGAGATACTCCCAGATAGCGCGAGCCATTTCGGTGCCCGCTCACCACCTAATCGTTTAATCGGATGCAACCAACCCTGCCTGCCTGCTTGTGCAACCACTCGCTCGCAAAAAGCAGTCTGCCTGCATCCTCGCAGCTTTTTTCCTCGCGCGCGCGCCACCAGACGAACCCGTAAATTTATGTGTGCGATCTTGCCGGTTTCCTTTTCGCTGCTCGCCTGGAAGTGAATAAAAGTTTGCAGATTTATGTTGGGAGTACAGCGCAACTTGAAAAACGACTGCAAACTTTTCCCCTTGCTTTTTATTATTGACCCCTTTCAATAAAATTTAGAATTGTGTAAACATCGTAAAAATTTGATTGCGCACAACACGAAAACACGGTCAACGAAGCCTCGTGATTTACTGGCGAATAAAAGTTTGCACGCTACTGCTTCGTAAATAAAATAAAATAATTGTTAACATTTGTTCTGATTATTCTCATTGAGTTGCATTGCATCTACATCGTGAAAATCTCCCACATATCCTTTCCACCGGGGAGCCTAATATTTATCATGAATTTTTATGCAAATTTTTATGAAATTTTTTAAAATGAAAAGATTTTGTGCTATTCGAATGGCGAACTCTTTCTACCCGCCAGAAAGATTAATTTATTTGATAACAACGAGTTTCTCCGTCATTAGGTCCACACCGATGGATAGATAGGGAGGAGGATAATCGAAATCTGCTGCGGGAACAAGGTCATTCGCTGTAAATTTTTTAATAAAATTGTCAAGATCTATATTTTGTCTCTACGTTCCTTGATTTTTTATCATGTTTTGATTGTTGTTAAGTCTTATTGTTGTTCCTCTTATTAAAAACAAAAATTAAAATAAAATTAATTTGTTGTCCTGTGTTAATCTGCTATAACCAACGTGTTCGATAAGTCAATCAAATTAAGGAAAATTTGGCTCGAGTGCCACGATCTATTCCCTCGACATTTTTGCTGCCATCAAATAACTGTCAAGAAAACAATACACTTTGAAATAAACCCAACGTTAAAATAGACAGACAGGTTTAAAGCTAGCATCGACCACATCACAGCCCTTGATGCGAATGCACACCGGGTCGTGCAGTGTATGCAACCTGCTCGTCACGTGTGTCAGGCTGGATGCAACTCACTTTCTCCCTCCGCGCTGCACGCTGACAGCGGGAATCGCGTGGTTTGGTTCGTGGCTCGTTTTTCATCGCGACGTTCACGTCGGTTTGCGCGGTGTCGTTGGAAAAACTCGAGATTAATTCGTCGACAGTGGCGGGCCGAGCTCGCCAATTACGGTAGGAAGTCATGCGGCCCCCCGGCGGGTGGCGCAATTCCGACTAAACTGCGTGGCCCGACGATATTTATTGCGCCGATACACCCCATGGGGCGAACGGCAGGTATCAAGGGGTTGCGTCATCTCCTGCGGTGTGTCACGTGCTGCCGTGGCAAATAAATAAATGAACGCCGGCAATTGCACAATGGGAAACGGCCGAATTGTTGGCGAACAACAACTTCATTCGATCGGCAATAAAGCGGCAGCACGTCGCTTTTTTTGCGACCAACATCCACGGAGGTGCAAAGCGGGAAGAGAACAGCGGCGAGAAGGGGAAGTTGTAATGCACACCTCCGGAGACAAATGATTTTTAGAAAGGGGTAATTTGACAGTGCAGCTATTTCTACTAATTAAAAGACAATTAATTAATTTGTTATATTTGGATAAATTAATCATTTTTTACTCGTCTGACACTAACTATGAACCTAAATAGTTTTGCAGTTAAATCTAACGTAAAACCAGAAGAAAAAGAATTCATTTTTATGAATGTATGAAAATTGAGGGTCAAATAAAAAGCTCTATTTTTTACTAAAAATATTGAAACACATTTTCAAAACCCAAATAATAGATTAATATTCGAATTGACCAGTTGCATAAACCCTTAGTTATTGAAGCCGCCAACAGATGGCGCAACCACACACTTTTTTAAAAATTTTGTTTTAAGCGGTTGTAAGGCATTTCCGCTGCGATTTCAGACTCAATCTAGCTATTTTGCTTTTTTTAATTAATTTGCTAATTTTTGACGTGCTGAAAGCCAAAATCGGCTCAGCCATTCGCCGTAGAAACGTTTGTAAAGATTTTTTTATTTCTAAAAATAGTTTTTCATGATTCTACGGCGATTGGCTGAACCGATTTTGGTTTTCAGCACGTCAAAAATTAGCAAATTAATTGAAGAATGCACAGTAGCTAGAGTGAGTCTGAAATCACAGCGGAAGTGCCTTAAAATCGAAAGTCTACGGTGGCACCATCTGTTGGCGGCTTCGAACACTTAGGGTTTATGCAACTGGTGAATTCCAAATTTTAATAAATTTCTTAAACAGTTAGAAGTGGCTGCCGCAATTTTAGGCTCTGATTTTTAGTAAATATTTTATGTATATATTTAATATTATTTCCTTGAATTCTGCTATTCCTGCTATTCTAAAACCTGTAATATCAAATTTTGACTTTATATTCTAAGCTGTTTTAAATTAATTTGAAGCAGAAAAATAAATTGCCATGCTTTTCATAAATAATAAAATTGGCCTGACAAATGACTATGACTTGAGCAAGAACAAAAAACTACTCTCAACAAAGGAGCCTTCTCGATCGCTGGAACCATTCAATGGCATTGTTAGGCCGATTATTAGGCGGTCGTCTAACAAGCTGTGCGCATATCAAGTGATGATATCCCTGGCGTAATGTTAGTCTCTGACAATGACGAGATAGATCTCTGCCCGCGTGACGTCGGTAATGCAACACCCCTTGCTACAAGCCGCCCCGGCTTCCAGCGCACGATATAAAAAGCAACCAGCTCACCGTCGACGTGTATAATTTTAATGAAGTGATTATAATTTTCATTAACGACTCCATTAGACGTGATATTAATGCGGCCGCGGCGCGTGTAAAAAGATCCGAGAGAGGAAAAGCGCGGCGCGGGAACAAAGGATAATAACAATTTTTCAAACCACAGCACTTTTGCACATATCTCGCGCCAGCGGCTAATGCATTTGTCTCACGTATCCAATTTCCTGGCGAAAAATATACACGAGAGAGAGAGAGAGAGATCCGCATAATGATGTCTCTCGTTAAATTCAGTCCTCAGGGACGAAATCAAATTCGGGCTTTGGCGACTGGCAGCCCGAAGGAGGGTAAAAAATACCTCGCTAGTTGTTGTTTGGTTGGACTCGAGAGAACGGATCTCTCTCACTCTTCTTGCGGCTCTAATTGTGTATTCAATTTGATAAACAAAGGGCGAGATAAATGGCTGCCAGAGATGCACCCTGTGTCCATCATTTGTCAATGTCTCGAGTCGTGTTTCACACAAGGGTGCGTGCTCTGCGGCGAGAGAGAGAGAGAGAGAGAGAGAGAGAGAGAGAGAGAGAGAGCAGCTTAACCCCATCACACATTCCCTCAGCCATCCACACGGTGTCTGTTTGAATGTTGCGATAGATCGCAGGCAGCTCGCTCCACTCTGGAATTACTTAATATTCCTGATGGTGCTCATAAGCATCAAAGTACGCGTCACCGAATTCATCAAATTCCCCGCAAAGCACGGCCAGGGGTGTGAGAGAGGACTGATGCCACCGATTTAACATTATTTGCGAATGATCTGCGTGTTTCCGAATTTCCTGTATCGCCGAAACGAACGCGCTCTGCGTGCGCATTTAATTAATTTGCATTTCACACGGTTAGCCGCTTCGGAACTGTGATTTTGTTTGTATTCATGTGCACGCGTTACTGCATGTAGTATTCATTAAATTTTAATCAAGTTTATCTTTTCCAAAACCAAAATGAAAACCGTCATCCCAATGTCGCATTGAAATTGGAATAAATTTTGTTTCGTGTTGGTTTTTATTTTAGTCAAATGAATCACACCCTCCCTCGATGTTATTTTATTTCTAAAAAATGAACAGTAAAACATATAGAACGGATTAATCTCTTATTGTTAGCAAGATATAATTTTATTTGTTATGATTGTCAATCACTTATTGTAAAGCCATGGAGCTCAACACAACTGATTAATTTTTCTGATTTGTCATTTCATTTCAAATAAATCAATAAAACATGTTTTTTAATTCCATGAATTTGTAACTTGGCATTTGCAAAAATTACGAATGTCATAGCTGATAAAAATTAATAATCTCAAATATGATCTGTTTGGCTGGCCTGTTAGGTGTTAAAAGGAATAGTCTTTTCTGCCGTTTCACGTCGAGCGTTAACATCAGCTTCACGAGACGACAGCTCGGCGTGGGGCAGATTTCGCGCGGCTGCATTTTCGCCGGCAAGCCTATCGCGAAACCGCATCTGCATCTCTCTCGCATGAGGCAGAGAGAGCAACAATGCTCTTCGGAGAGCGCTCTCGGGGCCCCATTATGGTAATATGAATAATCTGAGAGAGTGCTAGGCTGGATGGTGTGCGCGCACCTGAAATATGAGGCCGGCGTGTGGTAAATCAAGATGTATCTCGGCTTAAAGGAGCTCATCTCGCACACCAGCCATTGTTCGCCGCGAGATATCAGATATGGACGGAGCGAGCGAGCGAGCGAGTGAGAGAGAGAGAGAGAGAGAGAGAGAGAGAGAGAGAGAGAGAGAGAGAGCCTCATAGGCATTATGCAGCACAAAGGAGTTATTTTATCTGCGCCTCCGCCGCCGCTGCTCGCTTTTGCCCCACGATATCGAGCATTGGTAAAAAGCTTTCAGCGCTCCAATAATTCATGCCGCTGTTGATACAAACGCTGGATGCTGGCTGCGCTCTCCGAGACACAAACTCCGCTCCTCCTGAGCGAGATGAGCTGCTACTCAGCTCTGTGTGCCGCGTGCGATTCATCATCTCCCGCGAACAACGCCGAAATAAACCCATTGTTGATACAGGCATTTGTAGTTTGGCCGCGTGATGAATGTCTCTCCTCGGCGCGCAACACGCGTAATAACCGACGCCCAAATCTTCCTCAGCAGATTAATTTGTTTGGCCAGAGTTGCAGTCTGCTTTATTTTGATTGCTCCGCCACATGGTCGACATTCTTTTATTAAAAATCACGGAGAGTTTGGATTCACGGGTTTCCTTGAATTTTTAATTCACCAAAAATATATTAATATTTTCAATTTAAAGAGAAATTGTGTGAAACACAGGAAAATCCTTGCCGCCAATATATAAATCAATCCTTAAGGTTTTAGCTATAAAGCAAAAGTTTACCAGGTTGCAATGCAACTATTTTTACAAACATTTGCTGCAACTTAGAGTTCTTTTGAATTGAAGAGCACTGTCTTTTTTGAGTAAATATTTACTACATAAAACAGAGCTTCCCTCTAATCCAATTGGGGTATACATTGTTGGAAAGATCTCGTCGAGAGGAAATGAAATTAGCTGCAAACATCTGGTTAACCACTAATTTTTTAATTGGCAAAAATGTCTTTAATTTTAGTTGGTCCTCTTTTGATTGTTGCACATTTGACATTTTAAAAAATAGGTACATTTTCGCAAAGCAGCGGCAAAATGATTCTTTTAATTAAATCGAATGATTTATTTATTTATTATTCCTCTAACATCATATTGATTAGCCAGTTTATGGTTTTTGACGGATGCATTTTGTCTCATATTTTTTGAAAATGATTTTGTTTTAGAGTTGTCCAAGGATCATATTATTTGTTGCGACTTTTGGACGTTCGTAGATTCACTTTGATTACCTTTAGACTCATAATTCATACTTTGGGATTTATTCAAAGATAAGGATATCATTAGAAATTGATTCTTCTGTTGAAAAATCAAATATGCCAATTCTTCAACTTGAGGGGTTTCCGGGTTTTCCTAAACAGTGAGTGTAATTACTTTCCACGTGAAGTCATGACATAAAGAAATACACCTTTTGCAAAATACAGCTTCCACTAATTTCAAAATAAAAAATATGATAATACAACTGAACTTTGACTCGTTCAGATATGAATATTTAATTTGGTGCTCCCTGGCATCTAATCTGCTATGAGGTTTGGAGCTCACGCTGCAATTGTTATTTGGGAAGAACGCTGAATTCCGTATTTAAATCATTTCTGCAGTGTGCAAGAAACAACGTGGCCAACTCGCTTCATGTGAATCATGCAGACGAAAAGCGAGTGATGCCAAAAGACGTTCCAGCACGCGAAATTGGCCGTTTCTTGCGCTCAAGAGTGCCATTTAGAAAATGCAAATTGCTGTGACGGCTGCCAATGCGACATCCGCGCGGCCGAAGTGCCTCGGGATGCGACGGCCCGAAAAGCAGCCAGACGCACGCAATAATATCAGTTAATGGAGTGACACAAGATGTGCTCCGCTCATTTTTCTCCATTCCGAATGCTCTTCTTAAAAGCATCTTCTCGTGCGCTAATAATTCGTTCCGAAACAGCAATTTTTGCACGCTCGCACAGGGTGCAGGGGGTTGTTTTCATTAAAAAATGCTGCCGCTCGCGCACACTGCAGCTTGGCTTTTATGGCTGGGAGCTAGATACTTTCTGCCCTTCTTCTACTACTTGAAGATGATCCAAGAAAAACATATAGAATGGGATACACACAATAAATGCCAAGCGAGCGAGGCAGTCGTTGTGACTTGATAATTTCATCGTAAACAAGTCAAATAATACAAACAACATCATTATACCCTAGCAGCGCCACTCAATTTGCATTTAGATTTATTTTGCACTCCGGAACCTCCATTGAATTCTAAAACCGATCTCGAAACGAAATACCCGGCGTCTTGTGTGGTCGCGCCACGTGCTGCAGAGCTTGCGCTTTTCCAGCCAGTTTTTGCGAAAAAGGGGTTGAATGCGCACCCTAGGGGGCGACGGAGTGCTCGGCAGGGGGCAGTTTTTGCCTTTTGACTTTTTTGTTGTCGAACGCTGTGTTATGGTCAGATTAAAATGAGCATGAAAGGCGAGTTTAAGAAGACTAATTTTTCCTTTTAATTGTCCATGACATGGACTTAGATAATCGAAGTCACTGAAAAGATAAATTTCGTATCGTTAATATCGCTTGGATAATACGCAGATTTTTGTAGGACCCTAAAATTCTGACAGTTTGAGCGGTAGAAAACTTACTGCTCGACTTTATCTTTTTAAATAAAAAACTTCCGCCGAATGTATATCTGATCGATTTGATAATTTTATTTGACAAAAGTTATATTGTCTTGAAGATAATTGCGTTTAAACTGCAGGCCAAAGATTTAATTAAAATAAGTGACTAAAGCAACCTATTATTTATTGATATTCCTATATGAAAACAAGCATTCACAGACTATTGATAGACCATTTTGATATAATTTTTATTCCGTTTCAAAGGAAGGAATACACCATTCAAGAAAAATGGTTCGATATTGGTAAATTAAAAACAAAAGCATGGCTTAAAGTCGGCCCCTTCTCCCTTTAATCTAGCGCCAAAGTTCGAGTGTGTGAATCTAATTCGTTTCGCCAGCAATTGCTTATCGTGCTCCGAATTCGTAAAAAGTGCCCCCTCTCCAAGGGAGTAGGGCGGTGGCTAGCGTTTCAATTTTTAACCTACCCTTGGCCCATTGTGGAAATCGGAAGGTCACACAGCTCTCAGCAGCCTGGCGAAATGCATTGCGCCGCTCTTGCTTACTCTCTCTCTCTCTCTCTCTCGCCGGCAGCAGTCTCTCCTGGCAAAAATTCCTGTCACGCGCGCCGCCCTGTATATTTATTTATACCTCCGGTTTGCCCAAACTCGCTCGCATCCCCACAGGCTGGATGCAATAAAAGCAGTTTCGCCCGGCCAGAGCCGAGTTGCCGCCGCCACGGTTAGAAAACCAATTATAAATAAGTGCTCTGGGGTGCTGGGCCAGGCCATATTTAGTCTGTTTTATACACCGCCGCCGAATAAAGTATATCAATTTTTTAAAATGCGCCCCGAGCACTCGCTGATATGGACGAATAAGCGCTCGTTCCTGCTGAACGCATTATTTATTGGTTGGATTACTCCCTCTCATGATTAGCTGATTCCTTACGATCATGACTATATCTGCTAAAAATGTTTTGGTAAAAACATGAAGATTAGATATCATAATGCTAGGCAATTTTATTTGTAAAAAATAGCAATTGAGATTTAATTTTATACCAAAAAGAAATATGCCAGTTCAGGCTTGTATAATTTACACAAACTCAAGAAAGGGATTTCCACGAGGCACTTGGACAAATTAGAGGAGCCAAAATAACAATAGGTAATTTTAGGGGTGTTTTAAAAAAAAGACGTCTTGAAAATTCTTTTTTTTAATCATGTTAGTTGGGTTTCCCCTTTTCCGAGAAAATTAAAATCAAACATGCAGTTTGCAATCTCTACATGGCTTCCGAATCTTAAAATATGCAAAATACCAAATTTAATTAGCTAAACACAACTCAACCCTATTTTCCTATGTAATAGCTGTCGAAATTAGACAAAGAAGATGCAATCAAGAACACGGGAATTATAACATTGTGATTTTATGCAAAATTGTGATAGCTTCTTAAATGTTTATTTAATTTATTTATTTATTCTCACATTTAGTCATATATATTTGTACATTATATTTCAAATAAAATTAAAAAATTCATTCTTAAGCAAACTGATTTCAAAAACACCTTGAATTATTTAAAAAAAACATTTTAATTATATTTTGTAGAAGATTCGTTACTTCGATTTGAAATTTGAAGGATTTTAAGTATTTGAAAATGATCTACAGGCAATTAATACGGATTATAATGCAATGAAGTGTGCATCTCAAAAGAGACATTGCTGGTTCCCTCAAAATTAAATGGGATAGCAAAAAACGATCGCCTTAAATTCCCAATATCAATGAAAACAACAGCTTGAGCAATTAATTACCCAATATTCATTATATAGAGCGGAATTAATTAAATTTTCAAATTTTTTAGAGTGATCACGCGATTTATTGTGGAGAAATTCAGTCATCAGTCAACTCGGCGAGCAGCGTGTGATCCAAAATTCGTGCGCACCCAGTGGGAGGCAAAGAAAACTCAAAATCCAAGTGCTGAGCCGCGTGCGAGCTGGAATACGTAAAGCATCTTGAGTTCTTGACCACAAGGCGTTTTTCCAAACAACAGCTACATCTTCATTTCCATGTGCGAGCAATTAATCTGGCGAGTGCATCGCGGGGCGTCCCTCGCTCCGTGGCCGGTCCGTGCATGCCAATGTCATGCAACACACGGCGAATAAACATACACTGCGCGTCTGGCTGGCCTGGCCTGGCCTGGCTTGGCTGGCTGACTGACTGAGAGATAGATACCACCTAGTGCGAAAGTGAGCCGCCTAATCAGACCCTCCCTGACGTATCAGCCAGCATCGCCCAGAGCTTTTTCATAAATTATGCGCCCTGCTTGTGCGCTCGCAATTTGCGCACAGCTTGCCTTGCATTGATTTCTATCTCCACGAAAGCTGTGTATTTAAATGAGCGCTCGAACTTTACCTCAGTTCAAAACGACATGCTTTAGAAACAAAATGAAATTAAAGTGAAAATATTTTACTGCAATTTTCACATTCAGAGTGAAGAAACTTTATATCATAATTTATAGTTGACAACGTTGACGTATATCTGTAGAAAATAACTTGGGCAGGAATTTACTCGGGAAATTATTGAAAATTCCAATGGTAAAGTTTTATTCCCATGTAAATTATTTTGGCAGTAAAAGTCAGTGAATTACTCCACTTTCCTGATGACACCTTAAAGGATACAGTTTTTCAATTTTTGCCTCAAAATATTTGGAACCTGTTAAAAAATCATATTTATTTTGACGAAAAAATGACTAGGTGATTTTTTTAACTGAAAAATTTATCTTGGGATCTCAGTTGGAACTCCTTACCAACATTAATTTGAAACGTTTGTTGTGTAGTAAAATATCTTTTGGTCATGGCCTCAAAAAATACTGGCAACAAGATAGTAAAATTATTGGATTAAAAAATAATTTTCTTCAGTCAATTGAAGTGGGCAAAGAATAAAAAAAATTATACGCCTTTTGTTAAACAGATCTTTTAGAGATATGAAAAAGTGAGCGAACCTGGCATATATCAGCGATTTATTAAACACTCCCTGCAATCTTTTTATTAAAAAAATTGATACATGCTTCTTCGAATAGGCGGACCACTTTTCCATCGAAAGCGAACGCGTGCGTTCCAAAAACGTGGCGGGATTGCAAGGAGCGAAATGCGTTTTATGGCGCGCGTGGCGCCGACTGAGGAGCGGAAATATCTGCAAATGACGTGAGAGATGTGGTTTACTGCGTGTGCGTCTGATAATAAGGTCGCACAACAATCAATACCCACCAGCAGGAGATGTATTACAAAACGCCAAGGACACGCACTCACTCTCGAACATGGATACTGCACTCACGCGTACGTGCTCCATAAACAAATACTCTTTCGTAATGTACCACACGTTTGCGGTGTTTCAAACGCACACGGGACTGTGAAGTATCTAAAGGCACACGATAACAATGAAAGGGGATCAATATTTACTGGACAAATTTATTTTCAAATCTCCAATGTCAAAAGATTTACTTTTGATGAGCTTCAAATTACAGAAGGCTTTTAAAGCATGATACGTGCTAAAATGAAAATTTGGTGTGGTTGTGATATTGCACACTGTATAGTAATGCAGTAAATTGTTTTCCAGGTTAACCAATTAGGTCTTAGTGGCCGAAACAACAGTTTCACAACAGTCTGAATAAACTGTGTGTTCAAACTTTTGCCAATCCTGGTTGAAGACACAAAAGTACTGCACCTAGAGTTCTACTAATAATTACAATCCTTTCCTATGTGCGTTTTTTACTATTTGCAAACTCACTTTATATGCATTTTGTAATGTTTGTTGCAATAAGCTGTATTTCTCAAGTAATTCTGATTTTTCATTATCTTCAGTCTGTAAATTTTTAATTCATGCCATCTCTTTGCAGGAAATTTAAATGTTGGCTTTGCATACATTGAGGGAAAAATGCCTAAAGTGTGAGTGTACCATTCGAAGAAGCCACAAAAATGTAAATCAGCCGCTTCAGGCACGCACTCCACGTCTCGCCAGAAGCGATTTTTTATTCGTAATAATGACAATTTCATATATGTACATCTACTGAGCAAACAGGGGGCATTGCTTCTGCGTTCATCGGCTCTATGTGTCGTGCATGCACGCGGTATAAATAGTCAGTGAAATTGATTTGTTACGAGTTTACGGGGCGATTCGCGTGTCCTTGGGCAAAGGCCAGTGGTCTTTTTGTGACAGGGCCAGGAGGTGATGGCTCTTTTATATGGGCGCTGCACCGCGCCAGGCACCGATCCGACCGACGAGCAGCTTGCTCGCACAAAATCGCCGGCATTATATGAGTAATGAGCCCAAAACTCACGTCATATACGTATCCGCACACGCATGCGAAGGCCACAATAGAATCTGGAGAGTCTCGCCCGGCAGCATCGCATCAGAAGCGCAGCACGGAACGAGAGCCAATTGATTTGCGAGTCGCAAATTCCGCGGCGAGCGGTTCCGAGAAAAGCTGTTCGCGCCGCGGCTGAGGTGATGCATGCAAAGTGTCTGCGTTTTATGAATGATGAGCAGCGACGGGGACGACGACGGTAGACGCAGACGATGTGTATGCTGGGCAAACTGCTATTTTGGTCGCGTTTGCATTGTTTTGCTGGCAAAAGACACTCCCACGAATTTGCTCGCCAAACCGTGCCTGGCCAGCCAGCACATGAATCAAGAATTGCTTGATCATAAGAATGGAACTGTGCAAGAATGAATCTAAAAAAATTCAAGGAAGGGGTTTGAATTGCTTGTTCAACGGATTATATGTACCAAAAATTACTACTCATGAACAAAAATAAAAATATTAAAATGACAATGAAGTTAAATTCATATTATTTCAAACAGAACTCATACATTGGAAGATAAAACCTATATATATGTGACTCGAAATGCTCAAATTGCTCAATGGGCTGGGAGGAGCACCGGCGCCGACTCGCCACTTGCTGGTTTTCGCACCTTTCCAGCGGCTTTAGGGACAAGTATATCTGGCGTTTCACTATAAGGTCATATGTACGGGGACGCAAAAAGATGGCTACATCGGGCCCAAGCTCCTCTGCGGCCACTCGGGCCCCATATTATTCACTCAGCGGTGTTCTTGGGACCCGGTGAGCTCATGGCCCACGGGAAGGCTCTAAAAAAGGAAAATCTGACGGATAACTTTCTGAAAAGTTTGAATGAATTATTTAAAATTTGAGAAAGGAAAGAAGAAAATTATTGCTTAAAAATTAAGCCCTCTCTTAGCTTTGTCATGATGTCATATTTGGAAAATATCCCTCTTTTTAATTTTTTTCAGTTCAATTTGAATTTTTGAAAATGAATCTTGTGTGGTCCTATTTAGATTATTTATTTTCTTAATACTCCCGTTGAAATGTCTGAGTTTTTAAACGGGAAAATGCGAGATGATTGTGATTAATGTTTAGGGCTTGGCGTGTGAGATGAATGCCATATAACTTTACTAAATCTAAATGTCAATCAATTCGGATCTTTTTCAGAGATGAAGAATGATGTGAGATTGTTCTGTTTAGACTTATCCAAAACCGTAGGTATGCTTAAATTTAAAAAATTAAACTTGATTAAAATATATGAAAAATCTATCATAATTTTTAAAATAATATTTCTCATCAATATTAAATTTTGGTTTAGCATCATTTGGTTCCTTGAGTTAGCTTTTGGTCCAATGAGAGACTTCTACCGTTTTCAGAATGTATTTAAAGTAGATATTGATATATTTGTATTTTTATAAATTTAATGATTATATCACGTTAATAATTTATATTGAGTTTTTCTTAGTGATTATTTTTACTACCCCATATCTCTGACTTAATTTATAAATATTAAAATAATACATAATTCATCGTTATTTGTTCTTGTTTCCATATCTTCGTTTTGCTTTACTTTTGTAAACAAAATGTGTGTCTTATATGGAAAAAATATGCTCATTCAAGCCCAAATCAATCAATCGTAATCCTAGTAAAATAAATATTTAGATCTGAAAAAAGGATACACATATAGAGGGTGACTTATTTGATTAAAATAGTAAGATTGATTAGGTACGAGAGCTGATATTAGATTATCAATCTGTAAATCGTCTCAGTTTCAAGCTTATTTAAATCTTTTCACCCATCTCTATGTACACAATAGATGTGCACTCCTCGTCTACGTGTACACTTTGTAACCAGAGCCCCGCAGTTAATAATGCCTATTTGCGTGTTGGTTGCGTATTTCCCCTCAGGAAAGAGCCGAGGTACAGCCAACCCAGCAACAAACCATTTTGCGAGAGCGAGCGAGCAAAATTTCGCTGCACAGCACAATATTTGGGGTAGTTGCTGCTGCGGAGCCTCAGGGAGGTGCAGCTGTCAGTGGCAGGTCCTGCTGCTCGCTGCACCAACAAACAAAATAACCACCCGAACGCACGCACAAATGGAAAATCCGACCGGGAGAGCGGGAGAGAGTGGAGCCGACCGAGCATTTTGCTACACGCCCGGCGGAGGGAAAGTGGATTTGTGCGCACCGTTATTAAAGTCGATGTTCAAAGCGCTACCAATTGTTATTCAAATTCACAACTCACAAAATTTGGTGAATTTTCACAAGATGAGCTAATTGATGTAATTTATTTTCCTTATTTTTTTAAAAAAAAAAGTGGAGCGCATTGGATCTCTTTTATTGTAAATTTTATTTATTTTGACAATCGCAAGATTTAAAAAAAGGTTTTGTTTGATTTCAAACCTAATTTTAAGCTTGCATTTTAGTTTTTAGTAAAGATCCTTACAATGAAAATGTGTACCATGGTCCTTGATTAATTCACGTCAGGGAGCGATTTATTTCCTCTTGGCTCTAACAGAGCTGTGAACGCTGAACCAGCATTTTGGTAATGTCAAAGAATACAGTTGCCTTGGAGATTTTGAAATAAAATAAAAGTGTGGCCAACAAGTTCATTGAGCTGATTTGAACACCAACATAAACTACCTTAAGGACAGCCAATTTTCCGCCCTCGCACTCAAGCGAAATGCAGAGCTGAGGGTGGCTGATGTGAGGCAGAGGCGGACAGTGTGGAGCAACCCCCGCTCAGAGGGCAGCTGCGTCTGGGGCAAGGGGTTGAGCGCGCGCGATTTCGGGTGCCGAGCTTTCGCTGCTCCTTCGCCGGCCGCTCGCTCGCTCGCTCTCTCGCCTATAAAGAAGTTTTATGCCGTTTTTAGTGGTGGTTTTATGGCTGGTCTGGTAGGGCAGTGAGGCGTAGTGCAAACCTCGAGTGCGATCCGCCTCGAGTGAGTGCAATATTCATGATGTCCGTCCTGGATGAGTCGCTCGAGCCATTCCATTCAGCGCACGCCGCCAGACAGACGGATAGACAGACAGATGATCTTTTTATTGCCCTTTTATTTCGCCGTCAATGGAGATAATGAATTTCCATCTTTACGACGTGCGTATGCGTGTGTTTCGGACCTTTTCGTCCCTCGTTTTCAAGCACACACACTACATTCGTTTTATGTCGCTCTTTCAATTGCCATAATACAAAAAATGATTGTTGCGCACTCATTATAATTCAAGATTTTCTGCTCAAATTATTTTATGCATCTATAAGTGAGCTTGATATTGCAGAGAAACTATTTCCGTTGTTATGTGATTTTAAATATCTTGGCTGACTCAGTCAATGCGTAAAACTCGCCAATAAAAAATTATATTGGCAAAAAACGATCCGTATCAAATTCATTTTGGGGGAATCTCAGTTTATTTATTTCTCCAAAAACATGTTATTAAAATTATATCAGATTTATTAACGAACACCGGTGGTGTACAATTTGCAAAATACACAATCTAACGCTGTTTTTTGTGTGCTGCTGCTTTCTTTCGAGATACAATATCAGCATTGCATTAGAAGAAATGAAGAAAAATTTGCATACACATGTTGGAGAAGATTCTAGATGGAAGCAAACGTTTGAAGATAGCAAAAATGATACCAATAAAAGGCATATCGGTTGAACATTTTCCTTGTTTCTAAGATCCTTCAAACATTGCTGGCGCATTTTAAAATTTAAGGGCGATTGATTCAGCAAACATTTGTGTGCATTCGCTTAATTAAATATATCATTAAAATTAAATTAAATTTAACAAGGATAACATTGTGATCAGAAAATTTTCAATCAATTTAATTAAACTATACTCCATTTTACGACCTAAACCACCTAAACTTTACAAATATTTTACGAAATCTGATTGCTGGTGCATCTCCTTAATTTTTATTGTGCGAATAAAGTGAATCGTTTCTTCAATATTGCAACAAGCTAGCAATTTAGGTTTTTTAAATAAAACGCGTATCCTTGCTGGTCGGAAGTTGTGTCAAGAACCATAAATTTTTAACAAAGCAAATATGTGCGTGCATACAATTTTGAAGATTCTTAACAGCCACAAAAAAAAACAAATAAAATATAAGTTCTAGGTGCCACAACTGAAACCTCAACAGGTACACACATTGGCAATAAATTTTCTGCACATGTAAAGAGGTTAATTTCGCGTGAAATTCGCAAACAGCATCATTCGGCTATACCGGTTGGCGGTAGTCGTGCTGCAGCGACGAAATAATAATTTTTCTGCCGGAATTCCTGAGTTGAACGAATCATCAGCATGTGCACACAGGCTCTCTCTCTCTCTCTCTCTCTCTCTCTCTCTCTCGCTCCAAACACACATAATTCCACTTTGCTGTGCGGCGCTGCAAGCTCAACAAAATGCCTCTACAGCACACGCGTCCGAATATATACGTGTGGAGGAACAAACAGACTGCGAGCAGAGCGAGAGAGCAGTGAGAGAGCGAGTCGAGTGGAGCACTTTATTGATTGGACTGTGCGAATCACCCCGCCCAGAAAAGTGCCCATTCTCCGGCAATGAAATGAGGAAAGCGAGCGAGCGGGCGAACGCCGGAAAAGCAGCAGAGGTGCAAAACTACTTTATCCCCCATCTACTCGCACAACTCACGCTGCGGCCTTTCGCAGGGTTGCCAGGTTCGGGCAACCAGTCAAATACCCAGTGTGCGGATATTAACGTGGTTTCAACAATAATTACTGTGTTTTATTTACAAAATTCTCTTAATTTCTGTACGTTTCATAACATTTAAAGTGTAAAATTTTCGTTATTTTTAATAAAATGCTGTAAAAATTGCTTTTAACAAATAGAAAATGAAACCACAAACCAACTTTTATTTTAAATAAAATAAAATGGAGACAGTCGTCTGCAAATCAAGGGAAATTTTATTCCATTTTTCACATAATTAATTTCATTAATTGGTCAAACACACTTTCATGGATTGAGAAAAGTAAAAATATGAAAACTATCATAAATAACTTGTAAATTATGAGACAGTTTACAGTGAATTTTGGCTAGTCTACTTTTGAGACGATATTCTTTATGCCGGTTGGTGCGCGCACGTGTGTGTTGCGCGGGTCATCTATCTCGGTGGCCCTGCCCACGGTGGCCATAATTCACCTTTACCGCCTAATGACTCACTAATTACGCGGCTCGGTCGCTGCGTGAAAACCTACTGCCGCTGCTAAATAAATGAAAAATATTTTTGCCGCCCCGAGAACGGCCAAGAGTGTAATTAGTGCGGAGACCTCAGCGTGCCCTTGGAATTCGCGTCACCATTAATTTCCTTTTAAATTGAATACTGCAGTTTTGGTGGTTTGCGTGCACGTAATTTGTAGAGGAGTTGGTTAATGCTATTTAGTAGATTGTGTTCAAAGGTTTAAATTACATTTCACGGGTAAACTAAATTATTTTATAACTTGTATTTTCATGAGATTAAATAAATAATGTTTTTATAATGCATACGCTAAATATGTTAAAAAATTGAACAGTCAAATTTTCACGGTGCACGATTTTTATATACAGTAGAAGCGATAAGAGCTATATGGTTGATTGCGATAACCTTTTTCTAATGAACTAATTAAACTAATGGTTTATTAAACGCAAAATATGCGTGCAACATTCTACATCAAAAGGTTTATTAATTATTACAAATTTTTGGTGCTTTTCTCAAAGTAAGTTTTCTTGCTGTACACTTTTGGATATGATATTTTTCACAAGTCTCACCACAGAATTTAACATCTACAATCAATAATTTAATAAAATAATTATGTTTCTAATTAAAAATTTGTCAAATATAGTTAGAAAAATAATTCAACTAATTTTTGTTATTTAAAGCATAGCTATTTCCATTAAAAAGTAGTCAAGTGGTAAAAGAAATTAGAAAAGAATGCCTCACAACGAAATTAAGGCTTAAAATGCAATTAAAGAAGTGCTCCTGCAAAGAAGCCAGAAAGCAGTCAGAATATGGGCATACAGGGGAGCAGCAGACAATGGGGTGAGCGAGCAACGCTCGCAAAAGGGCTTTGAAACCGCGGCTAAAAACGCGCTGCAGATTCTCTTATTTTTCTTTTATTTTAAAACAAGAGTCACCTTTTCCTCTTCCTTTTTCATTATGCGCGATGACAATATAAATGCTTTCCTCATTTTCATACAACGGAGGAAGAGGGAGATGACTTTCTTCTTCTTTTCTTTTCCGAGAGAGCAGCGAAATTATTCCGGCAGAGAGGGCGAATGGAGAAAAGAGAGAATTAAGGAATGCAGTGGAGAGAAATGGTGGAAAGGCACTCGCGAATGTCGTCCTCCGATTGGTAATACGTACGCACGCGGACGGGAAAAAATGAGTTAAGAGAGGCGGATGAGAAAGAGTTTGCCTTTAATGACGTTTGGAAGGTGCGGGCGGGAAAAGCAGCTCCGCCGGGCGGGCAGGTCTGATTGTTGGGGATCAGATTTTTAGCACAGCCTTACCTGAAGAAAAATAAGGGTTTTAATGCGTAAGAATGTTAATTTAGAATATGACATAGAGTGTCGTTGAAACATTTTTAAAATATCCGTCGCCAAAATTTATTGGTAGCATATTTCTATTTGGTTCATGAGCTAAATACACTTGATTTGGGTGTAAATATAATTTTACTGTCATTGGGGGAAATAAAGAGCACAATACTTATATTTCCAGTCATCCCCAAAATACGTATTGGTATACTTATGGCCTACTTCTAAATCTTTCAAAAATTAAAGGACATTGTTTCTATTGGGCGAAAGATTATTGAGAGATTTTCTTAGTTGATAAAAATAATATAAATCTGAATGTGTGTGCCGACATGATCAACTCAATTAAAGGCGAAGATAGGCCTGAAAATGACTAAAAATCTCATCCCTCCTGATTTTGCCCCACAATCGGGGGCGGAAAAAATGTGCAGAGGGAAAATTCGCGCAGGCGAGAGGGGGACTGCGAGGTAATTAGTAAACCTTGTCAGAGAGCTGCGAGAGAGAGAGAGAGAGAGAGAGAGAGAGAGAGAGAGAGAGAGAGAGAGAGCCTTTCGCTTCTTCAGGGAAAGTGCGTGCGATGAGCGCGCGATTTGAGCTGTCAGATACAGGAGCACACCCCATTCCACCCTCTCTCTCTCTCTCTCTCTCTCTCTCTCTCTCTTTCTCTCTCTCTCTCTCTCTCTCTCTCTCAGGCTTTCTCTCTATGCTGTATTTTTTATCAGCAGTCTCAGTTTAGAGCGCATTCATTTCGTTTGCCTAAAGCGATATTCTTCCTTTTTTAAAAACCATCACTTTGCCGGCTGGTCCTCTTTCCTCTACAAAACGCAAAACTCATTTTCCAGGCCAATCACAAACAGATACATTTATTTCTAAGCCGGGCACACGACCCTTTCGCTCACCCCCTGGTGTTTTTGCTGCCGCTTCCTTTTTTAATTGCAATCACGTCTCTTCATTTTTTTTCGGCCCCTGACCATAAAGCGCTCTTAGCGGATGGTGAGATTTTCCTTCGGCTCTCGTTCCGCTGCCGGTGGTGTAAATTTTATGCTTGTGCACCTGATGAGGAGTGGATCCGCCCCCTAATTAACCCTTTTCTACCTTCAGATTTAGCTGCCGTGTGTGTAATTTGAATCGGATTAGGGGTTGGAAAAATCGGGTGTAATTGAAGACCTTTTTAATGCCCTTCATTAAAACAACTGCAGATATGTTCAGTAACTGTGATAATGGTAGGTGGTTATTTAAAGATTTGACTCTTGCGTATATAGCAAGGAGGCAAAATGTTAGGTAATTTAATAAATAAATAATTTTATAGAGTCAATAGACAATGACTGAATGATTCAGAACATTTAAACCCCTCATGTACTCCATCATGAAGCATCGTGAAGTTAGCCATGCAGTCGTTTTCAAACTGAAAGCAACTTGTGATCACCACGGAAGTTATGCCATGACTGACTCATATGCAAAAAATAAAAAACGAATTGCTGGTGAATTTGTAAGTTAGATAATAGGTCCTACAACCAACCCAATCTATCGAAAATAAAATTAAAATACAGAAAAAATTGCAGAGAATCGCTCAAAGCAACTTTTTACAGACCTCAAAAGATGTGTTGGCTTCAATTCTAATTAAATTAAATTGATGCCAATTTAAGTAAGAGTAGTTATATCAAAATACATTTTATATTTTCGGAAATTTAAGGCAAAAATTCACATAGTTTTTAAATCGGTTACCGTACAACAAATATTCTTCGCTGAATCCAATGAATCGTAATCAAATTTAATTATTTTTAGTTTCATTATATGCTTACAACCATATTATTTTAATTAATACGTATAGTTTTGTAGCGTATTGAAACGTACACGCGTAATATCAAAAGGATCTGAAGACTGAATTTTTGCCATGTAAAAATATTCCCGAAATTATATAAAAACCGACTTAATTGAAAATTTTAAAGCCATTTTCTTTACAATATTTTTGCCACTTGCAATGCAGTTGATCCACGCTGCAACAGAAATCCAACATGTTTATACATTTTTGCAGCGTAAATCAGATATGCTGGGTTTTTTATGTCGAGTTCACTCAATTTGAGTCAGCTGCTCTTAATAAACGAACTATTGAAAGATCCGCTGAAAGATGCGACGAGAACTGCTCGCTTTTCTCGCAGCACACAACATGCAGACGGCAGCATTATTATTTTCTTAAATCACGGCCGACACTAATGAGTTGGCGCAGCATTTTTATCGCGATGGCACACACAATGCTCTCGCTCAGCATCCCATTTATCGTCTGCAGATCTCAATTTTGTCGTCATCTTCTTGTGCGCTCGGCGTGCGCGTTTTCCTGTGCAAAAGGTCTCCCGGCAGGCGCAGCATCAAGCCCGCCCGCCGTCTTATTTCTCCTTTTACAGCTCTTCGGTGTAATTATAATCGCGCCGGAAATTAAGAAACGCGTACCATTTCGCCTGCTCTTGCTTTCTCGCTCGCTCTCCCCGGCGCAGTTTACGTTTTTCCTCCTCTCTGCCGCACCACCACCTCCTCATCCCCTAATTCCCACCTCATTTTTTCCACCCTTGACTCGCTCCGGCTCATTCGCCCTCTTTATTCTTTTCTTGGCGAGAAATCGAGTTTCTGCTTTTTGATAAACGAAAACTTTCGCAGAGCGCAGGTTAAATTACTCTGGCTGCAGACATTTATCATCCGCGATTTATTTTTGTCCCCTCTCAAGCCTGGGAGATTGCGCGTCCCGATAGGGCTGCTGCTGCTCTCGATTGACTTTTTAAAAATTCCGCTGAATGAGCGCGAAGGACAGAAGTCGTGCGGAAAGTGCAGACGATTGGAGCTGATCTCGCGTCTTCTTTTTTTCTTAGATGGCGTATAAGTTTTACGTAAGTTTCAAACAGGTTTTGCTGAACATTTTAAATGAAAGTTAGAAAATATCGATTCAATTGAATGAATTAACGGTGAATTAACTCCTAAATCCTTTGAAGAAAATTCAAGTTGAAATAGCGTATGTACAAAGTTTTGCCTGGTTAAAGCTTTAAAACCAGCACACAATTTTCCAATTTAATATTTCGGTTCAGTCTCTTCGTTTAGTGTTTGTGTTGAAACAACTTCTGATTAAGATCATTATTTCACCAGTTTTAATTGCTCTCAATTTCCCCTCCCGATCACGGTGTTGTGTGACGTGCGAAAAATTAATCGCAATCAGTTTACTGGACAGTACATCCGGGTGTGATTGATTCGAGAGCTGCGCCAAGGGTGCATTAATGAAAGGCAAGCAATCCGGGGGATGCTGCTCCCACAGGTAATTGGCGGCTGTGTTTTCGTAAATAGGTTTCGACGGGCGCTGGTCGCTCTTCTCGCCAGAAGTTGCTATTTTTCTCCCGGCGTAATAACAATAATTAGAGGGACGTGCGGAGCCTGCAGGAAAACACGCCATTGTGCGGCGTGCAAAGTAAATCAGCAGTGATGTCATGTGATTTACGGTGGGAATTGAGCCAGGGGTGCAGGTAGCGCCGAGTGCGAGAGGCCCATTCATTATCCATTATGCTGTGTGGCCGCTGTCAATTCGGCCCAGACGGCGCGACGCCAAATAAGCTACAAACTCAGCACATGATCAATCTCATTTTAAAATAACATATTTAACATCTTGCTGTAATCATTCAAAATTTATCAAAGTTTCTTACCAAAAGTTTCTATTAATTAACTCCTAGAACCTCTTTGATCTAGGAGACAAAAATAAGGAATTTTTTAAATTTGCATTTTGATTCTCAGCAGCCAACCTGAACAAATTTGAATTTTTATAAGTAAAAACTCGAGCGCCTGTAAAATCCACAAAAAATTAATTTAAGCCTTTTTTTCAGAAGTCAAAACACACGTTTTCATGATCAACATAACAAAAAAGTTTTGTAAATTTTCTAATTTTAGTTTGCCAATACCCTCATCGGTCAATCATTTTTTTCCTATTTCTGAGCGATTAATTGGTTGGTATTAATGAAAAGTGTGTTAAATATTGAAAAAATTCCCAGGATTGGAATGAAATTTACCATTTGCTTGTTCGGTCAGGAAGTGAAATTTAAAAATTTTGCTTGGATCAATAATCAGTAAGGGCAAAATTCCATAGCCAACGGGTGAAATTAGAATATTAACATTAATTTAACATGGTTTTTAGTGCTTAAAGAGTTTAAAAAGCTATAACAGATTAATCAGTGAACTATACGGAATATGCTATTCTGAAATATAAAAATAAATAACCGTTATGACGAATACTGTGCAATATTTTACCTCTGAACAATCTGTGTTTTCAAGGTTTTCAACAAGACTTCAAGCACATGTCGAATAGGCCGAAAACGGTGTGAATAAAGCATGCAAGAGAGGCCATTACCCATTACATCGTGGCACAGTATGCACGGCGGCGCTATCCCGCGTGCAGGCAGGCCATCTCGCTCTGCTCTTTTTATTGCGGTGACAAATGCAGAGTGCATGACGCGGTCCAATATTGTTTGTTTGTTCGTTGTCGGGCGTGCTGGTTGCTTGCTCTGCCGGCTGGGTGACAAAGTGGACCGTTCGTTGTCAATTCGCAATGGATTTCCAATGCAAATCACTCTCATCATTTTGCACCACGCGCGATCTGCGGCCGCGATAAGGCCGCGTGACTTATGGCCGCCGCGCCAACGGCCGCGTGCACCCGAATTAAAACGGCCTATCAGATATTCGAAAGTGCACGCCGCCAGCCTGACCCCGCATCACTCAGTGCGGCGGATTTGGTCCAAATTTAATGCCGCTCGCTGGGTTGAAACACCCTTGGAATTAATATTCCCAGACGAAATTCGGAAAATCTGCTCACACCTCATTCATGACATGCGTAGATGCGATTTTTGTCTCGACACCGATTGTATTATTCGATTTGAAAATATCTATCTTCAGAGTTTAACTTTTGTCAAAATTTTTATTTTTGCGGAAGGAAAAATGAAAAATCTTGTGCAAATGCACAAATTAATGTAAAAAAAGCTTTGACTCACGTACGATTGAAAATTTTGAAATATGGAATTGTGGGATATACTTAAAGGTTTTATTTTGTGAGTAACCCAAATCTCAATTTTTGAATAAATTAGAATTTTAAATTGGTTTCTCCCTTTCAAATAGATTGAAGTTTACTCTCTTACTAGATGAGACAACGTACTTCAATGTTCAAACAAGAATCAAGTCTAAAGTAAAATTTCGGGATTCCTAGAATATTTCAAATTTTATTGTTTTCCTCAAATCTGTCGTGCAGCTTTACAGATAATTTAAAAAAATAATCATACAAGCTATGATACAACCTACTATATTTTCAAAAGTTAAAATTTGAATTAAACTTCTCTCAATACATATGGGCTGCTGATGGACAGGCAAGGAGCCCACTAAAAATGCTAAAAAATTTCAAAAAAGTTCATTCTAAGGTTACATCACTAAACGGCTTGATATACATAAATAATTTTTAATTATAAACAGAACAACCTAAACTAAAACAATATATTATGCCTCAAGAATTTAATTTAGCACCTTGGAATAGATTGTTATGTTATTCCTTTACTTTTCTTGAAGGCAATAATTATGATTTATAAAGCGTCAATAAAATCAGCGAGCAGGTTCTAAAATTACATGATTTTAATCTGTTTATTGCATACATTTTGTAGATTCTTGATTTTATCTTTTGAAAAGTTATTTGTATACCTGCGTGCACATTTATTTTACATATTTTTTAAATAACATATACTGTATTTGTTAAGTTCAATCTTCAACACTAAATGAACCAACGTCTCATCTCTCAATTGTCTGGATATTATTTGAAACTAAATATTTACAACGAGGAAATTTTTAGAGGTTTTATCTCTCTGGCATTATGCATACATAATGTTTGATTCACGATTGAAATCTAAAATTTTAATCTTGAGGTATTTCCCATCATTATCTGCAACTGATTGAAATAAGTGTGTGTTCGGGAGTATTTTAAGGGTAATTGTCAATTTTACCGACTTTATTTCTCCATCCTGAATTTTACATATGTTGTTAGGGGTGTTTCATAGTGTGTAACCTGAAATTTTGAGCAAAAATTCGGGGGCTTTTGTTGGGAAATCGCGATTTTCGAAAACGGAAAATTTCATATAGTAAATCCGAAATATCGAGGTATCTTCGGTCCAGATTGGAATTTCGATATAGTTTTTTCACCTCCACACGTAACTTTTTCAGTAAAACAAATTTGCAATGGGTCAAAAATTTGTAGGTCAAAGGTCAAGGTCACAAATTCGCGTGCAAAATGTTGAATTAAAAATATCGCAAAATACGCCCCCTCGGATTTTTTTCATGAAAACGTAAAAAATGTAGCCCTGAATTTGTAGAATCGAATGGTGAAGAGAAATCGATGGAGACTCTAATAGATCGCGAGATATTTTGAATTTAAGGATTCGTGCCGGGCGTCCGGCACGACGACAATATCATCCGGTGATTTTACTTTCGTAATTTACGTCGGAATTTGATATGTAACCCACATGTTATGCATATGATTACCTAGAAAAATAAACGAGCTTTCTAGTGGTGTGCTTACATTTTGTTTTGGTTTCAAACTTCTCAAGAAATAGCGGCGCGCGAAAATAAAATATAAATATTTCAAATTTTGATATTTTTGTAAATCTCAAATCTCGGGTTCTAATCATCAGAATTGCAAAAACTAACCACCGTTGGACTCGTCTCGACCTTCCCTGACCAGCTGAAAGGTTTAGGGGTGTTTACCCTCCACCCCTAAATTGCTAAACTTCAACCCTCTAGAAAAAAAAACAAAAAAATGTAGCGTCTTACAGTTAGGGGTGGAGGGTAAACACCCCTAAACCTTTCAGCTGGTCAGGGAAGGTCGAGACGAGTCCAACGGTGGTTAGTTTTTGCAATTCTGATGATTAGAACCCGAGATTTGAGATTTACAAAAATATCAAAATTTGAAATATTTATATTTTATTTTCGCGCGCCGCTATTTCTTGAGAAGTTTGAAACCAAAACAAAATGTAAGCACACCACTAGAAAGCTCGTTTATTTTTCTAGGTAATCATATGCATAACATGTGGGTTACATATCAAATTCCGACGTAAATTACGAAAGTAAAATCACCGGATGATATTGTCGTCGTGCCGGACGCCCGGCACGAATCCTTAAATTCAAAATATCTCGCGATCTATTAGAGTCTCCATCGATTTCTCTTCACCATTCGATTCTACAAATTCAGGGCTACATTTTTTACGTTTTCATGAAAAAAATCCGAGGGGGCGTATTTTGCGATATTTTTAATTCAACATTTTGCACGCGAATTTGTGACCTTGACCTTTGACCTACAAATTTTTGACCCATGGCAAATTTGTTTTACTGAAAAAGTTACGTGTGGAGGTGAAAAAACTATATCGAAATTCCAATCTGGACCGAAGATACCTCGATATTTCGGATTTACTATATGAAATTTTCCGTTTTCGAAAATCGCGATTTCCCAACAAAAGCCCCCGAATTTTTTGCTCAAAATTTCAGGTTACACACTATGAAACACCCCTAACAACATATGTAAAATTCAGGATGGAGAAATAAAGTCGGTAAAATTGACAATTACCCTTAAAATACTCCCGAACACACACATAAACTAAAATTTAGACCTGAAATTCAACTAAAATTATGAAAAGTTGGTTGATTAATTAAACTATCTAATACATGTTTTTATGACTGCACCTTGACACTCAAATAAAATTCAACCTTACGAAAACAAATGAAATACAATGAATGCAAGGGTGGCCCTTTACCTAGAACGTCTCAGTGCAGATCGAGGTCCACGAGTATTTCGTGCGTATGCCTTGGCTTGCCTCGGTGTGCACCTCTCGAATAATGCAGTTGTAATTGCGAGTGGACCCCAGCCCTGGTGTGTGTGTGTGTCGGTTGTTCCGTTCCGCCACCGAATGGTCACACCCCAGGGATCAAACAAGACTAGTTCGCTTGCTCGCACTCAATACACATGGGCCGCTGATGGACAGGCAAGGAGCCCACTACTTTTTCCGCTGCCCTCACTTGGAAACAAACAAACACACTCTCGCACGCACATCACTTCTGCCCCCAAAGTGGACATCTATCCGCCGAGGGGATGCTGCCAGCCGCCGACGCGATGAATATTTCAATATCAGTTTTGTAACTTTGAAGGCGGAGGGACGCGTCGTAAATTGCGCGTTTTAGAGCCGATTGAGTCGCGCAGCAAAAGCAGTCCATTTCCTTTTCTACTTGTTTCGCCACTCAATTTTAGTACTGATCGAACGATGTGTTTTTCGCGTGCGCTTCTCATTTATTCATCAGGTTGCAGTCAATAACACCGCGACGATTCTCGGCTTAATAGTTAGCTCCAAACCTATTTGGAGAGCGTGTTATGACTTGACAATTTAAAAGTGATTTAATCCAGATCGATTTATATTTTCGGGTTATGAGGATTCACTATTATTGCGTGTTTGTTATTATGCTGATTTTCAAAATATGGTTCATGTAGTTCCGTTTAAGGCTTGAGATATTGGTTCGTGTAACACATTCTTTGCAAACAAGAATAATAGGCAAACTCAGTAAAACTAAATAATTATATCCAAGACTTTCGTGTGCATGAATGTATGTTTTTTTTAATTCTGGGTGGCCATAGGAGAGGGTTGTTCATGGGAATTTTCATAAGATTATCCAAATATTTAAATTATATAATCCACGTTCACGGGGAGATTTTAATTATTAGCATTATTAGCTTGAAAGGCGCCCTAGATGTTTCAACCACCGAGCTTTGAGCACAGGTTGCATGCTGCCGCCTCCAATCCCCATCTGCCGCGCATCCAACGTCACTCACCAGCATCGCAGGTGCGGCGCCGATGATTTCTACAGGGGTGCAGCGAAGTTGTGCAAGTTTTAATCCGAGCCGGAGAGAGGAGCGAGAGTTTGCTCTCGGGAAAGCGAGCGTCGGAGAGTGGGTGGGTGGCGCAGCGGGCGGAGGAGATGTGACGGTTTAAATGAAATGTGACACTGCGTGTCGCGTTATTGTGTTTCGAAACATAAAAAGTCATATTCATAATGCGCGCAGCATCGCTGAGTGTATGGAACGGAGCAAGCGAGCGAGCAGAGCCTGTTTGAATATTCAGGGTCTCATTGCGGGGCGCACAAAAAGCGGCGGCGGTGGCGGCAGGAAAGTGACTCTACCGCCGCATAAAGAAAGAGCAATGATAAAATATGCATACGCCTGTCAAGTGGAAAGCGGCAAACTCCCTGGCAGGCAGGCAACCCTCTCCGATGTGTATGAATCCTTCATAAGCACGCCTGACGTTCATACTTGAGCACTATCATGCGAATAAAACTCGCTCTCGGCCGGGCTGCTTTTGCTTGCTTTTCTGAAAAAGCAGCCAGCCAGCCAGCCACCGAGGTGCTGCTGGAAAAATTGTGCGCGCGAGAGAAAGAGAGAGAAGCGCTCGCTCGCTCCCTTTTTATTTTTAATGCTCGCTGAAAATGACGTGACACAAAATAATGTAGAATGTGTAGCAGTTCTTATCCTGGCATTTTTATGTGCGTATCTCGCTCGCATCCCACGAGCCAGCGCACCGCTCCAGCAAATTTAAAATTACGCCGCCGACGTGCTGCCTCGGTGCAAAATTTTCGCGGCTTGCGAATTTCTGGCTAGAATATTGCTTTTCTGAAGCTGCCACCTTTCGCGAGTAAGCCCCCAAATGTGATGTGTGAGCAAAACGCTATCGCCGGCGAAACTCCCTTAAGAACACAATAAATACAAACTAGAAAACTGTCTTAATTTTAGATGTTTATGATTTTCATTATGGGAAAACAATATCGTGTTAGGGTGATCCATGATGGGTTTTTTCTTCTAAACTAAAATATATATTTTTGCATTTTTCATTTGGGCATAATATCGAAATGGATACCGTAGACTGAACCAGTGTCTATAGCAAACGGGAAATCACTCGTTTCTTATTATTGTAAATCCCAAAACCCTATCTTTGAAAAACGATATATTCTTAATCTAAATTTATACAAAACATTTTTTCACAAAAAAGGGCATGACTTTGATTCCGAAAGTATATGTCATGGATAAATTTGTTATGTTAAAAACACTTCAATAAACATCTACATTGTCAACGATATACAATATATCTAATCAATCGAACTATTATTGTTCAACAAGAGATTTTTATTAGGATACAGTCTATACATATCAAAGCCTCAAGCAATATTAGACTTGCACACAAAATTACGATTTATCTCATTTAAACACAAATGCGTATCTCGCATTATTTTTAGGCGTTTTTATCTAGCTGACGATCTATTTATCACTGCAAGTGGGAGACAAAAACTACTCCCGGTCTTTCAGCTCATTTGACTTGAATTAGCGACCCACGAAATAGAAAAAATTTGATAAGAATTATCTTTAGGAAATATTCCACATCGCAACAGTGAGTGAACGTCTGTTCTTCTGCGAGGGTAAATAATGTAAGTGCCGCGTAAAATATTCATAAACGTCAAAAGAAATAACGCTTGACATTGAGAGACGAGAATCATTTTTGGGCGGCGAGTGCACCTTGCCTGCTGCTCTACTCTCTCTGCCGGTGCAAGCTCTCTCCGATCAGGTCTCCTGAGAACCAGCGGGAGCGGGATCCGACTTAAATAATCGAGTTCCTCAGGGATGAACCTGCCCGAGCTCACTCACTCGCGCGCCAAGTTGGTCCGTAATTAAATTACCTGCACTCGGCTCTATTACCAGTGACAGCTGTTCTGGGATTATTTGCAGCAGCGGCGGCGGCAGTCAGTCGAATTTGTTGCGTGCCGCAGAGCGAGCCTTCATATCGACCCGAGACGTCAAACGGACGCGAAATGGACCGTGTCCTGTCCACCTTCCGCTGCAGGCACAATCCAATTTCCGGTGGCGCAAGAAACCGGCCCCTGCACGGCCCTCGAGTACATGCACAAGTCGCAGTGCCGGCCACCAAAGGGAAATAAACAACGCCCCCGAATGCAAAAATGAAACCCATATACACAATTAGATGAAATGGAACGGCTTGCCTGCGAGTCGTGCCTCCGCCGCCGCCACCGCCACTGCTGCTAGG
The DNA here is from genome assembly GCF_949628265.1 of Cloeon dipterum. Lineage (NCBI taxonomy): Eukaryota > Metazoa > Arthropoda > Insecta > Ephemeroptera > Baetidae > Cloeon > Cloeon dipterum. The sequence goes on from NC_088788.1 coordinate 28,509,387, forward strand.
GAGGCCTCTCGTTCCGCCTCTTATCGGCCACTGTCCATCACTTAGCCGCAGCTTTTTCATCTCTCTGCTGCTTCAGGGGCGGAACGGGGCACGCGAGCTTGTTTGTGCAACCTATACCACTGCAAAATTTATAATTAGAGCTTAACAGCTGTGTGTTTCTCATTTGTTTCGATTTTCTAGTTCTTTTTTAAGTTATTTCTTATTTTCAAGACTCTAACTCAAAGTTGAATGACAAGTATTTAATACATAGAGTGATTTTTCAGTGACACAACTAAATTTATGCAATATGTTTACGTATGATGGAGGGTGTGTTTTTTTTAAATATTGCAAGTAAAACTGTCAAATGAGCGCTAATCGATTATTCTTCTGATTGTGAGTTGGCCATGTTTCTGAAATTCAAACAATGATTTTTTTATTCAATCATTATTAATTTAACCAAGACTGTAGTCTCCGTCTTTTAAAATATTCTAAATACAGATACTACAATTTTCCTCGAATTTGACTGACGAGATCAACAAAAACAAGTTTAAATTAATGATGACTTGTTTTAGCGTAACCAATATAACGTTAGATATATTTGTTTATAATATCTTTTAAGCGAAACTAAAAACGAAATTTGATTTGGATGAAGCTGTGACTGCCCCTGGGTCCGCGGTGGGCAGAGCATTTTAGAGGCACTTGTGACCGCCGCCTCCCGGGGCTATCCGCTTACACCCTCTTTGTATGCAACTTTTTCGCCCGCGTGATATCCAGAGAAACGGCGGCGGCGACCAGCAGCAGAGAGATAAAATAATGGTGCAGAGAGAGAGAGAGGCACAAGCAGGCTGCCGGGGATGCATCGGACTGTCCACTACGAGCGAGCGATTAGTAGCTGGGGGAAATTGGAACGGGCCGAGGAGGCGAAGCGACCCTATCTGCCCGCTCTCTGGCTGCTGGAGGGTGGATTTATTTTGTATGAATGCGGCAGGCAGAGAAGTATACACATGCAGATAGGCATCATGGTGAAATGAGCAGGAACACGGCGCGTGCTGCTGCTGCCTCATGGTGGTGGTGGTCACTCAATAGCCACGCACAGCGTGCTGACCGTCCAGATTTTAGGGGGAGTTTACATTCAAATCTTATATATTTCGCTCGCGTGGGCCGTCCCCAGTTCCACTTCGGAAATGAATAACCCGAATTTGCGGCTCTGCCGTTTCGAAAACGAGTAGCTCTCTGTGTTGAAGACGCTCTTGCGATAATTTTTTTGTTCAACCCAACTGTCATTTAAAAATATTATAGAACAACGAACGACATATTTTATCCACTTCATAAAAAAGCATCATTTCTTAATTTGCTCTGGAATTGGCTTCAGAACGAACCAACGAAGTTAACTTAATTTAATATTTTAATTTATTCTGACTCGAAATTTGGTTGCGATTAAATCTCACTCCTCCGCTTTTTATGAATGTTCGGCTCAATTCCAAATTGCATCATGTTGCTTTAAAACGCAAAATTCTAAAATTTCGCGAATTTCTTTTTCCACAGCCTGTCTGTCCTATGCGTCCGTTTTGTACCGGAGCAAATATCCCATAATTTTTCACTGAATACTGCTCTTAATCTTCTTTTTGCTCGCTGTCCGTTACACGTCATATCAAAAAGTGACGCATGAAGCCACAGACAGAAATGTAGCTGCTGCTCCGCAGAGAGAGCATTGCAGCTTTATTACTGGATTAAATATCGGCTATTTTGCTATCGGGGAAAGGAGCGAGAGAGAGAGAGAGAGAGAGAGAGAGAGAGATTTTCCGAGAGTGAAATTTTGCTCCACCGATATTTTTTCTCCTGACAGCTCATTTTTTCGGAAATTCTGCCCAGGGAATATGACAGGAAACGTAAAATTCGCTTGAAACGGCCCATGTTCAGCACACGTTGCGTTCTTTTGAAAGATGAATGTTTTGTGTTATGTACTGAATATAAAATGGCGCTTCAAAAAAATTAATTTTATCATGTTTGATCGGTGATATCATAACAACTGCCCAGAAATTATAAAGACAATAGGATAGCTGCACTATTTTCCATTTTACACTCTGCTATATAGTTTAACATCTAACTGTGATAATTTTTATCATCGTGCATCCCACTTTTGCTGGAAAGATCTCACGAAATATCGAAAAGAAGATTTTTAAAGAAACCACTCAAATTTTTGTTTTGTTTTAAATGTTCAAATAAAACATTAATGAATAAATAATGAGAAAGGAGAAAATTTAATTAGATCTGCCAAAAGGAGGACGTTAACGGAGGTTAAAATAAGCACATTTGGCTGACCAAGTTGAAATTACTTTATTGAGCTTATGTCCTTAAAGTTCACATGAACATAATGATTATCTATAGTGCAACCGTTTTTATGTTATCATAATTGTCATCTAGTAAAGCGAGAAATGAAACGTGCTTTTGCGATATAAGGGCGCTACACAGGAGAGTCTCCGACGCCTTTTCTGCCTCTTTTCTCCGCATTCTGAACGAAGCGAAAGCTCTCTCCACGCTCTCCGCTCTCCTCCGACTGCTTTTTTCTCGAGCTCTCGCAAAAGAGCCGGGTTTCTTTTCCGGGTCTGCGTCTAATATATTGCTTTCCTTTTCCTAGCAATCCATAACTCGTCTTCTTGTGTAATAACACGAGGCTGCCGGGGGTGAAATGCATCTCTCAGGGTCGCTCCGAGAAAAGCAGCAGGCAGGGGCGGCCGCCCTCTTTCTTTTCTTCTTTTTTTTCCGGCCCGTGTGTCCCGCCCGCAGAAATCAATTCCATTCGGCTGAAATTAACTTTCTATATTCAAATGCCGTTTGCGCGCGCTGATCGGATTCCGTGTCTGTATGTTGTTCGCGTTGATAGCCGAGTGGCAAGGTGACACGAGCGGTGTGAAATATCTCCACTAGAAATTATAATGTCAGCCCTGATTTACGGCCCGCTACCCCCAGCGAGTGGTAGTAGCATCCCAAGTGCTGCTGGGGCGTTTTGCTTTGTTTTGTTTTGTGTCTCTGCTGCTGAATTCGTGTGCCATACATTTCGCAGCCACTCACATGCGATACGTACGTGTGGATGTGCTTTTCATAGCACTTTTATGTGCTGCAGATATGATTTATCTGCATACCGCCGAGAAATCACCTGATTTTATCTTGGGAAGCACGTATACCTGCGTGGCAAATGTATTCCAAGATTTCCAAGACGTCTCTTACCGCAATTCCAATATATTTTAATCACAGTTATCAACATGCGATATTTTTAAAATTGTAAAAATAAGATTGAGTTATTTTTTCTTCACATAGGTATTAAATTGGTGTGCTCGTATGACAGGTACAATATTTGCTACGCCAAAAATGTAGCCAAATCATTAATTAATCGGTTTAAATTTATTTGTGAGAGCTTAAATGAGCATTAGATTTAGAGGTTCTTATCCTGCATGTTTTTGGTAAGTTAGTCGGCCTTTGTATGATTCGTGCTCATAATTGATGTTCCAATGCTGGCTCAGAAAAAAATTTATTGCTTAAATACATAGTCAAAAAAGTATCTCCCTTTCGCATCTGCATATTAAAAATCACTAGTCTACTCGTCAAATGAAAGTGTTCATTTGAATCAAATTCTCCAACAAAGGAAATTCCCAGCACTCTGAAATTTAAGAATAAACTCTAGAGTTTTTTTACCATGCGATATATATGAACTATGGACTAATCAGCATACAAATAAATATGTCTTGTGATGATAAATCGGGGGCAGTAAATAATATTTGATATAGAATTTACTGCGCCGGAAAGACACACTTTTGTGGCGAAGGACCAACACTCATCAGTGCTAAGTGTGTATTTACTCTCCTCCCAATTGATAGATTTGATTGCAGGGCTAATGCCAGCTGATTGATCAATAAATCACACCTGTGGGACACACAATAATAATGCAATCTCTCATCCACGAGCGCAGCGGACATGAAAAATTACACACGCCAGGGCAGCCAGCCGAGGCACAAGAAGACGTGGATATAAAATTCTTCGTCGTGTGTATTAAAAAGCCAGCAGCCGAGAGAGAAATAATAATGGCGAGGTGACACACACGTCTCTCCACGTGCAATATTGGCGTTTCGAGTCTCGCAGTCGGCGGAACGTGACGAGCCGCGAATACAAGCAAGAAAAAGACATAATGTGCGCCATGTAATCACTCATTCCGCGCACGTCAATTAAATAGAAAAATATTACGAAGCGATCATCAGATTGACTTATCTTATTGTTACTTAGGGAGGTCTGTTGACAGAATGCCAAACGACCAGAGTGAGTTATTTTTATTGCTGCCGTTGCTCCGTTGCAGGGTTGGCGATTCTAGGCGATCATACCTTTCGCAAAACTATCCCAAAATCGCTGTTAAGATATAATTTAATTCAAATGTGCGTTGTGGTGAAATTGAATTGCTTGAAAAGTAATAAAAGATTACAAAGATGAACCAAGAAATTATGAATGAAGTATAAATAATTCCGCAATTTTGTAATTTGCATTTATTTTGCGTTTTAAATTTTTTATAATCACTATTGTGTTGCTCTCAATTTAAAATATGTTGTCAGGCATAAAATTCTATGACAATCCGTTTAAGATTGCAAACCCTCCCTCACCCAAAATAGCGTCTCCAGCAAAAAGGATGATGTTTCAGCAGGAAGCATGAAAGCGCGGGTGCGAAATAAACAACCTTCATTAGCTTTATTAGTCGACTGAGATTTCGCGAGTGTGTATACATCCTCTCGTTGGGCCAGTGTGCATGAGAACCAACAGATTTTGATTTGCTGCCTGCCTGGCTGAGCCCGGGGGTCGTTCACCTTATTTGCAAGATGTCTGTGTCTGTACTCACGTACTTTGTCCAATTTGGGCATGCGACACTTGAATTGTGCGGGCTGGATTTATTTTTAAGGCGCTGGAATATAAAAATAGAGGTGTCTAATTATGCAACCGTAAGTCTCAAGGGAGAGTGGAGTGAATGGAGATCCGCCTTCGGTTTACTATTTCCAACACGTTCTTTCACAATGGAATGGCTTATATGATTTTAATACAATATGTTGCGAGCGACGATGAAGATTTTCGTTGTGTTTTGATTGTAATATGTGTCTCATAAAACACGCAGTGTTCCAAATTTATTACCAACTGTTCTCAAAATTTAAGAATGTAAAATTTTGCTAGCTCCCTATTTCAAAAAGTTTGCGTAGACGAAATAAGCTCTGAGCGAGCACAAATTTCCACTTAGAAAAGAAAGAAGTGGCGAGCAAGAAAGTTTGCCAATTCAACCCTCCTTGAGCGAAAGTATTCAATCCGCTGCACAGGCGTGCGTGGAGGCGCAGTCTGGCCGGGAAGAAGCTATTCAAATTACACTCTAATAAGAATTTACAAGCAGAAAGAGCCTCACGAACTTTCGGGAAACGGATAGCAGAGCTAGGAGTTGCCAGCCGGTTTGACCTTTGGACGGATTTCGGCGTGCAGCACATCTCGCGCGGAGCGGAGAGATAATTTAAAATTCCACATGATGCGAGCGAGCGAGAGAGAAAGAGAGAGAGAGAGACTCGCAGCCCTGCCTGCCTGCTCCGGCGCTACATTATTAAATTCCTCGTTACATTCTCATCGTAGTTGCATGGAATTCTTATAACAGCACTCAATCACACATAAATACAGCACCCCAGCCTGCCATTGTCTACGGCTGAGAGGCTGTGCCGCCGCTTGTTTTACAGCTTTCTCGCTTTAATTCAGCGCGAACACACACATAATATAAAATCCACGAGCGCTGTGCACAAGAACTCTGGCTGCGCACTGGCTGCTGGATGGCAAAAGCGGGGGCTTGTTTGTTTAATGCGAACCAACACATACACTCTCCGTGGATTCGCCAATTATTCCTCTCTCGCGCTTGTCTTTCGACAAACTCCCTCTCGCAGAAGGCGCGCGCGATTCAGAATGTGTGCTGCTGCGGCGGCGGCGGCAGCTCAAGACAATTACGTGTGTGCGCCTTTTCAGCCTGTTTAAATTACTCGGCGCCTGTCCCGAAACAACAGCAATTCCAAGCACAAGCTTCCAACTTCTCCAGTTCAGCTCTGGCAAAAACATTTTCGATGCTAAAGCTGCTGATGAGGTTTTCCCACAAGCAAATGTGTCGGAGTAAAAAAGCTTTTGTTCGCATTATGGTGCGTGAAAATCACTTAGCAGCTCACAGCAGTTTCCAACCATCTGAGCATAAGAAAACCAATTGCATTTGCAATTTACTTTTCTGAAAAATTTTAATCTAATTTTAATACTAAAAGCAAAATAAGGTTGACACGCTGTAATTAATTTGACCTCGTTGACAAAAAAAAATTGGTCTTGCAAAAACGGCGGAATAAAATTAAAGATATGACTTGATCCCCATTAACTCAAAGATGTTTTATACTTTAAAAAAGAGTAACTAATTGTTGGTAGGTGTTAAAAGATATAACAGTCGGTAAAAGATTCATTATGTATTTCAAACTGAAAGAAGCAGCAGGCTCATGGTGTAGACCATTTTTAAATGAAAAAAACTATATTTTAAAAAAATAGAATTATATATGAAACACCAATTGTGTACAGTAGTCGAATTGCAGTATGAGTTGAGTTGGGAAACTCATCATAAAAATAATTAAAATTCAGTGATTATACTTTCTTTACATCAATATAGAACTTATAAATCTTATCCTGATCAGTTTAAAATGGTAAAAATCAATTTTCTCTTCACTCTAAGATTCATTTTGCTTATGTAATGCAAAAATTGCATAATCCTGGCTAAAACAGGCTTGTCGCACATTTAACACTCACTTACACTCTCTTTAAGATCTCTGTCATTTTTCATCCACAGCAACGGTGAGGTAAACAATTTATTTTGCATTTCTGCCGCATTGAAGCTGGAAAAGTGCGTGTAGAGACGAAAAATATGGCCGGTGCCATATGAGATAATGACGAATGGCCTCGTGTTCGCCAGCAAACATCAATGGCAGCAGGCGCAGCACAAACAGCACCAGCAGGTAAAATAATACGAGCTGCATACATTATATTGTGTGTGTTGTACGCTGAGAGTACTACACAACACACGGACAAGTTGTTATATTTTGCATACGCGGGGCTCAAGAGAGGACACGTTTGACATTTTATTTAATACCATGCAACTCGGGGCTCTTCACTCTTCAAGTGTCGCACAACTAGAAACTGTTTTCTTAAAATCTAATCCCATTTGTCTATTAAAAATTGGGAAAATTGTTTTTATCCTCGTTGTAAGAAATATTTTTTTTTAAAAAAAAAAAACTATATCAACGTTGATTGATTCACAAATTTCGAATTATATTCGGGACATGAACTAAGAAAAGCTGTTATTAACAAAGAGAAGCTTTTATTGTTAACATTTTTTCTCCCAATCATATACCGCATCGAATAGCACGTTCTGATTTTTTGAAAAGCCCTGCGAATCGAGTGCAGTTTCTCAGGGTTCGCTTTAGTGATTCATGGTTGTCTCAGGTTCATTTTGCTGGGTGGCCTCTCGAGAGGATTTGAATAAACGGCCAATATGAGCATATGAAAGTTGGCCGAGGCTGCACCTATCAAGTGTCTCGCGCCACTATTTATTCGCGGATTTATTTATCCAATCCCTCCTCGCTATGTGTTTTGCGTGGAGAATAAACACTGTCGGGCTGGACATCGGCGGAAAGTCATCTGGAATTATGAGACGCCGGTAATGAACACGGCGCGCATTTTATTCCCCGCTCTTTGCTCTCGTGAGTTATTATACGCTTTGTGTGCCACGAGCGCGTTTGTTTATTTATGAACGGAATAATAAGTTTTTCTTTATTCGTCTTTGCATGCAAATATCATGAATAGTGCCTTTAATTATGAAATTTACTACTTGTTTTACAGCTTAAAATTTGGATTGGCATACAGCATGGGTTTAACCCTCGGCACTTTCAGAGAGGTCAGAAATAGTTTTAATAATTATCACAAGTTTGATATAATTTTACAGGAAACTGCATATTGAATGTACGCCTTGCTAATTAAATTTATGAAAGTACTGCAGTCTCCAACAAGAAAATAACTCAATTTATATTGTATGTATTCAAGATCAATATATGCTACAAATGCACCATAGCACAATTAAAATAAATTATTTAATTAAAATTAAATTTCAAAAGTCTCATAGTGTTTAAAGCAAACAATGTCTACAACATTATATAACAAAATGTTATAATGTTAAAATAAAATAAAAAAATATCTTTTTTATAAACGTTTTTTTTATTTCAGCAAAAAATTTGTAACTATTTAACAATATTTAACTTTCTTAAATATGTGTTATTATACAATTAAATTTACATCGTGCAGAAATCACCGCCATGAAAGTTTGGTTGAAATAGTAAAGTTCATGGATCTGCTAAACTGTTGCCATAGCATAGATCTCGACTGAGATAATGTGAAATTACATCTAAAATGGTAAGATGCATCACACGAGGAGGAAAGTTGCGAGTGTATGTGTGTGTGGAAGAGCGAGAGACTGCGCGGGACCGGTGCATAAATCACTGCAGCAGCGTGAAACTTTATATCTCGGCTGCGTGTAAGTTGTTTATTGTGATGTGCAGCGCGCAGGATGAATCATAAATTTCGTGAAAGAATAAAACTTCTGTTTGCTTTTGCAATATTTGGACCGGCGGGTAAATTTACGATCCGGCTGATTACGAGCGTGCCGAGTGGGCTCATTGACTGCTTTTTGCTGTTCTCTCGCGTCGTCTGCGTCGTCGGCCCTTCTTATTATTATTTTCTCACAGACGCTGGCTGGAGAGAAACAAAAGCAGCCAACGAGATCGGCGAGCGCTAATTAATGTTAATAAAATTATCCGCCGGGCGCTGGCGTTGGTGATTAAAAATGCAGCCGCTACAAATAGAGACTCTGCTGGCTAACAAGCTGATTTGAAAGTCTAAACGCGGGAATCGGTGGCGCCCAATGAAAATCTCAATTTGGAGAAATTGCTAATGCCTTCATTAAGGAAGTGCTGGAGGAGGTGGACTGCCTCCTTTTGATTCATGCATATGCAGCACCCTGGCTGGCTCTTTAGCAGTGAGGCCAATTTATATCTTCCTCTCGAGCAGACTATAAGCAGGAGACACGCCGCTCGCTCAGACCTCCAGGAATGAGCTAGTTTTGCAAATGTGCTGGACAAGCAATAAAATTAACCAACTGATGGTTGTTTTTCTCTTTCTTGACTGCCATGGTTTCCTCCCTAACCTGCTCTGCATATTCTTAATCTAGATTCAAAAGTGTATCTCGTTTTAATTTAAATTTAGAAAAAACGTTAAGGTTTAAATATTTACTTTGATAAACTATCGACGATTGTGATATATCAGAACTGTCTATATCTTTTACTATTATCGATAAACACATCTGACCGGCAGGATTATGAAGAGAGTAAAGTTTTTTCATATTTATTTACGAATTATGTTTGACGTCTATACCTTATTTGAAAGTAAAAGAAAACTTTTGAAAAAATAGCAACACTGGGAAAAATGTTTAAGTGTAAACCAGTGAATTTTCTGTAAGAATTGTAATTTTGATATTAGATATGCGTCCTTTTGGTTGTTCAAGCAGATAATATTTATTATTCACGAATATCACAATCGCCAGCAGAGTTAATGTCATGGTGAACTGTTATAAACTCGTCCAAAATATTTATATTTGAAATATATACAACATAGTGCAAGAAATAGCAAGCAGAGCGTATAATATCTCATTTGAATTAGAAAAAGTACCAATGAGCACTTTCAGATTTTATTTCAAGGATATTTATGAATAAAGCAAGCCAATACTTGAAAAATTGTACTGTGATATTTATTTTGTGACATCAACATTAAATTTTAAAAATGTATTTTGACCTTATATTTTAGAAATAAAATGAAATGAAATGGAAACTGTAGTAAAAATTCATACCTTTACATTTCATTGAATTTAAATTCCTTTTGATTCAAATAAAAAAAACCTTGTCGAAGATATTTCAGTATTAAAATTTTTGCTGAATGCAAATAAGTATTTAATACAAATGAGCAAAAAATATTAATATTTTTAAGACGTTGTTGCGCTGAAATGGCATGAATTATTTCCTTAATCGATCATCAGGAGAATTCAATAGACGCTGTTCTGAAATCCTCAAAACGGTCGCTTGAGCAAACTCCAGCGGAGGCCATTAAAGTATTGCAAGAGCCGCGCGCGTCCTCGTTATTTTTTTCTGGGGCGGCCGGGCACGCCGACTTTTAATTTCTTCTGCGAGAGCACAGCGGCGAATTTCTTAATAACAGTCATTAACAAGCATAGTGAGCTAGTAGACCCTTTATCTTGCTCCTTTTGCATGAAGAGACAGAGGGAGAGCAGGCTCTTTCTTTATTTTCGCGACGACGGCGCCCACACCAGCCGATCGTTATTATTCTCCGGGAAATAAAAGTTGAACGCTCGAATGGCGAAACCCAAATTACCTTGGGGTTAATGTTGCGGAGCCGCGCTCTTTCAAAGTTTGCTCCACGTTCCGTCTCATCGTTCACCCCTGAAATTGCAATCGGACGAGCCGCGTGCGCCGAAAATGAATCGCACGCTTCCAGCAGCCGGCCGGCTGCAGCGAAAGAGAGCGATCGAGCAGGCCAACTGTTGGCTGCGAGTGACGCGCCCACTGCCCACCACTCGACCGCTGCAAACCTCCCTGAAAAACAGAGCTTAAAGGAACTTTTAACTGTTCATTTTTAGAGTTAAATATAGAAAATTAAAAAAAACCTTTAATATTTCTAGAATCAATTTGGATTTTGAAAAAAAAACTACACTTAAATATTATTTGAAGATATTATCTTCTGTTTTTACCATAGCATATACAAGTTCAAAACATTTCTTTGAGGTTATTTCGTAAGCCATGATATATATTATGAATAAATTTCTTAAATAAAATATAACCTAAAATGCAAACCAATGGTTAATAAAATGTAAACTTCCACATTGTAAATTTACAAATATTTATTTATTTTGATTGCCTTTTTAAATGAAATTATCTAATGCATAAACGATCATATCTTTTATTCCTACCAGCTGGAAAATATTGTTAGGGGGAGTCTTTTAATAGTTTTAAATGTGGTGTTTGTGATGGTAAATATATAGAGTATTACGCACTGCTCTTATAAATTTTCAATTTAAATGCCTCCTCAAGCGCACGGTTGAAAAGTTTTTAACTAAAAATTGAATTAATTGGTGAAAGATACAAAATAATCATATTTGAATCAACAAAATGACATCCTGAAGTTTAAATCAACCGTTTTATTTAATTGAAATAGGTTATGATTGTATTCTTCATGAGGTCATTAACATTTTAGCATTAAATTAAAAACAGTATTTGGATTAATTCTGGAAAGCGAGTTAAAATAAGCTTCCTCGGTTGTTTGACACGGCGCGCTGATCACAAGTATAAGTGCCGTTAAAAAGCTGTCACTTAGCATTTAACTCGAAACAGCGAGCAGGATTAAAAGCGCAAAATCTGGCTGGACATCGCGACATCAGTCTGGGCAGATCTGCGTATGTTTATTCCGCTTAATGCTCGTGTATTTCCACCTGTAATTGCTGATAAGGAATGCGGCGGACGAGTCGAGAGCGGCGCGGCGCGGTGCGGCGGCCGGCAAAAGGATAATTTATGCAAGTGCCAATATTGCGGGGGGCGATAAGGGTGTGGTGGTGAGGTCTGACGACCGGCCTTCATTAGCCGGCCGTTTGATTCCGCTGCGCTGCGCGTTTCCTCCTTTTGTTGCTCTCTTCCATTTTGGTAGATGGAAAGAAGAGACAAAGCAGGCTAAATCTGGAAGACAGATCTGCAGCTTAGATTTATTGCCACTCTCTCTCACTCGCCGCCATCCACTTCTTTCTTTCTTTCTTCTTTCTTTCTCTCGCTCTCTTTCTTCGTCGTTTGTCCTTTGCTGGCCCGCCAGATATCTCCGCTCCGGCCAAGAGCCACTGAGCCGACTATCAGCAGCAAAACCCACAATAAATTTTTATGTACGCGAGCGCCGCTCTGATTTTTCCACCGCTTGCTGATTTTTCTGCCGACCAGATCGAAATTAGTTGACCGCACCATCCATCAACCTGGACTCCCCTTTTTGTGGATCACAGTGCGCTGCTCGCCGCTACTTCTATGCTGCTCGCTCTCTCCGAATGAACCATTTCTGCGCAGTTGCATGAATTGTGCATAAACAGCACATACATGCAGCATAAAATTTATTGCCGGCACATCATACAATTCGACCCTCAATTGAATTCACTGGAAACCATAACTCAAAGTTGCTACTTAAATTTAGATGCAACAATTTTTTGTTGTTAGCTGAAAAATAGAAAAGAATAACACTGCAACAACTTTTGGATGGATTGATGTTTCGTCTTTGAGATTTTTTATTTTAGTTTAGCAAAATGTATATTTGTGGTAGGAAATTTTGAGAAATAAAAGTGAATGAAAAAGCGATTTTTGACCTATTTTCCTACAACTTTTCTGTGAGTAAAATCACATTTTCCAGGTGCTACATTTTTTCGATTATTGCCTTTAAAATGGGTTTATTAAAAATATTCAGTTCACTCTGTTACAAATTTCGATCAATTCATATTATGGAATCATTAATCCGTATTGAATTATTTTTTGTCACATCATTGCTCCGCACAATGCTACAATAATAACTCATGCTGTAGTTCAATGAGAACAATATTTTCTGCTTAAACATTGTCTCCTGGATTCCAAAAACGAGTTTAAGCGATTTACAGTGTGTTTCAAAAGTCGTAAAATTGCGTGATAGTGATCGCATGTCACACCTAAATTTAATTTAATTGAAAAAGACTAAACAGATGATATTATTAAAAAAAAAATGAAAATGCTACCATAATTGCAAACCTATAAATGAAATTGTAATACTGAGTTTTTGAAGAAAATAAATTAAATAATATTGTAAAAAATCTTAAATAATTAATTAAAGACCTGAAGAGAAGTGCTGTGAAATAAATCTGCAAGAATTATAGTGTCAGCCAGAACTATGCCCCGCGCACCATCTATTGGTGGACGTGTGAACGCTTGATCGTGCGAGCACTACCACCGAGGACGACGACGAGCGGGCGGGCTGATAATGCAAACTGTTATTGGCAATAGCGGTGGCGTCGTAATGGTAATGTTGTTGTTCCTCGACTCGAGACGCTTACAGGTTGCTCTTTCTCAAAATTGCGCTCTTATTTCAACACCATTAAGAAGCCTTTTGTTCTGCCGGGCCGTCCAGCCCAGCGCGCGCGGCAACAAAATTTAAACTCGCTCCTCGGCGCGCGGGAGAAGAGATACCAAGCCAATTCATTAGGCTTAATTAAAAGAAGCCCATCAGCAGTCAAATGGAACTGGTGCTCAAAGTTTAGTGTTAGTTGCACCGCGCACTTTGCTCATCAGCCGGCTGATAATATCGTTCCGGCTTTTTTGCCAGCTGAAACGCACCGCATTTGGCCTCTCAAGGCGGCTAGACAAAAAGCGGCTGTTCTCGGGAGAATTTCGCCTATCATTAAAAACTTCTTGCCGCTCTGCAAATGTAGCTTGAAATGAAGCTGACCTGCACAAAATGGTCGTGTCTTTCCTTGATATTAGTTGGTCACGTATCTCTAATTGGTATTGTAATTGATTTAATCAAATAAGCACTCTTGATTCACTCCTTGAAGACAAGCCAAAAAAAAATAGAATGACGAAAGAGCCGTTTTAACGCTTTCAAAATAATGAGACGCAAATTGCTGATAGTTGGGCATTGTGCTTTTCCTTCTCGGCTATAGTCTCCTTAATGAAAACAATGAACCCGCCAGAGATATTGAGCGATGGCCGTGTGTTTTAGTGCAACTCCTCCGTTGCTGGATGTTATTTAGTGCCTCGAAAAACGACGGTGAGACTGTAATGCGGCAGGCGTTGCGCGCTATTTGAAAAAGCAATTAAGGCATTGTTATTAGCGCGCACAAACACAAAATACTATAATAATGATTACCTGACTCTCTTTCTCGTCATGAATTGTTTGAAATACACCGCATAGAGCCAGATTATTACTACACGAGCGCTCCGAGAAAAACTTTTATGTATAAAAGTCGATTAAATTTTAGATGGCGTGTTTTTTCAAGGCGCTTAATGATCCTTACTCTTGGCGAGAGGAATAATAATGGAAGACGGGGAAAAAGCCAGGCCTTTTTATATTCGGGCAATCTGCGTGCTCGCATTGATGGACTGGGTGGCCTAATTACCATTGCCACGGTAGAGGGTACGTAAGCTACTCTAAAGTTTCCTTCGAGGCGGGGCGAGGAGCAAACCACGACCCCGCTGCTTCGTGCACTGCACCGTTCCGCCTGCTCGCTGCTCGCGTTTCTGGTGCTCATTTCGAGCATTCAAATTGGTTCGACTCCGTGCCTATCATGTCAAAAAGGAGTTAGCCCGCGGGCTCTCTCTTTCTCGACGTACTCACGTGCACACAAAAACTCGCAGCAAACACATTAGACCGAAATATTCAATGAAGAGCGGAACGAAATCGACACCATTATTGTGTATCACAAACTGCACACGAATGAAATGCTAACGACTGGCTTTAATCCGCTACTTTTTCCTGAAAGGCTCGTTGAAGTTGTCGCTGTATTCGGTCGGATCCCTCAGGTAGGTCCACAGCCGGCGGTTGCGAGCGGCCATTCGTCTCTCGCACTGATTGAAAAGCCAGAGAGTGAATCGAAAATAAAATTGCGTGTCGGCGGCAAACCTCCTCGGGGTCGACCATCTTCTTTGCGAAGGGGTGCTGGTAGTGCCAGTCGTAGGCGGACGCATGCGGACCCTTCTGCAGCTTCAGGTGGCGACCTTTGTTCAGCTCGAGCCGCTGGCTCACCTCGTACCAGTCGTTAATCAGTACCTGAGGCCTGTACCTGGTCGGGTCGTACGCTTTTTCTCGCAGGTCCTTTTTCGGACCTTCGCGCGCCACAGGGACGCGTGATTTGACGCGCATCGAGAAGTTGAGCACAGTCTCATCGTCTTCGCCGGATTCTTGCGCATCAACAGCAGCATTTTCTTGCACGCTCGACCTGAACAGATTTTTTTTACACACCCAGCTAATTGTTATTTATTTTTTTAACCTGGATATTGTAACTGACGACGCTCTCCTCATAATTATGAATGGAACTGCAGATTCATCGTGGTGGGCACTTCCAAAACTTTCATCCGGCTCGGAATTTTGCAACGTTTCAATCAAAAATGCAGATGCTTTTCTAGAGGAAATGGGAGGTGTTTGGGGCTCTCCGGCAGTGGTCTCCAAGTGAGTTGCAGATCCTCCTGCCTCAAATTTTTCCGAATGTGGCACAGAGATCGACGATGCTCTTCGCAAGGTTCCGAACAGAACAGAAGACTCCTCAGAAATCGAGGCCAAGTGCGTGGCAAAACCTCCTGCGTTTTCATCCGACTCGGATTTTCCTGATTGTGGAGAACTGCTGGGTATTGTAGAAAGTGGGAGAAGATCTTCGGAGGAAATGTTGATGATAGAGCTGTGACGAGGGCTTGCCGATTCAAGACTCGCCCTGCTGTGTGACTCCGAGGGACTCTCATTTCCGCTACTCATCCCAAAATTTTTAAATTAATATATTTAAAAGACAACTTCTTACAACAAATAAACATTGAAATGTATACATTATTGAGCAACAAAATGAATTCACCAATTAAAAGAAATTATTCCGCCAATAAATTTAAAACGGCAGCTATTATGTAAACAATTAGCAATCTACCAACAATTAACAAAGATAATAGCTCATTTTTGGCCCAATTTTGAAAAGAAACGCACTTCCAAATTTCTCCTAAATTAAAATCCATTTCTAACATGGAATCCCACTCGAAGTTTGATCCGAAACCACTCGGCACCACGGTTTTAAGCCGCGAAACGATCGTGGCGGCTCTGAGAAGCGGACCGACCAATTTTATAAATCGGAAGCACATCTCTTGCAACGTCGACCTTTCGCCTCTGGTCAAGGAAGAGGAACTCAACTACCTGCGGCTCCGCTACAACGAGTATCTTTTGCAATACGCGACCGGCCCGGTGAATCTGGAACACCTTCAGGTACACCTTGGCCAGCGAGAGGAAGAGGCAGGGGCCAAGGAGTTGGAACTTGAGGCGCTCAGGGACGAAATGGCAAGGGCTGACATGGAAAGACGCAACTCAACCGGTTTGCTGGCTCAGGAAGCTCAGGAGCACCACCTCCAGGTGACACGACTGGAGCAGGAGATGCAAGAACTGAGAAATGAAATATGGCGTTTGCAAGAGGGCATAGGAGCAGGAGCCTTAAAGCAAATGAATATGGAGTTGGATTGCGCCATTCATGAGTTGGAACACTTGGAATTCGACGTCGATCAAAGATTGCAGAACATTGAGGTCGAATTTTATCTGATATGAGATAGATTTTTAAACTTTATTAACAGAGCTTGGAGTCAAAAGTCGCTGAAAAGGATGGTTTGCTGGCACACACAAGATCTGAGCTAGAGAGCATCTTGTCGATTTTGGATCAGATTGAAAGCAATAGTGCCAGGAAAATGCATTCTATGAACGAAGCAATCGTCTTAAAGGAGTCTCAACTCTCTGAATTGCACCTGCAAATCGAAGCCTTGAACACGTGCATGCAGAATCTGAAAAATGACTTGCAATCCTGTCAGGACGAAGCCGAACTGCTAAAGAATAGTGTCATGGAGAAAAACATCATGATCGAAAACTTCACGAATGACAACACGAAAATCGTTATTGAGCTAGAGAGTTTGAAAAGCAATTTAAGTCAAAGTGACATGGTAAAGTCATTTATATTGTTAGGATTGTACTTATCCTCTTTTTTAAATCTCAGAATGGCACTGAAAACTCAAATTCTTCGGAGGAACATCGTCTCACACAGGATCGAATAGAAGAACTGGAGAAACAGCTTGAGGCGAGGAAAAGAGCGGATGAAGAAGCCAAGTACACCAACAAGACTATGGCTGCTGAGATCGAGGGGGCATTGAAAATTCTGGACGTCAGCACTATCAGGGTCGAAGAACTGATCCACGAAAACGAAGTCTTAAAATATAGCATCGCCGATCTAGAGCGCAATCAAGCGAAGACGGGAATTACACAGGAAGAACGCAGTGCAGTCAGACGGGTTTTCAAAGACGAATTGGACATCATCGTCGACTACATGAAAAAGAATAATGGCACAGTATGACTTTCCCAATCTTTATTAAAGTCTATATGAAAAAGCGATTTTTTTATTCCATACAAAGCCCAGAAATTAAATTAAACAGAGGTGAACGTCGGATTGCAGGTGAGTCCCATCAAATCCTCTTCAAATTCGCACATTCTGAACGAACTAGAGGCCGCAGACCAAACCCTGATGGCCGTCGAAAATATGCTTCTGAAGCGCGGAACTGCTGCAGCAGCGAACGACGCTCCTGCTTGGAAGCGCTTGGGCAGCTTCTTTGTCCGCTACTACCCCTTGCTGCTGACTATCCTCTTTTTCATCTTGGTCATCAGGGTCAACATCTTCTGCATGGGCAGCTGGAACTTGTGGCTGCCCTACTTCCTCTTTTCGGCGCTGTCCTTCACCCTGCCCCACCCGTTCGGGGCCATCGCGTCCCTGCTGGCGGCCTTCGTGGTCGCCGCCTCGTTCTTTGTCTGAACGCAATAAATTTGTGCTCGAATTTGATATGCTCCACCCAAACCACGCAGGTGCAACTAATTTTACCGATTAATCACTCTCGCTGCGCGGCGCATTCAAAGCACGAATGTGTAGATCTTGCTCCTTTCCAGCTGGAAAAGTTTTCCAATAAGCGATGATTGTTTCGGGTGGGTCGCGGGATAATCACCAGTTGTTTCGAGGCAACCACCCAAATATTGTACTCAAATAATCCAGAGTTTACTTTCTCAGTGATTTAAATTCATCAGATATAGTTCGTTTTATATAAATGCTAATTTTCGATTAAAATGGAACACAAATATGCCGGGATGTAATCGTTTCATCTTTCAAACGGTGCGACTTTTTAAGTATTCCTCAACACGAACGTTCTCGGCCCTCTGCCATTGACACCGGCGTATTAAACTTTCAAATGAATTCGGCAGTGTGGATTTTGGCTGTTTAATTAAAACTTCATTTAAGATCCTCATTAGAAATGCAGTTTTTCAGAAACGCGAGCGGATCAGATAAATCCGGGAATCTGCATTTTCACCCAAAATAAGTAATGTATACGAATTCAGTCAGTAGCGCGCACGTGAAAATATTATTAAAGAGATCCGATCTGCCCGCGAGAGGCATATAATAATAATTGTAATTTCAATTACGCCCGCCTCGCGCGTCAGCATACACAAAAGGTACCACAAATAGCCTTGTGTTGAGAATGAGCATGATGGAAATGAATGAGGCACGCAACTGACAAAAAATAACACGGCGCTGTGCACCATTCTCCACCTCCGCTCTTTTTTATTCTGCTTGCAGGCGATATCGTAAATTTACTACACACCGCTTCTATTACAGATATTAATATTTCGGGCATGTGTGTGTGAGAATTTCATTTTAATTAAATTACTCGCCAGTTTAATCAGTCCTCGCTGGTGAATTTTACTTGAGCAATTTTTCGCTCACTTCACGAGAGAAATTTCAATTACTGCGTCTTTAACAAACACGTTTAATTAACGGCCCGAATCTTGATTGCAGACCATACCAGCATTCACGGATTCAGAGCGACGTCGTGCACGGTGAAAATAAATAAAACACGCTGGTGGAGGGTCAGCACCGCGAAGCTGAAGCGGCAGGAGCACAAAATTCGGAAATTAATCAAATTTGATAGGTGGAATTTGAGAAGTAGTGTGTGCTGCTGAAAGAGAGAGGAAAGAGAATTCTAGCCAGTATTTGTGATGTACAGCTCTCTCTCTCTCTCTCTCTCTCTCTCTCTCTCTCTCTCTCTCTCTCTCTCTCTCTCTCTCTCTCTCTCTCTCTCTCTCTCTCTCTCTCTCTCTCTCTCTCTCTCTCTCTCTCTCTCTCTCTCTCTCTCTCTCTCTCTCTCTCGCTCTCACACACACTTTCATACATGTGTATTGAAATATGAGCACTTGATTCACACCATGCACTGGGTGGCATGTTGCAGCAAAAGACATTAATCACCGAGGCACGCGCGTATTCTATGCATCACCAACAACAATAAATAACTGAAATAAAATGGGAAAAATAGCGCTCTTGTGTTTCTCGCTCACTCCACCACAGCACAGCCGAAATGTTTACCACCGCAGTTAGAGGTAAAAACGATTAATTTTGAGCGGAATTAAAAATAAAACAGAACTACTGTTATTTTAAATTTACTCCAATATGATATAGCAAAAGTGTTTAGTTAAATTTTCTCTTGTGCCATATATGGTGGTTATTCTAAATTTATAAACTATATTCCTTTAGAAATATTTGTTTTAAAAAACTCATATTAAAATGATACAACATTTCAAATTATTATTAGTGCATGGCGTGATAATTCAATTTTCAAACCTCATGCAGCTAAATCTCAGGCCGCAAAATATATACTTTCTGCTCAAAAACTTTTTTCATTTCTCAAAGATCAGTGTAGTTGATAAAAAATGATAGCATATACGAGAACATATATAATATACAGTAAAAATTTCACAAGGAACATTTTAAAGACAATTTTCAAACAAGAGCGTGTGTCTAAGTTTGTTATTAATTTTAAAGAAATATTAGAAAATGAGGAAAGTTAAGTTCATTACAAGGATAAAGGTAACAAGGGGGAAATAAGGAAATTTTAAATTCGGTTGTGCTTCCCATATAGAAATTAAGTCTTATCCCCTGCTTAATATTCATGTGTTCAGAAGTGCCCACTGATCCCCAGCTAAAATTATTTTCATTTTGTTTCCCATTTGATTAGCTGTTGATGTTCAGCTTTCATCAGATTCAATATTTAACAAAATTAAATTTTAATATCAACTGAAATTCCT